>NC_086319.1:128536376-129778876 GCF_036172605.1 Pelobates fuscus | reverse complement strand
AACCTGGGTCAGAGTGTGTGAATGAGAGGTGTATTTGTGTGTATGTGAATCATATTAAGTCAGTGTCAGCGAGGGGAAATGAAGCATATTTATATGCTGCAAGCATATTTGTTGTTGTTTTTTTACTCTCCACCTTCTTATGAGATCCTGTCTCTCTCAATCTTCACCAATCTGTATGTGTGTCTTCCCATTAATGTCTTCTTGTGACTCTCTAACACCACTTGTCATCCATTTCTGCCCCCCTCACACCTCACTCGGTTGTGCCTCTTCTGCACCTCTTACTTCTCCTTCCCAAATAACCCACATTTGTCTTCTATCTCACTTAAAGGGACACTATAGTCACCCAGACCACTATAGCTCATTGAAGTGATCTGGGTGCACTGTCCCAGGTCCCCTAACCTTGCAAAGGTAATTATTGCAGTTTTTAACTCCACCTGCAGGGTTAACTCCACCTCTTGTGGCTGTCGACCAGACATCCACTAGAGTGACTTCCGGGTCGTTTGGTGAATTTTGATCCCCTAACTCATGGGTTCTTAACCCGTGGTATGCATACGCTCACATTAGTACTTCCCCCAAAGGAATTACTAACCTGTCTTGCCACAAGGCCAGACAGAATTCTGGATACTTTTTTTTTCACATTCGCTACAGCTGAGTGCCCAAAAGATAGATGCTTTCCTGTGGGGTTTTACATGACGCTGGATGTCATGTATGAGGTTTTACATGACGCTGGATGTCATGCATGAGGACGTCCAGCATCAGTTAGGTCAGTGGTTCCCAACCTTTTTTCACTTGAGTACCCCTTGGCAGCCCATCCCTGCCTGCACCGCCGCCATTGCTGATTTTTCTTTTTTTATTTGCATACCCCCATTTTATCCCTGGGTATGCAAATAAGAATTAAAAAATAAAAAATCGGTAATAGCGGCGGTGCAGGCAGGGAGACCCTGGGTCAGAGGAGAAGCATGGAAAGAATGGGACAGAGCAGAAACAGAGGGAGTCTGGGGCAGAAAAACATGAATTTGAAATAACAGCAACTATATTAATAACAAACATTTCACAAATTTGAGGGGTCAATTTATGGAAATGGGCTGCCAAGTAAAAAAAAGTCTATGAACCACTGATCTAACTGATGCTGGACGTCCTCACACTATGCATAGTGGGGAAGTACTAATGTAAGCGCGGCCATTGTCGTGCATGCACTTTAGGTCTTGATGGAGCGGAGGCAAAGCCTGAACCATCACAGAGGGACATCGGCGCTGGAATCAGGGTAGTGACAAAAGGATTTTTTAACCCCTTCTGCACTACGGGAGGAATGCGGGGAGGGCCGTGACAGAGGAGGGCAATATAAGGAGCTATAGTGCCAGGAAAACAACTTTGCTTTCCTGGCACTTTAGTTTCCCTATAATTTTTTAAAACAATTCAATTAATTATAATTTCTTTAATTTCCGCTTTCTTAAATTTTGGACAATATAAAACATTCATGACACATTTATGTATTCCTAAGCATAGTTAACTCGCTTAAACAGCAAATAAGTAATATATAGGGAGTTGTACAAAAAGAATGATGTAAGCAGGCAAGCAATGTAAGCAGGCAAGACCTGTCAGTCCGCCCCTGAGTGTATTTGTGGATGGAAATTATACTGTGTGTAGAGAGGGGAAAGGGAATATAGTGTGTGTGTGTGTGTGTGTGTGTGTTTAGGGACTCTAGTGTATGGGAGAATACAAGCTATACAGTGTGTGGGGTCTGCACTGTGTGATAGGAATAGCAGCTGTAATGTGGGGGCGGGGTAGAGGCTGTAATTAGGTCGGGATGAAGAAGGGCTGTACAGCTGTGCTGTGTCTGGGGGTAGGGGCTGTACTGTATATGTCGGGTTAGGGGCTTTAAAGTGGGGGATAGGAGCTATACTGTGTGCAGGGATAGGGGCTGTACTGTAGGGGGGGAAAATGGGGGTAAGCGGCTGCACAGAAGGGGGTAAGCGACTGCGCAGAGAGGGATAGGAGCTTCACAGAGGGGGAAAGTGCTGCACACAGGAGGGGTAAGAGGGTTGCACAGAGGGAGAGAAGGGGATGCACACGGGGAAGGTGTTGCACACAGATGGGGAATGGGGCTGCACGGAGGGGAGAAAGGGGCTACAGAGAGTGGGAAGGGACTGCATAGAGGGGCAAGGGGTTGCACACAGATGGGGCAAAGGGGCTGCACAGAGAGAGGGTAGGGGCTGCACAAAGGGGGAAGGTGTTGCACACAGATGGGGAAGGGGGCTGCACGGAAGGGAGAAAGGGGCTACAGAGAGGGGGCAGGGGGGTTGCACAGAGGGAGGGTAGGGGCTGCACACAAGGGGAAGGGGCTGCAGAGAGGGGGAAGGGACTGCATAGAGGGGGCAAGGGGTTGCACACAGGGGGAGGGGGCTGCACACGGGGGGGGGGGGGGTAAGTGGGTGCACACAGTTGGAAGGGGGTTGCACAGATGGGGTATGGGCACCACACAGGAGTGGCAAGGGGCTCACTGTTGTGGGGGTAAGGGCTTAAAAATATTACAACAATGACAATGCAATGCAAAGAAATAACAATAATACACCTTCCTATTTGTTGTCCCCCTCCCTTTGGCTTACCTTGGGCCAAAGAGGGTAGACACAATGATCTAGACCTTGCCTGGCTGGGGGGACTCTGCTCTGCACGATGCAGAGCAACACTCTGTGTCTGTCACTTCTTGCTGTCAGACAGTGGCAGTGCTGAAGGGCTGCTGCTGCCTGCTGGACAGGCAGTGAGGGGGATCTTATTTTGTGCTGAGCATGAGGAGAAGGTTCCTTACCACCCCTACCCCCAGGGTCCCCCCGGGCAACAACCCAACCCCAGAGTCCCCTCCGGTCCAACTCCCTACACCACATGTCCCAGTCAGACAGTTAAAAACAGGCAGCATACGGGCCCCAGCTTACCTGGTGCAGCAGTCACTGAGTCTGAGACTCATAGCAGCCAGCTATCTTCTGCATCCGCCCACAGCACTAGGAAGAATCTGATAGCAACAGCAGGAGACCATAGTGCGGCCAGGCCCCCTGGAGTGCAATTGCGACCCCTGCGACCACTGTAGGTACGCCACTGGGCCAAAATAACATAACCCAAGAAATGGACTTCCGCTTGATCAAACAAACACTTCTCCAGTTTACAATACAGACCATTGTCAAGAAGTGTTTGTAAAAGCTTAGAGACGTGTACGTGATGTGTACTTAGGTCAGGGAAATATATCAGAATATCATCCAAGTACACTGTCACGAACGAATATATGAAGTCTCTGGGGACATCATTGATAAAATCTTGGAAAACCGCCGGAGCGTTGCATAAGCCGAAAGGCATGACTGCATATTCATAATGTTTCTGGTGTTAAAGGCGGTTTTCCACTCATGCCCCTTTTTTAAGCGTACCCCTCAGATCTAGCTTGGTAAAGACAGAGGCCCCTTTTAGCCTATCAAAAAGCTTGGTGATAAGGGGAATAGGATACACATTTTTTATCGTGATCTTATTCAACCCTCTATAGTCTATGCAGGGGTGTAGATCTCCCTCTTTTGGGGATACAAAAAAGAAACCAGCCCCACCCGGAGATGAAGATTTATGAATCTTTGCTAATATACTCCTCCATGATAGTACTCTCCTGGGGAGACAAGGGATAAACCCTTCCTGTGTTCCCTGTCTATAAAATTAGCCGATTATCGATGTTGATTAGATAATCAATACATTTTTCTAGAAGGACTGGAAGATCTCTGGCTGCCACCTCATCCAGGATGTTCTCATTAATCCTTTCCATGAACGCAGAAACCAAACCACTATTGGTTCAATTCACCTCAGAGGCAAGAGTACGGAAACGAATAGCATAATCCACTATGGATCTGTTTCCCTTCTTAATCCTCATAAGTGATTTAGCTGCACTCTTCTCTCTGCTAGGTGGATCAACAGGGGTCAAGTCCTGGGGAATAAAGTGTGCCCCCCCCCCCCCCCAAAAAAAAAATAAAAAAAATTTGAATGCATACATAAACATGTGCACACATAAACACACACACACACTCAGGTGCACACATACATTCACAGACACACACACATGCATATACACACAGATACACACACTCACAGACACACTCACAGACACACACAGACACATACATACACACACAGATACACACTCTCACATAAACACACACACTCACAAATTATTCATATGTTTTTTTCATTTTAAAAAATCCACCCAGCCTCCCTACCTGGAGAGCTGGCGTGGACCTGTCCCTAGGGGCCAGTGGGGCTTCAGTGCGGCGGGCGCCTGTCTTGCTGTCAGACGCGGCGAGGGAGCTGTGTCCTCTCTGCTCCCTCTCACCGCACAGGCTGTCTACTGATGCAGGGAGCCAGAATATGACATCATATTCCGGCACCCGTCATCAGCAAACGGCGCATGAGGGAGCAGAGCAGAGAGGACACAGCTCCCTAGTCGCATCTGACAGCGAGACAGGCGCCTGCCGGGGGGGGGGGGGGGTTCATCAGGCCTCTTGGGCCCCCCCATGACAGGGGGAACATGGGAGGCAGCATTTTTTGCCGCCCCCTGAGTGCCTGCAGGACCACAAACGGAAACGGTGTTCCTGCTCTAAAAAATGTTTTCTCCAGTTTACAACACAGACCATTGTCAAAAAAAAAGTGCAGGAACGCCGTTCACACACGTTCCTGCAGGACTTAAGCCCTGTGGATCAAACACTTTACACTTTTGTTTGCCTCCCATAAAGGATTAGCCATTCCAAGGCCTTGTCGATTAGTTGATGCATAAAGAAACCGACCTTGTACCTTTCAGTGGGAAAAGACCTGGGAGACATTTCAAAATGAAACTCTATCTGGTTTATAAACCTTCGACAGGTCATATATGTCAGGATCGGGACAGGGATCCAACACGCAGAGTACAAACAGGTACAGGGTACGTATACCGGACCTTAGAACGGCCGGACTAACGTAAGTAGTAGTAAAGAATGGTCTAAAGACAAGCCGAGGTCGAGGGAGCGAGAGAGCAGGTAAACGAGAGACAAGCCGAGTCAAAGGGTAATAGAGGTAAACGAGGTAGAACAGACAAGCCGGGTCAAAACCAAAGAAACTAACAGAATACAAGAGCACTGAGTGACTAGACAAGCTAGAACCACGACAGGGCAATGAACAAACGTAGAAAGCCCTCTTTTATACCCTGATTCTAAACAGGTAATCACGCCCCCGACGAATCCTCATTCGTGCTTGGGGCTTGATTGACAGATCGGGTTGGGTTGTCGTCATGACGTCGGCTACTGAACGCCGCGTCATAAAAGGAAGTGGATCCCTCGCGGCCGGCGTGTAAACGACCGAGGGAACCGCGAGGAACGAGCGATTCAACCCTTTTGCGAGGAAGAACACCCAAGTGTCTCACCTCCACAGAGGTAGAGACAGCAGGTACCCTGACAATATCTAGGAGATGGTGTTAGGCCAAATATTCAAGGGTATGTACACTTTTGATCAGGGCCATTTGGATGGTTTCTATTATCATTATGATTTTAAAATGAGCTAAACAACTATGTGATAATAAATGACTTCATATGATCATTATCCTTCAATAAAATGTTTTTTTTTGCATGATCAGCAATGTATATATATATATACATATATATATATATATATGATATATGATATTTTTTGACATTTTAATAATTTGAAATAAATCAATTTAAATTGTTTTCAAAAGTATTACATTATTTCAAAAGCTAATCCAAACATATTAAGGCAAGAATGAGAAAAAGAGATAACAAAACCATAAAATTAAAAGTGGAGTTCTTCAGAAGTAAGATTACTCCTAATTTAAAATACTGGTGACCTTTCAAACAGCTTTGGCTGTGAAAAAGTCATAGAAAAACATTTTTTGCTTTTGTTATTTTACATTTTTTTCCCCAGATTTTTTTTTTAATTTTTGGAAATAAAAAAAAATAAAAAAAATAAAAATGCAAATTCACAGAACAATTAGACCAGAATAAGGGTTGGATCGTAATGGTTATCAGGTAAAATAAACGTATTATTATTATGTTATTATTTATATAGCGCCAACAAATTCCACAGCGCTTTACAATGGGTGGACTAACAAACATGTAGTTGTAACCAGACAAGCTGGATACACAGGAACAGAGGGGTTGAGGGACCTGCTCAAAGAGCTTACATGCTAGAGGGAGTGGGGTAAAGTGACACAAAAGGTAAGGATAGTATTAGACTAATGACAGTTGCAAGAGAGGAATCAGTCGGGAGCTATTAACAGTTTAATTGATGCGCTTTTATGAAGAAGTGGTTTTTTTTTTTTTTTTAAATTCTTTATTTTTGGTGCAAATAGGATGAACATACACTCCTGTGGCGCCACAACAGCAGGCACAGGTGGGGTAATGCTTACAAGGTATACAGTTGCACATTTTTATGATGAAATAGGGTAACATGCTAAGGGAACAGGCTAAAAACATAAACCTATCACACAAGATCCGCACAATAACAGTGAGTTGAATCATAGAAATCCGTGCCCAGAGAGGTCGTAGCCAAACTCTCAGTGAGAGGAAGCAGATTGCTGCAGTGTATACTGACAAAAGCTTTAGACTCATCAGAACGTTCAACAGATAGCATGAGAGAACAAGACAATATAGTTTCACGACTAGGCACAGATATAGCATGAATGGCAACAGTGTTGCACATGGTATAAACAATAGGCATGTCTAGCAATCTTGATTACACATGGATTGGCAGACTAAGTCTGAAGGCCCCTCTTGTCTCTGCCCAATGCTAGTGTGGACAATGTGTTAAAGGCTTAAAGCAGAAGGCATATGACAGGGAACATAGTTCAAGTAACAGCTTATGGTTGAAACATGCGCGAGTGTAAGCTGGAATAGTTATATGAGTGTCATGGATATTTGCAATAAGTAATAAGTGTTGAATGCGTTTCTGTGGCATTGTGTGAGAGAGAGATATAGCGTAAACACAGCCACCAACATACATGTGTCAGAAACCCTGGTGTGTACAGTCAGTGTCCGTGAGCGTTTGGGCAGCGTTCAATAGTGATCGTGGGGGGAGCCGTCCTCTTGCTGGATAATCACCCCATTCCTTCAGGTGGGAACCGTGTCTGCAGCAGTGGGGGTTCATGGTGGTAGGCATTCAGCCAGGAGTTAGCCGGTTGCGCCCTCCAGCTCCGGGCCTGTAGCATGGCCGGCATCTTGCGTCCACGGATTTGGGTACCTCTGGGGGCCGGATCCTTCCCTGTCGGGATAGGCCTGGAGGCCTGTATGGTGGTGTAGCGCCGCCTTCGGTGGGGCCGGCCTCCGCCTGTGTGGTTGATGCGCCAGGGTTGGGCCCCTGGTGGCCTGCGGCCCAGATGGGCTAGCGTGGTGAGGTGTGTGCTGCTGTATCAAGGCTGTGCCCAAGGGTAGCCCAGGCCTGCTCCGGTCGACACCGCCACGTTGATCCCCTCCACTCCCGTTCTCCTGTTGTAGTTGCTGCTTTGCTGCTTGTCGGGCCTCAATTCGTGCCCAGAAGGTGTTAAACAGCGCGTTCAGGCGGGTGGTGAGTGAAACGCTTGGTTGGGGGTTGCATTTCAGCGGCAAGTCTCCTGTCATGGTAATATACCCCAACACGCAGGAATAGTTCACAGTCAAGAGACAAGAAACAGAGTTCGTCTTACCGGACCTTAGAATGGCCGGACTAGGACGAGAGAAAGACAGAGTCAGAACAAGCCGAGGTCAAGGGAACTGAGAGACAGCGTAACGTAGAACAAGCCGAGGACTGGTACACAGAGGACAAAACAGCGGATAAGCAAGCAAGGATAAGGAGAGAGCGGAGTCAGGAACAAAGCCAAGGTCAAGCACCAAAAAACCAACTGAACGATACAAGCACTAAAGGGAACTGGACAGAAACCACGATAGGGCAAAGAGCAAGGGAAACAGGTGAGTATAAATACCCTTAAGGTTCACTTTGATTGGCCCCTGTCATATCCACGCCCCCAAAACGTGAGTGTATGGGGAATGTGGCCTGACAGGGGCCAATGGGAGACTGATTCTAATTTAGTCTCCCACTGTTCCTTTAAGAGCGCGCCCGAGACGCGCGGCGCGCTCTTAGTGTCGGGCGGGACATGTGACCGCTTCTCGCGGTCACTGCCCGCCTGACTGATCCCATCGTTGGCTGAGCCGCGCGCGGCTCGTGCAGGAGCAGGACCGCGCGCGGCGAGAAGGGAGGACCCCGGCCGGCCCCTGGAGAGGGTAAGTACCGCTACATCCTCCGCATGGCTGTACATCCGCCATTTTAGCGTGGCGAGCTGCCTGCATATCTGGTGCGTGATTTGTGCTGTAGTCAGCGTTGAAGGGCCACAGAGGTGTGCTGGTCGAGAGTGTGTGGACCGGGATAACCCCCACCGGTCCTGGGGGGGGGAAGCAACCGTGTGCTGCGGGCGTTGCTCGTAGTTGCGGGCTGGGAGAGCGGCCGCCTCTCCCCTGCCCTGCTTGGCATATGCTCCAGACCTCGGCTCGGTCATTTCGGCGGGTAAGTTGGGCGTCGAAGGGTGTCCCTCGGGTCGCCGGTTGCTGCGGAGCAAATTAGGGTGAGTAGGGGTGCAAGATTAGGCAGATAGCCCCCGATTTCAGCCGGTATTTAGACCAGGGCCTAGGAGCTCGAAGCATGTGCGACTGTTCAGCTCCACAGTCAGGCCACGCCCCCAAGAAGTGGGTTTTTAATGAGTTTGTGAAGGAGTGGAGACTGGGTGAGCATCTAATGGAGGAGGGAAGTGAGTTCCATAGGAACGGTGCAGTCCTCGAGAAGTCTTGAATGCGAGCATCAGAGGTGGGAGTACGGACAGAAGATAGACGTAAGTCTTGAGCAGAGCGTAAGGCCCTAGACGGGACATACTCGTGTATTAGGGAGGATAGATATGTGGGAGCAGCATTATGTAGAGATTTGAAAGCAAGAACCAGAATTTTAAATTGAGCCCTATATCTTACAGAAAGCCCGTATAGGGACTGACAGAAGGGTGAGGCGTGGGAGGTGCGAGCGGACAGGAAGATGAGCCTGGCCGCCGCATTCATTATGGACTGTAACAGCGCAAGTTGGGAGCACGTAAGAACACTGAGAAGCGGATTACAGTAGTCAAGATGAGAAAGGACAGTGGAATGGACAAGCACCTTAGTCGCATCTGGCGTTAAGTAGGGTCGGATGCGTGCAATGTTTTTGAGATGGAAGCGGCAGGATTTGTGATAGACTGAACATGAGGCGTGAAGGAGAGGTCGGAGTCAAAGAGAACACCTAGGCAGCGAGTCTGTGTGGTGGAGCTGATGGTAGCACCGTTGACTTGGAGGGAGACAGACACAGGAGTAGCAACACTTGAGGGAGGATAGAACAGAATTTCAGTTTTGGTCAAGTTGAGTTTAAGGAAGTTAGAAATAGCAGAGAGGCAGTCAAAAACACTGGTCAAGAGGGATGGGGAGAGATCAGGAGAGGACAGATAGATGTGTGTGTCATCCGCATAGAAATTATATTGGAAGCCAAAGGAGCTAATGAGTTTACCAAGGGATGCAGTATAGATAAAGAACAGTAGGGGACCAAGTACTGAACCATGGGGGACACCAAGATAGAGGAGTTCGGGAGAAGAAGCAGAGCCAGAGAGAAACACTGAAAGAGTGCTGGGAGAGGTAGGAGGAGTACCAGGAGAGAGCAATATCTTGTAGACCGATATTGCAGAGGATGAGAAAAAGCTGTTGATGATCAACAGTGTCAAAAGCCACAGAAAGGTCAAGGAGAATTAGGATAGAGTAGTAACCACAAGATTTTGCAGCAAGTAGATCATTGGATACTTTGATCAGTGCTGTTTCCACAGAGTGCTTTACGCGGAAACCAGACTGAAGCGGGTTTAGCAGAGAATTGGACTCGAGGAAGTCTGTCAATCTCTGATTTAAATTTTTTCAGATATATCCATGCCAGCACTATAGATGACTAATACCCATGCTTAAGAAATAAGAGAGAAAGAACTAAAGAAGAAATATAAACATGAATAAAAGCTGCAAATCAATTAATATAGAAAACTATTTACTGTACAATGAGTAAGATACTTTTGCCAAAAGATGAGCTAGAACAGCGGTTCCTTCCCGAAATGTGTGCAGCGGCCCAATCTTCCCCTATACACTGCACCCCGCACACGCGCACACTGCAACCCTCACACACACTGCACCCCTCACACCCACTGCACCCCTCACACACAAACTCCACCACTCACACACACACACACACATTGCGCCCCTCACACACACACTACAGCACCTTTCCCAGCAGATCCCAGGTGAGTTGTCAAACTGTTCTTAAACAGTTTAACTACTTACCCTGGAAGGGCACTACTGGCACCATTACCACTACAAAGTGATGTAGTGGTTATTGTGCCAGGATTGTTTCTTTAAATATTCTACCAGTGCCACTCCCAAGATCAGGTTCTGAAACTGTGCCTGAACAAACAGGGGCCCAGTATATGCAGCAGCGCTGTACATATATACAACCTAGAAAAAAGTTTGGACTTGGGGTGCCTTGGAAAAATATTGAAATATTAAGGGTGCCTTGAACTAAAAAGTTTGGAAACCACTGAGCTAGAATATCTAGCCACAATCTAAATGGTAATGATTAATGACGGTATTAAGTAAGCTAAGTAGCTGCAGAATATATGCGTTCAGGAGACACATAAGCTCCAGCTGCCCATGACAAGGCCAAAAATCTTGTTGAGAGAGCATGAAGATCCAAGGGAACTGAAACTTAAGAGGTTTGATAGGCTATAGAAATAGCAGAAACAATCGATCAATCCAGTAGACTGAAAGACAATGGACCAAAGGACCAAATCAGCGATTTGGTCCATCCCCTTTAGATACACAGCTCTGCTGCTGGAAGGGGAGACCGACTGTCTCCCCTTTGGCTAAACAGCCCTTTGCTGGAGGACAGGACCGACCGCCTCTGCCCCCAGTAGCTCAGCCTGCCACTGGGGAATGTAGACTGGGCTCCCAATTCCCTGCAATTCACTCTGCCGCTGGGGAATGGAGACTGAGCTCCCTATTCCCTGCAGATCACACTGCCGCTGGGGAATGGAGACTGGGCTCCCAATTCCCTGCATATCACACTGCCGCTGGGGAATGGAGACTGGGCTCACAATTACCAATAAATCACACGGCCGCTGGGGAATGGAGACTGGGCTCCCATTTCCCTGCATATCACACTGCCGCTGGGGAATGGAGACTGGGCTCACAATTACCAATAAATCACACGGCCGCTGGGGAATGGAGACTGGGCTCCCATTTCCCTGCATATCACACTGCCGCTGGGGAATGGAGAATGGGCTCCCAATTCCCTGCATTTTGCACTGCCGCTGGAGAATGGAGACTGTGCTCTCCTCTTCCCGTAACTGTACCTGCCGCTGGAGTTCCTCCCAACGTGCCAGCTGGCCCTCTCTCTCTGCCCTGTCTAGCAGAATCGCGAACACTGAGTTCCTCACGAACCGCACAGATCTCTCCAGTGGATCGGGTCTGAAGAAGCTTAGGTGGAACCACACCATACGGTCATACTCTCTCAGAGAGTATCTGTACTCCACTGCTGGTTCCATCCTGGTGCTGTCAGGGTCACTGTGCTGGGACATGCGTTGCAATTAACTTGTAAATCCAAAGAAATGGTGTCTCCTGTAGCTGTCCTTCTGGCTGTAGGAACGATCCCACCCCGTCACCAATTGTAACGTTACCCCCAGGCATAAAATCGGTTAAAAGCCATTTAGTAGATCTTCCCCTTCCAGAGAAACAGGCACAGCTACTGTAGACACCAATCCAGCGAACCGGAGAAGCATATGAATGCCGTAAACAGCTGAACCGGAACCATACGAATGCTGTAAACAGCCGAATAGGAAAAACCATACAAATAGGTTTACACTCCTAGCAGTCAAACTGGAACAGCATATCATAAATCCCCCCCAAGAACGAGACAAAGCTCCATGTTGAGGGTCAAGCAGTGAAGAGACAGAGCTGTGGGTTTATTGTTCTTATATACACATTAGTACCACCCACAGGTTTTGGAAAACAACCAATAAACACGTACACTACACTCAGACACTCCCACACAAAATCCTCCCCTCTGCCTGTGATACAATTACCTTACACAATGGGTAATGTAATTATCACAGACAGAGAAATACAGTTTTTTCCACATTATTCATAACTTTAAAAGTATGCATCTCACATTCACATAAAATTTACATTTTCAGAATCAGCATACTCCAAATACAAACATACGTCAAAATCCTACAAATTGGTCCAGTGGTTCAAAAGATAGATCGTAATCCTTTGTGACCAAATGAAGCATGGCTTTTCTGCCCAAAACCAGTTCCACAGAGTCTATCCTGGAGATAATTGGGAAGTAATTCAATTATCTCCAAGGACAGAGGCAAAACTCCATTAAGCACATGGCAGTAAAAAGACAGTAAAATACAATAAAATACAAAAGGTTACATTTATTACATAAAATACAGACATGCAACATATCCCCAGATAGCTTAGGTCTGAGCACACATTATTACTGAATGGCGCTCAGACCACACACATCCAGTTCAATTGCCATGGAGCCAAAATCTTTCCCATAGTCTTTCATTATACAAATGGGCTCCATGGCATAGCTATCTGGGGTATCACCGCTATCTGGGGTATCAACAGGGCAAGCACCGAATGACCCGGCTTTCATGTCTTTGCAGGGGAAAATCAAGCGTTTCAACATGGGGCCATAGTCTAAAGGCAGCAGGCGGGCAACCAGGCTCCTCCAATGCACAGTGGCGAGATTGGTCTCATCACAATCAGATTAATTTAGGTTGGAGGTGGGGCGATAAACTACAGGAACTTATTCGCCAAGAAGCTTTTTGGATCTTTAATCTTAAAACTCTCCAGCAAGGTCTTAACGCAGAAATAGATCTTCAAGGCCTTATATAATATGTTTTTTTTTCCTTTTGGTTTTTATACCTGTTTTGCATACAATGTATCCATTTTTTATAGTAATATTGTGTTATTTGCTACTTCTTAAGGTTTTTTTTATATTTTTTTAATATATAAATTTTATATATATATATTATATTTCCATATTTTTTATTTTTTATATTACATTTGTTATTATATTTTATATTTTTATATTATTTCCCATCATCATAACTTATACATCTATTATTTCTATCCATTTTATATTAAAGTATGTTTCCATTCCCTTAGACACAGCACAGTATACTAGTTAGGTCTGCTGTTCTTTTTGATGTTCATACACCACTTAGATTTTGTTATTGTGTTTATGGCGACTGTTCGCCTGTTCTGTCTTATTTTCCCTTAAGATTTTGTGTGGGTATACCTTTTGCGCGTGCCCATGCTTTTTCAGTAACATGAGCACGCGCTGTGCCAGCTGCCTCTGTTTTTATTCAAATGCCACATTCATACGAACGACCACGCTAATTGCCTTGGTCGCACAGGATGTACGTCATTGAGTTCCGAAATGGAACGCACGCCAAGTATCAGGTGAAACGGATCCACAAGAATTACCAGCACTATAAGAAGTCCCCATTATGATGGATTCCCATAGATCCCTTAGGAAGTTCCCTTTTGATTGGAGGAAAGGCGTTGGATTTAACTACAATATATGGATTTTTATGGATTTTGTTTTTTACTATTTTAACTTTGTTTGACTATTTGTTTTTTATTCTTCAATCTGCTGCTGTTGGTATTTCAAGATCTCACCAAGCTGCTGCTAAGTTCCACCTTCTGTGGAGATATGCCTATGATTTCTTCCTGTCTGTAAGTGCATTCTAATAAATATTCTTTTGGTTTTAATAATACCTCACTATGTGCGGTCTTTTTCCTTTTCATATATAAACCAAGAATTTTCACCACCTGAGATTTACAACGCTCCTGATTCATTTTAAACCCTGGTTGAGTGAGAAGCCTGATTTATCATACGTTTGTGAGTTTTCTACCAACACCACATATCTTTTTTGCTTTATTTGACTGTATTACGCTATGTTTTGTTTGTCACTATTATAGATCTGGTATTGATCCATCCATCCTGGTTCATATTTCCAGGTTGTTAAAATTTTTTCATATACGTATACTGAGTGTTTTTTCCCTCTTTTCTTTGTTTTAACTATTTGTTGGGTGTCTGTGAGGTACACTTTTAGTTTTACATATTCAATATTGTTGCCTTTAGTGTGTATATTTCCTGTTTTTTAATCTAATGGTAAGGATGATTTTTTTATTTACAGGTATTTAGCTATTTCCTCCTCACTATTTTAAGAGTGGGGGGGATACATTTTATTTGAGGCGGGGTGTCTAGGGACTTGGGGACCCGTAGTCAGCTTGGGGGGGTTATGTTTAAATTTTGCCCCCCCCCCCCCCCGCCACCCATGGTAGGGGGCTCAGGGGACAATAGGTCCCCACTTATTTTCATTTTGGGTGGGGGGGCAGTTGGTCCCCCCCATTGTCATTTTGGGTCCCCACCCGCCACTCATATGTGGGGGCCGGAGGGGCCAGACAATAGGTCCTCCCCCTCTATTTTTGCTAGGGCCCCCTCCCATCGCTCATGGATGGGGGCCGAGAGGGGGGCAGTTGGTCGTCCCCCCATATTATCTTATGGCTCCCACCCGCCGCTCATGTGTGGAGGCCGGGGGTACGGACAATAGGTCCTCCCCCCCTATTTTCACTAGAGTTCCAACCCGCCACTCATGGGTGGGGGCCGGGGACGACGACAATAGGTCCTGCCCCCTATTGTGTCACCAGGTGCATGAGTGGGGGCCCCTGTGGATTACTTTTAAAGGTGCCCAACTAATGGGGCATTTTATTAGAATGTTGGGGGGGGGGTCTTTTTTTACAGACATGCCCCTACTCACCAATTTAGGTCTTTCAGCCGTTTAGTAGATAGCTCCCTAATACCGTTGGAATTAGGGAGCTATATACTCGCGGCACGAATAGGATTGGAGTTTCATTAATTTGAATATTTAAATTTCATTTCATGGCCTCTATACCTTCATCGTGAGGGATTACAGTGAATAAACTCTGTATATCATAAATAGTTAAGGTGACTGTTTTTTCTGGGTGTAGGAGCTGATCCAATTCAGATAGTAGAGAACTTGTATCTTTAAGAAATGTTGGTAACTTTTGAACAGGATCTTTGAAAATAAAATCAAGATATATATATATATATATATATATATATATATATATATTATTATTATTATTAAAGGAAATTACATAATTCAAAGTCTGCATTTAATCCCTTGGGTATAATTGTACCTAGTGTTTGTATCCATCACATCTCTTGCTGCCCCAGCATTTTTTTTAATAAAATCTTCCCCTCTCCAGTGTTTCACTTTTTCAATAGCCATAAAATTAAAGGACCACGATAGTGCCAGGAAAACATACTTGTTTTCCTGGCACTATAGTGCCCTGAGGGTGCCCCCACCCTCAGGGTCCCCCTCCCGCCGGGCTCTAGGCGGTGGAAGGGGTTAAATTTACCTCTTTTTTTTCCAGTGCATGAAGTGGTCTGGGTGCCTATAGTGGTCCTTTAACCCCTTAAGGACACATGACATGTGTAACATGCAGGGCTGCCATCAGAAATGTTGGGGCCCCTGACAAAGCACAAGGTCTGGGCCCCCCCCCCCCCCATTCCCCCCACCTCCTCCCTCCCGGGCCCGCCCACGCCCTACCTAGTCCGCTGACAATGATGCGGGACTGAATGAGGCCCTGGGGAGATAGCGCAGCTAAGCGGACAAGGGCACATGTAGGAGTGTGGGGATAGATGCAGGGGAGGGTCTTTGATAGTGGGTGTATTGTGTGGGTGGGGTTAGGGCTATGTGAGCTAGCAGGGGGGAGGTCTTACCTCAGTGCCACTTGGGATTTGGGCCAGTGAACAGCTTCCCGCCCGCCCACCCCGCGTAGGTTTAGTTAGTCACAGCGAGTCGGGGGTATGTCCTTGCAAATTAAGTTTGGTTATGTTAAGGATGGAATAAGTTCCTCATGTTTACAGGTCTCAGCCTCCCCTGCTTCAAAAGGATTAACTTTAGGTTGCCTGAGGTCTCGTGCCCATCGAGCGTGGATAAGGTCGGCTGATGGCAGGCATTGGAATATGTTTTTTATGACGGGGGGGGGGGGGGGGGAGGTGAGAGGCAGTGGTGTTTAGGAGCCACTGCAGGTTTTTATTGGCAAGGACGGGGGGTTCTCTGTATAGCACTGTATGTTGAGTTGTTTATATATATATATATATATATATATATATATATGTTATTTATGTTTATTTGTTGCTAACAATTTCGTTACAGAAAGAAGAGTTTAATATATGGAGTTATGGGTGTGTTATACAGTAATTTATTTATGTTATAATAAATGCTGTGGCCTGTTCATCCATAACACGTTGTCTGTCGTTATTGGGGGGAGGTTGAATGGGGTTAATTATGTTTATGCTTCTTCGTAATTCCCCACTACGTACATACATGGTGTGTATAGTGGAAGTGAATTAGAATGTGTGTAATGGATGTAGTGTTTGTGTCTATTAGATACTGTTTGTGCAGTGAATGCGGATGCAGTGTGTATAGTGAATGCAGAGTGTGTTTGAGTAGTGGATGTAGTGTGTGTACAGTGATGTAGTGTGTGTTTGTGTAGTGGATGTAGTGTTTGTATGTACTAGATGAAATGTGTTTAGTGGATGCAGTGTCTGTAGTGGATGTAGTGTGTGTATTAGACGCAGTGTCTGTGTATAGTGAATGCAGAGTGTTTCAATTTGTGGTGTAGTGTGTGCACTGTGAATACAGGATGTTTGTGTAGTGGATGCTGTGTGTACAGTTAATGCAGGGTGTGTGTCAGTATAGTGAATCCAGAGTGTGTGCATAGTTTAGTGAATGCAGAGTGTGTGTTAGTGTGTAATGAATGCAGAGTGTGTGTTAGTGTGTAGTGAATGCAGAGTGTGTCAGTGTAATGAATGTAGTGTGTGTGTAAATTTGTAGTGAATGCAGAGTGTGTGTTAATGTGTAGTGAATGCAGAGAGTGTGTTAGTGTAGTGAATGCAGAGAGTGTTAATGTGTAGTGAATGCAGAGAGTGTGTTAGTGTGTAGCGGATGCAGAGTGTGTGTTAGTGTAGTGAATGCAGAGTGTGTTAATGTGTAGCGAATGCAGATTGTGTGTCAGTATAGTGGATGCAGTGAGTGTGTTAGTGTGTAGTGTATGCAGAGTGCATGTTGTATTAGTGAATGCAGTGTGTGTATTGTATTAGTGTATTAGTGTATGCACTGTGTGTGTTAGTGTATGCAGTGTGTGTGTGTGTGTGTTGTATTAGTGTATGCAGTGTGTGTGTTGTGTTGGTGTATGCAGAGTGTGTCGTGTCCGTGTATGCAGAGTGTGTGTTGTGTCAGTGTATGCAGAGTGTGTGTTGTGTTAGTGTATGCAGTGTGTGTGTTGTGTCAGTGTATGTGGTGTGTGTGTTGTGTTAGTGTATGTAGTGTGTGTGTGTGTGTGTGTGTGTTGTGTCAGTGTGTGCAGTGTGTGTGTTGTGTCAGTGTATGCAGTGTGTGTGTGTGTTGTGTATGTAGTGTGTGTGTGTGTGTGTTGTGTCAGTGTATGTAGTGTGTGTGTGTGTTGTGTTAGTGTATGTAGTGTGTGTGTGTTGTGTTAGTGTATGTAGTGTGTGTGTTGTGTTAGTGTATGTAGTGTGTGTGTGTGTTGTGTTAGTGTATATAGTGTGTGTGTGTGTTGTGTCAGTGTATGCAGTGTGTGTGTTGTGTCAGTGTATGTAGTGTGTGTGTGTGTTGTGTCAGTGTATGTAGTGTGTGTGTGTTGTGTCAGTGTATGCAGTGTGTGTGTTGTGTCAGTGTATGTAGTGTGTGTGTGTGTGTAAATGTGCAATCTGGGGTGAGGGGGAGGGGGGGCATTTTAACATTTTTTTTTAAATTTAATTAAATTGTTTCTCCCCCCTCCCTGCTTACCTGTGTCTAGGGAGGGGGGAGATTCTATCCCTGGTGGTCCGGTGGCATGGTGGGGCCCCCCGGCTTCCCTGTTATTGCAGAGGGGGCCCAGGCAGCACACTGCCTCTTCTCTTCTCTCCACCAATAACTCTCGCGAGACCCGCGGAGCGTTGCCATGGCAACCGGGTCTCGCAAGAGTTATTAGCAGAGACGAGAAGAGTCAGTGTGCTGCCTGGGCCCCCTCTGCAATAACAGGGAAGCCGGGGGCCCGCGGCTGCACACATAGCGATATTCGCTATCTATGTGTGCAGAGAAAGAAAGTGGGGCCCAGGACCGCCAGAGCAGTCCGGGCCCCCCAGGGCCGCCGGGCCCGTGACAACCGTCATGGTTGTCACCCCCTGATGGCGGCCCTGGTGACATGTAATGATTCCTTTTCATTCCAGAAGTTTGGTCCTTAACCCCTTAAGGACACATGACATGTGTGACATGTCATGATTCCCTTTTATTCCAGAAGTTTGGTCCTTAAGGGGTTAAGGGGTTAAGCAACTTTGGATAACTCCATGTTTTTCTTAACTTGTACAGGTACACTATGATAGAAAAATGGATTTGTTTATATTCCTAACATGTTCTTTCATATGGGTATGGACAGCTCGGGTGGTTCTTCCTATATAAAAAAGATTGCATGGACAAACCAAACCATAGATGATATTGTTAGAGTGACAAGTGATTACATCTCTAATCGTATAATTCTTATCAATATATGTAAACTTTTTTATAGTTCTTTACCTGGCACCCGTCGCCAAGAGGGTTCCATAATGGTGGAAACCCTTACAGATATTTAAAAAAAATAAAAAATATTTAACATCAAATATTTAGGTATGGAACATAATTTAATATAAAAAAAATATTTCAAAAATGGGAGAAAATAAGAATTTTTTTAATTTTTTTAGTTCTACGTGACATTCTAACTGTGAATGTCATAATACTGTTTGCTTTTACTGCAGTAACATACACATATTTGTATTCAGCGATGTCTCATGTGTAAAACAGTACCCCCTATGTACAGGTTTTATGGTGTTTTGGGAAGTTACAGGGTCAAATATAGCATGTTACATATTTCAGTTTTTTCACATTGAAATTCGCCAGATTGGTTACGTTGCCTTTGAGACCATATGGTAGCCCAGAAATAAGAATTACCCCCATGATGGCATACCATTTGCAAAAGTAGACAACCCAAGGTATTGCAAATGGAGTATGTCCAGTCTTTTTTAGTAGCCACTTGGTCACAAACACTGGCCAAAGTTAGTGTTAATATTTGAAAATGCAAAAAAATTATTTGAACGCAAATTTTGGCCAGTGTTTGTGACTAAGTGGCTACTAAAAAAAACGAACATACCAAATTTGCAATACCCTGGGTTGTCTACTATTGCAAATGGTATGCCATCATGGGGATAATTTTCATTCCTGGGCTACCATACGGTCTCAAAGGCAACCTGGCGAATTTTAATGTGAAGTGCCATTTGTGTGTGAAAAATGCAAAAAATGTCACTGTCACTGACGATATCGTCGTTGTAATATATTTTACTGTTTTGAAACACTAATATTTGTGTTCAGCGAAGTCTTCCGAGTAAAGCAGTACCCCCCATGTACAGGTTTTATGGTGTCTTGGAAAGTTACAGGGTTAAATATAGTGCTAGCAAATTAAATTCCCTATAGTTTTCAGCATGGGTTGTCAGGCAGGTCCCGCTAATTGTAATTAATAAAATGACCTAATATTGTAAAATTATTACATAAATATATGCGTAGAATTATTATATATATATGTGTGTGTATATATATGTGTGTATATATATATATATATATATAATTTTTTTTTATTATTTTTATTTATATATAGGTATATATTTAGTGATATATACGTATATACTTATGTATATAGATATATATATATTATTTCGTTCTACATGTATTTTGATATCAATATATATATATTAATTTTAAAATACAGTTAGAACGAAATTACGCATGTTTATATATTTTTTATGTATTTATTTTGTATTATTTTTTTATTTAATTTTTTTACGTATTTATATATTTATTTCTTATTATATGTAAATATATATATAATATAAATTATATATATATTTAATCAATATCATTGTACGTGTATTTTGATATTAATATATATAATTATGTATATATTAATAATAAAATACACGTAGACAGTGTATGTATATTTATGTGTATATGTGTATATGTGTATATATATACTTAGATCATATATATAATAAATATATATATGATCTAAGTATATATAATGTTATTTTTACACTGATTTAACATCTTTTATTTTTTTTTCAGACAGCAGAGGGAGTACCTGTCATTGCAGGCACTCCCCCTGCTGGCATTGACATGGACGGCTATGCCGTCCATGTGATCGCGGGGTCCTCGCCGAAGAGGACGGAGGGGGACTCCCTGGGCTCCCAGGTAAGTCCCCCATACCGCGATCGCCGGCGTGGGATCGCCGGCGACCGGGTAAGTATATAAGACATTTAGAGCCATCTAAATAAGGACGGCATAGAACGTCCTGCGGTCTTAAGGGGTTAATCTCTTCTTTTATTAGTAACCTGGGTCTGAGCCTCACAAACACCAATGGCAGAGTATCTCTTCTCTAAAAAGCCTCTTGATTTTTTTTTCTGCCTGTATAAAAAAAAATCCTCATGTGTATAATTCTACTTCAGACTCATACCATACCATCTCATCATCCCCAGTCTTCCATGTTTCTCATCCCCTCCCCCAGCAGTGTCTCACATCTCCCCAGCTTCTTCAGCCTCTCCATGTGTCTCATTTCCCCAACACTCCATGTGGCTCATTCCCCACCCCTACATTTGTCTCATCCCTCTACATCTCAAAGAAAGATTGTTTTAAACCAGACCTGAACAACTTGGCACCAGGTTAAACTTCTTCGGGCTGCAGATACGTTTTTAGTGCCTCACTTTCCAAGTAAATGTATACCATTACATATAAAGATACAGATACACACACATTGACAGCATACAAATAAAAAAACCGACATACATGCAGATACACACACTGACAGATACACACACACACACACAGACACACACTGACAGACATGCAGATACACACAGACATATGAATACACCCACATACTGACAGAGATACAGATACACACATTGACAGACATAAATTGACAGACATAAATACACACACACACTGATAGACATACAGATACACAGACACACAGATACACACACACACTGATAGACATACAGATACACAGACACACAGATACACACCAGTAGACATAGATACAGAAACAGACACACACTGACAAACACATATTCACATACATACAGATACACACACATACATACGGGTACACACACATACTGGCAGACATACAAATACACACACACATTGACAGACATACAGACACACACACACACAGTCAGACATATGGGTACCCACACATACAGGCAGACATACAGACACTGACACACACTAACAGAAACAAATACACACCCACACATACATACAGATACACACACACTGATAGACACACATATATAGACAGACATACAGATACACACACATTTAGACATACAAATGAGCACACACAAATAGACACACAGATATGCACACACTGGCAGTCATACAGATACAAACACACTGATAGACACAAAGATACACACACTGACAGCCATACAGATACACATACACACTAAGAGATACGCACACACTGACAAACATACAGATACACACACTGACAGACATACAGAAAAACACACATACTGACAAACATAAAGATACGCATGCAGGGCAAAATATACACTTTTATAGACACCCTACCTGATGTCCATCCTGCAGGCTGAGGATGTTTAAGAGTTATTGTGGTGGAATCTCGGTAAAAATAAATTTAGTAGGCCGAGATTACCACGTGGCATGTGTACGTGCATATGCTGACGTATCGATCAGTTGGTTGCACGAGGCAAGATACGATCAGTAGTGTACGGAGCATGTGCAAGAATACAGGATGTAGTATTCCCCTCCTCCATTGTGCTGGACAGGCCATGCGGTCAAGCAGGAAGTTAATTCTTATTTGTATTTGATTGGTCAAGAGAATGTGCGGGTGGAGCTTAATATGGGAGGAGTTATGTGCCTATATAAGGAGCCTGCACTATTGTCCGGGGCTCAGAACTTGCTGTATTTTGGTGACATTAGTCCCTCTGAGTCCCGATCGGTGATCCAATAAAGAATCTCTTCCTTCCTGAAGAAACCTGTGTCCATCTCTCTGTGCTTGGCTTCCGTCAGTTTCTCCGGTATCATTTGGTGCATTGGCCGGGAAGCTCATCGTTCAACGGTAGCTGAGAGGCAGAGGCGTGAGACGGTCTATCTTTGCCCACGTTCTCTGCGGCTGCACCCCTGAACTTCTGCGTGGACCTCCCTTCGTCTCGGCGCCACTGGTCTGTTGTCCAGGAGATCATCGGCCTCTACGTAAGAAGTGCTGGGGTGTCCCCGTCGATGAGTGTGAACTCAGGTTCAGGAACGAGGAGGGTAAGACAACTGTTTTAGACGGCAGACCCACTAGGGGTATACCGATTGTGCGGTAGGCCCATAAGGGGTTTGAATTGTGTATGGAATCTGCCCCCTCTGTCGGAGGGAAGGAGCGAAGGCGCACCGCTCAATCGAACGCTCTTTAGTAAGACCGTTTGATTTGGTTACTCAGGCGGGGTTCTGGTGTAAATAGCCCTAGCCGGACACCGGTGTCTTGTCTAGACTAGCGTTCTAGGGTGTATATTTTGTTCGCTAGGTCGGAGGGACCGGGAGACTAAGCGGCGTCTGTGTAAATTCGGTTTGCTAGCTCTCAACCTATCTTGGCTAAGTGGGAAGGCGTGTAAATTTGGAACCCACTAGATTTTTGATAGTAATCGACTAAGAGGCGTCTGTGTAAATTCGGTCCTCTAGCTCGCTATATGTGGTGCTTGGGCAGTGTGGCTAACCAAAACGGATGTAGATAGTTTTAGGTAGTCCATCAAGGTACTGGCCAATAGTTTAGTTGGGAATTGTAAATGTGTTAAAGATTGTTAGTAAAGTGTATATCTTGTTAGATAGCGCGAGCTCAGCCGTCTAGCGAGAGTGTTAATAGTGTGTTGCTGTATCATAGTGCACGGTACCATAACCCTGTATATTTACTGACACTGTATATAAGTACTAATCACTGTCGTCCATTGCATGTTTAACACCATAACCACTAATAATTGTATTGTGACCTTAAATTGTGCTTTGACCTATGCTAACCGTACTGTAACCGCTATTTGTAAAAGACGATGTTACTGGGGTGTGTTATAGACGGGTAATTCATATATAGAGAATTATAGCGTGGGTGACTGTATAGTTTCGCCAAAGGGCATAATATTGATTATCTAGTGACTGGTGTAACAGCTGTGTGTACGGGAATTCCCTGAGTGTTTATTGTGTTATTGTGTACGTTTCACTTGGTAACCGTACCACGTGGTGCTGTTGCCAGAGGAAACGGGTGTGACTGTTGAATAGTACACGTGCATAGTATTCGTTGTCAACGACGTTCCACTGATAAGTATGGGCGCGTCGGAGTCAACGATTCCGGATCCCTTAGGTTGTATGGTAAAGAATTTTAAAAAGGGATTCAAAACATGTGATTTTGGGGTTAAAATGTCTCCTGTACGTTTGATCACTTTGTGCACTAGGGAGTGGCCTACTTTGGTTGCGGCATGGCCGCCACGTGGTAGTTTGGATCCAACCCTGATACAGCGTGTACACGTGGCTGTGTCAGGTAGGCCTGAACTTTACGGACAGTTTCCATATATTGATTGTTGGAGACAGGCCGTAAACGACTCGCCAAAATGGATTCAGATATGCCACGAGGAGCAATGTTGCCTCATGGTGGCCAGGACTTGTTTGTCCACTAGGACTGTGGTTAGGCCCATTTTGGACACGCCCCCTGAGTCCGAGATCCCTTTGCCGCCCCCTTACTTCCCTACAGGAAGAGGTAACGCGAATGCAGGAAGTTCTATACCCCTCCCCTCATTGCCCTCATCCACTTCCGCTTCCTCCTCTAGTACAGAATCCACCCCCCCTCGTATTAAACCTCCCCTTCCGGAACCAGAACCTACCCCCGTTAGATCTAAATATCCTGATTTGGCGCCACTTCAAACTTCCGGTCAAGCTTCTTCTAGCTCGGCTGGGAGTATTCTATTTACTAACTTTTCCCAAAATCAAGCTCCCACATCCTCATGCCCTATTTCCCCCCGACTGGAACCCATAACTGACGCCCCTTCACGTAGCCCCATACTAACCCGACAACTGACCGGTACCCAACAATTAAAACATTATCAGATGCCTCTTCGTCTGAATCCCGGGTCAGCCTATATTGATGCCGCAGGTCAAATGGCACATGCTGACCCAGTCTTCGTATATGTCCCGTTCACGACTACCGATCTCTTGAATTGGAAGACCCACAATTCCTCGTACACTGAGAAACCACAAGCTATGACCGATCTGTTCACCTCGATAGTTCAGACACATAACCCGACATGGGCTGATTGCCAGCAGTTATTAATGACATTGTTCAATAATGAGGAAAGGACAAGGATTAATCAAGCGGCCATTAAAGCGCTAGAGGATAGAGCCCGTGCTTTGAATCAAGCCAATCCAGCAGCACATTACCCTAATACCGATCCCGACTGGAATGTAAATGGCGCAGATATGGTTCAACTCAGAGCCTATAGAGACGCTATAATTGCTGGCATGAAAGCCAGAGGGAAGAAAGCCATTAATATGTCGAAGACAGTTGAGGTGATTCAGAAAAGTGATGAAGCGCCCAGTGTCTTTTATGACCGATTATTGGAGGCATACCGCTTGTATACCCCCTTTAATCCGGAAGACGCAGATAATTCCCGAATGGTGAACTCCGCCTTTGTCAGCCAAGCTTACGGAGATATTAAGCGCAAGCTACAAAAGTTAGAAGGGTTTGCAGGTATGTCTATCACCCAACTAATGGAGGTAGCGAATAAAGTATATATGAACAGGGAAACAGAGACAAAGAAAGAGGAAGAGCGCAAGATGCGTAGAAAGGCTGATATGTTAGCGGTAGCGATCGCAGGCGTAGATAGACGGGGCTCAGATAGAGGCGATAGTAAGTGGAATGAAGAACCTCTGAGTAGAAATCAGTGCGCATACTGTAGGGAAGAAGGGCATTGGAGAAATGAGTGTCCGCGAAGAGAACAGTATGAGAGAGACAGACCTAGGACAGGTTATGGAAACTTTAGAGGCAGAGCAAGGGGTAGAGGAGGCCCCGGAGGGAGCAATGGTAATAGAGGGAGTAATGGGAACAGAGGAAGTGTAAGGGAAGATAGGTACTATCCAGCAGCGCAAAGGTCCCGCGATAGAGAAGGTAGGGACTTTGTAGGATTGGCTGACACGGTCATGGAGGACTATTGATACCGACCGGGCTCCATCCCCCTTGGTCGAGCGGAGCCTATGGTCGATGTATCAATAGGGGGAAAAAGGAGTGCGTTCATGATCGACACTGGTGCTGAACATTCGGTGGTGACTGACCTAGTTGCTCCTCCATCTGGAAGAACTATTACTGTAATAGGAGCAACTGGAAGAAGTGCTGCAAAACCGGTTCTTAAAAGTCGACTCTGTACATTGGGAGGCCACGTAGTAAAACATCAATTCCTTTATATGCCTGAATGTCCAGTCCAATTGCTGGGACGTGATATGCTATCTAAGTTACAAGCGCAGATTACGTTCCTACCAAATGGAACAACATCCTTAAAGTTTAATGGACCTTCAGGTATTATGACATTATCCGTACCAAAGGAAGAAGAGTGGCGACTTTATACAGCGTTGACTAGCCAAAACCCTAGGAGTGATGAGTCCTTATTCAACATACCAGGAGTTTGGGCAGAGAACAACCCACTAGGACTGGCCCGCAATATTCCACCTATTAAAATCGAACTAAAACTTGGGGTTTATCCAGTGAGCCTAAGACAATATCACATCCCGCAGAAGGCTAAGAAGAACATCCAATCTTATCTGGATAAGTTCATACGGTATGGTATCCTAAAATTCTGTACTTCCCCCTGGAACACCCCATTGCTGCCTGTTCAAAAGCCCGGTACAGATGAGTATCGACCTGTGCAGGACTTGAGAGCAGTCAATGATGCGGTTGTTAGTATACATCCAGTTGTGCCCAATCCATATAACCTGCTTGCTTTAATTCCGGGCGGGGCTACCTATTTTACAGTCTTAGACCTCAAAGATGCCTTCTTTTGCCTCCGAATTGCCGCAGAAAGTCAATGTATCTTCGCTTTCCAATGGGAAAACGCTGTAACGGGCTCAAAACGCCAAATGACCTGGACAAGACTGCCCCAAGGGTTTAAAAATTCACCTACCCTATTTGGTTCAGCTCTAAGTCAAGATCTACTGGATTTCGAGTCCATCCCAGGAGAGTGTGTATTGTTACAATATGTAGATGACTTGTTGATAGCAGCAGTTACAAAGGAAATATGTCAGCAAGCAACGCACGATCTACTACACATTCTCTGGAAGGCAGGATACAAGGTGTCTAGAAAGAAGGCTCAGTTGTGTTTGCCAACTGTCAAATATCTGGGATTCCATATCTCTGAAGGTCAAAGAATTATGGGGCCAGAGAGAAAAGAAGCTGTGTGCCAAATACCGATACCCAAGAATAGAAGACAAGTGCGAGAATTCTTGGGGGCAGCAGGCTTCTGTAGGATATGGATTCCCAGCTACGCGATACTGGCAAAACCTCTGTATGCAGCTATCAAAGGTACAGAGCACGACCCCTTCTTATGGACTCAAGAACAGCAAACGGCATTTGAAGATGTGAAGAAGGCTTTGATGAGTGCCCCAGCATTAGGTCTACCTGATCACACACGACCATTCTACCTGTATGTACATGCGCAAAGAAGAATGGCTGTGGGAGTATTGACACAGTACTTGGGATCATGGCAAAGACCTGTTGCCTACATGTCTAAGCAACTGGATGCAGTGGCCAGCGGACTTCCACCTTGTCTAAGAGCCGTAGCTGCAGCCGCCCTGCTAGTAGCTGAAGCCGATAAACTCACTCTGGGTCAAGAACTTTATGTACGAGTCCCACATGCAGTACAGACGTTGTTGGATTACAAAGGAAATCATTGGTTTAGTAACAGCCGTATGACCAAGTATCAAGCAATGTTGTGTGAAAACCCAAGAGTGCATTTAGAGACTGTAAACACCTTAAATCCAGCTACCCTTTTGCCACAACCTACTGAAAGTCAACATGATTGTTTGGAAGTAATGGATGAAGTATTTTCAAGTAGACCAGATCTTCGTGATTTTCCCATCCAGAACCCCGATGTTCAATATTATACCGACGGCAGTAGTTATGTGAAAGAAGGGATCCGCTATGCAGGATATGCAGTAACAACGATAGACAAGGTGATAGAAGCTCGGCCACTGGCAAAAGGAACATCAGCACAAAAGGCAGAATTGATAGCACTGACACGAGCGTTACAATTGGCTGAAGGTTTAAGAGTGAACATCTACACGGACTCCAAGTATGCGTTTTTAACCACTCATGCCCACGGAGCTTTGTATAAAGAAAGAGGACTATTGAATTCAGAAGGCAAAGAAATCAAGTACGCAGCTGAAATCCTACAACTATTGGAAGCAGTGTGGGAGCCGAGAGAAGTCGGTATTATACATTGTCGAGCGCATCTGAGAGGAGATGGTGATGTAACCAAAGGAAATCGGATGGCAGACAGTACAGCTAAGCGTGCCGCTGAATCGGGAAGACAGGAGTATGTGGGGCATATAGCTGCTCTTATACCAACTCCACTGTCTCAATGGACTCCAGTTTATACAGCTCAAGAAGAGGAGTGGTTAAAGACTGAACCTGGAAAGTATTTGGAGAACAAATGGTATCAGTTAGAAGATGGAAGAATAGTCATTCCAGCATCACTAGCGGTAGAAATTGTCCAAAACTATCACAACGGGACACATTCTGGGAGAGACAGCACAGAAGAATCTCTCAGAAAACATTTCTACATACCAAGATTGTCCAACTTGACTCAGGCCATTGTACGAAGATGTGTAACGTGTGCTAAAAATAATGCAAGGCAAGGACCAGTAAAGCCACCAGGAGTCCAGTTTATGGGGGGACTCCCCATGTCCGATTTACAAATTGACTATACAGTAATGCCTAAATCTGGTGGACATCGCTACCTGCTGGTGGTTGTGTGTACCTATTCAGGCTGGGTAGAAGCATGTCCTACTCGTACAGAGAAAGCAGGAGAAGTTGTGAGATTCCTGCTACGAGAAATAATACCCCGATATGGACTACCCTGCTCTATAGGATCGGACAATGGTCCAGCTTTTGTTCATCAGTGCCTACAACAACTGACTCATATGCTTGGTATAAAGTGGAGGCTTCATACGGCATATAGACCCCAGAGTTCTGGTAAGGTAGAGAGAATGAATAGAACTATTAAGAATCAGTTGGCTAAAATGTGTCAGGAAACCCAACTTAAGTGGAACGTTCTCTTGCCCATAGCTCTATTGCGAATCCGCAGTACACCTACCAGAAGGATGGGCCTCTCTCCTTTTGAAATCATGTATGGGCGACCACCTCCCGTACTTGGTAACTTAAGGGGGGGATTTGAGTCAGTTGGGAGAAGGAATTACCCGGCAGCAGGTTGTAGAGTTGGGTAAGACTATGGAGGAGGTACAGAAATGGGTACAAGATAGATTACCTGTGAATATTTATCCCCCAGTTCATAGTTACCACCCAGGAGACCAAGTGTGGATTAAAGAGTGGAATAATGTACCGTTAGGGCCCAAGTGGAGAGGTCCTTATGTTGTTCTTTTGTCTACCCCTACAGCGATAAAAGTAGCCGAAGTGACTCCGTGGATACATCACTCCAGGGTTAAACCAGCAGCAGTCGATTCTTGGCAAGTTACAGCAGATCCAGAGAATCCCTGCAAGATCCGGTTAAAGCGCACGACTCAGTCGGAGTGACGAGGAACTTTGTGGATTACAAAATTTTATTGTTTCAGAGATTTGGTAAGTGAGTGAGAAGGCCATAATAAAGCCTGTCCGCTCACCGACGTATAGTATATAAGCCAGGAAAAGTCTCGAAGGGACCCCTGTGAAGACGAGCAGAACTCCATTCCCTGCAGCCCTTACATCCTGGAAGCTGAGGTGCCTTCGCACGGACGAAGACTGAGGATGACGATGAAAGATGTGTTTATGATAATGTTTATTTATGTGTATTTTTATATTCAGGAAGGTAGAGGTACCGACACTCCTAGCTGTGAGGTATGCATTAAGACTACAAGAACAGGTAACCATATTTCCCAAACCCTAATTTGGCATTCACAATACGAGTGTAAAGGAGATGTATCAAGATGTAGATACCTAAATATAGAATATAGTGTGTGCCATTTAGGAGTAGGAGAACCTAAGTGCTTCAGTCCAGAGTATCAACCTCGTACAATTTGGTTGACTCTCAGGAATGGAGATCCTCAGGGGTTCTAATTAATAAGACGGTATTAGAATCCGTACATTCTTCGGGTGTTCTGCTATTTGATGCGTGTAAGGCGATATCAAGTGGTAGAAAGCCGTGGAATGTATGTGGGGATCTTAGATGGGAGAGGACGTATGGGTCCAACGATAAATATATTTGTCCCAGTAGTAAAAATAAATATGTGAGTCCTAGATGCCCAAATAGAGATTATAACTTTTGCCCATATTGGTCTTGTGTGGGGTGGGCAACTTGGGGACAGACAGTAGACAAGGACATGATTGTGACTAAGTTGCCTACCAGCCCATATTGTAAGTCTATGGAATGCAATCCAGTCCATATACTTATAAATAACCCCGACAAGTTCTTAGATCAATATGGTAATTTATTTGGGTTTCAAATATATGGGACGGGTTTAGATCCTGGGACAGTATTGTTTATAGGGATAGAGACTGATACGGTATCCTCCCAGACTCATCAAGTATACCATTCCTTTTATGAAGAGATGAGCATAGATAATAAGATCCCCCATAATGCTAAAAACCTGTTTATTGATTTAGCTGAGAGTATTGCCGGTAGTCTTAATGTTACCAACTGCTATGTGTGTGGAGGTACTAACATGGGAGACCAATGGCCTTGGGAAGCAAAGGAGGTAATGTCCAGTTCTGAGGCAGTTGACCAATTAATATCTACACAAGCCGATTATCATATGAGTGTTAGAGGTAAATCTGAGTGGAGATTAAAGACCTCCATCATAGGTTATGTTTGCATAGCAAGGAAAGGAATGATGTATAATACTTCTGTAGGAGAATTAACTTGTCTAGGGCAAAAAGCTTATGATGATGATACAAAGAATACAACTTGGTGGTCGGCTTCAAATGTCTCAGAACCATCTAACCCGTTTGCTAGATACGCCAATTTAAAGGATGTGTGGTTTGACCTATCCATCACATCTACCTGGAGAGCCCCAGCAAATTTGTACTGGATCTGTGGTAAGAAAGCCTATTCGGAGTTGCCACAGGACTGGGAAGGGGCATGTGTGTTGGGTATGCTCAAACCATCCTTCTTCTTGTTACCTATTGAAACAGGTGAGACTTTAGGTGTTAAAGTGTATGATGTGAATCATAGGAAGAAAAGGGGACCCATAGAGATAGGCGCCTGGGAAGATAATGAATGGCCTCCCCAGCGTATTATAGATTACTATGGGCCAGCCACGTGGGCAGAAGATGGTACCTTTGGTTATAGAACCCCTATTTATATGCTCAACCGTATTATAAGATTACAGGCGGTGGTTGAGATCATTACTAACGAGACATCACAAGCGCTCAATCTTCTAGCGAAGCATAATACCAGGATGAGGACAGCAGTATACCAAAATAGATTAGCCTTGGATTACCTTTTGGCAGTAGAGGGAGGTGTATGTGGGAAGTTTAACCTGAGCAATTGCTGTCTTCAAATAGATGACGAAGGGCAAGCAATAGCTGAGCTTACTAGCCATATGGTTAAACTAGCGCATGTGCCTACTCAGGTATGGAAAGGGTATAATCCAAGCAGTTGGTTTGGTAGCTGGTATGAGTGGTTTGGAGGGCTTAAGGCAGTGGTAGGTGGAGTCCTACTGATTTTAATGTTGTGTCTACTCCTGCCGTGTCTTATACCCTTAGTAGTTAGGTCTGTGCAAAGCCTGATAGAAAATATAGCAGAGAGGAAGGCTGCTGCACAGATAATGGCAATTTATAAATATAAGGCTCTAGATCAGGGAGAACCAATGCAGGAAGATGAGTGTTGAAGATTCACATCATAGATAAGTCTGGTCTGGTTCAAGGTAACTTGCGGTGTATGCAAACCAAGGTTAAGTGATGCCTCAAGTAATTGTGAAATATCAAGAGGCATCAAAGGGGGGAATGTGGTGGAATCTCGGTAAAAATAAATTTAGTAGGCCGAGATTACCACGTGGCATGTGTACGTGCATATGCTGACGTATCGATCAGTTGGTTGCACGAGGCAAGATATGATCAGTAGTGTACGGAGCATGTGCAAGAATACAGGATGTAGTATTCCCCTCCTCCATTGTGCTGGACAGGCCATGCGGTCAAGCAGGAAGTTAATTCTTATTTGTATTTGATTGGTCAAGAGAATGTGCGGGTGGAGCTTAATATGGGAGGAGTTATGTGCCTATATAAGGAGCCTGCACTATTGTCCGGGGCTCAGAACTTGCTGTATTTTGGTGACATTAGTCCCTCTGAGTCCCGATCGGTGATCCAATAAAGAATCTCTTCCTTCCTGAAGAAACCTGTGTCCATCTCTCTGTGCTTGGCTTCCGTCAGTTTCTCCGGTATCATTATGTGCTGGCTCTTGCAGCCTGCTTTCCCTTCCCTCCTGCTTTATCCTCTGTTCGGATCTTCATAACCAGTGACTTGATTTTCTTTGTGTTCACAAGGTTAAAGCAATGTTATCACGTTAGCAGTGTTATATATTTTTCCAGTCTCTTCCTTTGTTTACCACTACAGGAAATTACATTAAAACAGTTACTTGTTTTGTTTATTTTGTAGAACACCAGATAAAAACTTTACAAGCATTGACAGGATTCTGTTTACAATTCCCTATCATTTTAATTCTGGCATATTTTAAGGTATCCTAGCTGAGCAATGCAATTTACATTCATATATGTGTTAATGTTCTGAAGGTATTTCTGTATTTTTAAACAATCATCAAAGCTGAAACAGTTCCAAAAATCTTGAACATTACATTGTAAATTCTTTTGTTTTTGGCTGATGGCATAGATTCTGTCTCATTTCCAGCTCAATGTACCCTTAGGGCACTTAAAGGATCCAAGCGGAAAAAAAATGACCCCATATGTGCTTTAATAGGTCATTCGTGTCTCTTTAAGTTGGTCCAGGGTACTAAAGCAAGGCTGAACCAAAGACATCATTTATTTTTGGACTGTGAACTATTGAATGGTGGGAGAGAAGACAGAAAGCATTCTAACCATTAAATCTTCACACATTTTATAATACTACATAATAGTCTTCATACAGCACAACATATTTTTCAAGACACAAAGAATATAACAAAGATATTTTTCAGAAATTGCATAGATGTTTTTACAAAAAAGGAAATTAATATGTTTTCCTTAAGATGCATTGCAAAAATAATGCCAAAGGTTCTCACGGGCTGGATACACAAAGTACTTTTAGGATTGTTTACTAAAGTGAAGCAGTAAACTGTATTGGTTCTGGTGACTATAGTGTCCCATTAACATAAAGGATCACTATAGGGTCAGCACGATTCAAACACAGCCCTGGCCAATCCGCATCTCCTCATAGAGATGAATTGAATCAATGAATCTCTATGAGGAAAGTTCAGTGTCTGCATGCAGATGGAGGAGACAATGTTTGGATGCATTTTAGGCAGCCATGACCCAGGAAGCAACTCTATCACTAGGCTGTAATGTAAACACTGATTTTTCTCTGAAAAGGCAATGTTTACAGCAAAAAGCCTGAAGGTAATGATTCTACTCACCAGAACCAATTCAATGAGCTGTAGTTGTTCTGTTGACTATAGTGTCCCTTTAATGAATAAGGAAGAAAAATTAAGGATTGGCAAAGTATTGCAACAGCAGCACACTTTTGTCCTAATCTCAAGAGGAAGTAATGGCTAATGTGGCAACAAGAGAGCTTATTACAGTTGAGGTGTCAGAAACTGTATCGCCAGAAAACAACTTTTGTAACTATATAAAATACCGAGTTTCTCATTTTTATAAGTGAGTAGTCTTACTCAAACAATGAAAAAATAGCCAAGATAATTATAGCTGATATTTAAATGACATTTTAAGTTGAACATGATATTTGAGTGAGACTACCATCAAAAAGGTTAGAATCATATAACAAACCAAATGCCTTCTCTTTCCCTTTCAGACTTTAATAACAGTATTGGTCAGAACTATAAAGCATGTGGTCTATGTTCTGTTTCTGCTGTTTCTTCTTATGTTTATATTTACAATTCTGGGCTGCGAACTGCATCTAAATCCAGTTATTGGAGATACCAACAACTGGGCCAATCTGGGATTTGCTTTATCCCCAATCTTTTCTGGAAGAAATTGCTTTGTGTATTTTATAACATTCGGATATTAGAATTCTTACAAATAGTTTATGATAAATCATCAAATTATCACAGTTATCGGAACAAAAACTCAATAACTAATTACTACACAGAGCTGTTCTCACCTGTCCTTTGCTCCTTTTAAGAAAGCTGGTATAGATTAAGTACCCAAGAATCATATATTTGACATTAAAGGATCACTATAGGGTCAAGAACACACACATGTATTCCTGACCCTATAGTGTTTAACACCACCATCTAGCCTCCCTGGGCCCCTCATTCCTCCATAAAAATAACAACATCTTACTGTATTCAAGCCTGAAGCTGTAACTCTGCATGCTGTTAGACTCAGAAAAACAAGCAGTCTGCTGACATCATCAGAAGTGGTGACCTGATCCAATCACAGTGCTTCCCCATAGGATTGGTTTAGACTGACAAAGAGGCAGAACAGGGGCAGAGCCAGCATGATTCAAACACAGTCCTGGCCAATCAGCATCAACTCATAGAAATGAATTGAATCAATGAATCTCTATGAGGAAAGTTCAGTGTCTGCATGCAGAGGGAGGGGATACTGATGTTTGGATGCATTTTACGCAGCCATGACCCAGGAAGGATCTCTAACAGCCATCTAAGGAGTGGCCAGTGAAGGTATCACTAGGATGTAATGTAAACACTGCATTTTATCTGAAAAGACAGGGTTTACAGCAAAAAGCCTGAATGTAATGATTCTGATCACCAGAACAAATTCAATAAGCTTTAGTTGTTCTGGTGACTATAGTGTTCCTTTAAATAAACCCAGTATATGGTTTAGAAAGAGTGATGTGCACTCCATAATCACAACCCATGTACAATATAAAGCAAATCCAGACTGTTAAAAATAGTGAATATGGACGGAGCTTAACTGCAGAGACAAGCGGTCGCAAGAGCCCTGAGCGCCCGGGAAAAAAAGGCCCAAATCAGCGTACTACAGCCCTTCCCACGGGTACTTTTAAACGCCAGGCGTCCCCCAAACTGCGTTCACAATTATGGGGAAGAAAACTAAGAAGACCAAACCTGGTAAACCCTGAGTGGGGATGTCCATCGGTGACATGTGGCGGCAGGCGAACAGTGAGCAGGAGAGAACAAAAGACAACAAATACAGGGTGCGCTAAATAAAATAAAGGGAGATGAAAAAGTCTTTATAGGTACAATGTGGACCTTGAGTGAGTGTTCTTATGTTCTTTCTTTGGGATCTCAGTAGTCGAATATGGAATACAAAAGCAGAGAGGGGAGACCAATAGTGCAAACCCGTAATGCGGAAAGTATCACGAACAACACAGACGTGGAGAAGTGCCAACTTACAATTTAAGAGCTAAGCCCAGCTCTAGGTAAAACCGCATACAGTGGTATTCAGTACGCCCCACATGTAGGATATTGCTGGACAATTGGAGGTGTCTTCACAAGATTCTTTACTCCATCCCAGACAGACGTCAGCATATAAAATATATAAAAGATGGAAAAACCCAATGGTGCAATAACTTTGGTAATACTGCAACAACAGACAACACCGAGGTCCTAAGAGTGCCAACTTACAATTTAAAGAGCTATGACCAGCTCTGAGTAAAACAGCATACAGTGGTATTTTAATTCCCCACGTGTAGGATATTCCTCTAATGATGCTTGCAGTGCCGGTCTTATGAAAATCAAATCACAAGAGAGGGCCCATAGTGTTTTCCATATATAAAATGACAGTGGAATAAAAATGAAACGTACTTACAGTGTTCAGAGCAGCCACACTGCTCTATGAACCAAGCGTGGGTGGAATAATCCCCACCAGGGATTTCTTTTGAAGTACTGGATCTTGTTTTAAAAAAAAATAAAAAAATCAGCCAGGATAAAACAGCAACATATAAAGTAAATGTACTAACCAAAGATAAGTGGTAGTCACAAAATACTTTAATTAAAACCAAAGTAAAAATAGTAAAAATACACAACGCGTTTCGCCAAACAGTAGTCTTTTTCAAGTTGACACTAGAGTTCCTACATATTGCCTTAACTTGCAACTATTTTAAATTTGAACAACAATTTTTCCTACAACTGTCCGGAACAGCCATGGGAGCGGCGATGGCACCGTCATATGCCAACGCTTTCATGTATGTATTTGAACACAAGTATATTCTGCAGAAGTTCGGAGATTCAATCAAACACTACCATCAATTTGTGGATGACATATTCCTTATATGGACAGGCACCATGGAGTCACTGAACAACATGATAACTGACATTAATCATGCTCCCACTTCAGTAAAATTAAGCATGCAATATGATACACAATCTATTCAGTTTCTAGATGTGACTATCTACAAACGCTGTGGGAGATTGGAATTTACCCTATACCGCAAAGAGACGGACCGTAATACGTTATTGATGGCATCTAGTTTCCATCCTCAAAAATTCAAGGCATCATTACCCATATCTCAATTCCTCAGAGTCCTCAGGTATAACAGTACATCTGAAAACAGGGACTCCAGCTTCAACAAATGTAGAACAGATTTAGGGCTAGAGGATACCAGGTCCATACTCTCTTAAAAGCCCACACCCGTACCATGGAAATATGGGAATCTGAGACTAATGAAATGGCTAAAATTAATGTGACACCGACATCTAGGATGTTCCTTCCTCTTACCTTCCACACTAGTACTTCTACAGTGAAACAATCCCTTAATAAGAACTAGGGATTATTACAATCGGACAAGCAGCTTCCACCTATATTCCAAGAACGCCCTATCTTCAGTTATAAGAGGAACAGAAATCTTAGAGATATGTTGGTTAAGAATGATCCATTACACTGCTATCAACCTATTCCCAAAATCACCAGAAAAGGGTGTTTTAAGTGTAGTGGCTGCGTCACCTGCAGCCACATGATTAGTGGCAGTACATTCACGCATCCTCACAGTGGTAAAAGGATCAACATATCACACTATATCACATGTAACACAGATCATGTGATCTATCTTATCACCTGCCCCTGCAGACTGTCTTATGTGGGTTAAACTAATCTCACCCTGAGGGATAGGATACGCGGACATCGTTCTACCATCACCACTGCTTACCGTGACATTTATTGTGACAAACCAGTAGCTAAACATTTCCTGGCCCTGTCGCACAGACTACCCTCACTACGCTTCATAGCGATTGATCACATTCTACCTCCCCCAAGAGGTGGCGACAGATCCAAAATGTTACTTCAACGAGAAGCACGCTGGACATATCAACTGGATACAGTAACTCCAGGAGGACTGAATGAAAACATTGTGTATTCAGTGTTTCTTTGATAGGCTAGCACTATATATATTTTTTACTTTTTATTTTTTATCACTATATTTGTCCTTGTCTCCTATGCAGGATTTAGAATGTATTATGGAAGGCTTGGATGGTCCCTTATGTGAATATCGGTGCATCTTGGTCCATGCCTGAATAGATTTGTATATAGATGTAAATACTTGTTTTTGTTTGGGAAGTATATATATATATATATATATATATGTAGTAAGGCCTTTTGGCCTGTGTTTGTGGGAGGGGCGTATGACACACCCCTTCCCTACTTAAGGGACACCCCTTACCTGGCTCCATACCTTCGAGGTCAGCGTTGCATCCTGAATCCACTTCCGGTTCACGGACGGCGCCATCTTGCTTTCAGAAACCCGCGTTTTTCTTCGGTGTCAGCTGTGTCCAGGAAACTCCTTACAGGTCTCTCCACGGCCAGCCACGCACAAAAAACCCGGTCTTCTTCGCTGATCGAGTTCTCTGGACTTCTAAAACGTAAGTCCGTCGCCCGGATCACTTCCCACGGCGTCGCAATAATTTTCAGCCTCACTTTACGGCCACACGCTTTACGGCCAAAGTCTCAGGCAAATTAACCCTCCGGTTTCCGGAAACCAAGTAATAAGTATGTAGCATTCCTATGCTTTATTTTTCCCTCCTTTATTTCAGTTTGTTTCTATTTTGTAAGTTTTAGTACCTGATAGTAGGATTATTCATTTTCATACAGATTATAGTTTATTAAATACCAGTCTGTTTTATATACATATAACGATTTTAGCATGTATTTCATAATTTATGCTGTCACATTAATTATACCTAGGTTAGGGCTCATGTATTATTAGTTCATGATATTATCCTGGTATACATATACATAGTTTTGCTTGAACACTTTACTTTTTGTGTACCTTCCATTTACACTTAGGAATTTGTTTTAAACAAACGTTTTTTTTTTTTCCTCTCTCTCCTCCCTGTTTAAACACACCATGTACACTTTTCATTACATGGCACTTGTCATATGCTGACTTTTCTTTATGTACTCAAATTACATACACTAGAAACTCAGATAATTAATCAGGAATAGGTATAATGTGTATATATATGTGATAAAGTTTTCTCTAAATTAATTGTGTATATTACGTTGTCACTACCATGTACACCCGTTTACATGGCACCTACATTTCCTGACCTTTCTGCATATACTCAAACGATATATCGTGTATACAGAACACGGTCCCAACATCTCACACTTTCAGGTTTGAATCACACTTTTGGTTTAACCTCTCATACGTCTACCTTTCTGCATATGGTCAATTTTCATAGTTTAAACTCATACTCCCTGCACTACGATTATTACAGTAGCACGGCCATATATATATATTTTAAATTTGGTCACCAGGTATACACATTATATGTAGACACTACAAGCTAATCCTGCGTTACGGTTTTTCTCCATAATAAATCAGGCGGGGTACTTCCTTACTCTAATTGTTCCCCTTCAACACATACGGTTAATAAAATCAACCACAGCATATCTAGTCTACGTTAGTATCACAGGATCCATTTCTCATACTATCATATCTATTTCTACCCTTTTAGGTTTATCCAGGTTTTCTATACCTTACGCACCATATACGTATACATACTAGCAGGTACGTAAGCCTGCTCACGTGTCACATACGTTCTCCCTAAATAGGACGTAGAGTACTGGCAGTTAGGGGTATAGGCCCAAATAGGTATCTCCCCTCTTGGCATACCGCCTATAGTTTAGAGGTCCGCGAGGCCAACACCCCGCCTCAAACGTTTCGGAGGCATACACCCCTCGAGCCACACGTTAGTTAGCCGCCTCGCAAAGTTTAGAGAGGGCGTCACCTGTCACTCCCTTCCCCTGTTTTTCTTTTATTGTCACCGAGAGGCCTACGAATTCCTGCCACTACATGGGTGGCCTCAATATTCCCTCGCGCCAACGCATAGATAGAGCCTCTCATAGCCACTTGGCAAATAGCAGGGCCTCACCTGTCACCAAAGGACAAGATTAATTTTTTCGCCTCACACGGCATAATTAGCCCGCCAGTACATCCCCTGGGTTTCAACACTAACGGTATATTTTCTCATCTAGTATGTCTCAAGAAGGGGTAGAGGATTTCTCCATCCCGAGCACTCCGGCTAGACCAAACTCCCCACCACCGGAAGAAGACATGGCTAGTCCTGCATCATTCAGGTCCTGGACAATCCCTCGCATAACTAACGAACTCAGGAGACGACACATTCCTTTCCCCGCGACTGCCAGGAAAGCGGAACTATACAAACTGTTGCACACCTCAACTGATAACTCTGATGCAGGGGAAGGGACTAGCCAGTCTAACCCGACAGATATACATGGCATGCTTACATCCCTCATGTCATCCATGGGCAAGGTAAACTCCAGGCTGGAGAAACTGGAATCGGTCACCACAGCCCTTACCTTGGCTGGGTCAGTCACTGTGACCCCTCCGCCACTGGTCGAGTTGCCACTAGTTTCTCCAGCCACCACCTCTGACGAGCAGGAGGTTAACCCTGCCCATATGATACCTGAGCACCTTAAGAAAGACATCCTGGAAGGTAAAGATGTCAACTTAGCTGCACTACTAATTGCCTCCCAGGATGTGGTGGAGCATAAAACTTATGCGTATGAGGATATTTCTGTGGTGGTAAAGTCCAGGGATGCACGCCTAAACAGGAAACTCACCATCCCGGAATTTGTGTTGGCTTTTGGCATCTACCGGGATGTCATATGTGCCGTTTACCCACACAGGCGTGAGGAATTTGACATGTATATGCACAAGCTGGTGGTAAACAAAAATAGATACTTTCCAAGAAAATATCTGTGGGTGGATTGGCGCTATTAATACTAGTATAAAGGTGAAAACACAGCAACTACCCCCAAGTGCCTAAAAATCACCCAAAGGCACTATATAAATGGATACAAAAAACAAAACATAGAAAGGGGGGTGCTATATATACATAAAATACTTCAAATACTTATGTCTGTACAAGGAAGGTCTTACTGCTGATAGTCAAATCAAATCAATCTAGAAAAACAAAAACAGATTGCACATAGCATAATACTGTATGAGGAAAAATAAAATCAATAATGGTGGTTTGGGTCACTCACGATAAACAGAGCCTATTGTAGCAGGCTCTGACTGTATGGGCTCATCAAAATCTCTGTATGCTGTATGTTCCAACAGGATCAGCTCCAGGATCAGCTCCCTCCTCCTCTTAGTACTCTTCCAATCACACCAAAGAAACCAAATGGTAAGGTGTAAAAAGGATTTATTCAGAATACTATTAAACAAATAAAATGACAAGCTGGTGGACCTGGGCAATAAATATGGTGGATCGGCATTCTACGATTACCATAGATCTTTTTCTGCAAAAGTGTCAGGCGCCTTCTCACAGTACGGGACAAGGTCCAACTGGAGTAAGATAGACACAGTGATTTTCTGCAGACACTTTGCAGGGCTAAGGACACCGGCTTGTGCATACTGCTCCTCCATGTCTCATTCGGCAAATTTTTGTCCCACCACTGCTAACGAGCATACCCACGTGCAAGGACCTAGCTCCGCTGGTCCTACGGAGAAAATAGCTAAAGACAAACTGGGTAGACCTATCAAGTTTCTGGGCAAATCCCAGATATGTAATAACTTTAATGTTGGTACATGTAATTACAGCGGTTGTCGTTTGTTGCATATATGCTCAAAATGTTTCAGGGCACATGCAAAAATCATGTGTCCCAATAAAATGTATCCCAAACAGTACCTAACGTCTATCAACATATCCCTACTTGCGACATTTCTGTCACAGCATCCATCTACACATTTAGTAGATTTCATAATCTCTGGTCTATCAGAAGGATTCCACACAGGTATCATACATATGCCTTCAGGAATCCTGGAATGTCCAAATCTACAATCCGCCCAACACAACCCTACAGCAGTTGACACACTCATAGCTAAAGAAGTGTCAGAAGGTTTTTTATTGGGACCTTTTCAATCCCCTCCTTTCACTACATGGAGGACAAACCCTATCGGGGTTGTCACAGGAAAATCTTCCAACAAGCAGAGACTTATTATCGATTTGTCGGCACCACACACCTCTACCACTCCCAGCCTCAACTCCTTAATACCATCGGAGGAATTCTCCCTGCAATATTCCACTATAGACCACGCCATTACGGCTATCTTACAGGCAGGAGTCGGTGCATGGCTCAGTAAGACCGACATAACAAATGCATTCAAACTACTACCAATCCACCCCACACTGTGGCACCTACATGGCATCAAGTGGGAAGGGAACTACTACTTTTTCTCACGACTAACTTTTGGTTCTAAAAGTAGTCCAGCCATATTTGACACATTTGCCGAAATCCTATGCTGGTTACTACTCAATATATCCAGATGCCCTACAGTCATACATTATCTGGACGATTTCTTAATGGTCGAGGAGAATTCTTCCCCTCCCACTAGCCTGAAAGAGACTGTCAGCCTATTCAACCAGTTGGGGGTCCCAGTCTCCCCTACCAAGACCGAAGGCCCAGATACCATCATCACTTTCCTGGGCATCATGCTAGACTCAGCCAACATGCAAGCTAGCCTACCACGCACCAAGGTAGAAAACATTCTGACAAACATCAACCTCTATATACAACTACGCACTTGCAATCGCAAAGAATTACAATCTTTACTGGGGTCACTCAATTTTGCCTCAGCATGTTCCCACGGTTTCTACATGATGCACACAGATTGACCCTAGATACCCAAGCCACGGCAGACCTTCTCATGTGGAGAAACTTTTTAAACTCCTGGAACGAGAAAAGCATGTTCCTCCCTCAATTGTCTGACACTTCTCCTACTGTTTGGACAGACGCGGCGTCTACCACAGGTTTTGCAGCAATTTTTGGGAACGAATGGCTTTGGGGTAGCTGGCCTTCAGAGGTGCAGGACCTGGAGTGTTTTTTCTCTACCTCAGCTCTTTTCGAGATATATCCCATCGTGGCGGCTGCCGTGGCATGGGGACATCTATGGACAGGTTCATCAGTCAGGTGTTACTCAGACAACCAAGCAACCTGTTCCATTATCAACAAAGGTCGCTCCAACTCCCTTACTATCATGAGATTTTTGAGGAAACTCACTTGGTTGGCAGCATGTCATAATTTTTTCTTGCACTGTGTTCATATTCCAGGTATTTGTAACGAGGCAGCTGATAATTTGTCTCGTTTTAAATTCCAGGCCTTTCATCAACTTCTCCCATCAGCCGCGCTCACAGCCACGGCCACTCCACTGTTCCATCAGCTAACAATGGACTAGACGTTATCATGCAACATTGCAGAACTTTGTCCCAACTAGCTCTATCTACAAATACCAGGAAAACCTACAACAGAGCTTTCAGTTTATTCAAAAGATTCCTGTTGGAACACAACATATTACAACCATTCATCATGACATCTTTTTTAGGTTTTGCCTCTTTTTGCCACCTCAAACTCAAACTTTCTTACAACACAATCAAACTATATCTTACAGGCATCCAACATCACATGCTGACCTTACAACCCAACAACTCAAGTTTCATGTCATCATACCAAATCAAGAACATCCTTAGGGGTATACAAAGATCCGAACCCCCGCATACAGCACAGAGGCTTCCTATAGATTTTCATATCCTTAAGAAATTATCACAACTACTAGATCTAAAACCCTTCTCCTTCAACACAACACTAGTCATCAAAACAGCTATTTATGTGGCTTTTTATGGGTTTCTGAGACCTAGAGAGTTTACCGCCATCAATACAACACAATCCACTCACCTACTGCTTCATTCGCACTTAACCAAACACATGGACTATTATATCCTGACACTACCTCATTCAAAAAACAGTCAACACGCTCCACCCGTAGAGGTTAAATACTATCCGACTCACAACAGTTGGTGCCCCGTCCAAATACTGGACTCTTATACAGAGAGTCTCAAGGCACCACCATCACAACCACTTTTTGTTCTACGAGGTTCAGTTCTCACTACTACCAACTTCATGACCCACGTTAGGTCATTACTAACACAGCTGGGACTCAAGCCAGCTAACTATTCAGGCCACTCCTTCCGCATAGGAGCGGCCTCCACAGCCTCCAGTGTTAACATACCGGTTCATGTTATCAAGACACTGGGGCGCTGGAAATCATCCGCTTACACACGGTACATTCCTAACCCTGTACAAGAAGTAAGGAATGCTTTTCAGAACATGTCTTGTTAAGTTGTATATTGGTAGTTTGTATTAAAATGTTGAAACTTCTATTTTTGCCCTCTTTATTTTCAGGCCTACCTCATCGTCGGTTTCGGCACACCACAACCGACTTGCTACTTTTATACCATCCTACACTTATTAGGTCTTATTTCTCTTTGCCATCATGAGCCCTTCACACAAGTAGTAAGGCCTTTTGGCCTGTGTTTGTGGGAGGGGCGTATGACACACCCCTTCCCTACTTAAGGGACACCCCTTACCTGGCTCCATACCTTCGAGGTCAGCGTTGCATCACCCTCCCACCCACACCTCTTTATCAACTCCTTTTTCTTACATTTCTTCTTGGTAGGCCCTCTTTATTTTCAGGCCTACCTCATCGTCGGTTTCGGCACACCACAACCGACTTGCTACTTTTATACCATCCTACACTTATTAGGTCTTATTTCTCTTTGCCATCATGAGCCCTTCACACAAATATATATATATATATATATATTTTGCCATATTGTGTATACTTTCCTTTTGTTTGCATGGACTCAGCTACACTGATAACCGGGGTTGATAGTGGTGTATATAGATAGTATTTCATGTTTCATTACAGTCTCCTCTTTCAGAGGCACTCGATTTAGTTTTTCTAGGCTCTTTAGTCACATAGTACCATACTTTGCCATCTATCTGGGTGCTTGTACCATCCTATACTAATTGGTAGGTCCCACTTTTTATGATATTAATAGTTCATATAACTAATCTATTTAGCACTCTATTTGTAGCAGTGGTTTAGCCCTACTCTTGATCGATTGTCTCTATCTGGATTTCTGTAATTAGACTATTATGCCTGCGTTAAGGCGGGTTGCTCATTGCCTGTGGGATACTGTGGTACATATAAACTATAGTATGCATATACTTACGGATCTTATAGTCCCCATTCTTTTGTCTAAGTAGTTAATTAAACATTTTAAAATCTGATTATTCAGCAGTTTCTTAGCAGAAACGTTGTCTTTAGAAATTTCTATCTCTTACCTAGCAGTCCTATAATTATTCTCCAAGATATACTTGGTGTAGTTACCTGTATTATACATTGATTACCCCTGTGGGTATTGTTTTTATTGGGTATATGTTATAGAATATTGACACTTGTATTGTCACTTTAAATGGTGTATATGACACTACAGATGCACATCACTATATGTGTGTTCATATTATGCACAGGACCGTTGTCCCTTATATTTACTAACTCTGTCTTATATCTTTGCACCACTGATGTTGAATACTCTGTCTAACTGTATCAGGCAATCTTAGCCTTAGGCACACCAGTTACACAATTTCCTTTCAGCGCCGAGCCTTCTATTTACTACTATACACGCTCTGTTTACCTATCCCCTAGCACCCACGGCCGGGAGATAGACACGCCCATAGGTTACACGTTCTTCTCACGCACACTTCCGGGTTCGGGCAATTGGAAACCGGTGCACACTGCATGATTGGTGAGTAACTCCCCTTATTTTTCCCTATATATTTTTGTCATTTATGTTTGTATATTGATCTTGAGGAAGACCTGAATAGGTCGAAACGTCTTATATATTTATATTGTGATATTGGATATTAAATACCAGTGATTTAGTTGAAAGACCATAGAGTGCATCTCTTTTCTACCTACTATATATATATATATATATATATATATATACACACATACCTACATACATACATACACACACACACACACACACTGCTGTGTGTGAGGATGGTTTGAGGGTGTTGTGTGTGTGTAAGGGTGCTGTTAGTTTGATGTGTGTGTGAGGGTGCTGTGTGTGTGAGGGTGTTTGTGTGTGTGTTAGGGTGCTGTGTGTGAGAGGGTGCTGTGTGTGTTAGGGTGCTGTGTGTGAGACCAGGGCAATATTCAGGTAACTTACTAAACAGCACTAGTGATAACATCTAATCCCTGGGTAAGTGCCAAAGACCCGATCTCCCTTGAATATAGAAACAGATACAAGAAAATATATTCCTACGTTACAAATGGAAAAGTAGAAACATAAGTGCAGGTTATACGGTGTTGCTGTTGGATATAGGTTACGACATCGAGCCTTAGTGACATGAGTATAGGAATGCACCTGGTGAGCGAAGGGTTAAATTTGAGTGAAAACCAAATAGTGTTTATTTAGGTGAACCAGTGTATCGTCAGCATCTACTGACAAAGCATGAAAAACGATTAACAATCAAAGCGTATGCTTTACCTAAATTAAAACTATCTCCAACCAAACATTAGACTAACTTAAAATATAGACTCATGCAATATCAATACTGAACACAATAACTGAAAGACCAATGCTCTCATGTAACTTAAATTAGAAGGTAGATAACCTCACCTATGGATTGAACAAAGAAAACTGGCAATTAACCTGAATAATCCGATTGAGTCACCTAAAAGAAAAACAAGCGCAACATCAGGATTTACTGATAAAGCGTGAACATAATTAACGGGCAAGCGCTTGTTTGACCTGAATTAATTATTACTTAAATGTCAGGCAACAGCAAGTATAGACTGTGCAACATCAAAATTGACCAGTAGAGGTCGACCTTAAACATGCAGTATGACCCCAACATACCGGTATTGGATTGACAGGTATAATGAGTAACAGAATACTCCAACGTAGTGACAACCAGAAGCACTAACAACTGAATTTATACAAATGATCCCTATGCCGACAAAACTTAAAAACGTGACCTAAGTACGTATAATAAAGCAGGAATACATACTTAAAAACCCTATCACTCCATACCGCCATAATAGCCATAAACCATTTAAATTTCATATCAATTAAAACCTATTTACTACTTTAACCGATATATCCATTGACAGACATGAGAACTGAGTTACATAGTTACATAGCTGAAAAGAGACTTGCGTCCATCAAGTTCAGCCTTCCTCACATTTGTTTTTTGCTGTTGATCCAAAAGAAGGCAAAAAAAACAGTTTGAAGCACTTCCAATTTTGCAACGAGCTAGGAAAATAATTCCTTCTTGACCCCAGAATGGCAGTCAGATTTATCCTTGGATCAAGCAGTTATTACCCTACATTGAAAGATTATATCCTTGAATATTCTATTTTTGCAAGTATGCATATAGTAGCTGTTTGAACATCTGAATGGACTCTGATAAAACTACTTCTTCAGGCAGAGAATTCCACATCCTTATTGTTCTTACAGTAAAAAAAACAACTTTCCTTTGCCTTAGACGAAATCTCCTTTCTTCCAGTCTAAACGCATGATCTTGTGTCCTATGTAAAGTCCTGTTTGTGAATAGATTTCCACACAATGGTTTGTATTGGCCTCGAATATATTTGTATAATGTTATCATATCCCCTCTCAGGCGACGTTTTTCTAAACTAAATAGGTTTAAATTTGTTAACCTTTCTTCATAGCTGATATGTTCCATTCCTTTTATTAATTTTGTAGCCCGCCTCTGCACTTTTTCTAGTGCCATAATATCCTTCTTTAGAACAGGTGCCCAAAATTGCACAGCATATTCAATGTGTGGTCTTACCAGTGATTTATAAAGAGGCAAAATGATATTCTCGTCCCGAGAATGAATGCCCTTTTTCATGCATGACAATACCCTACTGGCCTTGGCCACTGCTGATTGACATTGCACATTGTTGCATAGTTTGTTGTCTATAACAATTCCCAAGTCCTTTTCGTGTGTTGTTATCCCTAATTCGCTTCCATTAAGGGTATACGTTGCTTGTGTATTCTTTACGCCGAAGTGCATAACTTTGCATTTTTCAACATTAAAGTTCATCTGCCATTTGAGTGCCCAGTCCTCCAGTCTATCTAAATCCCTCTGCAGCAAAGTAATATCTTGCTCACATTGTATTATTTTACTAAGTTTTGTATCATCTGCAAACACTGAAACATGACTTTCAATGCTGTCTTCAAGATCATTTATAAACATGTTAAATAGAAGGGGTCCCAGAACAGACCCCTGAGGGAAACCACTTGCCACCTCTGTCCAGCTTGAAAATTTACCATTAACGACAACTCTTTGTACTCTGTTTTTACAATTGTCAGTCTCCCGCTGGCGGGCTCTAAGGGGTCCGTACGTGGGACGAGCAACGATACTTACAGCAGTTTGAATGAAATAATTTGCGAGGACCAAACCGTTCGAGAAAAACGGCTACAGGTAGGGGAGGACCAGGTAAGCGTTCCCCTGTGTAGAAGGTAAGTAAAATGGATATTTGCACCGACCAGAAGTAACGGTATGCAAATCGCCAGACTGAAATAATAATCGGGAGCGGTCTGGCATCCTTTAAGAAGGGAAAACAAGCCCCTCCCACAACTACAGGCCCAGCTTACATATGTGTGAACTAGAAAATAAGTGTGTATGCTGTATGCATGCACTCATAGTAATACTTGTTTGTGTTGTGTACATACTAAAAGGAAAAACTGTGCAAATGTAACATCAAAGGTTTTTTTTTTTTTTTCCCTAACTGAATTTGAATTACAAATAAATTTCTAATGTTACAGATGAAAATTTGTATATCCACTGTTTTGGAGAAGTTTTGAAAAAAGGTATGTTTATGCTTTTTTTTTTTTTTTTGCATTGTGTTTTTAGGTGTGGTTAGACTACCACAGGAGGGGAAACTACAGCCAAAACCAGTGTTTTTTGCACTGATTTTTTTGGTTACAGTAATTATTTAAGAAACTTACTTGCACATTATACAATCAATATTAAAATTAACATTTACTCTTATGGTGCAATATATGTATCAGTATTTTACATTTGTATTTTTTACATTTTGTATTTTTTTATACAACTACATATAATCAAAAAACACATTTACAAGTTTCAAATAATATTTCAAATGTCAAATAATATTTAAGTGCCTCTTCAGAAAGAGCAACGTTACGGCCTTGTATGAAACAAAAAAATCTTACATTTCAGAATAAATTATACATAGAGGTTTCAAGATGAAGGTTTTAACATGTCATAGGCTCAAAGAGATGCACTGCAATGTGTTAAGCTTTAAAAGGTCTTAGCTCTCTTTCAATTGTGCAAGGCATAAAGTCTAATGCTTAGCACATTTTTAGAAAGTATGAAACCTTATAGGGCATCAGAAAAATATTGAATGACATTTTTAACACTGATTTCTAAGACACTTAAATATAGACTTTTAAAATGGAATACAGCAGATTACACATCTGGATGATTCAATCAACAGCACAGCCAGCTTCCACATAAAGTAAAAGATGGTATCTCGATCAGTCTCTCGATGGTGTCTTAGTGTCTGTATGTCTGTGTATCTGTGTTTATTTGTGAGTATGTATTTGCTTGCCAGGGAGTGTGTGTCTGATAGAGTATAAGAAGGCAACAGACATTGGTTCTGATTGCAGCAATGGTCTTAAAGGACCACTATAGGAAACCAGACCACTGCTATGTTTCACTGAGGGTTAATCCAGCCTCTAGTGGCTGTCTCCCTGATAGCTCACCCAAGTTCCCCCACTACCCCCCCCCCCAAAAAAAAATACACTTGTATGCATTTATAAACGTACACACACACACACTCAGACACACACTCACAGACACACACACTCACAAATTATTCAGATTTTTTTCATTTTAAAAATGTCCACCCAGCCTCCCTCCCTGGGGTCCAGTGGGGCTTCAGTGCAGCGGGCGCCTGTCTCCCTGTCAGACGTGGCGAGGGAGCTGTGTTCTCTCTGCTCCCTCTCACTGCGCGGGCTTTCTACTGATGCAGGGAGCCGGAATATGACGTCATATTCCTGCTCCCGGCATCAGCAAACGGCGCACAGCGAAAAGGAGCAGAGAGGACACAGCTCCCTTGCCGCATCTGAGAGGGAGACAGGTGCCCGCCAGGGGGGGGGGGGGGGCGCATCAGGTGGCTATCCGGCAATGGGGTGGCAGCATTTTTTGCCTGCAGGACCATAAACGGGAACGGCGTTAACAAAAGTGCAGGAACGCCGTTCCCACGCGTTCCTGCAGGACTCGAGCCCTGGCGGACCTAATGACCCTGTAGTGCCAGGAAAACAAGTTTGTTTTCCTGGCACTATAGTGATCATTTAAGCCCAGCATAGCCCAAATCTTTTTTAAAGAATTAGTGCATTAAGACTTATCATATTGATTTATCCTAAATTATTATTGGTCAGAATGAGAAGGATGCCATATAGTCCCTTACTTTGCGTAGTACCATGCTAGCGTATACCCATGCTTAAATAGGCGTCAGCATGGTTTGAATCCTAAAATGTCCTTGACCAATTGGTTAATTTGCTGTGAGTATAGGAGTATTACTTTTTAATGTAATGAGAACTAAGTCCAGCACTCTTGATGGTGTCTTAGTAAGGTCTCCAGAGCTAAGTAAGGTCTCCAGAGTGAATGCATAAGGACCCAGAGCTGTGAGAACCATCTGTAAGCGACAGACGTGCAAGGACAACACACTGCTTATTTTAAAGTAACATTCCAAACATCATTTTCACTACAGCCTGTTGCAGTAGTTATGGTACACTAGCACCCTCACAGAATAAGTAGTCAAACTATTTAAGAAGCATTTAAAACTTACTTCAGTCCCACCAAGTTCCTGCTGCCAAAAGCTCCTACCCCTGAGGTAAGCCAAGCCTATGTTGATTGACTGAGAGTACTCAGCAAACACTATTAACCATGAATATCTCAGTTAAACTAACCATAAGTTCTTTTCAGGAGCTTCAGGAAACAGGGGAGGAGGCAGGGTGCCTGGTGAGACCTATGTAATTTGTCAAATTGTCGTTAAACTGACTGAACAACTTTTTTGCAAAAATGAAATTTAATTTGGTACTTCTGACACTCATTCATTTGATGGTTCAGCACGTCAGAATATCATCAATATCATGAAAAGTATTTAGCAAACAAATATGAACAAACAACAGAGGGTGTGAAAATGGACCAATTGGTGTACTGAAAAATATATATGCAATATAAATATTATGTATATCTTTTGCAGAACAGGCACATTGTCCAGGCATCTCTATTTATATATTATACATGTTTATTAAAAATATATAATTTTGTTTTTTTACTGCTTATCCTTTTTTCCCTCTATTGGACACTTTTCACTTTTTCTCCATCAGTCATCTCTCTTTGTATTGCCACAGGCAGTACTCTGAACTCCGAAGCAAACTAACTTGTCCACCACTATCGTTTATCCTTGCAATATACACCAATCCAATGTCTTGTTAGACAAGTTTGATGTGTTATATCAACTGTGTATAAAATAGGAATTGAGAAAACAATATATTTTATGAAAACCTTGATATAAATAGGGGGACGATATAGGTTATAATGATGATAACTGGTGGCAGCAACCACTTAGCGTATGATTTAATTTCCCAATTAGCAAACACAGTTCTATTTGGTTCATCGGTTGTATTTTACTCCTAAACTACATTTCCAGGCACGTCTTAGAAAAACAGTTATTGTGGTTATTGTATTAATGAAGGGGAAATTGGATGCATATGTTGTGGTTATACCCTTTAACGAACAATTATTGGGCAAATGTTTTAGCAATTATTTTGGAAAGCAAAGGTTCAGGATTCATAGGCATAAGACTTTGTGCGTGTTGGTAATAGCTGATCCTGTGGGTTGTATAGTGCATTACAAACCTTACTAAAACCAGTTGTTTACGTTTCTATGCATGATGGTCCGAGTCCACTACTTCTGATATGGTGAAAATCATTGATAAATTGACATCTTAATACTTAAAAGTATGTTTAAAGCAAAGGTAAAGGGATATAAATTCCAGGACTTGTTGCTCCGTGGATTGTCTTGGGATGAATTCCTTCTAATTACGTGTACAAATACCAGGAGCTGTCCTAAGATATGACTAAAATGTGTAGAGATATATATTGAAATGGCAATATCTGCGTGAGAAAATATGAAAATATTGGTATTGTGCCTTTAAGGGAAAATGAAAAGATCAAGTAAAAGTGTAAAAACAAGATCAATGTATAAAGGAAGAAAATAGAACCAGATAAAGTGAATCGGAGATCGGCAAACAGCAAATAAATAGTAATAGTAAAGTAAAATAATAAAATATTGTAGCAATACAGTATATGGAACTGTATGCTAAAATGTTATACAGTGTATCACAAAATGGTTAAAAGCAATGGTTCAGAAACTGGATGTAAGTAAAAAAAAACAGTTTATTAGACACAAATGATAAAAAAAAAAGTATTTATGCTAAAAAATATATATCAGGAAAAGTTCATACAGATGTTACCCATCATATAGAAGTCAGAAGTGTGCAGAGACCTTCGGATTATGCTCGGATGGATATGGATTGTATTCATAAGTTGCTGCTTGTGTTGTAACCGCCGGTGAGGACAGTGTGTTTTTCAGCGTGCGTCCCAACAGAAGCCTCACTCCGGAGGGACGTGCACTGTAGACGGCTCCGATATGTGAGCACACCAACAGGTCTTGGAAGAATATTGCCTTCTATTGATGGGTGTATGCTGGATCTGTGTCCTGATGGATATGTCCAATTGTCTTACGCGTTTCGTAGGCGAACCCCTACTTCTTCAGAGACGGATGGAGAACCACTGCTTCAATATTTCTTTATATACACATTCAACTAATTGGTTTAAAAAGCTGTCTTTGCATACTATAAACCAATTTGTATGACATAAAGTTTTATGAACATATGCAGGTAATACAATAACACTATATATAAATGGCATATGTAAGAAATAGGGGGGGCGGGGCCGAACCGCAGAGCTGAACTGCAGCAATCCTTGACAGCTCCTGCGACCAGCGCTTAAAAAAGCGTGAAAACCCTACTGAAACGGCACCTGAGAGCCAGACTAGGGCCACCAAGCATGAGGGGAAATCGGGACACACAATATGATACCTTACAAGCGACGACCGACCCGACATAAGCCCCACAAGCCGGTGAGGCCTACTGGCATGGCAGGCGCGGGAGAGGCAGCTGCCCTCCTGCCACTGAGAACGAAGGGAACACAGACTTGGAGCCCCCGTTCCCCCCCCTCTGGTCCGGCGGGGGATATCCCGGTCCTGCCACATGAGACTAACCGGCCACGCAAGGCCCAAGCGACAAAACCACGAAGTCCAGAGACGGCGGGCGGAGCCCACAAAATGGCGGGAGGCCAGTGCTCCAATGCTGTGCTCACGGAAACAGACCTCAGGTACGACCGCATATTCCAGGCAATCTGGGAGAAGCTAGAGGCTCTATTGATGCCCCCACAAGCGGGATCTTCACCCGGCGGTGTGCTGCAGGTTCGGAAGCGTAAGAGCAAGGCGACAAGCGGGACAAACCCCACTCTTACTACGGACACTCACAAGAAAGGGTCCAACCCAACAACGCCCAAACGGCGCAATGCTGCCAATAGACACAGTCTGCACAAAGCTCAAAAACCCAAGAGGATCCCCATGGCGCAGTGCCACAGGCAGCCCCACCGGAGAGCAGCAACCCAACGCAGACTCAAGCAGGCTAAAGCCCGGCCAGACAGAAGGAGAAGACGGCGGACTGTTGAGCCTGAACCGGCAGATACCACTACAATGCCGCAGCAGAGCCACTTACCTACTACAGGGACAGTACCACAGACGCTCTATACCTTCACACAATCGCCCGCACGTGCCTCCTGCATGCTGCATCCTCAGGAAGCCTGGAAGCAGTTCCCATCGGCACCATCGGCGGACCCGCTGGACTCAGCCTTACGTAGGGGCATTGGTTTAGTAGACTCACCCAGACCACACACGCAGCCCCATGTAAGAGGACGGGCTGGGACTGGACTCCCTAACCGAGGCCACCCTACTCCCACCAATGTAAAGCCTACTATCCTCACTTGCTTTGGTGCCCCCTTTTTCTCAGGACATCTCTCTGTGTGTTTTATATTGGCAACCATATGTTTATAATAGCATCTAGTGACACCCTTTATATGTGCTAGGTTGACAACTAGTGATATATTGCAAAGGTCTTACATTGGCAACCAGCGATATCTTTTGCGAGTTTTATAATGGCAACGTGTGGCATCATGATATTGGTCACCAGAGACGAGTTATGCTATGTCACATATTTTCACTTCGTACAGCACCTCCATCAGCCATAAGCTAACCTGTGTTCACATACCGCTGCAAGTTTAAGCCTAATACTATAACGTTAAGCTGTCATTCCTGCCACGAGAGTAGACCTAGCCTGGGGTGGAGCCCAGGTACTTTAGGAATGTTGCTGAAGTAACCTCTAGGTCTCATGGGCATTTGCATAGCCTATTAGCCTGTTACTTAACCTCATTAAGCAAAATTACCATTATTAAGCGATGACGACACTTTATAAACACTTTGCATATGTTGGATAAGCATGTGACCCTGCTATTTTACTTAACCTTAAAAAAAAAAATGTGCGAATTTCTATGCCACTGTCTAATATCTGTAATCCTTGCAACATGCTGTTGTGGCGTCTGTTCATATCTTGTGATCATCTGCACAACCAAAATAAAGAATAAAAAAAATAAAAATATATGTAAGAAATAGAAAATAAATGAATACAAAAAATAATTACAAAAATTAATTATGAAAGATACATGAAGGGAAACCATATGTACAGAGTTAATGACCACAAATAGCAATCCATGTTTATCAATTAATAAAACAACATTTAGTAGAGTTGAATAAAAACCATAAAATGACATTCATTGAAATGATGTATAATAAAATTTACAATAAAGTTTTATTTAATAAAATTGTAATTAAGGAAAGAAGAAGAATTATTAAAAATGATTATGTGCAAACTTAGTGTTGTGTTTTTATATTATGATCCGAATTAATTAATAGAACGGTAAGTGTTCGTATAATGTGTCGTATAAAGCAACTAGTTCACTTAGAAGGAATACTTGGTCTCATTATCGGCCATATATAAATAACAATATAAACCAAGAGAGTACACAAAAATAATAATAATAATTATGATGGTACAACCAATCCTATAATAGAGAAGTTGTAAATGTATTTATGAATATATTTATGAATACATTTAAATTAGAACGGAGCAGTGTTTCAAATATATATGTGGGGTCTCTCAATCAGAAATCCATATAAGTGTAAGTAGTGTAAAAGTAGCAGATTATATTAATGTGTACCTAGAATATAATGCCCAAAATGGACTTTGACACTTACATAACGGACCCTAATATATGACAGAAATTGTAAAAATTACAAAAATTGTATTAAATGAAATAAAATAAAACAGATTATACTTCTAAATATAATACATCATAATAGATACAGTATGTGACAATATGTATATTAAGAAATCAACAGTCCATTCTGAAAGAGAGCACACATGTTAGTGTTTTACATAACTTAAAATTCAATAAATGCTTGCAAAAAATATGACATGTAAACATATAATATGGAATAGATTATATATAAAATATAAATATATATATGTACACACAAATATATAGAATTGTAAACAAAAATTCATACACATATAGTATATAGAGCTGTAATATATACAGATAAGGAATAAATATCTAGAGGTGTGATACAAGTATATATTTTAATGCAGTATGCACATGGGAAAAAAAAATCACAAAAATAGAAAAAAGAAGGAGACGGAAGAAGGAGGGACGAAGGATTAACCCTATAAATGGGGAATGTGAAGAAGAAATATTAAATAATGATTGATGGTGGATACCTAGTGGTTTAAACCACAGTGATGCATGACCCTCTAAATAGTGCTCCGCTACCAATATATAAGAAAATAGTCTAAAGGAGAATCTGCCTGATGCTATATGATTGAACATATATATTAAGAGCAAATGCATATATGTATATAAAAAAGAAAGAAAGAAGTAAGTTGATATGAGGTAGAACATGTGCAAATAAAGTGCACATAAATGTGCAATAGGAATAAAGAGATAAAATTGTTATAAAAATGCATTTCATTCGAAATCTATATTTAGTCCTATAGGTAAAGACGTCCCAAATAGTTAGCCGGCGAATAGTTCCCGGCGAACATAGCTTGTTCGCGTTCGCCATGGTGGGCGAACATATGCGATGTTCGGTCCGCCCCCTATTCGTCATCATTTAGTAAACTTTGTCCCTGTACCACACAGTCAGCAGACACATTCCAGCCAAACAGCAGCAGACCCTCCCTTCCAGACCCTCCCACTTCCTGGACAGCATCCATTTTAGATTCATTCGGAAGCTGCATTCTTAGTGAGAGGAGGGACAGTGTAGCTGCTGCTGATTTAATAGGGAAATCGATAGCTAGGCTAGTGTATTCAGTGTCCACTACAGTCCTGAAGGACTTATCTGATCTCTGCTGCAAGGACAGCACCCCAAAAAGCCCTTTTTAGGGCTAGAACATCAGTCTGCTTTTTCTTTTTTTTTCTGTGTAATCTAACTGCCGTTGCTTGCCTGCCAGCGTGTGTGTCAGGCTCACAGCGTATACTGTGCCCACTTGCCCAGTGCCACCACTCATATCTGGTGTCACAATAGCTTGCATTTAAAAAAAAAAAAAACTTTTTTGACTGTGAAATAATATCAGTCAGTTTCCTTCACACGTGTGCGTTTCAGGGCCTGCCAGGGCACAGTGTCACACCAGTGCAACTCATATCTGGTGTAACAGTAGTGTACATTTAAAAAAAATAAAAAAATTTTTTTTGACTGTAATAGATTGAATAGCAGTTGTGTGCAAGCGTGTGTGTCAGGCCTACAGCGTCTACTCTGCCAACTTCTGCCAGTGCCACTCATATCTGTTGTCACAGTAGCTTGCACGCATAGTACCACTAATCGAAAAAAATATGACAGGCAGAGGCAGGCCACCCCGCAGGGGCCGTCGTGGTCATGGTGCTGTGATTCCCTTTGGCCCTAGAATAATGCCCAGTGTTCAGAGGCCACGTACCCTGAACTCGAAAAGTTCTACACTAGCACCACAGCCGCCACCACCAACACTAGCACCACAGCCGCTTCACTTGATCTGTCAGAGGAGTTATTTACACATCAGTTGGAAGAAATGAGTGATGCGCAACCATTATTGCCAGAGGATGTAGATATCAGGGATATATCTCAGTCAGGCAGCATTACACACATGGACGTACGGTGTGATGATGATGATGTTGTACCCGCTGCTGCTTCCTTTGCTGAGTTGTCAGATACAAGTGAAGAGGTTGATGATGATGATGCGTCCGTGGATGTCACGTGGGTGCCCGCTAGAAGAGAAGAAGAACCGGGGGAAAGTTCAGATGGGGAGTCAGAGAGGAGGAGGAGACGAGTTGGAAGCAGGGGGAGGTCATCGCAAGGAGCTAGTGGCACAGTCACACAGCATGCATCGGCACCCGGGGTCAGCCAGACAGCACGGTAATCAACGTATGCTGTTGCCACCACCAGAATGCCGTCATTGCAGAGCTCAGCAGTGTGGCATTTTTTTTGTGTGTCTGCCTCTGACAACAGCGATGCCATTTGCAACCTGTGCCAAAAGAAACGTCGTGGGAAGTCCAACACCCACCTAGGTACAACTGCTTTGCGAAGGCACATGATCGCACATCACAAACGCCTATGGGATCAACACATGAGTACAAGCAGCACACAAACTCAAAGCCTCCATCCTCCTCCTGGTCCAGCATCTTCAGCCACGTCAACCACTGCTGTCCTCCTTGCCCTCTCTCAACCATCCGCCACTCCGTCTCTCACCTTGAGCAGTTCCTGCTCATCTGCCCACATTCAGGTGTCTGTCAAGGACATGTTTGAGCGTAAGAAGCCAATGTCACAAAGTCACCCCCTTGCCCGGCATCTGACAGCTGGCTTGTCTGAACTCTTAGCCCGCCAGCTTTTACCATACAAGCTGGTGGAGTCTGAGGCGTTCCAAAAATTTGTAGCTATTGGGACACCGCAGTGGAAGGTACCCGGACGAAATTTCTTTGCACAAAAGGCAATCCCCAACCTGTACTCGATTGTGCAAAAGGAAGTAATGGCATGTCTGGCACACAGTGTTGGGGCAAGGGTCCATCTGACCACTGATACCTGGTCTGCAAAGCATGGTCAGGGGAGGTATATCACCTACACTGCGCATTGGGTAAACCTGCTGACGGCTGCTAAGCATGGAATGCATGGCTCTGCAGGAGAGTTGGTGACACCGCCACGACTTGCAGGCAGGCCTGCTGCCACCTCCTCTACTCCTCCTACTTCATCCTCTTCCTTAACCTCCTCGGCTGAGTCCTCTTCTGCTGCTGCATCTTGCTCCACATCAACGGCACCCCCCCAGCTCCCCAGGTACTATTCCACATCCCGGATACAGCAGTGTCACGCCCTCTTGGGGTTGACTTGCCTGAAAGCAGAGAGTCACACCGGACCAGCAGTCCTGTCCGCCCTGAACGCACAGATGGATCAGTGGCTGACTCCGCATCAACTGGAGATCGGCAAAGTGGTTTGTGACAATGGAAAAAATTTGTTGGCGGCATTGGCACATGTGTGTAATCTGATTGTACAACGCTTTGTGCATAAGTACCCAGGCTAACAGAATGTCCTGAAGCAGGCCAGGAAGGTGTGTGGCCATTTCAGGCGTTCCTACACGGCCATGGCGCACTTTTCAGATATCCAGCGGCGAAACAACATGCCAGTGAGGCGCTTGATTTGCGACAGCCCGACACGTTGGAATTCAACACTCCTAATGTTCGACCGCCTGCTCCAACAAGAAAAAGCCGTTAACAACTATTTGTATGACCGAGGTGCTAGGACAGCCTCTGCTGAGCTGGGATTTTTTTGCCACATTACTGGACGCTCATGCGCAATGCCTGTAGGCTCATGCGTCCTTTTGAGGAGGTGACAAACCTAGTCAGTCGCACCGAAGGCACCATCAGCGACATCATACCATTTGTTTTCTTCCTGGAGCGTGCCCTGAGAAGAGTGCTGGATCAGGCCGTAGATGAGCGTGAAGAGGAAGAGGAAGAGTTGTGGTCACCATCAGGGGTAGGGGACGTAACAGGGATTAAACTGATAAGAATAGTACTACTTAACCCCTTAAGGACACAGCTTCAGAAGCTTGTCTTACACTTAATGACACAAGCAATTTTTGCATTTTCTTTTTTTTTTACTTATTTAATATTTTATTCTTTTTCTTATTATATAAAACATAGACGACATCATATGCATTACCATTTTACAATATTACATTGCGTATTACATATTTCAAGTGTAAACATATCCAACATACAATACATTAACAATACATTGACAATAATCCAGGCTGAGGGCTCTCTAGAGTCAGAATAAATTTCGGTTTAATATTTTTACATTCCTGTTATGGCAATAAGATATCCTTATATCGAATGTAAGCAGGGTTTATCTTATAGACTAATTTTCCTGTATAATACCTAGCCAGTTTTTCAAAGTATTTGGTTCTTTAGCTATCCCTATCTCCATTTTCAACTGGTAGATTAATTGTGATTTTACTTCCTCCCATACTGGGGTTTCCCTAGTTTTCCATTTCCTAGCAATTAATATTTTAGCTGCTAGCAATATATGGATTATCAATACAGCAAATTGGTCAAAATTCTGAGACAAATATAGTTGTAACAGGAAATTCTCTGGTTTCTTATCGATATTAATTCCTGTCCATGATTCAATATTCATAGTTATCATAGACCAATATCTTTTTATTAGTTCACAATTCCACCATATATGTAACATTCCTGCCTTATGTGCCCCGCAGCGCCAGCATTTGTCCGATGCATCAGGGTACATTTTAGCTAATCTATCTGGCGTTAAGTACCATCTATTCATAATTTTGTATTGAAGTTCCACTAGGTTCAAACAATGTACATTTTTTGTGATCAGATTTAATGCTTTCGTCCAGTCATCATATCTTATGTTATTGTCAATCTCCCTTTCCCATTTAGATATTACCAAACCAATAATTTCTTCCGGATCAGTTTCAACCAAATCAAAACACTTTGAGACTAACTTCTTAATAGTGGTATGGTTTTTTAAAAGTTGTTCCAGTATTGATTGTTTCGCTGAATAGTTTTTAGGTAAATACTCTTTGAGATACCCCTTTATTCTAATATAGGTAAATATCTCTTTAGATTGCAGCTTATATTCATCTGTTAGAGCATTAAAATCTTTTATCATACCATTGTCTATTATATTGTTAATTTTGTTGACCCCTGCCTTAATCCAACTCTGAATATTAAGATCAATAATATTTTTTTGCAGCTGTCCAAAATCAATGCTAGTAAGCAATTTGTCTTGTAAGCCTAGATCTTTTCTTAGTTTATTCCATATGGGTATTATATTATTTAGAATCAGACCCTTAACATAATTTCTCTGTCTGGGTTTTTTTCTAAGTTCTGTCTCCCAGAAAAGAGAATATATATCCTCCTTTATTTCATCATTAAGTAAACTCTGTTCCATTTTAAACCAAATTTGTTCTTTAGCCAACTCGGATTGGGTTATTATTGCTTGTGCTATATTATATACTCTCCATGTATGATTAAGTTGTGGAATTCCCAGCCCGCCCGATTTTATCTTTAACATTGAGTGATTACGACTTAATCTAGGACGTTTTTTGCCCCAAATAAATTTATTAATGATTGATTGTGCTAAGGATAGCCAGCTTTCTGAGCAGTTTAAGGGTAGCATACGGAAGAGATACACCCACTTTGGGTATATATAAAATTTTATAATATTTATTCTGCCCCATCATGATACTTCAATTCCCTTCCAATTATTCAAGGTTTTTGCTGTATCTTTCATTAGCCTTAAAAAATTTTGTTCCATCATGTTATTCGGTTCATTAGTAATTTCTATGCCCAAAACTTCCATGGTATTTTTTTCGCAATTAAATCCGAATTTATCAAATAGCTTTTGCTTAGTACTTAACGTGAGATTAAATGAAAGTGCAGCAGACTTACTTAGATTTAGTTTATATCCTGAATAAAGCGAATATTCCCCTATTGATTCCATGACCTTTTCCATGGATTTCACGGGGTCCCTCAGTGTGAGTACCACATCATCTGCATACATTGTAAGCTTTAATGATTCTTTCTCTAGTTCTATTCCTTTTATGGAATCGTCAGCTCTAATTTTGTGTGCTAATGGTTCGAGACTAATCAGGTATAAAAGTGGGGACAGGGGACAGCCCTGTCTTGTTCCATTTGTCAACTGGAACCATTCGGAGGAAAAACCACTTCCCACTACCCTAGCAGTTGGAACTGTGTATAAAGCCATAACAGCCCTGGTGATATTACCTTGAATTCCAAAACCAGATAGGGCTTTCTCCAGAAAGTCCCACCTTACCCTGTCAAAGGCCTTTTCGGCATCTAATGACAGGGCAAGGAGGGGAATATTGCGTCTAGTTGCCAGATCTGCCACATCTATCAATCTTCTAATATTGGAAGTTGGGGCTCTACTGGATATAAACCCCACCTGGTCCTGATGAATAATACTTGTTATTATATTAGAGATCCTATCTGCTAGTACTGAAGAATACATTTTGATGTCACTGTTAAGTAGTGAGATGGGTCTATAATTTATTACAAGTTCCGGATTTTTCCCAGGCTTTAGAATTGGAACTATATGGGCCTTTAACAGTTCGCTGGGGATATTTCCATATGACATAAAGTCATTAAATAATTTGGTAAGTGGCTCTATTATGTTTCCCTTAAAGGTTCTATAAAAGCAATTACTGAACCCGTCAGGTCCTGGTGCTTTTTTTGATTTAAATTTTTTAATTGCAAATATAGGTCGAGACCCAGACACATGACCAGACACAGCTGAAGAGACTTGTCACTGATACCAATGCTTGTAGAGTCAAGGTTACCAGATCTCAGTTACATTTGCTAAAAGGCAGGCTGGTGTACTGGTAAGGAAGAGGTTTAGCAGCACGTAAACCAGGGTTTGAAACCCAGCAGAGTCAGTTCCTCACAGCAACCTTGTGCAAATGGGGAGTTTGTGGTTGTGCAAATGGACTGTTTGCGGTTGTTTGCGGTGTGTTAAATGGGGAGTTTGGTCTGTCACTGTGAAGCGGGCGTAACCCTTACAATACCTGATCGATACAACATCATACCTGATGTTTTAAAGCACGTTATTCCAAACAATTTAGGAATGTTAAGTGATTTATGCCCTTTATGGATTAAAACCAGACTCAACTATGTAATTTTCCATGGAAGTTTTGCCATGGATCCCCCTCCGGCATGCCACAGTCCAGGTGTTAGTCCCCTTGAAACAACTTTTCCATCACTATTGTGGCCAGAAAGAGTCCCTGTGGGTTTTAAAATTCGCCTGCTTATTGAAGTCTATGGCGGTTTGTCCGGTTCGCCCGTTCGCGGACATTTGCGGAAATTCGCATTCGCCGTTCGCGAACTGAAAATGTTATGTTCGCAACATCTCTACCTATAGGGGCTAAAGTGTCTAGCTCAAAAATCCACTTGGCTTCTGTTTGGTCAAGTAATTTATCAATACTGCCTCCTCTCCAGTGCACATTAACATTTTCTATTGCTGTGAACTCAAGTCCTGTGGGGTCTCCCCATGTATCTTCTTGAAATGTTTCGAGAGATTATGGGTAAGGAGTTCTTTTTTAATATTCCTGATATGTTCTGCAATTCGTACTTTTAGTGGTATTTTAGTACGTCCAATGTATTGTTTTGGACAAGGGCATGTGATCAGGTAAATGACTCCCAGGGTGTCATATTGCTCTTAATGTCGTATTCTTCTTGTTTACTTAATGATGTAAATTTAGTAATTATTTCTTCTGTTGTACAGTTGTTTTTGCATGCTAGACACTTCTTGCATCTTCTAAAACCATGAGTGGAGTCTTGGTCTGAGGTGTTCGTATGGGATTTAATAGTGGGTGCCAAAATAAGGTTGAAGATTGGAAGCTCTTGTAAATATGATCCGAGGTTGAGGGTCAAGGAATTGAGAAAGTGTTGGATAATTTTTGAGGGTTCCCTAATGTTTTCTGAGAATCTTCTGTATTTAAGTGATTGGTGATTATATTTTGTGATAAAACTAGGTGCAGAAGTGTGTGGTTCCATGATCTTTGTTTTTTCATGTAGAGTATCTTCTCTAGGAATAAATAATGCTTTCTCCATTGCTTCTCCCAATTATTCTGTAGGGTATTCCTTGTTTATGAATCTCTTCTTCATTTCATCCATTCGGTTCATACATACATCGGCTTTGGAACAATTACCCCTTATCCTCCTAAATTGATTCTGAGGTATGTTTCTTAACCACGTAGGTTTATGGTGGCTGCTAAAAGGGATACAACTATTACAATCAACACTTTTTTTTAAAAAGTCTTTGTGTGAATCTTTCCTTCTTCAATATAAAGATTAAGATCTAAAAACTCGATTTGCTCTTTAGAGTGGTTAAAATTAAATTTCAAGTGGTAAGGATTGTTATTGAGGTATATCTTAAATTCCTCTAAGGATTGTAGATTTCCTCTCCATATGAAAAAGCAGTCGTCAATGTACCTTTGCCATAGGGACAGATTTGCTTCAAACACGCAGTGGGTCCAGATAAATTCTTCCTCCCACTTGCCCATAAAGAGATTGGCGTAGCTTGGCGCAAATCGTGTCCCCGTGGCTATACCTTCTATCTGCAGGAAGAATTGATCATCACACCAAATATAGTTGTGTGTTAAGATAAAGGCGATGCACTGTATTAGGAAGGCAATCTGGTCATTCTTAAACTCTGAATAAGTAGCTAGAGAACATTGTATAGCTTCACATCCCTGAAGGTGTTCAATTACTGTGTATAAAGAGGTGACGTCTACAGTAACTAAAAACATATCTTCGTCCCATTTAAAATCAGATAAAAGGTTTAAAATCTGTGTGGAGTCTTTCAGATAAGATTTCAGGCATGAGACCAGATGTTGTAGATAATGGTCCACGTATTCGGAGAGATTCACCGTTAGAGATCCAATACCAAATATAATTGGTCTACCGTTTTTTTTTTCCAATCGCTTGTGGATTTTGGGCAGGTGGTAGAATTTTGGTATCCTTGGATATTGGGTGTTTTGGTACTTAAATTCCCTTTCGTTAAGGATGCCCCTATCTTTCCCATAGTTGAGTATCTCTTTGAGTTCTTCTTGGTACTGTAGAGTAGGATCCTGGTCTAGTCTTAAGTAGGTGTCTGTATCTCCCAGTAATCTTTTATTCTCTTTTGTGTAATCCTCAGTATTTAGGACAACTGGGCTGTCTGCTGCTTTGATTGTAATGTCTTCAAATTTCATTAGCTGTTTAAGTGCATACCTCTCTTTGTTAGTTAGGTTATCTTTAGTGATCCTATTGGTAATTTTGTTCCAGAAATCTTTCTCTACCATCTTTTCAAATACTTTTATAGAATCATTTTTGACATGCTGTGGGTAGAATGTTGAAGTAGGATTCAGTCTGGTGTGTGTGTATTCTTGTTCTGTCTCCTGCTGGGTCATATCCTTGTCCAAAAATAATTTCTTAATAGAGATTTTGCGTATAAATTTGTGTAGATCTATACACACATCAAATGTAGAGCAAACTTCAGACCTTTTTTTTAAAAGTGATGTTTCGTCTGAGTTTAAAGTTCTTGTTGACAGATTGAAGATATTTACTTCCTCCTCTTCAATTGGATCAGATCCCCATGCAATTCTGCTTTTTCTTCTCGATCTCTTATGGTTCTTTTTCTTCTGAAATCTGGAGATCTGAAGTCTTCTACTGAGAATCTCTTGGGGGGAATCCTCCCCAGTGGTTCTAAAAAAGCGTTCCCACTATTGGTATTTGGGATAGATGAATGTTTGGCATTAGTATGTGTGGGATCAATTCTTCTCTTATCCGGGGATGGAGCTCTGGCCGTTGGAGACTGGTGATCTGAACGATCTGATGTTCTCCTGGTCCTAGTTGATTGTGAGTATGTCATCTGTTCTCTATCTTGATAGTTCTCCCTCTTATATCGTCGCCCTGAATGTCCATAGTTGTTTCTTTGATGGTGTTTGTCATATGGTGCCACTTGCCTCCTATTAAATGTCTGTTTGCTATTCTTCCAATCCCGTGAGGGATCTCTTTTAGGACTTCTGTGTGTGACTAGAGCGTCTCTGTATGATTGATAATGTTGAGGTCTGTGTCCTGCTCTGTATCCATTAGAGGAATATTGGTGTTGTCTTTGATCTTTCTTCCAGTTCCTCTGTGTTTGGGTCTTGTAGTCATTCTGATCTCTTATAATTTGCTTTCTTTTAATTTCTCTGATGCTCTCTTCTATGTCTTTAACTCTTATTTTTTTTCTCTTTTTTCTATCTTCTCCAGTAGTTCTGTGTAGTCGCCATTTTCTACTAATGGTCTAATGGAGTTTTTCACATCAGTGATCTCTTTATCTAATTGTGTAAGGTCTTTCTTCTTTTCATTGATGAGAAACATCATGAGTAACAGTGAACCTTTGTTTAGCAGTTGGTCCTATTTATTAAGGAGAGTCAGATCATGACGTTTATAGGCTGATTGTTTATACAGTCTTAAGCCTCTTGGTACTATATTGTTATTTACATAGAAATCTAGGGCTGCCAAATCCCACCATACTTGCACTTCCTTCTCCATGGTTTTCCCTAGTTGGTAAATTAATTATCTGATATTGTCAGATTGCTTGTGGGATGGGGGAATCGATTCAATGGTGGGTTGGGCTTCCTCTCTGAGGGACCATGTATCCATAAATGATTTTCTATCTGATCTAATTTAATCAATATTTCTGCTCAAAGCCATAGTCTTTCTCTAAAACCTCAGATAGTGAAAATTAGAAAGAATGAAAATGATTAGTTCTGGTATACCTGATGTATTACACAGGGGTGAGGGAGTAGGACTGGAACTAGGCCGCTCAAAACTAGAAATAAAATAGGGATTCACTAAAACCTATAAAAGAGATAGTATGGGAGGACACTAATTATGTGTACAAATACCAGGAGCTGGTATAGAGATACTCAAGTATGGGAAAGATAGGGGCATCCTTAACGAAAGGGAATTTAAGTACCTAAACACCCAATTTCCAAAGATACCAATATTTTACCACCTGCCCAAAATCCACAAGCGATTGGAAAAAACCCCGGTAGGCCAATTATATCTGGTATTGGATCTCTAACGGTGAATCTCTCCGAATATGTGGACCATTATCTACAACATCCCGTCTCATGCCTGAAATCTTATCTGAAAGACTCCACACAGATTTTAAACCTTTTATCTGATTTCAAATGGGACGAAGATATGTTTTTCTTTCTTTTTTATATACATATATGTATTTGCTCTTAATATATATGTTCAATCATATAGCATCAGGCAGATTCTCCTTTAGACTATTTTCTGTTATATTGGTAGTGTAGCACCATTTAGAGGGTCATGCATCACTGTGGTTTAAACCACTATGTATCCACCATCACTCATTATTTAATATTTCTTCTTCACATTTCTCCATTTATAGGGTTAATCCTTCGTCCCTCCTTCTTCCGTCTCCTTCTTTTTTCAATTTTTGGGATTTTTCCCATGTGCATACTGCATTAAAATATATACTTGTATCACACCTCTAGCTATTTATTCCTTATCTGTATATTTTACAGCTCTATATACTATATGTGTATGGATTTTTATTTACATTTCTATATATTTGTATGTATATATATATATGTATATATATATATATATATATATATATATATATTTTATATATCATTTATTCCATATTATATATTTACATGTCATATTTCTTGCAAGCATTTTTTTATTTTAATTTATGTAAAACACACTGTTAATCTTTTAATATACATATTGTCACATACTGTATCTACTATGATGGATTATATTTAGCAGTACAATCTATTTTATTTTATTTCATTTCATTACATTTTTGTAATTTTTATAATTTCTGTCATATATTAGGGTCCGTTATGTAAGTGTCAAAGTCCATTTTGGGCATTATATTCTAGGTACACATTAATATAATCTGCTACCTTTACACTACTTACACGGATTTCTGATTGAGAGACCCCACGTATTGTTATGGGCAAATGCAAATATTACAAGTTTTAGAATGAAATGTTGTATTTCTTAAACTGTGTACTTTGTCTTTAAGAGATATTGCAAGTTGACAAGGTGTTAAAAATGGAACATATTGTTTTTCATAGATGTTTCTTTAAGCAATAACCTCAGTGCATAATATGTTTGCGCCATTTTGTCCCAGACGAATTACAATAACAATAATGCATAAACAAGCTTCAAGGCTATCCTATGACTCTTTCAGTACCCAATATACTGTGGTAACCTTAATAGAGAAGCTATTCAGACTTTAAGATGCCATCTTGTCTCAATTTAATGGAACTTTCCCAAATACGGGAATTTCCTATGACGTGTGCACATACGTTCTAGTTATGGCCTTGTATCTTTGCCAAGTTAAGGGAGGTCCTAAAATTAATGAAGTAAAAGAAGTGTTACTTTTCCATATATGAACTACGGTAACCCTAAAATGGAGACACCTAAGGTATAAATAGGTGTACTTTTTAAATGTTAAGACAGAGGAGACACTTGGAGACAGACGCTGCTCCATCTTAAAATGACAGAGAGGCTGACATTATGACATGTTCAGAAGGGTATGTTAACCTATTAATGATATTTGCAAGCATTTAATTTCATCTTATAAACTCTGCTATAATGGATTTTATATGTCTATATTTATATTTTTTATATAATAAATATCTAAAAGACAAAACTATTGCTTCCAAGACAATCCTTATTTTATATTGTATTCTCAATTATTTATATATGTTAAATAGAGGATCTCTTACTAACTATATAAAATTATGGCTAAGATATCTGTATGGTTAGCCCTAATAAGTTCTATGCTTTAAGACATTATAGTGTTAAATAAGGGAACCAGCTGCGGTTACAGTATATATTTGAAACACTGATCCGTTCTAATTTAAATGTATTCATAAATATATTCATTAATACATTTCCAACTTCTCTATTATAGGATTGGTTGTACCATCATAATTATTATTAATTTTTTTCTGTACTCTCTTGGTTTATATTGTTATTTATATATGGCCGATAATGAGACCAAGTATTCCTTCTAAGCGAACTGGTTGCTTTATACGACACATTATACAAACATTTACCGTTCTATTAATTAATTCGGATCATAATATAAAAACACAACACTAAGTTTGCACATAATCATTTTTAATAACTCTTCTTCTTTCCTTAATTACAATTTTATTAAATTAAAATGTAATATAAATTTTATTATACATCATTTCAATTATTGTAATTTTATGGTTTTTATTCAATTCTACTAAATATCGTTTTATTAATTGATAAACATGGATTGCTATTTGTGGTCATTAACTCTGTACATATGGTTTCCCTTCATGTATCTTTCATAATTAATGTTTGTAATTATATTTTGTATTCATTTATTTTCTATTTCTCACATATGCCATTTATATATAGTGTTATTGTATTACTTGCATATGTTCATAAGACTTTATGTCATACAAATTGGTTGATAGTATGCAAAGACAGCTTTTTAAACCAATTAGTTGAATGTTTATATAAAGAAATATTGAAGCAGTGGTTCTCCATCCGTCTCTGAAGAAGTAGGGGTTCACCTACAAAACGCGTAAGACAATTGGACATATACATCAGGACACCGATCCAGCATACACCCATCAATAGAAGGCAGTATTCTTCCAGGACCTGTTGGTGTGCTCACATATCGGAGCCGTCTACAGTGCACGTCCCTCCGGAGTGAGGCTTCTGTTGGGACGCACGCTGAAAAACACGCTGTCCTCACCGGCGGTTACAACAGAAGCGGCAACTTTTGAATACAATCCATATCCATCTGAGGATAATCCGAAGGTCTCTGCACACTTCTGACTTCTATATGATTGGTAATATCTGTATGAACTTTTCCTGATATATATTTTTTAGCATAAATACTTTTTCTTTTATCATTTTTGTCTAATAAACTATTTTTTTTTCTTACATGCAGTTTCTGAACCATTGCTTTCAACCATTTTGCGATACACTGTATAACATTTTAGCATACCATTCCATATACTGTATTGCTACAATATTTTCTTATTTTACTTTTATTTTCATTTGTATTTTTTATCTTTGCATGATACAAAGTATATAATTTGGAGTAAGTGCCAGCTACTCTGTTCTATAGCAGAAATAGAGGAACTTGCACTGCACATATTGCACAAGATATATATTTATTTGCTATTTATTTGCTGTTTGCCGATCTCCAATTCACTTTATCTGGTTCTATTTTCTTCCTTTATACATTGATCTTGTTTTTACACTTTTACGTAATCTTTTCATTTTCCCTTAAAGGCACAGTACCAATATTTTCATATTCTCTCACGTAGATATTGCCATTTCAATATATATATCTCTACACATTTTAGTCATATCTTAGGACAGCTCCTGGTATTTGTACACGTAATTATTGTCCTCCCATATCTCTTTTATAGGTTTTAGTGAATCCCTATTTTATTTCCAGTTTTGAGCGGCCTAGTGCCAGTCCTACTCCCTCACTCCTGTGTAATACATTAGGTATACCAGAACTAATCATTAATAATTTCACATGTCTTGAATCTGTTTTTTTTTCTGTATCATATATAAGGGGCTAAACATCCTGACACGTAAAAATAACATTAAATAATAATATCACAGGTCTTGAATCTTTTTTTTTTTTTCTCACAATGAGAACACACATTTACGGTATATAAGAATAATAATTACCAGGAAGTAGGGAAGGAGAAAGAGGGGTAAACTTATATATTACATCAAAATTGGTTCCATAGCTGCTTTTTCTACAGTGTTACAGTGTTACAAACTCTGCTTTATCTATTTTATATATAAGAAATATTAATCAAATTTAATTACTGAACCCACTAATTTAATATTAAATATTTCCAGTTTTATTATAATCGAATATTATGATATACATTTTTGGCTCTATAGCTGGTCCTGTTGAAGCGGTGCGGAGTTCTAACATCATATATTATGATTTTTCTTGGCAGCCTTCCTCAATAAAAAAAATTCACAGAGATTGAATTCACCTTTTTAAAAGAGCATGTCTATTAGATCTTCTGAATAGACATCATATAGACATTGCTTTTACTCAAGAGAAACACTGGAAGGACACAGATAATGGATTGTGGAAATAACGCAAATATCCAAATATCTACACATCAAGCTTTCTGGGTAGGAAACAACGCGGGGTGCTATAATAAATTCTTCAGGGGTTAAGTTTGAATATATTCATCATGTTTCTGATGATATGGGGAAATATCTGATTTTTATTTGTAAGATCAATGATATCACATTTACTTTAGTGAATTTATATGCACCTTCAAATCATCCAACCACTTTTCTAGATTACACTATGCAAATAGTCAAACAAATTTCTGAGGGTACGTTTGGTCTGGCAGGAGACTTAAATTGTATAGCATGTCCTAAGTTAGACAGAAAGAGACTAACCAAAAATACTAAAATTAATAAGCGAGATTTGACACAAATGAAGGCTCTCGCAATGTCTATACACATACATAATCTATATGACATATGGCGAATACAACACCCTGAGGAAAGAGATTTTACCTTTTTTCAAATCCCCATGACTCATATTCCCGAATTGACTTTTTTTTTTAATGAAAGCAACATTTCTAGATCTTTGTATCGACTCACAAATAAGGAATAGAAGTTGGTCAAATCATGCCCCTGTATTTATGTCTTTAAAAAAATAATCCTTATTATAAGAGCCGTTCAAAATGGAGACTAAAAGATTTTATATTAACCTCTGAGTCTAATTAGAAAAAATTATAACAAGGCTGTTTCGGATTTCACCCTATGGTGTTCGATTAAATGCTTTCTCAGGGGTTATCTGATTAAGCAGAAAATCTATCTGAAACGAAAACAGGGTAGAGCACTAGCTGATCTTTATATTCGCCTTGCTCGACTGGAGAGAGCAAGCTACTTCCTTCCCCTGAAATCTGTAGAGAAATAATAACTATTAAGGCAGAGCCTTAACAAATAAATTAAAAGCCCCAGATCAAAGAAACAGAATCAAACAGATAATATACGAGGGTGTGGCTGGTCTTTTTCCTCACCATATCGCCAGGGTTTTTAGAGCATATTATGAATTCCTATATAAATTACCTGAACCCAATAAAATCGACTCAGATATGGAGAATTTTTTAAGATCCCTAGGCCTTCCAGTACTATCTAGAGAAAAAAAGGAAAATACTTAACAAACCTCAGATAGAGATCCTGGATGTAATTAGTGACATTAAGAGGGAGAAGTGCCAGGCCCTGATGGCTTCACAGCTTTTTTTTTTTTTTTACCAGATCTTACAACCTAAGATCACTCCTTTGTTGGAAGAGGTGCTATAGATAGATCAAATGGATTTCCTCAAGAAATGCTGAAGCCACTATTTCGCCTATTCTAAAAATGAGTAAACATCCCACTAAGGTAATCAACTATAGACCAATCTCGCTAATTAACCTGGACATAAAAATATACTCTCAAATTTTGGCTCTGAGATTAAATTCAGTTATCTTAGATTTTTTTTTTTTTTTTTTTTAAATTCTTTATTTTTGCGTGCATAATGATAACAAACATTCCGGCACTGCCACAACAGCAGGTACCGGTCATTAACCCCTTAAGGACCGGACTTTTTTTGCGATGTTGTACATTTGCGACCAGGCATCTTTTTGACACTTTTGTGGTGGTTGTGTTTAGCTGTAATTTTCCGCTCTCTCATTTACTGTTCCCATACAAATTATATATTGTTTTTTTCAGGACAAAATGGGCTTTCTTTACATACCATTATTTATATAATCTCATGTAATTTAATTTTAAAAAAATGAAAAAATATGATGAAAAATTGAAAAAAATACATGTTTTTTGACTTTTATGTAAAAAATCTTTTACTCATCTACAAAAGCGAATGAAAAAAACTGCTAAATAGATTCAAAATTTTGTCCTGAGTTTAAAAATACCCAGTGTTTACATGCTTTTTGCTATTTTTTTGCATGTTATAGGGCTATAGGTACAAGTAGGATATTGAGGTTTCAAAACCTATATTTTTAAAATGTATCAATAGTGACATTGTAACACTATTATCTGTCATAAATCGCTAAATAACACCCCACATGTACATATTTTTTTTAAAGTAGACAACCCAGGGTATTCAATATGGGGTATGTCCAGACTTTTTTAGTAGCCACTTAGTCGCAAACACTGGCCAAAGTTAGCGTTCATATTTGTTTGTGTGTGAAAAAAGTAAAAAACTAAATTGAACGCTAATTTTGGCCAGTGTTTGTGACTAAGTGGTTACTAAAAAAGACTGGACATACCCCATTTGCAATACCTTGGGTTGTCTACTTTTGCAAATGGTATGCCACCATGGGGGTAATTCTCATTCCTGGGCTACCATACGCTCTCAAAGGCAACGTAACCAACCTGGCCATTTTCAATGTAAAAATATGACCCATATATTTGACCCTGTAACTTTCAAAAACGCTATAAAACCTGTACATGGGGGGTACTGTTATACTCAGGAGACTTTGCTGAACACAAATATTAGTGTTTCAAAACTGGAAAATGTATCACAACAATTATATCATCAGTAAAAGTGCTGTTTGTGTGTGAAAAATGCAAAAAAAGTCACTTTCACTGACAATATCATCGCTGTGATATGTTTTACTGTTTTGAATCACTAATATTTGTGTTCAGCGAAGTCTCCCGAGTAAAACAGTACCCCCCATGTACAGGTTTTAGGGTGTCGTAGAACGTTACAGGGTAAAATACAGTGATAGCAAATTAAATTCTCTGTACTCTCGGCCTGGGTTGGCAGGCAGGTCCCTTAAATTGCAATCAATAAAATAACTTAATTATGTAAAAATATTACATAAATACGCACGTAGAATTTAAATATATATGCATATTTATATATTTGAAGTCTACGTGTATATTTATATAATTATTTATGTAATTTTGTATATGGACATATGAATAGTTCGTATTCTTTTTATTTATTTATATATACATAGATATATATATACAATTTCATTCTAAGTGTATTTTGATATAAATATATATATATTAATATCAAAATACAGTTAGAATAAAATTTCGTATAGATATATAATTTTTTTTTAAATTTTTATTATTATTTTTAATTTTTTTAGTTTAATTTAAATTACTTATTATTTGTAGTTTATAATAATATATACACAATATATATAGTTATTATATATATTATATATATACACGTGTGTAATTTAATTATAAGTGTATTTTTATATTAATATATGTACATATTAATATAAAAATACACTTAGTATGACATTATATATATGATATTTAGACGTATATTATATATATATAATATACGTCTATATATCATATATATATACACACATATATAATTATAATTTTTATTTATTAACTTTAAACTTTATTTTTTTAATGATTTTACACTAAGCAGGGAGACTGCCTGTCAGCACAGACAGTCCCCCTGCAGGCAGAGACATGGACACCTATTGTGACCATGTGGTCGCCCTGTTGGGCGATCACATGGCCACAGGGGTCCTAATCCGCCATGGGGAGACTGTCTGGGCTGCAGGCAGTCTCCCCACAACGGGAGCACCGCCGATCGCCGCCGGGGGAACGACGGCGATCGGGTAAGTACATTGGACCGTTAGGACGGTTCAGGACCGTCCTCGGTCGGCAATGCAAAAATGCCGATGACGGTCCTGAACCGTCCTCGGTCCTTAAGGGGTTAATCGGCATAGGTTACATCTGCACATTTTTTGGTATTAAATTCAGGCTTGGTTCAAGGTTAATCAACAGTTATGTCAGTATAAGAGGCAATATAAAGCGTGGAAGAGCAGTATGAAAACTGACATGAAGGTTTAGTAATAAAATAATAACGTTTACAAACAGGCTTGTGGTGCTACGACAGCAGACACAAGCGGAATAATGTAGACAGAGTCGTGACGATCATTTTTGTTATAAGACAGGTTGTATGCATACGTAAATTCGTTGCTAGTAAAGTGATGTCGGCATGTGTGTAATACATTCATAAAGAATGGCTGGAACAGTGAGTGTAAGCTTTGCCGTTAAGCGTGCGCTTCTATGTGAAGGCGTAAGTGTGATGCATGCATGTACGTTGCGCGTGTAAAGATGGAGAGTTTCACATGAGTACCAGGCAGTCGGGCTCAGCCTCTATAAGTGATTAAATGACAGGCTACTTGAGAGTATGATTGTTGTGTGCAGTACAGCAATATACAAGTATGGAAGGCGTATTGTGATAGTGTTAGCTAAATAAGAGTGGTCAAACAGTGAATTTGTAAAATTCTGCGTTGTTAAGGAGTCTCTGTTTAGGAGTCTGCAGTGTGGCATGTCTAGCGTCTGTTGTAGCAGAGGCTTTAGGTGAGTACCTCTGTGGTTCCCGTCATGTGAGTCCACTGCTAGCCTATACCCAGCACAGGGAAAGATGTTGGGGGCACGTGAGAGTCCTGCTGGGTAACAGCAAGGTGCAGCGTCGCTGGTTCCAGCGGCTGGCTCGTCCGCCCGTCACAATGGAGGTCTGTTTCGGTGACGCAGGTAAGTGGTGTTTCCCTCTTGTACCCTGGGGTCTTCCATGGTTTCGGGCGGGTTCCGCGCCGTGTGGGAAGCTTGCCAGTTGCTGGTTGTGTCGTGGGTCTCTGTTTCATGCCGGGTCTGTGGGGAACTTGTGAGCTACTTCGGTGCAGTCTCGCTCGTTTATGTGCAGGCGGAAAGGGTCTCCTTCTTCGGCGCCATCTTGTAGGTCTCGTCGGGCGGGGACCCGTGCAGTTCTGGCGGGTATGAGCGGGTGCTCTGTTGGGTGAGTGCCCTGATTCTGCGGCCTGTCGGCCTCTGCTCACCAGTGTCGCCCAGAAGGCTTTGAATAGGGCATCCAGCTTGGTCTGTATATTTTGCCGTTCTGCGTGGCTGTTGTGGGTATATGTGGCGTCCGCCATTTTGTAGGCTCGTGTAGTGAGGGGCTGCCTGAGAGGTTCCCCTGTCAGCTCATGAAATAGCCCCGCTGCCTGGGGGGATTGGACCGGGATCACCCCCACCGGCCCTGGGGGGGGGGAGCGGGTGCCCAGTGGCTTGGTACCTCCGGCGTAGGGGCGAGGAGAGCGGCCGTCTCCCCCCAGCTCCGTCCACCGCAGGCCGCAGTCTGCCGCCTTGGCTTCTCGATTACGGGATACACTCGGGTCCAGTATCGGGTGCTTCGCCTGGGCGTCCCCGACATGGGTAGCGTGCCCCAGTATCATTTCAGGCTTGGAAATTGTGAGTTTATCCCAGAAAACAGTTTGTGTGGCGGGAGCTCCTCCACCATGCGTCTGTTCTCCTTGCAGGTCAGGCCCCGCCCCCCCCAGTTATCTTAGATTTAATACATTCTGATCAAGTCAGTTTCGTAGCGGGCAGATCAGGGGAGGAAAACACCTGCAGAGTCATTAATATTATAGATGAAATCCACTATAAGAAAATTCCATCAATTTAGATTCCAAAAAGGCATTTTATAGGGTAAATTGTAGATTTATGGCACAAACTCTATGGGTGTTTGGACTCACTTGCTTATTTGCTGAATAGACTATGGCGCTATACACGCTTCCCAGTGCAAGGATTACTGGTCCTTTCTTTAGCTCGTTGAACCTGAAGATTCAAAATGGCATTTGTCAGGACTACCCATTCGCCACCCTTCTTTATGTTCTTACAGTGGAAACACTGGCAGCTCTTTTAAGAAAGACAGAAACAATGAAAGTAATTATGGTTGGCCAGCAACATCATCTGGCTCCTCCAGTCCACTGTCTGTAATTAAGAGTGTGTGTGTGTGTGTATGTGTGTGACTGTCTGCCTGCCTGCAACTGTGTGTGTGTGAGTCCACTGCATACATGCCCACAGTCTGCTGAATACGTACACACAGTCCGCTGAATACACACATAGACTGTTAAATACAGATTGATGAATACATACAGACAGACTTCTGAATATACACACACACACACAATGCTGAGTACACACACACAGACTGCTGAATACACACACACAGACTACTGAATACATACACACACTGCATTGAGGGGTGCAGTGTATGTGTTTGTCTGTACGAGTGTGGAGTGTGTGGAGTGCTGCATGTGAGGGGTGCTGTATGTGTGTCTGAGGAGTGCTGTGTGTGTGGGAGGTGCTGTGTGGGAGGGGTTGCTGGTGTGTTGGAGGGGTGCTGTGTGTGGGTGGGGGGCGTGCTGTGTGTGGAGGGGAGGTGTGCTGTGTGGGGGAGGAATGCTGTGTGTGGAGGGGAGGTGTAGTGTATGGGGGGGACTGATGTGTGTGGGGGTGCTGTGTGGGGGGGAGGAGTGCTGTGTGTGTGGGGGGAGGAGTGATGTGTGTGTGGGGGTAAGGGTGCTGTGTGTGGGGGGGAGGATTGCTGTGTGGGGGGAGGACTGCTGTGTGGGGGGGTAGGGTTGCTGTGTGTGTAGAGGTAGGGGTGCTGTGTGTGGGGAGGGGGTGGTAAAGATACATGCTGTGTGTGGGGAGTACTGTGTGTGTGGGGGGGTGCTGTGTGTGGAGGGGAGGTGTGCTGTGTGGGGGAGGAGTGCTGTGTGGGGGGGAGGTGCTGTAGGGTAGGGGTGGTAAGATACATAAAAAAATATTTAAAAAAATACACATATAATCTTTATCCCCCCCTGCCTTCCTCTTACCTTTGGTCAAGGAGGGTGGAACATAGCCAGCCCTGGTTGTCCGGTGGCGGTAAGTATGTGCCTGGCTGCAGCTCTCCTGTCCTCCCGCGCAATTCTGTGTGGAGTGTTGCCATGGGAACACATTGCTCATGGGAGGCAGGAGAGCTGCTTTCCAGATCACTCCCCCTGCCTCCAGGTCCTCCCGACACGAAAGCAGAGTTGGCGCCTGCCAGGGCCAACAACCCCCTCCCCCAGCGACCTATGGCCGCGTGCCCACAGAGAGGCTTCGGCGTGCCACAGGTTCGTCATCACTGGCCTAGCCGATCACTAGCTTTTGCTAATGTTTACAAGCCTGGAGCATGGCTGAGGATGGAGATAAATATGGTCTGCTGCAAATCTGTATTGCATGACCTTATATCTATATACAACAGGTCTGTTATTTCCCTTACTCTGTCAGGGCCTTTAAGTGTGTGTGTCAGTGAGTGCTAGACACAGTGTTTGTCTAAGTGAATGTGTGTGAGTGCTTGTGAATGCTTGTGTCAGTGAAAGTATGTGTTAGTATGCATCAATTCCTTAAACAGATAAAACAAAAATGATATATATATATATATATATATTGTAACGGAGCTCCCCGTACTCTGACCGAGTACCCTCCATTGATGGAAGCTTCCTAGCTTGCGCCGAGGACCACGAGCACCGCACCGGACACCACAACCACTGCAGACTCCACAACCGCCGTAGCTTGACTGGAGTCTCGTCGTCTTCCTTCCAACCTGTATCAGCTTCTGTCCTCCAGGACCGTGTGGGAAAGACCTCTTCCTTCCACCCTGGATGAACCTCCAGCATCCAGGACTGTGTGGTGAAGACCTCTCCTCCAAGGAGAGCGTAACAGGAACAGCTCTTAAAACAGTCAAATCATAGCAGGCAACATACAGTGACTTATTATAACACAATGGCATATTTTTAAAGGGGTGGGGGAGACAATAATTAACAGAAAATCAGGTGCCTGCAGAATTAGCAATATGCAAATCTACCCGAATATGCAAATGAACCAGTCTTGCTATTCAGGTAGTGCATATTGCTGTTGCTACCAACAGAGGGCACCAGACAAGCTCCATAGCCAAATCCACCTAGTTGGTAGCAAACCTCAGCAGTACAGGAGAGCAGGCAATACATTTCACAGTACACACTATAAACAATTACATTACACACACCAGGCCCGGACTGGCTATCGGGCACACCGGGCAAATGCCCGGTGGGCCGTGGTGGCCATGGCCCGAGGCCGGCAGGGGAGGTCCCAGGATCTCCCCTGCCAGTCTATGCAGGGCCGGCACTATCCGAGCGCCGGCCCGCTGTGTGCCATGAAGGGCCAGTGAGGAGATCAAAGATCTCCCTCACCGGCCCACTTTAATAGACCTGCGGCTGGGGAGGGAGGGAGAGGACCCGGCGGAGCTCTATCTTGCAGCTCCGCCGGGTTCCTCTCGCAAGATCCGGTGCGTTGCCATGGCAACGACCGGATCTCGTGAGAGTGAACTCTAGCCCGCAGGCTAGAGTTCACTCACCCACTGGACCACCAGGGATGGATGGCAGAGTGCCGGTCCTCCCCCCCCCCACCTCTCCATAGTACCCCATGCCGGTCCCCCCCTCCCAGGGTAAAGGTAAGAAGGGAGGGGGGGACATAATGCCTTATTATTAGTTTTTTGTTTTTTTTTACTACACCCAACACAAAATCCCTTTTAACATCACAAACAGCACACACTCACACATACAGCACACACAGCACTCACACACACAGCACTCACACACATCACACACATCACTCTCACACACAGCACACACAGCACTCTCACACACACAGCACTCACACATCACACACAGCACTCTCACACACATCACACACAGCACTCTCACACACAGCACTCACACACAGCACACACAGCACTCTCACACACAGCACTCACACACATCACACACAGCACTCTCACACACAGCACACACGCACATCACACACACATCACTCACGCACAGCACACAGCACTCTCACACACAGCACACACAGCACTCTCACACACAGCACACACAGCACTCTCACACACAGCACACACAGCACTCGCACACACACAGCACTCTCACACACAGCACTCACACACAGCACTCACACACAGCACTCACATCACTCACACACATCACACACAGCACTCTCACACACAGCACTCACACACATCACACAAAGCACTCTCACACACATCACTCTCACACACATCACACTCAGCACACACAGCACCCACACACACAGCACACACATCACACACATCACTCTCACACACAGCACTCACACACATCACACACAACACTCTCACACTCAGCACTCTCACACACATCACACTCAGCACCCACACACACATCACACTCAGCACCCACACACACAAATCACACACACTGCACCCTTAAACACAGCAGCCTCACCCACAAATCACACACCCAGCACCCTTAAACACATCACACACAGCACCCTCACACACATACACAGCATCCTCACACACAGCACCCTCACAACACAGCATCTATCACACACACATACTGCACCCTTCACATACACACTACACCCCTCACAGACACCCACTGCACCCCTCACACATACACACAGATCCCCAACACACACACACACACAATACCTCCAAACATATTTATATTATATATATATATATATACACACACAGCACTCTCACACACAGCACTCTCACACACAGCACACACAGCACTCTCACACACAGCACTCACACACACAGCACACACAGCACACACAGCACTCTCGCACTCTTTGATCTCTTTGATCAAAGATAAAGACCGCTAGATGGTCGAAACGTTGATTTATATGCGTTTTATTTAATATATATTTTTTTTGATTTACCAAATCCATTGAGTACTCTCAATTTGTTCTGTTTATATTACTGCTCAGAGAAGCACCTGGTAGTTGCTATTGAAATTATTTTTGTTTGGGATGAGTGCCAGAAATTGTTGTGTTTTCTCTCTCTCTCTCTCTCTCTCTCTATATATATATATATATATACACACACACACACACACACACACTACAGCACCCCTCACACACATACTGCACCCCTAAACACATTACATTCCAGACACACACTAGATCCCCTACCCAAATCTGGATCATATACACACACTAGATCCCTATATACACTCTGATTCCGTTATATACACACACTAGACTCCTGTATACACACACACACACTACATTCCTAACATACACACTCTGGATCCCTTATACATACACTAGATTAATTGTAAACAAACACATGCTACACCCCTAAACACACACTCTCTACAACCCCTACAAACACTACACACACACACACTATAGCCTGATGCACACACTTACTACATCCCCTATACACACATTCTCTACAGCCCCTAGCCACATATGCATTACATTACACCACAAACACAACACGACTAAAACCAACCTTATTACACAATACCACACCGCAATCAGCTCACTCTACACACACGCAATACCACAAGCAGGGTCCAAACACACGCACAATACTCTTTCCTGGCCCTTTTGTCTCCTGGTATCCATTTATAGAGACACCAGAGACAAGTTGCAAGGAAACACAGTGCAAGCATGTTATTAAATTTGCTTGCACTGTGCAGAACAAATACAGGGCTTTTTTCTCATGCTAGAGCTCTTTAGCAGAGCTCTGCCCTGGAAGAGCATTGACCCAACGCTCACTTTGAGAGAGGGCGTGTTTGTCATTGGTGATGACGAAACACTTCCTCTCTGCCCCGCCCCCCTTAGTGGGCCGCTGTGCTAAAAAAATGCCCGGGCCGAATTTTTCTCCCAGTCCGGCCCTGACACACACCCTGCACCTATAATGGGTACAGGGTGACTAATACATAAGAGAAATAAAGCAACCTACATAAATAGTCTGTCTGAAGGTAGAATAGGGGCTTTAAAGCCAAATACATCAAAGAGTCATAGCCACATGGTAGGAGACAGGCCAACAGGCTTCTCCATAACCCAGGGAAGCAGGGCAATTTGTCACACGAAAAAACAGTTACAAAAGGCAGTTCGTAACATATACACACATATATATATATATATATATATATATTATATATAATCTAAGTTATGGTGAAGAAAAATTGTGATTGAAAACCCCTTCCACCTGAAGTCAGTGGATAGTCAATACATTGTTAAACACATATCTGCACACCAGTCAAGCAAATTTGCATCATTATATATTTGTGCTTGGGGACAATAAGCTGCGTTATATTGGTGGTGCATAAGTCAGTTGTGGGTGGGTGGTGGTGGGTGGGCTGAACCAGACAGTCTCAGCCCAGAGGAAGACTCAGGCTGTGCATTTATAGGCCTGAATAACCCCTCTCACAACCAGAGGCCCAGCCTTCCATTTGTGGTCAGGGACAATAAGCATAGTTATATTAGTGGTGCATAAGTCAGTTGTGGTGTGCTGAAACCGATATGCCTCCGTAGTTGAGGATGGGAGTTGGCCTTGCGGGACTGCTAAATAATGGCACAAGAAGCACAAAACTATCTAGGGCCACTTAAGGAACCCTAACAGCCAGACCAAGCTAAATATAAGTTGTGTAGAGAGTGGTTGTTGTAAGAAGGAAGGTAGTATCGTATAGCGAGTCACTTGCATGGTAAACGTGAATGTGAAAAACTGGCATATTAAGACATACCATGGAAGAGTTGATGGCAAGAATAAGTGAATAGAAAAGTCAGGGCAAAATAAAGTGTCCAAAAATGAAATTACACTAGGGATTTCATAATTTAGAACTATGGGAACACCGTGAAAAGGCAAAAACAAGATTGCCAGTAAGGTAAGTAAAGTAAGTGCAATGAGCCCAGAACACAAAATACTCTTGATATCTGATACCAACTAACCAAAGGAAATTGAACCGTATAATAAGTGGACCAGTTGACCATACATGCAATGGTCGGTATTATTATTATTATTATTATTATTGCCATTTATATAGCGCCAACAGATTTCGTAGCGCTTAGTATGAAGTATACCTGGTGAGACGTGACATACTGATATCCTCCTAGCGTCTTTCAAAATGTAATAAAGGCCATAAAAGGAGGTGGCTGGAATAATTGAACAACATGACCTCTGTTAAGTATATGTCAAGGCGAGGGTACAATCACAAATTGAGTTGAGGATAAACAGCCACCAGTTTGGAGCAAGTAGGCACTGTGACAGAAAGGCATATCAAAACATAACATTGCGGACAAGTGGAGTAACTCAAAAATAGCAGATTACCTTGAATGCTGAATACCTGAAGTACTGAATCTAGGCATGAGTTCCCACTGTGCACCCTTCCACTAGAAGGACCTGAAATATGTATGAGAAATAACAACCTGAGAAATAGACAGCCATCAGATAATCAAATCCTATAGCGTACATGATGAAGCTAGTAAGTGGCCCAAAGTGGAGGTGAGGCTAAAACTAAAAAACAGTTAAATTAGTGACAGAACAAAGAGGCCTGGATATGTAAAATGTGTAGGGATATGTTCTTGGGAGTGTGTCAAGAGAGGGCTCTATGGGAAAGCCTTGCATGGGCCTAACAATGCCGAGTGTAATAATTGAATGTAGTATGAAAGGTTGTATTTTATTTATTTATTTGACCCTTGTATATCAGGAAAGTGTATGCATATGCAATTGCCAAAATGAGGGGCCAAAATTCCATAGTTGTTGCCCCAGGATGGCCGTGTGTAATCGTATGGAGTGAGAGCCGTGTGTAGAGGTATTGTAGCAGAAGACAGAGTGCTCAGTGTCAGTCCTGAGCTGCTTATTGGAGAAATAGGGCTGTATGAGGGGCACAGATGTATGGAACAAACAAAAGGATAAGCATACCAAGTGATGTCCATATGAAGGTCTAGTACGGCTGCATGTGAAGGCATTGGACCCACTGAGCCAAATAAAACGAGGTGTCGGAAGATAGAATCAAAAACGGGAACAGAGGCTTTTAGAATACCTCTAGAATGCCACAGTGGCTGAACAGGCTAGCGACCGTGATGGCCGTACATAATACATAGGAAGAGACAGGAGATATAAGATATACGTTAAAAAAACCTACATGCGGAATACTACATGCGGAGGGTGATAAACACTTATGCGTACACAACTGGCATGGAAGATTAGGGTTGAAAGCAACAGCAAATGCTAGAATAATGGTAGAATATCTCAGTAATACTGGCATCAGATATAACGTAATTGCTTAAACTGAACATGACTGAATTATGTTCCTAATGCATGTAGATCTTACAGAGTCTGGGTTGGGTTTAAAAGGGAGGAAATGTAAAAGCAGCAGACAAGAGAACTGCAGGTTTAGCAAGCTCGTTTTAGAATATACCCCAATGAAAATTACATAATTAAATTGCATGCATGCTGTCATTTGGGGCATATCTACTAAACAGTGAATTACTAAACAATGTAGGCCCAATGAGTACCTGAATGCCCAGAGGATAGACGAATAAACATTAAAATGTAGGGTGACTTACTGAAATGCATGATACAGTTTTGTGAATTTGAGGTCATTTAGTAAGAACTTTTTAGACATTTAGAAGACATTCCCCATTACAGAGAATAATGAATTTTACGTTTATGTGTACTGAGAATGTATATACAAGTTTATATTACTATTTCCTCAACCACATGTATAGGCCATAGGCGTGCGCAGCCTATTGCATTAGGGTGTGCACCCTAAAGCACAAACACACGCCGCATGTATATGTATATATATATATATATATATATACACACACATATATACATACACTGCTGTGTGTGTGTGTGTGCTGTTAGTGTGCTGTGTGAGGGTGGTGTGTGTAAGGGTGCTGCTGTGTGTGTGTATGTGTGAGGGTGCTGGTAGTGTGCTATGTGGGTGAGGGTGTTTGTGTGTGTGTGTGTGTGTGTGTGAGGGTGCTGTTTGTGTGTGAGGGTGTTTGTGTGTTAGGGTCCTGTTAGTGTGCTGTGTGAGGGTGCTGTGTGTGTGAGGGTGCTGTTTGTGTGATGTGTGTGTGATGGTGCTGTATGTGTGAGGGTGCTGTTTGTGTGATGTGTGTGGGTGTCGTGTATTTCTGAGGGTGCTATTTGTGTGTGTGTGTGTTTGCGAGGGTGTTGTTAGTGTGCTGTGTGTGAGGGTGTTGTGTGTTTGTAAAGGTGCTGTGTGTGTTTGTGAGGGTGCGGTTAGTGTACTGTGTGAGTGAGGGTGCTGTATGTGTACTGTATGTGTGTGTGAGGGTGCTGTGTGTGTGCTGTTTGTGTGAGAGTGCTGTATGTCTGTAGGTGCTTTTTGTGTGTGGGTGCTGTATGTGTGTGTGTGTGTGCTGTATGTTTGGACAGATTGTGGAGGTGGGGGCAGATTAGTAAATATCCCCCCTCCCTTCTTACCTGATGTAGGGAGGGGGGATCCTTGCTGCCATGTGCCATCCCTGGTGGTCCAGTGGAGAGTGAACTCTAGCCTGCGGGGCTAGAGTTAACTCTCGTGAGATCTGAGCGTTGCCGCGGCAACGCTCAGATCTCGCCAGAGGAACCTGGCGGAGCTGCTGTCTAGAGCTCCCCGGGTCCTCTCCTGCCTCCCTTCATGCTGCTGTGGGCCGGTGAGGTAGATCTTTGATCTCCCCGCCGGCCCATGGAGGCTTAGAGCAGAGCCGACACTCAGCGCCGGTTCTGCGTGAGCCGACAGGGGAGAATAAAGTCCTGGGGAATAAAGTGTGGGAACCAAGATTCCCACCCCCCAAAAAAAATAATATACACTCCAATGTGTGTATGTATATGTGTGTGTGTGTGTGTGTATATATATATATATATATATATATATATATACATATATATACACACACTGACACGCATACTCAAACACACACACATACACTCACAGACACACACATTCACAGACACACATATTCACATACACTGACACACATACACATTCACAGACACACATTCACAGATACACATACACACATTCACAGACACACATTCACAGACACACACGCACACACATTCACACACACACATTCACACACACACACACACACACACACACACATTCACAGACACACACACACACACACACATTCACACATTCACATACACACACAAACAGACACACACACACACACAAACAGACACACACACACAGACACACACACACACAAACACAGTTACAGACACACACACACAGTCACACACACACACACACATTCACACACACACAAATGATTATTTTTTTAATTAAAAAAATGTCCACCCAGCCTCCCTACCTGGAGTGCTGGCGTGGACTTGTCCCTGGGGTCCAGTGGGTCGGGCGGATCTCTCAATATCAGCCGCGGCGAGGGAGCTGTGAGCTCTCTGCTCCCTCTCGCCGCGCGGGCTGTCTGCTGTAGCTGGGAGCCGGAATATGACGTCATATTCCGGCTCCCAGCATCAGCAAGCAGCGCGCGGTGAGAGGGAGCAGAAAGCTCACAGCTCCCTCGCCGCGGCTGATATTGAGAGAGCCGACCGGGGGGGGGGTCCATAACCTCTTGCCCCCCCCTCCCATCCATGACAGGGGGGACATGGGGGGAGGAAGGGGGGCGCTGAGTGCCTGCAGGAACATCGTTCCTGCACAAAAAAAGTGCAGGAACTCCGTTCCTGCAGGACTCAATCCATAGGCGTGCCGCGGGGATTAGGGTGTGCCCAGGCACACCCGGCACACCCCGTGCGCACGCATATGGTATAGGCCCAAGTTTGGGCTAAACATAAATTTAGACAGTCAGTTTCAACACCTAGCCACGAAATTACTAAACAATGTAGGCATAAAGAGTGCTAAAGAGTTGCTGAATACAAAGAGGGCAACCGTAAAGAAAACATCAAATTGTAGGGTAATTAACAAAAATAAATTTTAATGAGTTTGTTTAGTAAGGAGATTTTAGACATTTAGAAGATAGTCTGCTTTAAAGAGGATAAGGAATTTTTACATTTTATGTGTACAGAGAATATTTCCTCCACCACATGTATAGGCATAAGTTTGGGCCTGACATAAATTTAGACAGTCAGTTGCAACAGCTAGCCATATAACTAAACAATGTAGGCCCAATGAGTGCCTGAATATCCAGAGGGCAGATAAATAAAACATTAAATTGTAGGGTGACAAACTGAAATGCATATCATAAAAGTAGATATGGCCTAGTGAAGGCCAAATACAGTAAGCAGAATGAGGCATCACTGTGATGCTATGTACGAGTGAAATAGGCTGAATTGGCATTAGTAGTGAAATTCAAATGGCTGAACAAACTTACGGTTTTGTTGAAAAAAAAACAGTTAAAGAAGCCGCGGCTGGGCTGGACATGGCGGTGCCCCATGAGCTTCTCGTAAGGCGACTGTTTACTAGAGTGAGGTAAAATGAATACTTGCATGGGTCACACACAGGCCAGAATAACCCCTTCCACAACTACAGGCCCAGCCTTATATATTCTATTTATTTTTCCTTTAAAGAACAACATTTAAAAATAGCTTAACTTAATTAATGTGTTTCTAAGAATGCTATGCATATATACAATTGTATGTTAATGTATGTGTTTGTATATTATAATAATATATATTGTTATACATTATATTTAGTTATTTACAAAAGCTAGAATTGTCATCAATTGAAAACCTAAAAGGCATAATTCATGTAATAATAGCTCATTTGGGTCAGAGAGGAGACGATTGCCAGGGTTATTGGTTGAAACTTTGTATTTTTTTGACATAATAATTTACTTGAAATAAAGAATTAAGGCAATATGCCACAAACGGGATACTTTGAAAGTAAATGAATAAAGTCTTTTATATACAAGTAGGTTTGAAGTTATTTCCGAGTAGATTAATAGTTTGTGGAATGTCACACTGCAGCCAGGTTCAGGATGATACAGGGTTGAAATGAATAAAGCTAGTAAGTACTAGTATAATATAGTACAGGTTGCTTAAAGGATTATGCAGAGTTGCAGCAGTTGAGACAGGTAAGTAAATTCCAGTATAATGAAATACAGGTTGCTTACAAGATCATGCAGTGTTGCAGAAGTTGAAGATAAGAGTTTCAGGAGGATTCCGGCGACGGGACACATGGAGTCTCCATAGAGGATCAGAAGTTCAATGTCAAAACACTGATTTCAATGTCAGAACACTGACTTCAATGTAAAGCCCAGTTGGGTGTGGCCTTTTATAGCAGACTTGGAAAATCATATGAAGCAGGTGAGGGAAACTGAGGATTGACTAGTGGCAAGGAAGGCCACTAGAGGCGAGAAACAGGAATTGCAGCAATAAAATAAAACAATTTCTTGGTTGTCAGGATAGGATCCTGACACTAGGTTTAATAAATTCAATTTTCCACAAAATTCTATGTTTAGTGAATAGCCCTGCCTTTCCTCCATTCTTTTTTGTTTTGGAGCCAATCTTCAGTCCTATACTATATCCACAGAGATTGAGTGTACTCATAAGACTTAATAATCAAACAACGTTATATCAAACAAGTGTGCAACAGCATAAAGTCAAACTTTCAGACCCATTACCTGACTTTTTATTAAGACTTTAAGGCAATGGAGCTGAAACGTTCAATATATCTTCTTGCACATTGTTTGCTCAGAGGAAACCTATTAAAAAAATAAAAACATAACAATTTAGCAGAAAATCACTAGAAAAATATGCATTTATTTCATTTTGCACATTTGTAGGTAATAAAAACTCAGCAAAAGTGTCAGAGTATCTTGACCACCTGTTACAACCCTTAGTGGTTCAAAATCCAGCGTATCTGAAAGATACCATTCACATTCTACAGTTAATTGAAAAGATTGTTTGGAAAGAAGGTAATTTTTTAATAACATGCGATGTAACTTCACTTTATAGCATCATACCGCACGAGAAAGGACTAGAGGCAGTGAAATATTTTTTAAACAAACATAATTTTAAAGAGGAACAGGTTTTATACATCTTAGAAGGCATCTATTTAATTTTAACAAATAACTTTTTTTGGTTCAATGAGACTTTTTATCTACAAACTAGAGGAACGGCGATGGGCACCAAGTTTGCCCCTAGCTACGCCAACTTATTTATGGCCTATTGGGAGGAACAATTTGTATATCAAGGGCACCCATGGGGGCGAACTTGGTGAACTACCGCCGTTTTATAGATGATATATTTTTTATTTGGACAGGTACTAATTCAGACCTCAGTGATTTTATTACACATCTGAACAACAACCAATGGAACATTGTTTTAACTGCACAGATCAGCATGAACACTATACATTTTTTAGACTTGGAGATCAATATAGAAAATAGCAAGATAGTCACAAAGAATCACTTTAAGGAAGTCGATGCAAACGGATACATCAGCAAGGAAAGCTGCCATCATGCCCCCTGGCTATTAAATGCCCCGAGGGGCCAGTTCCTAAGAATTAGACGCAACTGCACGAACGACCAGGACTACATAACTCAGGCTAATAAGATTAAAATGCAGTTCTTACAAAAGGGATATGAAGAAATAAAACTCCAAACAGCCCTAGAAGAAGTTCTTAAGACCCCCAGAGAAAATACTTTGATTTATAAAGATAAAAAGAGGAACCAAAAATGGGATAGTAAGAATATTCCATTCGTATGCAGTTTTAACGGAAATAATAAAAGAATAAACAAAATCATTAACAGACATTGGCACATTTTAAAAGATGACCCTGTCCTAAGAAATATCTTACCAGACAAACCCAAAATAGTTTACAGAGGGGCTAGGAATTTAAAAAGCACCTTAGTTGTAACAGAAATAAAACTTCAACTACTAAAACTTTTCTGAATATGAGTAAAGGTTTCTACGGTAATGGACAATGCCTGGCATGTAAAAATACTAAAAATAAGAGAAGACACATCGTAGATATGGAACCTATTATAAATAAAAAAATTCCAAATAAGAGACCACTTAACTTGTCACTCAAAGGGAGTTATCTACATTTTAAAATGCCCATGCAACCTCCTATATGTAGGTCGAACAATCCGCAGCCTAAACATAAGAGTGGCAGAACATGTGAGGAATATCAGAAATGGTGTAGAGACACATAGTGTCTCAAACCACTTTAAGAGATTCCACAACTCAAACCCTGACGGAATGTTCTTCAGTGCGATTAAGTTAGTAAAAAAAGATTGGAGAGGGGGCGACTATATCAAAAAAATAGGAAGGGAGGAGATGAAATGTATTTATAATTTTAATACAATGTTACCACATGGATTAAATTATGATTTCGAATTATGCCATTTTATGAATTAACACCATTAATTTCCGTTTTTTAATGACACCTCCTTTTATCGATTAACCATATTTATTATCATAAAGATGTCTTAAATTTTGCTATTTTTCCTTCATCGATTTACCATATTTATTATCATAAAGATGCCTTAAATTTTGCTATTTTCCACTCTCATTTAATGACACCTCTTTTTATTGATTAACCATATTTATTATCACAAAGATGCCTTAAATTTAGCTATTTTCCACCCTCATTTTGCCTTTTAGATTATGAGTCTTGGTCCCCTCTTATATGTTACTGCGCAAATAGAATTTTAAATGAGACTACATTAAGCTGTGTATTAATTAATTGGTTTTAATACTCTAATTTTACGAGGGAATACCCCAATTTTAAGAAGATTTAAAAAATAATCTGCAGGACCAATATAGCCTGCTCTTTGATGCTATTCACTAAGATACCCCAATTTTTAAGAGGATTTAAATTAATATAATCTGCAGGACCAATATAGCCTGCTCTTTGATATTATTCACTAAGATATGCACTTGTATGATATGTCTGTCTTTGAATGTCTTTTAACTTTATATCAATAAAGTTTAGGATGTCCTTGAAATGAAACGCCACGGCGGTGGAACGCACAGTGCGTTCCACCGAAGTGACGAATGCGGAAATCCCCTTGAATGCTGGAACGCATATGCGTTCCACCGAAATGACGAACGCGGAAGTCTACACACACGCTGGAACGCACATCACGTTCCAGAACGCAACCCGGAAGCGGAAGAGATTCAGATTGGATCCGACGAGCGGGTGATTTAAATTTGAAGCAGGAAGAGGGAAAACAGATGACAGCCAACTGAGGAAGCCTTTTGAAAGGGCGAAACGCGTATTGGACTACTGTTAAGAACTATAAGTCTATCTAGACATCTATCTGGTAAAACTCTTTCAATTTTATTTTATGTATAGATTTTTCTAATAAAGCACCTTTTTTTGAACCCATCCCTCTGGACCTAGCATTTTTTATACTCTATACCGGCCAAAGGGAGGAAGGGAGCACTGAGCACTTTAAAGAGGAAAGCATAAAGCACTTCTTAAAGAAAGCACCAAGCCCTAAAGGAAGGAAGAAGGATTTGGACATCCTTGAATGGTCCAGAAACGCATACCACCTGAGTCATATGAGGGTATGACTCTAGGCTTGTGAGTTCAAATACCTTATTATTTACCCTTGAACCTTTATATTTACTGTGTTGCACTATTTGTTGTACTATTTTGTTTTACAGAACATTGACTGAACATTTAAAAGCTCCACCTTTTTATATGTATGTTTAGCTGCAGAACTGCCTTCTCAGCTACATCAAACCCTCCCCTTTCACTCCGAAGAATGATCAGAGACTGATCATTGAGATTGCATATGCTTATCTAGTCAGAAACTTCTTAATGAGTTGCATTACAGTTAATTGCAAGGCAGACATACTTTGGCAAGAGTCTGCCAATTTCTTTTGATATCTGTACTTTTATAAAATAAAAGGGAACACAATCTTCAGTTCTTTGTGTGTTTGGAGTATTGTTCATTTATTTTTTTCAGTTTTTCTCCCCACCTGTATATATGCACACTGTGCTGACCCAATGCATTATAGGGCTGGTATAACTTTTTTTCAAGAGCTGCTTTTAATCCCGACTTTGGCTCTTCTCATACCCAGAACACATCCTCACAAGCGTTAGTTGGCCTAAAATAGGATATCTTGTAAGCTTGGCCAAACTACCATTGTCAGCTGAACTAGCAGTCATTTTTTGCTATGGAGTTAGTAAGGCTACATGGCATACCCTCACAGATAGTCTCTGATTGTGGAAGCCAATTTATATCTAGATTTTGGAAAGGGGTCTGTTCTAATGCTAATCAATTTGCTTTTAACTCTGTCTACCATCTCCAAACCAAATTGCCTGCCTATTGTACCAATCAGTCCTTTCAGTGGTATCTTTGTTATCTACCAATGCTAGGACAACTGGTCTCCCCTGCCTCTCTGGGCTGATTTCACTCATGATAACATGACTCACTGGGTCTATTCTCATAGCCCATGCTTTGTTAACAGTAATTACCATCCTGCGATCTTGCCTTCATTCTTTCTTGAGCAAGGAATGCAGACACTAGACCAGCATTTGAGTGACCTCAGCACTACTTGGAGGCAGGTTTGGACAATGCAGGATAAAGATGGATCTATTCATAATGTCTAAGAGCATAAACTTCTTTGTGCAGTCCCTACATATCAGGGTGGGGATAACCGGACCCGATTGCAGCCGCGACCCCTGCGACCCCGGTATGTACGCCACTGGCCTGGTGTTAACAACTTTGTAGTGGTAAAATGTCTCCCTGTTGGCTGTAAGCGAGGTTGTGTGCAACTACAGTGAGACTTCTCCCTGAATGGAAAAAAGGCTTCACCAATTAAAAGCCTCTTATTCTGGTATTTCAGAAGTATATCATCATAATCTTAGCACCATAACCTTTGAATTGATGCAAAGTTGTTATTGTGCTTAGAGCAGTGGCTTTTAAACAGTGGCTTTTAACCCCTTAACACCGCAGCCAAATGTACAAGTTGTGAACGAAACAAAACGTAAACAAAACCTGGCATTTGCGCTATATGTCTGTCCAACCGTAATTCACCTCTTTCATATTAAATGCACCCCCCCTTATTATATATCATTTTATTCAGGGGAAACAGGGCTTTCATTTAATATCAAATATTTAGCTATGAAACATAATTTAATATGAAAAAAATGGGAGAAAATAAGATTTTTTTTATTTTTTTCGTTCTACATGACATTTTAACTGTCAATGTCATAATACTGTTTGCTTTTACTGCAATAAAATACACATATTTGTATTCAGCAAAGTCTCACGTGTAAAACAGTGACCCCCTATGTACAGGTTTTATGGTGTTATGGGAAGTTACAGGGTCAAATATAGCGTGTTACATTTGAAATTGAAATTCGCCAGATTGGTTACGTTGCCTTTGAGACTGTATAGTAGCCCAGGAAATAAATTTACACCCATAATGGCATGCCATTTGCAATAGTAGACGACCCAAGGTATTGCAAATAAGCGATGTCCAGTCTTTTTTAGTAGCCATTTGGTCACAAACACTGGCCAAAGTTAGCGTTCGTATTTGTTTGTGTGTGAAAAATGCAAAAAACACCAATTTTGGCCAGTGTTTGTGACTAAGTGGCTACTAAAAAAGACTGTACATACCCCATTTGCAATACCTTTGGTTGTCTACTATTGCAAATGGTATGCCATCATAGGGGTAATTTTCATTCTTGGGCTACCATAGGGTCATAAAGGCAACGTAAGCAATCTGGCGAATTTTAATGTGAAAAAAATTAAACACAAGCCTTATATTTGACGCTGTAATTTTTGAAAACACCATAAAACCTGTACATGAGGGGTACTGTTGTACTCAGGAGACTTTGCTGAACACAAATATTTGTGTTTCAAAACAGTAAAAAGTATTGCAGCAATAATATTGTCCCTGTAAGTGCTGTTTGTGCGTGAAAAATGCAAAAAACTTCACTTTTACTGGCGATATCATGGTTGTAATACATTTTACTGTTTTGAAACACTAATATTTGTGTTCAGCGAAGTCTCCCGAGTAAAACAGTACCCCCCATGTACAGGTTTTATGGTGTCTTGGAAAGTTATAGGGTTAAATATAGTGCTAGCAAATTAAATTCCCTATACTTTCGGCATGGGCGGTCAGGCAGGTCGTGCTAATTGTAATTAATTAGGATACCTAATTATGTAAAATTATTACATAAATATATGTGTAGAATTAATATATGTATATATATACATATGTGTATATATACGTATATATATATATTTTTTTCTTTTAATATTTTTATTTATATATAGGTATATATATAGTGATATATACGTATATATTTATGTATATAGATATATATATTATTTTGTTCTACGTGTATTTTGATATAAATATATATATTAATATCACAATACAGTTAGAACGAAATAAAACACATCTATATATTTTTTTATATTTTATTTTTAATTATTTTTTTATTTTATTTTTTTACGTATTTACATATTTTTTTTATATTATTTATAAATATATATATAACAATAATTATATATATATTTAATCAGTATCAGTCTACGTGTAATTTGATATTAATATATATATAATTATATATATATATATTAATATTAAAATACACCTAGACGGTGTATGTGTGTGTATGTATATGTGTATATATATACTTAGATCATATATATATATATGATCTAAGAATAATTTTTTTTTTTTACACTTATTTAACATTTATTTTATTTGATTTCAGCCAGCAGGGGGACCAACTGTCATTACAGTTGGTCCCCCTGCTGGCATTGCTGCAGCCAGCTATACCGGCCATGTGATTGTGAGGTCCTCGCAAGGACCTCACTCTCACATGACCGGGAGGGACCGGAGGAGGAAGATGTGCCGCGGGGGGGGCTCCCTGGGAGTCCCCCCAACCGCGATCGCCGGCGTGGGACCGCCGGCGACCGGGTAAGTTACTAAAAACCGGAGGGCGTACTATTATGCCCTGCGGCGTTTAGAGCCGCTTTTAAAAGGACGTAATAGTACGCCCTCCGGTCTTAAGGGGTTAAACAGGCTTTTAGAAAATGGAGAATGGAAGATAACAAAACACAGAAACTATTGAGCACAGTAGCAAATGATGTGGACTCTTATTGTGACAAGTGGTAAAGCTGGCTCTTGTTACTAGTAGAGACATCATTATCTGATGTAATTGAATAAGAACAAGAAAAAATAAAGTGAATAAGAAGAGACGGAAATTGCTACACTGCACTTGAAAGTGATTGAAAGAGGCATTTTATAATTTATCTCCTGCTTAGTTAATTGCCTGGTAAATCCTACAGCAGCCTCCTATGTGATTAAAATGCAAGCAGAGCAGGAAATAAAATTATAGAATAAACACACTGTGCTGTAGAATGTATCCTTTTTTCACGAAATCTTTGTGAGTAACATCCATGGGAGGTGTGGCCAGGGCTGCATAAACAAAGCGATTTAACTGCTTAATGACTGAGAATGGAGCAGTAAGGCTGCAAGGACATGATCTATATATTAAAACGGTTTCATTAATCTAAAGTTGTTTTGGTGCTTAGAGTATCAATTTAGGTTCATGGGCCATTTGTACTTATTGATATATTTAAGTTTATGAAAAGGGGAGCAGCAAACCATCTCACTTTCATGAAAGGCAAGGAATACGATCCTCTCAGTTTATTCCATTCCTCCATCCCTAGAATAATTGTGACCTATGACCTATATATAAAAAACACCCTACCATCTTTTAGTTACTTTATTGAAAATATTTTACTGCTCAAAAGTATGTTAGCATTTTTTAATATAGAACTAGGAGGAAGTTTAACTTTTGTTTGAAAATTCTCCTCCCTTCAATTACTTGATGAATCAGCAGGTAAAGAAAAATAGAAATGTGTAGGCTGACAGATACAATACAACTTAATCTGACATAACAATTCACAAGGCTGACATCACTGTGGTTACTGGTCAGGTGTGTCCTGGTGGAGTTTGAAAAATTTCTCTGTAGAAATTCCCCACTCCTTATTTCCTTTTATATATGAAATAACCAGTTCCTGATAAACTATACAGTTAATGTAATAGTAATTTTGTAATACTATTAATTGTATAAGATCAGCAATTTCCAAAATCAACATACGGAATATATATTGATTGTTTTGGTGGAACTTTATCTATTTTGGAATTATATTTTTACAATGAAACTTTGCTTTAAAGTACCATGACCACTTCAGTGATTTCAAATGGTCACTGTGCTTGAAGTCTGAGCACATACATAGTTACATAGTTACATAGTTACATAGTTAGATAGCTGAAAAGAGACTTGCGTCCATCAAGTTCAGCCTTCCTCACACCTGTTTTTTGCTGTTGATCCAAAAAAAAAAAAAAAAAAACCCAGTTTGAAGCACAATTTTGCAACAAGCTAGGACAAAAAATTCCTTCTTGACCCCAGAATGGCAGTCAGATTTATCCTTGAATCAAGCAGTTATTACCCTACATTGAAAGATTATATCCTTGAATATTCTGTCTTTGCAAGTATGCATCTAGTAGCTGTTTGAACATCTGTATGGACTCTGATAAAACCACTTCTTCAGGCAGAGAATTCCACATCCTGATTGTTCTTACAGTAAAAAATACAGATTGTAACCCTCTGTGTTCCAGGCTGGCTAATGTCAATTCTGTGCAACTTTCAATCATCTAACACTCTCAACTAATACATGGTGATGGCTACAGTTTCGACTTCTGTGGCTTTGCGGAAGCTGGAAGAGTGTCATCAAACCACCAGGGAGCATCGAAGACCAGCAAAGATGCAGATATGGGGACAAACCATTACTAAACATTACTGGGCAACCAGACCAGGATATTTCTGCCAGAATAACCTCTACATGGTTATCTTCATGATGTAGCACTTTCCATTTGGTAAATGCACATGGGTGGGGTTAATGTAATGATACTATTTCATAATTATTTTCAAAGTTTGCTTTGTATACTTGATAATGTTCCTGGGAGCAGGACAGAAACATCGCTTTTGAATTAAAAATTATTATTTTTGCAGTTGTAGAGTTATAATGGATCACCATACTGATATACAGTAGATATATTGAATTTGGGTACAAGGCTGAAAGATAGGCAGTTAAACTCAAGGAACATCCCATAAAATTGTGATATCTGAACACTCTTCTTCTTACCACCGATTGTAAAAAAACAACTGTAAAAAGTAGATATAGTGCTACAAGAACAGAGATCATAAAAAAAGCTCATATTAATATTATATATCACCTGGTGCTGAAATCTAAAGAAAACTAGTTAACTATTTGTCCAAGTAACAGACAAAATAGATTTTCTTCTATTTTAAATTCTAAATAAAGTATATAAGAAAATCCACCTTGAAAAATATATTTTTTTAAATATTATATGAAAAGAGATAAAGTACCACGCTATTTAGATATGCTATGTATTAAAACCCTTGTAAGTTATATCCATGTTATCCATGCTACAATACTAGTCTAGAAGCAGAGACTTTGAATATTAATGTGTTGAATGAGTCTAATTTTTATTCTATGGTAAAGAAGGCTTCATCCCGTTACAAAGATATAGATAGAAAAAGAGTAGATGGGGTTGGTATTGTAGTGTATGATAGAGAAGAATATATTTGGAGCCAGCACTGGCATCATACAAAGAATTAAAAAGGAATCATACTTAATTTTCTGGTCTTGATTACAGTTTGCTAAATTTTGTGCTAAGATATATGTCATTTTTGTTTGTATACATTATATATTCCAGTCACAGTAAATTCTAAGCATTGTAATAGACTTTAAATTTGCCACAACTTGATATTGTATAACCCCTTTTTATTTTATTATATTTGTTTTTATGTGGCTATATTTTTCTGTATTTGCAAAAAATCCATAACATAATTTGTAAAGAAGATGACCAAATCAAAACAGCACAATCAAATCATATAATATATTAAAATCCACCTTAGTTCAAGGACAATTTCAGAAGGATATTGGTTGAGAGAGGTAAGGAGGGTTGGCAAAAAAAAAGGGTAGGAGTGTAGAGGAATGAGAAAGGCTGATTTAGACTCAGTAACATGGCCAGATGAAAAATTGGTCCCAGTGGAACCACATCAGTTATACCTTTACATTTCTGTCTCTCAGAGAGTCTCTCGTGAGCTCCATGGTCCAAATCTCTCACATATGGTAGGTCCTGTCCCAAAGACTTATAGGATTCATGTGTTATGGAATCAAAAGCTTTTCCGCTGTGAGTAGGACATGTAGTAGTGTCTGAACATGTTTTTGAAAGAGTGAATAATGAAAAAAAGGAGTTCTAGGGCAGGTGTTAAATCTAGGGACTAATAATATACCTATTTGATCATTTTTTAAATTTAGGTCTATAATAAGTTAATTGATTTTTGGGCATGACCATCAGAAATGAACCAAAGTGCTTGTTCCCTACCCAATTCGTCCTGTAAAAACATGATAAATGTAGGCATGGATCGAATGGCAATGACAACAATTTTCATGACATTTCTTGGTCATTTATGTTTATTAAACTGATATGAAGTTTCAAGACTACTTGTTGAACTTCCGCAAAATTTTAGGCAAGCATAAATAAATGGTGTAAAGCCTAGAGAGGGGCTTTGGCAGAGAGAGTTTAGTGGATTGAGAAAGGATGGCATTGTATGTGTAATAATTTATCACCTACTTCCAAGGTTGTGTAGGTGAGTTGGTGTGAGTGGCAACAATTATCTAGACTAGGGATTTCCAGAGGAAGGTATTGTAATTTCAAGTGTGTGATTGTTCTTCCACCCTTAGCCATAACTTCTCAGCAGACAGTCTTGTCTAATCTACCATTCTCACTAAGAGTTCGGCATAATAATAAACCTTTGGGATAGTCAGGTCAATCATGCAATCTATCTTAAGAGTAGACTGGAAGTGAAGGATTTTTTCTTCAAGGTTTATTTAACCAGACACAGTTTACTATGGTCTGTCTGACCTCATAAAATAATGAATGATTGGGATTACCTGGAACAGATCCAACAAGCTTGGAAGTACAATTGTTTTATTGTGTTTATGCAGCCAAATCAAGCGAATTGAGTCTTTGCCTTGTACAGTTACAAGTAATGGAGAAAAATAAGCTTTATAGAGAAAGTCAAGGTTGTTGGAGATGTTGATTCCTTGATAGGAATAAGATGAGTGCTGTACGAATAAAAAGACAGCAATCTCTGTAGAGCTAGAGTGCCTGCTTGGAGATATGTTTAACAATAGGGTTAAAGTTTCAAGACTCTCCTTGAACTCCTCCAGAGAAAGAGGGGATATAAGACAATCCAGTGTGGTCTCAGGATTCCAAATTTTCTAATGTTGGAAGAGATAGTCTGCAACTATGTGTCAAGAATGTATCTCTCTGTCTTTTGTGGATCAGGGAAGATTGCATACATCGTCATAATAAGATCGGAATGCTTCAGCTATTCTTTTAACCTTTTCCACAAAGGTTATTTGTTTAGATAGGTGTGTCTGTGCTAGGATTGTACTACATTTAATGTCTTACTGCTAATAGTTCAATGATATCTGGAAATTGGGCACTATTAGGGCATTTAGTTAATGGTTAGTAGAAGGGAGTCAAATCCAGAGCAGAAAGTTTGCATTTTTCAAGAGCTATACAAAAGGCAATAAGGGGTGCTCAGAGATAATTGTTTACCCTCCTTTGAGATACTTGCTGAGAGGGAAATTCTCCTCTAAAACAAAACATGATTTATCAGATGAGGCAAAATTCTTACATTGCTCCATGGTCCAGTTCTGATGCTCATGTCCCCATTGAAGGCGGTCTACAGGGGTCATCATGGGCACTCTGACTGGTCTGCCGCTGTGCAGACCCATACTCAGCAAACTGCTATGCATTGTGTGTTCTATCTATCTGGCTTTTCTATCATGGACAGAATTATGTGTTTCTGCAATTTGAGCTACATTAGCTATTCTGTGTGATTGGACCAGACGGGCTAGCCTTCACAACCAATGTATATCAGTGAGCCTTGGGCACCCTTGAATCTGAGGCTGGGTCACTGATTGTCCTTCCTTGCATCACTTTTGGTAGGTACTAACCACTGCATACAAGGAACACCCCACAAGACTTGGCATTTTGGATATGCTCTGACCCAGTCGCCTAGACATCACCATTTAGTCCTTGTCAAAGTCACTCAGATCTTTTCGCTAACCCAATTTTGCTGCTTCCAACACATGACTTTCAAGAGCTGACTGTTCACTTGTTGCCTAATATATATATCCCAGCCCTTGTCAGGTGCCATAGTAATGATATAATCAATGTTATTCTCTTTACCTATCAGTGGTTTTGGTGTTGCATTAATCAAAGGGCTTCTGTCCCCCCCAAAAAATGACACACGGAATGGTGAGTCTGCAGTATAACACTCACATGCAAGTAAGGAAAAATAAGCCCAAATCAAAAACTATACTGTTTAGAAAGTCTTGATGAAAGTAAAATGCAGTTTATTATTCACACCTAACATTCTGTTATTGTTTAAATGGGTGCACATAAGAAGAAAATGTATCAAATAGTTTAATTATTTATATAATATTTTTTTAAATGCTTATTTTTCAGCATCAGTGCTATTTTAAGAGGAACAGAATATAACAATGGAGAATCATGCAACAAGCATGAAAAAGAGCTGGTATTTCTTTTTTTGCTGTAAATGTAAACTTTTGTAGTGTCCACTTATAATTCTTCAAATCTATTTTTATTGTGTCCCCTGCTCAGTGTAAATAAGGTGAGCCCTGTCTGGGCACAAAAATGGTTGATGAAAACGTATCTTTGCTTTACAGAGTATCATCATAACAAATAAGCAAAAAGAATGCTATTTAAGGCAAGTACTTTTGTCTAAGAATATAATTATTGAAATAAAAGCTAAATATTTTTTTTTTTTACCATTAACATTTCAAAAGTCAGCATATTTAAAACAAAATGTTGAATGAGAAATTAAAAAAAACAAAACACCATACTTAAAGAGCATTGAATTTCACTGGAATAATTACATTTGCTATGGTACTACATATGCATACCACACATTCTGGATCGTGTTAGCCACAGGGTAGGTTAAAGAGTTTTGTGTGTTCTGGGTTGTAATATGCTCCCTTATTATTAAAAAACATATGAATGAGTGTTGTAAAATTTTTGGTTTGGTTCTTTAAATAACATTCATTATTACACATGAGAATAGAATTCTTGGAGCATTAGAATGTTACTGATAGCTATAAAAATGACATGTCACTAGAGAACTAGAACAAGTAAATGCAATTTAATACAAATAGTATTAAACATTAAGCATCATGGGGCAGATTTGCCAAGTTATATATATTAATGTGGAGAACAAACATGCCAATATGGGAAACGTTTCCAATTTCTATTTACTCTATCTTGTCTGTATACTAATATGAACAAAATCTTTGATCGAGCCTGAGTACTTCCACGTTTGATCCAATCTGTGGTTTGGTGGACTTTGTGAATAGTGTTGTTTATCCCAATTGAATGATTAAACTGTCATATAATAATATTTCTGGCTGAGTAATATATTTAACATGATGTTTAGTCTTTTGTTGTTTTTGTCTTGAAATATCACAAATAAACACATTGCTTTGAATTCCTAGAACAAATTTTTCTCTCTAACTGTGAAGGGACTACATGTTTCTGATCTGTGTGTTGAGTTTTGAAACATGCTAGTTGAAGTATTTTAGATTGCATATTTGCTTAACTTCTTAATGCATACTTTCTAAGGCAGTTATTTGGTTAAGTGTCAAGAACAGCATGTATCATCTTCTTTATGGTTTGTTCTAGCTTCTTCAGTTGATGCTACCTTGGTCCACCAAAGCAGTCATGTAGAGATATCAATGTAAATATTGATAGACTTGTGACGTGTGAGAGGAGAGAACAATAAGGATGGCAGTAACATATGGACAGTATGGTGTCTGGAGAGACCAAATACGAGAGAATTAAAGTAATCCACTAAAGAAATTACATTATAGCATAAATTCGCTCCTTAGCAACATCTTGCATTAGAAAGGGGTGGACATGGGCAATGTTTTAAAGGGGCACTATAGTCACCTGAACAACTTTAGCTTAGTGAAGCAGTTTTGGTGTATAGAACATGCCCCTGTAGCCTCACTGCTCAATCCTCTGCAATTTAGGAGTTAAATACCTTTGTTTATGAACCCTAGTCACACCTCCCTGCATGTGACTTGCACAGCCTTCCATAAACACTTCCTGTAAAGAGAGCTCTATTTAGGCTTTCTTTATTGCAAGTTCTGTTTAATTAAGATTTTCTTATCCTCTGTTATGGTAATAGCTTGCTAGACCCTGCAAGAGCCTCCTGTATGTGATTAAAGTTCAATTTAGATATTGAGATACAATTATTTAAGGTAAATTACATCTGTTTGAAAGTAAAACCAGTTTTTTTTCCTGCAGGCTCTGTCAAACATAGCCAGGGGAGGTGTGGCTAGGGCTGCATAAACAGAAACAAAGTGATTTAACTCCTAAATGACAGTGAATTAAGCAGTGAAATTGCAGGGGAATGATCTATACACTAAAACTGCTTTATTTATCTAAAGTAATTTAGGTGACTATAGTGTTCCTTTAAGGTGGAATTTACATGGATGTGGGAACAGACTGTATATAAAGCTTAAAGTTGAGGCCTGAATCAAAGAGAACGTTAAGGCAAAGTTCCGTCAACTGGCAGGGAGAGGGACAGAGGATTATTGTTATAAGTGGGGACGACAAAAAGCTTACTTGTAGACAGATTATTACATTACGCTAGACTACACTGTTACACCATCGACTCTTTTTTTTAGACAGCAGGAGACAGATCGGGGTAGTAGAGAATCATCTGGGAGTCATTAGCATCCAGGTGGTCACTAAATCCAAACGTATTAATATGTTTGCCAAGAGAGGTAGTGTAGAGAAAAAGCTTAGTCAGAGCATTTTCAGTAAAATGCAGAAGGTAGAAGCTTGACTAAAGAGGGTTGAGTAGGGCATTTGTGATGAGAAAGTGCATCAAAAGGTTACAGACAAGCAGTTCCAGAAGCTTTGAAGAGAAAGGGAGCAGAAATATGGAACACTCGGGAAAGGCGGTTGAAGAGACAGCTTTTTTTGGAGTGGAAAATCAGTAGCATATTTGAGGTATTTTAATCCATTTGATAAAGTCTGTTGACGAAACACGTTATGGATATTTAACTTTTTTATCTGATGTAATAAAGGATTTTGGTTTTACAACACTTTTTATTGTACCAATACCTTTACTCATATATTCTCCCTGGCTTTTATTTTATTTTACTTTTATTTTCTTATTTTTTTATCTACTACTACTCCCAAGTACATCCATAGGTGGGGATTATACCACCAACGCTGGCACCACCAGTGAGCCTGCTCTATGTCTGTAAGTAGAACCTTTATAGTCACATAATTACAGTGTCTTACTGAGAGCACTATCTGTGGCCTTTTTTTATTTTTTTGTCTTTGAGCATCCAGACAACCACCAGTCAAGAACCATCACCACCATATCCTAAATAGTGGGGATCATACCACTATAGGCGATTCATACTAGAGCAGTAGCTCTCTTAACCCCTTAAGGACAGAGCTTCAGAAGCTTGTCTTTCACTTAATGACACAAGCATTTTTTGCATTTTTTTTGCTGTTTGCGTTCAACTGCAATTTGCATTTTACTAATTTATTGCACCGACGCATATTAGATACCGTTTTTTAAAGGACAGAAAGGGCTTTAATTTGATGTAACATATATTTACATAAATGCTTATTTATTATTAAAAAATACAGAAAAATGCAAAAAAAAAAAATGAAAAATCTTGATTTTTTTTAACTGTTTTTGCAATAATAATGTGTGCACAATTAGTGCAGGTTAAGGAAAGTAATTAAAATAAATTCATTTAGTTGTTCTGATTTACAGAATATATAATGTGTCTGGGATTTTAAGTTTTTTTTTGGTAGTTACAGGTCACAAAGCACAAGGAGTAAAATAAACTTTTAATGTGGAGCGATTTTAGAATTTGGTATGTTTGTCTTGTAAGCTTAATAGCCATAAAAGAAAACAAAATTGCCACACAAAAGTATATATTTATATAAAGTAGACACCACAGGCTATTTACCTAAGGTTGTTTTGACACTTTCTACGTAGCCATTTTACCGCCAACCTCTGCTAAATATTGGAGTAAAATTGTGTTTTTGGGGGGTTTTCGCACACAAACTTATAACAAAGAACTTCTCATGTGTATTTTGTAAAGTTGGTGTGTGCTATTCCTGTACAAAGTTTTATTATGTGTTCAGTTACTTCTGCTGAGTACAACGGTACCCCCATTGTATGTCTTTGGCACTATTTTGTGAAGCTACAGTGCCATATAGGAGACATGTCCTTGTCAGTATTCACAGTAGAATTTTGAGAGACAGATTTAATGAGCCTATGCTTCCATTTGGGATATTATAACAGTTTGACTGTTCAAAAAAACCCCACAAAGGCCTACCATTTGTAAAAGTAGACACTCCAGGGTATCTCATAAGGTGCATATTGTGCCTTAACATGCCCCCATTTTTTTACCATTACATGCCAAAGTATGTGGTAAAAAATTATTTTGTGCATTTTTTACATACGGATTGCATTTTTGCTGGGCATTTTGTATATTTCATATGTGCCACTAAGTTCAAACCCCCCAAATTATGCTCAGCTAAGTCTTCTGAGTAAAAGGACACCCCCATTGTATGTCTATGGCACTATTTCGTGAAGCTACAGTGCCATACAGGAGACCTGACCTTTTCAGTATTCACAGTAGAATTTTGAGAGATGGATTTAATGAGCCTATGCTTCCATTTGGGGTATTATAACAGTTTGACTGTTCAAAAAAAACCCACAAAGGCCTACCATTTGTAAAAGTAGACACTCCAGGGTATATCATAAGGTGCATATTGTGCCTTAGCATGCCCCCATTTTTTCACCAATATATGCCAAAGTATGTGGTAAATAATAATTTGGGGCATTTTTTACATACGGATTGCATTTTTGCTGGGCATTTTGTATATTTCATATGTGCCACTAAGTTCAAAACCTCCAAATTATGCTCAGCTAAGTCTTCTGAGTAAAAAGACATCCCCAATGAATGTCTTTGGCACTATTTTGTGAAGCTACAGTGCCATATTGGAGACCAAGCCATATCAGTTTTTACAGAACTTTGGATTTTGACGCTGGGTCTATGTGCAATTTCCAAGCATCTTCGCAGGTTTTAAATTCAAACTACACCACAAAGGCCTACCATTTCTTAAAGTAGACACCCCAGGGTATTTCAAAAGGCATATTTTGAACCTTAGCGTGGGATAATTTTTCCGCTAGCTTGTACCAGGTGTAGTGGTAATAAGCGTTTTTTCTGCCTTTTTGACACAGTATATTTGCACTGTGAGTTTGCACAGTATATTTTGCAAACCTTATGTGTGCTACGACTGTATAATACTTCATATGTTGCTCAGCTATGTCAGCTGAGTACAAAAATACCCCTGTATGTACCTTTGCCAGGTATATGTGGACATCAGAGGGGCACATTTGGGACATAGTCATTCCAGTTTTTTTCAAACTTAAAATTTTTACGCTGTGCCCATGTCCCATTTTAGAGTATTTTACCAGGCTATATAATTCAAACTACCCCACAAAGGCATACCGTTTCTTAAAGAAGACATCCCAGGGTATTTCAAAAGGCATATTTTGAACCTTAGCGTGGGATAATTTTTCCGCTAGCTTGTACCAGGTGTAGTCGTAATAAGCGTTTTTTCTGCCTTTTTGACACACAAAGTGAGTTTGCACAGTATATTTTGCAAACTTTATGTGTGCTACAACTGTATAATACTTTATATGTTGCTCAGCTATGTCGGCTGAGTACAAAAATACCCCCGTATTTACCTTTGCCAGGTAAATGTGGACATCGGAGGGGCACATTTGGGACACAGCCATTCCATTTTTTTCAAACTTTACATTTTTACGCTGTGCCCATGTCCCATTTTAGAGTATTATACTAGGCTATATAATCCAAATACCCCATAAAGCCATACAATTTCTTAAAGAAGACATCCCAGGGTATTTCAAAAGGCATATTTTGAACCTTAGCGTGGGATCATTTTTCCGCTAGCTTGTACCAGGTGTAGTGGTAATGAGCGTTATAAAATGTATTTTACATAGTTACATAGTTAGATAGCTGAAAAGAGACTTGCGTCCATCAAGTTCAGCCTTCCTCACACCTGTTTTTTGCTGTTGATCCAAAAGGCAAAAAAAAAAAAAAAAAAACCAGTTTGAAGCACAATTTTGCAACAAGCTAGGACAAAAAATTCCTTCTTGACCCCAGAATGGCAGTCAGATTTATCCTTGAATCAAGCAGTTATTACCCTACATTGAAAGATTATATCCTTGAATATTCTGTCTTTGCAAGTATGCATCTAGTAGCTGTTTGAACATCTGTATGGACTCTGATAAAACCACTTCTTCAGTTTTGTAACTTTTTAAAACTTTTTTTACTTTTTAAAACTATTTTTTAGAGGGGCGGGGCCTGACAGCCAAGATGGCCAGACGTGTGCTCTGAGAGCTCCGGCACCAAATAATGCAGAAACGCTAATTTTGGGCGATCCAGCAAAGCCTATAGCACGCGAGGTGCGGAAAATGAAAGGGCACCGTATACAGAGCACAATGATGCTGGTTCGGAGCCGAAGCGCCACGAATATGCCTGTACCGGCCATGCGGCCTGAATGGGAACGGGACCTGAAGCCAGGGAGTGGCGGCCGACCTCCCGTCTCGGTACCTGTTCTCAAGCATGAGAAAATCAAGACCCTGCTACCCCCCCCTCTGGACCGGCGGGGGATATCCCGGTCCACGCTGGGGACATCCACCCCAGCAACGCTGCCCGATGAAACGACAAAGTCTACAGCAAAACGGGACCCACGAGGCTCAAACAAGATGGCGGCACAAACACGGCCACCAACAAATCACACACGGTATAAGCCTCCCAAGCACACAATAGAGTTCTTTAATAAACTCTGTACTTATCTCTGGACGAAGCTCCGCAACCAAGAACAGTCCTTCCAGCTAGCGAGGAGAGAAGCGGTGGCCTGGATTAGACCGGCAATCAGAAGGCAGATGGGCAGAGGCTCACCACTAACTTCCAACAAGGGGTCCCGGGGGCAACGCCGGAACTCAGCATGGCGGGGACCGAAGCGATGTCCCCCGGGTGCCCACACGAGCACCAACACACACCAGGGTGAGATTCAGAAAAGCGAAAAACAAGAGGGGCCCTCACCGAATAGGGCATCTAAAGCACCACATGTCACCCTCATCAGAGGCCCGCCTGGGCCGAAGGCCACCCGGGGCTTAAACCGACGCAAGCAGAAGCAGCAACGTTCCGTCAAAATCCCCTGCTGTTCCCCATTGAAGTGGGACCTGGATCCAAAGCGCTCCCGAGTCCAAGACTGGGCGATAACTGCTCCGGAGGGGCCTGTGGTCGGAGATGCACATTTCCTCCGTGACTCTCCTGTAAGTGCCCTGACCTTACCGACTATGGGTGTCGGTTGACTTTCGTTGCCACATCAAGTGATGAACTGCTGCCTTATCACTAAGCCCATGCAGATCTCGCAGACTCTCCCCTGTTATACTCGGCTTTGACCTTTATGATTTAAATTTATGAGGGTTAGCTTACCTATGTGTTGCATTTCAGTGGTCTCTACCTGGGTATAAAACTTAATATTAGCCATCGTTTCACTAACACCATGTATACTTAATCTCTTCCTACCTACTTACATCTGCCTTGTTCAGTACTCAGACATGAATATATAGCCTGGTAAGAGTTGACTGCTTACTTTAACAAGCTTCAGTGTGATCATAGCTCATGTTGTATACATGCCTCTACTATCTGTTATAACCCTCTACTCTTCATCTAAAACTACTGTCCTATCTTGTTAACTAATCTATAAAAACAAAAAAGGTGCATTGTTACTGCTTTACAATTGTACAATCTTGCAGCCAATGTCTGGCTAAACTGTGATGTAAAACCACGTTCCTGCCACGCACCACCAAAATAAAGAATTAAAAAAAAAAAAAAAAAAAAAAAAAAACTATTTTTTAAACTTTTGTTATGCTTATTAATTTTTTTTAAAGTTTCTTAAACTTTCGTAAAACTTTTTTTTACAGATTTAACATTTTTCTAAGCTTTTTTTTTACCGTTAACCCCTAACTAGCAGTAAGCAGCACTAACAGTAAATTCCCCATTTTCCCATAACTCCCACCCACCCCAGCTAGCAAAATATTTAATTATACAATATTTAAATTAGTTAATTAAATAAATTTAACCCCTGAGGGTTAAAAAATAAATAAAAGTTAATCGTCAGGGGTTAAAAAAATTAGATCACAGTATAATACTGTGATCTGTATTTTGATCACTGTAGGTAGTGATCGACTGGCAGGGAAGGGGTTAATTTTTATTTGGACTGGGTAAAGGGTTTATTTTTTTAATTTTTTACTTAAACGTTATTAAAACTTTTTTTAACTTAATTTTTAACTTTTTAAAGCTTATTTTAAAACTTTTTTTAACGTTAACCCCTAGTTAGCCTAACACTAAATCCCCCAATTCCCCACTAACTTCCACCCTCCCCAGCTAGCTAAATTTATAATTTTAAAATATTTAAATTAATTAATAAAATAAATTTAACCCCTGAGGGTTTAAAAAAAAAAGAATTAACCCTCAGGGGTTAAAAAAAAAATCAGGTCATATTAAATGTAATCCCTGCCAATTGATCACTGTAGTCAGTGATCAATTGGCAGGGAAGGGGTTAATTTTTTATTAAAATGGGTAAAGGGGGGTGGGATCAGCACTGATCCATCTCCCTGCACTTCACAGTGAACCCGGAAGTGCAGGGAGGCGGAAGGTAAGTATACACAGCACATGTGCTCGCTCTGACATGCCCGATCCGGTGCTCTAATACAGAGGCAGACCGGGAGCACCATTAACCCCACGATCGCCGCGATTGCGGCGATCTGGGGTTAATTTTACCGCATGACGGACGAGGTCCGTCACCCGTCGTTAAGGGTATTCCCTGGATGACGGACCTCGTCCGTCACCCGTCCTGAAGGGGTTAAATGTGAGTGTAATACTATTATTTATAAACAGGCCTATTTAGCCCTGGCTTACTGCTCTATTAGGTATTTCTTGTGTTTCTTCTCACCCACATACGGAGACCCAAGATTACAAGACCCTCTAAGTACAAAGAACTGCAGTTGAATCTACCTCCGGAATAAGAGACTATCCAAACTGTGACTATTTGCACATCTGGAATGAGACTCATAGTATTTACTTTTATTATTTTTATATTTTATCTACCTTTTTATTATATTTTATTCCATTGTATTGTATGTGGCGCAGCCCTTATCTGTTTTTTACTTTAGTACTTGCTTAAAGGGTTGAGAGGGATCCCCTTTTACAGGGTTGCTGCCTTATTGTCCACCCTTCATTGTTATCTAGCATTGACCCATCTGTGTATTTCTATTTGAGGGGAGTAGAGACAAAGCCATAGGAAAGAGAACAATTTAAGATATGCGTTTAGGGAGGCACAAGGCAAGTGGGTGAATGGGATTAAGGGGACAAGTGGTGTGACAAGAGGAAAGGAGGAGAGCATACACCTCCTGTTCAGTAGCCAGGGAGAAAGCCTGAAGTGTAGGAGAGGAACAGTCAAAGTGAGGTTAAGAGAGTGGAGTGAAGGTGGTTAAATTATATCTTTAACTAATTAATCTTGTCTGTAAAATAGCATGCAAAGTTATCAACTGTAAGGCTATTACGAAAATGTTCAATGAACTTGTAGCCGAGGTAGTCTGACAAGATGCGAGACTTCGTCCAGCAGCGAGGGTTCTTAGAGCAGTTGTATTTTTGTTATAAATAATTATTTTTTGGTTTCTTTGCGTGTTTTAGTATGGTTACTTTCTGCTTGATTTGAAGAACCATTGATTAAAAACTCCTGGAACTCCAGGACATGATAATAAATCTGTTTAGCAAGAATATACTTTATTTATCTGGAACTCAATGACAATCAAGCAAGTGGAAAGTAAAGAATACAATGGATCATAATTTGCGATATAAAATGAAATTGCTCTGATGAAAAAAAAAAATATATATATATATATATATATTTTTTTTTTAATGCATTTTTTATTGAGAGTGTCAGACAAATTGAAATACAATACGTACATTGGATATCAGTGAGTATTTTCTTATACAATTGAGATAACCAATTATGAACAGCAGGCTATGTAAACTGATGTTATAGTTTCCGAACAAAACAAAACCTAAAGTTAATAAATGCCTGCCAGTACCAAGTCCCCCCATCATGCCCACACCGCTTAATTAAGAAAACTTAAATGTTAATGATTAAAACAGCAATCTAAACATTTACATTTCAGTCAAATGTATGACTTTAATTAAGACCATCTATAAAACCGTACATCATCATAAACTTACATAGAAGCTATAACAGTGATAATGAGGTTGTTGATATCGTATTGGTGAGTCCAGTGAAATTTGGAGATAATATAGGGAAATCACGATGGCAAAACCCAAAAGATTATGCAAATAAGTTGTAAGACAAAGTTGTGAGCTAAGCCTATAACCTATATAGGGTAATGGTGTACTTGTATAGAACACAACTACTAACCATTGTTAAAGGTATCCTGCATCAGCTGGATTGCAAATAGATTCAATTATTGAAACTTCTTTGGTCCAGTACCCCCAGTGGGTGACTTTCGGTTAGCTATTACAAGATGTAAAAAAATGCAAAATACAGCCATGCCTGAACTGTTTATAACACCATGGCTGCACTAGACAATTAACCTATTATTGTCAATCTTGGTCTAGGCCAAGGTGCCCAAAAGTTTGATCCCTAGATGTTGTAGAACTACAACTCCCATGATGCATTTAGAATGACAAAGCATCATGAAAGCTGTAGTTTTAAAACATCTGGGGATCAAACTTTTGGGTACACCTGTTCTATTCCATTATATAGCCTTTTATGTTTTCAATTTCAAAGCGTGTTCTTTTATTGGCACATCCACCCAAAAACAGAAGGGATTAATGTAGGCGTCTTGTGCTTCTAATTTTTACCTTGGGACATTTAGTATTGTTTACTGCAAGAAGTAGGCATGTCAACAAAGTAGAGCTTATCAGTCTCACTGTCCTTAGTCATGTACCAGCCATTTCCAATTAATATAACACTAACATCTGCTGTGTTTTATGTCCTTACATTCAGGTTATTTACTAATTGGTACATGATGAATAATTCATATATCTGTACATGGATTTTTAATAACACAAGTTTTGATATAGTCTTGGACTGAAATGTCACTTTAAGCATGTGTTTAATCAAATCTCTTGTGTTTACCAGATGCATAAAAACCATGTATGAATCATGTATAATAAATGGGATTTCATTTTGGGAATTATAGGGTTTTATTTTGTTTTTCTTGGTTATTGCTGAGCAGCGAAGTGCAGGCCTTTCTGGCAGCAAACAACCTATACAAATATAATGCAGCAACTGTGTCTGTAGTTTCTTTGTTAAGATGTACATACATATTAGTTGTGGCAAATGATAAACTTGAGAACGGAGAGCCAGAGGTTCTAGTTTGGCATTAAGCACCAAAAATGAGCTGAGCCAGAGCAAACAGTGACTTACAACTGTTTTGTAATGGAAGAAAGCTCTGTTAGCTGGCTGCTGAAGTTTCTAAATTATTAAAGGTATACTTACTCACACTAAATTTCTAAATCAGAATTAATCCTAAAAGTCCTCTGCTAATAGCTAGCTGTGTTTTAAAGCTAAATATATACCATCTGCCTCTAATATCCAAAAGCAGCTCCTAGTTTTGCCTCTGTCCAAGTAGGGTTTTGTGAAATATGCAAAGCTTTTTTTTAGTAAATATCAGAGGAACTAATCTTTTAAAAATCAAGAATCTAAAAGAGAGGGGAGTTGTGAATCATTTTGAAATTCAAGATTTAAAATATTTTCTAGATTGTAATGGCTTTTTGTTGCCCCTTCTAATGGGTACTACCTTTTTGTTGAAGCCTTTGGAAGAGAAAGAGAGTGACTGTCATTGTACTAACTTACGGGTCCTCCCAGGAATGTTGGCAATTTATTAATATAATTCAGTGGCAACGCAGTCTGATTGTTGTCCATTTATTGTCTGCTCTGTGCAGATTTTCATTGAAAAATATATGATTTGATAAGTTTTGATAAAGTTTTTTTTAATAAATATTTTTCACATATTACATACAGGCATCATAACAAAAACAAGTGCAATTGTGTTGCACACTGATATTGAAGAAGGCAAAAATTAAAGAAGATAGGCCCAGTAAGAAAAAGGTCATGTCAGTCATTATATTTCTTCAGAAGAAGACCACGTTGTACCTTGGGTAGAGTATGTTATGTGCTCCGTTATCCTGGTAACTGACAAAATAGTTATTGCATCTAGTGTTAATTGACGTTTGACTCGTCAACATTTATTTTTCAAGCCAATTTAGCATATAAGAAAATGTAGGGTATGAATTGAGAAAATTTGTTCTGGGTGTTTGGAGGTAAAACCCAATATGAAAATCACAGCTACATACGGTGGAGTTTTGTTTGTATAGGTAGTGATAAATTGTATAAGTTCAGACTGGAATGGAGAAAGCACCAGACACTCATACCAGATAACAAAGATTGAACCTACCACCCTATAACTTCTCCTGCATTGTGCAGTGTGTATAGTTTTCCTATAAATATTTGCTAATCAGTCAAGATATCTTAACAGATATCAAAAATAAGAGTTTTGTTAGGCTCTACATTTCTGGAACATTTGGAGAACTTCAACAGATGTTCAAGAGCATCCAGCCTCTTCTCAATGAGAAAGGGGTTTCCCAGATGCTGTTCTTATTTAAGGTTATAAGGTAACAAATAACATAGCTTGTAGGACTACATGGGCTTTTATGAGAGTGATATTCTTTTTTCACATCAGTGGTGATATAACCCTGGAATTATTTTGAACATGCTAACAGCATTTATATAACATGTTTCACTTTTTAGGAACTTATAATTATGTATTTGTTTTCACTGGTCCATTCTTTGTTGAAATGTATGCCTAAATTTCAACAAATAAGCATGTCAACACCTGGCAAATCTCTGGAAAGGATATCTTTAATAATGGTTTGTATTTACTAATACATGCCAGAGTTTTAAAATCTTACATCTCATTATTGCTCAAAAATAGGTACGAAAAATGTTGGTTCATGGTTAACATTGGTTTGTAACTGGTTCACTCACATAATTATATACAGTAAGATTAAATGTGGAAAATGTTAAATTTTCCTGTTGAATTTATAAAGTTTGACTTCCGAATCTGGTTTGTGAATGGTTCTTCGAAATGATTCATATGTCTGTTTAGTATATTTCAGATGACTTAAATGCACAGGCTACATAGTGTAACCTTTAACACAAAGTATAATTTAGTGCTCTGTAGGGTTTTGGAAATGAAATCCAACTGTTATTTCTAACTTGTTAATTTTTAAAGAGCTTGTGATGAGACTTCCCATTTTCTCTTTGTGTGCCTTTCGATATTTTCTTCTAATATACAAGATCTTTGTTACTAAGAAAATGTGAGATGTGTGTTTAATTAGCCCTCAGGCACCTAGTTGTGGGAGAGATCAATACAAGGTTGGCCAAGATAGACTTTTTGTGAAGAATGGTTAAAATAGCATTGCTTCTCCTTTGGGAATAATATTACTAAAATTAGTTAGAAATGTTAAAAGTATCTGTGATTCCAGAAATGTCTGTAAGATGAATCAAAGGGAAGCTAGTTAATCTGGAAAAGAAAGTATTTCTATTGTACAACTTGACATTTTACTTTTCTCAATGCATTTGAATGGAAAATGTGAACATTTTTCCATATTGCAAACATATTTTTCATGTAAAATAACTTGGATGTCAGCCATTTTTTAAATTTTCTCCTGAATTGCTTTATTACTTACAGAGCACTAAATATTTGAAGGGCATGCTTTTCTTGGACATAAACCTATAATAAAAATGTTGTGTATAAATGTTTGTAAGCTTATTATGTATACAATTAGTCTCTCTCTTTCTTATAGAATGTGACAGCAGATAAGAACCATTCGGCCCATCTAGTCTGCCCAATTTTCTAAATACTTTCATTAGTCCCTGTTATCTTATAGCTAGGATAGCCTTATGCCTATCCCACGCATGCTTAGACTCTTTCACTGTGTTAACCTCTACCACTTCAGCTGGAAGGCTAATCCAATACCCTCTCAGTAAAGTAATACTTCCTGATAATATTTTAAAACCTTTGCCCCTCTAATTTAAGACTATGTCCTCTTGTTGTGGCAGCTTTTCTTCTTTTAAATATAGTCTACTCCTTTACTGTTTTGATTCCCTTTATGTATTTAAATGTTTCATATCCCCCAAAAATCATATCCCCCTCTCGTCTTTCCTTCAAGCTAAATATCTTAAGATCCTTTAACCTTTCCTTGTCAGTTTTATCCTGCAATCCATGAACCAACTTAGAATCCCTTCTCTGAACTCTCTCTAAAGTATCTTTATCCTTCTGGAGATATGGTCTCCAGTACTGCATACAATACTCCAAGTGAGGTCTCACCAGTGTTCTGTACAATGGCATGAGCACTTTCCTCCTTCTACTGCTAATTCCTCTCCCTATACAGCCAAGCAATCTGCTAGCATTTCCTGTTGCTTTATTACATTGTCTGCCTATCTTTAAGTTATCTGAAATAATTACCCCTAAATCCCTTTCCTCAGATGTTGAGGATAGGACTCTATCAAATATTCTGTACTCTGCCCTTGAGTTGTTTCTTTTTGTCATTCATGGTTTTTACTAAGGTCATTCAATAGTTACAGATGGGTGTGATCATATACGTGTCAGAGTACAGTGTTATGTAATTCAGCATGGTATACAATTCAATATCAGTTTGAGCGTGTACGATACATGCATGGTAAATTGTTTGCTAAGAGAAGCTTTTCCAGTTGGTAAGATATTTATGTGGTTACGTTACTTAGTAGGGGTATGTTGTGGTTCGCAACACTTGGGTCCAGTGCCCTTGTGTTTTTACGTCCAAGATGCATTCTCTTGCACTTATCCACATTCAATGTCAGCTGACACAACTCTGACCATTTTTGTAGTTTACTTTAATCATTTGCCATTTGACTTATACCTCATGGTACATCAACTCTGTTACATATCTTAGTATCATCAGCAAAAAGACAGACCTTACCATCAAGACCTTCTACAATATCACTAATAAAAATATTAAAGAGAATGGGTCCAAGTACAGATCCCTGAGGTATCCCTTCTCCACTCTTCTATCCCTTCACCACTCACCAGTGGGGTACCTCAGGGATCTGTACTTGGACCCATTCAAGACTATGCTTCGAATATATTCCATTGACTACAATCCTCTGTTGCCTGTCACTCAGCCACTGCCTTACCCATTCAACAATATTGGAATCCAACAAAGATTGCAGTTTATTGATAAGCCTTCTATGTGCAACAGTGTCAAAAGTCTTACTGAAATCTAGGTAAGCAATGTCTACTGCACCACCCTGAACTATTATTTTAGTTACCCAATCAAAAAAATCAATAAGTTTCTATCTTGCTGTCATCCCATATGGCCTTTACATCCCCTGAAAGTAAACTAGACCCCCAGGGGAAGTATATATTCCTCAAAGGGAGGCTGAACAACACTCTTAATTCTAGTTGTATGTACCCAATACCCGACAGGTCTCCTTCATCAACTTGTGCCTAAGAAAGCGAGATAAATTTGCTAAGGGAATGGTGGTGATGGGGGGCGACTGAAATATTGTGATGGAACACTCAACTGACAGTTCAGCGACTAGCAGAGACACACAATTGCACCAACGAATGCTACTTCAGACTAACCAATTAGTGGAGTGCTGGTGGATTACACACCCCAGGGCAGGGATTTCACCTACTATTCACTGGTCGCACACAGCTACTCTACATTGGATATGTTCTTTCTGGGACATAGACACCTACAGATGCTTAGAGATGCCTCGATTGGTCCTATCACATGGTCTGACCCAATATTCCTCACACTGTCTATTACAGGGGCCAGTAAAAACAGCACCGCCTGGCGCTTAAACAAATCCCTGTTAGACAACTTAAATAAATCTCTCCCCCTGTACTTTATGGAAAACAAAAAAAAAAGAGTCTGTGGATTTATGGGTATGGGAGGCTCACAAGGGCACAACCCAAGGAATCCTGATCAAATGGGGGGCTTTCATAAAAAAGGAGCGGGCAGCGCAATCCAATCACGTAAACATGCTATTCACACAGCAGAATCGATTCACAAATCGAATCCCTCACCGGAATACCTATAAATGCCGTGCAGCCTTCTCATAGTAAAAGCACACAATGCAGTCCACTTGACTAGAGGGACATACTAAGCACACAGAAATAAAAGTGGGAAATTATTGGCCAACGTACTAAAAGACAAACATCAAAAGACATATACAACCAAAAAGAGGTAAAAGCGCACACACACACCAACCGGGAGTGATTACCTTAAATCGGACAGATAGGTATCTCCTCCTTTATATTCAATAATAAGATTCTCTATTGGAAAATCCCTATACAAAAAATATAAACACAGAGAAGAACATAGTGCAACCTGTATATTATATATAAAACAAAGGGAAATTCTGAGATGAAATCACTCACACTTTTATGAGCCGTTTAGAAGTAGGCTCAGGACTTATGCAACTTTCATGTCACTTAAATGGGACATGTGCATTTCCTTGAATCCTCAGGCCAGTTCCCCTTAGGTCTCAATGATCATCAAGTTTGGAGTCAGGAGTCAGGAGCCAGGAGCCAGGAGTATCAGGATAAGTAGTTTTATTTTAACAAATAGTTAAAAGATAAATAATAAGAAGCAGTATTGCAACACAACGCGTTTCAACCAACTGTTTGTGGTCTTCCTCAGGTGCTCTTCCAAATCACAGTGGATGTATCACAGTTTATATAGGGGGTAGTATTACATGCTTAATTGTTAAATCAGTAACATATGTATAGGTAATTACCCATATATGGTCCGGACCGGATGTGGTCTGCCACCTCCAATATGGCTCCACATCCGGTTCGGAGGAACACACAAAATCAAATACAATAATACATAAGTAACAATCAAGCACAGTATTCATGGTAAAAACCATCTCCCATCGTAATCAACATCCATGATATAGTAAAATCGTGTGTGACTACGGAGAAGGGAGGTATTGGAAGTCATATCGGTATTCCGTTGCCCCACTTCCGGTCACGTGTCCAAAGATGGAGTCCGTCCGTCGCGTCACTTCCGGTGACGTGTATAGCAACTGAAACCGTCCGTGTCACTTCCGGTTTCACAATTCAATAACGAAAGGAGCTCTCTTTCCTCCTCTAAGGGTGTAGTCATGTCCGTTCTTAAATTGAGGATAAGGTGGCCATCTTAAGAGTGGGCAAACAGTCCTCATGTAAATATACTCATTTCAAGTGGCAAGTATTGCATACAAAGAGAAAGCAAAATAAAAACCATATTAGTTACATAATTCAACATAAATTCAAATAACTATATCCCTAATGATGCTCATTCATGTAAATAATAGGGAAACTCGAATATTAAAAAGAACATAAACTAAAAGTGGTACATAGACCCAATGCAGAATCACTATGCAAGGGTAACTTAAATCCTATATATTTATAAAAACAGCTGTCCAGCAAATTCTTGGTCCCCAAATAGACAGAACAGAAAATCGAGTTTTCTCCAATAAATAAATAAAAACTATAAAACCAATAAAAAAGGTAAAAAGGGCCATAATGATAAGAACTATATAAAAAATAAAAATATTAGTTAATCTTAGATGACGTCAATTATAGCAGCTTGTTGATCTCAAAATCGATATTTAGACCTTTTGGGGCCAGGGAACGCAATTCAAAAATCCATTTTGATTCCTTTAAACTAAGGGCTTTGGATATGTCCCCACCTCTCCAGTGCCCTACTACTTTTTCGATAGCGAAAAAACTTGGAAACTTGGGATCCGAGTCATGGTGTTGTGAGAAGTGTCTAGATACACTATGGTTCGGAAACCCTTTCTGAATATTTCTGAGATGTTCGCTAATCCTTATCTTAAGTTGGCGGGACGTCTTCCCCACATACTGGTATCCACAACTACATTGTAAGAGATAAATTACATAGGTAGAATGGCAGGTAATTAGAGTTTTAATCCGATACTCTTTTTTAGTGACTGCAGAATGGAATTTTTCCACTTTCTTATTATTACGTCTTTGGGTGTTGCAGCAAGCTCTGCAAGATCCACAGTGGAAAAACCCTTTCTGTTCTTGTGTCCAGTCACTCAGAAAGTTTCTCGGTACTTCTGTTTTAATAAAACTAGATGTAACCATTTGTTTGAGGTTTTTCGCACCCCTGAATATAAATTTCGGCTTGTTCCCTATATATTGTTTAATGTCTTCTTCATGTTGTAGGATATGCCAGTTCTTGTTAATGATTTTCTTAATTGCACCTATGTTACTAGAAAAGTTAAAAATAAAAGGAATCTGTTTGTCCTGTTCTCCTAAATTATTTTTCCTTTTATATTGTAACAGAGGGGACCTATCCATGTCACCAACTTGATCTATTTTATCTTGTAGATCGTCACCATCATATCCTTTTTGTATTAATTGGTTTTTAAGTGACATAGCTTGACTGGTATAGTCTTCTCTTTTGGTACAGTTCCTGCGTATCCGGAGGAACTGTCCTTTCGGTATATTGTCCAACCAGGGACGATGGTGGCAGCTATCCAGTTCAATAAAACTGTTAACGTCTACCTTTTTAAAAAAAGTTTTGGTCATTAAGACCTGGTCCTGAATAAAGATATTAAGATCTAAAAAATCCACACTCTTTCTACTCACATTCTGTGTGAGAGAGATCCCCCACTCATTGTCATTAAGATAAGTAAAAAACTCTGAAAAAGAATTTTCAGGTCCTTTCCAAATAATAAAAATATCATCAATATATCTCTTATAGAGGACCAAGTTTGCGCCAAAATTATGTCCCCCGAAGACGAAAGTACGTTCCCAAAAGGACATAAATAGATTCGCGTAACTTGGCGCAAACTTGGTCCCCATTGCAGTACCTTTGATTTGCATAAAAAACTCCTCCTCAAACCAAAAATAGTTGTTGTGCAAAATCATACGTATTCCCTCTAAGATAAAAGTTTTTTGAAGTTCTCCATATATCTCTGCAGCCTCAAGATAAAATTCAACAGCTTTACATCCTATATCATGTTGAATGATTGTATAAAGACTAGCTACGTCACACGTTGCAAGTAGATAATCATCTTGCCAGCTAAAGTCTTTTAGGATGTTGAGTAGACTCATAGAGTCTTGTAAAAAGGCTGGAGTTTTTTTCACTAGAGGTTGGAGGTGGTAATCAATATATTGGGATAATGCTGATAAAACTGAGTCAATCCCGGAGACAATAGGGCGTCCTTTTGGGAACGTACTTTCGTCTTCGGGGGACATAATTTTGGCGCAAACTTGGTCCTCTATAAGAGATATATTGACGATATTTTTATTATTTGGAAAGGACCTGAAAATTCTTTTTCAGAGTTTTTTACTTATCTTAATGACAATGAGTGGGGGATCTCTCTCACACAGAATGTGAGTAGAAAGAGTGTGGATTTTTTAGATCTTAATATCTTTATTCAGGACCAGGTCTTAATGACCAAAACTTTTTTTAAAAAGGTAGACGTTAACAGTTTTATTGAACTGGATAGCTGCCACCATCGTCCCTGGTTGGACAATATACCGAAAGGACAGTTCCTCCGGATACGCAGGAACTGTACCAAAAGAGAAGACTATACCAGTCAAGCTATGTCACTTAAAAACCAATTAATACAAAAAGGATATGATGGTGACGATCTACAAGATAAAATAGATCAAGTTGGTGACATGGATAGGTCCCCTCTGTTACAATATAAAAGGAAAAATAATTTAGGAGAACAGGACAAACAGATTCCTTTTATTTTTAACTTTTCTAGTAACATAGGTGCAATTAAGAAAATCATTAACAAGAACTGGCATATCCTACAACATGAAGAAGACATTAAACAATATATAGGAACAAGCCGAAATTTATATTCAGGGGTGCGAAAAACCTCAAACAAATGGTTACATCTAGTTTTATTAAAACAGAAGTACCGAGAAACTTTCTGAGTGACTGGACACAAGAACAGAAAGGGTTTTTCCACTGTGGATCTTGCAGAGCTTGCTGCAACACCCAAAGACGTAATAATAAGAAAGTGGAAAAATTCCATTCTGCAGTCACTAAAAAAGAGTATCGGATTAAAACTCTAATTACCTGCCATTCTACCTATGTAATTTATCTCTTACAATGTAGTTGTGGATACCAGTATGTGGGGAAGACGTCCCGCCAACTTAAGATAAGGATTAGCGAACATCTCAGAAATATTCAGAAAGGGTTTCCGAACCATAGTGTATCTAGACACTTCTCACAACACCATGACTCGGATCCCAAGTTTCTAAGTTTTTTCGCTATCGAAAAAGTAGTAGGGCACTGGAGAGGTGGGGACATATCCAAAGCCCTTAGTTTAAAGGAATCAAAATGGATTTTTGAATTGCGTTCCCTGGCCCCAAAAGGTCTAAATATCGATTTTGAGATCAACAAGCTGCTATAATTGACGTCATCTAAGATTAACTAATATTTTTATTTTTTATATAGTTCTTATCATTATGGCCCTTTTTACCTTTTTTATTGGTTTTATAGTTTTTATTTATTTATTGGAGAAAACTCGATTTTCTGTTCTGTCTATTTGGGGACCAAGAATTTGCTGGACAGCTGTTTTTATAAATATATAGGATTTAAGTTACCCTTGCATAGTGATTCTGCATTGGGTCTATGTACCACTTTTAGTTTATGTTCTTTTTAATATTCGAGTTTCCCTATTATTTACATGAATGAGCATCATTAGGGATATAGTTATTTGAATTTATGTTGAATTATGTAACTAATATGTTTTTTATTTTGCTTTCTCTTTGTATGCAATACTTGCCACTTGAAATGAGTATATTTACATGAGGACTGTTTGCCCACTCTTAAGATGGCCACCTTATCCTCAATTTAAGAACGGACATGACTACACCCTTAGAGGAGGAAAGAGAGCTCCTTTCGTTATTGAATTGTGAAACCGGAAGTGACACGGACGGTTTCAGTTGCTATACACGTCACCGGAAGTGACGCGACGGACGGACTCCATCTTTGGACACGTGACCGGAAGTGGGGCAACGGAATACCGATATGACTTCCAATACCTCCCTTCTCCGTAGTCACACACGATTTTACTATATCATGGATGTTGATTACGATGGGAGATGGTTTTTACCATGAATACTGTGCTTGATTGTTACTTATGTATTATTGTATTTGATTTTGTGTGTTCCTCCGAACCGGATGTGGAGCCATATTGGAGGTGGCAGACCACATCCGGTCCGGACCATATATGGGTAATTACCTATACATATGTTACTGATTTAACAATTAAGCATGTAATACTACCCCCTATATAAACTGTGATACATCCACTGTGATTTGGAAGAGCACCTGAGGAAGACCACAAACAGTTGGTTGAAACGCGTTGTGTTGCAATACTGCTTCTTATTATTTATCTTTTAACTATTTGTTAAAATAAAACTACTTATCCTGATACTCCTGGCTCCTGGCTCCTGGCTCCTGACTCCTGACTCCAAACTTGATGATCATTGAGACCTAAGGGGAACTGGCCTGAGGATTCAAGGAAATGCACATGTCCCATTTAAGTGACATGAAAGTTGCATAAGTCCTGAGCCTACTTCTAAACGGCTCATAAAAGTGTGAGTGATTTCATCTCAGAATTTCCCTTTGTTTTATATATAATATACAGGTTGCACTATGTTCTTCTCTGTGTTTATATTTTTTGTATAGGGATTTTCCAATAGAGAATCTTATTATTGTATATAAAGGAGGAGATACCTATCTGTCCGATTTAAGGTAATCACTCCCGGTTGGTGTGTGTGTGCGCTTTTACCTCTTTTTGGTTGTGCATGTTTCTTTAAGTATATATAGTGGTGATATACTTGGTTTTGGCTGCACCATCCACCTATTTGACCCTTGAGCGCCACATCTATACCGTTTTCTGTTACTTCTATCAAAAGACATATGTCGCACAAATTAAAACGGCAGATTGCACTCAACATGACACGACAAAGGACATAGGTAGTGCTTTCTGTGACTATTATGGCGACTTATATGACATGGGTCCCCGGAATTACCCCCCTCCCAAGATAAAAGACTGCATTACAGCTAATTTAATGAGAACACTAGACTCAGAACAAATCTCTCTCTTAGAAATGCATATCACGGAGTAGGAACTGCAGACAGCGATAACATCCCTACCGAAAGGCAAGAGCCCAGGCCCTGACGGACTGACAGCCCGATACTATCAATTATTCCAACACAGCCCGATACTATCAATTATTCCAACCCCCGATGTTGAATGCATTGATCACAGCGTTACCTAAACCAGGTAAAGATCCTACTCTATGCAGCAGTTTTAGGCCCATCTCCCTGATCAACATTGACCTTATGATTTTCGCCAAGATATTGGCCAACAGGCTTTAATCCCATCTTCTGGAACCAATGCATCCAGATCAGGCAGGGTTTGTACCAGTTCGAGAGGCCAGGGATAATACCACATGAATCATTAATATCATCCACAGCACAGTTTCATCAAAAACTCCAACTCTCCTGCTCTCAGTCGACGCTGAAAAAGCATTTGACAGAGTAGATTGGTATTACCTCTTTTCTACCCTTGAGACACTGGGGCTGGGACCTAACTTCAGGAACTGGGTACAGACACTATATAGATGGCCTATGGCCACGTTTAAGGTTAATGGGCACAACTCGCCTTTGTTCCAGATTAGTAATGGCACTAGGCAGGGATGCCCCTTGCCACCCCTCCTATTTGTTCTGGCTATGGAGCATTTTCTGAATGCCATCAGGACCAATGATAACATTCAAGGCTATGGGACCGGGTGGAGGGAGAAAAAAGTTTCCGTCTTTGCAGATGACATGCTCCTCACCTGCACCAACCCAGAGCAATCGCTCACACACATCAAGGCATTTGTTTCAAGCTCTACCGATAGTGCTGGATAGCCTATTCTTCCATACCCCGAAGAGGTCTTTTCTGGCTTTTGTATGGGGACATAAAAAATCATGGTTGGCATGCGATATCCTTACCTGAAATAGGAAAGGTGGGGGCTTGAGCCTACCCCACATTCACAAATATTATATCGCAGTCCTCTTCATCAAGATAAGAGAGTGGACAGATGAGGTTCCCAAAAAGGCATGGCATCACTTGAAACAAAGTTTCTCCACAGTACCACTAGCCACACTTCCCTGGCAGACCTGCCACTTGCAAAAAATATTGCAGGTTCCGCACCCCCTTATACACCATATTACATGGAATTTATCCCCTGGTATTTCCCCTTTATTCCCGCTGGCAAATAACCTGGACCTCCTAGGAGGTCCGGCAGCACTATTTTTGACGAAACTGCTGGGATTGGTGAATCCACAACTCAGTGACATACTAACAGCAGATGAACCTCCCAAAATTATTGCTCTTCAAGGGCCTAATGGGCACCCTTCACTGAATGACGCTTTGAGATGCTCGCAATTGAAGCCATTCTGACGCATTCAGTTATACCCTATTGGAATCCTAGAGCACTGACCACATTTTAACGACTTCGCAATTCCTTGAGTAAGCAAAAGCGTTCACTCCCTCAAATATATCAATTATTACACTTAACCCAGGGCGAGCAGGAGGTGCAAACCTTCCAAAGGAAATGGATGCGGGGACTACACATACATATGTCAGCCAGGGATTGGGAACACATTTTTAATAAAACAATGGCATTGGTTAGCCTCTCTGGACGAGAGTATATCTACAAATGCATAACAAGGTTGTACAGGACACCGGATAAACTCCACTAGTTTTGGCCCACAATTAGTGATAGATGCTGGAGGTGTGAAGGAGATGTGGTATGTATGGAACACATATGGTGGTCCTGCCCGCACATAAGAGACAACAGGAATCATATAGTAGCCAAACTCGCCGACATACTAGAGCTCCCGTATACCTTAACCCCATCCCAGGTTTTGTTGGGATGGCCTCACACCTTTCCGGACCCACAAAAACAACTCCTACTGTGGTTCTTTCAGGGGGAGCCATATAACCTTATTCTGGTGTACTGAAAAAAAAGTCCCCACAGTAGCTCAATGGGTGGACAGGGTAGAAAATATGAGGGAAATTGAAACTCTGCATTGGTCCACCCATGGTAAACATACTAAATACCTTTGTATTTGGGAGCCCTGGTTAAGATACTGGGCACAAGAGAATGGTCAACCACAGCCCACCAATACATAGACCACATGGTACACACCATATCCTAACCCCCCCTTTCCCCTCAACTACCTGGTGGGATATCCGTCCCTCACCCCACCCCTTTTAATATTCCTTCTATACTGTTTTGTTTGACACTGAAACATTGGAGGTACATAATGCAGCTACGACATAGCCACGCACACTACGGTAGTGGCCACAATTGGGTTTAGGCAGGGTAAGGAAACGCACTATACTTATATGGGACAGGATCCCCTGAGAAATTGCCTTCACATGGAGCCTTTGCAGGCACAGACAAGTACCTCCTGAACTGAGGAACCTAGTGTCAACATACAGGACTGGGTATATATATACCGTTACATATTGCACTTAAACATGATAATGTGCCTATATGCTGTGTATGTACAGTGTATACGCTTTCCCCCTGACTGTTCCTTTCTCATTTCTGTACCCCTATGTTTTTATTGCAAAACAATAAAACTTGAATTAAACATAAAACAAAAAAAAATCAATAAAATTAGTTTGGCATGATCTCCCTGAAGTAAACCCATGTTGTCTCTTATCTTGAAATCCATGTGATTTTAGATGTTAAACAATACTATCCTTTAACATGGTTTCCATTACTTTCCCCACTACTGAAGTAAGGCTTACTGGCCTATAGTTGCCAGACTCATCCCTACTTCCTTTCTTGTGAATGGGCACAACATTCGCTAACCAATCTTCTGGGACTACTGTTAACAATGATTGTTTAAATGTTGTGTCCCCTTTTTTTACTGACTGTGCTATTTTCTCTTCTGTGTGTGATTTGGAAGCTCTTATACCTTGCTTAGCCTCTCTCTGCCTAATCTTGTAGATCATTCTGTCTTCCTCACTCTGTTTGTTTTTATAATTACTAAATGCTACCTTTTTGTTTTTTACTATTTTGGCCACATCTGCGGAGTACCACAGTGGTTTCTTGAATTTTTTGCTTTTACTGAAAAGCCTAATGCAATTTTCTGTTGCCTTAAGCAGTGCAACTTTTAAATATTCCCATTTCTCTTGGACTCCATTTAAATTGCTCCAGTCTGATAATGACTCCTTTATACATATTTTAATTTTAGAAAAGTTTGGTTTTCAAAATTCTAAAACTTTTATTTTTGTGAGGTGTGACTCAGTCACTGTTCTTATATTAAACCAAACTGACTGATGATCACTGGATCCTAAACTTTCACCTACAGTAATATTTGATAACAAATCTCCATTTGTTAACTCTAAATCTAGTATGGCCTTTTACGAGTTGGCTCCTCAATGACTTGTTTTAGAGACAATCCTAGTAGGGAGTTTAGAATATGTGTGCTTCTCCGGTGTGTATATATATATATATATAAAAATAAAAACACTCCGGTATATCTTTCTCTCTCTCTCTCTCTCTCTCTCTCTCTCTCTCTGTACATATATATATATATATATATATATATATATATATATATATATATATATATATATATACACATATATAAAAAAATAGAGTAAAAAGCTTAAAAGGTTTTTTATAGACCTGAAGAAAGTTCTACTTCTGAACTGAAATTTTTGCATTATTTTCCATTATTTTCTTTAGCACTTAAATAAGAATAAGGCACCTTAAGCAAAAAGATTCCATTTTATGATACTATTACCACACTATAAATATTACAGCACTTTACTGTAGCAGTGGTTCTATATGAAATATATCAACAGTTTTTAGCAATCATGTTCATCGGTTGTTATTTCATAGTTCTGGAATCTGGGGTTCATCACTATGGTAGGTGATGTTATTCTCTAGACATGGTTTCAGCATACATATTCACAGGATTCACTAGCACAGTGATCGAGATTCAGGTGGGTAAGTCTATTGCTTTTTGTATTGTTTTATCAAAAAATAGAGTAAAAAGCTTAAAAGGTTTTTTATAGACCTGAAGAAAGTTCTACTTCTGAACTGAAATTTTGGCACAAAATACTATAATGATATAAAATGAAGGAAAACTTTCAATGGAAGACTGAGAGTGCAGGCTACCTTCTATTTGTGTCTGTTTATATATATATATATATATATATATATATATGAAAAAACGATTATAAATAGGATGGCGCAAATGAGAGAATGATCTTAGTACATGCAGCAACCAACAAAAACAAATCCTGGTAAAACGATTTGAACATAAAATAACTTACAGTAGTGATGGTGCGCAAAAAAAAATTTGTATTCAATATGGACCTCTTATAGAGAGTGAAAGTAACCCTGTGTACATAAAATGAGGTGTTTACAGAGTGGAAATATTATAAATAATTGAAAAACAAACAGTGGTTGTGGTGAAACAAATCACAATCTGTAAGTATACTTGCAAACATGGAAATCACTCTGACACCTATTAAGGAGACAAAAACAGAAAGAGAGCTCCTAGTGCAGCATAGTAATTAACTTATAAATATATAGAATAAAGCAAACAGAGGTGCCTTTTAGGTGTTACACTCACAAGATTGGAGTGGTAAAAGCACCACTCGTTGCTATAGCACTCAGGGAGGATCAGCCCCTAGAGTGCGTGGGATCCGTGGAAAGGAAGCTTGCAATCCGGATCTCAGGTAAGTATACTTTATTAATTGAAATTTAAAAACAGCAAAACTTGTTGTGGAGGTAGTTAGTCCGCTCACCAGCCTCAGGAAACCAGCCTCAGGAAACTCATGTAATGTAAAAAAGTCTTCCGGCTGCTATCCTGGCTGCTGTTGCTGACTGTCTCCAAATCACTTCCTGGTTCCGGGTCCGTAATGCATTTCGCCCCACCCACAGGGCTTTTGTCAAACGGCTGTTCAGAAGTAGGACTTTCTTCAGGCCTATAAAAAACCTTTTAAGCTTTTTACTCTATTTTTTGATAAAACAATACAAAAAGCAATAGACTTACCCACCTGAATCTCGATCACTGTGCTAGTGAATCCTGTGAATATGTATGCTGAAACCATGTCTAGAGAATTACATCACCTACCATAGTGATGAACCCCAGATTCCAGAACTATGAAATAACAACCGATGAACATGATTGCTAAAAACTGTTGATATATTTCATATAGAACCACTGCTACAGTAAAGTGCTGTAATATTTATAGTGTGGTAATAGTATCATAAAATGGAATCTTTTTGCTTAAGGTGCCTTATTCTTATTTAAGTGCTAAAGAAAATAATGTAAAGAAATATAAATATAACTATTATACATATACTTTCATCAAAATAAAGTGCTTTATTAAAGTAGGAGCTATTAAATTCTATTTTTATTAAAGGGCAGTGTACAATTGGACTAGCCAGCATAGGTAGATTGTGTGTCCAAAATACAGAACACTCAAGGGCGTGGCCTGACCACTCATGGAGATGGACGTGTATGCGCTCAGCTCCCCGCAAGGATTCGCGAAACACAGTGATTTACCGAGCGGTTCTTTTAGGAAATTTTAGCTACAAAGTTATTGGTGAAGCTGCTCCACAACATGGCACAACGATCATCTAAAAAACTAAAGCCAAAGACCGCATCTTTACAAATCGTGGCCCTGACATTATTATTATTATTATTATTGCCATTTATATAGCGCCAACAGATTCCGTAGCGCTTTACAATATTTTGAGAGGGGGGGATGTAACAATAAATAAGACAATTACAAGAAAACTTACAGGAATAATAGGTTGAAGAGGACCCTGCTCAAATGAGCTTACAGTCTATAGGAGGTGGGGTATTAGAAACATTAGGATAGGAAATATCAAGTAGGAGTGAAGCAGAGCTGGAGGAGAGAGCAAAGCACTATCCCATAGGAGAGCAAGAGACAGGTATGTAAGGGAGAGATTACTCTGGGAGGCCATACGCTTTCCTGAAGAGATGGGATTTAAGGCCCTTCTTAAATGATTGAAGACTAGGGGAGAGTCTGATGGCAGTAGGCAAGTTATTCCATAGGAGAGGAGCCGCCCGTGAGAGGTCCTGCAAGCGTGAGTTGGCCGTACGGGTGCTAGCAGCGGTCAGGAGGTGGTCGCGGGCAGAGCGGAGGGTACGAGGAGGGGCATACCTCTGGATCAGTGAAGAGATATAAGAGGGGCTGGAATTGTTCAGTGCTTTAAATGTATGGGTTAGCACTTTGAATTGACTCCTATAGGATACAGGGAGCCAATGTAAGGACTGGCAGAGGGGCGAGGTGTGAGAGGACCGACTGGATAGGAAAATCAGTATAGCTGCAGCATTCATTACAGACTGTAGCGGGGCAGTACGGCTTTTGGGGAGACCAATCAGGAGAGGGTTACAGTAATCCATGCGGGAAATTACTAGAGCATGGACAAGCTCCTTGGTAGCATCTTGCGTAAGAAAGGGGCGGATGCGGGCTATGTTTTTGAGTTGGAACCTACAGGACTTGGCAACAAACTGGATGTGAGACTCAAAGGTGAGACCAGAGTCAAGTATGACGCCAAGACAGCGCGCTTGTAGGGATGGACTTATGTGGATATCACTGACTTGAAGGGAGAGTGAGAGAGGAGGATCAGTATTAGGAGGAGGAAAGACAAGGAGTTCAGTTTTAGAGAGGTTAAGTTTGAGAAAGCGTGACGACATCCAGTCAGAGATGGAAGAGAGGCAAGCAGTGACATGTTGCAGGACGGCCGGGGAGAGGTCCGGTGAGGAGAGGTATATCTGAGTGTCATTAGCGTACAGGTGGTAGTTGAATCCAAAAGTGGCAATAAGTTTTCCAAGAGAGGCAGTATAAAGAGAAAATAGAAGGGGACCAAGGACAGAGCCTTGGGGAACTCCAACCGAGACAGGGCGAGGGGAGGAGGTATCCTTGGAAAAGGAGACACTAAATGAGTGTTGGGAGAGATAGGAGGAAAAACCAAGAGAGGACAGAGTCACAGAGACCGAGTGATTGAAGAGTTTGAAGGTGGAGAGCATGATCAACTGTGTCAAAGGCAGCAGAGAGGTCAAGGAGAATTAATATGGAGTATTGACCTTGACATTGTTGACATTGTTGACACACCGCACACAAGATGGCACTGAAAAGCCTACATCTCTGGCTTCCAGCTCCGATAGGAGTGATAAAACATCTACCGTATATACTCGAGTATAAGCCGAGTTTTTCAGCACATTTTTTGTGCTGAAAAACCCCAACTCGGCTTATACTCGAGTCAGAGTCTGTATTATGGCAATTTGCATTGCCATAATACAGACTGGGGGAGAGGGGGGCTGTCAGAGCTGTAACTTACCTTCACAGCAGCTCCTGTCAGCTCTCTCCTCCTCCGCGCCGTCTGTTCAGCACCTCGGTCAGCTCCCAGTGTAAGTCTCGCGAGAGCCGTGGCTCTCGCGAGACTTACACTGTGAGCTGACAGAAGAGCTGAATGGACGGCGCGGAGGAGAAGGGAGCTGACAGGAGCTGCTGTGAAGGTAAGTTACAGCTCTGACAGCCCCCCTCTCCCCCCCACTGAACTACCAATGACACTGGACCACCAGGGAAGGAGAGCCCCCCTCCCTGCCATGTATCAAGCAGGGAGGGGGGACGAAAAAAAAATATAATAATAATAATAAAATAAAAAATTATATTTTAAAAATAATATTTTAAATATATTTTAAAAATAATAATAATAAATTATAATAAATAATAATAAAAAAATTAATCTAACAAAAAAAAATATTACCATTATAATAATTAAAAAATAATAAAAATGCCCACCCCCCACCAAGGCTCTGCAACACACTGCACCCACACACACACACACACATACACACTGCACTCATACACACACACTGCATTCATACACACACTGCACTCATAAACACTGCACTCACACACACTGCACTCACACTGCACTCACACACACACACTGCACTCATACACTGCACTCATACACTGCACTCATACACACACACTGCACTCATACACACTGCACTCATACACACTGCACTCACACACACACTGCACTCATACACACTGCACTCATACACACACACTGCACTCATACACACTGCACTCACACACACACACTGCATTCATTATATACACACACTGTAAATAAATATTCAATTAATATAATTTTTTTAGGATCTAATTTTATTTAGAAATTTACCAGTAGCTGCTGCATTTCCCACCCTAGTCTTATACTCGAGTCAATAAGTTTTCCCAGTTTTTTTAGGTAAAATTAGGGGCCTCGGCTTATATTCGGGTCGGCTTATACTCGAGTATATACGGTATATCAATGAAAGCACTTGTTCCAGCAACAGATTAATTTAAACAAAAAATGCTACATGTATTACAAACCTCACTACAAACCGGATTTACCAAATTGGCTAAAGATGTCAGATCAGTTATACAGGCCCTGGGCAAGTGCACGGCACAACTAGAAAACAAAGCAGAAGTCTCCTCTCACAATACACTGGCCGATTAATATGAAAATGTGGATGCTAAACTAAATGCTATCTTCACAAAACTAGCAGACCTCGAGGACAGGCATAGAAGAAACAATGTCCACCTCCATGGCATACTAGAAGACATCAACCCTCAGGGCCTAAAGGAATATGTGACAGGCGTGTTCAAAATCATTGTCCCAGACTTACCAGACTCACCTCGACAGGATTCATAGACTGCCAAGGCCAAAACATCTCCCTACATCTACTCCTCAAGATATTATCAACAGAATCCACTACTTTCCAGACAAATACAATGGCATCCAGCTCTATACAGATCTATCAGCTGCTACCTTAGTAAAACAAAAAACTTTCATCCCCATCACGAAAGTGCTGTGCAATGCAGTTATACTCTACAAATTGGGCTTTCCAGCATGGCTCATCATGAGACAAAATGGCCTGGAACATAACTTCCTCACTCCAGAAGACAGTGAGATGCTTCTAACAGAGTGGAGACTGCAGTTCAAACAAACAGCTATGGCATTAAAAAATCTACACACCACAAGAAATCTGGCGGACCTGGCATATGACTGGAAAACTGCAGTTACTAAGTGACTGTCCTGAACACAATCTCTTATTGTCATCAGGCTACCTAAATGCCAGGCCCTTAGCCTATAGCTATATTATCTCTGAAGATCACCATATGGTCATCTTCACCTTCATTTTGTTTTAGAGACTGACCATCAGGGCAGGGTACACCATAAAGGCTACCACAGCCTGGTCACATTTGCCCTTTTGGGTTTCACAGGTTTGACTTGGCTATGTATGATTCACATAGAAACTGCTAAAGAATGATACATATCAATATCCATTACATTGTAGGGCTAGGACCCTCCCACCACAGGCTACATAGCCTAATTATAATCACCATGACACGATGTAGACCAAAATGTTCTATATTGTTTGTTTTCTATTTTATGTTTAACCCTTACTTTTTCTTTCTCTTTTACCCATGTGACAAATAAGTACCCGGAACATGACACAAAGTTTGTAACATAATATATATACATAATATATTGCACATATAACCCTAGCCATTTGGAGGTTTTCCACATTCACTAATACGAACGAATGAATGAACAGACACTGGTATAGACTATAAGATGATAACCCAAATCCAAAATACAAGTGCATACCAGGGACACACTAAACTACCACCAATGACACCAAATCAGACAATACAACTTAAGCAATGTTTGTTACACCCACATTGCCGCTACAGCACCATAACTATTAACTATGTCTAGTAACATGTTTTCCCACAACACAAAAGGACTTAACTCACCCTCAAAAAAGAGAGGAGTAACCACACTAATCAGTAAAGTTGAGTCATTTCAACTGATAAAACAATTAGGAGACAAAGAGGGGAGATACTTCATATTGCAATGTGTCATTAATAAAGCATAATGCACACTGTTAGACATATATGATGCACACAATGACCAGCACGTTTTTTTAGACAGAATACTCACTCTAACTAATGGTCATAAATATTAGACATGTGCAATTCGATGCTTCCAAATGGCCGAATTTCCGAAGTGCCGAAATGAACCGAATTGCTGTAGTCCCGAATTGCTGAAGTGCCGAATTTCGGGAAGTGCCGAACCGAACTGCCGAAGTGCCGGATTTCGGAAGTGCCGAAGTGCTTTGGATTTCTGAAAAATGGCAAAACAGGAGAGGGAGGGAAAATTAAGGGAATGATGACAGGAATCTAACCCTAACCCCACCCCTAACCTAAACCCAACTCTACCCCTAACCCATAACCCCACCCCTAACCTAACCCCAACCCTACCCCCTAACCCCACCCCTACCCCCTAACCCCAACCCTAGTAGGGGTAGGGTTAGTTTAGGGTTATGGGTAGGGTTAGGGTTAGGGTTGGGTGGATTAAAATAAAATAGAAAAACAATATTTATATCCAATGCTTTCCTATGGGGAGGTCTAATGCGCATTAGCACTCGCTCGTCGGAGGGGGCTGAGCATAATTAAATAAAGGGGATTTAACCCTTTGTTTACCAGGGAGGGTGGAGGCAAAGGGAGCTATAGTGCCAGGAAGACAGCTTTGTATTCCTGGCACTATAGTATCCCTTTAAAGAGGTAGGGGCGGGGCAAATTTAGATTAGGGGGTGCCTGCGTTTTGTCATGCCTAGGGAAGCACATATCCAAAATACACCACTGAATGTACTTACATTTACTAGAGCAGAACCTGCTCTAGTGTAAACAGCGAGGGTGATATAATCCCCACCTTAGGATATGAATGTACCAGGAAGCAGTAGGTGAATAAATAAAAAGGTGTGTATATATATATATATATATATATATATATATATATATATACGAAAAAAGGAAAGCACGGCACTCCTCCTCTACTTTGCTATAAATCAAAGGTGCCTAGGTGCAGTCCCGCGTCCAAATATAAAATACTAAATAAAGGGAGCACTCTAGGTCTTCTATTAAGTGAAAAATAGTATTTACTGTATCAAAACAGAATACATTACATGTGCAAACAAATCGACGTTTCGACCCTGCTGGGGTCTTTATCAAGATCTTGATAAAGACCCCAGCAGGGTCGAAACGTCGATTTGTTTGCACATGTAATGTATTCTGTTTTGATACAGTAAATACTATTTTTCACTTAATAGAAGACCTAGAGTGCTCCCTTTATTTAGTATTTTCTATATATATATATATATATATATATATATATATATATATATATATATAAAATATACACTTTTTATTTTATGAAACAAAAAATGCTAAAACATTATTCAAATACTTATGGGGGGCGGGGTCGGACCGCCATGCAAGCAGGTCGCCCTACAGAGCAGCTCCTGCAACTTCTCTGAATATTAACGCTAAAAATCGATTTAATATCCACCTGATGATAAGAAACGGTGACCCTGTGTAAGCAGCCATCCTGGTCCCGAGGAGAGGCTTGCTGCTCAGTTCTAGTCCCTCGGAGGAGTGCTATCCATCTCCTGCGATGGTTAGTGCTCGGGCGGTGAGCGGAGTGGACGGCCGCTGCCCCGCTATCCTGCTCACCAGCGGTGCGGGAGACACACGAGCTTAGGCGAGACTGGCCCCGTTCCCCCCCACTCTGGACCGGGGGGGTGATCCCGGTCCCCACCCTGGGCCTGCCAAGGTGCAGCACCACTGGCACAGCGGGCTGGGACAGAGCTCTAAAACCCGGAAGGCCGCAAACAAGATGGCGGAGACCACATGCCGAGGCACCTAAGTAGGCGGAAAGACGGAGGCACATACCTCACACTAAAGGGAAGCTGACAGGGGCCAAGAAGAAACCGGCAAGTATCTGCTACTACACCCCAGTGCACCTACTACAAGGGTCCTCGAAGGGAGAAACAGAACCCCAGTGACGAAGACCTGCACAATGACCCTCTTAAAGCATATGGAAAATGCAGCAACAGCCGGCAATCCTAAAGGTCACACGGTCACGGCACGGCAGCGAGGAACCAGCTCCTGCCTGGGACGGAGACTGGACTATGCCGCAAGTAAACCGTGTGGGCACTGTTGTGCTACCACTTGCCTGGACAGCACTCAGCTTGGCAATACGTAAGCCTTAGCTCCCTTGCCGCCACCAATCTCCACCATACCTCACGGGCGAGCTTCATAGCACACAGCCACAGACTCCCACCTGGCTGATAGGGCATGAACCGGGGGTGGAAAAACATGCATATGTTTTAAGCTTTACGATAAAGCCTTCATTATTAGCCTGATAACTCTGTATTATTCCCTGCAATACTACCTTGTCTTTCACGCTACATTCGTTAATATGTATGTTATTAAGCCCAAATCGTCCTAACATACTTCCAGCTAAATATTCAATCTTGTATTAATCAGAAAACATACATAAATGCAAGGTGTGAGTAGTGTATTGGCTAGCATGTAACTTAACATTTAGTTCATACCTAAGCAGCCCCATCCATGTTTTATCTATCTTACCTGATCTATAAATGTTTTGTCACTGCTTTACACTTAATAGACACTAATTCGTGAATAATCTTATAAAACCGTATATTAACCTTAAAATTGTGCATGCAATAACATACACCTTACTGTTATAAATGTATACAAAAAGCATGAGGAATGCCGTTGGGGTACCCCATGCGCGTTGTTATATCATATGCACTGCAAAAATAAAGAATAAAAAAAAAAGGAGTCCCACTTGACGTATTTTGCCTCTCCAAGACTTCTTCAGAAGTGTGGTTAAGTCCTTGTAAAGTTTTGATTACTTATGGTGGTCTTGATTGAAGATAACTTCCTGATGAAAGTAATAACCCACAAATCACAGGAATATGCATCAAAGATGCAAATCACTGCCTATGTTCGCTGATGATGTCCTTCTATCATTGAGCCTCCCTACCACCTCCTTACCACAATTAATATCCCTACTAGACGAATACAGTCAGATTTCCTATTACAGACTTAATAAAAATAAAACTTAAGCCTTGCCGATTAATATATCAGCCCAACAAAACCAAAAGCTATGTCACACGCGCCAATTCGATTGGAGAAACCAATTAATCACATATTTACGAGTGAAACTGTCACCACCTTTCCTCAAAAGTTTTGTGTCTTTAGAATGCTACCGCTACAAATACCCCCTACTCTGATCAAAAATATACAAAATACGCTACATAAGTTTGTATGGGGCCACCTGAAACCACGCCTCCCTATAGCACTCTTCCAATTACTACCAAAAGAGGGATGCATGGGAATCCCGAAACTGTTAGCTTATTATAAAGCAGCTATCTTATAATCCGCTGTAAAACATCATACTCCTACAGGTATCCTCCAATGAATCTACATGAAATATGCCATGACCCCAACAAGATCACTGAACGATATATTGTCAATCCCAAGAGAACACCTCTGAAAGACAAAAACAAAATGTGTATGCAATCCCCCCTTACAGCACTTGAACCAATCTCCCCATGGCTATCATTAAGAACTTGGATGTCAATGGGCATTAACCGCATTCAAGACTTATGAGCCTCAATATTGCTCATGATCCTCAATATTACCTACCAAACTCATTTATTTTCCATATTTGGAATTGAAAAGTATTCTACACACAAAAGTGATAATGCCCCAGAGAGAGGCACTCCCTACAAATGATCAATTTACACAGATAAACGAAAGATGCTACACCAAACAAACATAAAACCCTATGTGCTACAAAGCCCTGTTAGATAATGCCCCACGGCACTCCTTTTCTTATAGAGGTCCATGAGAAAAAAAAGACATGCCTAATATCACATCTGACCAGTGGTTGCAATCTCTTAACACCCTCAAAGGTATAACATCTTGCTTCTCACATGTTGAGGCTCACAAAAAGCTGGTATATTGCTGGTACCTCACCCCATATCGACTAAACAAAATATACCCACATGTCACCCCCTATTTTGGAGGGGTGGAGCTCACATTGCTAATATGATGCATATATGGTAGGGATTCCAAGACATAAAACTGTGGACAATTGTACAAACAATGCTTTACAAACTAAAAATAACAGGCCTTCCACTTACACCTCAATAGGTCTATTACTATTGTTCCCAGACACATGGCATATAGAGTCCAAAAATAATAGCAAACCTATTATATTAGCAGCCAGGAATCTCCTGACACTTAACAGGAAGCAAACCTATTGCCCCTCCAAGGCAGAGCTTATTGAAAAACATAAATATTAAAGATATGAAATACTATCTGCCAAACCATAAACGAAAACAAAACCCCTATAAGAGGTTCTTGGCTTGCTCTCAAAAGGGTGACATAATCTCTTATATGTGTTCCTATGTTTCCATGTGTTTCCTCTGGGTCTAGGTGGGATTCTTGTCCCAGGTAGAGGGTGGCCCAACACTCTAGGTATGATCCACAGTGCAAAACAAAAAAGAATGGCATTGACATTTAAATCAAGCAAAACATGCCAACTTCTGCCAACAATCCTTACCAATGGCCACAAGGGCACAGATGATGTGGTCTCAGCTGATGTTGCCCTGAGGTAATCCCTACTGAGAACATGATGGAATGGTGAATGAGTGATGATGGGTATACATGTATGTTACTGTGAAGAGGACCATGCACACATAACCTTGACACTGTCAGGATCGGGACAGGGATCCAACACGCAGAGTACAAACAAGAGAAGTTACGTATACCGGACCTTAGAATGGCCGGACTAACGTAAGGAGTAAGCAAAGAATGGTCTAGAGACAAGCCGAGGTCGAGGGAACGAGAGAGCAGGTAAACGAGAGACAAGCCGGGTCAAAAAGGTAATAGAGGTAAGCAGGGTAGAAATAATACAAGCCGGGTCAGAACCAAAGAGACAAATAGAAATAAGAGCGCTGAGTGACTAGACAAGCTAGAACCACGACAGGGCAATGAACCAATACACAAAACCTTATTTTATACCCTGGTTCTAAATAGATGATCACGCCCCCGACGAGTCCTGATTCGTGCTCAGGACTTGATTGACAGGTCGGAACGGATAGTCGTCATGACGTCGGCTACTAGAGCCGCGTCATAAAAGGAGGCGGATCAGAGGCGTCCGGCGTGTAAACGGCCGAGAGAACTGCGAGGAACGAGTGAGTCAGCCCCTCTGAGAGGGCGGAATTCTAAGTGTCTCACCTCCTCTGAGGTAGAGACAACAGGTACCCTGACAGACACTTAGGTTCTCACCCCATGATGTTGTCACTATTTCCAGTTACCCCCTCCCTCACAGTTCATTTTAGTTATAGTTTTAGTTACTACTACATACCAAGACTCCAATAGCCAAAATCCAATAGACAAGATAGGCTAAAATTTGAAATCAGATGCAACTAAAATACAATGCCTATCACACAACTGAGTTCTATGAAATTTCTATTTCTTACAGCATATTTGAGGTAGATGCCATAGAGGCCTGACTATAAGTTTGGAGTTTCTCTCTCCACCTCCAGACTCCTCCCCCGCCTTTGACAATCCAACAACTAGATCCAATGCATACCAGACCACAACCAAACAGCCATAGATGTTGGAATATAGGGCCAAATTAGGCAACAGATCTAACCAGGTACATTCTAATACCTCTTTCTCCACAAAGGCTTCAGGAAGATGAGGCTTTCACAGTATACTAAATGTATAATAGTTGATTATTGACAATGCATTGTTTTTCTGTCAATACTACCCGCAAAGTCATGGATTGTACACATCCTATGTCCCCCTCTACCTGCGTTACCGGCCCCCTTTTTGCTTTCTGTATCACTGATTTCTTTATATATTTAACAACACACAACTATAAAAATATGGAACGGGGCGGAGCCTAACACTAAAATCCAGCATAATCCCTCTGCTTACCAGACCCATCCGGCTCCAATACCTGCGGGAACGGACTGGGGACCATCTGCAGCATCCGTTGATGCCTTTCCAATACTCCCCAAAGCAGGGGAAGTCGAAACGCAGGTCTGGGGCCTACTATTCACAGGCGCCCGCGTACCTTGAGGGGCTCCTCTGCAACCGGAGCCTGTACAGTGCTGCTGACACGCCTGACTGCCGCATCCCAGCACACACACACCTATCGCCAGCAGTGGGATGCAGATCCCAGAAGCCACAGCCTGGCAACAACGCGGAGCAGCAGGACATCGGCACTTTCATGAGGCAAGTATCGACCAAAATGGCGACCACAGACAGCCCTGAAGGCCCAAACCTCCCAACAACTCCAAATATGCCAAGCCTGACGCCCAACCCGCCACCAGCAACACAAGGGGAAGCACAGACTACCTCCACAGACATCCCTGGGGAGACAGCCCCTGCCACAAAGCAGGACCTCCATAACATGCAGAATACGCTGCTAGAAATACAGAGGCTCCTCACTGCAGACATGGCTACCCTAAAATCAAGCATAAGACAGATCAGTGAGAGGACGACTGCTGCTGAAGGGGACATGGGAAAAATACGCAGTGAACTAACGGTAATGCAAAGCGCAATGCACCAACTCCAAAATGCACAGAACAACATGGCGCTACAAATAACTGCGCATGAAGACAGGCACCGCCGCAACAATGTTAAAATCAGAGGGGTACCCCCACGATCACAATGGAGGAATTACCCCACTATTTGAGGAGACTCATTGCCACTCTATTAGCTGCGGCCCTAGTCAGAAAGTTCACCATGGCTGGACTGTACCGCCTACCTACCATCACCAAGACCTCGACCCCAATCACGGGCGATGTAATTGTTCGGTGCTTGTCACCCCAAGACAAAAGCTGCATCATGGCGGCAGTGAAGGGCAAGACTCCTTTGTTGTTTGAGTACTCGCATTTAACATTCTACCAGGACCTTACCAAGGCGTAAATCATTGGCAACCCTCACTAGCCACCTACGCTCAGCAGGAGTAACATACCGATGGGGGACGCCGAGATCCCTTCTTGTATCCCATAACGGAACTGTTCACAAGCTCTCAGCGGAATTTGAAGCAGAGGCGCTGCTCCAGACTCTGGGTCTTACAGACGCCACACCGGCCACATCTACTACACCTTTCACCCAAGCCTGGGACCCAGAAGCAGCAATACCAAACAGTTATAGATGTCTCCTGACAGTCCACCGCAGCACCTGCACCAAAGCCTACACAGAGGCCTGCACTAAAGCCTACACAGAGGCAGACACCAAAGCCTGCACAAAGGGCTGCACTCAAGACTGCACAGTTGCCTGCACAAAAGCACAATCCCGAAAAGCAGCATAAGAAAGAACAAAGAGGGAGACCGCAGAAGGCCCACAGCCGCTTACCTGAACCCCAGTCCAGACAAGGATGTTGTTACAAGCACAGCTCACACCCTTTCAGTATGTAACAAGCTGCCCATGAGCACATCCCTAGTCTTTATCCGGACCATCAACAGCTCACGGATGTGGGAGAACCCAGGACAGTACTGTACTGGGGACTGGAGCTGGTGGGGTAGCTATGCGGGGAAACAGTCTTTTAACACAGCACCACGAAGGCTGCATGGGTTAGTGGGCATAGGCTGACCACCCTACTTGAGAGCAGGATCGGGCTACTACTTCCTTTAGCCCCCAGGTCTCATGCTTGGCAGTGTAGTATACCTGGAAGCATCATCCAACCACCTTACATTTTTAATTGTTGACCAAAAGTTTGTGTAGCTCACGTGTTTTCTTTTTTTTCCTCATAGTTGGCATTAGTGATAACCTAACCTACAGTACTTAAACATGTTTTGTATAGCCCCTTTTCCACTTACTATGGAGTCTAGATAGATTTGCATATTCTGAGAAACTACGTTATAATATAGCTCTAGGAAAGTATTCCTAATCCTGTCGTTATACCTTTAAAAAAAAAAAAAAAATGTGCATGTTTTTACCAATGCCTTAAAGGGACACTATAGTCACCAACACAACTCTAGCTTAATGAGGCAGTTTTGGTGTATAGATCATGTCCCTGCAGTCTCACTGCTCAATTCTCTGCCATTTAGGAGTTAGATCCCTTTGTTTATGAACCCTAGTCACACCTCCTTGCATGTGACTTGCACAACCTTCCTAAACACTTCCTGCTATGTTAATAGCTTGCTAGACCATGCAAGAGCCTCCTGTATGTGATTAAAGTTTAATTTACAGAGAAAGAGATACAATTGTTTAAGGTAAATTACATCTGATTGAAAGTGAAACCAATTTTCTTTAATGCAGGCTGTGGCAATCAGAGTCAGGGGAGGTGTGACAAGACCTGCATAAACAGAAACAAAATGATTTAACTCATTTTGAATTGAGCAGTGGAACCCGAGAAGCATGATCTATACACTAAAACGGCTTCATTAAGCTAACGTTGTTTAGGTGACTATAGTGTTCCTTTAATGCTTACAAGCTGTGTATCTTGTCTCCCTTGTTGCATGCTGTTGGGGTTTGACAAGTTGGTATGTAATTATCAGCAATTCAAAAATGAAGAATAAAAAAAATAAAAAGGTAAAGGATCAATAAATTTAAGCAAAGGCAATACAAGATAGAAAAGCCAAGTTTATGTAAAGCATGCAAAACAACTGAGCAATGAGGAATGGTCAGAAAGGATTTAAATAAGGTGTCACTATGTCATGCCCCCTATGCCACTACTTTGTTTACAGAAACTGGAGTCGTGTGCATTCTACCAATATTATCAATGTTACTCACTTCACCTATCAGTGGTTTTAATGCTGTGGCTGGTGTGTGTGTGTGTGGTGTGTGTGTATGTATATATATATATACACATATATATATATATTTATATATATGTAATACCTTTTTTATTGGACTAACAGAAATTTTTAATGACAAGCTTTTGGGAGAACCTCCCTTTCTCAAGTCTGATTCATTTCTGAGCAAGACGACACATAGAATTCAACTTTGAATTCTATGCGTTGTCTTGCTCAGAAATGCTTCAGACTTGATAAAGGGAGGTTCTCCCGAAAGCTTGTTTAGATGTCTTGCATATAATTCTATACACAACATGTGTGGTCCTGTACATAATCTGGTGTTTAATTGTGTACATCTTTCCAGATTTTGGGTGACAGAAGGTTTTACCCGGTATCATAGAATTGCACACCAGACAGTTCAAACAGCAAAAACATCCTGCTTTTGTCACTTTCTGTAATGACTGTGTTGTGGACACTATATCTGTGTGCATCAAATAGTCTCTCATATTTTTCCCTTTTCTGTAAATCATAATGGGATGTTTTTTTTTAAATACAGGAGGCAGGGATGAGTCATTGTATAGAGCGTGCCAATTTTTTTTAATTGTATTTCTGAGTTTTGGGGATTTCGGATGAAATGCCTGAGGGAAGATGAATCGATCACCTATGTCTTGATGAATCCTGTTTTCTGCAATTGATTCTATTGCCTTTGTGTATGCCACATTCAAAACCGTTTTTAAATATCCTCTTTGTAGGAATTTTTGGGACATGTCCTGAATCTGTATCTTTGCCCGACTGTCATCTGAGTCATTGCGCAATACTCTTATGAATTGGGAGATGGGCAGTGACTCTTTTAGTTTTCTAGGATTGAAACGTGTTTAATGCAGAATAGTGTTCCTATCCGTTGATTTAGAAAACAAAGTATAGCCCAAGCGATTGCCTGTGATAAAAATTTGTAGATCCAGGAAATTGATATTAGTCATACTCGACTGGTAAGTGTACCAGGGAACCTGTATTGACGAATACACATCAAAGAAATATAAGCGACACAAATCGATATTTACCCGAAACAGACCAGCCAGGCGAGGCCAGAAGGGGAAGGTGTACCGGCATCAGAGGGAGACCTCCTCACAGGTAAGTGATAACCCTATCATTAATTTATCAAGCAAAATATTAACAATACCTGAAACCACATTGGACTGTCATTTATTCCCACCACTGATATTAATGACTTTGAATGGGAAGTCGATCAATATGGATTCCAACGTAAACTAAGACTGGCTGACTTCTTTAAATCTCGCCCAGAGAATGTTGTAAATAGTGTTGTCGCGAACCCGAAATTTTCGGTTCGCGAACGGCGAACGCGAACTTCCGCAAATGTTCGCGAACGGGCGAACCGGGCGAACCGCCATAGACTTCAATGGACAGGCGAATTTTAAAACACACAGGGACTCTTTCTGGCCACAATAGTGATGGAAAAGTTGTTTCAAGGGGACTAACACCTGGACTGTGGCATGCCGGAGGGGGATCCATGGCAAAACTCCCATGGAAAATTACATAGTTGATGCAGAGTCTGGTTTTAATCCATAAAGGGCATAAATCACCTAACATTCCTAAATTGTTTGGAATAACGTGCTTTAAAACATCAGGTATGATGTTGTATCGATCAGGTAGTGTAAGGGTTACGCCCGCTTCACAGTGACAGACCAAACTCCCCGTTTAACGCACCGCAAACAGTCCTCTATATACAGAGTAAACATGGCTCCCTCTATATACAGAGTAACATGGCTCCCTCTGTATACTGTGTAAACATGGCTCCCCTCTATATACAGTGTAAACATGGCTCCCCTCTATATACAGAGTAACATGGCTCCCTCTATATACAGAGTAACATGGCTCCCCTCTATATACAGTGTAAACATGGCTCCTCTCTATATACAGAGTGACATGGCTCCCCTCTATATACAGAGTAACATGGCTCCCCTCTATATACAGTGTAAACATGGTTCCCTCTATATACAGTGTAAACATGGCTCCTCTCTATATACAGAGTAACATGGCTTCCCTCTATATACCGTGTAAACATGGCTCCCTCTATATACAGAATAACATGGCTTCCCTCTATATACCGTGTAAACATGGCTCCCCTCTGTATATAGAGGGAGCCATGTTTCCACTGTATATAGTGTAACATGGCTCCCCTCTATATACAGAGTAACATGGCTCCCCTCTATATACAGTGTAAACATGGCTCCTCTCTATATACAGAGTAACATGGCTCCCCTCTATACAGGGGCGTACCTGGAGCATTTGGCACCCGGGGCGGATCCTTTATTTGGCACCCCCCTCCGCAACTTTGAAATGTAAAAAACAGCTGCAATTTTTTTTAAATGTATGTTTATGCAGTGTGTGTATAGTGTGTATAGTGTGTGCAGTGTGTGTATAGTGTGTGTGCAGTGTGTGTATAGTGTGTATGCAGTGTGTGTATAGTGTGTATGCAGTGTGTGTATAGTGTGTATGCAGTGTGTGTATAGTGTGTATGTAGTGTGTGTATAGTGTATGCAGTGTGTGTATAGTGTGTGTATAGTTAGTGCAGTGTGTGTATAGTGTATGCAGTGTGTGCAGTGTGTGTAGAGTGTGTATAGTGTATGCAGTGTGTGTATAGTGTGTGTATAGAGTGTGCAGTGTGTGTATAGTGTGGGCAGTGTGTATAGTGTGTGCAGTGTGTATAGTGTGTGCAGTGTGTGTAGTGTGTGTATGCAGTGTGTGTAGTGCGTGTGTGTATAGTGTGTGCAGTGTGTGTATAGTTAGTGCAGTGTGTGTATAGTGTGCAGTGTGTGTAGAGTGTGTATAGTGTATGCAGTGAGTGTATAGTGTGTGTATAGAGTGTATAGTGTGTGCAGTGTGTATAGTGTGTGCAGTGTGCATGCAGTGTGTGTAGTGTGTGTATGCAGTGTGTGTAGTGTGTGTGTGCATAGTGTGTACAGTGTGTGTATGCAGTGTGTGTCCCCAAGCCCCTAGTCACACAACCAAATAAAAAAGCCCCTACCTACCCCCCTCACCCTAAAAAATAGTGAAGGGGGAATAAAATTACTACCCTGTAAAGTAAAATTCAACTTACTATTCAACGTCTTCTTCTTCTAAAATCTTCATTTTTTTAGCCTCAAAAAAGGGCAAATAAAAAGCCATCATACCCGTTGAACTTAAAAATAAAATAAAAAACCCGAGCACAAAAAAAAATTAATCCATCTTCACCCATGGAGGGCTCCGTGTCAGTGTTTATCAGGGATCCTTAGGATAGGTGTCAATCCATATCTGCCAAGTGACCGTATGTAGGGGGAACAGTCCCTATTCTGCTCTGTGTCAGTGTCTGGGGGGAGTATCTGCAGTAACACAGGGTGTCTGGAGGGAGTATCTGCAGTAACACAGAGTGTCTGGGGGTAGTATCTACTTGTAACATTTATATGCACTAAAAAAAAAAAATAATAAATTGAAAAAAAAAAAAAAAATGGTTGAAGCTTCTGAATTAATCTAAAATGGATGCTGTCCAGTAGGTGGGAGGGTCTGCTAGGGAGGGTGTGCTGCTGATTGGCTGTAATGTGTCTGCTGACTGTGAGGTACAGGGTCAAAGTTTACTCAATGATGACGAATAGGGGGCGGACCGAACACCACATGTGTTCGCCCGCGGTGGCGGATGCGAACATGCTATGTTCGCCGGGAACTATTCGCCGGCGAACAGTTCGGTACATCACTAGTTGTAAATGAACAGCAAGAAACTATGAAATGATATAGTTTATTTGATCCACCGAGTAATAACGCTTCCCTGAAGGTCTTCTCACAGAGCCTAAGATCTGAAAGCAGACGTTACCTCAATAAGACCAAAAAAGTGCCAAGAGGCTGCTGAGGTCAAAGGTGGGTTAATGGGAATATTGAAGTCCCCAAGAATAAGGGAGGGAATATTAGAAGAGAGGACATAGGGTAGCAAGGCAACAAAGAAGTCAAGGAAGAGGAGAGGGGAGCCAGGGTGGCGATAAATAACAGCAATGTTAGCAGAGAAGGGTTTGAAAAGGTGAATTGAATACATTTCGAATGATGGGAAAGAGAGGGAAGGAGGGTGGGCAAAGGTTTGAAGGAGCAGTGAGGTGAGAGGAGAAACCCTAAACCACCACCTTTACATTCAAAGTATCTTGGGTTGTGGGTAAGTTGAAGACCACCAAAGGACCAAGATGCAGGTGTAGCAATGTCAGAGGGAGAGAGCTATGTTTCTGTTAAGGCTAGTAAATCTAGGGAACGAGAGATGAAGAGGTCGTGGACAGCAGTGGATTTTGTAATATTGCAAACAGAGCGTGCATTCCAGAGGGCAGTATTGAAGGAGGATATAGAGGAAGAGTAACATGAGAATGGTTATGAGATTGGTGTGGTTCCTTGAGTTAGTACATGGTGAGTTTGCCGAGATGGGACCAGGGTTTGGAGAGACATCGCCAGCTGCTAGGAGCAGAAGGATAGAAAGGAAGTGAAGGTGGGAGTAGGATTTGAAGGTTTTGTAGGCGGGTATGTATACAGAAGATTTGGGAGGAGTTAGAGGAGATATGCTGGAAAGGTATATGTGGAGTGCATAGGATGAATAGAGAGGGGAGGGGAGTAAAGTGGAAGTAATGAAGATGGTGTTGCCACGGAAAGGTGAGCAGAAGGATAGGGATATTTTAGTAATGAGTGAAGTTAGTGTGAAAGTGAAAAATAGAAAGGAGAAGTTTTTGTTGTATAGATATGAAGAATAGATATATGCACGTATATAATCATAGGTATATATATATGGCTATATATATATATTAGGCTCTCATCTCCTCTGTCATGAAAGTAAAAGGGTTAAAACTCTATGGGGAAAGTTCAGTGTTTTCATGCAGAGTAGGACAGTGACCCAGGAAATTCTAAAATGTAATACATTTATTTAAAAACTTGGGATTAGTAAATTCTTAATTTGCTATGTTAAATTACTAGAATATTTTTTACCACCGGTTTATACAAAATCAATGTATTCCCAGTTGATGACTTGTAAAGATATGCTTAGCATGTGAATATGGCTTTTTGAACATGGGGAAAGTTTTTGTATTTTTTAATTCACATAAAATAACAATTTAAAATATAATATATTTATATATATTCACTTTTGGGAGATACACACAGTATTTCCCAAAAGTGAGTACTCCCCTCACATTTTTATTAATATTTTATTATATCTTTCATTTGACAACACTGAAGAAATGACACTCTGCTACAATGTAAAGTAGTAAGTGTACAGCCTGTATAACAGTGTAAATGTGTTGTCCCCTCAAAATAACTCAACACACAGCCATTAAAGGACTACTATAGTGCCAGGATAACAAACTTGTTTTCCTGGCACTATAGGGTCTTTAGGTCCGCCCCACCCTCATGGCCCCTCTGCCACACGCGCATTCAAACAGTCAATTGGAAAGCAATTCTCAATGCTATCCTATGGACATCCGTGTCTTCTCACTGTGATTTTCCCAGTGAGTAGCGCGGAAGCGCCTCTAGCGGCTGTCAGTGACACAGCCACTAAAGGTTTCTCTGAAACTGCTATGTTTACAGCTGCAAGGTTAACACCAGATGGACCTGGCACCCAGACCACTTCATTGAGCTGAAGTAGTCTGGGTGCCTATAGTGGTCCTTTAATGTCTAAACCGTTGGCAACAAAATATTGAAAAAAGTAAAAATTGCATTATGCTATATAACTATAGATCACGGTTATGTCATAACCCAACATGCAGTATGTAAAACCACAGAAAACCCAAGCACGTATTACTGAACCTTAGTATAACGGGTATAACGTAGGTAGAAAAGAGTAGTCAAGGAATATCCAAAAGTCAGGATACCAGAGATCAGGAGAACGATACGAGAATAGCCGGGTCAGGATACCAAAAATCAGGAGGTCAAAATACAAGCCAAGTGTCAGGATTACTAGTTGATCCAGCATGCAGAACTGTATCACACCTAGGACTAAAGGTAATGTCTTACCGGGCCTTAAAAGAGCCAGACTTAACGTACCTGAGAATAGTCAGAATACTTGTTGAGGTCGCGGACACAGAAAGAGATAACACGATGAGGGAAAGCCAAAAGTCACAGATACAGAATACAGGGAAGTCAAAACTAAGCCAAAGTCTATAATCAGAAATAAACGCTCAGGAACACAGTCTCGGACAACCACTAAGGGAAACCATGACAGGGCAATGAGGAATGTCAAGAAAGGAGTTTAAATAAGTCTCCTTTAAATTCGATTGGCCGTACCTGACCTCTGACCGCAGAACGTGCGTGTCCTTTGTGTGACGTCACACGCATGTTGACGTCATCAATACCGTGGGTGGATGTGGGGTCTAAATTGGTATGGGTCCGCAGCGGCCGGTGTCTTTCCATATGCCGCAGGAGTCAAACACTCCGGCACAGAGCTGCCGAACAGCATCTCCACCAGTGCCAGGAAGGTAGTTTTCCCCAGAGACACCACTAGGTGAGGATGAACATGTGACACCAAGTCAGGGAACCAGAGAACAGGGAAGCCTAAAGCCAAGCCGAGTCAATACACAGTCAATACACAACCACATAGCACTAAGGGGAACACAAGGAACCACAATAGGTAATGGAACAAAACTAAAGGCACCCCTTTTAAGACCATGCCCTCAAAATATTCTGGGCAGGTATGCGCCGCGTCATGAAAAGGAGGGTGATTCCAGTATCCGGCGTGGGACATGCCGAACACACTGTGAGAGGAGCCGGAGTCAGATCCGGCACCACGTGAGCGCGAAGGAGTAAGGTAAGAGATCATGAGAGCACCTTCTCCCCTAGAACTGCCCACCGGGCGGGAAAAAACAGGTTGATCAGGGAATCGAGCATGGCAGGAACAGACCAATCGAGGAGCATGAAGCATAGAAACCTAGAAACACAGAATGCGACGGCAGATAAGAACCATCTAGTCTGCCCAATTTTCTAAATACTTTCATTAGTCCCTGGCCTTATCTTACAGTTAAGATGGCCTAATGCCTATCCCACGCATGCTTAAACTCCTTTACTGTGTTAACCGCTACCACTTCAGCTGGAAGGCTATTCCATGCATCCACTACCCTCTCAGTAAAGTAATACTTCCTGATATTATTTTTAAACCTTTGCCCCTCTAATTTAAGACTATGTCCACTTGTTGTGGTAGTTTTTCTTCTTTTAAATATGGCCTCCACCTTTACTGTGTTGATTCCCTTTATGTATTTAAATGTTTCTATCAAATCCCCCCTGTCTTGTCTTTCCTCCAAGCTATACATGTTAAGATCCTTTACCCTTTTCTGGTAAGTTTTATCCTGCAATCCATGAACCAGTTTAGTAGCCCTTCACTGAACTCTCTCTAAAGTATCAATATCCTTCTGAAGATACGGTCTCCAATACTGCGTACAATACTCCAAGTGAGGTCACAACAGTGTTCTGTACAATGGCATGAGCACTTCCCTCTTTCTACTGCTAATACCTCTCCCTATACAACCTTGCATTCTGTTAGCATTTCCTGCTGCTCTATTACATTGTCTGCCTACCTTTAAGTCATCAGAAATAATCACCCATAAATCCCTTTCCTCAGATGTTGAGGTTAGGACTCTATTAAACAATATGATATAATAGGCATAACTGAAACATTGTGGGATGAGACACATGACTGGGCAGTTAACTTAAATGGGTACATGTTATTTAGGAAGGATAGGAAAAACAAGAAGAGTGGTGGGGTATGTTTGTATGTCAACCATGATTTAAAGCCAAATCTTAAGCAAATGGAATGCGATGAGGAAAATGTGGAAGCTTTATAGGTAAATATCTGCTTGGGGGGAAAGAAGGGAAAACAACTATTGGTTGGGATATGTTATAAACCACCTAATGTTAATATTGAACAGGAACAACAGCTGTTTGAGCAAATTGAGAAAGCTGCAAATCTGGGTAACACGTTAATTATTGGAGATTTTACTTACCCGGACATCCAGACATAAATTGGGACAGAGGGACTAGTAGCTCAGCAAAGGGAATTAGGTTTTTAAACTTGTTAAATTACACTTTCATGTCACAACTTGTACAAGCACCAACTAGAATGGACGCTTGTCTGGACCTGGTTTTAACAAACAACGTTGATCTTTTGACCAACATTCAAGTAGGTGAGCACTTGGGAAATAGTGATCACAATATAGTGTCCTTTGAAATAAACTCAAAAAAACAAAAGCACATGGGGTATACTAAAACATATGATTTAAAAAAAGGCCAATTTCAATAAGTTAAAGGAAGCTTTACAATATATTGACTGGTATAAACTCTTTAGTGAAAAGAACACTGAGGATAAATGGATCATGTTCCAACAAATATTAGAAAGGTCCATTTCTCAGTATGTACCATTGGGAAATAAATATAAAAGAAACAAATTAAAACCAATGTGGCTGTGGTGGCGTGATGACGTAGACAGCGGAGTGACGTTGCGGGTGCGCGAGGAGGGCGGCTGAGCGGGAAGAGAGAGAGAGCGCTGCAAAGGCTTCGGTACAGGGGTGGTCGGAACGGCTCAGAAATGCCGGCTCGACGAACGCTAATCATCTGAACAGACAAGTGGGATACCGGCGGCTTACTGAACCAGCTTACTGAACCGGCGGCATACTGAATCACTGGCTGGCTGGACACTGGATGGTACCAGTGGGTTTTCGGGAGGTTGTGCAGCACTGGCAAACCCATCTCATGTTCCAACAAATATTAGAAAGGTCCATTTCTCAGTATTTCTCAGTATGTACCATTGGGAAATAAATATAAAAGAAACAAATTAAAACCAATGTGGCCGTGGTGGCGTGATGACGTAGACAGCGGAGTGACGTTGCGGGTGCGCGAGGAGGGCGGCTGAGCGGGAAGAGAGAGAGAGCGCTGCAGAGGCTTCGGTACAGGGGTGGTCGGAACGGCTCAGAAATGCCGGCTCGACGAACGCTAATCATCTGAACAGACAAGTGGGATACCGGCGGCTTACTGAACCGGCTGCATACTGAATCACTGGCTGGCTGGACACTGGATGGTACCAGTGGGTTTTCGGGAGGTTGTGCAGCACTGGCAAACCCATCTCAAGTACTGGCGGGGGGAAAAAAAAAAAACGATGGTGCCGATGGAGGTCGCAAGTATTTTAAATTAATATTATTGCAATAACTACAATAACACTTGTCACCATATAATTGTTTGGCAATTTGGCAATAATTGTTTGGTTACCTGCTGTACCGCAAAAGGAATAGGCTTTTTTTTAGTATATTTGCATATCATTCAAGATTAGATATGGGGGGTTGTTAGATACTGCTAAGTCTCTTTTTATAGTTTCAGCAATACAAGGCTTAACTAGCAACTGGCAATTTAGACAGGTTAAAAAAAAAAAAATGTTCCCTCTTTTTTCTTTTAAGTAACACACACTCCTAAACATTGGATAAATGAATTTTGGATGATTAGCAAAATAATTAGTATAAAGCCTCTATAAGCTTTTATAAGCTTCTATAAGCCTCTCCAGACCCCACCAGATCGAACCAGCGACACCTGGGGTAATAAGCGGAAAACAGATAACGGGGATAGAATATTCCACGATATAATTGGGAATGCAGTAGTATCAACCTGAGCTAATATTGAGCTAATATTGAGCTAACATTGAGCTAATACTGAGCTAATACTCCCCAGAATTAAACATCTCTATACAGATCCTTTTATCTGGGTACTATACCTTGGATGAATTCGGATGATTAGAAAACAATTAGCATAAAGCCTCTATAAGCTTCTATAAGCCTTTCCAGACTACCCAGACTACCCAGACGAACCAGTGACACCTGGGGTAATAGCGGAAAACATATAACGTGGTTAGAATATTCCACGACACAACCGGGAATGCAGCAGAATTAATTTGAGCTAATACTGAGTTAATACTGAGCTAACATTCTCAAGAATTTAATCCTCTATTTAGATCCTTCTACCAGGACTCTATACTTAAGGAGGGGGAAAAAAAAAAAAAAAAAAAATCCCCTGAAAATGGGTCCAAAAAAAGAGAAAATAACGGAACTGGAGAAAAATAAAACATCAAATATAAATACCCTCTTTTCACCAAAAATAAACGTCCCTTCTCGGAAAGATCAAAGACGATCAATATCTCCAGAGCAGCATGAGTTAATGAACCCCTCTATAGACTCAGGACAGACAGATAAACAGAATATTGTCAAAGGCAAAACGGTTTCTCAAGAAAGCTTGGTGGAAGCTCTAGACAATCTTTACGGGAAAATTAGCAAAGACTTCAAAGAACTCATGCTCGAATTAAAGTCGGAAGTAACGGAATTAAAGCAGAAAGTGAGAGAACAAGACGAACATATTAAAGAAACAAGACAAGAAATACATCTTCTTCAAACACAAAATAATATATTAAAAGAACAAGTGAGTGTACTAGAAAGTAGGACCACGGATATTGAAGATAGGTCAAGAAGGAATAACCTGAGATTCAGAGGAGTCCCCGAAGAAATTAAATCAGACAAAATGGAGGATTACCTAAAAGATTACATGGCTCAATATATGGAAACCCACGAAATAGGAGAAGCACCATTTGAGCGAATACATAGAATTCAAAAACCTCCTAACATAAAATCAACAGAACCAAGGGATGTTATAGTACGATTTTTAAATTGTGCAATTAAAGATTCCCTGATGAAGAAAGTCCGATATAAAAAACTTCAAGAAGGAAAATACATGAATATAGTAATATTTCCAGACTTGTCACAAGCCACTAGGAACAACCGCAAACGATTTAGGGATATGACCACTACATTGAGGAATCATAATATTCCCTATAGGTGGGGGTTCCCCACTAAGCTTCTTATTACGTATAAGGAGAAAATAATCGTGGCTAAGAACCCAACAGAGGAGCTAGATAAATTGGGTATCCAGATTGGACTATGTACAGATATGTAAATAAAGAAAAAAAAAAAAATTTAACATGTATGAAGCACTTTGATACAACTAGTGAAGAACTGAAAACATAAGATGATTCTAAGAAGATCCATTATGGACCCCCTCAAATCTCTGAAAAGCGGGTACCAAAGTGACCTCCACAGTATATGAGAAATAAATTAACAATCATATCCTCCTACTCTGGAAAGCGGGTACCAAAGTGACTTCCACAGTAAATGAGAAATAAACTAACAATCATTCCCTCCTACTATGAAAAGCGGGTATCACAGTGACTTCCACATTAAATGTGAAATAAATTAACAATTATATCCTCCTACTAAGGATATAGCTGTACAATAAGAATGGAAGGAGACACTATATACCTCCTCACATCTGGGAAGATTAACAAATGGAAAATTGCTATCCCATAAAGAGGGATGTTGTAACGGATCGCCTGGCACCCCGACTTGGTACCTCCGTTAATGGATGCTCCTAGTGCTTCCTGAGGACTCCAAGCACTCTGGCAGACACCACAATCACCGAATCCGAGAAACCTTTTAAATTCTCCCAAGCATATGAATGCTGTAGACCATTGAATAGGAACCATACGAATAGGCTTGTACTCCTAGCAGTCAACTGGAACAGCATGCAATAAATCCTTCCCCCCAATAATGAGACGACACATCATTTTGAGGGTAAAACAGGAACTCTGGACTGGCTCATCCAGCCTGGCTTTTATTTCCAACTCACACATACAGGCCACACCCAGGGGGAGGCATAAAAGAACCAATGACATAGATGTTACCTCCCACACATCCCCTCCCCTTAGTGTGACACATAATCCCATTATGCATACAGTGTAAAATATACTTTTACACAACTTTCATAACTTTAAAACCATACATCACATTCACATAAAAATACATATCCACAATCAATCCATTCAGGGGAACAACATATTAAAAAATGGCATGAATCCGACCAGGGGTTCAAAAGTTACTAAAAGTATCTTTTGTTCCTTTCTGGCTGGCAGAAAAACATCCCCACAATGCACCCTGGTTTCCTCCCTTCTGCCCTGGAGTTAATTGGAGAAGTAATCCAATTACCCAGGACTAAAGGCAGACTCCATTAACCACATGGTTGCAAAACAACATAAAACACTTTAAAATACATAAAGTCACATTTACACATAACACACAGACATTTCACCTATCCCCAGATAGCTGGGATCTGCACGCACAAAACTACCGAATAGCGCGCAGATCCTACTCACACAGTACAATTGCCATGGAGCTAAAGTCTTTCCCATAGTCTTTCATTATATGAATAGGCTCCATGGTATGGCTATCTGGGGTATCACATTCCCATAAAGTCTGGTCCATAGTCCAAAGGCAAGAGGCGGGCAATCAGCCCCCTCCAAGGACACGTGGCGAGGTCGGTTTCGCCACAGATGTCTCCCACCAAGATATCATCTCAATATTCAGAGAACCATCATGGGCAAGGCACAATGGGATGAGGAGTTTAAAGAGGAAAGTGGGTACTAAGGGGAATTTAATAGAATATGAGAATTAAAACAACAAACATATCCCCCTCCCAAGGAAATAGATGTGTAATAAGCAAAATTCGCAGGAGTTATTTATACCTCCTTATAGCAGGACTGATGGACATACGGAAGATTGCTAACCCATTATTTGGTACGCCTCCATCAGATCCCAATCTAATACGTAGAGAACTATCCCGGTTAAAGAATTATGGGATAAGAATTTTAAAGGGGAATCCGGGAGATAATTTCTCGTAACTATAGAGGGGACATAATAATAATTAAGGTAGCTAGGGGCAGGGAAGGGTGGGGTGGAAAAAAAATAAAATAAATATATACACACAAACAATAAAAATCTAAAGTTATAAGCACTAATAAAATATACAATCAGTAGATACAACTCACAATATAAATGAATGCAGAGAGGAAATGTATATATATTTGAGAAATTTACACACTAAAAAGCATCGAAAGAGATGACAGGATAAAATGATATCAGAAATAGGAATACTCACCATAGAATGATTTAAAAACGATTATACACTAAAATAAACCACTCACTTGGGGTTGTAAAGATTAGGGTAGGGGGAATCTTTTTTATATATGGTTATTCCTTTACAGTCTTATATAGGTAGGAGAGAATAAAATTGAATATTAGTCCCCGCCAAATAAGAAGGGGGCAAGAATACCGTTCATCCTAAAAAAAAAAACAAAAAAAAAAACACATCTAAAGAAATAGAGATGACTGAAAAGATCTGTTCACATAAGCATAAAGGGAGGGGGTAGAGGAAGATGACTATTAATAATATCATAGTAGGATAAGGGAGGAAATTACGTGAGTTGTCCCAATTCTACGCAGGAAGGACTGGGGATAAAATATAATATGTTCTCTCACTCGCTCTAGGTCCCTCACCGCGCCAGCAACAGTATCTAGCTAAGTAATTCGTTTTTTTATTTTGGGATATTTTAGTTTGGATTCATATTTTTCTTTAGCTAGGAATTTGCTTAGCATTAGTCTAGGCATGGATTCAAATGGTATGAAAGTGTTAGAATGTATGATTGAGCGATGTCGGTTCGGGAGCGGGGTGGCGGCCTGGGTCGCTCCTGATAAGAACATAGCACCTATCGTAATTCATGATGATTAAGGTGCTCTCAATAAACTCCCAGGGCTTAAATTCACCACAGTAAAGGGGTTGTCTGTATAACTCATTAATAAAAGGAAAGATAGATATCTGTTTTACACAAGAGACACACTGGAAAGAGGGAGACAAACAAAGATGGAGATTTGCAAAATTTCCACTTGTTTTCGACTCCAGACTAGATAAAAATAAGAAGAGAGGGGTCGCTATAATGATTGCTGCACGTTTAAAATTTGAATTGATACTAGAACAAAAGGATACTGAAGGCAGATATATCATAATTATCTGTAAGATTAATGACATACAGTATACATTAGTAAATATCTACGCCCCAAACGTATACTCCCAAAAAATTTTCAGGAAGGTTTTTTCAAGAATTCTTAAAATTCAAAAAGGAAGATTGATAATAGCGGGTGATATGAATGTGGCCCCAGATGATAAACTAGACAGAACAAAAAAACAGATAATAAATAACAAAAACCAAGGGGATAGGAAGAAAATTAAAAAATTCCAAGCTCTTATGTCAGAATTTAATTATTATGACATATGGAGGGTGCATCACCCCAGAGAAAGAGACTATTCGTATTTTTCAAAGGTTCACAAGGTTTATTCTAGAATTGATTTATTTATCACAGATGCATATAATTTAAGAACGTTTGTAAATTCTAAGATAGAAGTTATTACATGGTCAGATCATGCCCCAATAACCTTGGAGATAACTGAGGAAAACAAATGGGTAAATAGACCTCAATGGAGATTAGATGAAGGTATATTGAAATCTGAAGAGAATAATAAATTCTTGCAATCCAAAATCGACGAATTTTTTAGAAATAATGACAATGGGGAGGTAAATACGGGCACTCTATGGTGCACCTTCAAATGTTATATAAGAGGAGTCTTAATTAAAATGGGGATTAGACAAAAGCGTAAGATGGGTAAACCATTACAAGATTTATATATTTCCTTGGCACTACTAGAACAGGAGAACAAACAGAAGGTAACAGAATATAATACACAAAAAATAAATGATCTCCAAGAAGAAATAAAAAAGAGAATAGAAATTAAAACATCTAATGCTATATTGAAATTAAATCAAACATGGTATTACACAGATAATAGAGTTGGGAAAGTTTTTTCAAATAAATTAAAACCTAAGAAAAACCTATCTCTAATAAAGAAAATAGTGGTAGGAGATAAGGTTTGTCTGTCTCCTGAATCAATCAGTGATGCCTTTGAAGAATATTATAAATCATTATATAATCTGAATACTCCTAAGGTATCTATATCTGATATCAGAGACTTTCTGAAGAATATTAAACTCCCAAAGGTGGATAATATAATTCTAGAAGAGTTGAACGCTCCCATAACTAACGAAGAGATAGAGAAGAATATTAAAGAATTAAAAACAGGCAAAGCTCCAGGCCCAGATGGGTTTACCCCTTTGTTTTTTAGGAAATTTGGGGGATCGGTTCTTAATATATTAAATAAACTATTCAATGGTATCTCTAATAATACGAATTTTCCTAAAGAAATGTTACAAACTAATATAATTCCAATTCCTAAGGCTGGTAAGGACCCAAATTATGTTAGTAACTACCGTCCGATCTCGTTAATAAATATCGATATTAAGATATATTCAAAGATTCTGGCGGAAAGACTGAAATATGTTATACACACTTTAATTCATTTAGATCAAACAGGCTTCGTGCCTAAAAGGAGCGGAAGCGATAACATACGTAAAATAATGAACTTATTTCAAAAAACAAGTAGAACCAAAGTCCCTGCAGTTTTTGCTGCCTTAGACGCCGAGAAGGCTTTCGATAGAGTAAGATGGGAATTTATGTCGGAAGTTTTAATAACTCTAGGTATACAAGATATTTTCCACGATCGAATAATGAGCCTATATAAATCACCATCGGCAAAAGTGTGTGGGGGGGGACTGAACTCCAAAGGATTTATGATAAATAACGGGACGAGACAGGGATGCCCACTGGCCCCAATGCTATATATTCTCTCTATTGAACCATTGGCTGCAATGATCAGACAAACAAAAGAGATACAGGGAATTAATATTGCAGCTTTAGAGCATAAAATCTCTCTTTATGCGGATGATGTAATCCTCACATTATCTTCACCTAACTCATCTATCCCCGCAGTTATTTCATGTATCGAACAATATAGCCTTTTTTCAAATTATAAAATTAACTTGACCAAATCTCTTGTTTTGCACAATAACATCTCAGAATCAGATCTTATTACTTTAAAAGAGAAGTATAAATTTAAATGGTCAACTGAACATATTGAATATTTGGGAGTCAGATTGGGATTTAAATGGAATAAAATTATTGAGATAAATTATCTACCCCTTCTTCAGGATATAAAAAACATTTTATCCATATGGAAACCTTTATATATCTCATGGATGGGAAGAATAAGTGTTATCAAAGATTATATACTACCTAAACTCGAATATTTAATGAGATCGATCCCAATGAGGATACCAAAAAAAATATTGATTGAGTTTCACGAAACCTTCCTGAAATTCGTTTGGGGATCTAAAAAGCCAAGAACATCTTATAAGACGTTATGTAGGACACAAAATGAGGGAGGGGTATCCTTTCCAGATTTAATAATGAGACATGACGCAATTATGATTATGCATCTAATTAACTCAAAGCATAAAGACTTGGAACAGAATCCCTGGGTAAATATTGAAAGAATACCGAAAAATTTAGATCCAATTGCTCTAATCTGGCTGGATAAAACTGCTTTTAAGAAATTAAATGTACAAAATAATATTCTGACAGAACTATATAACTATATGAACTACCTAAAAAAAAGATATAAAATCGAAAATAATATCTCCGCTTCTGCCCCAATAGAAGTATTGAAGGGATATATAAATGATATAGATCTGAGTAAATGGAAACAGGAAGGATACAAAGTTATAGGTGATTTTTTCATGGATAATAACATAAAGACCTTTCAAGAAATTTATGAAGTAAACTCTCTTTTAAAACCCGAGTTTCTAACGTACCAGAAAATAAGAAACATTTTGAAAAATAAACGAGTTGAAGAAGATCTCTTTGACAAAATTGTTTCTATAAATGGGAAAGATAAGCTAATATCAAAAATAAACAAAATATTATATGAATATATACCCAGGAATAAAATGAATAAAATCAGCACGTGGGAACTAGAAATAAATAAAGAGTTCAGTGTAGAAGAATGGGCAAAGGCACTTACTCTAACCAAAAAAACAATACACAACATTATTATTTATGAGAATTATATTAAGATTTTACACCGGTGGTACATGGTACCAGCAAAACTCTTTAAATTCCAAAATGGCGCTAGTGATATATGTTGGCGATGTAATGGGACCACGGGTACACATTTACATATCTGGTGGGACTGCCCAAAGTTACAACCAGTGAAAAATAAACTGGACTTAGTACTGGGTAGAATCTATGGAATGAATATTAGATTAACGTCTCACTCATTCCTATTTCATTTGGAGCTACCAGATAGTAATACCTACTCTAATAGATTGACAATACATATATTAATGGCAGCAAAGATATGCCTAGCTAGGAGATGGAAAACAAGTATAATCCCATCATGGAAGGAGATACAAGCACAGATAAACTTCCAAAAAACAATGGAAAAAGCAGTTTACGCTAATTTAGGGAAAAAACAGGAGTATCATAGTATATGGAATCCTTGGGAGATGGTTTTGGATAACTCAGGGGTGGCCTAGAAGGCGGCCCCCCCTCCCCCCGACATCGCTCAAGAATGGATGAATGTGATGAAAGACGTGAAGTTGAGGTGAATTGCTGCTACGTCACCACGTACAATTATATAATTGATAATAATAAAAAGAATGAAAAGATAAAACTGGTTAACAAATGATGATAGGGTATCTGATATTAAGCATTCCACCATAACAATCTAATATGTATCAAATACCATTATCTGATGTTTAAAAATGAAAAAAAAAAAAAAAAAAAACAAAACAATGTGGCTTAGTAGAGAAGTAAAACAAGAGATTAAAAATAAGAAAAGGGCATTTAAAGCATTTAAATCGGACAAATCAGATGCATCTTATAAAAGATATAAGGAAGCAAATAATGCGTGCAAAAAGGCAATTAGACTTGCTAAACTTCAAAATGAAAAAATGATAGCTAAAGAGAGCAAAACCAACCCCAAAGCATTTTTTAAGTACATACATTCTAAAAAACCCAAACATGAAAGGGTAGGTACACTAAAAACTGAAAAGGGGGTGTTAGTAAATGAAGACCATGAAAAGGCAGGAATTTTAAATAACTATTTATCCTCCGTATATATTAAGGAAGAACCCATGGCAATAGATGTGCAAATGATTCCTACTAAAAACTTGCAGAATAATTGTAACTGGTTAACTCAAGACAAGGTGCTGCAGCTGTGGCGAAACCAACCTCGCCACTGGGCCCTGGAGAAGCCTGTTTGCTAGCCTCCTACCTGCTGACTATGGCCCCTGGGTTATTTGGGGCATATTGTACTTTATATTGCTGCTACTGGCCCTTTAAAATCAGCGATGGACATATTGGGACTTTTGGGACTACTGTCCCTTTAAGACTGTGGAGCATATTCCAGTATACTGCCTTTAATATTACATATGTATTTATGTGTTGAGTTTAACCTGGGATATGTATGCAGCATTCATCTGATTGTTCGGTAGAATCACTCCATTCATTATATTGAGTGAAACTACCGAACAACCAGACCACCCAGGAATAAGTGTGCCTCCAATTACAGTTTGCAACAATGTTGCAAACGGGTAATTAGCAATCAGTGTAATGTATTCTTTGTCCTCTGGGTGGCCGCCATTCGGGAAACAAACACGTGGCGGCGGCCATCTTAAACTACCGAACAGCGGTGTTTTGCCGTCGAGTGTCTGGAACTAAAATCGGACACTTGACTAGGCAAACACCGCTGAGACCTCCATACTTCCAGGAATTCGTATAGAAACTACCGAATGACCCGCCGTTCGGTAGAAAGAACCCCACAAACAAGGGAATTCATTCAAACCCTCTCCAGGCTCTATAACACAGGCAATTCGCCTGTTTTCATTACCTTGTTTGTGACCGACCGCAGGGCCAAAATGCATGGAACTGTTTTCGGATACTTTACCCATGCGGTCGGTCAAATCTTTGGAACCCCATATCTCACGAACCGTTCATCCGAATGACTTGAATTTTGAATATGTTGTCCCCCTGAATAAGGGCTATCCAGCGATGCTGGATTTAAAGGTGTACCCCTTGTTTTTGGGGTACATCCAGAACTTGGCTGGAAAAGTGTACCGGATAATTGGGTTTAATGTTATCTGAGGGGAGGGGATGTGTGGGCTGCACCATGTATGTGATTGGGTATTTTATGCCTCCCCCTGGGTGTGGACTGTATGTGTATTATTGTAATAAAAGCCAGGCTGGATGAGCCAGTTGAGAGTTCCTGTTTTACCCTCAAAGTGATGTGTCGTCTCATTATTGGGGGGAAGGATTTATTGCATGCTGTTCCAGTTGACTGCTAGGAGTACAAGCCTATTCGTATGGTTCCTATTCAATGGTCTACAGCATTCATATGCTTGGGAGAATTTAACAGGTTTCTCGGATTCGGTGATTGTGGTGTCTGCCAGAGTGCTTGGAGTCCTCAGGAAGCACTAGGAGCATCCATTAACGGAGGTACCAAGTCGGGGTGCCAGGTGATCCGTTACATTGGTGGCAGCGGTGGGATGGCGTCCTAGTGTGAGGTAAAGCAGCTCGGAGACACAGGTCGTTTGGATTACAAAGGGAGGACAACGCTAGTACCCGTACAGCGCCCCTATCCACAAAAGAAGCAACTGCAGCAGAGCAAGCATGGCGCCTGGCTACACTCAGGAGCGGCTGGACAGAGAGATTGCCATACGGCTGGCTTTCTTTGGACCCAACCCCTCTGAGAAAATTGTGCAGTTCATAAGGGAATCAACGGCAGATTTCCTGCAGCGCCTAGCAGATTTAGACAAAAAGAGAGCTGAAGGGGTCGTCCTTCCTCCCCAGCGGCAGTCTACGGTTCAGGGAGAGGAACCTGTTATCCCCTCTCCCCAGCGGCTGAAGGTGTGTAAGGGAGAGGAGTTTGTTACCCCCTCTCCCCACCGACAACCTAACCCACCAAGGGGAGACAGTAAACCCCTCACCAGCGCAGATCGGACCGTGGTCTCTGCGCCCTGCCTACAGGGAGTACAGAGGGTCAGCCCTGCTCCCCAGCTGCTGAAAGTGTGTAAGGGAGAGGAGTTTGTTACCCCCTCTCCCCAGCGGCAGCTTAGCACACCAAGGGGAGACTGTAAACCCCTCACCAGCGCAGATGGGACCGTGGTCTCTGCGCCCTGCCTACAGGGAGTACAGAGGGTCAGCCCTGCTCCCCAGCTGCTGAAGGTGTGTAAGGGAGAGGAGTTTGTTACCCCCTCTCCCCAGCGGCAGCTTAGCGCACCAAGGGGAGACAGTAAGCCCCACACCAGCGCAGATGGGACCGTGGTCTCTGCGCCCAAGTTACAGGGAGCTGAAGGGGCCGTCCTCCCTCCCCAGCGGCAGTGTGATTTGTTGGGAATTGGGAGCCCAGTCTCCATTCCCCAGCGGCAGTGTGAATTGCAGGGAATTGGGAGCCCAGTCTCCATTCCCCAGCGGCAGGCTGAGTTACAGGGGGCAGAGGTAGTTGGTCCTACCCCCCAGCAGCAGAGTGATATGCCGGGAAGGCAGTGTGAAGTGCAGGGAGAGGAGAGCAGCATCCTCCCTCCCCAGCGGAAGGCTGAGTTACAGGGGGCAGAGGTAGTTGGTCCTACCCCCCAGCAGCAGCGTGATTTTTTGGGAATAGAGAGCCCAGTCTCTATTCCCCAGCAGCAGGACACTGAATTGGGAGGAGAGACAGTCGGTCTCCCTCCACAAAGACTGAAAGTAGGCATGGGAGAGGAGATTGTTACCTCCTCTCCCCAGCGGCAGATCATCAATGGGCAGAGTGTTCTAATGGGAGAGGAGATTGTTACCACCTCTCCCCAGCGGCGGATCATCAATGGGCAGAGTGTTCTAATGGGAGAGGAGCTGGTTACCACCTCTCCCCAGCGGCAGCTTAATGTACCAGGGGGAGACTGTAAGCCCCACACCTGTGCAGATGGGACCGTGGTCTCTGCACTTCCAGCACAGGGGGTAGGGACGGTCGGTCCTGCCCCCCCACAACAGGGCTGTTTAGCCAAAGGGGAGACAGTCTGTCTCCAGCAGCAGAGCTGTGTAACTAAAGGGGAGACAGTCGGTCTCCAGCAGCAGAGCTGTGTAACTCAAGGGGAGACAGTCGGTCTCCAGCAGCAGAGCTGCGCAGCTAAAGGGGAGACAGTCGGTCTCCAGCAACCAGGCTCCAACCAGACTACTCCTGTAGTAGTGCTGGCACCAGGGCAGAGTACCGCTGGTCTCTGCCCACTCAGCAACCCACCAAAACAGCCTACCAGTCCCCCACACAGCCGGGGTGAGGCACCTGGGCCTGGACAAGTTTTTCCATTACTCAGGTGTAGTAACCATTTATTGTGGGTGGGCTGTACTGCTGTTTCTGTTTTGTGGGTGGGCTGCTGGACTAACAAGGGCACTGACCGGCAAGAGGTCAGGTACCCTGTTAGTCTGTTTGGAAAAGGGGAGAAATGTGGCGAAACCAACCTCGCCACTGGGCCCTGGAGAAGCCTGTTTGCTAGCCTCCTACCTGCTGACTATGGCCCCTGGGTTATTTGGGGCATATTGTACTTTATATTGCTGCTACTGGCCCTTTAAAATCAGCGATGGACATATTGGGACTTTTGGGACTACTGTCCCTTTAAGACTGTGGAGCATATTCCAGTATACTGCCTTTAATATTACATATGTATTTATGTGTTGAGTTTAACCTGGGATATGTATGCAGCATTCATCTGATTGTTCGGTAGAATCACTCCATTCATTATATTGAGTGAAACTACCGAACAACCAGACCACCCAGGAATAAGTGTGCCTCCAATTACAGTTTGCAACAATGTTGCAAACGGGTAATTAGCAATCAGTGTAATGTATTCTTTGTCCTCTGGGTGGCCGCCATTCGGGAAACAAACACGTGGCGGCGGCCATCTTAAACTACCGAACAGCGGTGTTTTGCCGTCGAGTGTCTGGAACTAAAATCGGACACTTGACTAGGCAAACACCGCTGAGACCTCCATACTTCCAGGAATTCGTATAGAAACTACCGAATGACCCGCCGTTCGGTAGAAAGAACCCCACAAACAAGGGAATTCATTCAAACCCTCTCCAGGCTCTATAACACAGGCAATTCGCCTGTTTTCATTACCTTGTTTGTGACCGACCGCAGGGCCAAAATGCATGGAACTGTTTTCGGATACTTTACCCATGCGGTCGGTCAAATCTTTGGAACCCCATATCTCACGAACCGTTCATCCGAATGACTTGAATTTTGAATATGTTGTCCCCCTGAATAAGGGCTATCCAGCGATGCTGGATTTAAAGGTGTACCCCTTGTTTTTGGGGTACATCCAGAACTTGGCTGGAAAAGTGTACCGGATAATTGGGTTTAATGTTATCTGAGGGGAGGGGATGTGTGGGCTGCACCATGTATGTGATTGGGTATTTTATGCCTCCCCCTGGGTGTGGACTGTATGTGTATTATTGTAATAAAAGCCAGGCTGGATGAGCCAGTTGAGAGTTCCTGTTTTACCCTCAAAGTGATGTGTCGTCTCATTATTGGGGGGAAGGATTTATTGCATGCTGTTCCAGTTGACTGCTAGGAGTACAAGCCTATTCGTATGGTTCCTATTCAATGGTCTACAGCATTCATATGCTTGGGAGAATTTAACAGGTTTCTCGGATTCGGTGATTGTGGTGTCTGCCAGAGTGCTTGGAGTCCTCAGGAAGCACTAGGAGCATCCATTAACGGAGGTACCAAGTCGGGGTGCCAGGTGATCCGTTACAGCAGCAACTAAAGAAAGTTAATATAAACAAAGCTCCAGGGCCTGACAGTATCCATCCACGTGTACTTAAGGAACTAAGTGTAGAAATAAGTGAACCTCTGTTTTTAATCTTTCAAGATTATTTTCTTTCAGGAAGTGTTCCGGAGGATTGGAGGAAGGCAGATGTGGTTCCTATATTCAAAAAGGGTTCAAAATCCTTGCCTGGGAATTATATAGCTTAACTTCTGTGGCTGGTAAAATATTTGAAAGGTTATTAAGGGATAATATTCAAAAATTCCTTGAGAAGTATGTGGTTATCAGCAAAATTCAGCACGGTTTTATGAAGCACAGGTCATGTCAAACTAACTTGATTGCGTTCTACGAAGAAGTAAGTAGAAGTATAAATCAGGGTGTTGCAGTGGATGTGATCAATTTGGATTTTGCCAAGGCATTTGATACAGTTCCACACAATAGATTAGTGTTCAAACTCAAGGAAATCGGTCTAGATGAAAATGCTTGTTATTGGGTAGAACATTGGCTTAAAAACAGAGTACAAAGAGTTGTCATTAATGGTACATTTTAAAGCTGGACAGAGGTGGCAAGTGGTGTCCCTCAGGGGTCTGTTCTGGGACCCCTTCTATTTAACATGTTTATAAATGATCTTGAAGACAGCATTGAAAGTCATGTTTCAGTGTTTGCAGATGACACAAAACTTTGTAAAATAATACAATGTGAGCAAGATATTACTTTGCTGCAGAGGGAATTAGATAGAATGGGGGACTGGGCACTCAAATGGCAGATGGAATTTAATGTTGAAAAATGCAAAGTTATGCACTTCGGCGTAAAGAATACACAAGCAACGTATACCCTTAATGGAAGCGAAATAGGGATAACAACACACGAAAAGGACTTGAGAATTGTTATAGACAACAAACTATGCAACAATGTGCAATGTCAATCAGCAGTGGCCAAGGCCAGTAAGGTATTGTCATGCATGAAAAAGGGCATTCATTCTCGGGACGAGAATATAATTTTGCCTCTTTAAAAAATCACTGGTAAGACCACATATTGAATATGCTGTGCAATTTTGGGCACCTGTTCTAAAGAAGGATATTATGGCACTAGAAAAAGTGCAGAGGCGGGCTACAAAATTAATAAAAGGAATAGTACATATCAGCTATGAAGAAAGGTTAACAAATGTAAACCTATTTAGTTTAGAAAAATGTCGCCTGAGAGGGGATATGATAACATTATACAAATATATTCGGGGCCAATACAAACCATTGTGTGGAAATCTATTCACAAACCGGACTTACATAGGACACAAGGCCATGCATTTATACTGGAAGAAAGAAAACTTTGTCTAAGGCAAAGGAAAGGTTTTTTTTTACTGTAAGAACAATCAGGATGTGGAATTCTCTGCATGAAGAGGTGGTTTTATCAGAGTCCATACAGATGTTCAAATAGCTACTGGATGCATACTTGCAAAAACAGGACATTCAAGGATATAATCTTTCAATGTAGGGTAATAACTGCTTGCTCCAAGGATAAATCTGACTGCCATTCTGGGGTCAAGAAGGAATTTTTTCCTAGCTTGTCGCAAAATTGTGCTTTAAACTGGGTTTTTTTGCCTTCTTTTGAATCAACAGCAAAAAAGGCTGAACTTAATGGACGCAAGTCTCTTTTCAGCTATGTAACTATGTAACTATGTAAATAGTCTGTACTCTGCCCTTGGGTTTTTACGTCCAAAATGCATTATCTTGCACTTATCCACATTAAATGTCAGTTGCCACAACTCTGACCATTTTTCTAGTTTATCTAAATCATTTGCCATTTGGCTTATCCCTCCTGGAACATCAACCCTATTACATATCTTAGTATCATCAGCAAAAAAACATACCTTACCATCAAGACCTTCTGCAATATCACTAATACAAATATTAAAGAGAATGGGTCTAAGTACAGATCCTGATGTACCCCATGTCACGATTCGGAAACCTAACACGCTAACAGGTCACAGGAAGGGTACAATACCGGTCCTTAGAATGGCCGGGTTATGCACACTAAGAATAGTCAGGAGACAAGCCAAGTAAAGGGAGCCAGAAAACAGGAGAGCGAGAAGCAAGCCCAGGTCAAAGGAGTGGAGAATACAGGAAAATCAGAATAACAAGCCAAATAATCGGTAACCAGGGAGAAACACGAGCAAACTGCAATACTGGTATCACAAGACCACAACAGGGCACTGAGAGACAGGAAAGGTAAGTATATAAATCCTGTGCCTAATTTTGATTGGATAACTTCCAATCATAATTAACAACCACACGTGGGAGATATTTACACCTCCCACTGTGATTATGGTACTGCGACTTTAATGCCGGGTCACGTGAGTGACCCCGGCGTTCGCATAAATCCACGGGTTCCCAGGATGCAGCGTTATACATGCTGCCGCTGGGAGGCGAGGAGGAGGACGGAGCTTGCTGACAGGTAGGGGAAGGGGAGACCTCGGGCGGCGAAGGACTGAGGGTGAGTGCTGCAAGTGGATTTCAGCCTCCCCTGACAGCTGCCCGCAGGACCCTGACACCCCACTGGTGACAAGCCCAAGCTTTGAATATACTCCATTGACTACAACCCTCTGTTGCCTGTCACTCAGCCACTGCCTGACCCATTCAACAATGCTGGAATCCAAACTTAAAGATTGCAATTTATTGATAAGCTTTCTATCTGCAACAGACAAAAAGACAGACCTTACCATCAAGACCTTCTACAATATCACTAATAAAAATATTAAAGAGAATGGGTCCAAGTACAGATCCCTGAGGTACCCCACTCACCAGTGGGGTACCTCAGGGATCTGTACTTGGACCCATTCAAGACTATGCTTCGAATATATTCCATTGACTACAATCCTCTGTTGCCTGTCACTCAGCCACTGCCTTACCCATTCAACAATATTGGAATCCAACAAAGATTGCAGTTTATTGATAAGCCTTCTATGTGCAACAGTGTCAAAAGCCTTACTGAAATCTAGGTAAGCAATGTCTACTGCACCACCCTGATCTATTATTTTAGTTACCCAATCAAAAAAATCAATAAGATTCGTTTGGCATGATCTCCCTGCAGTAAACCCATGTTGTCTCTGAAATCCATATGTTTTTAGATGTTCAACAATCCTATCCTTTAACATGGTTTCCATTACTTTCCCCACTACTGACGTAAGGCTTACTGGCCTATAGTTGCCCGACTCATCCCTACTACCTTTCTTGTGAATGGGCACAACATTCGCTAACTTCCAATCTTCTGGGACTACTCCTGTTAACAATGATAGGTTAAATAAATCAGTTAATGGTTTTGCTAGTACACCACTAAGCTTGTTTAATAATTTTGGGTGCATTCCATCAGGTCCCATTGACTTTTTTGTCTTTACTTTTGACAGTTGAAATAGAACCTCTTCCTTTGTAAACTCACATGTAATAAATTACTAATTTGTCCTTTTTCCTAACTGAGGTCCCTTTCCTTCATTTTCATCTGTAAATACTGAACAAAAATATTAATTGTGGCAGTCAGCTAAACCTTTATCCTCTTCTACATACTTTCCTTCTTTTGTTTTTAATCTAACTAATCCTTGTTTTACTTTCCTTTTCTCAATTATGTATCTAAAAAATGTTTTGTCCCCTTTTTTTCTACTGACTGTGCTATTTTCTTTTCTGTGTGTGATTTCGAAGCTCTTATAACTTGCTTAGCCTCTTTCTGCCTAATCTTATAGATCATTCTGTCTTCCTCACTCTGGGTTTTTTTATAATTACTAAATGCTACCTTTTTGTTTTTTTACTATTTTGGTCACATCTGCGGAGTACCACAGTGGTGCTTGAATTTTTTGCTTTTACTGACAAGCCTAATGCAATTTTCTGTTGCCTTCAGCAGTGCAACTTTTAAATAATCCCATTTCTTTTGGACTCCATTTAAATTGCTCCAGTCTGATAATGACTCCTTTACACATATTCTAATTTTAGAAAAGTCTTTTTTTTAAAGTCTAAAACTTTTGTTTTTGTGTGGTGTGACACAGTCACTGTTCTTATATGAAACCACACTGACTGATGATCACTGGATCCTAAACTTTCACCTACAGTAATATCTGATACCAAATCTCCATTTGTTAACACTAAATCTAGTATGGCCTCTGTACGAGTTGGCTCTTCAACTACTTGTTTTAGAGACAATCCCAGTAGGGAGTTTAGAATATGTGTGCTTCTGGCACAAGCAACTACAGGGAGTGCAGAATTATTAGGCAAATTAGTATTTTGACCACATCATCCTCTTTATGCATGTTGTCTTACTCCAAGCTGTATAGGCTCGAAAGCCTACTACCAATTAAGCATATTAGGTGATGTGCATCTCTGTAATGAGAAGGGGTGTGGTCTGACACCAACACCCTATATCAGGTGTGCTTAATTATTAGGCAACTTCCTTTCCTTTGGCAAAATGGGTCAAAAGAAGGACTTGACAGGCTCAGAAAAGTCAAAAATAGTGAGATATCTTGCAGAGGGATGCAGCACTCTTAAAATTGCAAAGCTTCTGAAGCGTGATCATCGAACAATCAAGCGTTTCATTCAAAATAGTCAACAGGGTCGCAAGAAGCGTGTGGAGAAACCAAGGCGCAAAATAACTGCCCATGAACTGAGAAAAGTCAAGCGTGCAGCTGCCAAGATGCCACTTGCCACCAGTTTGGCCATATTTCAGAGCTGCAACATCACTGGAGTGCCCAAAAGCACAAGGTGTGCAATACTCAGAGACATGGCCAAGGTAAGAAAGGCTGAAAGACGACCACCACTGAACAAGACACACAAGCTGAAACGTCAAGACTGGGCCAAGAAATATCTCAAGACTGATTTTTCTAAGGTTTTATGGACTGATGAAATGAGAGTGAGTCTTGATGGGCCAGATGGATGGGCCCGTGGCTGGATTGGTAAAGGGCAGAGAGCTCCAGTCCGACTCAGACGCCAGCAAGGTGGAGGTGAAGTACTGGTTTGGGCTGGTATCATCAAAGATGAGCTTGTGGGGCCTTTTCGGGTTGAGGATGGAGTCAAGCTCAACTCCCAGTCCTACTGCCAGTTTCTGGAAAACACCTTCTTCAAGCAGTGGTACAGGAAGAAGTCTGCATCCTGCAAGAAAAACATGATTTTCATGCAGGACAATGCTCCATCACACGCGTCCAAGTACTCCACAGCGTGGCTGGCAAGAAAGGGTATAAAAGAAGAAAATCTAATGTCATGGCCTCCTTGTTCACCTGATCTGAACCCCATTGAGAACCTGTGGTCCATCATCAAATGTGAGATTTACAAGGAGGGAAAACAGTACACCTCTCTGAACAGTGTCTGGTAGGCTGTGGTTGCTGCTGCACGCAATGTTGATGGTGAACAGATCAAAACACTGACAGAATCCATGGATGGCAGGCTTTTGAGTGTCCTTGCAAAGAAAGGTGGCTATATTGGTCACTGATTTGTTTTTGTTATGTTTTTGAATGTCAGAAATGTATATTTGTGAATGTTGAGATGTTATATTGGTTTTACTGGTAAAAATAAATAATTGAAACGGGTATATATTTGTTTTTTGTTAAGTTGCCTAATAATTATGCACAGTAATAGTCACCTGCACACACAGATATCCCCCTAAAATAGCTATAACTAAAAACAAACTAAAAACTACTTCCAAAAATATTCAGCTTTGATATTAATGAGTTTTTTGGGTTCATTGAGAACATGGTTGTTGTTCAATAATAAAATTAATCCGTTAAAAATACAACTTGCCTAATAATTCTGCACTCCCTGTATTTTTGTTTTCCAATTCACATCAGGAAGATTAAAGTCTCCCATGATGATAACTTCCCCCTTCATTGTCATTTTAGCTATTTATTCAACTAGTAGATTATCTAACTCTTCTATTTGTCCTGGGGGCCTATAGGCCTACACGAGTTACTGTGTGATTACCAAATTTTAACGTAACCCAAACGGACTCTATGTTCGCCTCACTAACTTTTATTAGGCTAGATTTTATGCTACCCCAGTGGATATGGGGGGCTGATGATCCCTTGATTCCTCGTTGGATTTCTTAATGATACTCAGGACTTCAGGTGGGTAGTAGTAGAAAAAATATGTTTTTATTGATAAAAGGTGAATAATCACCATCAATAAAATATATTAAAATAACGGTATGGTCCTACGCGTTTCGTTCTGTAAAGAACTTCCTCAGGGACCGTGTATAAAAATAAAACAATGGGGGAGGCACCCTATGAGCGATTTATTCTCCGTTATCTTGTGAGTGTATTCATATTCAGCGCATGAGATGTGTTAGACTGTACTTCACTATGTCTATGTATTTTGTATGTTTCTTTTAGAATTACTCTCAGCCGTATCCCGCAGTTTGTTTGTAGTGTGTGTGATTATAAGAAAAGGTAGTCTTCTCTGGGTAACGATCTTGGGAGGCTGCATTGTAGCAATCAAGCTAAGTATCTGTATATATATTTCACTACAATCACTGTCTATAGTAGTGTGTATATTGCATTGTACCGTTTGTTCTTTACCCAGTTTTTTCTTACACATATACCTACTGTCAAGTGTTGAAACATGGCCACCAATGTTAACTTTCTATCGAATTTACAAACTAATCGAAGAAAGAAATTCGAGGCCATGTTTCAAGAGTGGGAAAAACCACAACCTTTTAAAGGGCTAGATGATTTTTTTTAAAAAGAAGGAAAAGCTATTAGCTGCCGAAACCAAAAAATGGTGGGAGGTAGCTTATTTGGAGAATTATCTTAAAGAAGGCCTTGTCCCTAGGGGCTTAAGGATAGATAAAACTCCAGCATTTGGATTGGAAGACGATCTCTTCCTACAAGAGTGGGATGAAATTCTTATAAATTGCTCGTTCCAATTAATCCAGCTTATCATTAAACACTCAAGAGATATGCAGAACAAATTGGAATCTGAGCTAATCGATCTAGATACCAATCCCCCCCAGAATTTGAAACTAGGGAATTCCAAGAGAGGGAGGATATCCTTCAGACTAATATCAAGAAGCTAGATGAAAGAATTGCAGAAACTAAGAATAAAAAATACAGCAGGGATAGGGAGGATAAGCTGTTGGAAACTTTTTCTATGCGAAATAAAATACGCAGAAGGAGATTACGTACTCCATCTCATAATATTACTAAAAACAACCAACACCCTTTTCCTATAGAACAAGGACAAACTCCCAATCTAAAACTGCACTATATAAAAACCATTCTAGGTCTCAATATGATGGTCCAAAGGATCGCCAAGATACATTTAATAAAGAACCAATTACCCCCCATCCACTTAGAAAGAAATCTCCAGAAAGAACATATGATGCAAAGTCACATGCCCGAACCACAAGGGATAGAACAGAGACCCGTGGGAACAACACCCAATATAATGATCGTGAACAAAATTTTCAGGGGAGACCCCGGGGCCCAAAGGAAAAAACCATCACCAATTATTTCCGTCCAAGAATGGACACCTGGGAACATCCCAACAGATTTGCCCCTCTATATCAGAACTCACCCACGAAAAGGGTGAGAACAGAGGATTAATTAAATTATCACAAATTACCCATTCATTAGAACAAAGGGAAATAGATAATGGTATCTTTAATCTGACCAAAACTCCTTTGACATCAGAAGAGATTAATTTACTATCTAAGGGAATGAAATTTGCCCCAAGTAAGACCTCTAATGATTTCAATCTTTTTATTGATCTAAAGAAATTTATCCGCTCACTAACTATCAAGAGACATTTCCTTCTTAATCCATCACCCTTAGATGATACCTTGAATACTTCATCTACTCCTTCCAACTACAGATTTCAACCGAAATCACATTTTTTTCCGGCACAAAGTAAGGGCCCTTTCCTAGAAACATTCGAACATATGGTAAACCAAACATTTAGGTCCTTTAGTACAAAGGACATTAAAAGATCCCAAACTTCTAACCTTACTAAGAGAGAAGAAGGGGTTCTTAAAAATCTAATGGAACGCGATGACCTAGTTATTAGGGAGGCGGATAAGGGAGGTGGCATAGTTCTGATGACCACCTCCTATTATCTAGAAGAATCGGCCAATATCTTGGGAGATAAAAATACTTATACTATTCTTTCAAATGATCCTACTGTCAGGGCACTCACCTGTTCGACAGACAGCCAGACGTGGTCGCTCCTGGAGTTCCCAACAGGGGACTTGAACCGGGGAACTTATCAGTCCTAGTCCTGATTTCTACCTCTGAGCCACAGCAGCTTTACACAGAGACTACTGAGTCCGGTCCTGTTCATCCTGGCATGGCTTATACACCGGGGGTTGCACCTTGACTTGGCTGTGTCTCACCTGACTCTCATCGGTCATCAGCAGGGTATTTAAACCCAGCCTCTTCCTGTGCTCAGGGTCAAGTCTTTGATCTAGTGTTGCTGTGTCGTACCAGTGTTCCAGTTTATCTGCTTCGTTTATTTGACCTCGGCTTGTGACTACGTTTATTCTGACCTCTGGCATCCCTTGACTTCGGCTACTCCTCGTTGTTCCTGACCTCTGGCATCCTTTGACCTCGGCTATCCCTCGACTATCCTGCTGGTTCTGTCCTTGCCTGTCCTGCGTATTTGGTACTGCATCCTGCACAGCCCCCGTGCACAGACCCACAGGCCAGGTGAATTCTTACCTGACCACCTCGGCCTGTGGCTATCTGCAAGGGTGAGCAACATATCTGCGCTACAGACTCCCAACTCAGGTAAGACCCTGACACCTACGCTCCGTTTTAATTCAGAACTTAGGATCCTATTGGAAAAAGCATTTAATAATGGGATTATAACTCAAATTTTTTTTGACTTTTTATTTAAAAAATACCCCGTTATACCAATTTTTTATTTTCTCCCCAAAACACATAAACGCCTCCCTAATCCACCAGGGCGCCCCATCATTAGCGGTGTAAATTCCATAACAGCTAATTTATCCGCTTATGCGGACTCCTTCTTGCAGAAGTATGCACAGGGAGCACCATCCTATGTGCGTGATACAAAATCTTTCTTACAGTAGCTTGAAAGTATAGAATGGAAGTCGGAATACAGTTGGGCCACACTAGATGTGACCTCTCTGTACACCGTAATTAGCCATTCTTTGGGCCTGGAATCAGTTGATTATTACATGTCTCAAGACAGCACATTATCGGTAGATCACAGGGAGTTTATCTTTTCTTCAGTTCAATTTATTTTGGATCACAATTATTTTTTCTTTAATGGTGATTACCATTTACAGATCACGGGGAACGCCATGGGTACCAGGTTCGCCCCCAGCTATGCCAACACCTACATGAGAAGATGGGAAGAGCTCTTCGTGTGGTCTGGGCATGGCTGGAGGGAGAGCCTGGTCCTATGGCGGTGATATATCGATGATGTTATCATTATTTGGATGGGGTCTTCGGTTGATTTTCAGAATTTTGTTGGTTACCTCAATGAGAACCAGTACAATCTGGTTTTTACCCCAGAATGGAACAAGCATGAAATCCATTTTTTGGACCTTGTCCTCTTTTGTGACCAAGACCAAATACAAACCAGGTGTTTTTTCAAACCGACGGATGGCAATGGCTTTGTACACCAACAAAGCTGCCATCATAAACCATGGCTACGGGGCATAGCTAGAAGCCAGTTCACACGCGTAAGACGGAATTGCTCTAACTTTAGGGATTTTAAAGCCCAATCACTACACATAAAGAAAAAACTCATCGATAGGGGTTACAATAAAAACTCATTGGATAAAGAAATCCGTTCCATTGGTTCATTACGACGTAACTCCCTGTTAGAGGACCGATGTAATTCGACCAAGAAGAATACAAATTTTAAATCATCTTTCATAACTCAGTACAATACTGACCACCATAAAATTAAAAAGAGCCTACAGGAATTTTGGCCCATTCTACTGCAGGACCCAGTTCTGTGAGGCTCTATATCCGACCGCCCACTGGTGATCTATAAAAAGAATAACAACCTTAAGAATCTACTGGCCCCTAGTTATGCCATTAAACACAGGAACACCAATATGTCGTCCATTTCTGGTCTATTCAAGGGATGTGGGATTTGTAAGGCTTGCACCACCACATCATTGTTTAAAACTAAGGTCTTCTACAGCAATATCTCGGGGGAGGTCTTTAAGGTGAAATCTGAGATTAGTTGCCACACGGACTTTGTGGTTTATCTGCTACAATGTCCGTGTGGCAAACAGTATGTGGGACGTACGAAAAGGATTCTTAAGGTTAGAATATTAGAACACCTTAATAACATTAAGAAAAAACTAACAACCCATTCAGTTCCAGCTCACTGTTCTAATTGTCCATCATTTTCTTTTAAAGAGTTTAAATTTATGGGTATCGAAAGAGTGTCTCCATTTTGGCGAGGAGGTGATAGGGTTCAAAAATTATCACAGAGGGAAACCTTCTGGATACATAAGTTGGACACCCTAGAGCCACAAGGTCTTAACATAGGGATTGACTTAGTATGTTTTCTGGATTAGGATCTATATGGTTTAGATAATTTTCTGTCTTCACACATTTATTTTTTATGTTTATATATACAATTTTTTATATTAGTGGTATTTCATGTAACTATATATGGTTGACACATTCATTATATTGAGTATGTACAACCATGGGATTTCCATGGAATATGAAAGCTTAATTGTATTTAAACACACTACTTGGGAATATTCGATTCTCCCTTAATATTTGTAACCACTAATGAAAGAAATGGTTTAATATGTTCACATCATAATTAATTAAGATAATAGGTATATGTGTTATTCCATTTAATATTGGAAACTACTTATAGAAACATTGCATATTTATTTATGTTTATTTTAGATTTTTTCAATACACATCACATTAGTGATATATAATATATAATATTTATCACATTATGCACATCACATATTGAACTAATGCAATACACATCTCTGAAAGAATGTATTATTCACAGTATAAAAGTATGTGTCTGTTATACACATTTCACTTTCTAAATATTTTAGTTCACTGTTTATAGATAGCCCAAGGAGGGTAATTCATTATGATTCAAACTACGAAATAAATATACTGTAAACTAAGTCACTAACATCTTTTTTCCTTCCAGTAGATAGGATGTGTTGTTATCTGTTGATTTCTTTAATTATATTATGAGAATACAACTGAATGAAGGTGGAACGCATACTAACCGTAGGTGGAACGCACGTGGAACGCGGAAGTACAATACGATCTACACTTCCGGTTCCGGTTAGCCGAATGCGCCAAATTTGATTGCCAGCAACAGTAGGAGAATGGGAAACAGCTGCACTATCCATCTACAGGACCAATCAAGAGATGGCCCCCGGGTACCACCCCTGGAACCACCAATGGACTTAGGGAGTAGCCCTATTTAAAGAGGACTTTGGGAGGGTGGGAATAGGATGTATTTCTAATCTGTTATAATTGTATATTGTTTTATTTTTATACACGGTCCCTGAGGAAGTTCTTTACAGAACGAAACGCGTAGGACCATACCGTTATTTTAATATATTTTATTGATGGTGATTATTCACCTTTTATCAATAAAAACATATTTTTTCTACTACTACCCACCTGAAGTCCTGAGTATCATTAAGAAATCCAACGAGGAATCAAGGGATCATCAGCCCCCCATATCCACTGGGGGAGGCACCCTATGAGCGATTTATTCTCCGTTATCTTGTGAGTGTATTCTTATTCAGCGCATGAGATGTGTTAGACTGTACTTCACTATGTCTATGTATTTTGTATGTTTCTTTTAGAATTACTCTCAGCCGTATCCCGCAGTTTGTTTGTAGTGTGTGTGATTATAAGAAAAGGTCGTCTTCTCTGGGTAACGATCTTGGGAGGCTGCATTGTAGCAATCAAGCTAAGTATCTGTATATATATTTCACTACAATCACTGTCTATAGTAGTGTGTATATTGCATTGCACCGTTTGTAGATTTTATGCTATCCTTAACATACAGGGCCACCCTCCCCCTTTCTTGCCTTCCCTGTCTTTTCTATATAAAAAGTACCCTGGTATTGCTATGTCCCAGTCATTTTTCTCATTATATCATGTCTCAGTAACAGCGACTAAATCTACATTATCAGTTGCCATTATTGCCACAAGTTCATGGATCTTATTTCCTAAACTGCGAACATTTGTAGACATGACTCTAAGCTTATCATTTTTTAACACACTTGCTACAGGCACCTTCTGTCCTGGTTTTGGGAGGCAATTGGATTGATGCTTTATTACCCTTTTGCCCCCCCCCCCCATTCCCCTCCTAGTTTAAATACATCCTAGCAAAACCTCTGAACTGCTCACTGAGAACATTTGTTCCCTTTTGAGAAAGATGCAAACTATCTTTTTTGTACAGTTTATTTCCATTCCAAACAGAGCTACCATGAGAAATAATGCCAAATCCTTGCTCCCGACATCATTCACCAAGCCACAAGTTAAAGTCCCTAAGATGCATCCGCCTGTCGTTCGGAGTGTTATGCACAGGCAGAACTTCAGAGAATCAAAATAACCATCATCGTTTCGGATACAGTTAGGTCTACTACAAAATCCATTGCCAGACTCTGTTGGGTATAGGTAAGGGTTGTAGTAACCCACAAGGTTGTTTGTGCAACGACTTGTTAGTCGCACAAGTTTTATTAGTCGGCCAACAGGATTGCTTAGATAGCAGAGCTTCAGTTTTATGGATCCCTGGATCGCTATTTTGGTCTCATGCATAAGAGAGAGAGAGAATGGTTATGTTAGGAACATATAACTTATTAGGAGGTGTATTCTCCAAAGCTCGATTCTTTAAGTTTCCTAGTAAATCTTAACCTAAATTATTTAGGAACAATCGGCTGTAATTGTGGTTTGGGACTAGCTTGGGTTTCAAATTGACGAGATAATGCGTCAGCCATAGTATTTTTGGAAGCGGGCCTATAAGTCACAATGAATTGAAGCGAGACAAAAACAAAGACCAACGTGCCTGCCTGTCTGTTAGCCTCTTAGTCTCCCCAAAATAGGACACATTTTTATGGTCTGTGAGAATTGTTTTAGGAGTGAAAGAACCCTCTAACACATGTCTCCATTCCTTTAGAGCAAGGGTGGGGAACCTTCGGCCCTCCAGATGTTTTGGACTACCTCTCCATTGATGCTTTGTTAGCATTAAGACTATAAGATCATTGTGGAAGATGTAGTCCAAAACATCTGGAGGACCAAAGGCTCCCCACCCCTGCATGAGAGCCATGGTTATGACCAACAATTCCCTGTCTCCAATGTCATAGTTTCAGTTTCTGTTAATTTTTTTGAAAAATAACCACAAGGCTGAAGGGGTAAATCGGCTGCTGACCTCTGACAGAAAGACATTTCTCCAACTTACAATACAACCCATTTTCGAGTAATTTAGAAAGTACAAGTTTCACATGTTTATGATGGCTTTCAAGGTGTAAAATCTGGTTGGAATCGTCACTGTTAAATCTTCTTAATTTCTTCTTCTCTTCAGTTGATTGATATATATATACACGTCTTTTGTATATATAGTCTTGGGCCAAATGCTCGCCACAATAATATATGTCTATATTATTGAAAAGTACTAATACGCAATCTGACTTACGGTTTCTTCAGGTTTATTCTTAGTTACGGATACATAATAAAACAACACATGATGTTACAGGATAATGGACATTCAACAGCAGATGGTAATTGCTGGACTTCTTTACATCCTTACATCTTTACATCGAGAGAGAGCCAGAGAGAGCCAAGAGAGCCCTCGTGTCCCTCTGTTACTATATATATGTGCCCATACTGACATCAGACTATAACTCCAGCCATATAAGGACATTCCAGAGTTCTCATACAAAGAAAGCCATGTGACTTAGACCATCTGTTACTTATGTCAATCCACACATCCATATATAATCAATAGAAACATAGAATATGCAATATTCTACACAAGGTCTTTAGAATAAATCAGGATATCATCTAGATACACGATAACAAATTTGTGTAAATAGTCCCTTAAAACTTAATTTATGAAGTCTTGGACAGCTGGGGCATTACTTAAACCGAAAGGCATAACGGTGTACTCATAATGCCCATATCGTGTGTTAAAAGTTGTTTTCCACTCATTCCCCTCTCTGATTCGAACCAGATTGTAAGTGTCAGGACTAAAATTGATCCAGCACGCAGAATTGTATCACACCTAAGACTAAGGATAACGTCTAACCGGACCTTAGAATGACCAGACTTAACGTACCGCAGAATAGTCAAAATACTTGCCGATGTCAGGGACACAGAATGAGACACAACGGTGAGGAAAGCCAGAAGTAAAGGATACCAGAAATCAGGGAAGTCAAAATGAAGCCAAAGTCAAATACCAGAAAACGCAATCAGGAACACACTCTCAGATAACCAGCTAGTGTAAACCACGAAAGGGCACTGACAAAAAGGTAATTTGGGTTTAAATAACTGGCTGCAATTGGCTGTCTCTGACCCCAAACCCTGCGTGCGCGTCTATGACGTGACGCCGCATGCATGTCGGCGCCATCTCTCATGTGGGCGAAGGTAAGTTCTTTATAAAAGTCCGGTCTGCAGGGGCCGGCGTTCCTAAGAATGTCACACCCGCTGGGGACCGGAACGGAGGGAGACCAGGTAGTTGTCTGCTGAGCCCCAGGTAAGTTGAAAACATCTGACGGCTTGGCTGCTATGTTTGAGTGAAGCCACACCGGCAGAGATGTCAGAAGCCATGACAGTAAGCCCCTCTCAGATCAAGCTTGGTAAATACGGATTCTCCTTTAAGCCTACTGAACAAATCCGATATTAACGGAATAGGGTATGCATTACGTATTGTTATCTTATTAAGTCCATGCAAGTCAATACAGGGCCTAATATCCCCTTTTTTTTTAGAAACAAAAAAGAACCCTGTACCAGCAGGAGAGGAAGATTTGGTTATGAAGCCTTTCCTTAGATTCCCCTTAATTTACTTCTAAAGTAGTGACAAGGGATAAACAGTACCCTTTGGTGGCATAGTACCAGGTAGTAAATTGATTGCACAATCATAAGGACAAAGGGGTGGTAGCTTATCGGCTTCTTTCTTTTCAAACATGGCTTTCAATCCTCTATACGGCTCAGGCATCTCAGTGGATAAAGGCTCCATTGTGGGAACATTTATGAGGCACACTGGTTTGACTTTAGAAACACAACCCTCCATACATGAACCACTCCAACTCTTTATTTCCTTAGTCTCCCAATCTATTAAGGGATTGTGTTTAGCAACCCAAGGAAATGCTAAAACAATATGAAAGGATGGAGAGGATATCTGATGTAGGCTTATCATTTTTTGCTGTAACAATCCTACAATCATCAAAAAGGGTATGGTTTCTTTTGTGATCACAGGATCTACCATCTACCATCTATGGCCTCTACAACCAAAGATGTGGATATTCTCTTTAAAGGAGAAAATGGGTTTTAGCAAAAGCAACATCAACAACGTTTTCTGCAGCCCCAGAATTGATAAGGGCATTCGTGTGGACAGTCTTGTTCTCCCACTTTAAGGTTATAGGGAGTAGAAGCCTATGTTCTTTTTTAGGTTCAAAGGAGAACATGTGTAATACACCCAAGGCCAGTCCTCCAAGAGGGCTTAGGTGCGGGAGTTTTCCAGCCTATTAGGACATATCAAGTGTAAATGCCCCTTCTTCCCCCTATAGAAGACTTTCTTCTATAAGATTTTTCAGCTTTGGATAACCTAGTGAGTCCTAACTGCATGGCTTCAGTAATGGCTATAGTGATTGTTTCCGATGCCGGGAACATTAAGGCCAAGTGTACGGGGTTTCTTCTTGGTCGATCTCTGGTGTTATGTCTATGTCTGAGACACTCGTCTATATGAGAAAGATACGTTATGAGCTCCTCTAAATCTTCTGGCAAGTCCCTAATCTTCTGGCAAGTGCCACCTCATCTAACTAAGTATCCAAGAGACCGTTTATAAAAACATCTACAAATGCCTGGTTGTTCCACTGCACTTCTGCAGCATAAGTATAAGTGTGAAACTCTAGTCTAGAGCATACTCCAAAAGAGAGCGGGCTACTAAAGTTTACAGAGCAAGGGCAAATTGATCCATGCGTGGTCCATTTTTTAAAACTGCACGTCATAACCAGAAGCTTGTGGGTTGACACCTGCAGGGTCCATTGCCCTATTGTAATATCACGGTTGTGTGATAACCCAACACGCAGTATGTAAACCCACAGAAAACCCAAGCACGTATTACCGAACCATAGAATGGTTGGGTTTAACGTAGGTGTGACAGATCTCTCTGTCTTGAACTTACAGAGACTTATTCTTCATTCGCTAGTTTAATTTGTGTTTTCCCGTTCATGTGGACTCTATTCCCCTTTTTACTACCGAATAAAACTCCTGAATGGACAGCCACCCAGTAGAGAAGTGTGCTGCTGGTTAACCTCTTGGCCCCATTAGAATGTTGAGGTTAACCGCAGACACCTCTTAATTGATGCCTGTAGTTGGGTGGCCGCCATTCGTATCCCAAACACGAGGTCGCGGCCATTTTAAATCCACGAAGCTCAGCAGTGTTCGATGGTAAACTAATGGAACTCAAAACTGACACTTTTTGGCCCGAACACCGCTGAAGCCGCCGACCTCCCTTCTCCTTCAGTAGAAAACTCACGAAGATCCCTGTATTCTGTATTTTGTCCGCGAATAAGCCATACCCCAGATAGCCATCCTGTGGAGTCTATTCGTATGGAGAACATACTTTGTGAACACTTTGACTCCACGGCGATTGGACAGTGTGCATAGGATTTGAGCGCTATTCAGTACTTTTGTGCGCTCAGATCCCAGCTATCTGGGGACATGTTGAATGCCGGTATTATGTCCAGTTATTGTAAATTTATATATTTTTATGCATTTTGTTATAGTCACTTAAAATGGTGTTTGGTCTCTGTCCAGGGAGATAATTGAATTACTTCACAATTATCTCCCGGGGAGAGCAGAGGGTCTTGGGTAATTAAAGGGGCATGGCTACAGGTGTAACACTGTGATTGGTTGTTGTAATGTCCTTGTCACAGTCTCCCATTTGGTCCCCTAGGGGAGTGTCCACCATGTGGGAGATCTGCATAAATACCGGGCAGGTAGCCCTCAGTAAAACAGGTTCCTGCTGACCCTTAATACGGAGCTTTGTCTCGTCATTGGGGGAATTATTCATATGGATTATGCTTGTTCGGCTGTTCGGGAGACTGACTGGTTCGTGTGATTGCTGTTCGGCTGTTTAGGAGGCTTATTGGTTTGTGTGGTTGCTGTTCGGCAGTTTGGAGCGCTCAGTGGCTACCTCTGCATTCGGGAAGGAAACGTCCAATACGGCTGTAACCCCTCTCCTACCGGGGGAGCCGTAACAGTAGGTAGAAAAGAGTAGTCAAGGAATAGCCAAAAGTCAGGATACCAGAGTTCAGGAGAACGGTACGAGTATAGCCGGGTCAGGATACCAGAAATCAGGAGGTCAAAATACAAGCCAAGTCAGGGAACCAGAGAACAGGGAAGTCTAAAGCCAAGCCGAGCCAATACACAGAAATAACAATACAATCACAAGGAGAACTAAGGGGAACACCAGGAACCACAATAGGGCAAGGAACAAAGCAAAAGGCTCCGCTTTTAAGACCACGCTCCCAAAATGTACTGGGCCGATATAGATGACACAGGGCCGCGTCACTGAAGTCAACGCGTATGGGCCGCGTCATGAAAAGAGGCGTGATTCCGCATGCCGCGCACACCGTGAGAAGACAAAATTGAAAAAAGAATAACAAGTCTTTTTTTAAAAAAAGGGGGTGCCGGGGGGCGTGGCCTGGCAACTCGCGGACATGGACGCATGAGTGCTTAGCTCCATCGAGGGTGTATTAAAATACAGCGAGTAGAAACGCAATACCCACCTTAAAACACAGCCGACAGCACTAGCAGTTCACCCAGACTGCAGATGTCGCAAAAAACTGCAAAAAAATCAAAGCTGCGCTGGGGGCGCTGCAAATTAAAGTGCTCACACCAACTAGGAGCCGGAATCAAGATGGCGGCGGCAGCCCCTCATCGCCAGCAGCACGATCAGACAGAAGTGACAGCACATCCATATCACAAGGGAACACTGCTCCAGCATCTGAAACAGCCTTGCAGAGAATGCTGCAGGACTTACAACAAACCCTACAAACGGAGTTCACTAAATTGGCTCGTGATGTCAGATCAGACATTAAAGCCATAGCGTAATGCACCTCACTATTGGAGGATAAAACAGAAGAAATAATCACTGCCCACAACAACTTGGTAGAGGCTTCTGACTCCTTTGAAATGAGGCTGGCAGCCTTAACAGAAAAAGTGGCTGACCACGAGGACCGCGATAGGAGGAATAACATTAGACTGCGCGGCATACCAGAAGATATTACACCTCCAGAACTCCACGACTATGCCACATCACTATTTAAAGCAATATGCCCCGGCCTCACAGATGCTGACCTACGCCTAGACCACACGTTACACGTTACCCAGACCACGTTTTTTAGCAGCCACGTCACCAAGAGACACCCTAACCAGGGTGCATTACTATACCACAAAGGAGATCATCATGAAAGCAGCGAGGAATACAGGTACCATCCCGAGAGAATATGCGGGCATTCAGCTCTTTACTGATCTCTCTGCGATAACACTAGCAAAACACAGAGAATTAGCACCTATAACCAAAGCGCTGAGAGAAGCGGACATGCCTTATAAATGGGGATACCCAACAAGGATAATCATCAGGCGTAAAGGCGTGGAACACCAAATCCGTACCTCCGCTGAGGGCACCCACCTGCTAAAGGAATGGAACCTGAATGTTACCCCGCAAGAGAATATGGATCTAATCGACAAACACCGCAAGTCACCTATGAAGATCCAAAAAGAATGGTCCTCTGTGTCTAAGCATAAGTGACTGACAAAACTGGACCCTAATGGTTCAAGTTACACTATATGACCTGGGTTTCCTGACGTGAAGACACGTAAGCTTACAATCCAGAGTGTTGATAGTGTTTTGGTTTATTTTAATGTTTTTCTTTCATATTATTTTGTTTAAAGGTTACGGTGTGATAAGTATAACTACATGCCTTGCACAAATGTAAGATTTTTAAGCAGTGAAAAGTTGACTGTTACAAAAAAGGTTATGCTCAAACTAGGGGTGGTAAGTTACAGGTACACAGTACACCCTCACCCCCAATTAGGCTTCATGGAGCCACTAGATCCTTCTGGGGAAATAAAGGGTATTTACCCGTTCTCCCCATTGTATATAGTTACCCCCGAGTGCCCTATCCTTTCTACCCCCACCACACAACCCCCATCCATTTCACAATTCTTACAGCCTCACGGATTCAATAGCGAATCCGAGCAGGTCGATTTGCGAATCGACAGAATACATATTATCCTATGCACAGAGTCAGGGAGTACAATAAAATTCAAATGCACAAAAAAAAAAAAAAAAAAAAAATAGAAAAAATATAATTAAAAAAAAAAAGTATAATAAAAAAATTAGAGCGGTCACTAGGAAATTGAGATGATGGCTTTGAACATTCTTTCGCTAAACTCCAAGGGACTGAATTCTCCTCATAAGAGGAGACTAGCACTGACTGAAGCTTAACAACTGAAAGCCAACATCGTTTTCTTCCAGGAAGCTAATTTCTTAAAACTACACAAAAAAGATCAACTTAGACAACACATACATGATGCACATTTAGTAGATGCCTGGCGCATATTTCACCCGGCAGAAAAGGACTTCACATTTCATTCACATGTTTATAACTCATAATCCAGAATAGACCGGTTTCTTATCCCCACCTCCCTCATCCTGAATGTACAGAACACACACATAGGACAAATAACGTGGTCTGACAACGCTCCCGTCACTTTGACGCTGACTGAGCAATACCCACACACAGGACGAGGCTCCTGGCGGCTTAACGACTCGCTCCTGCGAGACTCTCAAATAATTGAAAAAATCAGGGAAGACATCACACTATACTTACTGTTCTGACAATGTGAACATAGACACACTATGGCAGGCACATAAGGCGGTGATCAGAGGATCGCTGATCAAATATGCCAGCCACGCCAAAAATTAAGACTGACAACTTATAATAGCCTTATACAACAAATAAAGACCATTACCCACGCCAACAAACAAAACCCGACAAAGACACAATATGATCATCTACGGACACTGCAATCTCAGTTCAATGAAATAGAACTAGATAAAACAAATTATATCTTACAGAAGTACAACCATACATTTTTTGCCCAAGGAAATAAATCAGGAGCAATATTAGCGTCTAAACTCAAAGCTCGCACTGCTCATTCACGAGTGGCATACATTATCTCCCAGAAGAAAAGGAAGCTAATGAACCCACAAGATATTGTAGAAGAATTTGCAACCTACTATAGTACACTCTACAACCTAAACGAACAAGACACCACCCATACTCCAACAGAGTCACAGATCCTAACTTTCCTATCAACAATTAACTTACCTAAACTCACAGAATCAGAAATAAAGGCAATTACGAGCCCTATCACTTGTCAAGAAATACAGCAAATTGTAGCTAAACTGACGGCACATAAATCCCCAGGCCCCGACGGCTTCTCCAACTTGTATTACCAGACATTTTCTGATCTACTGACGCAACACCTTACAGACCTAATGAACCATTGCTTTAACACAGGGTCCATGCCAACTGACATGCTGCTGGTGCACATCTCCACACTGCCGAAACCAGGAAAACCAGCAGATGTCTGCCAAAATTTTTGCCCTATCTCTCTGCGAAACTGCGACACCAAAATATATGCTAAAGTTCTGGCAGAATGACTGAAAGACATATTGACACGCATAGTCCACAATGATCAATCGGGTTTCATTAAAAATAGACAGGGGTCAGATAACACAAGGAAAATCCTGAATGTTCTGGCCCATATGGAAACACACTTGATGGAAGGCCTTCTCTTAGCGCTGGATGCGGAGAAGGCCTTTGATAGACTGAATTGGAAATACATGGAACTGTTCCTTGTGAAATATGGATTTCCTAGGTTGTTCATAAGAGGAGGCCTTATACTCTGGCCCTTCTACCAAAGTCATGAATGGAGGTTTTCTATCAAATCCCTTCGCTATAACAAACGGTACCCTCTGTCACCCCTGTTCGTATTATCTCTCGAGCCCCTAGCATATAAAATCCGGAACATGACGAATATCTCAGGAGTCCCGGTCAAAACTGCTGTGTATAAACTGGCTATGTTTGCAGATGATATATTCATATTACTGACGCAACCCGCACAATCCCTACCACACTTAATGCACACCCTACAAGAGTATAGTCGGATATCGTATTACAAACTGAACAAGACGAAAACCCAAGCACTTCCCATAAGAATACCACATGCCACTGTCCAATCACTCACTAAAACACCAATTCACTTTTGATTGGAGACAAACACACCTCATATATTTGGGAGTTAAAATTGCGACCACCACCAGAGGGATTATAACACATAATTTATCTCCGTTGCCACAAATGTGCAAACACCAACTCTCTAAATGGAACAAGGCTTTTCGAACGTGGCTAGGCAAGATAAATGCCGTCAAAATGATAATCTTACCGAAATTGTTATATAAATTTAGGATGTTACCACTGCCACTAGCGCCTACACTAGGCAAAAAGATACAGAAAATACTCTCCACATTTGTATGGGGAAATAAAAAAAACATATTCCTCTTTCCCTAATACAAGCCCCAACGCACTCGTGAGGCCTAGGCTTTCCACATATACAATGCTACCATAAAGCAGCAATCCTAGAAAATGCCATTAAACTGCATGTTCATAAAGGGACGTTGCAATGGGTACATATGGAGAATGATTACCACTAGTGATGTCCCGAACTATGCGATGTTCAGTCCGCCCCCTATTCGTCATCATTGAGTAAACTTTGACCCTGTACCTCACAGTCAGCAGACACATTACAGCCAATCAGCAGCAGACCCTCCCTAGCAGACCCTCCCACCTACTGGACAGCATCCATTTTAGATTCATTCGGAAGCTGCATACATTTTATTTTTATTTTTTTATTATTATTTTTTTTTTTTTATTATTCTAAATGCCAAACATTGGTATATTCCCCTATATAACAATGTTTGGCATTTAGTGAATATTCCCCTATATAACGATGTTTGGCATTTAGTGAATATTCCCCTATATAACAATGTTTTGCATTTAGTGAATATTCCCCTATATAACAATGTTTTGCATTTAGTGAATATTCCCCTATATAACAATGTTTGGCATTTAGTGAATATTCCCCTATATAACAATGTTTTGCATTTAGTGAATATAGGGGAATATTCACTAAATGACAAACATTGTTATACCGGGGAATATTCACTAAATGCAAAATATTGTTATATAGGGGAATAATTACTAAATGCCAAACATTGTTATACAGGGGAATATTCACTAAATACCAAACATTGTTATATAGGGGAATATTCACTAAATGCCAAACATTGTTATATTCCCCTATATAACAATGTTTGGCATTTAGTGAATATTCCCCTATATTCACTAAATGCAAAACATTGTTATATAGGGGAATATTCACTAAATGCAAAACATTGTAATACAGGGGAATATTCACTAAATACCAAACATTGTTATATAGGGGAATATGGCCCCCACCCAGGGGTGGGGGCCGGGGGGGACAGTAGGTCCCCCCCTTATTGTTTTTTTTAGGGCCCCCTCCCGCCACACAGGGGCGGGGGCTGGAGAGGGGGAGGACAGTAGGTCCCCCCCTCATTATCTTTATGGCCCCCACCCGCCGCCCAGGGGTGGGGGCCAGAGGGGGAGGACAGTAGGTTCCCCCCCATTATCATTATGGCCCCCACCCGCCGCACTGGGGTGGGGGCCTGGGGGGAGGACAGTAGGTCCCTCCCCTCAATATCTTTATGCCCCCCCGGCTGCCCAGGGGTGGGGGCCAGGGGGGGAAGGAAAGTAGATCTCTCCCCCCCCCCTCAATCACTATTGTGGCCAGAAAGAGTCCCTGTGGGTTTTAAAATGCGCCTGCCTATTGAAGTCTATGGCGATTCGCCCGGTTCGTGAACATTTGCGGAAATTCGCGTTCGCTATTCGCGAACCGAAAATTTTATGTTTGCGACATCACTAATTACCACCTAACTTGCTCCGCTATAAACTATATGTGGACGCCTATTAACCTACGTCATAAATCGAGTATGCTCTTACCGCTTACTAGATTAACAATACAAACATGGGACCAACTACACCGCCCATACGCTAACAATAACACATTTCTGAAATGGGCACCCTTAACTGCACTTCACTCTATCTCACCTTGGTTATCACTGAATAACTGGACAGAGCGGGGTGTCAACTGCCTTATAGATCTATTCTCCCAAGGTGACTTTCTACCCTTCCCTATGCTACAGACCAAATACAATTTACCACCATCTTTTATATTTCCGTATATTCAGTTAAAAAGTATATTTTTGGATAAGGTGTTACACCTCACAACACACACAACCAGAGTTGGCAAAGCCCTACTCCACCTCTATGATAGATGCCACAAAGCCCCGATCAAAGCTAAATCTTTATCTCTTAGTTACGTAGCCTTAGGTCAGCACACTCCCCATCCAGAATTCTTGTTTATGAATCAATGGAACAAGGTATGCCAGCTCCCTTTTACTAAAGAGCAATGGCTGCAATCACTACAGGCCCTGAAAGGCTCCACATCTTTCTATTCCCACACAGAAGCCCACAAGAAATTTATATATAGGTGGTATCTTACACCAGATCGATTGAATAAAATATATCCGCTCTCCTCACCATTGTGTTGGAGATGCGAAACACATAGAGGTACGATGAGCCACATATGGTGGCAATGTTCCAACATTGCACCATTGTGGAAAGAAACCCAACGGTTATGCAACTATTTGTGATTACTCAAAGGCTCCATATCACTAGAAATAGGCCTACTTCTCTTGATCCCCAAACAGGTCTCCCCTAGCGACAAGCAGCTACTTATACTTATCGTCCTAGCAGCACGAAATCTTATAGCGGGACATTGGAAAAAGAAGGAATGTCCTACCAAAACACAATTACGCAACAAGATCAAACAATTTTTAAAATATGAAAAATTGTCCACCTCCACCTCCAAGCATAGAGAAATCACACAAAACAACTGGCAAAGGTGGACAGACCTCACAAGCCTAGACGACTCTCCTGTGGAGTAAAGCCGAAAATAACATACACAATTATGGGGTTAAGACACCGAATTCAAGTACAAACTATGACCATTATCTCCGTATCTCCGTATTGTGTTATTGTAGGAAATGTTTTAGTGTGGGAATTATATACTCCATGACCATGTTAGCCCAAGCTAGCCATGTATAATAGTTCTGTTGAGAAAATGTTGTGGTGCTGGGACTAACTATGGCAATTGTACTGTATTCTGTATGAAACTGCTCTAATGTCTTTGTATGAAACACTGACTGGAATACACTGTGAATGGATAACTACCCCTTCCCCTCTTCCTTTCTGTACCCAGTTCACTTTGAAAAACCAATAAACTTTAAATTGAAAAAAAAAAAAAAAAAAGGGGGGTCCCAAGTCAAAAGACTATGGGTAACGATTCTCAAACAAAAGTTAGATTACCTACCTTTAACATGTATAACCCAATATAATTGGTAAGAAACAAAAAAAATTAATATAAACTTTATTAGTATTTAAAGGGCATATCTACATAATGGTGAAAAAGAAAAAAGGTAAAGTGAAAAACACAAAGTGTACTATTGAAAAGGAGAAACCTAGGGGTCTGCCTATCTGACTTGTATATATCAATCACAGCAAGCGTAAGAAAATATACTAATTCTTGGTCAAACCAAGTATCAAGAAAGACAGCTGTTTTATTAATAAAATGTTATTCCAAGCGGAAGGCTAAAATGTAACCAATTAAATAGCAGCAGTCTATGGGGATCAGAAGACTAAAGCTTAGCATTTACATTCCAAATTAGATATATTTTGAAAACTAGAGATATTCAAAAGGTAAATAAAAGGTATGGGTAGATACAATGATAGAGATAATGGAAGATAATGGAAGTATACTTGTATATTAGTAGAGACTGATTATAAGGAACAGGAGGGTAAGTGTATAGAATGTTAATTCTCCACCCCCACCTAAATAAATAGACCAGATTCTACTTAAAAGAGGGTGAATAGGGGGGCGTGGTCTGACCGCCAACGAAGATGGCCGCATAGAGCGAGTGCTCCGCGCCCCGGCGCTCAAAACCGCACTGTAACCTGCTACCAACCCGACCGAGGGCGCGTGCACCCTGCCCCGAGTACCCCGACATCCCCACCGGACAAGGGGACCGGATGTCCAAACGGAGACCGGTCACAAAGAGCGCGAGAGAAGCCCTGTCAGTGGCGGACATGCTGTCTGCACAGAGGCCTACAGCACGTGGGGCGCCTGCGGCCTCGAGCCCTAGCTCCACGGACCCCATAGACCGGCCCGGAATGGGTAATCCCCCCACAGAGGCAACCTCCAGTGCCATATTGCAATCTTTGGCCGAGGTAAAGGGCTACTTAGCCGAAGAAATTAAAAGAACAGCGGCTGAAGTAAAGGCCGAAATCGCTGTGATAGGCGCCCGCACCAGCCAGGTGGAGGAAAAACTTGAAGCAGTGGTGGTGGCCCACAACACGGCGGCGACCCTCACGAATAAGCTCCTCACGCGCATGACCGAATTAGAGCTGGAATTGGAAGATGTTTCAAACAGATCACGGCGGAATAATTTGCGTATCCGAGGTCTGCCGGAATCCATCGTAGAAGCAGACCTCGAAAAAACCCTGATGGACAGTTTCAAACAAACCCTGCCTGATATCCCAGACCATCTTTGGGTAGTGGATCGTGTGCATAGAGCCCTCAGGGTCAGGGGTCCAAAGAATAGCCCGCCAAGAGATGTAATTATGCGGCTGCATTATTATAAGACCAAGGAGGCCATACTGCGTCACAGCAGAGCACAGGCCTACATGCCAGAAGGACACCCCATCGAGATATACCAGGACATTGCACCTGCCACCCTCCTCCGGAGAAAAGCTTGGAAGCCTGTCACAGACCTGCTGAGGTCCAGTGGAATCCGATTTGCGTGGGGATACCCTTTTAAGATTCTCGTTTTTAATGGCCCGAATCCAACCGTCCTCCTACCGTCGATGAACATTCCCGCCTTTTTTTGCAGATTTGGGCATTGAGCCTCCACCGGACTTTCAGGTACCGCCAGTCGCTATGGACACTCTCGCCCTGATTGAAGACCCGGTGGAGACACGCTGAACAAGGAGAACCCTACCGGGAGAAGCCGGTGCCTGCCCGGGACCGGGCGCGGGGACCGCACGCAAGTTACCAGCTCTCTATCAACCACTGTTCTTTACCTGATAGACTGCTTAGCTCAGAAAGCCATAATACCATATCACATGCAAAGTTTTTTATATGTATAATTGAGGCTAAATTACTTAACCTTGGGTTGCACACTCTGATTTTAGAGCAGCTAATGTGATGTACGGGGTCTGGGGTGGGGGGGAGGGGGGACTCTGGGGGGATGAAGCGCTTCACTGCAGGGTAACGGGCTGTATTTCTCCATTGATGGCGGCGGCAGAAAAATAGGCCGCATGTGCATGTGGAAAGTTGAGGGGGTTGGGAAGAATGAAGAAAGGGGGGTTGGGGGCCTTGAATAGACGACCGCACGTCATGGGGTGCACCCATGCCGACACCTGGTTGGGGCCGGGGTAACCCTTTCCCTCCGTGGTGGGTTAGAGTAGATTGCCATGTCAAATATCGGTGCGCTGATGTTGTCGGCACTAGCTTGAATTTTGCATGCATAACTCTGTTACAGGGAAGCTATCATTAGTCAATTTCCACACCATCTCAGGGGGGAAGAATAGGCCGTTATAGAGACCCCGTTAGCGTGTCCCATCTGTTTAACAAGCCAGGCTATCGTTCTTAGCAATGTGACAAGGCCCACTCTTCTTGGGCACCCATCCCCATAGCAACGGCCCTGAGGTATTTTTGTATTTTTGGCCTATACACACATGTTTAACTGCTGTAGGTCTCCGTGATGGCCCAGGTGGAGAAGCGCCACTCCGGTGCTAGTGTCTGCGGACTGGGGACGTAATACTGCATGGCCATCACGCATTACCTTCTGAAAGCTCTCAGCCCACCGGGTGGGGGTGGCTGCATTGGATGTCGCGTGGTAGTAACGTTAATGCTACGCCAATACGGCTGGTATACCTTGGTGCAGTAGTTTATTAAGATACTCGTGCACATTTATTTTGGCTTCAATATTGCGTGCTGTATGGCCCGCTGCCCCACAAAAGTTCCCTATTAGAGCTTCCCTGAAGCAATTAGCGACAGGCCGACGCACCCAACCCTGTCCCGAGCCCAAACCGGGCGCCATCCCATGCCGCTGATCGAGTGAAGATGATCCAAGCCCATGGCCCTCTGCGGTGCCCAAGCCTGGGGGTCCTCTGCCACCCCGCCGTGGCTGCGTTTTAGGATCCGCTGTTGTGGGTCCCTGGAGGGGCTATGAGAACTCCCTGATATGATATGAAAGCAGAGACTACACTCTACAAGCAGTAAGGGTCCAGTGTTGTGCCCCCCTCCCCACCCCAGTGCGCCCTAAGGGATCGGGATCTGTGAAGCCCTCTCACTTGAGCGTTGCCGGGGTGCTCTGCGGCTGAGTTTCCCCCCCGCCAGAGGTGATTCCCTCGGTGCGGGGGAAAAGACCTAACTACTTGTACCAGTTTACCATTGTACATTTTACTGTTACGTTTTATTTTCTGTTTTTATTTTTAAGTCAATTTGTGTATATATTTGTTGATTGATCTTAACTCTCTTTTCTCTCTTCTCAAGGGGAACCGAGACCTCTCATTGACCTATCACACTCTCCCCCCCCCCCCCCTCCTTTTCTCCTCTGCACCTATGCCCGGAAACAATCTAAGGGGCCTGCTGCCGGGGGCCGCAGACCTTCCCGACCCACCCTCCTCACACAGGTAAACGCACCGCGTCGGACAGATAGGGTACGCTGACACCTCAACACCACCATGGAACTAAAACGTGAGGTGAGTTTTGTCAATGTCAATGGGCTTAACAGCCCTAACAAACGGAGACTTCTCTTCCGTGAACTTAGAAGGCAGAAAGCGGAGGTAGCCTTTATACAGAAAACACACCTACCGCGCACAGCTAAGACACAATTAACCAACCACCTATTTACCAGATCATTTACCTCCAGGGCACTATGTAAGAGGAACGGTGTTGACATACTTATACACAAAAAATGCCCGTTACACATTACCAGGGTGCAGAGTGACACGGAGGGCCGGTACGTGGTCCTGACGGGTACGCTTCATGCAAATCACCTGATTAATGTCTACGCCCCTAATACCCCGAGCAAAGAATTTTGGTCCACCCTAGAATCATTGATTCAACGACTTCCCAGAGGGATCTTAATCTTAGGAGGGGACCTTAATGCAACGCCGTGCCCGGCCTCAGATCTTGGAGGGGGGCGTCACCTTCCTAGGTCACAGAATAGAGGGGGACAGGACAGACTTTTACACACCTTCATGAACCAAACAGGTCTACTGGATCCCTGGAGGATCCAGCACCCGAGCGAGCGGGATTATACATTCTATTCCGCAGTCCACGCCACCTACTCCAGAATAGACCTCTTCCTAGTCAACCAGCTAGCCATGCCAACTGTCAAGACCTCGGAGATCAACCTGATATCCTGGTCCGATCATGCGGATATCGCACTCACCCTCACAATACCAGGCCCACGCGCCCCGTGGAAGTGGAGATTGAACGCCTCTCTACTTAAAAACCCCCAGACACGGGAAGCCATACAACAGGAAATAACTCGTTACTTCCTGGAAAACTGCTCCCCCGAGATATCACCCACAACAGTATGGGCGGCCCATAAACCGGTGATTAGGGGAATCTTGATTAAGATGGCCACATTCCTAAAGAAAGAAAAATCCAAACAGTTTTTAGTCCTCCAAAAATTACTAAGAAAAACCGAAATGCAAAACAAACAACAAGCGACCTCCCGCACAGCTAGGGAACTGACCGATATCAGGAGACAAATTAGGGAACTAATGCTGGACGAAGTGAGCAGGGACATGATCCACACGAAACTTATGTTTTATGAAAAATCAAATAAAATGGACACATTACTAGCAAGAGCTCTTAGACCCAAACGGACCGCCGCCACCATCACGTCCATTAAAGATGCGCAATGACAAGTCCTTAACAGTCCCACTGATATTAATCGGGAATTCACAAAGTTTTTCACGCAGATTTACAATCACTCTCCAACACTCACACCTGACAACGACACATACATGGCACAAATCAACGACTTCCTACAGAGCGCCAATTTACCGAGCCTCTCGGCAGAAGCCACAGCCCACTTAGGGGAGCCCATAGAAACCGCTGAAATCAGCAGGGCCATAGCGGACCTCAAAGGGGGTAAAGCCCCGGGTCCGGATGGCTTTGACGGTTCCTATTACAATACTTTTAAAGACCAACTGCTACCTCACATGGAAGCTATGTACAAAACCTGGACTGACGGAGACTCACCTAACGCTGACTTGTCCACAGCGGACATAGCACTCCTCCCCAAACCGGACAGAGATAACACAAATGTAGCAAATTACCGCCCCATATCCCTTATCAACTTCGACTTGAAAGTATATGCAAAGATCCTTGCCATCAGACTTAATTCGATACTAGCTAGACTTGTGCACGCTGACCAGGTGGGGTTCGTCCCGACCAGACAGCTCTACGAAAACACAAGACGTGCGGTAGACCTAATGTGGTGGGCAAATAAAACACAAACGCCTTCTCTGATCCTCTCTCTGGATGCAGAGAAGGCCTTTGACAGGATCCAATGGCCATATATGTTCGCAGTATTAGAAAAGATGCAGCTGCCTCCCATGTTTGTGAGGGCCACTCAAGCGCTCTACGCGGTCCCAAGAGCCCAAATCTCACTTCCTGGCACGTATTCTCGGCCTTTCAACCTCAAAAATGGTACCCGTCAGGGTTGCCCCCTCTCCCCCCTCCTGTTTATTCAGGCGCTTGAACCCTTACTGTGCATGATCAGAGCGGAGGGGGGAATTGGAGGCATCAAAGTCGCGACTGAGGAGTTCAAAATATCGGCTTACGCGGACGACGTGTTGCTCACCATTACAGACCCCACAAAGTCAATCCCGCATGTTCTCCGCATCTTACGCGCGTACCAGCTAGTGTCTGGTTATAAAGTAAATATAGAAAAGTCGGTTGGCATGCCCCTGGGCCTCTCTGAGGACGAGGTCCGTTGGCTACGCCATGCGACTGATCTGAAAATCAGTACACAAGCTATCAAATACCTGGGAGTCAAACTCACGCCAAACTATTCTGATTTATATGCCGAAAACCATCACCGGTTGTTAACCACCCTACGACAGGACCTAGACAGGTGGCAGGAAAAAATCTTGTGGCTGGGTAGATTACACACTATTAAGATGAATCTCATGCCGCGTCTATTGTTCCTTTTTCAGGCGTTGCCGGTAGCAGTATCCAAAAATAATTTACAGGCGCTCCAAACAGCGATAGATAATTTTGTCTGGGCAGAGAAAAGGCATCGAGTGGCACGACATACAATGTACACACCTAAGAGCAACGGAGGCCTAGGCCTTCCGAACCTCCACCTATATTACCTCTCAGCTCACCTAGCGCAAATAATCGAATGGCACTCGCCCCCGGATAGACATAGATGGGTCGACTTAGAAACGCTCCTTATGAGAACCGACCTACCGCAATTTTGGATATGGGTGCCCAAAGCAGACCGCCCTGACCTGCACACTACCTGCCCGTCCATCCTCAACTCTATAAGAGTCTGGAATGCCACGGCACATAAATACGCACTTACCTACCCTACATCACCCCTGACTCCATATCTCCGAAACAAAGCGTTCTCACCGGGAATGTCCCCGAGGGACTTTCGGGGCCTGGAGGACACGGGGGTACAACGCTACTGCCAGATGTACCCCCCCCCCCCTGTAGTCTACAAAGCCCAGGAGGGCGTCCTCCCCCTCCCCACAATGCCACCAAAATTGTTGATGGACGTCTCTCCCCCTCTTTTTCTCTCTTTTCCACTCTCAGTGGATCTCTTTCCCCTCTACACTATTAAACCTACTTTTTCTACATAACGCTGACCAACAGTTGTGTAATGAGCACTTGTATTCTTCGTTGTCAATTGTTTCTCTAAAAAATGAAAAATTCCTTGACGGACAGTGATGAAGTTATGATGGAAGTTGAACAGGCAGTGTCCCAGGTTGCCTAGTCTATAACTCTGTACAAATGCATGACATGTAATTCGGCTTTTGCACAAGCCACTATGCTGATGATTTATCACTATGTCTGCCAAGATGGAAAAATAAAGAATTAAAAAAAAAAAGAGGGTGAATATGGGATTAAAAGGGGAAAACAGGAGGGTAGGAGTTCATGGCAATAATTACCTACCCCCTTCTCCACTACAAACCGCAATTTTGTCTTTTTCTGGATTATGCCCATATGACCCATTTAGTCCACTCTTGACTCTGGGGTCAGATTTTTCCTGCCCCTCTAGTCATGTAATATTTTTTTCAACACTGTAAGAGGAGCCGGCGTCGGATCCTGCACCACGTGGGCGCGAAGGAGTAAGGTGAAAGATCATGACACTATATTACAGTGACCCTATGGGTGGCATGGTATATTTTTAAAAGCACCACAATATAAATATATGTTTATCTCTATCACTAATCTCTGTACCTCTCTATATCTGTCTGTCCAACCATCTATCTATCAATCTATCTGCCTAAAGCTTCAATACAGCCTTTGCCCACTCACTTCCAGGGGCCAGAAGCAGTTACCATGCCTAATCTATCTTTAATAATGCCATGACTAATCTGTTCTTACATTTTCTGTAAGACTTAGATGAGGTGTTGCAGCTGTTACTTTAGTCATATGTATGGTGTTTTCTTTTCACTTCATAGCACATACTGGAACTTATTAAAGTATTATGTCATTCATCCCACATTTCAGTGATAACACAAGTAATACAATTGCTGCTCAAATCAGTGTGAGAATGCCATCATGTTTTACTGATATCTACCCATAACCCTGTGTTGCTTGATCTCCTGGTCTAGTGGAAAACATGTTCATTCAGACCATCTGTGGAATTCATAATGCCTTTCTTTTTTTCAAAAGGTGGTCAAAAGGTAGAGTAATGGGACCACTGTATCAATTTTTATAAAAAAAATAAAAAAAAAGGAAACTTTTAGAGTTAAATGTTTATGGAAATTACATTATGAAGACCACACAAATGCGTCTGAGTGTTAGAGTAATTGCATATGTCTATAATTATTATATAAAAACTCATGGTTGGTATTCCCTTAAGCAGTTAAGGGGTTAATATGGGGGTCATCATTGTTATTGTTAGTCTGAAATCTTCAGGGGTATTAAAACACACTATCTGAAGAACCATATAGAAATGGAATGCCTACAGGTTAGTGGAGAACTCATACTTCACAACAGTTTCCTGCCAGCTCCAAAATGCATAAAAAATATGTGTAATATAACTATGGTTTTTAGTTTCAATCTTTAAATGTAGGGGATAAACAATGTATCTCCATACTTCCCAACACTGGGAGGTATGAATGTGGGGCAGGATATGGGGTGGAACATAAAGGGATGTAAATGCATAACATCAGGGAATGAACATGAGACAGCAGAAAAACTAGGGACTGTCCTACCAAATAGATATTAAAGATAAAATCAGTAATTCAGTTTGCATTGGAATCACTGTCCTAATATGTCTCATGATGGTGAGTTCATGGGATTTTGCTTTTCATAAAATGATGTTCACGACAGACGTCACTGTAAAAGCGTAAGGAATATAGTGATTAATAGGTATACTGGGAGATGGCCTGGGAAGTTACCTATTTTTATTAATGCTCTGCATGGCAAGGGATTCGGCACCCACAGGTCATGGTACAGGGAGACATTTCAAATACAGGGACTAGTTGGAATTTGCTCCTTACTAATTTGTAGAGGAACATGCTTTAAAGAACTTGGACTGCAAATTATGTGTGAGGGGTGGTTTTGAATGCTGGTATCACTGTTGCATAATGTAGATGCACTTTGTCGTTGGTCATAGCTGCAGCAACAGGATTACACTTTTTATGTTCTTCTCGGTTTTGTATAACTATGTATGTATGACATTTTGCAGGTGATGTAAGTGTTTCAACGTGTGAGAGAGATAAAGACCAGCAAAAGAGAGACTGGAGGTTGCAGTCAAATGTACAGTTTCAGCATTTAATCGTCATCTATAGAAGAACAAGTTGACCCATTGTGAGTGTTTTCTTCTGTCCTATTGGTAAACATAGTGAAAAATGAACAGTATGCATTCCGTATGTGTGATAATGTATCTTTGTAGTTATATAGTTACATAGGCTGAAAAGGGACATGTGTCCATCAAGTTCAGCCCTTCTCACTTTAGTTTTTTGCTGTTGATCCAAAAGAAGGCAAAACAAAACAGTTTGAAGCACTTTTAAAGCATCACTTTTGCAACAAACACGGGGAAAAATCCCTCTTGACCCCAGAATGGCAGTCAGATTTATCCTTGGATCAATAAGCTATTACCCTACAGTTGAAAAATTATATAATTGAATATTATGTTTTGCAAGTATGCATCTAGTTGCTGTTTAAACATCTGTACAGACTCTGATAAAAGAGAATGCTACATCCTTATTGTTCTTACGGTTAAAAACCTTTCCTTTGCCTTAGACTAAATCTTCTTTGCCAGTTTTAACACATGACCTTGTGTCCTATGTATAGTCCTGTTTGTGAATAGATTTTCACACAACGGTTTGTATTGGCAAAGGATATAATTGTATAATGTTATCATATCCCCTCAGAAGTGATGTTTTTCTAAACTAAAGAGGTTTAAATTTCTTAATCTTTCTTTATAGCTAATATGTTCCTTTCCTTTTATTAAATCTGTAGCCCGCCTCTGCACTTTTTCTAGTGCCATAATATCCTTCTTCAGAACAGGTGCTCAAAATTGCACAGGATATTCAAGATGTGGTCTTACCAATGATTTATCAAGAGGCAAAATGATATTCTCATCCCAAGAATTAATGCCCTTTTTCATGCATGACAATAACTTACTGGCCTTAGCCACTGCTGACATTGCACATTGTTGCATAGTTTGGTGTCTATAACAATTCCCAAATCCTTCTTGTGTGTAGTTATCCCTAATTCGCTTCCATTTAGAGTATAACTTGGTTGTGCATTCTTCACGCCGAAGTGCATAACTTTGCATTTTTCTACATTATATTTAATCTGTGATTTGAGTGCCCAGTGCCCCAGTCCATCTAAATTGCTCACATTGTATTACTTTACAGAGTTTTGTGTCATCTGCAAACACTGAAACATGACTTTCAATGCTTTTTTCAAGATCATTTATAAACATGTTAAATATAAGGGGTCCCAGAACAGACCCTTGAGGGACACCACTTGCCACCTCTGTCCAGCTTGAAAATTTACCATTAATGACAACTCTCTGTACACTATTTTTAAGCCAATGTTCTACCCAAGAACAAGAATTTCCATCTAGATCAATTTCTTTGAGTTTGAACACTAATCTATTGCGTGGAACTGTATCAAACACCTTGGCAAAATCCAAATACATCACATCCACTGCAACACCCAGATATATAAGTCTACTTACTTCTTCATAAAATGCAATCAAGTTAGTTTGACATGACCTGTGCTTCATAAAATCATGCAGATTTTTGCTGATGACCACGTTTTTCTCAAGAAATTCTTGAATGTTATCCCTTAACCTCTTAAGGACACATGGCATGTGTGACATGTCATGATTTCCTTTTATTCCAGAAGTTTGGTCCTTTCAAATACGTTCCCAGCCACAGAAGTATTCCTGACCCTATAGTGTTAACACCACCATCTAGCCCCCCTGGGCCCGTCATGCCTCCATAAATATAGCAAAATCTTACTGTATTCAAGCCAGAAGCTGTAACTCTGCATACTGTTTGTCTAAAAAAAAACAAGCAGTCTCCTGACATCATGAGAGGTGGTAGCCTGATCCAATCATAGGATTGGCTGAGACTGACGAAGAGGCAGATCAGGTGCAGAGCCAGCATGATTCAAACACAGCCCTGGCCAATCAGCATCTCCTCATAGAGATGAATTGAATCAATGAATCGCTATGAGGAAAGTTCAGTGTCTGCTTGCAGAGGGAGGAGATACTGAATGTGTGGATGCATTTTAGGCAGCCATGACCCAGGAAGGATCTCTAACAGACATCTGAGACGTTATCACTAGGGTGTAATGTAAACACTGCATTTTCTCTGAAAAGACAGTGTTTACAGCAAAAAAGCCTGAAGGTAATGATTCTACTCACCAGAACAAATTCAATAAGCTGTAGTTGTTCTGGTTAGCTCACAGGTAAGGATTTTGTACCCTTCATGAATATAGGAACCCCATCTGACTTCCTCCAATCCTCCGGTACACTTCCTGAAAGAAAATAATCTTTAAAAATTAAAAACAGAGGTTCACTTATCTCCACACTTATTATTATTACTGGTATTTATAGCACCAGCATATTCCGTAGCACTTTACAATATTATCAAAGGGGGAGATTTAACAAATGAGACAATTACAAAAACAGGATGTACAAAATTACAGGAACAATAGGTTGAAGATGGCCCTGCTCAAATGAGCTTACAGTCTATAGGAGTTCCTTAAGTACTCATGGATGAATACCGTCAGGTCCTGAGATTTGTTTATATTCACTTTTTTAGTTGCTGCAGCACCTTGTCTTGAGTCATCCAATTAGAATTTTTCTGCAAAAATATTTGCAGCAATCATTTGCATATCTATTGCCATAGGTTCTTCTTTAATATATACTGAGGACAAATAGTTAAAGGGACACTATAGCCAGCAAAACAACGTCAGCTTAATGAAGCAGTTTGCCGCCGCAGTTTCACTGCTCAATTCTCTGCCATTTAAGAGTTGTTTATGCAGCCCTAGTCACACCTCCTTGCATGTGACTTACACAGCCTTCCAACACTTCCAAAGAGTCATCTAATGTTTACACTTTCTGTATTGAAAATACTGTTTAATTTAGAATTTCTTATCCCCTGCTGTGCTAATAGCTTTCAAGACTCTGCAGGAGCCTCTTGTATGTAATTAAAGTTCAATTTACAGAGCAGGAAATAAAAACTTTTAAAGTAAGTTACAACTGATTGAAAGTGAAACCATTTATTTCATGCAGGTTATGTGAGTCACAGTCAGTGGAGGTGTGGCTATGCCTGCATAAAAAGAAACAAAGGTGATTTAACTCCTAAATGGTGGAGAATTGAGCGGTGAGACTTCAGGGGCATGATCCATACACCAAAACTGATTCATTAAGCTAAAGTTTGGATGACTATAGTTTCCCTTTAATGAAAAGGCAGACATTTTAAATAACTAACGCCCACATACCAGTTTTTAGTGTACCTACACTTTCATTTTTTAGTTGTTTTTTTTTAGAATTTCTGTACTTAAAAAATGCTTTGGGGTTGGTTTTGCTCTCTTTGGCTATCACTTTCTTTTTTTTTTTTTTGTCAATCTTTCTTTTATTGAGGCATATTAGATGGGATACAGAAACAAAGAGAGGGAAATGCAAAAACGAATTACATTAAAGGGTACGTACATCGTTAGCTTAAGAAATTACATTTCCTGAGTGATGATGCCTCTTTTTTAATTATGTTAACGTGTCGTGTAACAAAAGCGTGTTGTAGCTAGTATCAGCGTCTATCCTGATAGACTATAGGAGACTAACATTAGGCTATGCAAAACTTAGGTACATAGTAAATAAGTAGTGTGTAAGGTCACAGCAGAAAAAACAACGAGTGGTATTCGCCGGGTACCTGCTAGCATTCCTTTAAGACATTTAAGATAGGTACATGCATATAGATGAGCCTAAGTTAGTCTAGCTAGTAAACTGTAGCGTTTAGTGCACTATATCTTCCAATAAGTAGGGCTACATAAGAGGTAACAGGCTTCTTGTTATATCCCCCTCATTATCAGTGATGCATGGCATAACAGTAGTGTGAACTGGAGAGAGTCCTAGCAGTGCAAAGCAAAGTGACAGGCAGTCCTCTACATCAAAGATTTCAAACTAAAAAGTAAAAAGTAAAAAGGGGGGTAAAATTTAAGAATATTATGTGTCCACAAACCAGTCCCCCTCAGCCCATGCCGATTCTTGGCATGCAGGTTTGGCTATCACTTTCTCATCTTGTAGTTTAGGAAATCAAATCCCCTTTTTGCATGCATTATTGGCTTCCTTATATATTTTTATAGAATGCCTCTGATTTGTCCGATTTAAAGGCTTTGAATGCCCTTTACTTATTTTTAATTTCTCTATTCACTTTTCCACTAAGCCACATTGGTTTCAATTTTTTTTTTTTTTTTTAGAATTATTACCCAATGGTACATCCTGAGAAATGTACCTATGTGGTATTGGGTGATGCTGGATGTCCTCATGCATAGCATGAGGGAGTCCAGGGGCAGTTAGGCGACCAAAAGTAGACAGGCACTAGAGGTGGAGTTAACCCAGACAGGTAGTTATTGCAGTTCATTAATACCTGCAATAATTACCACTGCAGGGTTAAGGGACTAGGTACAGTGCACACAGACTACTTCAATGAGCTGAAATGGGCTGGGTGCCTATAGTGTATCTTTTAAGGGAAAACCTTTATAGAGTGGTGGCTGACAAAAAGGTTATTTCTTTCTGTGACACCTTTCTGTGGGGCCAGGGTTACTGGTTAGAACTTTACAATGAGACACATTTCTTAAATCGATGAATACATATACAAGGACATTTCTTGACATAGAAGAAGTTATCTTGTCTTTACTTTGTAAGATAAAAATTAGATATCTGTATAGTAGCCAATACAATAATGCCTGGGCATGTCTGACAGGGTTGTTAACTAAATTGCAAATTTTAGTGAATACATCAATCTGAATGACAAAATCTAAGCAAATATAGTAGATATGTAAAAGTTCTCAGTCTGGGCTGTAATCACAGCTTGATTATTTTAGCCTTGATTTTGCCAGTCTGAGATAATCTGAGTTTAGAGAATAACCCTGTGTATGAGTATTTAAATCATAAAAAATAAACATTGTGGCAACGTGGGAACTCTTGATTGTGGGTGAGAAGTTAAATGTAAAGGCAATTTGTTATTTAAGTAGTATCACAGTTTAGCATGCAACAAAAAAGTCTAGCTGGCGGCCCAATAAAACGAAAATTTTAAATAAAATTATTGAAAACCATTACACTAAGCAGAACATGATCCACGGTTTATTTCTTTTGGGCAAATGCTCTGTCTCTCCCCCCGAGCCTGGTAATGACCTTAACATTCTGTTCATGGATCTGCATCCAATTAGTTTTTGCTGGTGAGTGCAATGAACTTCCTTGAAATGGTTGTGATGATATAATTAGAGACATTACACCTAATTGAAAGTGATTGCCAGATTTTCCCAAAGCTGTAAGAAGTTCTGGCAGTGTACTGCCATCATGCAGTTTCTTTAGCTTGTTATGTGCATAATACTGCAGTGTGACTTATATGATTTGTCCAGTTTTAATATGTGTTTCTTCCAAATGAATAAGTCTATGAAATTATTATTTTCCAATTAATACCACAGTTGCCAGGACCTTGTAGCGATGAAAGCAATACCGTTGCGATGTTCACAGGAAATGAACACTCCATTCTGAATTATAATTGTCCGTAGCATATTTAAGGTATTTGTCATCCAAACATATGCTTAAATATAAATTTTGATTGACAAGAACTTCAAAATATGCTCTAGGTGGTTATTTAAAAAATTGCTGAGTTAATTCCTTGTGAGGGTTTCTGTCACATTAAGTTCACTATTATAGTTTTATTGCAAATGTGTATAAGACATTTTGTTTTATTATCTTAACGTTACGTATTTTTACATTAGAAAAGCTTGGTTTTGTTTTTTTACATGCACATATTTGTAATGTATAAATAAAATATGTACAAATAATGCATGATTTTGAATTAAAACAATTGATTTTCATCAATTTCTGTCCAGCTTTTGAGTTTGAATCCTGCAATATGGATTGCTAGATCTTAAATAGTTACATAGTCATTAGTGATGTACCGAACTGTTCGCTGGCGAATAGTTCCCGGCGAACATAGCGTGTTCGCGTTCGCCACGGCGGACGAACACATGCACGGTTCGATCCACCACCTATTCGTCATCATTGAGTAAACTTTGACCCTGTGCCTCACAGTCAGCAGACACATTCCAGCCAATCAGCAGCAGACCCTCACTTCCAGACCCTCCCACCTCCTGTACAGCATCCATTTTAGATTCATTCTGAAGCTGCACTCTTAGATAGAGGAGGGAAAGTGTAGCTGCTGCTCATTTGATAGGGAAATGGATAGCTATGCTAGTGCATTCAGTGCCCACTACAGTCCTGAAGGACTCATCTGATCTCTGCTGTAATACCTTTTTAGGGCTAGAACATCAGTCTGCTTTTTTTCCTGTGTAATCTAATTGCAGATGCCTGCCTGCCAGCTTCTGTGTCAGGCTCACAGTGGATACTGTGCCCACTTGCCCAGTACCACCACTCATATCTGGTGTCACAATAGCTTTCATTTAAAAACAAAAAAAATTTTTTCACTGTAATAGATTGAATAGCAGTTAGTTGTCTGCAAGCGTCTGTGTGTCAGGCCAACAGCGTGTACTCTGCCAACCTCAGCCAGTGCACAGTGCCACTCATATCTGGTGTCACAATGGTGTGCATTTAAAAACCCAAAAACTTTTTTTTCACTGTAATAGATTGAATAGCAGTTAGTTGACTGCAAGCGTCTGTGTGTCAGGCCAACAGCGTGTACTCTGCCAACCTCTGCCAGTGCACAGTGCCACTCATATCTGGTGTCACAATAGCGTGCATTTAAAAACAAAAACATTTTTTTCACTGTTATAGATTGAATAGCAGTTAGTTGTCTTCAAGCGGGTGTGTCAGGCCTACAGCGTGTACTCTGCCAACCTCTGCCAGTGCAAAGTGCAACTCTTATCTGGTGTCGCAATAGATTGCATTTAAAAACCCAAAAACTTTTTTCACTGTTATAGATTTAATAGCAGTTAGTTGTCTGCAAGCGGGTGTCAGGCCTACAGCGTGTACTCTGCCAACCTCTGCCAGTGCACAGTGCCACTCATATCTGGTGTCACAATAGCGCGCATTTAAAAACCCAATTTTTTTTTCACTGTTATAGATTGAATATCAGTTAGTTGTCTTCAAGCGGGTGTCAGGCCTACAGCGTGTACTCTGCCAACCTCTGCCACTGCACATTGCCACTCACATCTGGTGTCACAATAGCGTGTATTTAAAACCAAAACATTTTTTTACACTGTTATAGATTGAATAGCAGTTAGTTGTCTTCAAGCGGGTGTGTCAGGCCTACAGCGTCTACTCTGCCAACCTCTGCCACTGCACAGTGCCACTCATATCTGGTGTCACAATAGCGTGCATTTAAAAACCCAAAAACCGTTTTCACTGTTATAGATTAAATAGCAGTTAGTTGTCTTTAAGCGGGTGTGTCAGGCCTACAGCGTGTACTCTGCCAACCTCTGCCAGTGCACATTGCCACTCATATCTGGTGTCACAATAGCGTGCATTTAAAAACAAAAACATGTTTTTCACTGTTATAGATTGAATATCAGTTAGTTGTCTTCAAGCGGGTGTGTCAGGCCTACAGCGTGTACTCTGCCAACCTCTGCCACTGCACAGTGCCACTCATATCTGGTCTCACAGTAGCTTGCACGCATAGTACCACTAATCCAAAAAAAAATGACAGGCAGAGGCAGGCCACCCCGCAGGGGCCGTCGTGGTCGTGGTGCTGTGATTCCCTTTTGCCCTAGAATAATGCCCAGTTTTCAGAGGCCACGTACCCTGAACTTGAAAAGTTCTGAGGACATAGTTGACTGGCTAACACAGGACACCCAATCTTCTACAGCTTCCGCTCGGAACCTTGACGCACCATCCTCCTCCAGCTTAGCTTCGGGCACCTCTCAAGATACCACTCACCCGCCTACCGCCACCACCAACACTAGCACCACAGCCGCTTCACTTTATCTGTCAGAGGAGTTATTTACACATCAGTTTGAAGAAATTAGTGATGTGCAACCATTATTGCCAGAGGATGTAGATAACAGGGATATGTCTGAGTCAGGCAGCATTACACACATGGACGTACGGTGTGATGATGATGATTTTGTACCCGCTGCTGCTTCCTTTGCTGAGTTGTCAGATACAAGTGAAGCGGTTGATGATGACGATGCGTCCATGGATGTCACGTGGGTGCCCGCTCGGCAAGAAGAAGAACAGGGGGAAAGTTCAGATGGGGAGACAGAGAGGAGGAGGAGACGAGTTGGAAGCAGGGGGAGGTCGTCGCAAGAAGCTAGTGGCACAGTCAGACAGCATGCATCGGCACCCGGGGTCAGCCCGACTGCACGCTAATCAACGCATGCTGTGTCCACCACCAGAATGCCGTCATTGCAGAGCTCAGCAGTGTGGAATTTTTTTTGTGTGTCTGCCTCTGACAACACCGATGCCATTTGCAACCTGTGCCAAAAGAAACTGAGTCGTGGGAAGTCCAACACCCACCTAGGTACAACTGCTTTGCGTAGGCACATGATCGCACATCACAAACGCCTAAGGGATCAACACATGAGTACAAGCAGCACACAAACTCAATGCCGCCATCTTCCTCCTGGTCCAGCATCTTCAGCCATATCAACCACTGCTGTCCTCATTGCCCCCTCTCAACCATCCGCCACTCCGTCTCTCGCCTTGAGCAGTTCCCGCTCATCTGCCCACAGTCAGGTGTCTGTCAAGGACATGTTTGAGCGTAAGAAGCCAATGTCAGAAAGTCACCCCCTTGCCCAGCGTCTGGCACTTGGCTTGTCTGAACTATTAGCCCGCTAGCTTTTACCATACAAGCTGGTGGAGTCTAAAGCGTTCAAAAAATGTGTAGCTATTGGGACACTGCAGTGGAAGGTACGCGGACGAAATTTCTTTTCACAAAAGGCAATCCCCAACCTGTACTCGATTGTGCAAAAGGAAGTAATGGCATGTCTGGCACACAGTGTTGGGGCAAGGGTCCATCTGACCACTGATACCTGGTCTGCAAAGCATGGTCAGGGCAGGTATATCACCTACACTGCGCATTGGGTAAGCCTGCTGACGGCTGCCACGCATGGAATGCATGGCTCTGCAGAGGAGTTGGTGACACCGCCACGACTTGCAGGCAGGCCTGCTGCCACCTCCTCTACTCCTCCTACTCCATGCTCTTCCATAACCTCCTCAGCTGAGTCCTCTTCTGCTGCTGTGTCTTGCTCCACATCAACGGCAGGCCCCCAGCTCCCCAGGTACTATTCCACATCCCAGATACGGCAGTGTCACGCCGTCTTGGGTTTGACTTGCTTGAAAGCAGAGAGTCAAACCGGACAAGCACTCCTGTCCGCCTTGAACGTACAGGTGGAAAAGTGTCTGACTCCGCAGCAACTGGATATCGGCAAAGTGGTTTGTGACAACGGAACAAATTTGTTGGCGGCATTGAAGTTGGGCAAGTTGACACATGTGCCGTGCATGGCACATGTGTGTAATCTGATCGTACAACGCTTTGTGCATAAGTACACAGGCTTACAGGACGTCCTGAAGCAGGCCAGGTACGTGTGTGGCCATTTCAGGCGTTCCTACACGGCCATGGCACACTTTGCAGATATCCAGCGGCGAAACAACATGCCAGTGAGGCGTTTGATTTGCGACAGCTCGACATGTTGGAATTCAACACTCCTAATGTTCGACTGCCTGCTCCAACAAGAAAAAGCCGTTAATGAATATTTGTATGACCGGGGTGCTAGGACAGCCTCTGGGGAGCTGGGAATTTTTTTGCCACGTTACTGGAAGCTCATGCGCAATGCCTGTAGGCTCATGCGTCCTTTTGAGGAGGTGACAAACCTAGTCAGTCGCACCGAAGGCACCATCAGCGACATCATACCATTTGCTTTCTTCCTGGAGTGTGCCCTGCGAAGAGTCCTGGATCAGGCCGTAGAAACCGCCTTATCAGCATCGCTTGCTGGACCTGCGACAACGCTGGAAGAGGATTGTGAGGAAGAGGAGTCAGAGGAGGAATGTGGCTTTGAGGAGGAGGAGGAAGACCAACCACAACAGGCATCCCAGGGTGCTCGTTGTCACCTATCTGGTACCCGTGGTGTTGTACGTGGCTGGCGTGGCGTGGCCTCAGTGATCATTGAGATCACTGAGGAGGAGGAACGGGAAATGAGTAGCTCGGCATCCAACCTTGTGCAAATGGGGTCTTTCATGCTGTCGTGCCTGTTGAGGGACCCTCGTATAAAAAGGCTGAAGGAGAACGACCTGTACTGGGTGTCCACGCTACTAGACCCCCGGTATAAGCAGAAAGTGGCTGAAATGTTACCAAATTATAACAAGTCGGAAAGGATGCAGCATTTGCAAAATAAATTAACAAGTATGCTTTACACAGCGTATAAGGGTGATGTCACAGCACAACGGGAATCTAACAGGGGAAGAGGTGAAAGTAATCCTCCTCCTCCCACTACCACGCCGGCAAGGACAGGACGCTTTAACCCCTTAAGGACCAAACTTCTGGAATAAAAGGGAATCCTGACATGTCACACATGTCATGTGTCCTTAAGGGGTTAAAGACGTGTTGTTGATGGAGGACATGCAGAGCTTTTTAAGTCCTACGCATCGCCACAGCTCTTCGGGATCCACCCTCAGAAAACGACTCGACCGACAGGTAGCAGACTACCTCGCCTTAACTGCAGATATCGACACTCTGAGGAGCGATGAACCCCTTCACTACTGGGTGTGCAGGCTTGACCTGTGGCCTGAGCTATCCCAATTTGCGATAGAACTTCTGGCCTGCCCCGCTTCAAGTGTCCTGTCAGAAAGGACCTTCAGTGCAGCAGGAGGTATTGTCACTGAGAAGAGAAGTCGCCTCGGTCAAAAAAGTCTAGATTACCTCATATTTATTAAGATGAATTAGGGATGGATCCCGAAGGGACTGACAGTGGGCGATACATTCGACTAAAAAAGGCCTGATGAGATGAGCTACCTTGGGCTAAAAATGGTCCACACGCTGCTGCATTTTAGTTCTGAATGCCGGTTGACTTGCGTGACTTATCCGTCACCAACTAGGGTTCAAGCCGCAATGTTTTAGGGCAAGTTCTGCCTGGGAAACAAACATCAATTTTTATGGCCGCTGCTATAGCAGCGGCTGCAACAATACCTAATTTTTCAGGCATGTGTACATGTCTAATTTTTTGGGCCTCTGGTGCTGCACTGTGGCTTCAAAAACCAAACAAAAAAAAGGCACATAACAGGGATTAAACTGATAGGAATAGTACTATTTAACACATCACTCCTATCTGGTGGCACATTAGATTGCTCGCGCAGTGCCCCAAATTTGAAGTAGGAGGACCGACCAAGCATCTTTTTCCATTTCCCGGTTCCTAAAATCGATGCCATATACACGTCCCCTGATAGGGCGCCAACTCGTTATTCTCTTTTTCACTTCACTAGGGACACTTTACTGCACTATGGGCACTTAGACCCACTCTTTGTCTTGCACAGTGTTATTCCTAGCCAGCATCTGTGATGGGAAATCAGGCAGTCATCTAAACGTTTAGATTGAGCTTTAGCTTAGAACACCCTTGAAGGTGTTTAAGGAGATTAGGGCTAGTTTAGAGGATTCTTCTTAGACCTCTCTGAGTCTTTATAGCCCTTCTACCTATAGCATTTCTGGAAACTAGCTAAGAGAAAGGGTGGCTGTGTGTCTGTGATACATTTAACTTTATATCACCTAATTGACACTTTTTTTATGACAGCATCACTCCGCTCTCCATACTCTCTGCCTATACCCATCTATTTAGAGGGAATTTCCTTGCCCCTGGCAATATTATATAATAGGTAATAGTATTACCATTATTACACAATTGGTCACTATAGGGGAATGAGTATAGTATCCCTTTGTTATTTATAAATGATACAATAAAGACTTTTGTCCATTATTCAATTTAAGGACACATGACATGTGTGGCATGTCATGATTCCCTTTTATTCCAGAAGTTTAGTCCTTAAGGGGTTAACAAAGGGTACTAACCATGGTATTAGGAGGCATTACTCTGCTTTCCCTTTCTCCCTCTATTATACACCTATGCTCACTAGGATTTGTAGGTATCACTATTATAGTTGTCTAACCTTTTCCTATGCCAGTTTTAGATCTCCTTCTTGGGAGATTTTTTCTTTTTTCAGTTTATTAGCATACCTGGGTACAAGCCCTTGGTGGGGCTGGCACCACCACCTGACCACATTTCCTCGTTTCTTCCACTCATACCGCTTTTTACATCTTTGAAGGGGTTTGGCGAAACAAGGAAATAGTCCTCTACTCGTAACAGGGATTAAACTGATAAGAATAGTACTACTTAACACACCTTATAATAACGCAGAGAGAGGCAACGCAGAGAGAGGAGTCTGAAGAAGAGGAGTCAGAGGAGGAAGGTGGCTTTGAGGAGTTGAAAGACCAAACACAGCAGGCGTCCCAGGGGGCTTGTTGTCACCTTTCGGGGACCCTTGGTGTTGTACGTGGCTGGGTGGAAGAAGAGACCTTCAATGACATCAGTGAGGACAAGGAACGGAGCTGTCTAGCTTGGTATCCAACCTTGTGCAAATGGGGAGTTTGCGGTTGTGCAAATGGACTGTTTGCGGTTGTTTGCGGTGCGTTAAACGGGGAGTTTGGTCTGTCACTGTGAAGCGGGCGTAACCCTTACACTACCTGATCGATACAACATCATACAGTAGGTCCCCCCCTCATTATTTTTATGGCCCCCACCCACCGCTCGCGGGTGGTGGCGGGCGGGAGGACAGTAGGTCCCCCCCCATTGTGATTTATGGCCTCCACCCACCGCGCAGGGGTGAGGGCCGGGGGGGAGGAAAGTAGCCCCCCCCTTATCCTTATTTACTGAATATTCCCCTGTATAACAATGTTTGGTATTTAGTGAATATTCCCTATTCTGCTCTGTGTCAGTGTGTATCAGGGTCTCTGAGGACAGGTGTCAATACATATCTGCCAAGTGACCCTATGTAGGGGGAACAGTCCCTATTCTGCTCTGTGTCAGTGTGTATCAGGGTCTCTGAGGACAGGTGTCAATCCATATCTGCCAAGTGACCCTATGTAGGGAGGAACAGTCCCTATTCTGCTCTGTGTCAGTGTGTATCAGGGTCTCTGAGGACAGGTGTCAATCCATATCTGCCAAGTGACCCTATGTAGGATGAACAGTCCCTATTCTGCTCTGTGTCAGTGTGTATCAGGGTCCCTGAGGACAGGTGTCAATCCATATCTGCCAAGTGACCCTATGTAGGGGGAACAGTCCCTATTCTGCTCTGTGTCAGTGTGTATCAGGGATCCTTAGGATAGGTGTCAATCCATATTCGAAGTATATTCGAAGCTTGGGCTTGTCACCAGTGGGGTACCTCAGGGATCTGTACTTCTCTTTAATATTTCTCATTCTCTTTAATATTTTTATTAGTGATATTGCAGAAGGTCTTGACGGTAAGGTGTGTCTTTTTGCGGATGATACTAAGATATGTAACAGGGTTGATGTTCCAGGAGGGATAAGCCAAATGGAAAATGATTTAGGTAGACTAGAAAAATGGTCAGAGTTGTGGCAACTGACATTTAAGGTGGATAAGTGCAAGATAATGCATCTTGGACGTAAAAACCCAAGGGCAGAGTACAGAATATTTGATAGAGTCCTAACCTCAACATCTGAGGAAAGGGATTTAGGGGTGATTATTTCTGATGACTTAAAGGTAGGCAGACAATGTAATAGAGCAGCAGGAAATGCTAGCAGAATGCTTGGTTGTATAGGGAGAGGTATTAGCAGTAGAAAGAGGGAAGTGCTCATGCCATTGTACAGAACACTGGTGAGACCTCACTTGGAGTACTGTACACAGTACTGGAGACCCTATCTTCAGAAGGATATTGATACCTTAGAGAGAGTTCAAAGAAGGGCTACTAAACTGGTTCATGGATTGCAGGATAAAACTTACCAGGAAAGGTTAAAGGATCTTAACATGTATAGCATGGAGGAAAGACGAGACAGGGGGGATATGATAGAAACATTTAAATACATAAAGGGAATCAACACAGTAAAGGAGGAGACTATATTTAAAAGAAGAAAAACTACCACAACAAGAGGACATAGTCTTAAATTAGAGGGACAAAGGTTTAAAAATAATATCAGGAAGTATTACTTTACTGAGAGGGTAGTGGATGCATGGAATAGCCTTCCAGCTGAAGTGGTAGAGGTTAACACAGTAAAGGAGTTTAAGCATGCGTGGGATAGGCATAAGGCTATCCTAACTATAAGATAAGGCCAGGGACTAATGAAAGTATTTAGAAAACTGGGCAGACTAGATGGGCCGAATGGTTCTTATCTGCCGTCACATTCTATGTTTCTATGTTTCTATGTTTCATATCTGCCAAATGACCCTATGTAGGAGGAACAGTCCCTATTCTGCTCTGTGTCAGTGTGTATCAGGGTCTCTGAGGACAGGTGTCAATCCATATCTGCCAAGTGACCCTATGTAGGGGGAACAGTCCCTATTCTGCTCTGTGTCAGTGTGCATCAGGGTCCCTGAGGACAGGTGTCAATCCATATCTGCTAAGTGACCCTATGTATGGGGAACAGTCCCTATTCTGCTCTGTGTCAGTGTGTATCAGGGTCTCTGAGGACAGGTGTCAATCCATATGTCAAGGTGTCAATATGTCAGGGGTCAATCCATATCCATTGTCATTTAGGAATATTAGGTGATTTATGCCCTTTATGGATTAAAACCAGACTCTGCATCAACTGTGTAATTTTCCATGGGAGTTTTGCCATGGATCCCCCTTCGGCATGCCACAGTCCAGGTGTTAGTCCCCTTGAAACAACTTTTCCATCACTATTGTGGCCAGAAAGAGTCCCTGTGGGTTTTAAAATTCGCCTGCCCATTGAAGTCTATGGCGGTTCGCCCGGTTCGCGAACATTTGCGGAAGTTCGCGTTCGCCGCTCGCGAACCGAAAATGTTATGTTCGCGACATCACTAATAGTCATGTATGCAAAGAAAAACAAAACACTTACATCCATCAAGTTTAGGCTTGTTTTTCTACTGTTGATCAAAAATAAGGTGAAAGCTCCAATTTGAAGTGATTTCTTATTCTGACAGAAAACTGTGAAGAAAAAAACTTTTCAAACCTTTTCAACTCCAAAGTAGCAGTCCTATTAATGAACAGTTTAGTAGAGAGCTGTATTATCTTATCATATCCCCACTGAGGTGCCTTTTTCTAAAGTAAGCAAGTTCATTTGTTTTAGCCTTTTATCATAAATAAATATTTAATCCCCAAATTTTCTTTTTTAGCCTATGTCTGTATTCTTCATAGTTCCATAACATCTTTTAATATAATAGGGGGCAAAAAGTGTACTACAATGTGGAATCTAATAATTGAATTATAAAGAGACAAGATTATACTCTTGTTCCATTTATTAATACCACTTTTGTAATATTTTAGGAAGGAAGTAAGTCAATTTATTTGAGGACAGGTCTCAAAGGAGCCTCCACAATTAATTGATTCTCTTATCATATGAAGTGCTCATTTTAACATAATGGGGTTATAACTTTCCAGTTTTGTTAATGTTAGTTTTGGCATCTCGGCTTATTGTCAGCATTGGTCACTGGTTAGGAATATAGAAGCAGCTGGTAGCCAAAAATATCACTACTGACTTCTCCAGTAACAGAACTGCTCAAGGTCATCTGTAGAAACGTCCACAAAGAGATGGAATTCTCTATCTGTCTTTCTGCAGAGCAGGCCAGCCACTCACCCTTCCCTCCTGCTCGCAGTGCCAGAGGAGCGTCTGGCCTGCTTGAGCAGGGTTGGACCTGGAGGACTGGCGGCTCATCTTAAGGTAGGGTAAGAGGGGCTTGGGGGACCTCCCTGTGTATTGTGTTAAATTGGGGAGGGGTGCAGTGTATTAATTTGAAGGGGGGCAGGCAGTGTTTTAATTTGTGGGAGGGAGGGGAACAGTGTATTAAATTGGGGGAAGGAGGTGGCAGTGTATTAGAGTGGTGAAAGGGGGGCAGTGTATTATAGTGGTGGGAGGGGCAGTGTATTAGAGTGGGGGAGGGGGCCAGTGTGTTAAATTAAGGGGAGTGCAGTGTATTAATATGGGGAGGGAGGAGGCAGTGTATTAAGTTGGGTGAGGGGTGGTGGGAGTGGGGGCACTGTATTCAATTAGAGTGGAGGGAGGGGGCAGTGCATTAGATTGAGGGGTGAAGGAGGCAGTGTATTAAAGATTAAGGGTAAGTGTATTAGATTAGGTTGAGGGGGCAGTGTATTGGATTTGTGGGCATTGTATTAGAATGGGGGGAAGGGTTCAGTGCAGGCCAGGACTGGCCATCGGGCATACTGGGCAAATGTCCTGTGGGCCGCGGTGAACATGGGCCGAGGCCGGCAGGGGAGGTCTCCCCGACCGGTCCATGCAGGGCCCTTGCTATTCGAGTGCCGCCCCCTGCTGTGTTCCATGACGGTCTGGTGGGGAGATCAAAGATCTCCCTCACCGGCCCACATGCAGTGTGATGTAGCCACCGGCTGGGGAGGGAGGGAAACGGGACGGGACAGGACACGGAGGAGCTCTATCTTGTAGCTCCACCGCCTTCCTCTCGTGAGATACGGAGTGTTGCCATGGCCTTGCGAGAGTGAACAGGCTAGAGTTCACTCACCACTAGGACCACCAGGAATGGCAGCACGGTCCCCACTCCCATGCTAAAGGTAAGAAGGGAGGGAGAATACAATGCCTGTTTTTTTTCTTTTCTTTATTTTTATTATCCCCCCAATACACAATCCCTCCAAACAAGCACATCCCCTACACACACAGCACCCTAACACACTCACACACACTGCACACCTCACACACAGCACCCTCACACACACACACACACAGCACCCTAACACACACTCACACATACAGCACCCTCACGCACATACTGCACACCTCACACACACACACACAATACTTACAAACATATATGTATATATATGTATATATATATATATATATATATATATATATATATATATATATATATATATATATATATACTATAGAACCCCTCATACACATACTGCACCCCTAAACACATTGCATTCCAGACACACACCAGATCCCTTACCCAACTCTGGATCATCTAAACATATACATACACTAGATCCCTAAATATACACTCTGAATCCTCTATACACACACACACACACACTAGATCTCCTATATACAGCCTGGGTCCTTCAAACACACACTAGATGCCCTACACACACACACACACACTGTGCCACCTACACACACACACACACTACATTTCTGACATACACACTCTGGATCCACTATGCACACACTTGATTCCTTGTAAGCAAACACACACTACATTCCCTACACACACACACTCTCTACAAGCCCTACACACACTACATCACCTATATACACACACTACAGAATGTATGCACATACTATGCACCCTATACACACACTCTCTACAGCACCTAGACACACATACATTACATTACACAAACGCAACATGACTAAAACCAACCTATTAACACAAAATCACACCACAATCAGCTCACTCTACACACATGCAATCCCATAAGCAGGCTCCAAAGACATGCACAGTACTCTTTCCTGTCATTTTTGTCTCCTGGTATCCCATTTATGGAGACACGATAGACAAGTTTCAAGCAAACACAATGCAAGCGTGTTATTAAATTTGCTTGTGCTGTGCAGAACAAATACAGGGCCTTTTTCTCATGCTAGAGCTCTTCAGCAGAGCTCTGCGCATGGTCTGCAAGAGCATTGCACCAACATGCGCACTTTGAGATGGGGCGTACTTGTCACTGGGGATGACAAAACACACCCTATCTGTCTGCACCTCCTTTTCAGTGGGCCGCTGTGATAAAAAAACGCCCGGGCCAAATTTTTTTCCGGCCCTGGGTCAGTGTATTAGATTGGATCAGCATGGAGGGCGCTGGATGCTCCCCTTTGAGATGCTGACTGGCTGCGCAACTTTTTGCCACACATGCACAATAGCCTCCCAATGCTTTCCTATAGGAAAGCATTGGATTGGCTGAGATCATCAAGTGCAGAAACCACTCATAGGACTTTAAAATAAAATAAATATAATGTAATTTGTTTTTTACAGCTGTACAACAGCATACATTCCCCATTTCATTCCGATTACCAAACTTTTCTTAATATGTGAAGGTGGTTGGACTGAAACATTAATTATATGCAAATGCATGTCTCCTTAAAATAAATTTGCTCTGGGGGGGGCGTGGCTAGCTGAGCAGCTAACAAGATGTGCTGGTGTGGAGCTCCTGCTGAAACACACTTATTAAGACATCAAATTGCCACGGAATTGCAGCAAAAAGACCTGAAACCCACATTACTACTGCCCCAGATACCCCCGGCATTTAGATGGGAAGAAAACACAAAAAACTATCCAGCCTGGAGGGCTCCTATATGCCTGATATTAGGCGGTCCTTCGATAGGCCGCAAAAGCAGACACAGCCTAAGTGAATCGGAGGCATCGGCCCACGCAGAGGACCCCCCTCCGACCGCCAATGCGGTGTACCGGACAGAAGACTCTGACTCCGACGACTCGCCCTCCACAAAAGGCGATATTAAAAAGTTATTGCTCGATTTACGGAGGGTGTGGAAGTCGGACCTGGACGAGGTACGAACTGAAATAACCGGGATTGCAACACGTCTTGGAGCAGTGAAGAACCAGGAAGAGGGTAAGAGAGACACTACTCGTAGAGACCCAAACCCAGGTGACCTCCCTGTCTCAACAACTCCTACGACTTACCCGCACTGTGACCATGATGGAGGCGAGACACCGTAAGAGACACATCCACATCCGCGGAGCACCAGAAACTGTAGGCCCAGAAGCCTTGCTGGAGTTCACCAACAAAATGGCGATCGCTATGGGTGCTAAGAAAAATGGCGAAACATGGCCCATCACAGCGGCATTCAGGATTCGGAAGGTCATAGCCACTCCGGCTGACGCACGCCATAACCTGGGACATTTCAGTTAAAGCGGCTATCATGGCCCACTCAAGGAAAGAGCCTACCACCACCGTGGATAACATCCAGGTCAAGGTATTTGATGACCTACCATTTACAACCCTGCTTGAAAGAAGAAGGTTTCTGCCAATCAACTGGCAGTTGAGAGATCTTGGCATCAGATATCGCTGGGGTGCCTCGGCCACTCTAGAGGTCCCACACGGAGACAGAGTTCTCTCGCTATCGGCAAGAGACCCAAAGAACGTCCTGCAGGAGCTACGACTCCAACAACCCATACCCCCTGGACAAGGGAGAAACAAGGCCCCAAGTGTCACCGGCGACAACATTGAAAAGGAGAGAGGCCCTGAGGTGGCAGTGGTGCAGAGAAGGCCGCGTCTACAGAACCCTCCATAGGACTGTCCGAACGCAGGAGGGCTGATCACACGCTTACCTGATGGACGTACTGGTGACAATTGGGAGAACCAAGCCCATTATAGACCCACGAGTTTCAAACTTTTAATTTCTCGTTGCTTTTAAAGCTTTCCACCTTTGTTTTTCTCCCTTAACTTTCCTCAGAGACGCAACATTTGATAGTGTACATTTGGCGATACAGGGAATGTGGGAAGGATGGAAGGGGGGGGGGACACACAACACACACGGGAAGGGAAGGAGAGGGTAGACACCACACAGGGACCCACGACACAGCAAGGCTGGCCACATAACGGCTCTTTAAAGGTCAGACGACACCAAGACTCATATAGGCCACCTGTCTCACTGAGACCGATAGACGTCCCACAGAGTGACACGGGAGTAGCGAGCACAACCTCACTCTTAGGCTACAATATGGCAAACCACACATAATTGAATCACACGAGGGACATAGCATAGGACAAGAGAACCTAAGCGGGTACGCCACCACCCCCAAGGACAGGGAGAGGGCCTATAACAATAGGGGACCAGGCAGGTGGGAGAGAGTACGACCGCTGAACAGGGTGCAGAGACACGAGAACGTGAATGAGTTATAACAGGGACCAGGAGAAGCAAGGCGACATGCACGACATGAACAGAGGTGATAAATATATACACAGTTTAATAGGTTATAAACCGGGCTATAACTGCACTGTTACCCTGTGAGACCAGTCCCATAATTTTGCCTGTCAATGATGGTATACAAGGCACTACATGTGGCCATCTTTAGACAGCCACACCACAAATACAGAAAAGCCGGATAGCGTTCCCACACACCTCCAGCCCTATAGCAACTCCCAAGCCGATCCGACATGATCCCACCCGGGAAATTAGCATTATCATCCTTATCTTCTCAAACTATTTCTTTAATTTCTTTAATGTTTTAGACCTACTAATTTCAAACACTGTTACCTTAAAGTGTAAAACGAAAACGCCAGTTTACGACACTACTCATAGCCGTTTCTTACTACTAAACTATACTTATTTTAAAGAATGATCTGTAACGACCTGTTAACCTAACAAAATGTGCAATTCAATCTTATGTTATGACACTGCATGCTTTGAACTACCTGCTACTGCTGTTGAGGCACTGCGCAGACATGTATGTTACCTTTATGCACAACCAAAATAAAGAATTTAAAAAAATTAAAAATTAAAAAATAAATACATTTGCTCTTTTGTTTACTCTGAAACCCTACGAGCGTGAGGACGTCCAGTGTCAGTTAGGCAACTTTTTTTATACTGTACTTTTCTAAATAAACCTAAGTTTCTATGAAAACTGAGGTTTTTGGTTTTTTTGTGGCCCACATAAACTTAAACCTTATTTACTAGGCCCGTGTTAGCCTTTGAGTTTGACATGCTTGATGTAAACGCTCCAATTTATTGAAATAAAGGAAAGAGGAACCATCAGTATAACAAAATACCTTAGAAGCTAGAAATGCCTGACACATGACCATCTCACTCCACTCTATTGTGTTTGCAAGTGTTCTACCCTTTAATTCCAAATCATGTAAATGTCATTCAAACGGATGTCCCAGCTGACAAATGGTTCTAAGCTGCTAAACAATACCATGGCCATAAATGTTATGTACCCCATATTCCCCAATATATATGTATTCTTGGACAAGACTTAAACACTACATACCTTAGATATAGATAAATTAACCAGGGGATAGAGACAATGGAAATTCAAAACACCTTTTGTGGCCAGGGTCACCTAGTCCATGTTCCCAGGGTTAACAACAAAAGAAAGATGGGATAGCCTTTATATAAGGATCAGTATACCATATGGTACAAAGAGAGTTTCATGGGAGACATAGAAAGTGAGATTTTTGTTTGTAGGCAAATACTTTGCCACAAGCAACATATTTATTTCACCTCTGACCACTCTTCACAGAGGTTTTTGCTTCCAGTGTACTTTTATCTCACAGGTGTTCATGGTGAAACAGAATTGGGGCTGAGTCAAACAGGGCATCATATTAATAGGCTCTTCCATTTGTTCTCTGTTTTGTAAACAACATATGAAGTACTTTAGAGGTAAAACGTACTAAAAATGCATGATACCTTCAGATGGTCAAACGTTAATCAGGGTTGGATGAATGAAGCCCTTATCATTGATTCATGGCCTTATTTTAGATTATTTTATAGAAACATGAATAAACCATTATTGGCGAGAAGGCTAATCTTAATTTAAAACCCCATATTATATTCTCTTTAATGTAATCTCCCATGATTGCAAGATGGTGCTGCCTTTCACACAGGGGTATAAACTCAGAAATTAGATCAATCCACAATTGTGAGTCTAATTCAGTGATGACATGATTGTCACTGTTATTAAACACATACTTACATTATTTAAATGCCTCAGGTAAATTTAGATTAAGATGGGGATATGGGTAGCATAAATATGAGTTACAATTCTATATAATATGTAAAGGCTGATCCTGCTTCCCAAGGAGTAATATTTGTTATAGGTCAATATATCATGAGGTTGTGTTATTTCAACCATATATTCTGCATTTTGTTTCTTCTTCTCAGCTATTCTACATGGATTGCATCCTTACTACCCTGCAATGATGATCATACAGTCATGCGTGCCCATCTCAGGGCAGATTAGACCTCTATCATTAAATTTACCCATATTACAAATTATTATATCATCCAATTTTGTTACATATTTACAGCTATCTAAATAATATTAACTTTATTTGGTTGTGAGAAATATCCATACACACATCCCAAGCATTTTAAATAATTCATTTAAATCCTTCTACCAGATTATTGCATCATTTGCTTGTGATATTTTGTGTCAACCATGTTACCTTTCTGTCTGTTGTTAGCCTTTTCACCAGCTTTAAGTAATGCCATCCTCTTCCAGTGTTGCCCTTACTTTAAATGCATTCATATTAAAACAATAACTTGAAACATCAATCAAAGAAAACAATTTTTTTCAGCAATATGATTTCCATATTGTTACAATTCATTGAATGTTTCTTGACCTCTGTACTTGAGGTAGCCCAGTTTTAATACAAAATTGGCCAATTACTGCCCAGCAGCACTACAAGAAATTAACCATCAGGCACCTCTGTTCACTTAAATATTAATTTTGACAAAACCACCGTATTTATTAGTCTAGTCCTGAGCATGCCTAGGGCTTTTTACTAACTAAATCTGGCAATATGTGTAAATATTCTTCCAGTATCTGATCCTGTGTATGAAACAGCTCACTCTATAAAAAAATGAACTCCAGCTGAAAGAAAGAATGTTCTTTGCTATCATGTTGCATTTCCATTTTATAAAAAGCACGACTACCTCTATGTGTTAGATTCTTTGAGAGAGGTAGGAACACAAATGCATGGCAATTCAACATTGAAGAGAAAGCTACTAACTTGATACAAATATTGACCACCGATAATCAATTGGCTCATTTTCTGACAAATGACAACTAGATTAAAAAAATTGGGATAACTTTTAATAGCATTGGGGATACTTTTTGCTAAAGGGATCAGGTGCACCTAGTACATGGATTACCTGGAAAATGGTATTCTATTTTTTAAAATTTATTTTTTAAATGTGGGCTGTAGGTCTCCAACACCCTTGGACAAGATCGAAGGAAGCAGTCTTTGAATGCAGTGGCTGTTCGTTATAATAACACATATACAAGCAACTGAAATTCCATTAATTTGCTTTGTAGAAGTAAGCACAGGGTGTGGCCTGCAAGAAAACTAGATGGATGTTTGAGCAGCTCCACTCCGAACACCCTGGTAGCAGCTTGCGAACTAAGCTACACCTACTCTTTTCAAGATGGGCTGGTGCTGTTACGCAGGATTTAGATTTGATGGTGGAGGAGCATGGGTGAGAGGAAAACTTACCTAATGATAAAGATAGACGATCACCCAGAACACACTACAGCTCTTAATAAAGTCCACAGGACAGAATGCATCAAGTTATTTTAGATTGCAGCTTTCACTTGGAGAAGAGACTCATCTCCTTCCCAGTCAGAAGCCTGGACTTTCTTTAAGGACAGCTGTGGGCCAGCTGCAAGGAGAAAGTAGGTATTTATTGCCAGAGATAGAGGGCAATCGAGGCCAAAGCACTATTGCAAACTATTGTTGTGCTGTACCTTTGTGAGTCTTATTTGAAATTTATTTTTATTGGACTAAAAATTAAACCTATGGTATGTGTACCATGAATGACACTCGAGATGCCTTTGCACAGCACTCAAGGCTAACACAGACAAACAGGCCCTGGCCTCTCAATAGTCCCACTGGGAATTCAGATATCTCCTAAAACCGAGCAGTGATTGTAAGTGTTGAGGGACAATCTTCAATTTACACTTTGCAGCACTTAGAGGAAGTGATCTCAGATCACTTTCTCCCTGTACTTATGAAGTGGGCATCCACACTTTAGTAGAGCAACCCGCAGCAGCTATTGCAGCTCCTGTCCTTGACCTGTACCTGGTCAGCCCAGTCCTCACTGGACCACAAGCAAGTTACCCACACTGCTAGTTATACACAGCTGCAGAAGAGGCCTCTCCTTCATACAAAAAGCTCATACATAACACCACTGACAATTCGCATACACGCGCACATCCCCACAAGCAGCTTCTCACAAGCAATACCCGAAGCAGACCCAAACATACACATACCATCAAACACATAATGTGACATATCATCTGTGGCGAAAGCGACCTCGCCACGTGTCCTTGGAGGGGGCTGATTGCCCGCCTCTTGCCTTTGGACTATGGACCAGACTTTATGGGAATGTGATACCCCAGATAGCCATACCATGGAGCCTATTCATATAATGAAAGACTATGGGAAAGACTTTAGCTCCATGGCAATTGTACTGTGTGAGTAGGATCTGCGCGCTATTCTGTAGTTTTGTGCGTGCAGATCCCAGCTATCTGGGGATAGGTGAAATGTCTGTGTGTTATGTGTAAATGTGACTTTATGTATTTTAAAGTGTTTTATGTTGTTTTGCAACCATGTGGTTAATGGAGTCTGCCTTTAGTCCTGGGTAATTGGATTACTTCTCCAATTAACTCCAGGGCAGAAGGGAGGAAACCAGGGTGCATTGTGGGGATGTTTTTCTGCCAGCCAGAAAGGGACAAAATATACTTTTAGTAACTTTTGAACCCCTGGTCTGATCCATGCCATTTTTTAATATGTTGTTCCCCTGAATGGATTGATTGTGGATATGTATTTTTATGTGAATGTGATGTATGGTTTTAAAGTTATGAAAGTTGTGTAAAAGTATATTTTACACTGTATGCATAATGGGATTATGTGTCACACTAAGGGGAGGGGATGTGTGGGAGGTAACATCTATGTCATTGGTTCTTTTATGCCTCCCCCTGGGTGTGGCCTGTATGTGTGAGTTGGAAATAAAAGCCAGGCTGGATGAGCCAGTCCGGAGTTCCTGTTTTACCCTCAACTTGAGTCCTGTGTCTTATTGGGGGAATCTGCTACAAGGGATTGCTATGCTAGGCATATTCCCTTGCTATAATCACTGAGCTCTTGTAAGAGCTTGTTCCTGCTTCGTTCTGAAGGGAGATAGCTGCAGCCTGCGGTGCTTATGGTGTCTGGTGGAGTGCTTGGAGTCCTCTGGAAGCGCTAGGAGCATCTTTCAACGGAGGTACCCAGTCGGGGTGCCAGTGGATCCGTTACATTGGTGGCAGCGGTGGGATGGCGTCCTAGTGCGAGGAGAAGCAGCTCAGAGACACCGGTAACGTGTGGAGTTGTGCAGCGTCCCTATCTTCAGCAACATAATGGAACCAGCAGTGGCTACAGCAAGCATGGCGTATAGCTACTCCGTACTAGAGTTTGGCACGATGGTAGGGTTGCGCCTGAAGTTTTACGGACCCAATCCAGAGGAGAAATACGTGCGGTTCGTGTGGGACATGGTGACCTGGAACCTACAACACAGGGCGTTGAGGGAAGGCCAGTGGGCACGTTGGGAGAAACTCCAGCCACAGGTAGAGTGGGACGAGGAAGAAACCGAAGTGGCCGGTGGAGATGGGACCGAGGTCTCTCTACCGGCCCTACAGGGATGCTGGGCACCCGGCCCAGATCCCCAGCGGCAGTATGTTTTACAGGGAGGGGAGACAGTCGGTCTCACTCCTCAGCGGCAGAATGGGTTATTGGAGGAAGAGACAACCGGTCTCCCTCCCCAACAGCAACCAGAGGTACCCGAGGTAGAGGACCTCATAGACTGGTCCTGGGAGGACCCCCTGCAGGCAGGTGGAGATGGGACCGAGATCTCTCCACCGGCCCTACAGGGATGCTGGGCAACCGGCCCAGATCCCCAACTAGAGCTGGAGTTACAGAAAGTGGAGAGCATCGACCTCCCCCCCCAGCAGCAGGACAATGTATTGGGAGGAGAGACAGTCAGTCTCCCTCCACAAAGGCGGAAAGTATGTATGGGAGAGGAGCTTGCTACCACCTCTCCCCAGCAGCGGATCATTGATGTGCAGGGAATAGGGAGCCCAGTCTCCTTTCCCCAGCAGCAGGGCACTGTATTGGGAGGAGAGACAGTCGGTCTCCCTCCACAAAGGCGGAAAGTATGTATGGGAGAGGAGATTGTTACCACCTCTCCCCAGCGGCGGATCATTAATGTACAGGTAATAGAGAGCCCAGTCTCCATTCCCCAGCGGCAGAGTGTTCTAATGGGAGAGGAGCTGGTTACCACCTCTCCCCAGCGGCAGCTTAATGTACCAGGGGGAGACTGTAAGCCCCACACCTGTGCAGATGGGACCGTGGTCTCTGCACTTCCAGCACAGGGGGTAGGGACGGTCGGTCCTGCCCCCCCACAACAGGGCTGTTTAGCCAAAGGGGAGACAGTCTGTCTCCAGCAGCAGAGCTGTGTAACTAAAGGGGAGACAAACGGTCTCCAGCAGCAGAGTTGTGTAACTCAAGGGGAGACAGTCGGTCTCCAGCAGCAGAGCTGTGTAACTAAAGGGGAGACAGTCGGTCTCCAGCAGCAGAGCTGTGTAACTCAAGGGGAGACAGTCGGTCTCCAGCGGCAGAGCGGTGTAACTCAAGGGGAGACAGTCGGTCTCCAGCAGCAGAGCGGTGTATTTAAAGGGGAGACAGTCGGTCTCCAGCAACCAGGCTCCAACCAGACTACTTCCGTGGTAGTGCTGGCAACAGGACAGAGTACCGCTGGTCTCTGCCCCCTCAGCAACCTACCAAGGCAGCCTACCAGTCCCCCACACAGCCGTGGTGAGGCACCTGAACCTGGACAAGATTCTCCCTCACCCAGGTGTAGTAACGGTTTATTGTGGGTGGGCTGCTCTGCTGTTTCTGTCTTGTGGGTGGGCTGCTGGACTAACAAGGGCACTGACCGGCAGGAGGTCAAGTACCCTGTTAGTCTGGGGGGTAAAGGGGAGAAGTGTGGCGAAAGCGACCTCGCCACGTGTCCTTGGAGGGGGCTGATTGCCCGCCTCTTGCCTTTGGACTATGGACCAGACTTTATGGGAATGTGATACCCCAGATAGCCATACCATGGAGCCTATTCATATAATGAAAGACTATGGGAAAGACTTTAGCTCCATGGCAATTGTACTGTGTGAGTAGGATCTGCGCGCTATTCTGTAGTTTTGTGCGTGCAGATCCCAGCTATCTGGGGATAGGTGAAATGTCTGTGTGTTATGTGTAAATGTGACTTTATGTATTTTAAAGTGTTTTATGTTGTTTTGCAACCATGTGGTTAATGGAGTCTGCCTTTAGTCCTGGGTAATTGGATTACTTCTCCAATTAACTCCAGGGCAGAAGGGAGGAAACCAGGGTGCATTGTGGGGATGTTTTTCTGCCAGCCAGAAAGGGACAAAATATACTTTTAGTAACTTTTGAACCCCTGGTCTGATCCATGCCATTTTTTAATATGTTGTTCCCCTGAATGGATTGATTGTGGATATGTATTTTTATGTGAATGTGATGTATGGTTTTAAAGTTATGAAAGTTGTGTAAAAGTATATTTTACACTGTATGCATAATGGGATTATGTGTCACACTAAGGGGAGGGGATGTGTGGGAGGTAACATCTATGTCATTGGTTCTTTTATGCCTCCCCCTGGGTGTGGCCTGTATGTGTGAGTTGGAAATAAAAGCCAGGCTGGATGAGCCAGTCCGGAGTTCCTGTTTTACCCTCAACTTGAGTCCTGTGTCTTATTGGGGGAATCTGCTACAAGGGATTGCTATGCTAGGCATATTCCCTTGCTATAATCACTGAGCTCTTGTAAGAGCTTGTTCCTGCTTCGTTCTGAAGGGAGATAGCTGCAGCCTGCGGTGCTTATGGTGTCTGGTGGAGTGCTTGGAGTCCTCTGGAAGCGCTAGGAGCATCTTTCAACGGAGGTACCCAGTCGGGGTGCCAGTGGATCCGTTACATCATCCATATACACAATTACACAACCAGCCCCAATACCCAGCCCACATTCATAGGTATCATACACAATACCACAAACTACACACTGAACATATACAATATAACAGCCCACAAACACACAAATACACTACAAAGCAACTGCAACATCCATAAATAACACAAGCACAAAAATTGCTAAAAAAATATACTACTAAAATATTGCCTAGCACAATATACTGTTTACTTACTTTTATCTCTGTGTATTTGAATATCTGCTATTTAACTGCAAGCTGAAGGTAACATTTCCCATGCTATATGTACTAATAAGTGTCTATACACACACACACACACACACACTCACACACACACACATATATATATATATATATATATATATATATATATATATATATATATATATATATATATAATGAAAATACCGGCACTCCAAGGTTTTCTTAAATAAGTCTTCTCTTTATTCCATGAACAGTCAACGTTTCAGCTCCTCAATGGAGCTTTCATCAGGACACATTCCTTAGAGCGATATTTACATTGTTTTGTATCACATTGTCAATATGACTGGGCTGACCTGCTTCCTTGGCGGTGTATGAAATATGGTAAAATATGAATATTAAAAAAAGTTAATTTTTTGCATGAATTTTTTTTTATAAAAAACGTATACATGTATAAAACAAAAAAATTCTGTTGTATGTGAGAATGATTAAATTGATTTAGCTCTCAAAATGCGTTTCAGTATTTAAGAGTAAAAGCACAGACAGAGTAATTATTTTAACAACTCTGTGAGACAAATATTTAGAGACAAATGTAGACAAGTACAATGTTACACTGGAATAGACACTTGGATTAGGTTTGAAGTTCGGTTGCAACGCGGAAAAGACTTATGTGCCTCCATTAGATTTTCCCAAGCTGTTCCCTGTATTCACCGAAATAGAGCCACGTGTTCACTCCTTCCTCCAAAATGAGTCTCTCTCTCCTCTTTGTTCCAGCATGTCCCCTCTCATGTGCCTAATTTTCCCCTTTGTTCTTTTGTAAGTGTTGGTAAACATGCACTTTGTCCCAAGACAGGGAGAAGGTAATTTTCTTCTACAGCATGTTATCGCTGATAACTAATGGATTCTTACATGCATTAATTGTATGAATTACTCTGCAAAGTTCACTCTTGCTACAAGTGGAACTTGCCTTTGATTCTCCTGGACATAGTCCTTTTCTTGCTGTCTATCATCAGCATCCAAAGGCTATTCCGGTGATATTCTACCCAAAGGGAATTCCTGCTTTGGATAAACATCTGACTGTCCTGAAAAGTGTCTCTTGACAAATATTTCTGCTCGTTATAAGAGGCAAGCTGATAAATGCCACCATGCAACTTCTGTGTTTCAGGTGGGGGACAGAATGTGATTATCTTTTCAAAACATCCATTTACAGGTTCTTTTGCCTAGGCTGGCCCCTTGCTGTATTTGACCTTTTAAGTTGCCTGTAAATCCTGCCTCCTATGATTTGCCTCTTCCACTTAATCTTCCCTTCTATAATGTGTTTCACATCTCCTTTCTCAAGCTCTTGTACTGCCGCCTACGCTGTTATTGCACCGGTTCCTGTACAAGTTCATCATGGTCAAGAAAAATACTTACTACAGTCAATCTTCGATTCTCATATAACCATAGGAGTTTTCAGTATTTAGTCCCTTAAATAAGTCATCTTGGATGTTCATATACCTTGGTTCCTCCGTTCATTTCATGCCAAGTTTCCCAATTGCCCTTGTTCCCGCCTTATAAGCAGTTCTCAAAGGGGGGTGATGTAAGGACACATCCCCGTGTGCGCCATTTATCGTATATACTCGAGTATAAGCCGACCCGAATATAAGTCGAGACCCCTAATTTTACCCCCCAAAACTGGGAAAACGTATTGACTTGAGTATAAGACTAGGGTGGGAAATGCAGCAGCTACTGGTAAATTTCTAAATAAAATTATATCCCCCAAAAATAATATTAATTGAATATTTATTTACAGTGTGTGTATATAATGAATGCAGTGTGTGTGTGTATATATAATGCAGTTTGTGTGTGTGTGTGTATGAATGCAGTGTGTGTGTGTTTATGAATGCGGTGTGTGTGTGTATGAATGCAGTGTGTGTAGTGTGTGTGTGTGTATATAATGCAGTGTGTGTGTATGAATGCAGTGTGTTTGTGTGTCTGATGCAGAGCCCTGGTGGGGGGTGGGCATCTTTATTATTTTTTTAAATTATTTTTTTAATATTACTTTTTTATATATATATATTACATTTTATTTTTATATTATTATAATTTTTTTTATATTATTCATTTATTATTTTTATTTTATTTACATTTTTATTTACATTTTATTCGTCCCCCCTCCCTGCTTTTTAGCTGGCCAGGGAGGGGGGCTCTCATTCCCTGGTGGTCCAGCCAGAAAGTTGAAATCCTGGCCCGAATGCCTCAAATACGGACTGAATTTAAAGAATTCAAACTATTTGCAAGCAGTTAAAACTTCTCTGCAATGCAGGGTTATTTATGGGACATCTGCCCAATGCTTGGGTGTGAACTACTCATTTTATACCAAGTAGAGCATCATATACACACCAGACCCACGCTTGGACAGCGGATGAGCCCCCACCCCTTAAAATAAATGAACCATACCTACCCCACACCCTATTAACCCCTTCAGGACGGAGTCAATAGTGCACGTTCTGATCAAAACAAAACGTAAACAAAAACTGGAATTTGCGCTATATGTCTGTTCACCCGTAGTTCCCCTCTTTCATATTATATGCACCCACACTTATTATATATCATTTTGTTCAGGAGAAGCAGGGCTTTAATTTACCATTAACTATTCATATATGGAATATAATTTATTATGAATAAAATAAAAAAAACTGTGAGAAATTTATTTATTTTTTAAAAATGTGTAGTTCCGCCTCACATTTTAGCTGTAAATGTCATAATACTGTTAGGTTTTACTGCAACAAAATGCACATATTTGTAATCAGCGATGTCTCACGAGTACAACAGTACCCCCCATTAACAGGTTTTATGTTGTTTTGGAAAGTTACAGGGTCAAATATAGAACGTTCCATTTTCAAATTGAAATTTGCCAGATTAGTAATGTTACCTTTGAGACGGTGTGGTAGCCCAGGAATGAGAATTACCCCCATAATGGCATACCATTTGAAAAAGTAGACAAGCCAAGGTATTGAAAGTGGGGTATGTTTAGTCTTTGTTAGTAGCCACTTAGTCACAAACACTGGCCAAAGTTAGCGTTCATATTTGTTTTTGTGTGAAAAAAGCAAAAAACTAATATTTGGCCAGTGTTTGTGACTAAGTGGCTACTAAGAAAGACTGGACATACCCCACTTGCAATACCTCGGGTTGTCTACTTTTGCAAATGGTATGCCATCATGGGGGTAATTCTCATTCCTGGGCTACCATACGCTCTCAAAGGCAACATAACCAATCTAGCAAATTTCAATGTGAAAAAAATGAAACGCAAGCCTTATATGTGACTCTCTAACTTTCCAAAACACCATAAAACCTGTACATGGGGGGTACTGTTATTCTCGGGAGACTTCACTAAACACAAATATTAGTGTTTTAAAACGGTAAAACATATTACAACAATAATATAGTCCATAAAAGTGCCGTTTGTTTGTAAAAAATGCAAAAAACTTCACTTTTACTTAAAATATCATCGTTGTAATACAATTTACCAGTTTGAAACACTAATATTTGAGTTCAGCGAAGTCTCCCGAGTAAAACAGTACCCCCTATGTACAGGTTTTATGGTGTCGTGGAGTATTACAGGGTCAAATATAGTGCTTGCAAATTAAATTCTCTGCACTTTCTCCCTGTGTTGTCAGGCATGTCAATCAAATTTTAATTAATCAAATCACATAATTATGTTAAAAGATTATTTAAATATACATGTAGAATTTTAATATATATACATATATATGTATTTAAATTCTACGTGTATACTAATGTAATTTTTTATGTAATTATATGTATTTATCTATATATATATATTTGCGGTTATTTGTATTTTATATATAGATAGATATATATAGAATGCCATTCTAAGTGTATTTTGTTACCAATATATATATATTAATAACAAAATACAGTTAGAATGAAATTACATATGAATATATAATTTATATTAAATTTTGTTTCAATATTTTATTTATTTATTTTATTATTTTATTTATTTATTATTTTAATTATACGTATATATATATAATATATATATGTACATCTATTATATATATAATATATATACATATTATATATATGTAACATCATTCTAAGTGTATTTTAATGCTAATATATATACTTATATTAGTATTAAAATACACTTTGTATGACGTTACATATATATAATATGTATATATATTATATATATAATATATATACATATTATATATATATAAAAATATTTTCAATTTATTTTTTAACATGTTTAATTTCTTTTTTTATACTTTCTTACCAGCAGGGGGACTGTCTGATATTTTAGACAGTCCCCCTGCAGGCAGATCCATAGCCAGCTATAGGGGGCCATGTGATCGCTCTTTGAGAGCGATCACATGGCCCCCGGGGGCCTCATTTGCCGTGGGAGGGCTGCCTGGGCTGTCAGGCAGCCCCCCAGAAGAGGATCGCGGCGGAGGTAAGTATAACTTACCTCCTGGGGCTCAAAGCCGTTACGGCGTTCCATGCCGCCGCAACGGCTTTAAAGCCCATTATAATGGGGACGGCATGGAACGCCGTAACGGCGTTAACGGGTTAATAGTGAGCAATACAACTAACACCTGTAACAAAGTATCATCGGAAGTCTTCTTTCTTGAATATCTTCTTATCTGCAGCCCCAAAAAAGGCCAAATAAAACACCATAATCCCACAACACAACGTTTGTGAATACATTTTTTATGCAGGCTTTTCCGTGCTCTAATAGGATAGTCTCACTGACAGGCAGTCTTAATTTCACAGGTAGTAGTTTGAATGAGGTGTAGTCAGTGCTTATTTATTTTAAGGCGGTGGATCATGCCACTAATTGAGAGTGCGTGCAATGGCATGTCCACCAATAATGGGTGGGGGGTGGGTTGGGGAAATCAAGTCCCCCACATATATTATTAATAGAGTCCCTACCTGCCATTAATCAGTGGGGACTTGGGACATTAGATCCTCCCTCCCCCCCAGTATAATTAGTAAATATAAAATTGCCATTGCCATTGAGTTAGGTCATTTTTATTGAATGTTGTCCATCCAGAAAAAAATCTTGTGTTTAGTAAATAACCCTGTTCTTTTCATTTTACACAACTGGTATACTCTAACATATCATTAAATTGTACTATCTGCTAAATATGCTGTCTGGTTACTTAAAACAAAAATATTGTCTGCAGGCAGGTATATAGATTTCAAAGCTACTGGAAAGATTCCTGAACAATAGGAAATTACATGCTTAATGCACTACATGTCTTACTGTGCTTAACTGTTTCCATGCCAAATGGCCTGGAAGCATATATTATTACAAAATAAGTTGTTGTAATTGGTAGCACTGTGATTACATCATCTCCAAATATGTTTTTCTATGTCCTCTTGATATAAAAAGACATTCCAGGTTAGAGCGGTTACTCCACTGATGTCAGTGATTTCTTGACAAAATGTAAAAAAAAAAAAAGTTTAACTTATTACACGAATTAAGTGAAATATGCTTTGCATATTAAATATTGGTTTAAATCACTGCATACATAAGCAACATAAGAAAATGAGTTGGGGAGCCACTACAATATTAAGAAAGCAAAGTGAGGTTAAAGGGACACTATAGTCACCTGAACAACTTTAGCTTAATGACGCAGTTTTGGTGTATAGAACATGCCCCTGCAGCCTCACTGCTCAATCCTCTGCCATTTAGGAGTTAAATCCCTTTGTTTATGAACCCTAGTCACACCTCCCTGCATGTGACTTGCACAGCCTTCCATAAACACTTCCTGTAAAGAGAGCCCTATTTAGGCTTTCTTTATTGCAAGTTCTATTTAATTAAGATTTTCTTATCCCCTGCTATGTTAATAGTTTGCTAGACCCTGCAAGAGCCTGCTGTATGTGATTAAAGTTCAATTTAGAGATTGAGATACAATTATTTAAGGTAAATTACATCTGTTTGAAAGTGAAACCAGTTTTTTTTTTTTCATGCAGGCTCTGTCAATCATAGCCAGGGGAGGTGTGGCTAGGGCTGCATAAACAGAAACAAAGTGATTTAACTCCTAAATTACAGTGAATTTAGCAGTGAAATTGCAGGGGAATGATCTATACACTACAACTGCTTTATTTAGCTAAAGTAATTTAGGTGTCTATAGTGTTCCTTTAAGCTATGATTGAGCCTCAAACACAAAACATTTTTTTCACTTGCACAAAAACTTCTCAGGAATGACAACTAATTATATACACAGTAATGTAATTATACAGTTGCAATTCCCATATGTACATCAGAATAATCTTGCCTGTAAGTGTGGTCCAGTTATCTTAATATTGGAAATATCGCTACATTGGGTGTCAGCAATTCCCTACATACAGGGAGTGCAGAATTATTAGGCAAGTTGTATTTTTGAGGATTAATTTTATTATTGAACAACAACCATGTTCTCAATGAACCCAAAAAACTCATTAATATCAAAGCTGAATATTTTTGGAAGTAGTTTTTAGTTTGTTTTTAGTTATAGCTATGTTAGGGGGATATCTGTGTGTGCAGGTGACTATTACTGTGCATAATTATTAGGCAACTTAACAAAAAACAAATATATACCCATTTCAATTATTTATTTTTACCAGTGAAACCAATATAACATCTCAACATTCACAAATATACATTTCTGACATTCAAAAACAAAACAAAAACAAATCAGTGGCCAATATAGCCACCTTTCTTTGCAAGGACACTCAAAAGCCTGCCATCCATGGATTCTGTCAGTGTTTTGATCTGTTCACCATCAACATTGCGTGCAGAAGCAACCACAGCCTCCCAGACACTGTTCAGAGAGGTGTACTGTTTTCCCTCCTTGTAAATCTCACATTTGATGATGGACCACAGGTTCTCAATGGGGTTCAGATCAGGTGAACAAGGAGGCCATGTCATTAGATTTTCTTCTTTTATACCCTTTCTTGCCAGCCACGCTGTGGAGTACTTGGACGCGTGTGATGGAGCATTGTCCTGCATGAAAATCATGTTTTTCTTGAAGGATGCAGACTTCTTCCTGTACCACTGCTTGATGAAGGTGTCTTTCAGAAACTGGCAGTAGGACTGGGAGTTGAGCTTGACTCCATCCTCAACCCGAAAAGGCCCCACAAGCTCATCTTTGATGATACCAACCCAAACCAGTACTCCACCTCCACCTTGCTGCCGTCTGAGTCGGACTGGAGCTCTCTGCCCTTTACCAATCCAGCCACGGGCCCATCCATCTGGCCCATCAAGACTCACTCTCATTTCATCAGTCCATAAAACCTTAGAAAAATCAGTCTTGAGATATTTCTTGGCCCAGTCTTGACGTTTCAGCTTGTGTGTCTTGTTCAGTGGTGGTCGTCTTTCAGCCTTTCTTACCTTGGCCATGTCTCTATTATTATTGCACACCTTGTGCTTTTGGGCACTCCAGTGATGTTGCAGCTCTGAAATATGGGCAAACTGGTGGCAAGTGGCATCTTGGCAGCTGCACGCTTGACTTTTCTCAGTTCATGGGCAGTTATTTTGCGCATTGGTTTCTCCACACGCTTCTTGGGACCCTGTTGACTATTTTGAATGAAACGCTTGATTGTTCGATGATCACGCTTCAGAAGCTTTGCAATTTTAAGAGTGCTGCATCCCTCTGCAAGATATCTCACTATTTTTGACTTTTCTGAGCCTATCAAGTCCTTCTTTTGACCCATTTTGCCAAAGGAAAGGAAGTTGCCTAATAATTATGCACACCTGATATAGGGTGTTGATGTCATTAGACCACACCCCTTCTCATTACAGAGATGTACATCACCTAATATGCTTAATTGGTAGTAGGCTTTCGAGCCTATACAGCTTGGAGTAAGACAACATGCATAAAGAGGATGATGTGGTCAAAATACTCATTTGCCTAATAATTCTGCACTCCCTGTATATATGATTACTTATTGTAGGTCTCATCAGTGAGGTGCAGTAATGCCATCTAGGCACAACAGAGCAAGGGATCCAAATTACAACAGAACATTTTAATAAATAGGGAGCAAACTTAGGTCATGTTTCAATAAGGTACAAACTGTGGGGAGCATAACAACTTCATCTCAATGTTACTGTTCAACTGCTCTCTTTATTCTGGCACTGTCCCTGCTGTCCTTAAACATGCTACTGTAGTACCCATCTTAAAAAAAAAAAAAACGTCTCGACCCATCCTCCCCTTCTAACTATCGTCCTATATCCCTGCACCCTTTTTCCTCAAAGCTTCTTGAAAGACTAGTCTTTACTTGTCTGGCCCGCTTCCTCAACTCCAACTCTCTTCTTGACCCTCTTCTGTCTGGCTTCCGCCATTCGTCCTGTCTCAGTTGGAGTCCCCCAAGACTCTGCCCTTGGTCCCCTTCTAGTTTCTCTTTACACTGCCTCTCTCAGCAAACTTATTACCTCATTTGGATTCCAATACCACCTGTACGCTGATGACACCCAGATATATCTCTCCTCCCTGGACCTCTCCACTGATGTTCTGCAACGTGTCACTGCTTGCCTTTCTTCTATCTCTGATTGGATGTCCTCCCGCTTTCTGAAACTGAATCTTCTCAAAACAGAACTTCTTGTCTTTCCTCCTCCTAATATTAGTCCTCCTCTCTCGCTCTCCCTTCAGATTCGTGGTACCCATATCAGCCCATCCTTGCAAGCACGTTGTCTTGGTGTTACTTTTGATTCTGGCCTCACCTTTGAGCCTCACATCCGGTCTGTTGTCAAATCATGCAAATTCCACCTTAAAAACATCGCCCGCATCCGTCCCTTTCTTACACAAGATGCTACTAAAGAGCTTGTCCATGTGCTAGTAATCTCTTGCATGGACTATTGTAACTCTCTCCTAATTGGTATTGCCCCGCTACAGTCTGTAATGAATGCTGCTGCCAGACCGATTTTCCTCTCTGTGAGAGTCGGTCCTCTCACACCCTCTGTCAGTCCTTACATTGGCTTCCTGTTTGCTATAGGCGTCAATTCAAAGTGCTAATCCATACTGAATAATCTTAGTCCCTCTTATATCTCCTCACAGATACATAGGTATGCCCCTTCTCGGTCTCTCCGCTCTGCTCGTGACCTTCTTCTGTCCGCTGCTCGCAGCCGTATGGCCAACTCGCACTTGCAGGACTTCTCGAAGGTGGCTCCCTTCCTATGGAATAGCCTGCCTACCGCCATCAGACTCTCCCCTAGTCTTCAATCGTTTAAGAAGTACCTTAAAACCCATTTCTTTAGGAAAGCCTATGGCCTCCCAGATTAACCTCTACCGCACATACCTGTCTCTTGCTCTCTCCTAAAGGGCAGCACTCTACTCTCTCGTCCAGCTCTGCTTCACTCCCACCTAATTTGACTGCTATTTCCTGTCCTAATGTGTTTTTTTTTACCCCACCTCCTATAGACTGTAAGCTCGTTTGACCAGGGCCCTCTTCAACTTTATGTTTCTGTAAGTTTTCTTGTAATTGTCTTATTTATAGTTAAATCCCCCCTCTAATAATTTTGTAAAGCGCTACGGAATCTGTTGGCGCTATATGAATGGCGATAATAATAACACTTAATGGGATATGTATCACTTGACCATTATTGCCTCTCAGCTTGACCATTATTGCCTCTCCCGCTTACCCACCCATCTCAGTTTCAGACCAGTCTACTAATGCTAATGACATGATCAGAGCATCATTGTGCAACAACAGGAGACAGAAACCTGACATTGGAGCCTGCACTGCATTATCAAACTGATACGACTCCCTCTCAGCTACCCCTGATAGAATGATGCAAGGTTAAGAGATCTTCCAACTGTAGATGTGTAAATCTGTCAGGCAAGCACAATGCACTTTTCCAGGATTCCTAGGGATAGGACTTTGATTGGTTAGTTTAGGGCTCGACAAATCCCAGGCAAATTAACAATAATTGAGTGTGTGAGATAATGTCTGGGAGTGTATCAGTGTGCGTGTGTCTGTCAGTGAATGTGTGTCTGTCAGTCAGTATGTGTCTGTCAGTGAGTGTGTTTGTTTAGGTGATCTGCCCCCCTCCAATTGCATGGGAAAAGTGTTTGTACTCACCTTTTTTCCCACGCTGTGACGGTCTTACTGTGGCTGTCCCCAGCTCCATGGCTAAGATCACCACAGCCAGGCATTCCTTCTCGATGGTGGCGTAGCTTACTTCTTAAGCTAACCACCTGCGACTGATGTAAGACACGGGATGTTCTCCACCATTGCGCCCGACTTGTGCTCAATACTTCGCCCAATCCAAACATAGAAGCATCTGTATGGACGAGAAAGCGTTTAGTTGGATTAGGAGCGGCCAAATCAGGGGCATTTACTAAGGCTTGTTTCAACTGTTGGAATGGGCTCACACTCCAGGGCCCAGACTACTTGGCAGGGAAGGTTTTTGTGTGTAAGGTCGGTAAGGGGTTTGGCTAGGGCACTATAATTGGGCACAAACTTCCTATAGTACCCTGCCATCCCCAAAAAAGGCTACTGCTTCAATCTTAGCAAGCTCAGGCTTCTGTTGCCGCATCTCACTCTGTGACCGAGGTACTGTACCTCGGCCATGCCTATGTTACACTTGCTAGGCTTAAGGGTTAAGCCCACTTCCCTGATCCTATCTAGGACAGCTCCTAAATGGGCCAAGTGCTCCTGCCATGTATCACTAAAGATGGCGATATCATCCAGATATACGCAGGCGTAGTTCTGGAACCCATCCAGGAGCCAGTCCACCATGCGCTGGAAGGTAGCCGGAGTGTTTTTCCTCCCAAACTGCATGACCTTAAATTAGTACAGGCCGAATGGGGTGACAAACGCTGACTTAGCAATGGCCTCGGGGGCTAGGGGGATATGCCAATACCACTTACAAAGATCAATTGTAGCGAGGTACTGGCCCCTAGCCATCTAACAACTCATCTATCTAGGAATAGGATAGGCGTCTGACACAGTCTTATCATTCAACCTCCGGTAGTCCATGCAGAAACGGGTCGTACCATCCCGTTTCACTGCGAGGACTACTGGAGAGGCCCAGGGGCTTTCAGCTGACTCAATAGTTGGAGCATCTCCTGGATCTCCTTTTGCATGTTTACCCGTACCAATTCTGGGAGTCGGTATGGGGGCTGGCGTAATGGGAGTTGACCTGGTGTCTCTGAGTAGCCAAAAGGATGTACCCGGGTACGTTGGAGAAAGTGGCTTTATTCTCCTCTAACAGCTGTCGTATGTGGGAATGCTCCTGAGGGCTCAGCCATTCTCCCAACTTGACCTGCTCACATGAAATCACAGAGAGAAAACATACGAAAGGTGGAAGTTTTTTATAACGGGGGGGGGGGGCAGGTGGGGGTACGGACAGCCAATAAAGGGGAATAAAAGTGTCTGGCAAGCGTCCATTCCGCTACAATAGTCTAGAGTCCCAAAATATTTTTTGTGACTGTAGCCATTCTAGTGTCAAGTGGCTCAACTCCTAAAAAAAGTGATCTTTAATATGAGCAAAAGCTTTTCCTTAATTGCCTTCATAACATTCTTTCTTCATTCTTTGGTCTGTTTGTGAAGCAACCTGGAGTCACATGGGTCCTTAATATTTTTGAGGTAACTCCCTGGTGTATATTGACTCTGTAATACCTCAGATGTGTACGTAGCACCTACGACACTCTGACCTAGTGGGATTCCTCTTCTAAGGCATACCCACATGATTCTTAGACTTCTTCTTTAACTATGATGATGACAGCCTGAATTCCCCCCTTGATTAAACCCAAATGCATTTTAAACAAATTGTGCCCTCCATGAAGTTAAAAATATCCTTTTTTTTAATGGCAGTAATTCTGTTTCACTTTAGAAGGGAATGCATGTAACCAATCATGATGGATGTATGTCTCTATTCATGTTACTGTGAAACAGAAAAAAAGGAACCGCACTGAATCCAATTAAAACCGAGTGCACTGAAATAGGACCAGTAAATCCAACACACGTATAAAAGAAAACAAGAAAAATCTTCAGGCACTCACGGAATTAAAGCCACAGGCAGATTTATCAAAAAGGCAAAGCAGCGTTATCAAGTTTGATAAAGACCTCTCAATGGGTCAAAAGATTGCTTTGCCTTTTTGATCCAATAAATCTGCCTGTGGCTTTAATTTGAGTGCCTGAAGATTGTTCTTGTTTTCTTTTCATGTTACTGTGAAAGCTATCTGCTGCCACCAACCCTTAAATAGGGGTTATATAGGCCTGAAGAAAATTTAATGTTTTCCCCTTCTCAGGAAAAGACACTTCGTATCTTGGGATTCTTCAGTAGGCCAGTTTTCTTGAGTTTTGAATCTGTTAGTTTTACTAGATGTTGCTTTGGTCTTATTTTTATCATGATGTTTTGAAGGAGTGTGTGCATAATGTGTACCCAATATGTACCTATCAAGATAATAGTTGAAATTATTGTAGTTAGGTCTGCTCCGTACAAGGGCTTATTTTGTTTCCAGAAAGTGTCCCTTTCTTCCCAATTTAATTCCATTCTAATTCATCATGTCTAAGTGGATATCCGTATTTAACGATTAAAGAAACATTTGGTTAAAGCCAAAAATTTCTGTTAAAATAATACTACATAACTATAGGCAAAGGTGACTCATAGGTTCCTGAAATAATACACAGAAAGAAAAAGACTAACAAAGAAGTAACAGAAAGAAGGAACTACCGACAAACTATTTTGGAAAAAATCACACATTAAAGGGACACTATAGTCACCAGAACAACTACAACTTATTGAATTTGTTCTGGTGAGTAGAATCATTATCTTCAGGCTTTTTGCTGTAAACACTGTATTTTCAAAGAAAATGCAGTGTTTACATTACAACCTAGTGATAGCTTCACTGGCCACTCCTTAGATGGCTGTTATAGATACTTCCTGGGTCATGGCTGCCTAAAATGCATCCAGACATTCAGTATCTCTGCATGCAGACACTGAACTTTCCTCATAGAGATTCATTGATTCAATTCATCTCTATGAGGAGCTGCTTATTGGCCAGGGCTGTGTTTGAATCATGCTGGCTCTGCCTCTTTGTCAGTCTCAGCCAATCCTATGGGGAAGCATTGTGATTGGATCAGGCTACCACTTCGGATGATGTCAGCAGACTGCTTGTTTTTTTTTAGGCAGACAGCATGCAGATCTAAAGCTTCTGGCTTGAATACAGAAAGATGTTGCTTTATTTATGGAGGCATGAGGGGTCCAGGGGGGCTAGATGGTGGTGTTAACACTATAGGGTCAGGAATACATGTTTGTGTTCCTGACCCTATAGTGATACTTTAACCCCTTAAGGACACATGACATGTGTGACATGTCATGATTCCCTTTTATTCCAGAAGTTTGGTCCTTGAGGGGTTAAGCAACTACTCTAACATCTTTAATTTGTAAAAACAAAAAAGTTAAGCAAACTACTCACCTTCTCACAGTTGCCAACAATTCAAAAAAAATCCAGGGACACTTTGGCAGTAAGTATACACACATATGTACACAGACACAAAGACATATATACTAAGAGAAATACACACACAGTACACACACAGATAAACACAATGACACACACACATACATATAGTGACACTGTCACACACACACACACACACACAAACACACACATAAATAAATAAATAAATAAATAAATAAATAAATAAATAAAGGAAACAGAAAATATGAAGTGGAAGGCAATCTGGAGTTCACCCAGGGGTGGCACAGCAAATGGGTCCATCCTCCTGGCAGTACATGTTCTGTGGAGGCTAGGGCAATGATGATACTGGCCAATGACAAAGGGGCACAAGTAGCTGTTTAGTTGATAAGTGAGTGCCCTGGATTTCTATTTTTACTGTACTTATTGGCCCCCAGCAGCACCCCATTTAAGCATGTTTAGGTGAGTGCAGCCAGCCCCTTGTTTTCCCGTAATTCCGGCTCCCGGCATCACTACAGGGAGCAGAGAGGAGTCGCTTGAAGATCACTGCTCCCTTACATGCAGGATGAGTGAGCAGCCCCACTGGACCCTAGGAAAAAGTCCACTCAGCTCTCCGAAAGGTAGGGAGGCTTCGTGGATTCAAATTAAAATGGAAAATGTGTGTGTATGCATGTCCGTGTGTGTGTATGTTTGTCTGTGTGTCTCTCTCTGTCAGTATGTGTGTGTGTGTCTCTCTCTCTCTGTCAGTATGTGTGTGTCTCTCCCTGTCAGTATGTGTGTGTGTCTCGCCCTGTCAGTATGTGTGCGCGTCTCTCTCCGTCAGTGGTTGTGCGCGCATCTCTCTGTCAGTGTGTGTGTGTGCGTGTGCATCTGTCAGTGTGCGTGTGCGTCTGTCAGTGTGTGTGTGTGTGTGTCAGTGTCAGAGAGTGTGCCTTCTTGTCTCTGTTTAGGTACCTGCATCCCTCCGATTACGAGAGAGGTGTTTTTACTCACCTTCTTTCCCACGCCATGCCAGTTTTCCACGGCTTGTCCTGCCTTGTGGTGCGTTAATCAATCTTTAAGATCTCCGCTAAACCTATAGGAAAGCATTGGGAGGATATTGCACATGTTTTCTATATGTAACATTCAGCACTTCCATGCAGAGTCTGAAGACGCTGAACAGAGGTGCTGCACACTAATGCAGCACATACACAGGACTCTCTAGTGGCATCTGAGTGACTGTCACTAGAGGTGTTACTAGGCAGCAATGTAAATACTGCCATTTTTCTGAAAAGGCAGTGTTTACATTGAAAAGGCTACAGGGACAGGCTACAGGCACCAGAACAAGTACATTAAGCAGTAGTGGTTCTGGTGACTATAGTGTCCCTTTAAGAAAAACTGGCTCCTAACTTTTTTAGCTGGCTCCTAGATTACAAAAAGATTTGTCAAGCCCTGGTGCAATATATAAAGACTTATGTGAACTTACCCTGAGCTTAGCAGCATACTTTTACATACCTTCCTGTGTGTCCTGGAGTGTTAGACTGGCTGCACTTATGGTAGTTCTGCCCCGGAATGCCAGACAGGACTTATTTTTCCTCCAACAACATGGGACTGTGCCATCACATTCAGAATAGTTGGCACTTAAGGACACATGACATGTGTGACATGTCATGATTCAATTTTATTCAAGAAGTTTGGTCCGCAAGGGGTTAAAGAGTTTGTGAGCATAAAAACCATTTAATGGGGCTGTTCCATCCTCAAAGTGGAATCCTGTGATGTATATGGCCAGGATGTAGCTAATCGTCATATGAAACAAAACAGGAGGCCTCAAAAGTAACATAATACAATTTTAAAAACGGACTAAGGTAAAAGGGCAATTTACTATTTTTGCACATCAGCTGAGTTCAACTGTGTTGACCTGTAATAAATATTTTAAGTTTCATATATACTGAGCTCAACAGTCTAAAGCAGCGGTTTCCAAAGCTGTGTGCTGCAGCACTGCAAAATGTTGCAAAACAGTGCTATGATAGCTCGGGAAACATTTCTGCTGAACACGGGCTAGGACGGGTGCTGCGGCCCTTTAAGACCGCGACCTGGCCTGTAATGTATATTGGATTACACCATTGGTGGTATCCAATTAACAGACCCTATCCTGCTGCATTTGGAGCAAGTGTTGTATCTCCTCTTATTTTTTTCTTAATGTGCATGTGCGTTCATCCAAGCAATCAAACACCAGCACAACATACAAACACACTCCAGCAATCTAACACAAATATTACATACAAAAACACCCCTGCATTCAAACTCCAATAATTTATACAAACACACCCATTCTCTCAAACACCAATACTACGCTCAAATGTATATCTGCATTTAAAAGCAAACATTACATTCAAACACACCCCTGCAATCAGACACAAACATTACGTACAAACACATACCTGTATTAACCCCTTAAGGACCAAACTTCTGTGATAAAGGGGAATCATGACATGTTACACATGTCATGTGTCCTTAAGGGGTTAAAACACAAACATTTTATACAAGCATCGCTTCAAAAAACACTAACACTATACATTATACTACAGTGCCAATATATGCCGCAGCACTGCACTGACAATTTTTTGTCTTGGGGCGCCTTAGAAAATATTGAACTATTAAATGCGCCTTAAACCTAAAAAGTTTGGGAACCACTGTCTAAAGTATTTGTGCTGACACCCCATTTTTAAGACAGATAATTCCTGGATTGTCACTGAAAGCTATCCAGCTGGCTCAGTTTAGGTAGTTACCTACAATGACAATGGATTTAACTAGTGTCTAAGAACTGGGATACACAAGGGGTGTATGGAAACCTACAGTTGTGCTAAAAAGTTTGCAAACCCTGGCAAAAATTTTGGAATTGTGGCATTGGTTTTGAAAATATGACTGATCATTCAAAAAAAATATTTTATTGAAGGATAGTGATCATATGAAGCCATGTATTATCACATAGTTGTTTGACTCCTTTTTAAATCATAGTAATAATAGATATCACCCAAATATTAAAAGTTTACATACCCTTGAATGTTTGGCCTTGTTACAGAAACACAAGGTGACACAAACAGGTAGTGATGTACCGAACTGTCCGCCGGCGAACAGTTCCCGGCGAACTTAGCGTGTTCGCGTTCGCCACGGCGGGCGGACACATGCGCAGTTCGATCCGCCCCCGATTCGTCATCATTGGGCAAACTTTGACCCTGTGCCTCTCTGTCAGCAGACACATTCCAGCCAATCAGCAGCACTCCCTCCCTTCCACACCCTCCAACCTCCCAGCATCCATTTTCGATTCATTCGGAAGATGCATGCTTAGTGAGAGGAGGGAAAGTTTAGCTGCTGCTGATTAGATAGGGAAATTGATAGCTAGGCTAGGGTATTCAGTGTCCACTACAATCCTGAAGGACTCATCTGATCTCTGCTGTAAGGACAGCACCCCAAAAAGACCTTTTTAGGGCTATAGCATCAGGCTGCTTTTTTTTTTTTTCCTGTGTAATGTAATTGCAGGTGCCTGCCTGCCAGCTTCTGTGTGAGGTTCACATTGGATACTGTGCCTATTTGCCCAGTGCCACCACTATCTGTTTTAACAATAGGTTAAGCTTTACATTTAAAATAAATATATTTTTTCACTGTAATAGAAGAGCAGTTGCCTGCCTGCCAGCTTCTGTGTGAGGTTGGATGCCTTGCCCATTTGCACAGTCAGTGCCACCACTCATATCTGTTTTAACAATTGGTTAAGCTTTAGATTTAAAATAAATAATTTTTTTTCACTGTAATAGAAGAGCAGTTGCCTGCCTGCCAGCTTCTGTGTCAGGTTGGATGCCTTGCCCATTTGCACAGTCAGTGCCACCACTCATATCTGTTTTAACAATTGGTTAAGCTTTAGATTTTAAATAAATCATTTTTTTCACTGTAATAGAAGAGCAGTTGCCTGCCTGCCAGCTTCTGTGTGAGGGTCACATTGGATACTGTGCCCACTAGCCCAGTGCCACCACTCATATCTGTTTTAACAATTGGTTAAGCTTTAGATTTAAAATAAATATTTTTTTTTCACTGTAATAGAAGAGCAGTTGCCTGCCTGCCAGCTTCTGTGTCAGGTTGGATGCCTTGCCCATTTGCACAGTCAGTGCCACCACTCATATCTGTTTTAACAATAGCTTAAGCTTTAGATTTTAAAGAAATCATTTTTTTTCACTGTAATAGAAGATCAGTTAGTTGTCTGCAAGCGTCTGGGTGTCAGGCCTACTTCAGCGTGTGCTCTGCAGACCTGTGCCAGCGTGCTTTGACAGTTGCCAATCATATCTGGTGTCTCTTTAGCGTGCTTTTACAAAGAAAAAAAGGTTTCCAGTGTAAGCTAATTGCAGACAGTCAGTGTCCTTCAAGCGGCTCTGTCAGGCCTTCCTTCAGCGTGTGCCCTGCACAACCCTGCCAGCGTGCTTTGACAGTTGCCACTCATATCTTGTGTCTCTATAGCGTGCTTTTACAACCAAAATTTTGTTTCCACTGTAATAGAAGAGCAGTTGCCTGCCTGCCAGCTTCTGTGTGAGGTTCACATTGGATACTGTGCCCACTAGCCCAGTGCCACCACTCATATCTGTTTTAACAATTGGTTAAGCTTTAGATTTAAAATAAATATTTTTTTTTCACTGTAATAGAAGAGCAGTTGCCTGCCTGCCAGCTTCTGTGTGAGGTTCACATTGGATACTGTGCCTACTTGCCCAGTGCCACCACTCATATCTGTTTTAACAATTGGTTAAGCTTTAGATTTTAAAGAAATCATTTTTTTTCACTGTAATAGAAGATCAGTTAGTTGTCTGCAAGCATCTGGGTGTCAGGCCTACTTCAGCGTGTGCTCTGCAGACCTGTGCCAGCGTGCTTTGACAGTTGCCAATCATATCTGGTGTCTCTTTAGCGTGCTTTTACAAAGAAAAAAGGTTTCCAGTGTAAGCTAATAGCAGACAGTCAGTGTCCTTCAAGCGGCTCTGTCAGGCCTTCCTTCAGCGTGTGCCCTGCACAACCCTGCCAGCGTACTTTGACAGTTGCCACTCATATCTTGTGTCTCTATAGCGTGCTTTTACAACCAAAATTTTGTTTCCACTGTAATAGAAGAGCAGTTGCCTGCCTGCCAGCTTCTGTGTGAGGTTCACATTGGATACTGTGCCTACTTGCCCAGTGCCACCACTCATATCTGTTTTAACATTTGGTTAAGCTTTACATTTAAAATAAATCATTTTTTTTCACTGTAATAGAAGAGCAGTTAGTTGTCTGCAAGCGTCTGGGTGTCAGGCCTACTTCAGCGTGTGCTCTGCAGACCTGTGCCAGCGTGCTTTGACAGTTGCCAATCATATCTGGTGTCTCTTTAGCGTGCTTTTACAAAGAAAAAAGGTTTCCAGTGTAAGCTAATAGCAGACAGTCAGTGTCCTTCAAGCGGCTCTGTCAGGCCTTCCTTCAGCGTGTGCCCTGCACAACCCTGCCAGCGTGCTTTGACAGTTGCCACTCATATCTTGTGTCTCTATAGCGTGCTTTTACAACCAAAATTTTGTTTCCACTGTAATAGAAGAGCAGTTGCCTGCCTGCCAGCTTCTGTGTGAGGTTCACATTGGATACTGTGCCCACTAGCCCAGTGCCACCACTCATATCTGTTTTAACAATTGGTTAAGCTTTAGATTTAAAATAAATATTTTTTTTCCACTGTAATAGAAGAGCAGTTGCCTGCCTGCCAGCTTCTGTGTGAGGTTCACATTGGATACTGTGCCTACTTGCCCAGTGCCACCACTCATATCTGTTTTAACAATTGGTTAAGCTTTAGATTTTAAAGAAATTATTTTTTTTCACTGTAATAGAAGATCAGTTAGTTGTCTGCAAGCATCTGGGTGTCAGGCCTACTTCAGCGTGTGCTCTGCAGACCTGTGCCAGCGTGCTTTGACAGTTGCCAATCATATCTGGTGTCTCTTTAGCGTGCTTTTACAAAAAAAAAAGGTTTCCAGTGTAAGCTAATAGCAGACAGTCAGTGTCCTTCAAGCGGCTCTGTCAGGCCTTCCTTCAGCGTGTGCCCTGCACAACCCTGCCAGCGTACTTTGACAGTTGCCACTCATATCTTGTGTCTCTATAGCGTGCTTTTACAAATGTGAAGGCTTGGCCTGCAGTTGTGGGAGGGGCTTGTTACCTACTTAAACCCCCTCCTCTTCTTCCCCAGTCCCGTTCGTGTTTCGGCGTTTTCGCATGTCTGCTTTTTCCGGTCACCGTCTGCTCCCTCGTGGTTCTCCTTCCCTGACCTGCCGTTGTCCATCGCCGGTTTCCTCCCGTCCGCGGTTTTTCTCTGGGGTCTTGTCGGCAGGTTCCGCTTGCCCAGCCGGGGAGGGGGTCCTTTGCGGTGCTGTCCTTTCTTGGTTGCGTGTCAGGCAGGGGCATGGTCGGTGAGTGCGGCTTCCAGTTTCAGGCAGTTCCGGTCCGCGGGCTCTTTGCGTTGCTGGCAGCTCAGACTGTGGTAAGTCATGAGCTGACCGGTTTGGCGTGGTCCTTTACAAATCCCCGTACAGGAAAGCAGCAGACAGGGGACAAGCTTCACGGGGACGAGTTAAACTACTACATTCCCCCTATCTCACACATGTGTGCTCACCAGCCCTTAACCTGTCCGTGGCTTTTTCTATGTAATGTACACACATTGTATCATACTACTGTACAGGGAAACTGCAGGTCTAATCTAAGCTTCATAAATTCATAGTTTGCCGAGTTTATTCTTTTCACACTGGAGAACACGTGGGCCTACTGCCATATAGAGATCAGCAGCGCAAAAAAAAAAAAAAAAAAAAAACGGTACAGCGCTTTTATTCCCCTGTGTCTATCATTGGTTACAGCTGCTCCCATCACTCATGGCCAGTACTCAGACATAACATGAGGTATCACGCTACTTACAAATAACATATGTTCCTATCCTGCGTTTTGTTTTTGCTCTGTGACGCAGAGTAAGTGGCTCCCTGGTAGCCTTCTACCAGTCAGGGGGGGTTGAGCTCCTTTTCTTTTGTTGATTTTCTCATGATTCATAACGGGTGCCACACTATTTAAATGGTTCTGCTATTTGAAGTTACCTTGTGTAAAGGATATGACCTCTTTCTAATGCTTCCTCTTATATATATATATTCACAGTGTATTTTCTATGTAAAGAAGCGCACCCATCATACGCCATTAAAATGCCTCCATGTAAGCCTGTTTCACCTGGACTCCGACGGGTTCACTCTGCCCTCTAGTTACGGTCGACCCACGGTTCTCCCTCGTACCCCGCCCCCCTCTTCCTTTTTTTCACTCACACTGTACGTCCCCTCTCACCCCCGTGGGGTTTACCCCGACTCTGTTTCTGTTCCCTGCCGCCGGGTTTGCTCCTTTCAGCCGTCTGCCTGGACACTGTGGTGCTTGCTCTGCTTTCGGTTACGGTCGGCCCTGCGGTATTTCCTTGTTTCACACTCTCGTCTCCAATGCACATTCCACAAATCTATCCTCTCACGCTACTTTCCCTCCCCTCTTAGTTAGCTGTGGCTGGCTGTCAGGGTCCTAGGTGTCCACTAGTTGGTAATTCCCCCCTGGCTTCTTCGCCTTAGGCTAGTGGTCCTGCGAGGCCAACACCCATCCTCATACTCGGAGGTACTACGCCCCTCGGGCCAAATCATAGTTAGTCGCCTCGCATGTGGCATAGAGAGGGCCTCACCTGTCACTCCCATTCTATCTTATGATTAACTGTCACCGAGAGGCCAACACCCCGCCACAACGTTCAGTGGCCACGTTATCCCCTCGCGCCAACGCATAGATAGAGCCTCTCACGCCGCTTGGCATCTAGCAGGGCCTCACCTGTCACCAAACCTAGTTTTTAATTGTTTCGCCTTATTGGCATTAGCTAGTGAGCCAGCACACACACACACGCACACATTGTGGCTCATATACACTGCACTTTTGTTTCCTTTCCACCTTACGGACGCCCATCTGGACTCTGACGTGCTTACTCTGCACTCCAGTTATGGTCGGCCCTACGGTACTTCCTTGTACACCCCCACCTTTCGATACACGTTTCCTCATGTACCTTCTCTCTCTCACTCCCTCCCCTCCCCTCTTAGTTAGCTGTGGCTAGCTGTCAGGGTCCTAGGTGTCCACTAGTGGTAATTTCCCCCTGGCTTCTTCGCCTTAGGTTAGTGGTCCCGCGAGGCCGACACCCATCCTCATCCTCGGAGGTACTACGCCCCTCGGGCCAAATCATAGTTAGTCGCCTCGCATGTGGCATAGAGAGGGCCTCACCTGTCACTCCCATTCTATCTTATGATTAACTGTCACCGAGAGGCCAACACCCCGCCACAACGTTCAGTGGCCACGTTATCCCCTCGCGCCAATGCATAGATAGAGCCTCTCACGCCGCTTGGCATCTAGCAGGGCCTCACCTGTCACCAAACCTAGTTTTTAATTGCTTCGCCTTTTGGCATTAGCTAGTATGCCAGCACGCTCACTCACACACTTTTCACACTCTTGCGCACATTGGGTCGCTTGTGGGCTGTTATTAGTATCTTTTCTAGCAGGTCTCCGCTGCTAACCGTAGGTGTGCTTTTTTTTTCCCGCCCGGTTTCTTTGGCTAGGTCTGGTTCTACTCGCGCTGGGGAGTTTTTCGGTTACTCCTACTTTCTTTTTCGGGTCCTGGATGCCTCCTCGCTTCGCTGCGGTTCTCGCGAGTCAACTTATTTCCTCCCCCCCCGGCGGCTTTCCGGTCGGCTGTGCTCAGTGTCTGTCTGCCTCCACGGGTAACGCTGTTGCTGGAGGGGGCCACGTGTTTGTTCGCTCCTCTCCGTTGTTCGCCCCCCGGGTTATCTTTGCTGCTGTCGCCTTTGGGGCGGTGTCGGATGGTAGTTTTGGGCAACTGGCACCTGCCGCTTTGGCTAGATCCTTTACCGGACTTCCTGCACCTATATTTTTTTTTTTTTTGTTCATGCGATTGGTCCTGTGCCTCGTCCTACTCTTTCAAAGTGGCCCTGCCCTACGGCCTCTCCTGTAGCCGATACCTTTTCCGGTGTTTTTTCAGGGCATGATCGCGGGCTGCTAGCCTCGGTAGCTCGGGGTCGTCATTGTTTCACGTCTGGCTCTCTCTCTTTTTTTCTAGCACTCACGGTGCTCGTGTTCCCCTTGAGGCTCCTTTCCCACACATACTGTTACTGTCTCTGTCGATTATGTTGTCTGTATTCGATTTTTGCTTCTTTTTGCCACCTCTTACTTACTTCCACTCTACTTATCCAGTCTACAACTTCACATGTTGTTTCAAGTTTCATTCACACGCAGTCTCATGTCCTCATACCAGCATTTTCCCATGCTCAAGGCATTTCAGGTTCCAGGAATTTTCAATTTACAGATATCCCATCAACATCCTAGTATTTCGATCACAATCAGTCCTAATCATGCTTGTCATCACAAACCGGGCATCAACCTTTCTATGTAGGGTGATATCTGCTTGATCCAAGGATAATCCGACCGCTATACTGGGGTCAAGAAGGAATTTTTCCCTAGCTTGGTGCAAATTGGAAAGCGCATCAAGCTGGGTTTTTCGCCTTCTTTTGGATCAACCGTTTAATCTCAGATGTGAGGTAGGCCGGAATTGGGGGACCCTAGTCCTCGTCAGCTAGGTAACTAGGTAGTCTAGTTGTCAAGACGCTATACAGTTTCTCACCTATCTATGCAGTCTATCGATTACCTTCTCTACCCCACACTTAGTCTGCGATAGATGGCCATACATGTTTTTATTTCCTTACTTCCCCTTGCACTAGTTAGACTGTCCGTTATAAGCGCTGGGCACCTAATTATCACACACTTAGCTGTCTCCACACAGATAGATTTAGGTTGTTGCTTGCTTTTATACAGGTTTCCTTTTTGCCCTCTTTTATTACAGGCCCTACCACGACGTCGGTTCCGGCACACCACAACCGACTTATTCCCCCCTTTTTTATTCCCTTTACCGGCTTATTTGCCCCTCACACAAATGTGAAGGCTTGGCCTGCAGTTGTGGGAGGGGCTTGTTACCTACTTAAACCCCCTCCTCTTCTTCCCCAGTCCCGTTCGTTTTTCGGCGTTTTCGCATGTCCCCACCCTCCACTCCCTCTATTTATTCTTTTCATTACACCTCATGGGTGGGCCCTCTTTTATTACAGGCCCTACCACGACGTCGGTTCCGGCACACCACAACCGACTTATTCCCCCCTTTTTTATTCCCTTTACCGGCTTATTTGCCCCTCACACAACCAAAATTTTGTTTCCACTGTAATAGAAGAGCAGTTGCCTGCCTGCCAGCTTCTGTGTGAGGTTCACATTGGATACTGTGCCTACTTGCCCAGTGCCACCACTCATATCTGTTTTAACAATTGGTTAAGCTTTACATTTAAAATAAATCATTTTTTTTCACTGTAATAGAAGAGCAGTTAGTTGTCTGCAAGCGTCTGGGTGTCAGGCCTACTTCAGCGTGTGCTTTGCAGACCTGTGCCAGCGTGCTTTGACAGTTGCCAATCATATCTGGTGTCTCTTTAGCGTGCTTTTACAAAGAAAAAAGGTTTCCAGTGTAAGCTAATAGCAGACAGTCAGTGTCCTTCAAGCGGCTCTGTCAGGCCTTTATTCAGCGTGTGCCCTGCACAACCCTGCCAGCGTGCTTTGACAGTTGCCACTCATATCTTGTGTCTCTATAGCGTGCTTTTACAACCAAAATTTTGTTTCCACTGTAATAGAAGAGCAGTTGCCTGCCTGCCAGCTTCTGTGTGAGGTTCACATTGGATACTGTGCCCACTAGCCCAGTGCCACCACTCATATCTGTTTTAACAATTGGTTAAGCTTTAGATTTAAAATAAATATTTTTTTTCCACTGTAATAGAAGAGCAGTTGCCTGCCTGCCAGCTTCTGTGTGAGTTCACATTGGATACTGTGCCTACTTGCCCAGTGCCACCACTCATATCTGTTTTCACAATTGGTTAAGCTTTAGATTTTAAAGAAATCATTTTTTTTCACTGTAATAGAAGATCAGTTAGTTGTCTGCAAGCATCTGGGTGTCAGGCCTACTTCAGCGTGTGCTCTGTAGACCTGTTCCAGCGTGCTTTGACAGTTGCCAATCATATTTGGTGTCTCTATAGCGTGCTTTTAAAACCAAAATTAGTTTTTCACTGTTATAGATTGAATAGCAGTTACTTGTCTTCAAGCGGGTGTCTCAGGCCTACAGTGTGTGCTCTGCAGAACTGTTCCAGTGCACATTGCCAATCATATCTGGTGTCTCTATAGCGTGCTTTTAAAACCAAAATTTGTTTTTCACTGTTATAGATTGAATAGCAGTTACTTGTCTTCAAGCGGGTGTCTCAGGCCTACAGTGTGTGCTCTGCAGAACTGTTCCAGTGCACATTGCCAATCATATCTGGTGTCTCTATAGCGTGCTTTTAAAACCAAAATTTGTTTTTCACTGTTATAGATCGAATAGCAGTTACTTGTCTTCAAGCGGCTCTGTCAGTCCTTCCTTCAGCGTGTGCTCTGCAGAACTGTTCCAGTGCACATTGCCAATCATATCTGGTCTCACAGTAGCTTGCACGCATAGTACCACTAATCCCCCCAAAAATGACAGGCAGAGGCAGGTCACCCCGCAGGGGCCGTCGTGGTCGTGGTGCTGTGATTCCCTTTTGCCCTAGAATAATGCCCAGTTTTCAGAAGCCACGTACCCTGAACTTGAAAAGTTCTGAGGACTTAGCTGACTGGCTAACACAGGACACCCAATCTTGTACAGCCTCCGCTCGGAACCTTGACGCACCATCCTCCTCCAGCTTAGCTTCAGGCACCTCTCAAGATAGCACTCACCCGCCTGCCGCCACCACCAAAACTAGCACCACAGCCGCTTTACTTGGTATGTCAGAGGAGTTATTCACACACCCGTTTGAAGAAATGAGTGATGCGCAACCATTATTGCTAGAGGATGTAGATAACAGGGATATGTCTCAGGCAAGCAGCATTAAACACATGGAGGTACGGTGTGATGATGATGATGTTGTACCCGCTGCTGCTTCCTTTTCTGAGTTGTCAGATACAAGCGAAGCGGTTGATGATGACGATGCGTCCATGGATGTCACATGGGTGCCCGCTCGGCAAGAAGAAGAACAGGGCAAAAGTTCAGATGGGGAGACAGAGAGGAGGAGGAGGAGACGAGTTGGAAGCAGGGGGGGGTCGTCGCAAGGAGCTAGTGGCACAGTCAGACAGCATGCATCGGCACCCGGGGTCAGCCCGACAGCACGCCAATCAACGCATGATGTGTCCACTACCAGAATGCCGTCATTGCAGAGCTCAGCAGTGTGGCATTTTTTTTGTGTGTCTGCCTCTGACAACAGCGATGCCATTTGCAACCTGAGTCGTGGGAGGTCCAACACCCACCTAGGTACAACTGCTTTGCGTAGGCACATGATCTCACATCACAAACGCCTATGGGATCAACACATGAGTACAAGCAGCACGCCTACTCTAAGCCGCCATCCTCCTCCTGGTCCAGCATCTTCAGCCACGTCAACCACTGCTGTCCTTCTTGCCCCCTCTCAACCATCCGCCACTCCGTCTCCCGCCTTGAGCAGTTCCCGCTCATCTGCCCACAGTCATGTGTTTCTGTCAAGGACATGTTTGAGCGTAAGAAGCCAATGTCACCAAGTCACCCCCTTGCCCAGCGTCTGACAGCTGGCTTGTCCGAACTATTAGCCCGCCAGCTTTTACCATACAATCTGGTTGAGTCTGAGGCGTTCAAAAAATTTGTAGCTATTGGGACACCGCAGTGGAAGGTACCCGGCCGGAATTTCTTTTCACAAAAGGCAATCCCCAACTTGTACTCGATTGTGCAAAAGGAAGTCATGGCATGTCTGGCACACAGTGTTGGGGCAAGGGTCCATCTGACCACTGATACCTGGTCTGCAAAGCATGGTCAGGGCAGGTATATCACCTACACTGCGCATTGGGTAAACCTGCTGACGGCTGACAAGCAAGGAATGCGTGGCATTGCAGAGGAGTTGGTGACACCGCCACGAATTGCAGGCAGTCCTGCTGCCACCTCCTCTACTCCTCCTACTCCATCCTCTTCCATAACCTCCTCGGCTGAGTCCTCTTGTGCCGCTGCTTCTTGCTCCACATCAACGGCACCCCCCCAGCTCCCCAGGTACTATTCCACATCCCGGATACGGCAGTGTCACGCCGTCTTGGGTTTGACTTGCTTGAAAGCAGAGAGTCACACCGGACAAGCACTCCTGTCCGCCCTGAACGAACAGGTGGAAAAGTGGCTGACTCCGCAGCAACTGGATATCGGCAAAGTGGTGTGTGACAACGGAAAAAATGTGATAGCGGCATTGAAGTTGGGCAAGTTGACACATGTGCCGTGCATGGCACATGTGTGTAATCTGATCGTACAACGCTTTGTGCATAAGTACACAGGCTTACAGGACGTCCTGAAGCAGGCCAGGAAGGTTTGTGGCCATTTCAGGCGTTCCTACACGGCCATGGCTCACTTTGCCGATATCCAGCGGCGAAACAACATGCCAGTGCGGCGCTTGATTTGCGACAGCCCTACACGTTGGAATTCAACACTCCTAATGTTCGACCGCCTGCTCCAACAAGAAAAAGCTGTTAATGAATATTTGTATGACCGGGATGCTAGGACAGCCTCTGGGGAGCTGGGAATTTTTTTGCCAAGTTACTGGACGCTCATGCGCAATGCCTGTAGGCTCATGCGTCAGTCGCAGTTGTGTGTGTGCGTGTGTATGGCTGTCTGCCTGGCCCTGCGCATGGGTCAGTGGCTCTGCACCAGACTTCCCTCCAATTGATCAAAGTTAAAGGATTTCAAGTGGACTGATTACAATTACAGGGCCTCTAAAGAGTCCTGTATTGTTATTTGTCGTCACTACCTTCCCGCGTCGGGAGTGGGTCATTTGCGCCCCTGCTGCCTTCCTTGCATGTGGTAGCTGTTTGTCAGGGATTTGTCAATCCATATCTGCCAAGTGACCCTATGTAGGGGGAACAGTCCCTATTCTGCTCTGTGTCAGTGTGTATCATGGTCTCTGTGGACGGTGAACAGTCTCTATTCTGCTCTGTGTCAGTGTGTATCATGGTCTCTGTGGACAGGGAACAGTCTCTATTCTGCTCTGTGTCAGTGTGTATCAGGGATCATTAGGATAGGTGTCAATCCATATCTGCCAAGTGACCCTATGTAGAGGGAACAGTCCCTATTCTGCTCTATGTCAGTGTGTATCAGGGGTTTTGAGGACAGGTGTCAATCCATATCTGCCAAGTGACCCTATGTAGGGGGAACAGTCCCTATTCTGCTCTGTGTCAGTGTGTATCAGGGGTTTTGAGGACAGGTGTCAATCCATATCTGCCAAGTGACCCTATGTAGTAGGAACAGTCCCTATTCTGCTCTGTGTCAGTGTGTATCAGGGGTTTTGAGGACAGGTGTCAATCCATATCTGCCAAGTGACCCTATGTAGGGGGAACAGTCTCTATTCTGCTCTGTGTGAGTGTGTATCAGGGCTGGGCTTTGAGGACAGGTGTCAATGTTAGGTGATTTCTGCCCTTTATGGATTAAAAGCAGACTCTGCATCAACTGTGCAATTTTCCATGGGAGTTTTGCCATGGATCCCCCTCTGGCATGCCACAGTCCAGGTGTTAGTCCCCTTGAAACAACTTTTCCATCACTATTGTGGCCAGAAAGAGTCCCTGTTGGTTTTAAAATTCGCCTGCCCATTGAAGTCAATGGCGGTTCGCGCGGTTCACCGTTCGCGAGCCGAAAATTTTGGGTTCGCGACAACACTACACACAGGTTAAAATAGCATTAAAGGCTAATTTTTCACACCTGTGGCTTTTTACATTGAAATTAGTGTCAAGAGTTTCCAATCTTTCGAATGTACCCGCTCTAACTAGTTTAGCGTGTTTGGTTCTTTTGCCGCGAATCCGTGCGCATTCCCAACATTAAGTTTTTGCGCATGTGCTAATTAAAGATTTGCACATGCGTTATGAAACCCACAATATTGTGATGACGGAAGGGATGATACCAGACTCCATTTAAAGGCGTCAAACTCAGTTTTCACGTACCATTCTTTGGTTCCAGAAGTTCCTTATCCTGGTGGTGACAGTTGTGCTATTTAGTTAATTTTTTTCTTCAAATTTTCATACGGCTCAAGGTAAGATCTTGAATTTTAAAGGCATATTACTCCTTTTTCTTTCTTTCAGGATTTCAAATTATGAGATTTTAATTATTTTATTTTTCTCAAGATGGACAAGGAAAGATCCTGTTCCAGGGACTTTGGTTCCTCCTCGCATAATAAAAGGTCACACTCTAAGACATATAGGTAAGCCATGCATTATTTCCTTATATTTTTGGTCTTTTGGAATGTCTTCATATGTTATAGCAGTACCACGGGGAAAAGTGCATCAGGATTGTCCAAAGGGAAGTCCTCAGAAGGACGCAATGTGAGGCCTGTGATAAGAGAGCCATGGCAGAGAGCCATTACGCCTCAACATCAAAATTATCTGAGATTTGCGGTGGAGCAGGGTCAATTCCAATTCAGAGCTGTCCTCTTTGGACTAAGCACAGCTCCAAGGACATTTACAAAGATCCTAGTGGTTCTGATTGCAGACCTGGGGAAGCAGGGTAGATTCATATACCATTACTTGGATGATATCCTGATAGAAGCAGACAACAAAGAGAACTTTGCATGGACAGATCTGTCTCCAGTTCCTTCAAGAACATGGATAGAAGATGAACATCAAGGAGTCAGACTATGATCTTCCTAGGAGCTCGATTCAAAACGTCCAGAGGGAAGGTCAAAAGAAAGAATTTGGAGACTGGCAATAAAAGAAATGTTGGCTTCAGAAAGGAAAGCAATGAGTCTTCTAGGTTCGATGTCCTCCACCATAGGACTGACAAGATGGGCCCAGTAGAGAATGAGCATTTTTCAGTCCAATTTTCCTATACATACAAAGACAGGTCTAAATCCTAGCTGGAGCATCAGAGGGGAATCGGAAATCTTTAATACATAAAGAGATAGAAGATCATAAACGTTAGTCGGGTTTTGTCCGGGTGCGATGAAGTCATCACGCATAACATCCAATGACGTCATGCGTTCCACTTTGCATTCCACAGCCGTAAACCCGGAAGAACGTGGTTTCACGTCCATAAACCCAGAAGTAAGTGGCACCCTGACGAACAGCGGCAAAGATTTAAAGATCGCACCTGGACGAAACCAGAAGAACATCTGCAAGGATTTAAAGATCGCACCCGGACGAAACCGGACGAACAGCTGAAAGGATTTAAAGACCATTTACTTCCAAGTTTACGCCCATGGAACGCAAAGGATGTTATGCGTGATGACGTCATCACACCCGGATGAAAATCTGCAAGGGTTTAAATACTTTTATGGAAAACTGAGGGGGTATAAAAGGACTGGGAGGGAGGGTTGTATTCATTTTGAATTGTTACCTGACACTGTTAAGTCCCCGAGGAAGTCCTTCACATGGACAAAACTCATAGGAAGCCTAGTGGTGACTTTGAATCATTACATCCACTGTTTTAAACCTAAATGTAAGTTAATAAATTGTCTTTTTACTACACACTTGATTTTGCACTACAATTTTATTTTCATCTCTTGAGTATATGTTCTCCAGCCAATACATGGTGATCTGAATACATCCAGAAGATTCAACCCCTATAAGGGGATTATATCAAAGGCTTTATCACTTCATTGAAAGTGTGAGTGGCCATTTGGGATTGCAATATTGTGGCACTTTATCCACACAGTTACAGGTGATACTCGAAAAATTAGAATATCGTGCAAAAGTTCATTTATTTCAGTAATGCAATGTAAAAGGGGAAACTAATATGAGAGAAGCATTACATGCAAAGCAAAATAGTTCAAGACGTTTTGTGCTGGATTTACTGCATTTTGTGTTAACTCACAACTTCTTCCTATTCAACGGTCAATACTACCACCAGTTGCAGGGTACAGCTATGGGTACATCTTGTGCCCCATCATACGCTAACCTGCACCTGGGTTGGTGTGAGGAAAATGTGGTCTTCTCGGACACTAATATTGTCTACACCAAATATATATTTCTATGGAAAAGATATATAGATGATGTCCTCGTTGTCTGGACAGGCACGGGGGACTGATTTACGGCATTTATGGAGAGGTTGAACTGAACCTAAAGTTCACGATGGAAATTGGGGGTTCCTCCCTCAATTTTCTAGACTGTACCTTTAGCACCAACTCTAAACTGAATATAGAGACAACACTCTTCAGAAAACCCACCTCAACTAACACTATGTTGAGATGGGAGAGTCACCACCCAACAACCCTGAAGAGAGGTATCCCGGTTGGACAGTACCTCCGACTCAGAAGGAACTGTTCAACCATTGAGGAATTAATTTTTCAGGCAAAGTCACTCAAAACCAGATTCAAGGAGAGGGGTTACTCCAATCGCTGTTTAAAGTATGCATACCAGAGAGCACTACACAGCGATAGGATTGAACTCCTTAAAGATAAACCGGTACTCAATGAAACCGCACCTATTCGCTGCATTGTGAACTTTGACTCTGGTTGGGACCAGGCCAAGAAGATACTGGGGAGGTTCTGGCCCCTTATATCTCAAGCTGTGACCCCCAATGTATCTTACAGCACGCAGAGGCAGAAACCTTAAGGAGGTTCTTGTACCCAGCCACTTTTCCCACAAAAAGAATGACCATAATTGGCTTTCTCTACAGGGCACTTATAAATGTGGCAGATGCGTGGCCTGTAGATACATGATGAAAAACTCTAAATGCCTCACAGATTCAAATGACTAAAATGTGTACAACGTTAAACAATTCTTTAACTGTAACACTAAAGGGTTAATCTATCTCCTGATGTGCACATGCGGACTCAGATATGTGGGTAAAACCATCCGCCCCCTTAAAAGGAGGGTTATGGAGCATATACACTCCGCTAGAAACCTCAAGGATACCCCAGTGGCGAGGCATATAAAGAGCTATCATCATGGGGACTCAGGAGGTATCAGATTTGCAGGGATTGAGAAAGTCATTTTGGGACGTAGAGGAGGAGATTTAGACCTCACCCTCCTCAAAAGAGTGTGCTATTGGATACATAGGTTCAATACTTTGGCCCCCAGTAGGCTAAATGAAGGTTTTACTTTTACTCCTTTTATTGAATAATGTTAGCAACAAGGAGTTGTTTTTTTACAATCTCATCTTTATATATACCTATACATATTCCTGTAAATACTGTAAATATTTTCTTTATTTTCCTTAATTATTTCTCAACAAAACTTACCATATCGGTTATTTGTACTACTCAAATAGTTGACACATTATTAGTCCAATGCAATATAAGCAACTTGATTGATGCACCCCTGGATTATTCTTCTGGGTTTAGGATAATGGTCCTCTGAATAATCCAAGTGGGTTAACTATTCCCATGAACCATAGCATGATATCTTTCTGAGAGTTCTGTCCAACATTATGGTACAACAAATCAGTTTAACAGGCTGACTACACATATATTTGAGCAAATTCTTTCTATAAGACTGCTTGAAAATCCTTGTACTGGTTGGCACTATATTTGTTCTGTATTCCAGTTTAGCAAGGGATACCTAAGCAGAAAGAATTTATTCCGTGTCTCCTAATATCTAGGAGTATCTCCCCTGTTACTTTTAGGATATCTATTTATATCCAATAATATATACTTGTGGTTTGGCACCCTTTGCCTATGGCTCTGTGCAATGGCTACATGTATCTTTAGCCATGGTGCGTATTGGGTTAAAATTATATGCCTGGAGTTGGACTATGTGTCAACCAATCTCACGGTGACACGTCAACTTGGGGGCGTGGCCTGTTCAGGTTCCGTTTTCGTCGCGAACAGGTAGCACACGCCCCCAAATTAATTCATTGGCGAAAGTGAGCAATAAAGAAGCAAGGTCTTTTCTATAAGCCTCAGTAGAAGGCGCGTTTAGCAGCGCCGAAACACGTGTCAGGTAGCTAGTTTAGAGAGGTGTTGATACTCCAGCCGCTGTAGCTCTAGTTATTTTTAGCCAGCACTTTGATTATCTATTCATTGCCCGGTTTGGGCTTCGTCCTTTGAGTATCTGGGTTTAGTCTTCTAAGGGTTGTGGTTGTGGGACGTGTAACTTTATTTCCAATTGCCTGTTTTGGGGGCTTAGTTAGTTCAGCCCTTCTTCACCACACCTCCCTTATCTATTGATATTTCACCCATCACAGAGGAACTACTAACTTTGTATAATTTTTCTTCGGATACATTATCCAGCTGAGCTATATTAGCAACTTAATAGCAGACTCTCCTTTCTCTGTTCTGTATGTGTTACCATTATTTTTCTCCCTCAGATGCAATACAACCTTGCCACGTTATATATATTGCGAGGTTTCTCCCTTATTCTAAGTCCAATAAGGGTTCTGTTGGGATAGATACCGACCATCTAAGAGCACAGATGGGAGCATTATTATAAATTGCTACCATTCTAAGTTACAGTACGAGCACATTACTGGGATTCACTTTCATAGTTACATAGTTACATAGTTATATAGCTGAAAAGAGACTTGCGTCCATCAAGTTCAGCCTTCCTCACACCTGTTTTTTGCTGTTGATCCAAAAGGCAAAAAAAAAAAACCCCGTTTGAAGCACAATTTTGCAACAAGCTAGGACAAAAAATTCCTTCTTGACCCCAGAATGGCAGTCAGATTTATCCTTGAATCAAGCAGTTATTACCCTACATTGAAAGATTATATCCTTGAATGTTCTGTCTTTGCAAGTATGCATCTAGTAGCTGTTTGAACATCTGTATGGACTCTGATAAAACCACTTCTTCAGGCAGAGAATTCCACATCCTGATTGTTCTTACAGTAAAAAAACCTTTCCTTTGCCTTAGACGAAATCTTCTTTCTTCCAGTCTAAACGCATGGCCTCGTGTCCTATGTAAAGTCCGGTTTGTGAATAGATTTCCACACAATGGTTTGTATTGGCCCCGAATATATTTGTATAATGTTATCATATCCCCTCTCAGGCGACGTTTTTCTAAACTAAATAGGTTTAAATTTGTTAACCTTTCTTCATAGCTGATATGTTCCATTCCTTTTATTAATTTTGTAGCCCGCCTCTGCACTTTTTCTAGTGCCATGATATCCTTCTTTAGAACAGGTGCCCAAAATTGCACAGCATATTCAATATGTGGTCTTACCAGTGATTTATAGAGAGGCAAAATGATATTCTCGTCCCGAGAATGAATGCCCTTTTTCATGCATGACAATACCTTACTGGCCTTGGCCACTGCTGATTGACATTGCACATTGTTGCATAGTTTGTTGTCTATAACAATTCCCAAGTCCTTTTCGTGTGTTGTTATCCCTAATTCACTTCCATTAAGGGTATACGTTGCTTGTGTATTCTTTACGCCGAAGTGCATAACTTTGCATTTTTCAACATTAAATTTCATCTGCCATTTGAGTGCCCAGTCCTCCAGTCTATCTAAATCCTTCTGCAGCAAAGTAATATCTTTCCTTTCAAGGTTGTATCGTTCTTATTCAAGAGATACCTTTAGGTTATATATCCCATTCAGGAGGAAATATCTCACCTCTCTATACTTTTGATCATTTATTTAATTTCTGTTGTTTTTTATTCTCTCTAATCAATATTTTACTATTAGTACTATTAAAAGTTACATTTTATATGTAATTACGACAATCTGCCAGGGGGCGCCCTGTCCTTTCTGACCTTTTAGGTCTGTTCTTTTCTTTGCTATATACACTTATGTGAGGGTTATTCCCTATATTGGTCGCCCCCGACACACACCTAGCTGGTTCCCCTAGGGGTTCCTAGCTCGCTTTTCTTCTAAAATTACTGAAATAAATAAACTTTTGCACGATATTCAAATTTTTCGAGTATCACCCGTATATGCTATGTTGTTTTGCTTTCTATTGGTTTAGCAGATAATCCCCATTTTTTGTATACTTATTCAGGAGTTCCAGTACCTGAGGGACTTAAAGCCCATCTCTCCTCCTCTTGGGCAACAGCCACTAAAGTTTCTCCAGAGCTGATTTGTAGAGCAGCCACTTGGTCCTCATCCAATACATCTATCAGACATTACCAATTGGATGTTTAAGCAGGACTTTGAATCAGTGTGGGAATGTGTGCTTTCTGCCTCTAACTGTTGAATTTATTTGTTAAAGGCAGAAAGCACACTTGTTTTTGTAACAATACACTTTGAATTGAATTTCATATAGTGTCTGTGTTTTCTTTCCCTCCCTTAGTTATTGCTTGGGTTTTACCCATTGTTGTGCTGCCATGGATATGGCCAGAAAATGATAGATTTTTTTCACACTTACTGTAATTTTTGTTTCCTGGTCATAGGCCATGGCAGCACAAAGATCCCACCCACTTTCATTGTTAGAAACAAGACTGAGGGAGGGAGGGTGGGAGCAGGCTTATATAACCTTTTTAATTATAAGTTCATATATAATAAGGCACAGGGGGAGCTACCCATTGTGCTGCCATGGCCTATAACCAGGAAAATTACGGTTAGTATGAAAGAATGTTCTCCTATATGTAGTGGAAGCACCATTTGTTGAAAAAATGAAAAGGAAGATATCTCAGCCCCCCTCTTTTTAGAACAAAACTCATGTAAGAAGCCACATATTTTAAGATTTGACTCTTTTGATACTGGGCTGTCTGTATACAGTGGAAAAAGTGTATATATATATATATATATATATATAAGTACATACACATACTTTGACCTAGACTGTAAGCTCATTTGAGCACGGCTTTCTTCACTTATTATATATCCCTACTGTATAGTTGTAAAGTACTGCAGAAAATGTTGGTGCTTTTATAAATATTAATAATTATAAAGCATAAATACATCAACCTTGTGGAACTTTCAAATAATTATAAAGAAGCAATCCTATAGGTGATTTACATCAATTTTATAGGAAATAGCATCTAATTAGGGGATGGCATCTATTACTGACTCATCAACTGCAGTTCCCCTTGTTAGATATTCGTTCACCATCATAATTGCTCCAACATGGCCAAAGTGTTTAAAGGATTTCAGACAATAATGCTACCAGCAGTCTTGATTCTGGAATCTTTGGGAGCTTACATCCAGTCCTACAGAGCCTGCACCATGATTGACAGAACCAAACAAATCATCATTTAGATTTCTCAAATTATAATTAAAGAGACCAATTCACATAAACAGCATGGTTTGAGATCATAAAACCTACCTTCAAATTGTGGAGTGGCCCAGTTTCATGTCCATAAATAAAAAGTTACAATTTACAAAGAGTGTAATGGCACATTCCCATTGTAAGTAGACAAACCTTTTAGTACATATTTACACATTTCATAGGCCTTGTTTCTCTCCAGCAGGAGACTCTGGTTATTTTTATTAATATTATTCTTACTGGTATTTCTTTAGCGCCAGCCTATTCCCTAGCGCTTTACAATATTAACTCTACTGAACTATTTCAAGGATAGTGCTCATAGACTGACAGTGGCAGTTTAGTGCTCTCAATCAGTGAGTTCAGTCCTGAATCATCCATGTTTTTTTCTGTTCAGACATCAGGCTTCTCCTGAAGGAGAAGACCGAATGTGGTGCAGTTGCCTGGGCAGGTTGTAGTTGTTATAGTGCTTGGAGTGTTTCTTTAAGAATATTTACATAACAACAACAAATAAAGCGTGTTTAATAGTGTGCGTGAAGTGTTTGCGTCTGTAGTGATAAAAAGAAAAGGAAGGAATTCATTACAAAGAAGGGGCAAGGGAGAAAAAAAATAAAACATGGGAAACTAATGGGAAAGGAACGATAGACAGAAAGAGAAAGAAAGAAAGGGAGACAGAGAAGAAAGAGGGGGAAGGAAGAAAAGGGAAAAATAAAAAATAAATTTATACCCCAGCAACTAACCAAACAGTATAACAAACAAGAGGAACAGAGCTTTAAAAAGACAAATAAACATGGCATTCAAAAGGACGGATGAAAAAAACTTCCCACAAAAAAAAAGATAAAAAAAACGCCAAGACTGAAAAGCAATTATCCTTTTTTTCCACCATATTCCACTAATATAGAACTGGAGAAATCAGTACAAAAATGACCCAGAAGAAAAAAATCCTCTTGAAATTGAGGAGATAACAAGGGAAAAATCTGTTTTTATAGAGAAAGAATCAGCTTTACAACATCAATTACCTATTGCACTTGATGTACAGTTTCACAAGATTAAACAGGAAATACAACTTAACATACAAGATCTTAAGAAAGACTTAGTAACTTTAGAATCAAAGAAAACAAAGAAAAGGTGACACAACTGGAGTTTCAAATTATAAAGATGCAAATTACCAACAGGGAAAAAAAAATCGAGTCCATGGAACAGAAAATTGCAGACCTGGAAGGTCGTTCCAAAAGGAAAAATTTGAGAATAAGAGGAATTGCTGAATCCATCACAAATGAGCATTTGGAACCTTTCTTAAAAGATTTATTTTCTAAATTAATCAATACTCAAGAAGATCATTCCCTAATCTGGGATACATGTAATAGGATGGGAAACTTCCCAACATCAACAGAAGATCCACCAAGAGATGTATTAATTTATTGCATAATCTCATGATTAAGAGAACATTGTAAAAGCTATTAAAGAAGTCCCATTAGCAGGCCCATATAAAAAAAATACACATTTTTCCAGATCTATCTTTCTATACCAGATCTAAAAGACATACATTTGCATCCCATATGGCAATCCTTAGAAAAAATGATATTAAGTATAGGTGGAGATTTCCCACAAAGGTCATCTTTACACATGACCATAAAAAAATTAGTATTTGATACTCCATAAAAATTAAAGTCTTGGATGGAAGATAACCGTTTATTAAATGAATTCAAGAAAACATTACAGATTAAATGAGATTTTTTTTTTTTTAATTGTTCTAATATTTTGTTTTATAAGAAAAAGTTATAGAGATGCATATATAACAAACTGTCGAACATGGACACAACATAATCCATAACGGATTCCAAAAGGGTTTTGTTTTTTCTCTCTTCCTCCTACACAAATTAACTTATACAATCTACATAAACACTATAAGAATCATTATTTGTTACATATAAATTATAGTTACATAGAACACAAAGTAGGGTGACGCAGATGAGTGAAAGAGGAGGGAACATAAGAAGAAAGACACTGAATTGAATCTTATTGATTGTAATGACTTTCACTTTAGTGACACGAACACAAAGAGAGTTTGAAAGGAAAGGGAAAAGAAAAAAAGAGAAAAGAAAAAGATATAAAAATAATAGGTATGAGATAAAGAAGTTGTATTTAACAAAATTTATTTTACACCACACTAAAAGACATAATTATATTAATAAATGTCACTTCACATGATTTAATAGAATTTATCATCACTTACCATACACAAAATTGATTATCATCAGATCATACACAATGAATTCATGAAGTAATTGTGAAAAACAAGATCAGAATTATAAAAGATATAGGAGGTTAATAGAAGGTCGAATGTTTAATGTTTAAAGGGGAGGAAATAGAAATGGAAAAGATGAAATACTTTTTAAACTTATTTATTTATTTTGTTACTATAATTATCGCATTATGAGTATTGATCTAAGTACGAAATAGGAATATATCTGTATGACGATGCCTTTTCTTTAATAAGGAAATTTGAAGAATTATGCAAGGAATTGTAAAGATATTTGTAAATTATTCTTTTTTTAATTAGATTTTTCCCCCCTTCTTTCTGTGCTCGACCATCATAAGTCTAAAAAAATAAGAGAGACCAACAACTAATACCCTAACACTTCCAACACGGTCTAAATATATTAAATGAAATAGAAAAAAAAAAGAAAAGGGGAGAAAACAATAAAGAGGGGGGAAAAAGGGAAACTATCACTTCAGCTCCTACCGCCATAGCATTTATGGCATCCATTATCCGTACAATAGGGTATAATTTGCGGAGTCAGGCTTGCATATATATTGCAGGGATGTCAGTTGTAAATATATTTATGTTTTGTGTAGTTTTGTTTTTTTCTCTTCTTTTTTTTTTTTGGGGGGGGGGGGGGGTAGACAGAGGCGTGGATCTGAGGATCTAAAAGATAAGATTAATATAAAATTGAAAACATATCCATTACTTTTTTTTGGCTTCATTAAACACACACAAAAAAAAAGGATGTGTTGCAGTACTTTTCTCCAATACACTTAATAATAAGTATGGAGAAGAGCATTAAGAAGGGAGATATATAAGTCTAGTGGGAGAATGTAATAATCAAACTATGACCTTGGTCAACATATATGCTCCAAATAAAGCTCCTGCCCAATTTATCTAAAAAAATATTGGACAAAATAGAAAAAATAGAAAAAAATAAAACAAGGAACACTTCTAGTTATGGGTGATTTTAATTGTGTGTTAAATCCCCAATTAGATAGGAGTTATAAAAAAGGTGAGATTCATAACAGAAACATTATTTAAATTACAATCGATATTGGACAAACATACCCTTTTAAATATATGGCGCGTTTTTCACACAGTAGATAGAGACTATACTTATTTTTCAAATTCACATTGTACATATTCACAGATTGATATCATAACTGGTAACTTTGGAGAGGTTTAACAAATAAAAAAAACGATAATACGAGAAATATCTTGGTCAGATCATAACTCATATCATACTATAAAACATAATACTTGAAATTAAAGATCATTTTCAAAAATTTACATCTGACTGGCGCTTAAATAAAAATCTCCTAAAACATGAAAAAGATATTGAAAAAAAGATATTGAATACATTAAACAGATGACAGAATATTATTTTTTAGAAAATCAATCTGAAAACCTTTCTTACCATCTAATTTGGTGTGCTTATAAATCAGTAATAAGGAGACACCTTATAAAGTAGGGGCACAAGCTAAAAATAACTCAAAATTAACAGATCTTCATTTTAAATTATATCAACAAATTAAAATAAACAAAACCCAACTGTTCTCAGATCTAACAAAATATCAGATCTGAAAAAAGGATAAATTAACTTTAAATTGAAAAAATAAATACATAAATACAGGCCTTCAAAATATCCTGGTATTACAAAGGAAATAAAGCAGATAAAATACTATCAAATAAACTTTATAAAAAAAAAAAGAAAAGAGAGAACCATTTCCAAGATTAAACAGAACAATATAGTTTATCTAAATCCAGAAGACATAGGCTAATTATTTAATAAATATTATCAACAATTGTATAATTTACCAATATTATCTACAAAGAGTAATATAAAAGATTATTTTGATAAGAAAAATATATCCAAAACCCTCTAAAGAAATATTAAAATAACTAAATAGTCCAATTTAAGAAGAAGAAGTGATCAAAATAATCAAATCGCAAAAAAAAAAAATCACCAGTCCTATAAATTATACGCAAAGGACTTAGCTCCACACCTCTTAAGGACTTTAAAATAATTTATTAAGAAAGGAAATATACCCAAAGAAATTCTGTGTGGAAATATAGTGCCAATCCTCAAAACAGGTAAAGATCCAGAGGATGTTACCAGTTATAGACCTATATCAATTTTAAATCAAGATATTAAAATATATGCGGCCATAATAGCTGAAAGATTAAAACCTGTACTAACAACTCTAATAGACAATAACCAAGTTGGTTTTGTCTAAGGGAGATACTCAGTAAATCATATGCGATCACTTATAAATATATATACCAACTAGTTTAACAATCCAAATCCCCCTTACGGACCCTGTCATTAGACGCCGAAAAGGCATTTGACAGGGTCAGTTGGGAACATATGGCACAGACAATGAGGACTTTTGGATTAGAGGGTAATATCTACAAAGCTACTATGGCTCTTTACTCTAGACCATCAGGTAGAGTTATAGGATCTAGAATAAAATTAACATGGTTTTCAGAAACAAACGGCACCCGTCAAGGATGCCCGCTGTCCCCACTCCTCTATGTTCTCTCGTTGGAGCCTATCGTAAGACACATTAGAGAACACAATAACATCATAGGATTTGCTAATATGAAATCACAAAAAATAAAACTCTATGCCAACTATATATTTCTAACAATATAAGACGCCTGTATCTCGACAGATGCTATTATGAGCTGCATAAAATAATCTCAAAAACTACTGCTATTCCTCTAAATATGTCAGAATTACAGATAAATAAAATTAAGGATAAATATGACTTTAAATGGGTAGTCACACGTTTTGTTTATTTGGGAATCAATATATCAATACATCCTGCTGAATGGCTAGCAATAAATGTACTCCCATTAATAATTAATAATGCATCTTGGACGTAAAAACCCAAGGGCAGAGTACAGAATATTTGATAGAGTCCTAACCTCAACATCTGAGGAAAGGGATTTAGGGGTGATTATTTCTGATGACTTACAGGTAGGCAGACAATGTAATAGAGCAGCAGGAAATGCTAGCAGAATGCTTGGTTGTATAGGGAGAGGTATTAGCAGTAGAAAGAGGGAAGTGCTCATGCCATTGTTCAGAACACTGGTGAGACCTCACTTGGAGTATTGTACGCAGTACCGGAGACTGTATCTTCAGAAGGATATTGATACCTTAGAGAGAGTTCAGAGAAGAGCTACTAAACTGGTTCATGGATTGCAGGATAACACTTACCAGGAAAGGTTAAAGGATCTTAACATGTATAGCTTGGAGAAAAGACAAGACATGGGGGGTATGATAGAAACATTTAAGTACATAAAGGGAATCAACACAGTAAAGGAGGAGACTATATTTAAAATAAGAAAAACTACCACAACAAGAGGACATAGTCTTAAATTAGAGAGGAAAAGGTTTATAAAATAATATTCTGAAGTATTACTTTACTGAGAGGATAGTGGATGCATGGAATAGCCTTCCAGCTGAAGTGGTAGAGGTTAACACAGTGAAGGAGTTTAAGAATGTGTGGGATAGGCATAAGGCTATCATTGCTATAAGCTAAGGCCAGGGACTAATAAAAATATTTAGAAAATTAGGCAGACTAGATGGGATGAATGGTTCTTATCTGCCATCAGATTCTTTGTTTCTATGTAACATTACAGCTCCAGACCTAATAACAGTGAAGTTTTTAGCAAGACAGTCAAGATTTCAGGGCCCTGTCCCATTTCCATTCCCTGGTGTCCTTCATCCGGGGACACCAAGGGACAATTCCTGGGCAGCGGCGCTAGGCCCATACAGGGATCCCTTCAGCAGCACTCCTTGCATGGTTCTGAAGGCTGAGGCTGGTCAAGGAGCGTGTCAGTGGGTGGGCATGCCCAGAAAAGGTCACATCACTGGTAACATCCCCTTAGGTCCCCACCATCCCATGCCAAATTTCCCCTCCTAATTGTTGGGAGGTATGCAGCTTCAGTACTCACATGGCTGGGATGATTCACACAGAGTCACACAAGAGGAGAAACGAGAATAGTTTTGGAGGACTGTATGATATATTTCATGTGGTACATACATTTAATGTGGGGCAACAGTTAGAAACATGTACTACTTTATGGTTGTATTAACTAAAGCTTAACTTTTTTTGCAATAGTCTAATTGTAATTTTTTATATAATCAAGATTGTTCCTCTGTAATACATTAAAATTATTAAACTCTTTGGCATCTTTCATGAAATTTCATGCGGACCCATATGCAAACTCACAATTCGGTCAAATGTTATGTCGCTGAGTTCAATCCAAACGATGTTCATCCAATTGATGAAAAAAATATGAGCATTTTGAAAGATGAGATGCTGAATGCATTGTTTTTATTATTCCATGTTTTGCCATTTTGGCCAGCTATTGCATACAGATAAGTACAAGTTATTACTATACTCAGTTTATTGTGTTTATTATAGAATTAATGTGTATAGAATATTTTTGGGGCATTATTTACATTATGAATAGCCACTCTATGCATCTGCTGGAGTTTTTAGCTCTTAAATCCATCTATGCATTTCTCTAATATATTATTTAAAACATTCTTTAATTTTTTTATTTATTTAAAATCAATAGAAATATTTTGTGAAAAAAAGTTTTACTGAACTAAAATATTACGTATTAAGTGATCTAATAAAGGGCACATGCTACATATGTGAATCATCTTTTTAAAGTTGATTTTACAAAAATAATGTTCATCCATAAAGCTGTTTATTATAGTGACGTAAAAACAACCACATCATATTGGTGTGTTTGAGAGAAGACATAAGGCTATCAAGTTCATGTAAAATATTGATTCTGCTGATACAGGAGTTACCAACTCTTTGTTCACTTCCCACATCAAACTCTTAATTCTTTAAGTCTAATCAAATTTTCATTAACAGTAAATACACCACATGGCCAGCAAATGTGGATACCCATACCAATTAGTAAGTTTTTTTTTTTTTTACAATTGGCATCAAGCATATAACCATGCTCTCAAGAGTATAACCATGCAATCCAGGAATCTCAAATTTTGACCCTCCAAACATTGATAACCTGCAACTCCCAGAATTCTTTGAATGCAACAGATGGCCATAGAATCATGGGACTTGTAGTCAGAAGAGTCAGAATTTGAGATGCCGGAAGTATATGACTATATGACTAAAAACTGCCATTCAAATATCCCATACTATGTGGAAGCTATGGATGAATAAGAGACCATCATCTACCCTAACACCAAAACAGCTGGTTACACAACGTTTGAACCTCTTCAAGAGAAATATAGTTTCACAACTGGCAATAAATGGACTACAGAAGAAATCAACCATACACCAGAATTGTCAACCCACATTCTTACCTGCACAGAATTGTCAACCTGAATCCATACCCCAAGATGGCATAACAATAGTGATGTACCAAACTGTTCGCCGGCGAATAGTTCCTGGCGAACATAGCGTGTTCGCGTTCGCCATGGCGGGCGAACACATGCGTGGTTCGAACCGCCCCCTATTCGTCATCATTGAGTAAACTTTGACCCTGTGCCTCACGGTCAGCAGACACATTCCAGCAAATTAGCAGCAAACCCTCCCTTCCAGACCCTCCCACCTCCTGTACAGCATCCATTTTAGATTCATTCTGAAACTGCATTCTTAGATCGAGGAGGGAAAGTGTAGCTGCTGCTCATTTGATAGGGAAATTGATAGCTAGGCTAGGGTATTCAGTGTCCACTACAGTCCTGAAGGACTCATCTGATCTCTGCTGTAAGGACAGCACCCTAAAAAGCTCTTTTTAGGGCTAGAACATCAGTCTGCTTTTTTTTTTCTGTGTAATGTAATTGCAGTTGCCTGCCTGCCAGCTTCTGTGTCAGGCTCACAGTGGATACTGTGCCCACTTGCCCAGTGCCACCACTCATATCTGGTGTCACAATAGCTTAAGCTTGCATTTAAAAACAATTTTTTTTTTCACTGTAATAGATTGAATAGCAGTTAGTTGTCTGCAAGCGTCTGGGTGTCAGGCCTTCAGCGTGTACTCTGCCAACCTCTGCAAGTGCACTTTGCCTCTCATATCTGGTGTCACTATAGCGTGCCTTTAAAAAGAAAAAAAGTTTTTCACTGTAAGCTAATAGCAGTCAGCGTCCTTAAAGCGGGTGTCAGGCCTTCACCGTGTACTCTGTCAACCTCTGCAAGTGCACTTTGCCACTCATATATGGTGTCACAATAGCGTGCCTTTAAAAAGAAAAAAATGTTTTCACTGTCAGCTAATAGCAGTTAGTTGTTTGCTAATAGCAGTCATTGTCCTTTGTCACTAGAAAAAGCACAGGGGCTAACAAAAGTATTGTAGAAATTTGTTCTACATGTTGGTTGATAATTATGAGAGTTACAGTTGAAAGACCACACATACGTTCCGATGGCCATAACCTTCTTCTCCTAACTCTCAATTTACCTTAATCTCTCCACTAAGCTTGCCCTAAGAATATTTATTTATGAAATTGAGAACTCAAAATCAATTTAAATTTGACCAGTGTAGCTGATCTGAAAGTCTAGCTGACTTAGATTATTTTTCCAGTTGGGCATAGTTTGACTTAAATCTTAAATTCCTTTTGAAATTTCACTTTAAGGAATAACTCTGGATGTGAAAACATGTTGTTATAAATGTCACACCCATAGTGACATATTTAACTTTGCCAAACCAATGGTTGGCATTAAAAACATGCTATTTTGATGACAATGTAATAGAGACTATATAAAACCAGGGCGCTGCACTCACCTGAACATGCATAAATGGGGTGCTTCTGGGGGCCAATTTATACAATACACAAGATGTAGCGCACTCACTTATCCACTAAACAGCAAATTCAATGTTGACAGATTTTATTAGTTTTTGGGTTTTTTAACACCTAATCTAGGCAAAAATAATGGGGGCTTAGTTACATTATATGATCATACATTGCATAAGCCTGCCACAACGTCAATGTACCCCATCTTTGGTAGGTCCTACTCTAACAGCCTAATGTCTGCTCTTATGAGATTAACCCACTTACTTGGGGGAAAAAATCCATCTGGGTCTCTCTGCAGTACAAGGCTAAATAGGGCCCTGGGGTGAGGCACCTGTGACAGGGAAAATGCTGTTTAGTGGATAAGTGAGTGCGCTGGATTTTGTGTACTGTATAAATTGGCCCCCAGCAGCACCCCATTTATGCATTTTCAGGTGAGTGCAGCCCCCTGGCTTCATATATATACATGTATATATTTATTTGGGAGTCTAGCCAACTCCTTGGTTTTGCACCCCTCCCTGTCACAGTTACCTCAGAAATTATAATAAATCTGTAGCAAGCTTTAACTTTTACAGGTTTATAAAGTGAGATATCAAAGTGATTTTCAAGGTTAAAAATATCTCAAGTGGACAAATTCAGCAATGATTCCAGTTTGGTTACTTTGGTTTTAAATTTCACAGTGAATTATCTTCGAATTTTTGCTTTACTGAATAACCTTGTTACATTACATTAATAAGACACCAGTGTCTAATTATTATTTTCTTTTTGTGTCTTTGTGTGAGAAATACCTTATCTGATATCTTGAAGCAGGGATCCACTTTCATGAAGCCTTGTATGATGTCATCTTCTGTAAAAGAAAACACAGAAAGTTTATTGAAATTATTGCACACAAGACTTGGAGATTTATTTTGGTCTGAACTGCAATTTGTCCATATTCAAGCCAATCAGACAAGATGAAATTCTGATTTCTGAGCTGCCATGCTTCAGAATCTTGGGGGAACTGATTTGTGCAAGCCCCAACATGCTTGGTTAGGTGTTTGATTCGCATTTCCGATCCTGCCACCAGAAAAAAAAGAGGGAGAAGATGCTGTTTTGTTGTTTGTTTGTTTTTTTAACTGGGCAAATAAACAACTTAGTTTGCCATGATAAACAAGAGGTCTGCCCAATCATGTGGAATGGAAAGTTGTAGCAAAAAACAAAAAGATGATTGATGGTTAGGGAACTGCCACTAAAAGTTGATTTTATTCACATATCACGTGACAACTGACCAGAGAAAAAAGAAGAAACAGTATAACTATATGTATATATACTTCCAAGCAGGACCTTTTGACTGCAGCTACTGAGAGAGACAAACCAGCAGTGATACAGTGTGTTATACCCTTAAAGGACCACTCTAGTGCCAGGAAAGCATACTCGTTTTCCTGGCACTAGAGTGCCCTGAGGGTGCCCCCACCCTCAGGGACCCCCTCCCGCCCGGCTCTGGAAAGGGGAAAAGGGGTAAAACTTACCTTTTTCCAGCGCTGGGCGGAGAGCTCTCCTCCTCCTCTCCGCCTCCGTTCCTCCCCGTCGGCTGAATGCGCACGCGCGGCAAGAGCTGCGCGCGCATTCAGCCGGTCGCATAGGAAAGCATTCATAATGCTTTCCTATGGACGCTTGCGTGCTCTCACTGTGATTTTCACAGTGAGAATCACGCAAGCGCCTCTAGCGGCTGTCAGTGAGACAGCCACTAGAGGAAAAAGGGGAAGGCTTAACTAATTGATAAACATAGCAGTTTCTCTGAAACTGCTATGTTTATAAAAAAATTTGTTAACCCTAGCTGGACCTGGCACCCATACCACTTCATTAAGCTGAAGTGGTCTGGGTGCCTAGAGTGGTCCTTTAATGTGACAAAATTTACCAAATGTAAAACAGTGCAAAGGACTGTACATATTACCAGGCCTTAATGGTGGGCATGCATGTAATATAGCGAAAGAATAGTCACAGGAGTACAGAATCGTGACAATATGAGTAAACGAGCCAATGATAACAGAGGTAAGAAAAGTAAAAACAAGCCAAATTCAAAAACCAGGCAGTCAAATAATAATTCAAAACACATTCTCGGGCTACTACAGACCAAGACAGGGCCCTTTTCCTCTATGTGGATGGAGATGTTATACGCCTAGCTTCTTATATCATTAGAACAGCGCCAGAATGTACTAAATTACATCATACATATTAGCTTGGCTGTATAAGGTCATAGATTGCCTTTAATGGAGGAATGTCACGCCGGGTCACAACCAGGGACATTTTAGCCACGAGGCTAACAAGGCATTTGCCTTGGGCGGCAAAAAACGCCGCCCCCCAAATGCCCAGGGCAAATGCCTTGTTAGCCTTGCGGCTAACTGACATGCCGGCCGGGCGTGCAGGCTGCTGGCTGCTGGGCGGGCGGCTGGTGAGGGAGCACTTCCTCTGAGCTGTCTGCTCAGCTCCCTCGCGCGCCGCAGAGTTAGGCTGGGAGCCGGAATATGAAGTCATATTCCGGCTCCCAGTCTCACTCTGCGGGCGGCGCGCGAGGGAGCTGAGAAGACAGCTCAGAGGAAGTGCTCCCTCGCCAGCCGCCCACCAGCGCCGCCTGCCCAGCAGCCACTGGACCACCAGGGAGAAAGAGACCCCCCCCCAGCATTCCCAAAGGTAAGGCGGCTGGGGGGAGGTAAAATATATATATATATATATGTATGTTAGTGTGTGTGTGTGTGTCTGTTAATGTGTGTGTGTGTGTCTGACTGTGTGTGTGTTTGCCTGTTAGTGAGTGTGTGTGTGTCTGCTAGTGAGTATGTGTGTCTGTTAATGTGTGTGTGTCTGTTAGTGTGTTTGTGTGTCTGACTGTGTGTGTTTGCCTGTTAGTGTGAGTGTGTGTGTGTGTCTGTTAGTGAGTGTGTGTGTGTCTGCTAGTGAGTGTGTGTCTGTTAGTGTGTCTGACTGTGTGTGTGTTTGCCTGTTAGTGTGAGTGTGTGTGTCCGTTAGTGAGTATGTGTGTCTGCTAGTGAGTGAGTGTGTGTCTGTTAGTGTGTGTGTCTGTGTGTGTGTCTGTTAGTGTGAGTGTGTTTGCCTGTGAGTGTGTGTGTCTGTTAGTGAGTGTGTGTTTCTGTTAGCTAGTGTATGCATATCTGTCAGTGAATGTGTGTGTGTATTTAGAAGGCGGGACGGGGGAAGGGTTGGGTGGGGGTGGCGTGGGGAGGGGGAAGGGAGGGGGGTGCCTAAGTTTTGTCCTGCCTAGGGCAGCACAAAACCAGGATACACCACTGGTCACAACGAGTGGACACTTGGTGCTGGCTTCCCTGATTTGAATCAATTTTCATTGATTCTAGTGTGAGTCTAGGCTTAGCTTGCAGCTGTATCTAGCTATTACCTACTTCCGGGGGCACTTCAAACATCTTTGAGAGGAGATTCACATCTTGTCATTGTTCCTAGTGCAAGACATTATCAATAGACAATTGTTAAAAGTTGTTGTTTGTCAGAAAATCCTATTAATCCTATTAATCCTTAAGGTTTAAGATTATTATTAAGGCTATTTTTGTAAAAGATCTCATGAGTCTAGACTCCGCAATGCATAGGCCTGAAGGCCACCAGGATACATCATGTTGTCATTTCCTGGCAGCAGACACTCATGTATAAAAGAAGAAAGGTATCACGTGGGAAGGGGACAAGTTGCAGACCCAGCATCAATCCATGAAGTCTGCTGGTAAGATGTAATAGGACTGTGCAGTGTGTGCCAGAAAATGTACAGTTAGTGTGTGTATGGGTCTGTGTGTGGGTGTATGGGTCAGTGAATGTGTGTGTGCGAGCAATGTTGCCGTATGTGTGGGACGGTGAAAAGGACAAAGTTTAATACAAAATAAAACCAATAATGTAATTTAATTTATTGGACTTCTGAGATTATTATGCATTTATACTCAGGCTGTGCTGGTATTGCAGTAATACCGGCAATACAAATGCAGATATTTTTCTCAGTATTAACGGAGATTACTCTGCAATACCAGCACCAGCCAGTAGGGGTCACTGTGTGTGGAGAGAGGCAGGGATAGGAAGTTACAGCATATTCTCTCAACTCACTAATCCATGGGGGAGCAGCTACACAGCACAAAGAGTTCAGACAGCAGCTCCCAGCCTGCAGAAACAGACTACAGCTCTGGGAAGTGAGGGATGAGTGGAAAGGCAGCAGGTAGACATGGGGACACTGAGATACTAAGGGACACATGGGAACACTGAAACACAAGGGGACACTGGGAGACCTGGGGACACTGGGAAACATGGGGACACTGTGAGACATGGGCACTCTGAGACACATGGGGATGCTGTGAGACATAGGGGCATTGGGATACAAATTGGGAAACGGAGACAATAGGGACACAATGTCTCCATGTCTCCCAGTGTCCCCATGTCTCCCAGCCAGTGTCTCTGTGTCCCCAGTGTCCTCTAGTCTCCCAGTGTCTGTGTCCCCATGTCTCTCAGTGTCCCTAATGTTTCAGTGTCCCCATGTCTTTCAGTGTCCCAAAATGTCTGTGTCCTCATGTCCCCAGCCAGTGTCCCTATGCCTCAGTGCCCCCATGTCTCCCAGCCAGTGTCCCTAGTGTATCAGTGTCCCTATGTCTGCCAGTGTCTGTGTCCCTATGTCTCCCAGTTTCCCTAGTGTCCCCATGTCTCCCAGTGTCCCCAAATGTCTCAGTTTCCCCATGCCTCTTAGTGTTCTTAGTGTCTCTGTATCCCCATGTCTCCCAGTGTCCTCTAGTCTCCCTGTGTCTGTGTTCCCATGTCTCTCAGTGTCAGTAGTGTCTTAGTGTCCCCAAATGTGTCAGTGTCCCCATGTCTCCCAGTGTCCCCAAATGTATTGGTGTCCCCATGTCTCCCAGCCAGTGATCCTAGTGTCTCTGTGTCCTTATGGCTCCCAGTGTCCCCTAGTCTCCCAGTGTTTGTGTCCCCATGTCTCTCAGTGTCCCCATGTCTCCCAGTGTCCACATGTCTTCCAGCCAGTGTCCCTAGTGTCTTAGTGTCCCCATGTCTTCCTGTGTCTGTGTCCCTATGTCTGTGTCCCCATTTCTCCGAGTGTCCCCATGTCTCCCAGTGTCTCAAAGTGTCTCACTGCCCCATTGTCTCCCAGTGTCCCCAAGTGTCCCAAAGTGTCTCAGTGTCCCCATGTCTCACTTTGTCCCCAGGTCTCTGTGCCCCCTAGTATTCTAGTGACACTGGACACACTGAGACATGGGGACACTGGGAGAAATGGGGACACTGAGACACTGGGAGACTAGGGGACTGGGCGACATGGGGACACTGTGATACATAGGGACACTGATGCCAGGCTGGCCTTCCAATTCTTTGGACAGACATGCCCTCTTTTTGGGCATGTTCGCCCCTTTTGGCAGTTCTGGTCAAGTGATTCGTGCCAGTGACCCACCCTTTTACTCCGCCCATTGACTTCCTGCTTCACTGGACACTGCTGTTAGGGGGTATGGATTCACTTGAAAGATGAAAGCATAAATTAGAGAGAGATTAGCATAGAGTATGTGTTTTCTTATAGCTGCATCCTTTAAGTTTCCCTCCAATACCATCTCCATCAGATACATGACGCTTGAGAGGTATGACTGTTTTAATGTTTTTGGTCTATAAGATTCTGTAATTAGGCCCCATCATAATTGTCAGCACCAGGCCCACTGGGCTCTTAATCTGGCCCTGCTCCTGGTTGTTAACTTGACTTCATTAAGCTCAAGTGCTTTAGGGGTCTAGCGTATCCCAAAACAAACTACTTCCTTTGAAGCATAAGTGCAACAATAAACAGTCCATATTTGAGTCTCATTACCAGCCTTTTCACAATATGTGAAGGTAATGGGGCTGAAACATTGAGTTTATTCTGTTTCACTTAAATTAAACTGTTCTTTTATTTATTTTGAAATCCTGTGAGTGCAATCTTTCATGTGGGAGAATTCTGTATTCTCTAGTACATAAAAAGAAAGTACTAGGGAAAGCAGCAGGTCCACCAGTGCTGTATGTACCTCCTCCCAAACTACCACCACCCTTAGGCAGAGCACTGGAGTATAGTGCCAATAGTCAACATAGGTACGGTGGATTGGAAGAGTTGGACCACTCATCATCCAGTTAATTAAAATAAATGAAAAAATATATAGAATAAACAATTTCTTCTGCGTAGCTGCTGTTGCCAGTGCAGTTATTATTTTTTTACATTTAGTAAGTGATTATTTGATCTTGGTGTCCTTCTGTGCCACTACTTGTGCTTTGGATATTGCAACCTTCTTCCCTCAGTAATATGCACAGTGTGTGGTTGCAGTTTACTGCTCAAGTGAACCCTACATGGTAGTTCTTTTTTTTTGCAGGTTAGTAAGTTTGTGGTTAGCAAAGATCAACATTTTCCACCTTGCTCAAGTCATGTGTTGTGTGATAGAAAATACACTTCCATTCTATCTCAAGTTCCAAACATAAAATAATTTACCTACAGTGATAGGGGTAATAGAGCAGTGCTTAACACGCATATAACTGCAACTTCAAAGATTGTAGTGCACAAAGGATGGCAGTGACACAATGTTCAACTTTACATACTGCAAATAATAGATAATAGGGAAATAAAATGCTTAAAGCGACACTATAGGCATCCAGACCACTTCAAATAATTCAAGTAGTCTGAGTACAGTGTCTCTGTCCCCTGAAAGGTAAAACAGTACAGTTTCAGAGAAATCGCAATAATTACATTGCAGGGTTAACTCCACCTCCAGACAGTCAGTTAACTCTATGAAACGACGCTTGTGCACTCAAGCTTTGCATGAGAATTTCTAATGTCTTCAAATTTCCCATAGGAAAGCATTGACTTAATGTTTACCTCAGGGGAAGTACTAGTAAGCACCCAGTATCCTCCGCGCATTCACATTATGTTCCCCCGTTGCAGTGAAGTTGGAGGAGGAGACAGCATTTCTAAGACTTGTAACATGGGTGGGGGACAGATCTATGGCTACTGGCCGAGGGACACTATAGTGTTAGGAATACAATTTTCTATATCCATCGCTAGAGTGGTCCTTTAAAGTCTTTCTTCAGTTGTGTTTCTCAAAAGGAAGTTTTGCTTCTTAAATACATCTTTATTTCTGGACTGTTTCGATCATCTCTTACCAAGTAAGCTGAAGAATGCCTCAGTTTCGAGAGGATCGAAAATGATATTTGATCGCAGTTTTTTATGTTTTTCCTTAGATGCTCTCTTACAGACGAGGGAATTCTTACTGTTTGGTTTCACCTCTGATTGAATCTTCCTGACTTTAGAGGCTGGTGGGCAATCTGACTCTATGTGTTTGGCCTTGCAGGCGTTCTTCCCTGCACTATGATACAAGAAAAAATTCATCCGTTAGCAGAGGACTAATATATCTGCCCATCACCACAATTCAGTGGCAATATAGTATATTTATATATAAACTCTATTATTGTAATATATTGTGTGTGTGTATATATATATATATATATATATATATGTAGAAAGGCCATTAGGCCTGAATTTGTGGGAGGAGTAAGTCCCCTACTTAAACTCCCAGCCCCTACTCACCTCTGCCGTTCAGCTGATTGTCTATCCCCATAGCAACCAGCACTTCCGGTCCGAGCTTCCCGCCAGATCAGCTTCAGTCTCCTGCAGCAAGAGGTCCATAGCTTTCCTCCGTCCGTTCTGAGGCCCGCCGGGCGTTTTTTTCCTCACGGTCGCGGTACCCGGCTTCCGGTCACGAGACCGGCACGCTCACGTAAGCTAAGTGAGGGAAATAGCGTTCGGCTATTTCCCTCTGTTCGGGCCTAAAAACGTAGGGGTAGGCTCCCTCTATCTTCTTTACACGTATCCATGCTCGTTTTAACGTATTCAGCGTTCGCGCCAAAACGGACGAACGCTCATCACACTTACGCATCGTTCACGTATTCGTACGGAAAACTACTGAACTATGTATAAGTATAACGCTCATATTAATCGTTGTATTTCTATGTTTCCGATCGGTCATGCAGTACCGATCTATTCGTACGGTTTAAACGAACGCACGCTACAAATCCCTATTACGGTTAATTCTTTTAAACCATGCTAAACAAATTCATGAATTTCATTTACACGAATTCTAAATCTAAACGTATATTCCCTGTTCGGTCAGTTAACTGCTGATACCTACATGTCAGTATTTGGTTATACAATCCGGTCTAACTACCAGTCTTTTTCTTAAACTGTGTTGGCCAGTTTGATATAGCTAAAACATTTAAAATCTCTACAATTATTTATAACATACATTGCTTTTTCCTACACCTAATTAACTAGTAACCCACGTTTTAATATCCATTTTATTAGTCTTATAGACTTCTCATGTCACCAATATAAACAAACAAGTTTTTCTAAACTATACACCAACCCTATTCAAACCCTACATACAGATATTAATTTATTATACACGATCTTCTAGGATAATTCCGTTAAATCCACATCGGTACTACATCTTCTCCTTAAAATCACGCAGTCATTTATTCCTGCCTCTGTCACATGTCTTTGGCTTTACAGATTGCATCGGTTTCTTGCATTCCTGCTCAAAAGTTATTTCAAGTTCTTTTATTACAGGAACAGGTATAGTATTTTTCTCACTTTGGTTTCATCTAGGTCTAGGCCTCAAAATTCAATTAAACTGTTGGTATTTATTACATACTGTCACATCTGTCGTTAACTATTGAAATATTAATTGGTTAATCCTTAGCTCCAGTATTATTCTAGGCCTCCACCGGTTTCTACTCATTAAACCAGTTACGCTCATCACAGGTTTACTTCATTCAAGGCCTCTTTCAAGACATTTCTATACAAGACCTTACGCGGTCTCGGTTTCATTGCGATTGACTCATGGTCTTACGCCCACAGTATGTTAATTCTTTACAATTTCTCTACCCAGGCCTACGGTCATACTGCCATCAGGCCAAGGAAAACATCCTACCTACCTGATCCGGTACTCAGGCATACCACTAGGTACTTACGTCCTTACCCACGTACGGCAATCACTACCCCAAGGCCTCAATCAGCCTTTCTCTTTAGCGCAAACTCGTCCCAATCCTATACTAAACCTTTCAGATCCCTCAATTCAGGATCTCACGTTGCGCTCCTAACAGCCGATCCTCACTACAAACCATACGTCACCACGATACGCATAAATACATCAACATCTGTCTTAATCCTCAGGCTTCTTCTTCAGAAGCCTGACAACAGCAGCAGACAAGACTCGCCACATTAAAAATACTAGAAGGTTCCAGTTATCATTTACAACCTTTCAAGGTTAGTATCCACACATTACACCAGAATTTCCCAGGCAACCTTAAGTATACTATTGTACTGGCTACTGGGTCTAGGCTTCCGCCTTAGCTCACCCTATTAGGAAATCTGGTCCCGCGAGGCCATCTCCCACCTCAACACGGAGGTACGGCCCCACGCCCAAATCAGTTATCCGCCTCACCCGCCCGTCTACAGGGCTTTAGTCAGGGCCTCACCTGTTACGCCTACACGTTTTGAATTCTCTTTACAGTCACCGAGAGGCCAACACCCTGCCACCACGTCTGTGGCCTCAATTTCCTAAGCCAAATCATAGGTAGAGCCTCTCACCGCCACTTGGCATTAGCAGGGCCTCACCTACCAAAAATCTCACAGATAAGTTTTTCGCTTCGGCACTAGCATCACAGTCCAGTTCTTCCAATAATCTCATTCCCCCCCCCCCCCCCACGTTTCCTCACTCCCCTTCTAATACCTCATTCACAAAATCATTTCTTTTAGAATGTCCCAAGAACCAATCCCCATCGAAGAACTGCCAGAAGAGATACCGTTCACGCCAATCAGACTAGAGTCTCAAGGCGAATCTCTCACCCCTTCAACTCCCACGTCCTTGAGAGCATGGACTATTCCTAAAATTACAGCTGAACTTAGGCTCAGGGGAATCCCCTTTCCAGCCACAGCTAGAAAGGCAGAACTTTACAGGCTACTTACCTACCAAGCCCCTGAGCCTAGGCCAAGCACTAGCTCTCAAGGACATCCACCAAGCACTGACACGGCCATCCAGGATACCCTGGCAGCAATCTTGGCCAACCTACAGACCCTTAATAGCAAGCTATCTAAGGTGGAGAGCGCCATCGCCTCCCAAGGTAATACCCCGGGCCTCCCACTCTCCACCCCGGCTGTCCCCGCTGTACCAGCATGCCCCCCCATACTCCCCTCGCCTACACCAGTCACAGCTATAGCTCCTTTTGAGTCACCAGCTCACTCCGTCCCAGACTCTATCAGGAAAGAAATCCTAGACGGGAAGGACGTGTGTCTGGTGTCTCTGCTTATAGCTTCACAGGACATACTGGAGAACAAGGCTTACAATTTCGGGGATATTTCAGTAGTGCTCAAGACAAGAGATCCTAGGCTTAATAAAAAACTCAATTCCCCAGTTTGTGATAGCTTACGGGATATACCGTGACGTCATCTGCACGGTGTATCCCCACAGAAGAGAGGAGTTAGACCTCTACCTGTCAGGGTACCTGCTGTCTCTACCTCTGTGGAGGTGAGACACTTGGACGTTATTCCTCGCAAAAGGGTTGAATCACTCGTTCCTCGCGGTTCCCTCGGTCGTTTACACGCCGGCCGCGAGGGATCCACTTCCTTTTATGACGCGGCGTTCAGTAGCCGACGTCATGACGACAACCCAACCCGATCTGTCAATCAAGCCCCAAGCACGAATGAGGATTCGTCAGGGGCGTGATTACCTGTTTAGAATCAGGGTATAAAAGAGGGCTTTCTACGTTTGTTCATTGCCCTGTCGTGGTTCTAGCTTGTCTAGTCACTCAGTGCTCTTGTATTCTGTTAGTTTCTTTGGTTTTGACCCGGCTTGTCTGTTCTACCTCGTTTACCTCTATTACCCTTTGACTCGGCTTGTCTCTCGTTTACCTGCTCTCTCGTTCCCTCGACCTCGGCTTGTCTCTAGACCTTTACTACTCTTACGTTAGTCCGGCCATTCTAAGATCCGGTATACGTACCCTGTACCTGTTTGTACTCTGCGTGTTGGATCCCTGTCCCGATCTTGACATTACGACAGGGCCATGGATCCTGCAGGTACAAACACTCAGGTTGGTCCTTCCGATTCTAGATTTGAAGCCATGGATCACAGAATGGACCAGATGGCTCTAGCGCTGCAAGCTTTATTATCTCGATCTAGTAATCCACCGGAGGAGATGCAAGCTACGTCCATCTCTCCTGTAAGTTCAGGTCTAGAAGTAGCCACTGTAGGTGCTTCTTCTCATATTACACCTCCTGTACGTTATGGTGGTTCTCCGGAGAAGTGCCGTGGTTTCTTAAACCAAATTGGTATTCATTTTGAATTACAACCTCGCTCTTACCCTACAGATAGGGCAAAGGTTGGATTCATTATCACACTCCTCATTGATAAGGCTCTGAGATGGGCTAATCCTCTGTGGGAGAATGAGAATCCGTTAGTCTATAATTATAATGCCTTTGTCGCTGCTTTTAGAAGAACTTTTGACCCTCCAGGTAGAAAGGTCAATGCAGCTAGATTACTATTGCGCCTTAGACAAGATAACCAAACCCTTGTGGATTATGCACTAGAGTTCAGGTCTTTGGCGGCAGAAGTTAAGTGGAATGAACAGGCCTATATAGACGTATTTGTAAACGGATTATCTGATGTAATCCTAGACGAGGTGGCTACTAGAGAGCTCCCTGAAAATTTGGAGGATTTAATTTCTTTTATTTCTCGTATTGACGAACGTTTAAGAGAGAGACAGAACACTCGTGATAATATTCGTAGACCTTCATTTAAACTAGCGCCTTTATTTCAAAGTCCTCAAACCACTATCCCAGTTTTTTCTGAACCTATGCAAATAGGCAATACTCGCCTCTCAGAAGAGGAGAGACAGTACAGAAGAAGGGAGGGATTGTGTATGTATTGTGGAGTAAGAGGGCACCTTCACCTAAATTGTCCTAATCGTCCGGGAAACGCTCGCACCTAAGTTTCTCTAGAGGACAGGCCTTGGGTGTTTCTATTTTGTCCCCTATACACAATTATAAAGATCACAGGCTTCTACTACCGGTCTCTTTAGCATGGGAGAAGGGAATAATAAAGACTATGGCATTGATAGACTCCGGAGCTGCTGAGAGCTTTATCGACCAAGTTTTTGTTTCTAAACACTCTATCCCATCTCAGCTAAGAGATACTCCCTTGGCCGTTGAGGCCATAGATGGTAGACCATTATCTGAACCTGTGATTTCTCATGAGACTATACCTGTTATTTTGACTGTTGGTATCTTACACGAGGAGGATATATCCCTTATGCTTATCTCTTCTCCTTCTGTTCCTATAGTTCTGGGGTATCCATGGTTAAAGAAACATAACCCTATTATTGATTGGGAGCTAGGGGAGATAACTTCATGGGGTCAGGGTTGCCAGGACAGGTGTTTACAGAAAGTCTCACCACTTTGCGTAGGTAATACACCGGTTAACTCCACCCAGTCTACAGACTTACAAATACCGTCTCGATACTTAGATTTAAAGGCAGTCTTTGACAAGAAGAATGCTGGTACTTTACCTCCACACAGGTCCTTTGATTGCAAGATTAATCTCCTACCTGGTACTATGCCTCCGAGGGGCAATGTATATCCTTTATCCACTAAGGAGAACTTAGTCTTAGAGGAATATATCCGTGAGAATCTAGACAAGGGATTCATTAGGAGATCATCCTCGCCTGCCGGGGCCGTTTTTTTTTTTGTGAATAAAAAGGATGGCACGTTAAGGCCTTGCATTGATTACCGAGGTTTGAATAAAATAACTATCAGAAATGCATACCCAATTCCCTTGATTACTGAGCTCTTTGATCGTTTAAAGGGTTCCAAGATTTTCACCAAGTTAGATCTCAGAGGGGCGTATAACTTGGGGAGAATTCAGCAGGGAGACGAGTGGAAAACAGCGTTCAATACTCGATATGGGCACTATGAGTACACGGTAATGCCTTTTGGGCTCTGTAATGCACCGGCAGTATTTCAGGATCTGATCAATGAAGTTCTTAGGGAATTTCAACAGGATTGTGTTATTGTATATTTAGATGATATACTAATACATTCTAGAGAAATTGAGACCCACCACAGACAAGTCAGAAGGGTATTGCGCAAACTCCTACAACATGGATTGTACTGCAAATTGGAGAAATGTAGTTTTGATCAATCTCAGATAAACTTTCTTGGTTACGTGATTTCTGGGGAAGGCTTTAAAATGGATCCGGATAAACTCCAGTCTATTTTAGATTGGCCATTACCTAGGGGTCTCAAGGCCATTCAGAGGTTTATTGGATTCTCCAATTATTACAGGCGCTTCATTAAAGGATACTCTTCCATTATTGCTCCTATTACCAATATGACCAGACAGGGGGCTGACACTAAGACTTGGTCTACTGAAGCTCTCGTTGCCTTCAAGACGCTTAAGGAACTTTTTGCTTCTGCACCAATTTTAGTTCACCCCGATACAACTTTACCTTTCCTACTCGAGGTAGACGCCTCAGAGACAGGTATAGGTGCCATCTTGTCTCAAAGGTTAGGCGTGGATAAACCATTACATCCATGTGGTTTCTTTTCCAATAAACTATCTGGGACTGAAAGCAGATATGATATTGGTGACAGGGAACTACTAGCTGTTATCATGGCCTTAAAGGAGTGGAGACATTTATTGGAGGGGACCTTGCATCCTGTTACTATTCTGACGGATCACAAGAACTTGTCTTATATTGGGGAGGCCAAGCGCTTATCCGCCAGACAAGCTCGTTGGTCCTTGTTCCTCACCCATTTCAATTACGTGCTCACTTATAGACCTGGTTCTAAGAACTCTAAGGCCGATGCTTTGTCTCGCCAACATGAACCTTCTACTATATCTGAGACGGTTTTCTCTTCTATAGTTCCCAAGTACAATATTATCGCCAACACTAGCCTCAGGATTCATTCTCCGTTGCTTGCCGAGATTATGAAGCTACAACATCTGGCTCCTAGACAGAGTCCTGAGTCACGGCATTTTGTTCCTGCAGAACTCCAACTAGAACTCTTACAATGCTTTCACAATAGTAAGGTGGCTGGGCATCCTGGCATTCGTAAGACATGCTCCTTAATAGCCAAGGATTTCTGGTGGCCCACCTTACGTAAAGATATTAGGGATTTCGTCGAAGCATGTGAGGTCTGTATGAAGACTAAATGACCTCAGACGCTTCCATGTGGGCTTTTGCATCCCTTGGAAATTCCCGAGAAACCATGGACCTGTTTGGCTATGGATTTCATTGTCGATTTACCTGTTTCTAAAAAACAGACTGTGATTCTCACGGTGGTTGACAGGTTTACTAAGATGGCTCATTTCGTGCCCTTACCTAAACTTCCATCTTCCCCTGAATTGGCTGAGATATTCGCTAAAGAGATATTTCGTTTACATGGGATACCTTCCGAAATTGTTTCTGATAGAGGTTCCCAATTTGTTTCCCGTTTTTGGAAGTCATTCTGCTCTCAAATGGGTATCAAATTGAATTTCTCTTCTGCCTATCATCCCCAGTCTAACGGAGCTGCTGAACGTACTAATCAAAAGATCAAGCAATATTTGCGTTGTTTCGTTTCCGAACACCAGGACGATTGGGTTGGTCTGATTCCTTGGGCAGAGTTCGCACACAACAATCTCGTTTGTGATTCTACTCGTTCTAGCCCCTTTTTCATGAATTATGGCTTTCATCCCTCCATTCTTCCCTCGGTTTCTCCTTCCCAAGGAGTACCGTCGGTTGATGTTCATGTTGCCAATCTGAGGTAGTTGTGGGATCAGACTCGACAAATTCTTCTGCATAATGCCATGTTGTTCAAGAAACACGCTGATAAACATAGAAGGGCGGCTCCAGTCTTTGTTCCAGGGGACAGGGTATGGTTGAGTACCAAAAACATTCGCTTGAAGGTTCCTTCTATGAAATTCGCTCCTCGTTACATTGGACCTTACAGGGTCCTGACTCGAATTAACCCAGTTGCGTATCGTCTGGCTCTTCCATCTGCCTTCCTAACTCCTAACTCCTTTCATGTTTCCTTGTTAAAACCCCTAATATGTAACAAGTTTTCCTCCACTACATCCTCTCCTCGCTCTGTTCAGGTTGAGGGACAAGAGGAGTATGAAATCAATTCCATCATCGATTCTCGTATCTCTCGGGGGAAGTTACAATATCTGGTTGATTGGAAGGGATATGGTCCTGAGGAGAGGTCTTGGATACCTCAGGAGGATGTGCATGCGCCTCGCCTCCGCAGGGCTTTTCACTCCCGTTTTCCATCTCGTCCCGGTTCCTTCCGCCCGGTGGGCATTTTTGAGGGGTGGGGTACTGTCAGGGTACCTGCTGTCTCTACCTCTGTGGAGGTGAGACACTTGGACGTTATTCCTCGCAAAAGGGTTGAATCACTCGTTCCTCGCGGTTCCCTCGGTCGTTTACACGCCGGCCGCGAGGGATCCACTTCCTTTTATGACGCGGCGTTCAGTAGCCGACGTCATGACGACAACCCAACCCGATCTGTCAATCAAGCCCCAAGCACGAATGAGGATTCGTCGGGGGCGTGATTAGCTGTTTAGAATCAGGGTATAAAAGAGGGCTTTCTACGTTTGTTCATTGCCCTGTCATGGTTCTAGCTTGTCTAGTCACTCAGTGCTCTTGTATTCTGTTAGTTTCTTTGGTTTTGACCCGGCTTGTCTGTTCTACCTCGTTTACCTCTATTACCCTTTGACTCGGCTTGTCTCTCGTTTACCTGCTCTCTCGTTCCCTCGACCTCGGCTTGTCTCTAGACCATTCTTTACTACTCTTACGTTAGTCCGGCCATTCTAAGGTCCGGTATACGTACCCTGTACCTGTTTGTACTCTGCGTGTTGGATCCCTGTCCCGATCCTGACACTACCTTCACAAGGTGGTGGATCTAGGCATCAAGTATGGGGGCTCTTCTTTCTACGACTACCATAAGTCAGTATCAGCGAAGGCGGCGACCCATCTGAAACAGTTCAACGTTAGAATTAACTGGTGTCAGATGGATACAGAATTATTCTGTCGCCACTTCGCTGGTCTCAGGCCCCAGTCTTGTGCCATATGTAATTCCACTTCCCACATGGCGGACTTATGTCCCTCTGAAGCAGATCCCACAACCTCCACTCCCACCCCTCATCCCTCTTTCACCCCTCACAACAAACCAGCGGGTGGTCTACGTGACAAGCTGGGTAGGCCCATCTCCTTTTTAGGCAATGCGCAGGTGTGCAATAATTTCAACGCAGGCTCCTGCAGTTTCAGCACATCTGCTCCATTTGCTTCAGGGCACATACCAAGACCATGTGTCCGGCCAGGTTGTCCCCTAACAAATGACTAACCAACATTAATGTCGACAACCTGTTTTTTTACTTAAGGTCACACCCTAGCAGGCACCTTGTGGAATATCTGACCACGGGGTTCACACAGGGGTTTCTCACGGGTATAGTAGCCATCCCCTCAGGTACACTTGAATGTCCTAATCTCCTGTCAGCACGTCTAGACCCAGTCTCCACAGACACTCTCCTTTCCTCAGAAATTACCAATGGTTTCATGATCAGGCCTTTCACCTCCTCACCTTTTTCCTCCTGGCGCACTAACCCAATCGGTGTCGCAGTTCACAAATATTCTAATAAATAACATCTAATTATTGATTTATCGGCACCGCACTCCTCTTTTGTTCCCAGCATAAACGCACTCATTCCAGCAGACGAATTCTCACTCCAGTACGTAACTATTAACGACGCTATACAGGCCATCATCTCTTCTGGTAATCACCCCTGGCTCAGCAAAACAGACATCACAAACGCGTTTAAGTTATTACCCATGCACCCCTCACTCTGGCACTTGCACGGTGTTAAATGGCGAAGAAAGTACTACTTCTCCACACGACTCACTTTCGGTTCTCGAAGCAGCCCCAAACTTTTCGATATCTTCGCTGAGACACTATGCTGGCTGCTCCTGAACGTCCTCAGGTGTCACTCAGTTATTCACTACCTAGACGACTTCCTACTGATAGTAGGCCAGGGACACAAACACCCACCGCTACCAGCTTAAACATTTGGCCCCACAACTAAATTAACCTTTTTGGGGATAGAGCTAGATTCCGTTACCCTCAGAGCTAGCCTTCCCCATGACAAACTGACCCGCTTGAGAGGGGAGATAGACATGTTCCTGCAGAATGATGTTTGCACCAGGAAGGAACTCCAGTCCCTTCTGGGATCCCTGAACTTCGCCATGCGCATCATCCCACAGGGAAGGTCTTTTATATCCAGGCTCCTTTGCCTGCTCCACGGGGTACCGGACTCTTGCCCAGTTTCATTGGACCCCACTGCAAGGCTGACTTAGCTATGTGGGGGAAGTTTTTTGCAGATTGGAATGGTATCTCCATGTTTATCCCCCCTCTCTCCACTTCTTCACCCATCATGCACACAGACGCTGCAGCCAACACTGGTTTCGCAGCCATCTTTGGCAACCACTGGTTTTGGCGTCACTGGCCCGCTGAGACGGATGCCTTGCCAGGATTCAGGGAGACCTCAGCCCTATTTGAAATATATCCCATTGTGGTGGCCGCACACACCTGGGGTCATCTCTGGTCCGGCAAGGCAGTAAAATGCTACTCTGACAACTCGGCAGCTTGCAAAATCATTAACAAGGGGCGCTCATCATCCCTGACCATCATGCGGCTGATTCGCAAGCTGACCTGGCTAGCAGCAACCGGTCAGTTTCACTTAGTTTGTTGTCACATCCCGGGTATCCACAACACTGCAGCTGACGCTCTTTCTCGCTCTCAATTCCAGGTATTCTCTCAGGCATTCCCTACGGCTCACCACCAGCCATCCAGGACACCACGGTTTCACAAACTAATCCTGGATTGAGCACACTAATGCATCACGCTAGGACTCTCACTCACCAAGCACTATCACCTATCTCTTATAATAGGGCACTTACTATATTTAACAAATTCACTGCAGAATTTGGTTTACAAGGCGACCTTTCTATACAAACCAGGGTGGCTTTTGCCTCTTTTTGTCACTTACAGCTTAAACTTTCCCACAACACCATAAAACTTTATCTCACTGGGGTGCAGCACCATAGCCTCACAAATTTCCCTAACAATACCCCCTTCTTGTCATCATATCCCATTAAAAAGGTAATGAAAGGTATGTTAAAGGTTTCAGCTCCTCTCACTATCACAAAACTACCTATAGATGGGCCTATCTTCAGATCACTTAGCAATCTCCTTGACGAATCCCCGTTTGATCCCGACACTAACCTGGTGATCAAAGCAGCTATCTATCTTGCTTTTTACGGTTTTCTCAGACCTAGAGAGTTCACTGTTGTTCGTCAAGGGGATATCACGCACAGCCTAAAAACATCGCACCTTACAAAGGTGGAGGATCACTATCTACTTTCGATCACATCAACTAAAACCAACCATTCACTACACCCCACTGTAATTCCTCTCTTCCCTACTGATAATGCCTGGTGTCCGGTCAAGGCAGTAGACCACCTACCCTTCACGCACACTTACCAGACTCTCCGCTCTTATCAATACAAGGGCACCACTGCTAAATTCACGTCTCACATCAGAACGCTATTATCTAAACTGGGTTTCAATCCAACTTCATTCTCCGGGCACTCCTTTCGCATAGGAGCTGCCTCTTCAGCCTCCAGCACTAATACACCTCACATCATCAAGCGACTGGGGCGATGGAAATCCTCCATATACCATACTTATATTCCACGACCAGAGAAAGAGCTTTGTCAAGCTTTCAGGAACTTGGTTATGTAAAAAGGCAATAAAGTGTGTATTTTCATGAACTTCTCTTTTGCCCTCTTTTATTTACAGGCCCACTTGTACGTTGGTTTCGGCACACCACAACCAACTTTGCCCTTACAGATACTATCCATTACGTATTAAATTCTGAGCACAAGTAGAAAGGCCATTAGGCCTGAATTTGTGGGAGGAGTAAGTCCCCTACTTAAACTCCCAGCCCCTACTCACCTCTGCCGTTCAGCTGATTGTCCCCACCCACCTACACCCTGTTATAATTACATTCTCCTTGGTGGGCCCTCTTTTATTTACAGGCCCACTTGTACGTTGGTTTCGGCACACCACAACCAACTTTGCCCTTACAGATACTATCCATTACGTATTAAATTCCGAGCACAAATATATATATATGTATATAAGGGGTAGCAGCACTCATAGGGTTAAAAGGTCCAATCTTTATTTTAAATCTTTAAAACCACGATCAACGTTTCAGTCCTACATCCAGGACTTTCATCAGGATCAATAGCACCCGGCAATCCAGGGACATTTAAGCAAGAGATTTTTTAGTTTTTGTTATATATGTGTGTGTGAAGGGCTCATGATACAGAGTACAGAGTAATAAAACATTAATAAGCGTAGGATGGTATTAAAATAGCAAGTCGGTTGTGGTGTGCCGGAACCGATGATGAGGTAGGCCTGTAAATAAAGAGGGCCCACCAAGAAGAAATGTAAGAGAAAAGGAGTTGATAATGAGGAGTGGGTGGGAGGGTGATGCAACGCTGACCTCGAGCGGTATGGAGCCAGGTAAGGGGTGTCCCTTAAGAAGGGGCCAAAAGGCCAAAAGGCCTTACTACTTGTGTGAGGGGCTCATGATAGTACAGAGTAATAAAACATTAATAAGCGTAGGATGGTATTAAAATAGCAAGTCGGTTGTGGTGTGCCGGAACCGACGATGAGGTAGGCCTGTAAATAAAGAGGGCAAAATAGAAAATTCTATATTTATGACATACCAACAAGATACATACTTTTTTTTTTTAATTCTTTATTTTGGTTGTGCATGTGGTTACAGGTTATTAACAGACGCCACAACAGCATATATCAAGATTAACAGTAGTTACGTTGTGGCATAGAAATTCGCACATTTTTTGTTGTATATCATGCTTAACTAAACGGTTATGTCGTCGAAAAATGTTTAACTCGTATAAAATAAAACATGTTCAATTATGAAATAACAGGAGATTAGTTCCACAGGTTAGACTAGATCATTGTTACTCAGGCTCACAACACTAACACAACTAAAGTGGGCAGTTATTCTAGCATTATGTTACATTGGTTAGGTGTAAGCTAGGTGTGTAGTTAGTGAGATCCTGTGGGAAACAGACATGTGTACAGACGTTTTTATCCAGTAAATAGCTTAGCTAGGGCAAGTATTCAAGTTTAAATGGGCTTAGATAAATCGAGAATATGCTGCAATTGGAATATGTTAAGCCGTTCACAAGTTGTTGAGAGACGCTGTTGTAGAATTATTAACCCCTTATAACTTATATCCATTATTAGGCCCCTTATAAACTATATAATCCTTACTGGGCCCCTTTTAATACTATATTCTCATATTCAGCTCTCATGCCTCGTAGTTTAAACTTCTACAAGATTCCTTTGTTCGTAGAAACAGCATGTCAGCAGAAAATGCTAGAATCTTCTGATTCAAAGAACACACTGTAGCAGATAGTATTGATAGAGTGTATAATTGCCAAAGAGGCCTTGAGAATACTGAGGATACTAACCTTGAAAGACTAAAGGTACCAGCTACTCTTTATGGATAGCTGCCAAAATGCCCCCTCCCATCGAAAGAACTCCTCGTGCTAGCAAGATGGCGCTGAAATCTGGAGGAGAACTTTAGGACGTCAGTTATGATGTAAGACGTAACACCCAACAGGGAGGGCATTTAACTAACCACTTCTTCTCTTAGCCAATCGACAATGTTTATTTGCTTATATCTTGATAATCAATGATGATGTAATTTTGCCTTTAAAAGGGTCTGCATACCCGTTTTCTAACCAGATGCTAATAAATTTCCTGAAGTGCTTTTAACCTGAACTCCGTGTGTCAGTGTGAATTTACTTCTGCGTATACGCAATTTAAACATCTCTAATTTGGACAGGAACAGATAGTCATTCAAACTTCTTTGTTTGCTTAAAAGATTCCCTTATCAACGCCACTACAGCTTGTTGAACGGTGTTTTAAGGAGATTACACATTTTATGTAATGATAACAAGCTTGGCTAGACAGTGAGATTATTAGATCAAAGTAAAACAAAATAAAGTATAACAAAGTCAACGTTAAACATTACTAGATTAGCTATATCTTTATAGGTGTAGAGTGGCAGTGCGTGGAGTCGTTTAGCTAGTCGGAAAGCATGCTGTATTATCCACCCATCTCCCGGGACCAGTCTGATGTACTCTATGCAAAAGGATGGGATATGTAACATGGCTACTCGGTGGGGGCTCAGTCTAGTGCATCTGCGTGGACGGTTCATGTTGTGCCGCAAAGAGTCCATGGCTGTGGGCGGCATGTAGTGGGGCTGCGGCCATAGAAGTAACAGGCTTGTGTATGACATGTGTGCTACTTGCGCTGCACTTGTGGAGGTTGTTGTGTCCTGAGACTATGTGAGGTTACTTCACTACAGAAGCTAAAAATATATACCAGCTATCCTAATCGTGAGTAACTAAACATAAAACATGAAACATAAAATGTTGCTTTGCCATTAGTTAGCTGGGCTAAAAATCTTCAAGAGCATTATGCAGTGTGTCTAGCGTTATCAAAGGGGTATTGCCCACAAGTGGCCTGTGTTAAATTTCTGCGTCTGGGTACTCCGCTGGTATGAGAGTTCAAATCAGTCCAGGCTAAGATTACCCCTGTGAGGCAGTGTTATAGGCCTTTCAACCTATACCCAGTGATGGTAAGTCCTGTGCTCTGTGTCCGCTGGGCTCGTCTTTGCTTCCACAGGGCCCGATGTCTCCGCTTCGGGGTTCTGCTCCGGCAGTGTCCCCCATGTGGTGCAGTCGCGTGGTCGCTTGCGGTGTTGTCTGGTATAGGGAGGTGCTTGTCGTGTTGCGCTTGTCGCCGGTGTTTCGGTCAGATTGGGTATGTGTGGGCGTCGCTTGGTTCGGTGCCCCAGTGTGCCTTGTGTGCTGTTGGGTTCGTGCGCATGGGGGGTTTGGTGCCACATCCCGCCTCAAGGCGGAATCTGTTGTGCTGGACGGTCATCTTGGCGGTTCGGGGTATCTGCATATAGTAGCTGAGCCTCGCTGCAGGACGTATCCATGAGGCCACGATTAATGCAGCTTGGCGGTGAGTCACTCCCCGGTTGTGTAAAGCCTCCCTGAGGCCGGGGAAGAGCCAATCAAAGGTTTCCAGTGAGGACCTGTGTGTCCTGAGGCTGGTGCTCCGCATTTCAGGCATAGGCTGTGTGGACATTGTGGACAGGCTGTGTGGATTTGTTGCCCCACTTTGTTTCACCTCCATCTTGTTTGCTTTAGAGATGGGAATGGGTGTTGCAGGCTGCTGCTGCTTGCCACGAGTTTTGCTGTCGCTTGTGTCCGCCATTTTGGAGGCCCTCACCTCCGGTCTGTTGGTTTCGGCTGTCGGCTCTGACTGCAGGCGTGCAGCAGGGCTAGCTCCATGTGACGGGGACCAGGATGTCCCCCCCGGTCCATAGGGGGGGGATGTTTGGTGCTTTCCTGTGGCCCGGAGTGGCAAGCTGGAAGCGGCCGCCTTCCCAGCCCGTCCAACCTCGTAGGCCTCAGTCCGCCGTCTCGGTTCCCAGGCATTCTGAGTGGCAAGTCGGGTGTCTGCAGGTGCGTGCTGGTTTCCCCAAGCTACATAGGTGCAGTATGTGGGTCCTTTTGCGTGTCACCCCCAGATTTTTGGCCGTGAGTGTTCGGATCGGCGGGAGCTCCAGCAGAGCACGTCTTGCTCGCTTGCTTGTCAGGCTCCGCCCCCCAAGATACATACTTTTAACAAGATATGTTCTGAAAAGCATTTCTTACTTCTTGTACAGGGTTAGGTATGTATCGTGTGTAAGCTGATGATTTCCAGCGCCCCAGTGTCTTGATAACATGAACCGGTATGTTTACACTGGAGGCTGTGGAGGCCGCTCCTATGCAGAAGGAGTGGCCTGAATAGTTAGCTGGCTTGAGTCCCAGCTGTGTTAGTAATGACCTGATGTGGGTCATGAAGGTGGTAGTAGTGAGTACTGAACCTTGTAGAACAAAAAGTGGTTGTGATGGCGGTGCCTTGTTATGCTGTGTATAAGAGTCCAGTATTTGGACGGGGCACCATCTGTTGTGGGTCGGATAGTACTTAACCTCTACTGGTGGTGCATGTTGATTGTTTTTGGAATGAGGTAGTGTCAGGATATAATAGTCCATGTGTTTGATTAAGTGTGAATGAAGCAGGATGTGAGTGGACTGTGTTGTATTGATGGCAGTAAATTCTCTAGGTCTCAAAAACCCATAAAAAGCTACATAAATTGCTGTTTTGATGACTAGATTTGTGCCGATGGAAAAGGGTTTTAAATCTAGCAGGTGTGATAAGTCTTTGAAGATATGAAAATCTATAGGTAGCCTCTGTGCTGTATGCAGGGGTTCGGATCTTTGTATACCCCTAAGGATGTTCCTAATTTGGTACGATGCCATAAAACTTGAGTTGTTGGGTTGTAACGTTAGCATGTGATGTTGGATGCCTGTTAGATATAGTTTGATTGTGTTGTAAGAAAGTTTGAGTTTGATGTGGCAAAAAGAGGCAAAACCTAAAAATGATGTCATGATGAAAGTTTGTAATATGTTGTGTTCCAAAAGGAATCTTTTAAATAAAATGAAAGCTCTGTGGTAGGTTTTCCGGGTATTTGTAGATAGTGCTAGTTGGGACAACGTTCTGCTATGTTGCATGATAGCGTCTAGTCCATTACTAGATGATGGAAAAGTGGAGTGGCCGTGGCTGTGAGTGCGGCTGACGGGAGTAGTTGATGAAAGGCCTGGAATTTAAAGCGAGATAAATTATCAGCTGCCTCGTTACATATACCTGGAATATGAATACAAGAAGAAATTATGACATGCTGCCAACCAAGTGAGTTTCCTCAGAAATCTCATGATAGTAAGGGATTTGGAGCGACCTTTGTTAATAATGTGACAGGTTGCTTGGTTGTCTGAGTAACACCTTACTGACGAACCTGTCCATAAATGTCCCCATGCCACGGCAGCTGCCACGATGGGATATATCTCAAAAAGAGCTGAGGTAGAGGAAAAACCCTCCAGGTCCTGGAGCTCTGAAGGCCAGCTGCCCCAAAGCCATTCGTTCCCGAATATTGCTGCAAAACCTGTGGTAGACGCCGCGTCTGACCAAATAGTAGGAGAGGTGTCAGACAATTGAGGGAGGAACATGCTTTTACCATTCCAGGTGGTTAAAAAGTTTCTCCACATGAGTAGGTCTGCCGTAGCTTGGGTATCTAGGGATAATCTGTGTGCATCATGTAGAAAAATTGGGAACATGTGGAGGAGTCGTGAGATGAAAGCACGGCCTTGAGGTATAATACGCATAGCAAAATTAAGTGACCCCAGTAAAGATTGTAGTTCTTTGCGGTTACAAGTGCGGTGTTGTAGGTAGAGATTAATGTTTGTAAGAATGTTTTCTACCTTGGTGCGTGGTAGGTTAGCTTGCATGTTGGCTGAGTCTAGCATGATACCCAGGAATGTGATGATGGTGTCTGGGGCTTCGGTCTTGGTAGGGGAGACTGGGACCCCCAACTGGTTGAATAGGCTGACTGTTTCTTTGAGGCTTCTGGGAGGGGAAGTATTTTCCTCGACCAATAGGAAATCATCCAGATAATGTATGACTGTAGGGCTTCTGGATATATTGAGTAATAACCAGCATAGGGTTTCGGCGAATTTGTCAAATATGGCTGGACTACTTTTAGAACCAAAAGTTAGGCGTGAGAAAAAGTAGTAGTTCCCTGCCCATTTGATGCCATGTAGGTGCCACAGTGTAGGGTGGATCGGTAGTAGTTTGAAGGCATTTGTTATGTCGGTCTTGCTGAGCCATGCACCAACTCCTGCCTGCATGATAGCCGTAACGGCGTGATCTATAGTGGGATATTGCAGGGAGAATTCCTCCGTGGGTATTAGGGAGTTTAGGCTAGGAGTGGTTGAGGTGTGTGGTGCCGATAAATCGATAATAAGTCTCTGTTTGTTGGAAGATTTCCCTGTGACAATCCCGATGGGGTTTGTCCGCCATGTGGTGAAAGGAGGGGATTGAAAAGGTCCCAATAAGAAACCCTCTGTGACTTCTTGAGCTATGAGTGTGTCAACAGCTTTAGGGTTGTGCTGGGCGGATTGTAAATTTGGACATTCCAGGATTCCAGAAGGCATATGTATGTTACCCGTGTGGAATCCTTCTGATAGACCAGAGATTATGAAATCTACCAAATGTATAGATGGATGATGTGACAGAAATGTCGAAAGTAGGGATATGTTTATAGATGTTAAGTATTGTTTAGGATACATTTTATTGGGACACATGATTTTAGCATGTGCCCTGAAACATTTTGAACATATATGCAATAAACGACATCCGCTGTAATTACATGTTCCAACATTAAAATTACTACATATCTGGGATTTGCCCAGAAACTTGATAGGCCTTCCCAGTTTGTCTTTGGATATTTTCTCCGTAGGACCAGCGGAGCTAGGTCCTTGCAAGTGGGTATGCTCGTTAGCAGTGGTGGGACAACAATTTGCCATATGAGACATGGAGGAGCAGTATGCACAAGCCGGCGTCCTTAGACCTGCAAAGTGTCTGCAGAAAATCACCGTGTCTATCTTGCTCCAGTTGGACCTTGTTCCGTACTGGCAGAAAGCGCCCGACACTTTAGCAGAAAAAGATCTATGGTAATCATAGAATGCCGATCCACCATATTTATTGCCCAGGTCCACCAGCTTGTGCATATACAAATCGAACTCCTCACGCCTGTGTGGGTATACGGCACAAATTACATCTCGGTAAATGCCAAAGGCAAACACAAATTCCGGGATGGTGAGTTTCCTATTTAGGCGGGCATCCCTAGACTTGACCACAACAGAAATATCATCATACGCATTTGTTTTTTGCTTCACCACATCCTGGGAGGCAATTAGTAGTGAAGCCAAGTTGACCTCTTTACCTTCCAGGATGTCTTTCTTAAGGTGCTCAGGCATCATATGGGCAGGGTTAACCTCCTGCTCATCAGAGGTGGTGGCTGGAAAAACTAATTGCAACTCGACCAGTGGCGGAGGGGTTGCAGTGGGCGACCCAGCCATGGTAAGGGCTGTGGTGACTGATTCCAGTTTCTCCAGCCTGGAGTTGACCTTGCCCATGGATGACATGAGGGATGTTAGCATGCCGTGTATATCTGCCAGGTTAGACTGGCTAGTCCCTTCCCCTGCATCAATGTTATCAGTTGAGGTGTGCAGTAACTTGTAAAGTTCCGCCTTCCTTTCAGTAGCGGGGAAAAGGAATTTGTCGTCTCCTGAGTTCGCTGGTTATGCAAGGGATTGTCCATGACCTGAAAGATGCAGGACTAGCCATGTCTTCTTCCTGTGATGGGGTATTTGCTCTAGCCGGAGTGCTCGGGATGGAGAATTCCTCTACCCCTTCTTGAGACATACCAGATGAGAAAATATATCGTTAGTGTGTGGAACCCGAGGGGATGTACTGGCAGGCTAACTATGCCGGCTAAGGCGAAAAATGTATCTTGTTCTTTGGTGACAGGTGAGGCCCTGCTAGTTGCCAAGTGGCTATGGGAGGCTCTATCTATGCGTTGGCGCGAGGGGATATTGAGGCCACCTGACGTAGTGGCAGGAATTCGTAGGCCTCACGGTGACAATAAAAGAAAACAGGGGAAGGTGACGCCCTCTCTATAATTTGCGAAGCGGCTCACTCTCGTGTGACTCAAGGGGCGTTTTACCTCCGAAACGTTGAGGCGGGGTGTTGGCCTCGCGGACCGCTAAATGATAGGCAGTATGCCAAGAGGGAAGATACTTATTTGGGCCTATACCCCTGAATTTGCCAGTACTCTATGTCCTATGTAGAGATGGAACGTATGTGATACATGACGTGAGCAGGCTTACGTACCTGGTAGTATGTATACGTTTTTGAGATGCGACAGGTATAGAAAAACCTGGGTAACCTAAATGGGTAGAAATAAGATATGATAGTGTGAGAATTGGATCCTGTGATACCAATGTAGTCTAGATATGCTGTAGTTGAGTTTCTAACAGTATGTGTTGGAGGAGAAAATGTATGAGCATGGTAGTAACCTGACTGGTCTTGTTATGGTGTATAAACGTGAAGCTGAGATTTACCCTGGTAGCAAGGTTTTTGGGTGTGTATAATGTGTCTTCATGGTGACAAGAATAATATATATATAGTTTGGAAATGCTACTGTTTGTAGTATTCCATGGTGCAGGGAGTTATATGATTTATCCGGTATGGATTATCTGTGCCGTGATGTAAAACTAAATGAAAGATGTGGATGAGGTAGAAAATATGTGAAAGTAACCAAATGCAGAAACGTTGACGTATGAGTGGTTGAACCAAAATGTGTGATTCAACGGGGAAAGGTTTTGGTGAAATTGGGACCGTGTTCTTGTATACTCGTTATGTTGTTTGAGTACATAAAGAAAGGTCAGAAAATGTACGTGCCATGTAATCTTGTGTACATGGTTGTGATAAAAACGTAATCTTCATAAAATACCTTTAGAGATAAGCTATAACATTTATGTATTATACATGATATCTTATAATAATGTAAACTTAAACTATTATATAAGTCAATGAACCTAAAAACATAATGAGATAGAAAACCTAATACGTAGTTTAAATAATATATATTTGGATTGCACATAAAACAGGTAAATGTACCAAACTTTATTTTATATATATATATACAGGCTGGATTTGCTGTATGAAAACGATATGAAACGAATTGTGATGTGAATGAAATTAGCAAAACTGCCGAAAGCATATATCGCATGAATAACCAAATATTGTATGAAACTGACATAGGCGAAAGATATGTGTATATGACATGACGAAACCGAACGCCAGTCTGTGTGAATGAGTACGTATGGTACTATGAGTTGACGAATTGAAGCGAAGTGGGTACTTGGTGAATGAGTACCATTCGTATAGAAAATAGCGAAAGGATTTAGTCTTGTGGGCGGACTCGGGACTGGCCCCGGGGGCCCAGATCTTGAGCTGTGTCAGGTGCCCTAAAATTTCTGATGGCAGCCCTGCTCAGCAGTCTGTGTGTGTGTGTGAACTCAGCAGTCTGTGTGTGTGTATGGACTCAGCAGTCTCTGCGTGTGTATGGACTCAGCAGTCTGTGTGTCTGTGGGTGTATGGACTCAGCAGTCTCTGCGTGTGTATGGACTCAGCAGTCTGTGTGTCTGTGGGTGTATGGACTCAGCAGTCTGTACTCAGCAGTCTTTGTGTGTGTGTGTGTGTGTGTATATGGACTCAGCAGTGTGTATGTGTGTATGGACTCAGCAGTGTGTATGTGTGTGTGTATGGACTCAGCAGTCTGTGTTTCTGTGTGTGTATGGGCTCAGCAGTCTGTGTGTGTGTCTGTGTGTGTATGGACCCAGTAGTCTGTGTGTGTGTATGGATTAAGCAGTCTGCGTGTATGGATTCAGCAGTCTACGTGTGTGTATGGATTCAGCAGTCTACGTGTGTGTATGGATTCAGCAGTCTGTGTGTGTGTATGGATTCAGCAGTCTGTGTGAGTGTATGGATTCAGCAGTCTGCGTGTGTATGGATTCAGCAGTCTGCGTGTGTGTGTATGGACTCAGCAGTCTGCGTGTGTGTGTATGGACTCAGCAGTCTGTGTGTGTGTGTCTGTGTATGGACTCAGCCGTCTGTATGTCTGTCTGTGTGTACGTGTATAAATTAGCCTGTGTGCATTCAGCAACGCCTGTGTGCATTCAGGAGTCTGTGTGCATTCAGAAATCTGTGTGTGTGTGTGTGTGTGTGTATGTATGTGTTCAGCAGTCTCTCAGTGTTCGTAGTCTATCAATAATTAAAATTTTTATTCCTGTGAGTTGTTGTGTAGGAAGGGCCCCAGTGCACTGCTTTGCCCGGGGGCCCTTAGTGCTGTTAAGATGGTACTGCTTGTGTGTGTCAGTGAGCTTCTATTTAGTGAGCATGTGTGTGTCAGTGAGCTTGTCTTTAGTGAGCTTGTGTGTGTCCCTGAACTTCTTTGTAGTGAGCCTTGTGTTTATACAAGTGAGTTTGTCTGTAGTAAGCTTGTGTGTGAGTCAGAGAGTTTTGTCTGTCAGTAAGCCCATTTGCGCATGTCAGTGAGCTTGTGTGCTTACTGTACAATATATTCATATTGACTTGTAGAAATGGCATACATTTTTTTCCAGGGCTGCTTTGGATTCTCAGTTTGGCTCTGCCAGCAAGTGCGCTTTACCGCTGAATCATCTGTGTGAGCTGCCGCACACTTTAGCCCTGTTACACGCGTCTAAGAGCTGCTGTTGACAGGTACTAGTAGTCTAGAGATTGGGACATGGGGTGTCTGCTCAGCTATCTGTATAATACTATAGTGCTGTTCATGTTATAATACAGATCGGGGCGTGTATAATATCCTGGGATTGTCAGTGCTTCCTGGATAGTGCTGCTCTTTGTATAATACAGGTCTGTGTCTGTATAATATCCCGGGATAGTCAGTGTTCCTGTATAGTGCTGCTCTCTGTCTTGGGGTATTATACACAAACAGACCTGTATTATACAGAGAGCAGCACTATACAGGGAGCACTGACTGTCCTGGGATATTATACACACAGCCATGTATTATACAGAGAGCAGCACTATACAGGGCGCATTGACTGTCCCAATTTATTATACACACAACCCTGTATTATACAGAGAGCACTGACTGTCCAGGGATATTATACACAGACAGTAATTGATAGCTGTGCTGCAAAATATCCTTGGAATTTTTTTTCGAATGTTGGCAACTATGGCACTCTATCAAAGGAAATGTGTTCGTTTTTTAATAATCCCTGGGGAAAATAATGAATCCTCCACCAGGGATTATTAAAAAAAAAAACACATTGTGTCGGGGGCGGGGCTTAACATGCGGCAGGGTTGAATGTGCCCCCCTACATTTGTCCCTGGCCCACCCTGTGCCCCCCCTAAAAATGAATCCTAGAGACGCCACTACATATAGACCTCTAAAAATAGTACTTGTTGGGATATACTGCACCATTATTTGCTGTCTTTTTATTTTTTCATATGGATTTCACGAGTATCCCATGTCCATACGTTACTGAGGAATACTTCCCCTGACAAGATTGTGATTGACTGTGATTGACTATACAAGGTTTTATTTGGACTTTTCTTGCTGCATTTATCAGGCATAGACTCTTTTGGACTTAATCTTTGGACTCTTATTTGGATTATTATTCATTATCCATATTTCAAACTATTTTTGTTTTTTTATCGTGTATGTATTTTCTCTTATACAGTGTCTTGTATATGTGCTTGTATAGTTTATAATCAGGTTTATTTATTTATTTATATTTTATTTCACCTGTGGCGCCGCCTCCCCCTTCACCTTTTTTAGTTTTAGATGACAGTGTTGAACCTGCCCATCTCTGCTTACATTTATGTAAAAATCCCTTATGCTTAGTAATAAAAAGAAATTCTGACATTGTGTTAACCAGCTGATAATATATATATATATATATATATATATATATATATATACATACATACATATATACACATATACACATACAAGTCCAAGCACTTGCACTCCAACTTAAATGTCAGTACCCGGTGCCAAGTCACATATTAACTATACTTCCAATAAATGCCGGCATTCTAGGTTTTCCAAATCTTCTTTATTTAGGCAAATTCAGGTTAACGTTTCAGCTCCTAACTAAGCTTTCCTGATGTCCTGAACGTTGGCCTGGATTTGCTTGAATAAAGAAAGAAGATTTGGAAAAAACAGAGTGCGGGTATTTATTGGAAAAGAGAGAGAGAGAGAGAGAGAGAGAGAGAGAGAAAGAGAGTGTGAGAGATTGTACCCGTATTAGCGTATTAGGCTAGCGATGCAGATGTGAAACATTTGAAATTCGTATCTTGTAATTCCTTTTACCTTCTTGGAATGACAAGTTTTGACTTGAGATCGGGAGGTTCTCCGGAAAGATTGTCAGTCCAAATTGTTGTTAGTTCAATAAAAATGTTTCACAATACATGAATTTCATCTGTTATTTTCACTACAAACACTTTACATGAACATTTCCCCTTTCTGTTCTGTCATATGTATTAACATTTTATAATGCATTCCGATATGTTTATTCTATCTATATACAAAGTACTATGTAGAGACCTATGCATGTATGCTTATATATGTGACTGTGCATTTATATGTGTGTATATGAGTTCATGTGCATGTACCGTCTAGGTAGACTAGGGTGGGAAATGCAGCAGCTACTGGTAAATTTCTAAATAAAATTAGATCCTAAAAAAAATATATTAATTGAATATTTATTTACAGTGTGTGTATAATGAATGCAGTGTGTGTGTATGAGTGCAGCGTGTGTATATGAATGCAGTGTGTATGAGTGCAGTGTGTGTGTGTGTATGAGTGCAGTGTGTGTATGAGTGCAGTGTGTGTATATGAATGCAGTGTGTATGAGTGCAGTGTGTGTGTGTGTATGAGTGCAGTGTGTGTATGAGTGCAGTGTGTGTATGAGTGCAGTGTGTGTGTATGAGTGCAGTGTGTGTGTATGAGTGCAGTGTGTGTATGAGTGCAGTGTGTGTGTATGAGTGCAGTGTGTGTGTATGAGTGCAGTGTGTGTGTGTGTATGAATGCAGTGTATGTGTGTATGAATGCAGCGTGTGTGTGTATGAATGCAGTGCGTGTGTGTGAATGCAGTGTGTGTGTGTATGAATGCAGTGTGTGTGTGTGTATGAATGCAGTGTGTGTGTATGAATGCAGTGTGTGTGTGTGTGTATGAATGCAGTGTGTGTATGTGTGTGTGCAGTGTGTGTGTGTATGTGTGCATGTGTGCAGTGTGTGTGTGTATGTATGCAGTGTGTGTGTGTGTGTGTGTTGCAGTGGTGGGGGGGTGGGCAATTTTATCATTTTATTTATTATTATATTTTTTTATTATTTTAATATTTTTTTTTCATTATTATTCTTCTTATTTTTTATTTAATTATTATTATTTCATTTATTTTTCAGTCCCCCCTCCCTGCTTGCTAGATGGCCAGGGAGGGGGGCTCTTACTCCCTGGTGGTCCAGTGTCATTGGTAGTTCAGTGGAGGGGAGAGGGGGGCTGCAGAGAGCGTTACTTACCTTTCCTGCAGTTCCTGTCAGCTCTCTCCTCCTCCGCGCCGTCCGGTCAGGTGCTGAACGGACGGCGCGGAGGAGGAGAGAGCTGACAGGAGCTGCAGGAAAGGTAAGTAACGCTCTCTGCAGCCCCCACAGCCCCTGTCTGTATTATGGCAATGCAAATTGACATAATACAGACTATTGACTCGAGTATAAGCCGAGTTGGGGTTTTTCAGCACAAAAAATGTGCGGAAAAACTCGGCTTATACTCGAGTATATACGGTATGTATATGTGTTTGTGTGTATGTATATGTGCTTGTGAATGGGTGTATGTGTACATATAAATATATATGGGTCTATATATGTGTAGGCACATTGGTATATGTGTAGGTACATGTATTGGTGCTTGTGTGTGGATGTATGTGTAGGTGTACATGTACATATATTTGTCATTTGGTTGTATTTATATGTATATTGTATGTACTTGGGTATAGTGTGTATGTTCTTGTGAATACGTGTGTCTGTGTATGCTGGATATAGGCCTTCATGCACATCCTGTAACTCTTGGATAGCAATTCATGCATTCTTTATATTAATACTCCTCCTCCCCCCCCCCCCCCCCGCTCTTTTAACATCATCTTATGCACTGGTTTTTTTTTGTGTGTGTTTTTTTTACATAGACTGATTTTAAATACATTTATTGCAGTTTAAAGACACATTACTCTGAATATTATTGCTGTGGAGCTCTGTTATACATTCAGAAAAGAGGTACATTAGGAGAGATAAGAATGGCAGAGGGATTGGACCAAAAACAGGGACTGCCTTGTATGCATATTTGAGGCCCATATTTGGAACTGTTTCATTGAATCTGAGACTCTTTGGAGGTATATATGATAATACAGTGTGATCTTATATGCACATGATGTGTACCTATAACTGCTTCTAACAAAACAAAATATATTCATAGTAGCAATGGAAAGTAAGGAAGTGGAGTAAATGTAGGTTAAAACTAGTAATAAAAAAAACAACAAAAAAAAAAAAACAAGACATTGGATTAGTTAATGTTAATTGTTCATATTTGTCATGCTATTTTGTCTTGAGGGCCCCTTAACCCCTTAAGGACCAAACTTCGGTAATAAAAGGGAATCATGACATGTCACACATGTCATGTGTCCTTAAGGGGTTAAATAGTTTAGTCTCTATTGCGTATTACTGTAACAACAGCATAGCTTCATTTCTTCCCACTACCATAATACAATACATTGCACTATTATGTAGATACAATTCTCTGGAGCCCAAAGAATTCCATGTGCCAATTTCCTGCCAAATACTACATAAAGTACATAGATAGACGAAATGGAGGCAGATGGCGGTGTCTACAGTAGCATTTTTTACTAACCTTGTAAGCAGTTTTGCCACCTGAGTAGCATTTTATAGGCCACATTTGGGCCAGAAGAAACTTGCTGCAAAGGGCACAAAGTTATTAGAACAAAAGCTCTTTGCTTGCTGGTTGTCTGATTCCTGTGTTAAAGAGACCACCACTACATGGCTTATTCTAATGCAGCTGTGCACACCCAGGGAAAACATCTTGCCTCTAATCTAAGCTTTTTTTTGTTCCATAAAACCTATTAAACTATTTCAGCACTTGTGACTTGAATTTCGCTGCACTGCCTGAAGCTTGTCTAAGAAATCTGACAAGAATTCTGTTGAACCATTTCATCTCCCGCTGCTTCTCTCTGTGGGCTACTTTGAGTAAATAAACCAGATGACTTTTACATTTAGAAAACAAGCGATTTTCGGAGTTTCTTATGTTGGTTTGCAGTTTCACTAATATCAACACATACATTAATGTGCTTTATTTGCTATATATACACTTTTAGATTGTTATTCAGTTCCCAGTATTAGGTATCCAACATATGCCTCTACCGGAATTAAAGATATTTTATTTTTGTAAAAAAAAAAAAAAAACTTTCCTGAAACTTTTTTTTTTTTTTTTTAATTCTTTATTTTTGTTGTGCAGTTTATTACATATTATTGACATACGCCACAACAGCGTGTTTGTGGATGCACATACGTTTGACAGTGGCATGAGACATTGCACATTTTTATATAGTTATAACAGGCTTTGGCTAAACAGAGAAGTCGTTATATTATAGTAAGGTGATCACCGCTTTATGGTGCTAGGTTGGCATTATGGTTTGCAATATAACAATAGCCGGGCAATCAGCACATTTTTGTTTTTTATGTTACATGGAGATATCAGGCTTCTAGGCATCATTTTTATGGCATAACAGGCTAGGCTAGACATGTGTATAACCAGCTAAGTGCGCTTAAGATTGTAAATGTATTGCACATTTTATAAAACAGTACTAGTAATCACTTATCTATTGTAACACAAGCTTGCGAGCTTTAGTACTATGATATTCACTCATGAGTTAGCTGTTGCTAAATTATGCCCTTAAGCTGTTGCCCTTGCTAATTACGCTTAGTGTGCAGGTAGAGTCCTGAGGTCCTTCGCTTAAAACTATATGACTTTTGGAGTATAAGAGCACCCCAGCGGCATGCTGCCAGGTACTTGAACCCCAAGGAGGTGAGTTATGCAGGCTTCGCTCCCCCAGTGAGTCCAGAATTGTTTGGTGCTGTGATGTGGAGTTCTCTTCCACCGCTTTCCTCCAGCAGTCTGGTGCCTACTCCCTGCAGTCCGGCTAACTGGTTTCACTGCGTCGTGATGGAGGCGGAGTAGGTCAGCTCCTCGGGTTGGAGTTATGGTGTGCAAGTCATCTGGGCAGGTCCGAGGGGTCTGCTGGGTCTGGAGCGATGGGTCAGTGCTTTGCTAGTTAGCAGGTAGTCGCTCCCGCCTTTTTGTCGTGGTATCGCTTGTACAGCTATCACTGAGGCTGTGGGTCAGTTGGCATTGATCCATTTCTGCAGGCGTGCAGTGCTTGCGTGGGATTCTGGAGGGTAGCGTCCCCTTGGAAGCCAGAGGCGCTCGTGTGAGCCAGCAGGGTCGCTGCGCCGCCATTTTAGGTGCGGTCAGAGTTGTGGTTTGGCGGCTGTCGGGTACTCAAAAGCTCCGATGTAGCAGGAGCCACAGGGCGTACAGGGTGCAGGCCGGGATCACCCCCACCGGCCCAGAGGGGGGGAACAGGGCCCAGGTCGCCCAGCCGAAGGAGCCTGGCTGAGTAGCATTGGGCAGGATAGCGGGCGGCGGCCGTCCGCCTCACTCACCGCCTGAGTAGGCCTCATCCAAAAGGAGCAATGCGTACCCCACCGGGGGACTAAAACGGCAGCTGCAAGCCTCTCCCCGGGTCCAGTGTCTCCATAGGTGCCAGCCCACCGCGGTAGGTCAACGAGGGGAGTTCAACCGATCCATATTGTAAGTTTTTAAGCCAAGATTTGCCGGAGCTGTGGTGAGGTGCGACCGGCTAGCTCGGCGGCCAGGCCCCGCCCCTGAAACTTTTTTAAAAGGTTAATTATCAAACAGAGAAAATTCAGAGAAAAGTAATAATATATTGATGAAAGAGGGTTGTAACCTACTCAAAGAACAGGTTAATTGTCCAGTGCAAGTGTTTTCTAGCTCAAGGGACACCTGAAAGAAATTGACCTGCAATCATTTACTTAGGTAATATATTAGGCAAATATCTGTTATTACTTGTCACTCAATAATGACATTATCATGGGTTACCAGGAACATAGAAACATAGAATGAGGCGGGAGATAAGAACCATTCGGCCTATCTAATCTGCCCAATTTTCTAAATACTTTCATTAGTCACTGGCCTTATCTTATAGCTAGGATAGCCTTATGCCTATCCCACGTATTCTTAAACTGCTTTACTGTGTTAACTTCTACCACTTCAGCTGGAAGGCTATTCCATGCATCCATTACCCTCTCAGTAAAGTAATACTTCCTGATATTATTTTTAAACCTTTGCCCCTCTAATTTAAGACTATGTCCTCGTTGATGTTGTAGTTGTTCTTCTTTTAAATATAGTCTCCTCCTTTACTGTGTTGATTCCCTTTATGTATTTAAATGTTTTTATCGCATCCTCCTGTCTCGTCTTTCCTCCAAGCTATACATGTTAAGATCCTTTAACTTTTCCTTGTAAGTTTTATCCTGTAATCCATGAACTAGTTTAGTAGCCCTTCTCTGAACTCTCTCTAAAGTACCAATTAAAGAGGCAGGGTATAAAAGTTACTCACTTACAGTGAGTCATTGCCCTGTCGTGGTTTCAGCTTGTCTGTTCCCTCAGTGCGTTTATTGTGATTGGTTTTTCGGTTATTGACTTGGCTTGTATCCTGACCTTGCTTCTCTCTCCTATCCTTGTACTCGGCTTGGCTTTCGCTTACCTATCTTCTCGTTCCCTCGACCTCGGCTCATCCCTGACCATTCTTTGTTTGTGTGACGTTAGTCCGGCCACTCTAAGGTCCGGTATATGTCTATATAGTTTTCAGTACACTGCGTGTTGGATCCCTATCTTGATCCTGACACTATACAACCAAGCATTCTGCAAGAATTTCCTGCTGCTCTATTACATTGTCTGCCTACCTTAGTCATCTGAAATAATAACCGCTAAGTCCCTTTTCTCAGATGTTGAGGTTAGGCCTCTATCAAATGTTCTATACTCTGCCCTTGGGGTTTTACATCCAAGATGCATTATCCTGCACTTATCCACATTAAATGTCAGCTGCCACAACTCTGACCATTTTTCTAGTTTACCTAAATCATTTGCCATTTGGCTTATCCCTCCTGGAACATCAACCCTGTTACATATCTTAGTATAATCAGCAAATAGACATATCTTACCATCAAGACATTCTGCAATATCACTAATAAAAATATTAAAGCGAATGGGTCTAAGTACAGATCCCTGAGGTACCCTACTGATGACAAGACCATGCTTCGAATATACTCTATTGACTACAACCCTCTGTTGCCTGTCACTCAGCCACTGCTTAGTGACAGGCAATACTGGAATCCAAACTTAAAGATTGCAGTTTATTGATAAGCCTTTTATGTGCAACAGTGTCAAAAGCCTTACTGAAATCTACCGTGTTTCTCCGAAAATAAGACCGGGTCTTATATTAATTTTAGTCACAAAAAACACACTAGGGCTTATTTTCAGGGTAGGGCTTATTTATTTACGGTACCGGAATGTACATTGAACAACATTTAAACAACATTTAAACAACTTTTCTTCAAATACCGGTACAGTCATCTTCATTTTCCTTTGAACCATTGGTCCTAATCTCTCCTTTACAGCAATATATGGTACAGTAGCTCTCCCTACCATAAACAACATTTATTCAATTACAATCATGTCATCTTCTTCTGGAATGTCATCATAACTCTCCAAACCCTGATTGCCAGCCTGAATTTCTTGCATCTCCATTTCCTTTTGAACCATTGGGCCTAATCTCTCATGTAAAGCAATATAGCTCTCCTTAAACGAGTACTTCTTGTCCATGTAGCCTGCTCGTAGTGCTTTGGCAACACAGCTGTCAGTGATTTTATCCCAGGAATTCTTCACCCATGTCACGACCTCTAGCAGTTTAGGCTTCACAAAGTTTCCACGCTGATTTCTGGCCAATCTATTTTCAGTGTATTCATTGATTTCCGTGCGCAAATGGTCCTTGAATGGTTTGTTTATTGCAATATCAAGAGTTTGGAGATAAGCAGTAATTCCTGCAGGAATCATTACTTGATCTATTCTTCTCTCTGCAAGGAAGTTCATCATGTCTTTTGCGCGGTGAGTGCTGGCTGAATCCCAGACTAGCAGACCTCTTTGACCACCTCTCAGAACAAGTGGCAGCATTAAATCAATCCACTTTCTTATAACTGCTTGTGTGCACCAGGCTTTTTCTATTTCAAGAACATAAATGCCTGAAACGCGTTCAATCTTATCTTTCTTGCCCTTTGCGATAATTAGAGGTGTGGCTTTTGTTCCATCCAGACGAATTGCCAAAACACAAGTAACACGTGCACTTTCATAACCAGTGGAGGGAACGTAGATTGAGGAGGCTCCCCTCTGATCAATTGTCGTTTGAAATCCTTGGCCCATATACACTGCAGTTTCATCCATCGCAATCATGTTGGAGAATTGGTATTTAGAAAAGTCTATGCCATCAATGAAGAACTTGAATGCAAGTGCACGTTTAACAACTTCATTATCTTCCAGCTTGAACAATGTTGTCGATCTTCTTAGAGACAGTTCATATTGCTTAAGGAAGCCATCCAGCCAGTGGTGTGATGCTTTGAAATCTTCTGTGGATATGTCGAATTGTGGTGCCATTTCAAGGGCAAATGCTTGAATATCAGCCCTGCGCACAACCAAAGCCTTTGCTCTCTTGTCAGCAATCCATTCACAGATGACATCTTCCAGCTCAAGATATAATGGCTGGCGACCTGATCCACACTTGCGCTTCTTAGCATTTCCCTCGTCCACCTTTTGACTGAGGTTACTATACTCTGCTCGCCATTTTCGGACCATTCGGAGATCTAACTTCATCTCTTTGCAGAAAGTGGTCAGATTCTTGCCGTGGGAGTCCTCCACGATTCCTTTCTTGTACTCGACAGAATAGCTCTTTCTCTTTGCACTCATCTTGTCTGGGGATCAAAATACCGTACTGTCTAATTAATCCACCCCCTCTAATTAATCCACCCCCTCATTAATTAATCCACCCCCTCTAATTAATCCACCCCCCTTAATTAATCCACCCCCCCTCTTTAATAAATCCACCCCCTCTAATTAATCCATCCACCCCATCTAATTAATCCACACCCCCCTCTAATTAATCCACCCCCCTTTAATTAATCCACCACCCCTTTAATTAATCCACCCCCCCTTAATTAATCCACCCCCTCTAATTATTCCACCCCCTCTAATTAATCCACACCCCCCTCTAATTAATCCACACACCCCCTCTAATCCACACCCCCCTCTAATTAATCCACACCCCCCTCTAATCCACCCCCTTTAATTAATCCACCACCCCTCTAATCCACCCCCTCTAATTAATCCACCCCCCTTAATTAATCCACCCCCTCTAATTAATCCACCCCATCTAATTAATCCACACCCCCTCTAATTAATCCACCACCCCTTTAATTAATCCACCACCCCTCTAATTAATCCACCACCCCTTTAATTAATCCACCCCCCTTAATTAATCCACCCCCCTTTAATAAATCCACCCCCTCTAATTAATCCACACCCCCTCTAATTAATCCACCCCCTCTAATTAATCCACCCCCTCTAATTAATCCACACCCCCTCTAATTAATCCACCACCCCTTTAATTAATCCACCCCCCCTTTAATTAATCCACCCCCCCTTAATTAATCCACCCCCCCTCTTTAATAAATCCACCCCCTCTAATTAATCCACCCCCTCTAAGTAATCCACACCCCCCTCTAATTAATCCACACCCCCCTCTAATTAATCCACACAGCCCCTCTAATTAATCCACACACCCTCCTCTAATTAATCCACCCCCTCTAATTAATCCACCTCCCCCTCTAATTACGGTAATCCACCCCCTTTAATTAATCCACCCCCTTTAATTAATCCACCCCCCTTTAATAAATCCACCCCCTCTAATTAATCCACCCCCCTCTTTAATAAATCCACCCCCTCTAATTAATCCACACCCCCTCTAATTAATCCACACACCCCCTCTAATTAATTCACACACCCCTCTAATTAATCCACACACCCCCTCTAATTAATCCACACACCCCCTCTAATTAATCCACACCCTCTAATTAATCCACACCCCCTCTAATCCACCCCCTTTAATTAATCCACCACCCCTCTAATTAATCCACCACCCCTTTAATTAATCCACCACCCCTTTAATTAATCCACCCCCCCTTTAATTAATTCACCCCTCCTTTAATTAATTCACCCCCCTTTAATTAATTCACCCCCTTTAATTAATTCACCCCCCCTTTAATTAATTCATCCCCCCCCTTTAATTAATTAAGTCCCAGACATAAAATGCCGGTATCCACTCACCGTTCAAAGAATCCGACCACTGGGTGCCTCCGCTGGATCCTTCCGCTGAAGATCCGTGAAGGCAGAATGATGGCGCTGCGCACGTCGTCAGCGCGCTGCGCACGTCGTCATCACGCTGCGTGATGCCGTGGCCCGCAACGCTCCTCCCCCTCCTCCTCATAGAAGAAAGAAGTCCCGCCGAGCCGCAAAGGTAAAATGCCTAGGTCTTATTTTCGGGGTAGGGCTTATATTGCAGCCCACCCCGAAAATTCGGCTAGGGCTTATTTTCGGGGTAGGTCTTATTTTCGGGGAAACACGGTAGGTAAGCAATGTCTACTGCACTGTACTGTACTGATCTATTATTTTAGTTACCAAATCAAAAAAATCAATAAGATTAGTTTGGCATGATCTCCATGAAGTAAACCCATGTTGTCTCTGATCTTGAAATCCATGTGATTTTAGATGTTCAACAATCCTATCCTTTAACATGGTTTACATTACTTTCCCCACTACTGAAGTAAGGCTTACTGGCTTATAGTTGCTCGACTCCTCCCTACTACCTTTCGTGTGAATGGGCACAACATTTTCTAATTTTCAATTTTCTGGGACTACTCCTGTTAACAATAATTGGGTAAATAAAGATGTTAATGGTTTTGCTAGTACACCACTAAGCTCTGTTGGGTGTATTCGATCAGGCCCCATTGACTTATTTGTCTTTACTTTTGACAGTTGAAATAGAACCTCTTCCTCTGTAAACTCACATGTAACAAATTCCTTTTTCCTAACTGAGGTCCATTTCCTTCATTTTCATTTGTAAATACTGAACAAAAATATTCATTAAGGCAGTTAGCTAGACTTTTATCCTCTTCTACATACCTTCCTTCTTTTGTTTTTAATCTAACTAATCCTTGTTTTACTTTCCTTTTATCATTTATGTATCTAAAAAATGTTTTGTACCCTTTTTTTTTTTTTACTGACTATGCTATTTTCTCTTCTGTGTGTGATTTGGAAGCTCGTATAACTTGCTTACCCTCTCTCTTCCTCACTCTGGAACCTGTTATATAGAGGGGCTAAACGCAATTTTATTAAAGACACGGAGGCTCCTATTATGCTTCTCTTTCTTTAATTCTCCCTCAGCAGCGAAGAGAGATATATGCAAAAGAGATAAAAAAAAGAACAAATAACATTAGCATATTGACAGTGCTATCATGGGTATCCACCCCCTTAGTATATAAGGTGTAGCACTTCCTGCTTCTTCCTCTTTCTTCGCTGCTCCCTCAGATAAGTACACTCTAATTTTTTTATGGTGTGCTCTGGTGGGATTAGTAGTTTGTATATTGTGCTATTTACTCTGCTGTGGGGATATTCCCTTCTGTTATCTCTTTTATCCCACCTTATTTACTTATATACTTATTTACCTACTTGTTTATCTTCTTAATTGTTGTCTTATTTGTTTACCTTGTTTACTGTGTTCCCCTTTTCGCTGTGTGACCAGGCTACCCTCAGGTCACCCTCTGGGTTTTTTTGATGGTTTTTCCGCTCCCTCCCCCCCCCCCCCTCCGGGTGGGGCTTTCCCTCCGGTCACACTCTACCGGGTTTCGCCGGCGGGGCTCGTCTATCACCCCCGCGGCGCTTCCTGGCACTTTTTTTCTCTACTGCCGGCCGGAACTACTTTTGTCCGCACGGCGGTTTCGTTTTCCTTTAGTTCCCGCCGCTCGCGAACGGCGCGCATGCGCAGTTTGCTCGCGGCGGCCATCTTTTTGGTTTCTGGTCGCCGATTAAGGCGGCGGCCATTTTATGAAACGTGTGTCGCGGTTTTTGGTTCCTCACACGCTGATTATCGCTACTCTCTCCTCCAGACGGGTACAGTCCTTTCCTACCCTTTCTAGCTTGGAATTATCCTCCTTTCACTGTCCTTTCTCACCCTGTATCTGGGTTAAGCAATCCTGATACTACCTGTCACTTACATTTGCATTTATTATTTTCTCACTTGCACTCATTATCTACCATGCAATCTGGTGATAAGTTCTCTGGCAAACTTAGCCCACCTATGACCAATACTAACCCTGACCCCCAGGTTGACCCTGGACTGATGGGCTCAGAGGAATTCCAATGCCTTCTGGACACCACCATGTCCAACTCTATCTCTAAGGCCATATCGTCAGCCATGGGCGCTATGTCCTCTACCATATCAGACTCAATTGCACTCGCACTCAGGCAAGTACAGCCTCAAACTACCCCGACCTTGACCCTGACCCCCCCTGTAGGGACACTACCGGGGCGCAAGTCATTGGGCAAGCGCAAACACTCACAGGACCCCCCCCACGCAGGTTAAACCTGCTCTGATTGACATGCCTCAGGCTGTCCAAGATGGCGCGCAACAACCGCGCAGTAGAGCTTCTGGGAGAGCTACGGCTACCAGAGACTGGAAACGGGCAAGAGCCCAAGATATAATGTCTGACTCAGACGAGGAGGGGGATGAGGGGTCTGACGTCCCGTACTCAGATCCGTACGAGGACGAGCTCTCAGAGGTCGAAAGCCTCCAGGGAAAACAATTCCCCTTAGCACCAACACGTGCCTTGGCACATTCAGGGGTGACCGAGGCAGATACTGAAGGCGACCCTAAAGAGGTTCCGCTTTTCGATCCAGACAACCTGAGACACCCACGCTCTGCTGAGTGGGAACCCTCCGAACATATCGCCCGATACCTGGCCCTCAGGGTGCGTAAGTCCCTCTCTCAAGAGGGCCGTAATAAATTGAGAGCAGAATGCCCCCGACCCATAATTCCTGATGCTGTGGCAAAAACCCCAGAAGTGGACCCCCAGATAGCCCAGTTTCTGGCCAAGACAGGCTGGAAACCTAAGAGGGGACTAGACTATTCCCTCCGTAACTGTCAGGACAAGTTCCTCGACACCCTGGGTCCCGTTACGAAACTTTACGAGATGCTAGAGGCAGCTCAGTCGGGCGAGGCAACATTAGATTTTGAGGTGGCATTTGGCTGGCTCCAACGCCTGGTCTGCATGATCGGCAACGCCAATACTGCCATGTCTACGGAGCGCAGGAAGGCTATCCTGTTAAAAATTGAGCCTAAACTGGCTAGCATGGCCTCCTCTGAACCAGGGGCCGCAGCTAAGGGCCTGTTATTTGGCGACTCCTTCGTCAAAGATCTGGGCTCCTATGTTAAAACATTCACAGCCCTTGACAAAGCCCAAGCATCTATAAAGAGGGTCTTCCACCAAAAGGTTTTCGGTGGCGCCGGGAGAGGTAGGAGCCGTCTACCCGGCCGCAACCCCCGAGGTTTCTCTAGACCGGGCAGAGGCTCCTTCAACACACAGAGACAAAGCCAGGAACGTTCCTATACACCATTCTTCCCCTCTCGAGGAAGAGCTTGGAATGCCCGCGGCGGCAGAGGAACAACCCCATGAAAACGCCCTTATGGTAAGTACGATTTTTCCCCATTTTTCCCATATAAATGTCGGGGGCAGATTGGCTTTGTTCTCACAGACTTGGGCCACTATCACATCCGACAGCTGGGTACTACAGACTGTAGAGGGTTACCACCTAGAACTGACGGGTCTTCCCTTTCAGGATTCCCCTCCACGGGTACCACACATGCCACAGTCGCACCGTGACCTCATCTCCGCAGAGATAGAGGTCCTTCACAACAAAAATGCCATAGAGGAAGTCCCTCTAGAAACCCCAGGTTTTGTAAGCAACCTGTTTTTGGTACCAAAGAAAGGCGGGGGTGTCCGCCCGGTTATCAACCTAAGACCCCTCAATGCCTTTATCCAATACCATCATTTCAAAATGGAGGGCATACACTGCCTCTGAGACCTCCTTCTCCCAGGAGACTGGATGGTGAAACTCGATCTGCAAGATGCGTATCTCACAATCCCGATAACCCCAACACACAGGAATCTACTACAATTCCAATGGGGCGCAAGGAAGTGGCGCTTCCGCTGCCTTCCCTTTGGTCTATCCTCCGCCCCCTGGTGCTTTACGAAAGTATTGAAACCAGTGGTTACATTCCTCAGATTACACGGAATTCGTCTCATTATCTACCTAGACGATATCCTCATACTGTCGGGGATGAGATCCCTTCTACTATCACATCTATCGTGGACTCTGCACCTCCTACAGCAGTGTTCCCCAACCCCCGGGCCGCGGACCGGTACCGGTCCGTGGATCAAACGGTACCGGGCCGCCCAGGGGTGTGCGAGCCTGCCGGCTAATGCAGGGCTGGCATTGCCCTAGTGCCAGCCCTGCAATGTGCCTGCGGACCGGAGGGGAGATCAGAGATCTCCCTCCCCGGTCCGCAGGCACGGTGCTGGCAGCCGGCAGGGGAGAGAGAGAGGACCCAGGAGCTCTTACCTGCAGCTCCTCCGGGTCCTCCTCTCGCGAGATTTGGAGCGTTGCCGCGGTAACCACGGCAACGCTCCAAATCTCGCGAGAGTGAACTCTAGCCCTGTAACTGGGCTAGAGTTCATCTCACCACCACCGGACCACCAGGGAATCCCCACCGGACCACCAGGGACTAAGAAATGTCCCCCCTCCTCCCAGTAAAGGTAAGAAGGGAGGGGGGACATCAATATATTATTTTTAATTAAATAAATAAAAAAAAAGCCTCCCTACCCTCCTTACTCCCCATACACACACTGCCCCCATACACACACTACACACACAGCCCTACACACACTGCCCCATGCACACACTACACACACAGCCCCACAAACACTGCCCCCATACACACACTACACACACTGCCCCCAAACACTGCCCCATACACACACTACACACACAGCCCCACAAACACTGCCCCATACACACACTACACACACAGCCCCACAAACACTGCCCCATACACACACTACACACACTGTCCCCATACACACACTACACACCCAGCCCCACAAACACTGCCCCATACACACACTACACACACTGCCCCACAAACACTGCCCCATACACACACTACACACACTGCCCCCATACACACACTACACACACTGCCCCACAAACACTGCCCCATACACACACTACACACACTGCCCCACAAACACTGCCCCATACACACACTACACACACTGCCCCATACACACACTACACACACTGCCCCACAAACACTCCCCCATACACACACTACACACACTGCCCCCAAACACTGCCCCCATACACACACTGCACACACTGCCCCCATACACACACTGCCCCCAAACACTGCCCCATACACACACTGCAAACACTGCCCCATACACACACTACACACACTGCCCCATACACACACTACACACACTGCCCCCAAACACTGCCCCATACACACACTACACACACTGCCCCCCATACACACACCGCCCCAAACACACACACACTGCAACTCTCACACACACTGCCACCCTCACATACACACTGCACCGCTCACACACACATACACACAATTTTGAGTCTATGTCTTTATGTGACTGTGTTTGTGATTTTCTGACTGTATGTGTCTGCGTGTTTTTTTAATATATGTGACTGTTTTTTTTTTTTGTCTTATTAAATCAAAACAAGCGGGCCACGGAAAAATTATCAAATGTTTACCGGTCCGCGGCGATAAAAAGGTTGGGGAGCACTGTCCTACAGAATCTAGGCTTCCTAGTGAATTGGGAGAAATCGGTACTACAACCATCTCAACAGATGGAATTCCTGGGATTCCGAGTCGATTCGGTACAACAAATTCTATGTCTCCCTGCGGACAAGATGTCCAGCATCAAGAAGGAGATCAGGAAGATTATGCACCGTCCACATATCTCCCTGAGACAACTAGCCAGAGTGATCGGATTACTAGCGGCCTCCATACAGGCAATTTTCCCGGGACCACTACACTATTGAGCGTTACAACGCCTGAAAGCGTCTTGCCTACGGAACGGGCAATCGTACAACATCACTCTAGACGAGGAATCCAAAGAGGAACTAGACTGGTGGTTGACCCACATGGAAGCATGGAACGGACGAGCGATCTTCGGTTCCACTCCGGATATAATAATAGAGTCGGATGCGAGCTTACATGGCTGGGGCGCGCGCTGCGGCTCCATCTCCACAGGAGGCAGATGGTCAGTAAACGAATCGTTCCTCCATATAAACTCACTGGAACTACTGGCGGCCTCATTTGCCATACGCAGCCTCACTCCCAGGGGCGTCTCTTGCTCAATCCTCCTCAAGTTGGACAATATCTCGGCGGTCAGATACATAAACCATTTAGGAGGTACAAAATCACGCATCCTGGCGGTTTTGGCTCGAGACTTCTGGCATTACTGCTTGCAAAACAATGTGTCGGTGACCGCGGAACACATACCAGGTCTGGACAATTACACCGCGGACTGGAACTCCAGATACCTGAGGGATCTGGGAGATTGGAGACTCCAACCGAAGGTTTTTTCCAAGATCGCACGGCTATGGGGTCCACTGAGTGTGGATCTCTTTGCATCCAGACTGAACACTCAACTTCCTCAATTTTTCAGCTGGCGACCGGACCCGGAAGCCTTGGCAACAGATGCTTTTCTTCAAGACTGGACCGGGGGACGAGCATACGCCTTTCCCCCGTTCAACCTGATTGCTCGGACTCTGGCGTACATTCGACGGTTCAAAGCAACAGTAGTTCTGATAACACCATGCTGGAGATCTCAACCCTGGTTCCCTCACCTTCTGGAAATGGCAATCGATTTCCCACATCTACTGCCGGATCACACGTCCCTGTTAACCAATCCGGATGGAGAGAACCACGACCTGATAGAACGGGGAATCCTCCGTCTCATGGCATGGCTCCTTTCAGGGGACCCTGGGAAATCACAGAAGTTTCGAGAACAACTACCCAACTCTTGGCAAACGCATGGGCACCAGGAACACGGCGCACTTATACTGCGGCATGGAGAGTTTGGTCCGATTGGTGCCTGGGGAAATCAGTGGATCCCATATCAGCTCCTGTGAAGTCGGTACTAGACTTCCTCACTCAATTATTCGAATCAGGCAAGGCGTTCCGTACAGTCAACATCTACAGATCAGCTATCTCGGCAGGTCACGATAATGTAGACGGAAGTCCTCTCGGACAGAACCCCCTGATATGTCGATTACTCAAAGGCATACGTTTCGCACGGCCTCCAAGATCCAGATACGGGTCCTTTTGGGATGTCAACATTGTGTTCAAATTCTTAGAAGAGTGGCCCGACAACTCGGCACTCTCACTTAAACAATTGTCTGCTAAATTGCTCATGATTTTATGCTTACTATCCTGTAAACGAGTATCAGATGTACGAGCCTTAGACTGGCAAGCCCGCTCATTCACTCCGGAGGGAGTGTCATTTGATATTTTCACGAAGAACCAAATCAGCGACTAAGCATGTTTTCTATCCGCGCCTCCCGAACCAGCCGAAGCTGTGCCCAGTACTGTGCTTGAAAGAATACGATTCCCGTACTTCTTCCCTCCGATCACCAAACGAAGGCCCATTGTTTATTTCACTAAAGAAACCGCACCTCCCGGTATCTACACCTACGCTTGCCCGTTGGGCCAAGTGGTTATTGGCTTCAGCCGGGATAGACGTAACAGTTTTCTCGGCCCACTCGGTGAGGGGCGCTATGGCTTCTAAAGCATCGACGATAGGATGTCGATTAGAGGATATCCTGAAGGCCGCAGATTGGTCTACGGAATCCACATTCCGGAATTTCTACTTTAAACCAATCCAACATTTTTCGGAAAGAGTTATTGCTCAGCTTTGAAAGAGCATAATAGGAGCCTCCGTGTCTTTAATAAAATTCCTAGATTTTACTATTAACATGACGTAAAGTCATGATTTTATTAAAGACACGGAGGCGAGTATTATTCCCTTCCCGGTGGAGGGATTGGATTTCACATGGATATCGACCACAGAGCGGATGTAACCTTAGTTCAGATTACCTTATTGCAAGTTTCATACATCCCTCAGGTAAGTGGCTCTAACGTGATACTAGTTGACATAATATTATAGATATCTTAAATTTGACGACATGACATCAAGTCTGTACACATTAAGTTATAACCTTTGTGGGGATACATGATTCAACCAGTTTCCAACCGAATATTACCATATTTTCTCCTTTCATTTTAGCCTGAATTATACTGTCAAGGTGTCGAAGTTCCGATACAAAGTTCTACAGTCCATCCTCAAAGAATGGAATTTTGACTACCGCCCACTGTTCCTGTTCGGGCCAAGTTTATCGTTCAGTTATGGTTCTGGTCTTTGGATCGCGGAAGAAAGAGGAAGAAGCAGGAAGTGCTACACCTTATATACTAAGGGGGTGGATACCCATGATAGCACTGTCAATATGCTAATGTTATTTGTTCTTTTTTTTAATCTCTTTTGCATATATCTCTCTTCGCTGCTGAGGGAGAATTAAAGAAAGAGAAGCATAATACCCGCCTCCGTGTCTTTAATAAAATCATGACTTTACGTCATGTTAATAGTAAAATCTAGGAATTATCTCTGTTATAGTTTAATGAGGCAGACAGCTACATGGACAGCAAAAGAGAAAAAAAAGAAAGATAACTTAATTGTATCTTTATTCATGTGTCACTCATCTATAGCATACCTCCCAATAATCATGGATTCCGTGGTCCCAACTTGGGGTTCCTGTCCAGCTCTCCTGTGTTTTTCCCTGTTGTCTAGATTTGGAAGAAATGTCCAGAATAGGATAGGGGAAATTCATTGTAGTCCAGACTAGGACACAAGTAGCTAGTACATCCTGTAGAACATTAGCATTAAGTGATCACATACCATAGTAAAACTGCTTAAAGGCACAGGTGCATATGATGAACATGTAGACCCAGTTGCCACTTGGGGATGTATGTGTGAGTCAGGCAGCTTATGAGTTATGTGGGGAGGTATATTTTTATAACTGGATCGATTGCAGACACAACCATGCTTGAACTCCATAAATTTCTGTTGCCGCTGTGCTGACCGTATGATACAAAACCACAAGCAGGGTTGCATGTACTTTATTATCGTAATACCCATTTGACTGCAGTTTGTCCAAGGGATTTATGGCATGGACCCGGTTTAGCCTGTAGGCAATGCTGGTGAAATTACCCAGATGCCACTATGGGCTTCCAAATTTTCCACAAAAAAAAGAAATATCAAAAAATATATCATATATAAATAAATATATCCCCCCAAAATGTTAAGAATTTAAATATTTAATAATTTTATATATAATATTAAATAATTTGAACAGCTTATCCAACAATTTTAAATAAGTAAACTTAGGACTTAATTTAATAAGCTTCCCAAAATTATTCAATACTGTTAGAAAAACTTTCCAAATGATTTATCTACAAAAATCCACACAGATTCGAATGGCTTCTTCTGTAGGTAAACCATTGGGATAGTCTTTCTAACAGTATTAAATCATTTGGAAAGCTTATTAAATCAAGGCAAATGTTGCTTGTGTCACTGTGCAAGTCTTCACAATCAATATGGAGGTCAATTACCAACCACAAGCATGATACTGTATCAGAGAGACTCCAGACATTAGTTAGCCAATCAGTATCTTCCATCCTATCAGTGTGTTAAATATGTCATAGTCTTTATTCGCTGCAACTGATACAATTCTGAATTTACAAATAGAGATGTCCTGAACAGTTCGCCAGGAACTATTCGCTGGCGAACATAGCTTGTTCGCGGTCACGCGGCGGGCGAACATATGCGATGTTCGGTCCGCCCCCTATTCGTCATCATTGAGTAAACTTTGACCCTGTACCTCACAGTCAGCAGGTACATTCCAGCCAATCAGCAGCAGACCCTCCCACCTCCATGACGAATAGGGGGCGGGCCGAACATCGCATATGTTCGCCCGCCGTGGCGACCACGAACAAGCTATGTTCGCCAGCGAACAGTTCCCGGCGAACTGTTCGGGACATCTCTATTTACAAATATAGTTAACATACAGGATTGGATTAGGATGAAAATTATCAAAATGGTTATCAAGGTTCAAGGTTATCGTTGCAGTTGGGATGCTCAACAAGGAATTCGGTTTTAATTCATTAGCTACAATAAAGTTAGAAAAACTGTTGTTTTTCCAGGTAATTATTATTATTATTGGTAATTAAATAGCTCCAACTAATTCCGTAGCGCTTTACAATATTATGAAAGGGGGGGGACATTTACAATAAATGAGACAATTACACAGTGACACAGGAAAAATAGGTAGATGAGGGCCCTGCTCAAACGAGCTTACAGTCTAGAGGAGGCGGGGTACAAAAACACAACAGATACTGCTATGAGCCAAATAGAGTCTGGTTTCAAAAGATGTATCAAAACTTCTAACTTTTTGCTAGGCGCTTTGAAGTTAGAAAGCTTTTCACAAGTATGAAGTGATGTATGTATGTCTGATGGTACCACAGTTATCAGCATGTCCAGTTGGTATAAAAATCATGTTGTACTTACTGCACTTTAACTATGCAGATGCTCTCCAGAGCTCAATTAATTTCCTTAAACTCAATTCATTTCCTGGAAATATTTTTGATCATTATTCTGCATCACTTTGTGTTTGAGAAATTGCTTTTAAACTACGTACTTGCAGTCTTCATTTCCGATTCATATTTAGACTTATTTGAGAAATCAACAACCAGCTGTTTGTACACTGCAAGCAAAGTACAACCCACAATCAGCCACTTACATGCAGCAGGGGTACTGCATGCACATGTGTCACTGCTATGATCCTCAATGTTCCATGCCCACATTTTGTTAGGCAATTGACATACATGTGCTATGTCATATTTACATAAGGTGGCTACTTATGATGTAATGTGTACTGAATAGAAATGGGGCACTCCACTTCAATCTGTACCTTGTGCTCACAAAATGCGTGGTCCTACTCTACAACCATGGTCCCTGCTACATGGAATGCTAGTCTTGTCAAGTCTGAGTCCTGTCTCAGTTCAGTAGTGCCAAGTACCACCCATGTTCCTGGTCTAGTGCTACGAAGTCCTGCTATTATGTAGTTACATAGTTGTCTATGTTGAAAAAATACTAAAATCCATCAGGTTCAGCCTTGAAACCCATTCTTTTATGCTGTTGATCCAAAAGAAGGCATAACAAAATAATTGTAGCCATTTCCAATTATGTCACAAAAAGGGGGAAACAATCCTTGTTTATGTTACGGACACCCCACAGACTCATATTGGATTACCCTATGTTAAAATACCGAAGGCGGTTCCTTCGGTATTTCTATTACATTTACCCATTTACACGAACCCCTTGGATTATAAATTTGTGCATACGAACTCGGACCACCCGGCCCCTGGCGTGTGCCGCCACTTAACCCTGTTAACCTCGGAAACAACCGAACGGACGACCACCGGGAGGTTGCGGTTTGCGGTTAACCACAAACCTTAATTGACTACCTCAGGGTGGCCTCGTTCGTCAACCATTTTCCCCGTATCCAAACTCCCGAACGAGGACCACCTACACCCCGGCGTGTGCCCGTAATTAGAACGCTGAGGTTGCAGTTAACCGCAGGCTAATTGGTCCCTTCAGGGCGGTCGACGTTCGGTTCCCGAAGGGCTAGGACAACCAGCCAGAGAGCGGTATTCGTGCAGCTGGCTATCTGTGTTTAGTTCCAGGAGTTTTGGAACTGATACCCGCTCGCCTATTCACAAGCAGAAAAGATGGCCGCCATCTCGTATTTGGGACAACGAGACACGAAAAGACTTATATCTCAGACTAGCCATACCGTTTGTAAGGTCTGAGCGCTATTCGTATATCTAATGCGCTCAGACCTGAGCTATCTAACGAATGGTAGAATACAAGGGGTAGTTTGTAAAGTGTTATAAATATATATTTTATTCTGTTTTTACATGTGGTAAATGCACGTGGGATTCTGGGCACTTGGAGATAATTACATTGCCATAACCGTTGGAATCATTATCTCCAAGTTGGGCGGGGACTATTTCTTTTTTTTTTTTTTGTAATTCTTTATTTTGCAATGACACAAGACAAGACTTGTACAGTTTGGCTCATGCAAGAGCCCCACATTTCGCTGGGTTATGGTTACATAGTTTGCTGAAACATTAATACATGAGCCCAAAGAAGGGCAGCTCTTATTTGCGTACCTGCGTCCTGTACCAAGCATCATCGTTTTAGTAACATAAAAAACAAAACAAAACAAAACACGTAATATTTTGCGATGACACAAAGCATGACATGTGTGGTTTGGCTCACGCAAGAGCCCCATTTTACGTTGGGTTATGGTTACACTGTTAGCTGAAGCATTAATACATGAGCCCAAAGTAGGGCAGCTCTCGTTTGCGTACGTGTGTCCTGTACCAAGTGTCTTCGTTTTAGTAGCATAAGAGACAAAACACATGATAGTTCCAGGTGTCATCGTTTTGTTAACAGAAAAACAACACAAGACAGAAACACGTGATATTCTGCAATGACACAAAGTAAGGCTTGTATGATTTGGCTCATGCAAGAGCCCCATATACCGTTGGGTTATGGTTACACAGCTTGCTGGTGTATTAATACATGAGCCCAAAGTAGGGCAGCTCTCAATTGCGTGCCTGTGTCATGTACCAAGTATAATCGCTTTAGTAACATAAAAATAAAACTAAACAAAATTTGTGAAAACAGAACATAACTTTGTAAAAGACCTGGGCCGGGGTACCGGTATCCCGGACCCGTGGAGGTCGAGTGGGATGGGGGAAGAGGGGAGGGGGGGGGAGGGGTGCATCCTGGTCGCCAGTCCGATCATGGCAGTAGATCAGTCTGGTTATGAAGCCTATCTATTTAGGTAGTCTTCCCATAGTTCCCATGTCTTGGCAAAAGCTTTTGTGGAGCCACGTACTCTGGCCGTAAGGTCGTCCATGAGATGGCAGTCTTTGATTTTGGATATAACTGTGGATATTGGGGGAGGGTCTGGCTTTAACCATGTTTGGGCCAGGGCCCTTCTGGCTGCTAGGGTCATTTTGTTGAGCAGGCGTTGGGCCGACATGGGCCAGTCATCTACAGGCCTGGCTAGGAGAAAGGTCCAAGGGTTTAATACAATATGTCTGTCTATGACTTGAGAGATCAATGCTTGGATTGCTGTCCAGTAGGGTTTTAGCTTGGGGCAAGTCCACCACATGTGAACATAGGTCCCTTTTTCACCGCAATTGCGCCATTGGGTGTCTTTTTCATGTGGTAGAGTTGCACCGGGGTGGTGTACCACCGGAGCATTGTTTTATAGGACTGTTCCTGCATTGTCACACATATTGAGGTTTTAGTATTCGCCTCCCATATATCCTGCCAGTCAGTGCCTTCTAAGGTCTCCCCTAAGTCAGATTCCCATCTATCAGTGTAGTGGAGTGTTCCCCATTCTTGGGTGGAGGAGCAGAGGTGGGAGTACAACTGTGAGATCATGCCCTGTTGGTATCGTTCTGCGTGACAGATCCTTTCAAAGAAGGTCTGTTTGGTTTTAGCGGCTCTTTTCACGGTCTCTAGGGTGGCGTAGTGGCGCAGTTGGATATACCGAAAAAAGTCGGCTGGGGTTAGGGTAGTTCTGGTTTGTAGGTCTGCAAAGGGGACTATCGTGTCTCCTATGTATAGGTGAAGGACCCTTTGGAGGCCCGCTCTTTCAAGGCCTTTAAAGTCCCTGGGTCGCATACCCGGGGTGAAGGCCCTGTTTCTTAATATAGGGGTGAGGGGGGAGGTGGTGGTTGTCAAACCGTATTTTATGGCCGTTTTGTCCCACAAGTGAATGGAGTTAGTGATGGCTGGGCATGTTGTTCTGGGGAGTGCCCTGTCTTCCCTGGGTGTCCAAATGTAGAATTGCGGGAGATCTGATTGCATGAGTGCTGATTCGAGGTCCACCCACCTTCTGGTATCTGGGGGGGTGTGCCACATCGCTATTTGGGATAGTTGGGCTGCTAAGTAGTAGAAGTAGAGGTGGGGGAGTCCCAGGCCTCCTCTCGGCTTGGGGCGGTAAAGTATGTTGCGGGCTACTCTGTGCCTTTTGTTTTGCCATATGAAGCGGTCTATTGTCCGCTGGAGTGGTATTAAGTCCTGTTTAGTGACTGGTATGGGCAGGGCTTGAAATAGAAATAGGATGCGGGGTAGGACATTCATCTTGATCGAGTGGATCCTCCCTATCCACGATATTGGTTTGTCCGTCCATGTTTCCATGTCCTTAATGAGTTTGGCTATGAGCGGTGTATAATTTAGGTTGTATAGCATTGTAGGATCTGCCGGTAGCTTTATACCGAGGTATGTGAGTGCGGTGGTCGATATGCGAATGTGGTACTCTGATGCGATTTGGCGTATGGCCGATTGTGTAAGATGTAAAGGGAGGGCGCTGGATTTCTCCATGTTGACTTTGTATCCCGATAGCTCACTATACGTCTGGAGGAGGGGCAGTAGAGCTTGCATGGAGGGGATAGGGTTGGTTAAGGTGAGGAGTACATCGTCCGCGTACCCGGAGACCAGAAATTCCTGGTTTCCTATCGTGGCTCCTGTTATTTCTGGGTGTTCTCTGATTGCTTGGAGGAGGGGTTCGAGGGTGAGCGCAAATAGTAAAGGGGAGAGTGGGCAACCTTGTCGGGTGCCATTGCTTATGTCAAAGTGAGGACTGTGTGCCCCTGTTATCATTATTTGTGCCGTGACGTTTGTATATAGTGCACGAACTGCTGTTATGTACGGAGGGGGGATGTGTAGGTGGTCCAAGAGGGTGAACATGTAGGGCCAGTTCACGCGGTCAAACGCTTTTTCGGCGTCTAAGGAGAGGACTAGGGACGGTGTTTTGGCTGCGGTGAGCGTCCAGATGGTGTCTATGTTTCGCCTGGTGTTTTCGAATAGTTGCCTGTTGGGGATGAACCCTACCTGGTCTGCGTGGATTAGGTGTGTCAGGTGAGGATTGAGCCGTGTGGCCAGTATTTAGGCTAGTATTTTGCTGTCGTGATTTATGAGTGATATTGGTCTATATGCCTCTGGTTGGGTGTGGTCCTTGTCTGGTTTGGGTAGGAGTATGATGTTGGCTTGTGTCATGTCTTTGGTGGGGGCTGCTCCGTTCATGAGGTCCCGAAATAGGGTTTCCATGTGAGGGAGCAGTTCCTCTCTAAAAGTTTTGTAGTAGCTTCCCTCATAGCCGTCTGGGCCCGGGGCTTTATTGCTTTTTAGGGAGGATATGGCTAAGTTAATTTCGTCTATGGTGATCGGTGTTGAGAGTTCTGCAATAGCTGTCGTATGAAGCTTCGGGAGGTTCAGCTTTGTTAGGAAGTTTGAGGTATCCTGATGGGGGCCAACGTCAGCACGGTCCCTGGTTGTGGGCTGGTTGTATAGTGCTTTGTAAAAGGATGTGAATGTTTGCGCTATCTCTGATGGTGAGGTTTGTAGCTTTCCGTCTGGGGTTTGTATGGATGTGATGTGGGAGCGATGTGATCTGGGTCTCAGTGTGCGGGCGAGAAGTGTGTCCATCTTATTAGATTTGTCATAGTATGTCCTTTTGGTCCAGGTCAGTGCGCGGGCTGTTTCGTCCAACAATAGTTGTCTGATGGTCCTGCGAGTGTCTAGCAGGTGTTGCAACGTCTGCGGGTCTGGGTCTGTTTTATGTCGTTGTTCTGCTGTGCGTAGGGTGTCTAGTAATTGTGTAAGTCGTTGGGTTTTTAGTTTCTTTTTGTGTGTCGCAATTTGGATGAGATGGCCGCGAATTACGGCTTTGTGGGCGGCCCACACCGTTGCGATTGGGACATCTGGAGTCAGGTTGTCTGCGAAATATGTATTTATCTGTTGTTTAATGTCGTCTACGACTTGTTGGTCTTTTAAAAGGGAAGTGTTAAGTCTCCAAGTCCATGGTGTGGGACCGCGAAGGTCTGCCAGATATAAGGCAATATCTGCATGGTCTGACCATGCTATGGATCCGATCTCAGTTTTTTGGGTCTTTGCGAATCCGGTGTGATTGGTGAGGAACAGGTCAATGCAGGAGTAAGTGTCATGGGGAGGTGAGTAGTATGTGTAGTCTTTGCAGCTAGGGTGTTGCGCCCTCCATGCGTCAATGAGTTTGGTTTTCTGGAGGAAGTGGTGTAGGTGTTTGTCTTGTGTACCCATACCGTGGGATCTCAGGAGTCCCGGGCGTGTGCTTCGGTCAATGGCTGGTGCTGGTGTGGCGTTCAGGTCGCCCCCTAAGATTAGGATTCCTGTTGGCAAGGACAAAACCGCGTCTGACAGGTTATTCCAAAATTGTAGCGATGGGCTGTTGGGAGCATATACATTGATTAAGTGGATGGGTTGTGCGTGTATGTGCCCCGTTGCAATGATGAACCTACCCTCTGGGTCTATAGTTGTGTGTGTGAGCTGTATTGGGCACCTTTTGTGGACTAGAACCGCCACTCCATTTCGTTTTTGAAAGGCACGAGCCTCAGCGGCTACCTGGTATATGTGGTCCCTGAGAGAGACCTGTGTAGATCTGGGTAGGTGTGTTTCTTGGATGAATGCGACATCCGGGCTTAGTCTTTTTAATTCCCTAAACAGCGTACGTCTCTTGCGAGGCTCGTTGAGGCCCTTGACGTTGAGAGAGGATATCTTCATGGCCATGTTAGTGGTGTGAAGCTGTCTTCTGGTGTGGTGTTAGTGGCAGGGAAGGGTCTTGGGCTAGATCTGCTCCCACCTCTGCTCCCTTGTTCTGAGCTGGTGTTAATATAGGTGATCGGTAAAAGGTTGTTAGGTCGATGGTTGACCAGGATGCTGGGTATGTGGGGTTGGGATGACCAATCTTGGTATGTGGGTATGGGTAGAGAGGAAGGGGGGAGGAGGAGGGGGTGGGGAGAGTGGGAAGTGAATCGCCTGGTCTTAGTTCTTGCCAGGCTACTGGGGGGTACTTGAGCCCTAATCTCCGGTCGGGATTCTGCCGTCGTGGGGGTTAGGGACATGAACCTCGTCACTAAGGATATATCCCCGTTACCTTTGGTACTTCATTTGGTCTTGAGTGTAATGCGGCCAGGATCTGCTATGGCCAAGCTCAGGTTAGCAATATTGTGCCGCTTGGGGTGGTTGTTCACGAATCGTGGGTAGGGGGGTAGGGAGGGGGAGGTCTTCGTGTCCTAGTCGTGCAGGGTTTAATTTTTTATTTATTTTTTATTATTTTTATTATTTTTTTGTGGGAATGTGAAGATTGGATAGGACGGGGTAGCAACGAGAGGATCTCATCATGGAACCATATGTCTAAACAGAGCAGATAAGCCGCTATGTCCGCTGAAGAGATGCCGGTTTGGGTGCCAGCGTTCTCGACACTTTTTTTTTTTTCCCCTTACTAAGAAGAGTAATTTGTATTAATGTTGTGTTGTTTATTTAGTTTTTTCCTTTTTTTTTGGGGGGGGGGGGGGGTTTTATATTATTTATTTATTTTTTTTGTTTTTGTTTTTTGTTTTGGGGGGAGGTGGCGGTGGGGGAGCGGGTCTGCCTGTTACTAGAGTGGGGTGAGTGGGGGAAGGGTCGGTTCATTGAGTGTGAGCGGTGGTCAGCGTGATATAGGTAGAGGCATAGTTTGGTAGCGTAAGCATGCATTAATACAAGGCATATTTGGACAACATATATTTGGTTATATAAAACGTTCGTTCATTCCGCAGAATACTGCGGTCTTGTCCGTGTGGAATTGTTGTAGAAATAAGAGTCCGGGTCTTCGATCTCTTGCCTCTTTGCACTCGGTCATGTTGTCAAGCTAGAGTGTCAGGTCTTTTGTCGTTATGTTGCTATATGATCCGCTAGGTCTTTTGCATGTGTTTTTTGTTTTTGTTTTTTTACAGTGTTTTTTTTTTAATTTTTTAATTTTTTTCCCTTTTTTTTTTTTTTTTTTTTTTTATTTATTTTTTTTTCCTTTTCCCATTGTCTGAGACATGCAGTCTTAGTATTATATATACTTGTTTCTTTTTTTTTTTTTGTATTTATGGGTGTCCCAAATGTATCGTCAGGATGTTTTGTCTGAGGGTGTATTATAGGTGTTCTCTGTCTGTGGTCGAATATGGAAACGGTAATGTGCCCAGGGCCCACTAGTGAGGTGAGCGTGGGGGTAAGTTACGTCAAGGCAAAAGCATGCGGAGTCGTACCAGAATAGTGAAATAGCGTACGAGGCCTTTACCAAAGGCTCGCTCATGCTTAGTCGGGTTAGCGTTGGTAGGGGCACATATGTTTGATGTGCTGTGTGTGCCTAGCGGTTTTATCTAGGTGTGTGATCAGTGGTGTCTGGTATCTGGTGCATCATATAACCTTATACATTACAGTTCCGGTGAGAGGCCAATCAGTCCGGTCCTGATGGGTGACAACATCTTCCTAATCCATCAATCGGGCAGTGAAGGTCCGTCAATGTCTGCTGTGCTGCTGAACTGTGCTGCTGGGCTGTGCTGCTGCGCTGTCCGTTGGTGAGCCCCCCAACTCCCCTCGCACTGAGAGGGTGCTGCGGTGGACCGCTGTGGTATTCGCATGGTGGGTTGGAGTATCAGGGGATTCTGCAGCAGGTGTCTCAAGAAGGATCTCAGGGGAGGCGGGTAGTTGAAGCGTTGGGGCAAGTGTCGATCAGGGCTGCTCTTTCTCTCGTTGCCGGTCGTCTGTGATGTGTGGAGAAGAGTGTCTTGCTGAGTCGCAAAATGTCTATGAGAGAGTCTGCGTGACTGGAGTCCAATGCAGGGGTGGGTGCACAACTAGTTTGGAGGTAAGTCTGAGGCATAGGGAGGGCACAGGATTGCGGGCGGAGAGGTCTTACTCGGCTGCATGATACCAATCTCGAGGTAGTGCTTGCAGGGCCGGGAGCGCAGAGGTTGGTAGAGTGATGTTGTCGGGTGGTATAATACCCAGGCTTCGTAGAAAGGGGGTTGGATTTGCCCCTGGTAGGAGGACGTGGGGTCTGCCCTGTTTGAAAACTTGTAACTTGAAGGGATGACCCCACGCGTACCTCACTGCGTTAGCCCTTAATAGATCTGTGACCGGTCGCCAGTCTCTCCTGCGTTGGAGGGTGAGCGGAGTTAGGTCTTGATAGAAAGCCAGTTCCGCATTGTTGTGTTTCACCGGGATCTCCCGGGCCCGTCGCAGCACCGCTTCCTTCGTTTGGTAATGGAGGAAGCGCACGACGACATCCCTGGGCCTCGTGTTATCCTCTCTTCGAGCGTGTAGGGCCCTATGCGCCCTATCGATGTGCCAGTGCTCGTCCGGGATGTCTGGCAATAGAGGTCGGAGAATTGCGAGGATGGTGGCTGACAGTGGGCCTTCATCTGCTTGTTCGGGGAGGCCACGTATGCGCACATTGTTGCGGCGTGAGCGGTTTGCTAGATCGTCCAGCGCTGCTTCTGAAGCCTCCAACCGTGTGGTAAGACGGTTGATGTGGTCTGTGGCCAAGTTGTGAGCTACCACGTTGCTCTAGTTCAGCGGTCCGGGCCCCTAGTGTGTGGATCTCTGCCATTACCGCTTTAGAGCTGCGTTCGATTTCTCGGGCAAGGAAGGTTTTCATTGCAGCCATCTCGGCTATAATGTGGGCCGTTTCCGATGTTGGGGTATGCTGTAGTTGGTCGGGTTCGCTGTCCGTTGGTGAGGCTGAGGCCCTCGGGCTGGTCCGGCCGCCATCATGGCGGGTTTGCCGCGAGGCCGCGAAAAGATCTCTCACCGTGGCCATCCCGCCTGGTTGTTTTTTGGTTTGTCTGCGAGGCGTGCGTTTGTCCATGGTGTTTGGGGAGTAGGGTGGGTAAGGTGATGTACCCAAATTCGTGCTGTTTTCTGCCTTTATGAGCTTTCTGTAACGGGGTTAGTGAGGAGCGCTAGACAGATGCGTCCAGCTTGGTTCCCGGTCAAGCCACGCCCCCGGGCGGGGACTATTTCAAACAATGCAGTGTATTGTCATTGGTCAACTGTATGTATTGTCCCTGTATCCCATCAGGTCCAGAGGGGGCTGTCCCTGGACCTGGGCTTTTGCATTAATACCGCTAACCCTGTGCCATTAAAGCCAGTTCGTGTTTGACCTTCAAATCGCAGCCTCAACTCATTTTGTGGGAACCAGGGTATCTTAGCTATACTAGAGCTAGTGGGATTGCTTTGTATTCACAGGACTCTGGTGGTCTGCCGACCGGAATAGCACTTCTCTCTCTCCACACTCGGGAACCAGGACATCCAAGCGGTCCAGCCTTCAGCAAGCCTGGGGGTAACCATACAATTTACTCCATAATGGCGATCAGATTTCTGTTTCAGTCAACAACCTGTTCACATACATATCAATTATATACCTGAATACTCTGTTTTTTGCAAAAAAAGCATCCAAGCCTTTTATAAAAACATCTATAGTATCTGGTAACACAACCTCTTAAGGCAGAGAATATCACATCCATATTGTTCTTAATGTAAGAAGCCCTTTCATTTGCTGTAAGCGAAAATACCTTTCTTCCAATCTCAATGGGTGACCTCTTATCTGTGTATTTCTACTAATGAAAAGGTTATCACATAGCAGTTTGCACTGACCCTGTATATATCTGTATAGGGCTAGCCTATCCCTCTTCTTACCAGATTTTCGATCTCCCTTATTAATTTTGTGGCTATCCTCTGCACTTTTCCTTGTTCTTCAATATCCTTATTTAAAACCGGTGCCCAAAATTGCATATTCAAGTTGGGGTCTTACCAGTGATTGGTCCAAATACCTTGTCCTTGTCTTTTGAATAAAGAGACTTGCATTGTGTGACATGAATTTTTTCCTTGCCAGGTATTCACTAGGTCAGGTCGCTTGTCTGTCACAAAACTCCAAAGCACATACCCCAGAAGTTTATGACTAAGCCTATGCATGATCTATGCACCTCTGGTAATCCATCACTGTTATAAAGCAATGAATTATGTTGTATGAATGGCATGACCACTATCTCATTTCACCCTGGAGGCTTTTCTAATCACCTCCATGGTCATTATATGTACTAATTATAAATTGGCAGACTAGCTGTTCAACCACAGATAATGCAATCCACTGGGGAATATTATAATGGGTAATTCCTGGTCTGGAGAACACCATGCTGCCTCATTTTTGTAATAGACACTTCCTGTTAAGAAGAATAGTGTGAGGTGGCAGAACACAACCCCTGTACTAGTGGCCCAAGGTTAAGTGCCCGTCTGCCTTCCTTTCCCAGCCCTTCCATGGACTCCATAGTTATGACCTTTACAATTGTTTTTTTCCAGGATACTTTAATTGTAATCATCTTCAGTTCTTCTATTATTTCTTACATTTAGCTGGTGAACTTGTTTGTTGATTAAATGACTGCTGACTCACAATTACACCAATTACACAGACATCCCATAAATACCTTTCTTCACACCGACCACACAGCCCTGTCCCTCTTACCAAATAACTCAGACAGATTGCAATTTAAGCTGGATAGGGCGTAGGACACTGAGTTTATTAATTAAACTTAACTTTATTGCCAGCAACCATACAACCTGTCAGCTGCTGGGTGAGAACCAGCAGACATCTTCTTTAAACTCTACTTTTTTAAACAGAGTCCAAATCGGTCTGCATTCACCTTCAACCTCTATGCAGGCCATTTTCTGTGACTGTTAGCTGGCAAAGAAGAAAGAGACAAAACACACAAAGCAGCAAGCAACACAACCAAAACAGACCCCTTCCAAACTAATATAATGCCCCCTTACCAAGTACATCTCCCCAAAGCCACATTCTTCAGCCAATCTCCACAATCCCCTTATCACCCAGCATCATAATTCTCTCATTCCTTGCTCTAATCAAATTCCTCTACCCCCAGTCTTAATCAGTTATCTATAATCGAATCACCACAGTCCCAGTCCTGCCAATCACATCACCCCAGCCAAATACTTTGCTCATAATTCACCATTACACTACCCATATCCAGAGGCGGACTGACCACTCGGGCAGATCTGTCATGGACAGAGGGCCTTGGGCAATCAGGGGCCTGGCTGCATTCACCTTTCTGAAGTTGAGATCAGCAGAGGCGGACTTACCACTCGGGCAGATTGGTCATGGACAGAGGGCCCGAGGCAGTCAGGGGCCCGGCTGCATTCACCTTTTGGAAGTGGAGATCAGAGATCTCCACTGTGAGAAAGAAGGTTGCAGGGCTCATGATGATACAGGGGGCCCCTGCACCATATCGCTCAGTGTGAGACCTGGTAGCATACCTGCTCTCACTGCCAGGTCTCCGCTCTGTCCCTGCAGCTGCTGCACAGTGCTTCGTGTGAGGATGGGAGGGGGCAGGAAGTGACATCACACCCCCTGCTACCCTCTCACACTGAGCACTCACAGCATGGATGGAGTGTGAAAACAGGAACAGATCCCACTCAGGCTGGTGCAGGTAAGCAGGCTAGGTGTAAAAAGAGCAGAAACATATGTAGGATGTAGGGGCGAGTCAGCGCAGAGGCACACAGGGGTTTATAGAGATGTGGGTAAGATGTTGGTGAGACACCTCAGGGGTTTGTTTTTGTTTATTTATTTATTTTGTTGTTGTTGTTTTTCTTTCTTAACCCCTTAACCCCTTAAGACCACAGCCAAATGTACAAGTTGTGATCCAAAAAAACGTAAACAAAACCTGGCATTTGCGCTATATGTCTGTCCAACCATAATTCACCTCTTTCATATTAAATGCACCCACACTTATTATATATCATTTTATTCAGGGGAAACAGGGCTTTCGTTTAACATCAAATATTTAGGTATGGAACATAATTTAACCCCTTAAGGACCGGACTTTTTTTGCGATGTTGTACATTTGCGACCAGGCATCTTTTTGACACTTTTGTGGTGTTTGTGTTTAGCTGTAATTTTCCGCTCTCTCATTTACTGTTCCCATACAAATTATATATTGTTTTTTTCAGGACAAAAGGGGCTTTCTTTACATACCATTATTTATATAATCTCATGTAATTTAATTTAAAAAAAATGAAAAAATATGATGAAAAATTGAAAAAAATACAAGTTTTTTAAATTTTATGTGAAAAATCTTTTACTCATCTACAAAAGCGAATGAAAAAAACTGCTAAATAGATTCAAAATGTTGTCCTGAGTTCAAAAATACCCAGTGTTTACATGCTTTTTGCTATTTTTTTTCCATGTTATAGGGCTATAAGTACAAGTAGGATATTACGGTTTCAAAACATATATTTTTAAAATGTATCAATAGTGACATTGTAACACTATTATCTGTCATAAATTGCTAAATAACACCCCACATGTACATATTTTTTTAAAAGTAGACAACCCAGGGTATTCAATATGGGGTATGTCCAGACTTTTTTAGTAGCCACTTAGTCGCAAACACTGGCCAAAGTTAGCGTTCATATTTGTTTGTGTGTGAAAAAAGTAAAAAACTAAATTGAACGCTAATTTTGGCCAGTGTTTGTGACTAAGTGGTTACTAAAAAAGACTGGACATAACCCAAGGTATTGCAAATGGGGTGTCTTCTTTTGCAAATGGTATGCCGTCATGGGGGTAATTCTCATTCCTGGGCTACCATACGCTCTCAAAGGCAACGTAACCAACCTGGCCATTTTCAATGTAAAAATATTTGACCCATATATTTGACCCTGTAACTTTCAAAAACGCTATAAAACCTGTACATGGGGGGTCCTGTTATACTCAGGAGACTTTGCTGAACACAAATATTAGTGTTTCAAAACTGGAAAATGTATCACAACAATTATATCATCAGTAAAAGTGCTGTTTGTGTGTGAAAAATGCAAAAAAAGTCACTTTCACTGACAATATCATCACTGTGATATGTTTTACTGTTTTGAATCACTAATATTTGTGTTCAGCGAAGTCTCCCGAGTAAAACAGTACCCCCCATGTACAGGTTTTAGGGTGTCGTAGAACGTTACAGGGTAAAATACAGTGATAGCAAATTAAATTCTCTGGACTTTCGGCCTGGGTTGGCAGGCAGGTCCCTTAAATTGCAATCAATAAAATAACTTAATTATGTAAAAATATTACATAAATACGCACGTAGAATTTAAATATATATGCATATTTATATATTTGAAGTCTACGTGTATATTTATATAATTATTTATGTAATTTTGTATATGGACATATGAATAGTTTGCATTCTTTTTATTTATTTATATATACATAGATATATATACAATTTCATTCTTAGTGTATTTTAATATAAATATATATATATTAATATCAAAATACAGTTAGAATAAAATTTCGTATAGATATATAATTTTTTTAATTTTTATTATTATTTTTAATTTTTTTTATTTAAATTATTTATTATTCGTATTTTATAATAATATATATATACAATATATATAGTTATTATATATATTATATATATATATACGTGTGTAAATTAATTATAAGTGTATTTTTATATTAATATATGTACATAATAATATAAAAATACACTTAGCATGACATTATATATATGATATATAGACATATCTTATATAGGTATAATATATGTCTATATATCATATATATACACATATATAATAATATTTTTTTTTTATTAACTTTCACTTTAAATTTTTTTATGATTTTACAGTTGCAGGGAGACTGCCTGTCAGCACAGACAGTCCCCCTGCAGGCAGAGACATGGACACCTATTGTGACCTGTTGGGCGATCACATGGCCCCAGGGGTCCTAATCCGCCATGGGGAGACTGTCTGGGCTGTAGGCAGTCTCCCCACACCGGGAGCACCGCCGAGTGCCGCCGGGGGAACGACGGCGATCGGGTAAGTACATTTTAAATTTAGGACGGTTCAGGACCGTCGTCGGTCGGCAAGGGAAAAATGCCGATGACGGTCCTGAACCGTCTAGCGTCCTCAAGGGGTTAATATGAAAAAAATATTTTAAAAATGGGAGAAAATAAGAATTTTTAAAAAAAATTTTAGTTCTACGTGACATTCTAACTGTGAATGTCAAAATACTGTTTGCTTTTACTGCAATACAATACACATATTTGTATTCAGCGATGTCTCACGTGTAAAACAGTACCCCCTATGTACAGGTTTTATGGTGTTTTGGGAAGTTACAGGGTCAAATATAGCATGTTACATATTTCAGTTTTTTCACATTGAAAGTCGCCAGATTGGTTACGTTGCCTTTGAGACCATATGGTAGCCCAGAAATAAGAATTACCCCCATGATGGCATACCATTTGCAAAAGTAGACAACCTAAGGTATTGCAAATGGAGTATGTCCAGTCTTTTTTAGTAGCCACTTGGTCACAAACACTGGCCAAAGTTAGTGTTAATATTTGAAAATGCAAAAAACTAATTTGAACGCAAATTTTGGCCAGTGTTTGTGACTAAATGGCTACTAAAAAAACTGAATATACCCTATTTGCAATACCCTGGGTTGTCTACTATTGCAAATGGTATGCCATCATGGGGATAATTTTCATTCCTGGGCTACCATACAGTCTCAAAGGCAACCTGGCGAATTTTAATGTGAAAAAACTGAAACGCAAACCTTATATTTGACTCTGTAACTTTTGAAAACACCATAAAACCTGTACATGAGGGGTACTGTTATACTCAGGAGACTTCACTGAACACAAATATAAGGGTTTCAAAACAGTAAAACGTATCACAACAATTATATCGTCAGTGTAAGTGCCATTTGTGTGTGAAAAATGCAAAAAATGTCACTGTCACTGATGATATCGTCGTTGTAATATATTTTACTGTTTTGTAACACTAATATTTGTGTTCAGCGAAGTCTTCCGAGTAAAACAGTACCCCCCATGTACAGGTTTCATGGTGTCTTGGAAAGTTACAGGGTTAAATATAGTGCTAGAAAATGTAATTCCCTGAACTTTCGGCCTGGGTTGTCAGGCAGGTCCTGCAAATTGTAATTAATAAAATGACCTAATTATGTAAAATTATTACATAAATATATGCGTAGAATTATTATATATATATATATATATATATATAAATATATATATATATATATGTATATAATTTTGTTTAATTATTTTTATTTATATATAGGTATATATAGTGATATATACGTATATACTTATGTATATAGATATATATATTATTTCGTTCTACATGTATTTTGATATCAATATATATATATATATATATATATATATATATATATATATATATATATATATTACCGTATATACTCGAGTATAAGCCGAGTTTTTTTTTTGGGCTGAAAAACCCCAACTCGGCTTATACTCGAGTCAGAGTCTGTATTATGGCAATTTGCATTGCCATAATACAGACTGGGGGGAGAGGGGTGCTGGCAGAGCTGTACTTACCTTTCCTGCAGCTCCTGTCAGCTCTCTCCTCCTCCGCGCCGTCCGTTCAGCACCTCGGTCAGCTCCCAGTGTAAGTCTCGCGAGAGCCGCGGCTCTCGCGAGACTTACAGTGGGAGCTGACAGAGGGAGCTGCACAGACCGCGCGGAGGAAGAGAGAGCTGACAGGAGCTGCAGGAAAGGTAAGTACAGCTCTGCCAGCACCCCTCTCCCCCCCACTGAACTGCCACTGGACCACCAGGGAAGGAGAGCCCCCCTCCCTGCCATGTATAAAGCAGGGAGGGGGGACGAAAAAAAAAAATATAAATAAAATAAGAAATACTAATAAAAAAATAATAATAACAAAAAAAGGGGTATAAGGACCACTATGGGAGGGAGGGGGTATAAGGACCGCTATGAGAGGGAGGGGGGGTATAAGGACCACTATGGGAGGGAGGGGGGGGATAAGGACCACTATGGGAGGGAGGGGGGGATAAGGACCACTATGGGAGGGAGGGGGTGGGATAAGGACCACTATGGGAGGGAGGGGGGGATAAGGACCACTATGGGAGGGAGGGGGGGGATAAGGACCACAATGGGAGGGGGGGGGGATAAGGACCACTATGGGAGGGAGGGGGGTATAAGGACCACTATGGGAGGGAGGGGGGGATAAGGAGCACTATGGGAGGGAGGGGGGTATAAGGACCACTATGGGAGGGAGGGGGGGATAAGGACCACTATGGGAGGGAGGGGGGTATAAGGACCACTATGGGAGGGAGGGGGGGTATAAGGACCACTATGGGAGGGAGGGGGGGATAAGGAGCACTATGGGAGGGAGGGGGGGATAAGGACCACTATGGGAGGGAGGGGGGGATAAGGACCACTATTGGAGGGAGGGGGGTATAAGGACCACTATGGGAGGGAGGGGGGGGTATAAGGACCACTATGGGAGGGGAGGGGGGTATAAGGACCACTATGGGAGGGGAGGGGGAAGTAAGGACCACTAGGGGAGGGGAGGGTAAGGACCACTAGGGGAGTGGTGAGTCAGGACCACTGGGGGGGGGAGGTAAGGACCACTGAGGGAGGAGGAGGGGAAGTCAGGACATATGGGGGGGGAGGGGGCGGCAAAACATTTTTTGCCTACGGCGGCAAATATCCTTGCACCGGCCCTGCACACACTGCATTCACACACACACACACTGCACTCATACACACACGCTGCACTCATACACTGCATTCATTATACACACACTGTAAATAAATATTCAATTAATATATTTTTTTTAGGATCTAATTTTATTTAGAAATTTACCAGTAGCTGCTGCATTTCCCACCCTAGTCTTATACTCGAGTCAATAAGTTTTCCCAGTTTTTTGGGATAAAATTAGGGGCCTCGGCTTATATTCGGGTCGGCTTATACTCGAGTATATACGGTAATTTTAAAATACAGTTAGAACGAAATTACGCATGTTTATATATTTTTTATCCATTTATTTTTTTATTTATTTTTTATTTATTTTTTTAACGTATTTATATATTTATTAATTTTTTATTATATATAAATATATATATAATGAAAATTATATATATTTAATCAATATCATTGTACGTGTATTTTGATATTAATATATATATATATATATATATATAAATATATATAATTATGTATATATTAATATTAAAATACAAGTAGACAGTGTATGTATATTTATGTGTATGTGTGTATATGTGTATATATATACTTAGATCATATATATAATAAATATATACATGATCTAAGTATATATAATCTTATTTTTACACTGTTTTAACTGATTTTATTTTATTTTCAGACAGCAGGGGGAGTGCCTGTCATTACAGGCACTCCCCCTGCTGGCACTGCCTTGGACGGCTATGCCCGGCGGTCCTGGGGGGGCGGGCAGCAAGCGTTTACTCACCTCCCAGCAGCTCCTCCAGCTCCCCAGTGTAAATCTCACGAGACCCGCGGCCAGCTCTGACGGCCGCGGGTCTCGCAAGATTTACACTGGGGAGCTGGAGGAGCTGCTGGGAGGTGAGTAAACGCTTCCTGCCCACCCCACTTCCCTCCCCTCCCCTCCCCCAGCTAAGCCAATGCCACTGGACTACCAGGGATTAACATATCCCCCCTCCCTGGCAAGGCAACAAGCAGGGAGGGGGGACAACAAAAAATAAATAATAATCATAATTAAATATATAACAAAAATAAATAATTTAATATAAAAATAAAAAAAAAGTTTTTAATAAAAAAATGCCCCCTCACACACACACTATTATTATACACATACACTACACAAACACACGGTGTATATAATTCAGTGTGTTTGTATAGTGTGTGTATATATAATGCAGTGTTTGTATAGTGTGTGTATATATAATGCACACTACACAAACACACTGTATTATAAACACACACTGCATTATATACACACACACACACACTATACAAACACACTGAATTATATACACACACACACACACACTATACAAACACACACTGCATTATATACACACACACGCTATACAAACACACACTGCATTATATACACACACACTATACACACACTATACAAACACACACTGCATTATATACACACACCCTATACACACACACTATACAAACACACACTGCATTATATACACACACCCTATACAAACACACACTGCATCCACTACACACACACTGCATCCACTACACACACACTGCACAAACACTGCATCCACTACACACACATACACAGCTCCCCTGTCTAAACACACTGCATCCACTACACGTGGCATGTATATTTTGTGCATTTACCTTTAGAAATAGTTTTTTATTTTCCAAAATGGTAAATGTACAGAATATCGGCAAATTATATCGGCTATCGGCCTGAAAGTTCACAGGATATCGGTATCGGTATCGGCTCTAAAAAATCAATATCGGTCGATCCCTAATGTGTATTTTGTAAAGTTGGTGTGTGCTATTCCTGAACAAAGTTTTATTTTGTGTTCAGTTACTTCTGCTGAGTACGATACTCCCATTGTATGTCTTTGGCACTATTTCGTGAAGCTACAGTGCCATATAGGAGACCTGTCAGTTTCAACATTTACAGTAAAATTTTGAGAGGCGGATTTAATGGGCCTATGCTTCAATTTGGGGTATTATAGCAGTTTGACTGTTCAAAAAAAAACCACAAAGGCCTACCATTTATAAAAGTAGACACTCCAGGGTATCTCATATGGTGCATATTGTGCCTTAACATGCCCCCATTTTTTCACCAATATATGCCAAAGTATGTGGTAAAAAATAATTTTGGGCATTTTTTACATACGGATTACATTTTTGCTGGGCATTTTGTACATTTCATATGTGCCACTAAATTCAAACCCCCCAAATTATGCTCAGCTAAGTCTTCTGAGTAAAACAATATGCCCAATGTATGACCTAGACACTATTTTGTGAAGTTACACTGCTGTAAAAGAGACGTAACAAGTTAAGGTTTTTAAGTGTGAATTTTCATGGAGGGTTTTGTGTCCCACTTTGGAGCACTTGAGCAGGCTACATATTACAACTACACCATAAAGGCATACCATTTCTTTAAGAACACATCCCAGGGTATTTCAAAAGGCATATTTTGAACCTTAGCGTGGGATAATTTTTCCGCTAGCTTGTACCAAGTGTAATGGTAATAAGCGTTTTTTTGCCTTTTTAACACACAAAGTAAATTTTGCAAATCGTATGTGTGCTACGACTGTATAATACTTCATATGTTCCTCAGCTATGTCAGCTGAGTACAGAAATACCCCCGTATGTACCTTTGCCTGGTATATGTGGACACTCTTTTCAAACTTTACATTTTTACACTGTGCCCATGTCCCATTTTAGAGTATTTTAACAGGCTATATAATCCAAATACCCCATAAAGCCATACCATTTCTTAAAGAAGACATCCCTGGGTATTTCAAAAGGCCTAGCAAAATATTTAATTATAAAATATTTAAATTAATTAAATAAATTGAACCCCTGAGGGTTAAAAAAAATACATAAAAGTTAATCCTCAGGGGTTAAAAAAATTAGATCACAGTATAATACTGTGATCTGTATTTTGATCACTGTAGGCAGTGATCAACTGGCAGGGAAGGGGTTAATTTTTATTTAGACTGGGTAAAGGGGTGGTATTTTATTTTTTTACTTAAACGTTACTAAAACATTTAAAAAAATTTTTTTTTTTACCTTTTTAAAGCTTATTTAAAAAAAATTTTTTAACGTTAACCCCTAGTTAGCCTAACGCCAAATTCCCCAATTCCCCACTAACTTACACCCATCCCAGCTAGCTACATATATATTTTTTTAATATTTAAAATTAATTAATAAAATAAATTTAAAACCTGAGGGTTAAAAAAAAAAAAAATCAGATGACATTAAAATGTATACCCTGCCAATTGATCACTGTAGTCAGTAGTAATTTTATTAAAACAGGGGAAAGGGGGGGTGGGATTTAACTTTATTTTATTTTTTTTAACACAGGATGAAGAGGATCATCACTGATCAGTCTCCCTGCGCTTCACACAGAACCCGGAAGTGCAGGGAGGCGGAAGGCAAGTACATTCTGCACATGTGCTCGCTATGACATGCTGTCAGAGCGAGCACCGGTGCTGGGGCAGCCCGATCGGGTGCTCCCGGTCTGCCTCTAATACAGAGGCAGACCGGAGCACCGTTAACCCCGCGATCGCCGCGATCTGGGGTTAACTTTAGTAAATGACGGAAATTTTCCGTCAACGGTCCTTAACTGAAGGACAAGGTTGACGGAAAATTTCCGTCCGCGGTCGGGAAGGGGTTAATGTTTTTTGTATTTTTTTGTTATGTGTGTTATTATCATAAATTGGGAAGTTTTCCATTTATAGGGGATTTTTTTTATTTTTTATTATTTAACTAAGGTGTCATTACCTGATATTGATTGCTTGCCTACTTACAGAATATTTTTTTTGTACAAGCCCTTATATATGACTTATTTTGCTGTTTAAATGTGTTCCCTATGCTTATGAATATATACATGTGTCATGAATGGTTTTTGTATTGTATACAATTTAATCAAGATGAAAAAAAAATAATAATAATAATAATTAATGGGGTGGGTTAAAAATGTAAAGGGAAACTATAGTGCCAGGTTTCCAACCCTGTGATTTCCTGATTCCAGCACCTATGTCACTCAACGCTAGTTCAGGCTCCGCCTACACTCTTGAGACCTAAGGCACATGTGCAGCAATGGTTGCGTTCGCATTAGTACTTTCCCCATAGGAAAGCATGTATAATGCTTTTTCTATAGGGTTTTACATGTTGCTGGATTTCCTCATGCATGAGTGAGGACGTCCAGTGTCAGGCGACCAAAAGACGCGTGACAACACGGAAGTCCATCTAGTGGCTGTCTAGCAGACAGACACTACAGGTGGAGTTAACCCTCAAAGGTAATTATTGCAGTTTCTTAAGACTGCAATAACTACCTTTACTGGGTTAAAGGGACACTGTAGGCACCAAGACCACTTCAGCTCATGAAAGTAGTCTGGGTGCTGTCTCCCTATTGCACTTAGTGCTGCAATGTAAAACATTGCAGTTCCATAGAACTGCAATGTGTACATTGCAGCTCTAAGTCTGCCCTCAGTGGCTGTCTACCAGCCACTAGAGGGCTTCCAGAATACAACGTGTTTGTTTTCCTGGCACTATAGGATCCCTTTAAGGGACCTGGGACAGTGCACCCAGACCACTTCAATAAGCTGAAGTGGACTGGGTGCCTATAGTGTCCCTTTAAGTGAGATGGAAGACAAATGGGGGTTATTTGGGAAGAAGTGTTAGGTGCAGCACAGGCACAAATGAGTGGGTTGTGAGGGGGACAGATATTGATTAGATGGGTGACAGGTATTGTTAGAGAGTAACAAATGGAGGAGTGACATAGAAAAGAGGGAGTTAATGGGAAGATACACATACAGAATTGGTGAAGATCGAGAGAAACAAACTCAGAAGAAGATGGAGAGTCAAAAAAAAAACAACAAAACACTTGCAGCATATAAATATACCTCATTACACACATGCTGACACTGATTTCATATGTACTCCTCATTCACATACACACTGATACAAGTTTCAAATACACCAGCACACTCTGACACAGATTTTAGATACACCCCTCATTCACACACACAAAATACACGCGCTTACAATCTGCACACATACAAATACACTCCAGCATTCACATACACACTGCTCAAACATACTGCATTCACATGCTGACAATCCATATAAATCTATCCTGGCATTCATATGCAGACTTTCCACACTAATACACAATGGCATTTATACACCAAAACTCCCCTTTGTTCACACACAAGTCCTCCACAAAAAAAGACTCCTGCATTCACATTCAACATATAACACCTTTACATTTATACATAAACATTCCATACAAATACACTTCTGCTTTTACAAATATTTGCTCTACTCACTCATAGAACAATGCATTTACACATTTACGCTGCATGCACGCCTGCATTATATACTCTGGCACTACACAAATTATATTGCAGGATTTACGCACATCAGCATTGCGCGCGCACACACACACACACACACACACACACACACACACACACACACACACACAGAATAAACACACGGTCATTCACTGAAGCAAGAATTGCCTGAAATTGAAACTGAATTATAAATTGAATACCTACATAATCAAATTGAGCAATAAAGTTGACTTGGAGAATTTTTCTAATACAAATATTTAGTGTCAGGAATACAAATGTGTATATCTACAACTATAGTTTTGAAAACTATTTTCGGTGGCCAGCCCCCCATCAGAGAAGTAAAAGGTGTTTTTACTCACCTTTATTCCAGTGCCACGCCAATCTCGTTGCAGCTGGTTCCATCCAAATTTCGTGATATCAGCCAATCCAATGCTTTCCTATAGGACCACGGTAGATAGGAAGGCAATTGCGCATGCGCAGCAAAACACCACGCTGCACTAATCAGCATCTCCTCATAGAGTTGCATTGAATCAATGAAACTATATAGGAAGTGTTAAAGTCTACAGGCAGAGCGTGGAGACGTTGACCATCAGTGCCTCCCACTAAAGGTGTTCCTAGGCAGTAATGTAAACACTGCCTTTTCTCTGAAAAGGCTCTGTTTACATTAAAGAGCCTGCATGGATTGGCTGTGGATACCAGAACAACTACATTAAGCTGTTATCTGGTGACTATAGTGTCCTATTTAATCGTTAATATTTGGTCTTTGAAGGGCCCAGGATGTAATTTTGCCAGGGGGCCCAGAAAGCTTTCAGTCCGTCCCTGCCCATATCCTTAGATTGCAATTATGTCCCAAAGCACATCAGTCTCAGATGGTTCCCTTCAGCCCTACAAATCCCAGACAGCATCCTCAGTCCTATGAATCCCAGCCAGTTCCCCTCAGCCCTATCAATCCAAGGCAGCAAAATGGTACAGGAGGGAGAGGAAACAAGGAGGGCACAAAAGGTAAATGTATGTAGATGAATGAAGCAATAGATCTCTTTTCCTTTATAATAAATTTTATGAGGATTAGTACTCCACTATTCGCTTCCTGACATTGCATTTGCATAATGGGCATTGTCGTAGACAAACTGGAGTTGCACAGGTAACAGAGTGCCTCTATTAAACATTCCAAAAATATGACATTCCTAACATGCTAAGCCTGAAACTGCAATAGCATGATAGGAGTAGTAATCACTGGCAGAAACATTTTCTGCTAACTGCTAACTAGTAAAGAAATACAAAGGGACTGGGGAAGTAAGAAGAAACAAAGGGGGAAAGAGATACACAAGGGTGTTTAAGACATAAAGGGAAACATGGGAGATAAGACACACCTAAAAGAATGTAATAACTTACTTTTTATTTGAATGGCCTCTAAAATCCCAAAAAATCATTATCCTCTACCTGGCTTACCTGGCTGATCAGTCTCTCTGCTCTCTGCCTGCTGGAGCTCTCAGTTCAGTATCCAGGCTGCTGATTGGCTGGGGGGACTCCAGGCAGCCTCCAATGCAAGCAGAGCAGCTCAGTGAGGGAGAGTGAGGCAGGGAGCTGAGGCTGATTACAAAGAGGTGGTGGCAAATTCTCTGGGGATTACTAACAGCCAGGACAGTACCCATTACAGTTTTACACTGAGACAGTGGTAGTAATGGGACTCCCTCCTGTCAGTCACTTCATGTAGCATGGCCTAGAGCTACCGCAAAATATTTCCCTGGTGCTATGATCTTATAATCATAGCAGCGGGAACCGTGCCTCCCTCCCCGGGGGAGCTTTAACCTACAGCTCCGCCAGTTTCTCCTCTCGCAAGCTCAGAGCGTTGCCGCGATTACCACAGCAATGCTCCAAATCTCGCGAGTGTGAACCTTAGCAGCTCCTGAGGCTGCTAGAGTTTACTCTCACCACCTGGACCACCAGGGATTGCAGGAAATGTCCCCCCCTCCCAGGCAAAGGTAAGCATGATGGGGGGTTAACAAAATTATTGTTATTTTTTTAATTCAAACAATATATACATTTATTAACCCCTTAAGGACCGGACTGTTTTTGCGATGTTGTACATTTGCGACCAGGCATCTTTTTACACTTTTGTGGTGTTTGTGTTTAGCTGTAATTTTCCGCTCTCTCATTTACTGTTCCCATACAAATTATATATTGTTTTTTTCAGGACAAAAGGGGCTTTCTTTACATACCATTATTTATATAATCTCATGTAATTTAATTTTTAAAAAATGAAAAAATATGATGAAAAATAGTTTTTTGACTTTTATGTGAAAAATCTTTTACTCATCTACAAAAGCGAATGAAAAAAACTGCTAAAGTACTAACAGAAGTTGATGCAAATGATTATAACAGTTTTAAAAATCTCATGCTTTGACACTTCTCCAGCTCTAGCCTGTTATTATAAAATGTGCCGTCAAGCTGCAATGCCATGTCAAACCCACTGTTGCTAATCATCTTGTCAATGCTGTTGTGGCATTGCAAGAAAAATGTTCATTGTTTTTCCATGCACAAGAAAAATAAAGAATTAAAAAAAAAAACAAAAAAAAAACTGCTAAATAGATTCAAAATTTTGTCCTGAGTTTAACCCCTTCAGGACCGGCCTGCTTTTGCGATGTTTGTACGTTAAGGACCAGAGCAGTTTTAACACTTTTGTGGTGTTTGTGTTTAGCTGTAATTTTCCGCTCTCTCATTTACGGTTCCCATACAAGTTATATATTGTTTTTTTCACGACAAGAAGGGCTTTCTTTACATACCAGTATTTATATTATGTCATATATTGTATTTAAAAAAAATAATGAAATATGGTGAAAAATAAAAAAAAAACATGTTTTTGGACTTTTACTTGAAAAATCTTTTACTTATCTACAAAAGCTAATGAAAAAAACTGCTAAATAGATTCAAAATTTTGTCCCGAGTTTAAAAACACCCAGTGTTTACATGCTTTATTGCTTTTTTTTGCAAGTTATAGGCCTATAAATACAAGTAGGAAATTGCTGTTTCAATATATATATATTTTAAATGTATCAATAGTGACATTGTTACACCGTTATCTGTCATAAATCCCCGAAACACACCTAACATGTACATATTTTTTAAAGTAGACAACCCAGGGTATTTAAAATGGGGTATGTCCAGTCTTTTTTAGTAGCCACCTAGTCACAAACACTGGCCAAAGTTAGCATTTATATTTGTTTGTGTGTTAAAAATGCAAAAAACGCTAACTTTGGCCGGTGTTTGTGACTAAGTGGCTACTAAAAAAGGCTGAACATACCCCATTTGCAATACCTTGGGTTGTCTTCTTTTGTAAATGGTATGCCATCATGGGGCTAATTCTCATTCCTTGGCTACCATACGCTGTCAAAGGCAACCTAACCAATCTGACAAATTTCAATAAAAAAAATCAAGCCTTATATTTGACCCTGTAACTTTCACAAACACTATAAAACCTCTACATGTGGGGTACTGTTATACTCAGGAGACTTCGCTGAACACAAATATTAGTGTATCAGAACAGTAAAATATATCACAGCAATAATATCCTCAGTGAAAGAGCTGTTTGTGTGTGAAAAATGCAAAAAACTTCACTTTCACTGACAATATCATCGCTGTGATATGTTTTACTGTTTTGAAACACTAATATTTGTGTTCAGCGAAGTCTCCCGAGTAAAACAGTACCCCCATGTACAGGATTTAGGGTGTCATAGAAAGTTACAGGGTTAAGCACAGTGCTAGCAAATTAAATTATCTGGACTTTTGGCCTGGGTTGGCAGGCAGGTCCCTCAAATTGCAATCATTAAAATTACTTAATTAGGTAAAAATATTACATAAATATGCACGTAGAATTTTAATATATATACATATTTATATATTTGACGTCTACGTGTATATTTATGAAATTATTAATGTAATTTTGTATGTGGACATATGTATATTTCGTATTATTTTTATTTATTTATTTATACATAGATATATATATCATTACATTCTAAGTGTATTTTGATATAAATATATATATATCAATATCAAAATACTGTTAGAATAAAATTGAATATATATATATAATTTTTTTTTAATTATTAAAAATTATTTTTATTTTTTGTTATTTATTTTTATTAACATATTATTTGTATTTTATAATAATATATATATACCATATATATAGTTATTATATATATTGTATATATTCGCGTGTAATTTAAATATAAGTGTATTTTTATATTAATATACGTATATATAAATATAAAAATACACTTAGTGTGACATTATATATATGATACATATACATATATTATATATAGATATAATACATGTATATATATCATATATATATACACATATTATAATTTTTTTTACACTGATTTTTTTGTTTTACACTTTATTTAATGATTTTTTACTTGCAGGGAGACTGCCTGTCAGCACAGACAGTCCCCCTGCAGGCAGATACACAGACCCCTATTGCGGTCATGTGATCGAGTGATCACATGGCCGTGGGGTCCTGATCTGCCGAGGGGGGACTGCCCGGGCAGACAGGCAGTCCCCCTGGACCGGGAGGAGAGCTGATCGCCGCCGTGGGACCGACGGCGATCAGGTAAGTAGCCCAAAACCGTTATGACGGTTCAGGACCGTCAGCGGTCCAAACGCACGTTTTACCGCTGACGGTCCTGAACCGTCAGCGGTCCTGAAGGGGTTAAAAATACCCAGTGTTTACATGCTTTTTGCTATTTTTTTGCATGTTATAGGGCTATAAGTACAAGTAGGATATTGCGGTTTCAAAACATAAATTTTTAAAATGTATCAATAGTGACATTGTAACACTATTATCTGTCATAAATTGCTAAATAACACTCCACATGTACATATTTTTTTAAAAGTAGACAACCCAGGGTATTCAATATGGGGTATGTCGAGACTTTTTTAGTAGCCACTTAGTCGCAAACACTGGCCAAAGTTAGCGTTCATATTTGTTTGTGTGTGAAAAAAGTAAAAAACTAAATTGAACGCTAATTTTGGCCAGTGTTTGTGACTAAGTGGCTAAAAAAGACTGGACATAACCCATTTGCAATACCTTGGGTTGTCTTCTTTCGCAAATGGTATGCCATCATGGGGGTAATTCTCATTCCTGGGCTACCATACGCTCTCAAAGGCAACGTAACCAACCTGGCCATTTTCAATGTAAAAATATTTGACCCATATATTTGACTCTGTAACTTTCAAAAACGCTATAAAACCTGTACATGGGGGGTACTGTTATACTCAGGAGACTTTGCTGAACACAAATATTAGTGTTTCAAAACTGGAAAATGTATCACAACAATTATATCATCAGTAAACGTGCTGTTTGTGTGTGAAAAATGCAAAAAAAGTCACTTTCACTGACAATATCATCGCTGTGATATGTTTTACTGTTTTGAATCACTAATATTTGTGTTCAGCAAAGTCTCCCGAGTAAAACAGTACCCCCCATGTACAGGTTTTAGGGTGTCGTAGAACGTTACAGGGTAAAATACAGTGCTAGCAAATAAAATTCTCTGGACTTTCGGCCTGGGTTGGCAGGCAGGTCCCTTAAATTGCAATCAATAAAATAACTTAATTATGTAAAAATATTACATAAATACGCACGTAGAATTTAAATATATATGCATATTTATATATTTGAAGTCTACGTGTATATTTATATAATTATTTATGTAATTTTGTATATGGACATATGAATAGTTTGTATTCTTTTTATTTATTTATATATACATAGATATATATGCAATTTCATTCTAAGTGTATTTTGATATAAATATAAATATATATATTAATATCAAAATACAGTTAGAATAACATTTCGTATAGATATATAATTTTTTTAAATTTTTTTATTATTATTTTTACATGTTTAATTTAATTGAAATTACTTATTATTTGTATTTTATAATAATATATATATACAATATAGATAGTTATTATATATAATATATATATACGTGTGTAATTTAATTATAAGTGTATTTTTATATTAATATATGTACATATTAATATAAAAATACACTTAGCATGGCATTATATATATATATGATATATAGACATATATTATATAGGTATAATATATGTCTATATATCATATATATATATATATATATATACACACATATATAATAATAATTTTTTTTGGTTAACATTAACTTTATTTTATTTTTAGGATTTTACACTGGCAGGGAGACTGCCTGTCAGCACAGACAGTCCCCCTGCAGGCAGAGACATGGACACCTATTGTGACCATGTGGTCGCCCTGTTGGGCGATCACATGGCCCCAGGGGTCCTAATCCGCCATGGGGAGACTGTCTGGGCTGTAGGCAGTCTCCCCACAACGGGAGCACCACCGATCGCCGCCGGGGGAACGACGGCGATCGGGTAAGTACACTTTAAATTTAGGACGGTTCAGGACCGTCGTCGGTCGGCAAGGGAAAAATGCCGATGACGGTCCTGAACCGTCTAGCGTCCTCAAGGGGTTAATCTACTCTCCAGACCCACAATCATTCTCAACCATACACACACACTGCCCCCATACACACACTGCCCCTATACACACACACTGCCCCCCAAACACACACTGCCCCCCAAACACACACTGCCCCCCAAACACACACTGCCCCCCAAACACACACATTACCCCACTCACACACACACAGCACCCATCACATATACCATTGTTTTTTATTTCTGGCTGATGCCGGTCCGCAAACTATTTCTTCTCTATTCGCCAGGCCTCGGGTGCTAAATATAACACAAAATAATACAAAACAAAAAAGGGTGCGCCTTAAAAAAGATAATAAAAATAATAATAGTCCAAATGACTTATCATGAATCCAGTATGGTGCAATCCACGCTCATAGGAAGGACTCTTGAAATACAGTAAAATGGAATCAGTCTTCACGGGTATGTACTTGAAATATTTGCAATACCTTGGATTGTCTACTATTGCAAATGGTATGTCATCATAATTTTCATTCCTGGGCTACCATACGGTCTCAAAGCCAACATAACCAATCTGGCGAATTTCAATGTGAAAAAACTGAAACGCAAGCCTTATATTTGACTCTGTAACTTTTGAAAACACCATAAAACCTGTACATGAGGAGTACGGTTATACTCAGGAGAGTTTGCTGAACACAAATATTAGTGTTCCAAAACAGTAAAACATATCAAAACAATTATATCGTCCATATAAGTGCCATTTGTGTGTGAAAATGCAAAGAATTTCACTTTCACTGACAATATCATCGTTGTAATACATTTTACTGTTTTGAAACACTAATATTTATGTTCAGTGAAGTCTTCCGAGTAAAACAGTACCCCCCATGTACAGGTTTTATGGTGTCTTGGAAAGTTACAGGGTTAAATATAGTGATAGAAAATGTAATTCCCTGGACTTTCGGCCTGGGTTGTCAGGCAGGTCCCGCAAATTGTAATTAATAAAATGACCTAATTATGTAAAATTATTACATAAATATATACGTAGAATTATTATTATTATATATATGTTGTGACAATCTTACTTTCCTGTGTGTGTTTGTCCAGGATCTTTTGGGAACTGCACAGCCCTCTAGGGTAAGAAAACCAGGTCAAGACAAAGTCCAGTTTCAAAAAGGCCTCTGGCCTGTTTATTTTCTGTTGTTAAGAAGTAACAGGATACAATAAACAGCAAACCTTCTTTCTCCCCAAAAAAAAACTTCCCTCACTCCACCCTGCTTTAATTGCAGTTATATAGCTGCTCACAGCCCCTACAGGTGAGGCTAATGACCTCGTTAGGCAGTGAGCCAGAACTCCTTAGAAAACCTGGGCTGGACTCGTGCACAACCACTCTGACAGTGGGTGGAGAATCGGCCCACCCTGCTCTTCCGAATACTCCACCCCAGGGACCCAAATAACAACAGAGAAAAAAAAACTACTTTTAAACTTAACTTTCCCTGGGGCTGCATGTGCTTACCCACATGTCAGGATAGTGGCTATGCAAAAGTCTGGGTGCCTGATATACACCCCTGACCACCATCCCCAACACTCTGTCACATATCCTCCCCCCCCAGTCCTAGTGGGGTGAGCGACCACAGAAAACAAATTTTCTCGTGACAAACTGTCAGCATTTCCATGTTTAGAACCCGGCTGTTCAACTGTAAAATGAAATGGTTGTAAACTAAGGAACCACCTTGTCACCCTGGCATTATTATCTTTGTTTTGACTCATCCAGGGTAAGGGAGCATGGTCTGTGACCAACCTAAATTTTCTACCCAGCTGATTATATTTTAATAGTCTAAGGCCCATTTTATGGCAAGGCATTCTTTTTCCACTATTGAATATTTTTTCTCAGCGGGAGTCAGCTTCCTACTTAAATAAAACACTGGGTGTTCTTCACCCTGAATTTCCTGAGACAGAACCGCCCCTAACCCAATCTCTGATGCATTGGTTTGGACAATAAACTCTTTAGTGAAATCCGGGGTTACCAGAACTGGTCGGGTGCACAAAGCCTCTTTCAAATTTACAAACAATTTTTCTGCCTCTAATGACCACTTCACCACTAGTGGGCCTTTTCCTTTTGTGAGATCCGTTAAAGGAGCTGCTAATGTAGCAAAATCAGGAATAAATCGCCTGTAATACCAAATAAGTCCTAAGAAAGTCCTGACTTGTTTTTTTAGTGAGGGGGCGTGGCCAATTTTGTATGGCCTTCTCTTTTGCTGTTTGGGGCTTAACTAGCCCTCTCCCAATCGAATAACCCAGATATTTTGCCTCTTCCAAACCTATAGTACACTTAGATGGGTTAGCAGTTAAACCAGTTAGGCGGATAGAGTCCAGTACTGCCTGCACTTTGGGAAGATGTGAAGCCCAGTCAGAACTGTGAATAACGATGTCATCTAAGTATGCGGCCGCATAACGTCTGTGAGGCTTCAAAATCCTATCAATCAGTCTTTGAAAAGTGGCAGGGGCCACATGTAACCCAAATGGTAGCACCTTGTATTGGAATAATCCCCCTGATGTTGTCTTTTCTTTTGCTCTGTCTGTAAGAGGTACTTGCCAATAACCCTTCGTCAGGTCTAACGTAGTCAGGTACCGAGCCTTACCAAGTCTCTCTATTAGTTCTTCAACCCTAGGCATTGGATAAGCATCAAACTTGGACACACTATTTAATTTACAAAAGTCATTACAAAATCTTAACGAGCCGTCAGGTTTTGGCACCAATACTATAGGGCTGTTCCACTCGCTTTGTGATTCCTCAATAATATCAAGATCTAACATTTTCTTAATTTCAGCAGATACAGCCTCTTTCTGTGCTTCTGGAATTCTGTATGGTTTAAGACTTATCTTCACCCCTGGTTCTGTAACATTATCATGCTTGATAACGTTAGTCCTGTCTGGAACTACAGAAAATACATCCTTGTTCCTACCAATAAAGTCCCTTACTTCCTGTTTCTGGTGGGGGAATAGTGTGTCTGGTATGTTTACTTCAAGTTCACTACCAGTCCTATTAGTGACAATTGAAGTAGTTAAGACCTCTCTATTCTTTCATGGTTTTAGTAAATTTATATGATAGATTTGCTCAGGCTTTCTCCTATTGGGTTGTCTCACTTTATAATTAACTTCCCCAACCTGTTCAATAACCTCATATGGGCCATGCCAAGATGCTAGAAATTTATTTTCTACTGTAGGGACCAAAACAAGTACCCTGTCTCCTGGGTGAAAAACTCTCAGTCTGGCATTTTTATTGGGCCTCTTGGGCTTTCTGCATATGTTCTTTAACTAATGGCATGACAGCCGCCATCCTATCTTGCATTTGAGCTATGTGCTCAATTACACTACGGTACGGATTGGACTCCTGTTCCCAGGTTTCTTTTGCTATATCTAGCAGACCCCTGGGATGACGGGCATATAGAAGCTCAAAAGGAGAGAAGCCCGTAGAAGCTTGTGGCACCTCTCTTATGGAGAACATTAGATAGGGTAGTAAGCAATCCCAATTCTTACCATCCTTGTCAATTACTTTCCTTAACATACTTTTAAAGGTCTTGTTAAACCGTTCTACCAGTCCGTCTGTCTGGGGATGATAAACAGAGGTCCTAAGATGTTTAATTTAAAGTAGTTTACATAACTCCTTTGTAACTTTAGACATAAATGGTGTACCCTGATCTGTCAAAATTTATTTTGGTATGCCCACCCGGCTAAACATGAGCATGAGTTCTCTCGCTATTGTCTTTGCAGACGTGTTAAGTAGGGGTACTGCTTCCGGGTACTTGGGAGCATAATCCAAAATCACCAATATATACTGATGCCCCCTTGCAGTCTTTACCAGAGGACCTACCAAGTTCATTGCAATCCTCTCAAAAGGTATTTCTATTATAGGCAATGGTACCAGAGGACTGCTGTATGCCTTAAAAGGGGCGGTATGTTGACATTCAGGACAAGAAGAACAATAATTTGCAACTGAAGCAAATACCACAGGCCAATAAAACCTCTGTAAGACTCTTTCTTTTGTCTTTTCTATGCCTAAATGCCCCCCCAGTATATGGCTGTGTGCAAGATGTAGGACTGTATGTCTGAAGGGCTTAGGAACAAGTAGTTGCTTTACAAAATCCATCCCCTTCTTCCCTACTCTATATATCAAATCATTCTGTACCTCAAAGTAAGGAAAAGAAGGGATTCTATCTAGTTGTACTGGATCATCAGTAGAAACCTGGATATTTTTTCGGGCCTGCAAGAGTGGGGTCTTCCCATTGTGCTTTCCTGAAGTTAACAGGACTGACTTCTAACTCAGGGAAGTTAATGCCTTGATCCTGATCGTTATTGGACTCCTGACTATCGTGGCCCGGGTCATCTCCTACTAAAGCTGGCCTGTGACTTGAGGCTTCAGCCTTCTCTGGTCTTATGCCTAGTCCTTCCCATTCTATGTCAGAAAAAGGGAACACATTTTCAGAATCATCATCATTTGCTATACAATCATGAGCTATTTTTCCTGGTGACACCCACAAGTCTAAAAATTGGGGGAAATCCCTTCCCAACACCACATCATAACCCAATTTATCCACCACCCCCACTCTATGATTAACAGTACCAAAAAGGCTTTCAAATTTTAGCAAAACTGTAGGATATTCACGCTTGTCACCATGAACACAAATTATACCAATTTTCTGAAATGCATCAATATCACGTTCAGGTACAAGGCATTTTGTTATCAATGTCGCCATACTTCCGGAGTCTAATAGAGCTCTAACCTCTTTGCCATCACCCTTATAGAACATATCTGCGGATTGTGACTACAGTTGGCAACAGAATATTCCATATAATTCAGCAAACAAGACAATTGTACATCCTGATTAATCATATTGCATTGCATAGGTTCATTAATCAAGGGACAGTCTCTAGCTTTATGTCCAGGTTCATTACACCGGAAACACTTAATATTATCATGTAAATAGATAATTCTGGTATACCTAATGTAATGCCCAGGGGAGAGGGAGTCTGACTAACACTAGGTCGCTCAAAACTGGAAAATAGGGATTCACTAAAACCTATAAATAAAGAAAGCACTCTGCTGTAGTTTGCAGATACCAGGAGCTAACCTGTGATATTGGCTGAGTATGATAGAAGGTGCAAGTATAAAGATAGCAGATATAAAAATGGGTGCTGTGCCTTTAAGAAAACCAAAATGGTATGCGTTGCAGATCTAATTGCAAAGATAAAAATAAAATAAAAAGGAAGGAGTAAAAAGTGTAGAATAATAGTAATAATAGTTTTTTTACTATTATTCTACACTTTTTACTCCTTCCTTTTTATTTTATTTTTATCTTTGCAATTAGATCTGCAACGCATACCATTTTGGTTTTCTTAAAGGCACAGCACCCATTTTTATTTCTGCTATCTTTATACTTGCACCTTCTATCACACTCAGCCAATATCACAGGTTAGCTCCTGGTATCTGCAAACTACAGCAGAGTGCTTACTTAATATTATCAACTGTCCCCCACCTAGACCCTTTTCCAGGATTAAAATTTCTAGGCAAAGGCGTATGGGGTCTCTGAGAATATGTCTATTGTTCCCCTGTGTCTCTGAAACCTTGACAAATCTTACCAGGTCTTTCAGCAGCTGGAATCTTAACTCTCTGCATAGACTTTGTGTTGCTAAGCCACTGTCTGTCATCTGCAGCAACATATCTTTCCACCAAATCAATTAACTCATCGGCTGATTGTGAATTACTCTGACTGACCCATCGATGCAGTGAAGCAGACAAGCCCCACAGGAATCTGTCCATCACAAGAAGTTCCATGATGTGGCTTTCCGTATTTATTTCTGGTTGTAACCACTTTCTAGCAAGATGTATCAGGTCAAACATCTGGGAGCGGATAGGTTTCTCTTGGTTGAAAGTCCAGGCATGAAATCTTTGGGCACGAATTACTAAATTGAGCTATTGCCAGAAGAACAATATTGTACAAACAAGTTATAGACATGGAAAACAATTGTAGAACCTTTTTCAGGGGCTTAAATTGGACAGGTGGTCTGTAAGGGCTTGAGCACCAGATGTTGGGCCCAATAGCCACTGATCTTTTTGTTTCCTTCTGCCGGCCTCCTTGTTGACTCTAGAAGTTGGCGAGGAGTGGAGATAGCACTAGTGGCATACTAAGGGGGGGGCGGGGGGGAGGAAGGGCAGCTGCCCTGGGTGCCACCGATCAGGGGGTGCCTGGGCAGCATGTTGACTCCTGGGCCCCTCTTCATCATGCCCTTGTGCCTTCTTGCATGGTGAAGAGGGACCCAGGGGTCATCTTGCACCCTCCAGCAGCAGCATGTCTTTTCCTGTTGGCAACCTGCGGCAATGCTATCACGGTGCGCGAGAGGAAAGGGCATGCTGCTGTTGGAGGGTGCAAGATGACTCCTGGGTCCCTATTATAGTCACCGGACCGCCAGAGGAATATGTCCCCCCCCTTCCTGGCCACAGGTAGGAGGCAGGGAGAGGGGTAATAGTGTGATGTGTGTGTGTGTGTGTGTGTGTGTGTGTGTGGATGCAGTGTGAGTGTAGTGCATGTAGTATGTTTTGTATGCAGTGTCTATTTGTGTAGTGCATGTACTGTGTGTGCTTGTTGTGTGGGATAAGTACTGGGGGAAGGGGTAGCAGTTTTTTTTTTTTTAATTAGTTGAGCTTATTCCCTCCTCCCTGCTTCTTGCTTGTGGAGGGAAGGGGGGAATAATCCCAACTAATTAAAAATCTTCTTTTCCCAGTACTTATCCCAAATAACAGACACTACATCCACTAGACAAACACACACTGTATCCACTAAATGCACTACACAAACACACACTGCATCCACTATACAAAACACTGCATCAGCTACACAAAAACACACACTACATGCACTACACAAACGCACACTACATGCACTACATCCACTATACAAACACACTGCATCGGCTACACAAAAACGCACAATACATGCACTACACAAACACGCACATGCATGTCTGTTTGTATTTATACGTGTGTTTGTATCTGTGTATTTGTGTCTGTTTGTGTCTGTGTAGCTGCATATGTGTCAGTGTGTGTCTGTGTATCTGCATGTGTGTTAGTCTGTGTGTGACTGTCCATGTATCTGCATGTGTGTACTTATTTGTATGTGTATATTCATCTGTGTGTGTAGCTGCGTGTCTGTGTATCTTCATGTGTGTCAGTGTGTCTGTGTATTTGTCTGTCAGTGTGCATCTGTATGTCTATATATATGCAAGTGTATCAGTGTGTGTATATGTGTGTGTGTGTGTATGTGCATACATCTCCGTATCTTGCCAACACTACACACAAATACACCCCTGTATTCAAACCTCAACACTAGAAACACAGCTAAGTATTAGAACACCACCATTATATATAAACACACCACCTTATTAAAAAAAACACTACACACAGATGCACGCCTTCATTCAAATGCCAACACTACATACAAACACACACCTACATTCACTTACATACTCCATACAAAGACATGCTTACATTCAAACGCACAAGCACTGCTCAATGCTAAATACAGTAAAAACAGTTTGAGTTGTTTTTTTCCCCACATTTTAAAGTATGGGGGGTTTCAAATTTAGGATCCCCCCTGGGTTCCAAATGCTCTAGGTACGCCCCTGGATAGCACAGTGATATAGAAACAGATGGTCTATGACCGTGTCAAATTCTTAGTGTGTTTCTATAACAACGCTTCATTCACTCCGGACTGAGCTCACTGAGGAGTCCGGTGTTAGCAAGGAGAGCAGAGCAGCCTGGCACCAGGGGAGACCAACAAAGCTGATTTCCCCCCAACTATAGGTAAAATTTTCTAAGTGACAGTCTAATTTAGAGTAGTTCATGGGTTCGACCCATCCACCCTCTATTGTTCTAGAGTTGTTCCTAGTCTGTAATGTAAACACAAGTGTTTCCTGGGTCAATGCATCTCTATGAGGAGATGCTGATTGGCGCAGCGTGGTGTTTTGCTGTGTATGCGACATAACTTATCAATGCTTTCCTACAGGAAGGCATTGGATTGGCTGAGATTGTCAAATTTGATTAATTCTCGGGATGAAAAAGTAAGACATATAAAGATATACAAAAGGTAAACAAATGTAAATCTGTTTAGTTTCCAAAAACTGCATTAGTGGGGATACGATAGCATTATACAAACATATTCGGCCAATTCGAGCCAATATTATTATTATTATTTATATAGCGCCAACAAATCCCACAACGCTGTACTATTGGTTGACTAACAAACATGTCATTGTAACCAGACAAGTTGGATGCACAGGAACAGAAGGATTGAGGGTCCTGCTCAAGTAGCCTACATGCTAGATGGAGAGGAGTAAAGTTACACAAAATGTAAGGGTAGGAGTGTCACGGTTCTCACCACGACATCCAGACGAGGTCGACCCAGAAGGGCCCAACAAGGGATTTGAACCTGGGTATTTTGCAATCCTGGGTCTGCTGTTTTGCCTCTGAACCTGAAGTCTAATCCTGCCTTGTATCTAGCACTGGGGGCTGTTTTCTGTGGATGCTCCAATATTCTCAGCACACATGAAGCTGATGGCCTCATTAGCCAGGTATAAGACACTGCCTCTCCCAGAGGGCAGTGTCAGTTAATTGACTCTGGTTCCCGTATTGCTGTTTGTGTTCTCTAGTTGGCTCCTGACCTTGGCATGTATCCTTACTTCTGTGCACAGACTCACAGGCCAGGTGAGCTTTTACCTGACCACCTTGGCTTGTGTTTAATTGTAAGGGTGAGCACTACAGACTCCCAACTAAGGTAAGCCGTGACATAATGAACTGATCATATGGAGTCCGCAGATATGTGCACACTACTGTCCCAGCAAGTGACCAGCCTGGTCCATACTGTTTCGGAGCTGCAGTGAGAAGTCCTATTTCTTAACCCCTTAAGGACCAAACTTCTGGAATAAAATAGAATCATGACATGTCACACATGTCATGTGTCTTTAAGGGGTTAAAGGCAAAGTACCGGAAGCCCCGGAACCAGCTTATCCAGAACCGTTTGTTGTAATGCCTGACAGGTTTTTTTTATAAATTCTTTATTTTTCAGTGTTTTCAATTTTTATGGTCATGGGGGGTGGGGTACAGAAGGCAAAGAGGGGTAGAGAGTCTCGGTTCATATTACACATTTTTACATTGCATTTGTTAGTTACGACATTCATGCATTTGGAGTTTGTTTAGTGTTTTTCATTTTTGGTTTTCATCTCTGTTGTGTTTTCTAGATGTCTTTTGTACGTAACCAGTGCTTCGACTCTGGGTCTAAGGTTTGGGGTGGGGGTACAGAATGAAGAAGGAGGGATTAGGGATTTCCTATCGAGTGCCCCTCTGCCATCCCGCTCTCTTGGTTTTCGGTCCCCGCCCTCTCCCCCCCCCGGCACCGCTGTCGCTTTATCTGCCTGTAAGGTCTGTGTTTTGTTTTGTTGTGCTGGCGACCGTGCGGGAGGCCGGGATCGGGGAGGAAGGGGGAGGAACGGTTCGCCTGCCTGTCCATTTGCGTCTTGTCACCCATTAGTGTTGGTGGATGGGTCTGGCCCATGCAATGTTGTCGTGTGTCCGTGTGCTCGGGTGTTCGGAGCTCGTGGTCTTGCTCCTTCGGGGCAGGCGTACGGTGGTCTATTGGCCCCTGCGGGGCGGGCGTTTTAGTAGCGTTTTTTGTGGTTGTGAGGCCTATGTCTCCCAGGTGCCCCTGGTTGTGGTAGATGTAGATTGAGTATCTCGTGTGGGGTTCGTGCCTGGGGTGTGATCCTCGCGAACCTTTATGCAGGGCGGCGGGGGGGGGGTGGGGGGGGAATATGGGTGTTCGCTTGTCGTTATCTCTTGTATGGGGTGGCTTGGTGGGGGGGAACTGCCCCTTTCCCGCGCCGGCAGAGCCCTAGGTCGGGAGAGGAGGATGAGGGAGGAGGGGTGGGAGGGAGGGAGGCTAAGGGGAATGGGGGGTTTGTCCGCCCGGAGGGCTTACCTTGGGGGGTCGTTTCCATCGGTTGGGCGATGATGTTCTGTGTCCGGAGTGCTTACTTCGTAGGTTGTGGTTCGGTGTGGTTTCTATCTTCGGGTCTTTTACTTTATTTCGTTGGGTTTGTGTGTAGGCTTGTCTGGTTCATGTCCCATGGGTCCCATATACGGTGGAACGCTTTGTATGTGTCGTTGATCTGTGCTGTTAGTTCGTCCAGGTCTCTGGTTTCTTTAATTTTGCGAATGATGGTTGAGATCGTGGGGATTTTGGGGTCGGCCCACAGTTCTGCTATTGCTCGTCGCGCCGCTAGATTGATTCGGGCTGTTAGTTTATTTTCGTTCCTTGTTAGTGAGTCAAGTGGTTTACTGAGGAGCATGGTCCAAGGTTGTGCGGTGATTGGCTGTTCTAGTACCTTTTCCAGGAGGTTGCTAACTTCTCCCCAAAGTGGTTTGAGTTTTGGGCATGTCCACCAGCAGTGGAGGTAGGAGCCGGTGTCGCCGCATTGTTTCCAGCACCCGTCGTCAGGTTTTTGGCCCATTTTGTTGAGTCTGTACGGCGTCAGGTACCACCGATGCAGAGTCTTGTATGCTTGTTCTTTGTGCGTGACGCAGACCGTTAGTGCGTTGGTTGCCTCCCAGATATCAGCCCAGTCGTTTGGTTCTTCTGGCGGTCCTAGGTCGCGTTCCCAGGCGGTGATGTACGTGAGGTTGATCTGCGAGGTGTGGGTCGTCAGCGTGTTATAGAGGGCTGAGATTTGCCCTGGGTGTAGGGGTGCGTCAAAGCACTGTTTTTCGAATGTCGTCGGTGGTGAGGTGCCTGCTTGTTTGATCATTGGTTGTTGCGCAAAATCGCGGAGTTGTATATACCGAAAGTGATCTCTTGTGGTTAGGGTTTCCGCGTGCGGGAGGTCGGTATACTGGAAAATTGTCCCCTGGCGGTACAGGTGTAGTAATCTGGAGATATCCTGTTGGTCGAATGCTAAGAAGTGTTTTGCTGTCAGGCCTGGGGGAAAAAGTTTGTTGCGATATATTGGTGTTACTGGAGAAATGAAGGATGATAGGTCGTATTTTGGGTTGAGTTTGTCCCAGAGGGTTAATGTGTGAGTGACTGCCGGCGAGGTAGGTGGTGGCAGCGGTCGGTGTATACGTGGTACCCACATGTAGGAAGAGGGTTGGTCCCACCCCAAGATGTCGTGCTCCAGGTCTACCCAGCGCTTAGTGCCGGGGGGGCGTGCCACTGCTGGATGTGGGCTAGTTGGGTTGCATTGTAGTATTGTTGGAAGTTGGGTAATCCTAGGCCTCCGTTTAGTCGAGGGACGTACATCGTGGTTCTGCGTATTCTGGAACGTTTAGCTTTCCATATGAATTTGTCGATGGCCGCCTGCAGGCGTTTGAAGTCCGGTTTATGTATCGGGATGGGCAGCGTCTGGAAGAGGTAGAGAAATCGTGGGAGGAGGTTCATTTTGATGGTAGCGACTCTACCTAGCCACGATATCCCTAGCTTGTCCCAGCACTGCAGGTCCGAGTAGGCGGTCTTGAGAAGTGGTGGGTAGTTGAGGTCGTATATATCCTCCAGTGTTGGGGCTAACCTGGTGCCGAGGTAAGTGAGGGCTGTCGTGGTGACGCTGAAGGGGAAGGATTGGCGTATCAAGTGGAGTTGCTGGGGAGTCGTTGCTATGGGCATCAGTGTTGACTTGCTTAGATTGATTTTGTATCCCGATATGGTTGAGTATGCGGTGATGAGGGTGAGCGTGGCATGCAGTGAGGGGATTGGGTCCGTCAGTGTTAGGAGAACGTCGTCTGCGTAGGCTGCCACGGTGTACGCTTCTCGCCTGATCTGTATCCCCTTTATGGCGGGATGGGTGCGGATGGCCTGGAGCAGAGGTTCCAATGAGATTGCGAAGAGTAACGGGGAGAGGGGACACCCCTGTCTGGTCCCGTTTTTGATGCTGAAGATTTGGGTGTCTACATGGGGGAGTAGGAGTTTTCCGGTAGGTCGGTGGTATATTGCTCGTATAATGTTCAGGAATCCCGGTGGGAATTTAAGGTGGGCCAGTACTGTGTGCATGAATGACCAGAGAAGGCGGTCGAATGCCTTCTCGGCGTCTAGGGATAGCACAACTGATGGTATGTTTCGGTGTTTGGCGTACCAGATCGTGTCGTACGTTCTCCTGGTGTTATCCGCTGCCTGTCTTTTGGGGATAAAACCGACCTGATCCGGGTGGATCAGTGATGGGAGGTGTGGGTTGAGGCGGTTGGCCAGGGCCTTTGTTAGGATCTTCAAGTCTGTGTTGAGGAGGGAGATGGGGCGGTAGTGACCCGGGTCGAGTTGATCTTTCCCGGGCTTGGGCAGGAGGCATATGTCAGCCATTAGCATGTCGGGGGGGAGTTCGTGTCCTTGTAGCAGTGAGTTGAAGGTTTTGCATAGGTGCGGTATTAGTATGGCCTGGAATGTCTTGTAGTAGATGGCAGTGAAGCCGTCCGGTCCCGGGCTTTTCCTTGGTTTTAGTGTCTTAAGGACTAGGGCGATTTCTTCGGCCTCTATAGGCATTTCCAGTTTGGCTTGTGCTACGTTGGAAAGAGCTGGTAGATTGAGGGGTCTCAGAAAGGAGGATATGGTCTTTGACTGCTCTGTGTCTCCCGTGGGTGTTGTAGCGGCATGGTTGTAGAGGTTGGTGTAATATTGGAGGAACTCTTGGGCTATTGCTTCCGGGTTTGTTGTTGTTTCTCCGGACCTGGTTCGGATTTTCGAAATTTTCTTGTTGTCCTGCCTTTTTTTGAGGCAGTTTGCCAGGAGTGAGTCCGCTTTGTTTCCTTTTTCATAGAATCGTTGCTTGGACCACATGAGGTTCCTTGCTACGTCCGCTGCCGATAGTTGTTTGAGATGTTCCCTTGTCGCCTTGAGTTGCTCAAGGAGTGAGTCTGTCGGGTTCTGCTTGTGGAGGGTTTCGAGTCTCGATAGTTCCTTCAGAGCGTCCGTGAGTTTTTGTAATCTTTGTTTCTTGAGGGCCGTGGCTATCGCTATAAGGTTGCCTCTGATTGTTACCTTGTGAGCTGCCCAGACCGTTGTTGGCACTACGTCGTCTGTGGTATTAAGGTCGAAGTAGGTTTTAAGGTGCTCTGACACGGTGTGGACAGTAGCCGCGTCTTTAAGTATCCATGGGTTGAGCTTCCATCTCCACGGGTGTGCTCGTAGAGGGATCTGTATCGTTAGAGCCACTTCGGCGTGGTCCGACCACGCGATGCTTCCTATGTGCGTGTGGGTGATCCAGGGTTGGACTGCTTGTGAGATAAGGAATCCGTCGATGCGGGAATAGGACCTGTGAGTGTGGGAGTAGAAGGTGAAGTCCACCGACGACGGGTGCTGGAGTCTCCATGCGTCTAGTAAGGGTGTGTCGGTTAAGAAGTCCGCGTATAGTTTGTCATTTCTGGTTGGAGCCGATGCCTTTCCATCGCGTGTCCTTCTGTCAGTGGCAGGCGTGAGGGTCGCGTTTAGGTCTCCGCCAACAATTATGTGTTTGGCGGAGAGGGTCCTGAGGTGGATCTTGAATGTGTCCCAGAATGATGCGTCTGGTTGTTCCCGCTCTCCCCGTGAGGAAGAGGAATCTCCCTGCTGGGTCTTTGCGAATTTGAATGTCGTCCAGTGGACAGGAGTTTCGTAGCAGTATCGCGACCCCTTTTGTTTTTGCTTCTGGCGAGTTCGCCAGATAGTATCTTCTAAAGTGTCGGTTGACTAGTGGGAATTGTTTTTGATCAGTAAAGTGGGTTTCCTGTAGTAGGATGATATCCGCTCCCGTCCGGTTTGCCCATCGCAGTGTCCCATGTCTTTTCCCCGGCGAATTGAGTCCCTTGACGTTAAGGGATGTGAATCGGATTTGGAGGTTCCGCGGAGGCATGCTGTCGTAGCCTGGTTGTCTCCGTCGGGTGGATAGGTGTCGGGTTGTGTTTAGTTTGGTGTGTCTCCTGGGCGCGGACGCGTTTGGTGGGTGTTTGGTGTGGGTTGGGGTAGGCGGGGGGGGTGGGAGGTGGGGGGTTGTTGGGGCTCTGCCTGCGCGGGTCTGTTGGGGTGTGTTCGTCCCGCGGGGGCTGGGTTCGTGGCGGACTGGGCTTATCTAACTGGCCAGTCGTTAGTTAGGCGGGGGTCTCGGTTAGCCGGCCCGAGGTCGGTGTGGCGGTTCTCGGGAGGGCCGAGGCCGGTAGGGGGAGAGTGTTCTCAAGTGATGGCAGGTTCCGCCTAAGGCCTGCCCATCGTCAAATGTATTTAACTGAGCCGGGAGGTGGGTGTGAGGTAGGGGGGTCGGTGGGGAAAGGTGGGAGTTGGGCGAAGGTGTTTTCCTGCGCTTTCTGCTGTGTGGTGGGGTGGTGTCGCTTGGGAGGTGTTTTTAAGGGGTGGCTATATGTGTGGAGTCCCGGTATTGCGTGCCGGATTGGTTTTGTGTTGTGTGACCATGAGTGTTCGAATGTTGGGTATGTGTGCTAGTGCGGTGTTTCTCTGTGTCGGCGACGCGAGATCTGCGCCGCCGCCGCCCGGCCAGCTGGGGGGGCTCGCGGGGGCGGAGGGGGAGCAGCTCCGCGTCGTTGGAGGTGTGCGGAGTGACCCTATGTAGAGTATGTTCGCTGTGCTCCGTCGTTGGTAATGGGTGGGCGTGTCTTGTGTGGCCTGGTGAGGCCAGTTGTAGTGTGGGTTTGTGCCTATTCCAAGCGTTTGGGTTGCCGGGTATCGTCCACCCCCTAAAGGGGGGGAGGGTTGTGGTCTGTTCTGGTTTGGTGTCTTACGTATGGAGCGTTATGGAACTGCTGTGGCCTCTTGCCGGGGTAGTGTTCTGTAGTCCTTGTGTAGTATGCGTGTTGGCTTTAACTTTTCAACAATAGAACCTTTGAACAAGTATACATTAGCAGTATTAAACATCATACAATAGGCAGAGATCAAAGAACATTGCATTTGGTAGACCTTGCACCAGGTGTTGCGTGCCGGGTGTGGTGTCTATCGTATGTAGCGTTGTAGAACTGCTGCGGCCTCTGGCCGGGGTTGTGTTCTGCAAACCATGTGTATTGTGCGTGTTGGCATTAACTTTTCAACTATTGATCCCTTGAACAAGTATACATTAGCAATATTAAACATCATACAATAGTCAGAGGTCGGAGAACGGTGCATTTGGTAGACTTTGCTCCATGTGTTGCGTGCCGGTTTTGTTTTGTGTTATGTGACCTTGAGTGTTCGGGTGCTAGGCGTGGGTGCTTGTGCGGTGGGATGTTTCCCTGCGCCATCGACGCGAGATCTGCGCCGCCGCCGCCCGTTTGGCTGGGAGTGCCCCTCGGGGGCGTGGGGGGAGCAATCCCGCGTCGTTGGATGTGTACGTGTACAGAGTAGCCCTGTGTATAGTATGTTCGCTACGTTTTATTGTTGGTAGCGGGTAGGCGTGTCTTATGTGGCCTGGTGATGCCCAGTGTCATGTGGGTATGTGCCTATTCCAAGCCTTAAGGTTGCCTTGTATCGTCCCCCCCCAAAAGAGGGGGGGGGGATTGTGGTCTGTTCTGGTGCGGTGTCTGTCTTATGGAGCGTTATAGAGCTGTTACGGCCGCAGGCCGGGGTTGAGTTCTGTGCCTCTTGTGTATTATGTGTAGTGGCATTATCTTTTCAGCAATAGAACCCTTCAACAATTATACATTAGCAATACTAAACATCAAACAATCAAACAATGGTTAGAGGTCAAGGAACAATGCATTTGGCAGGCTTTGCAATGTCTCTATCGGAAGGTATCCGGCTTACCATTTCCCCAGCGACCCTTAAGGTGTCCCAGAGCTAGGTCGTCCGGTCTGTGTCTTATGTGTGGTGCTCCGTCCGTTCCGTCTGTGGGGGCCCCCCGTCTTGTCCACTCTCCGGTGGTCTACCCAGTGTGGTCATAAGTAGCGTCTACTGTGGAGGTGTGTGTTACCTTGCTGGGGTGTCGTGGTGCTCTGGGTGTAGAACCGGGGTATGCAGGTTATCTGTCTTGGGTCCGCTGTCAGGTGTTGTCGATGGGTCTTGGCAGGGGATGGGCGTCCGGTAGGGTCGGAGTTGGGCCCTCCCTGCCCCTATGTGTGGTATGAAGGCGTCCCCAGGGGCCCGTGTTGTCCTGTTTTGGTCGGTCACCCCGTCTCCCCGGTTAGGCGTCTATGAACATTACCCCTTCGACCCTTCCCCTCCCCCCCCCCCTCCCCCCAAGTCCCCTGCGTTTTCTGCTGTTGAGGCCTGGGGTGTAACCTGGGGCCGGGTAGTTGTGAGCGAAAGTCGCTACACAGGATGCTTATGGGGTTGATACTAATACTGTCCCAGTTGTTAAATACTTGCTGCGTTATGCTCAGTGTCCGGGTTGCGGTGTCCCTTTTCCCAGCACTAACGTCCGTGTTCCATGGTGGGCATGGGCCTGGAGAGAGGTGCCCGGGTAGGGCGGACTGTGTTTGCTGGGTGTCTTGGCTGGTGGAGGGGGTGTTCTCGTCGCTGGTGGTCGGCAGGTTGGTGGGGGGGAGCAGTCTTTATCGGGGTCCAAGGTGTTGGTGGTTCAACCGCTTGCGATGTTGTCGTGGGCTGTGTGGTGTTGAGGTGGGCTCCATTAGGGATGATGGTCGACGTTTGCAATGTCTTGTAGTTTGGGTCGGGCTTCGGTGTGTGGGCAGTGGAGCTCGGTTGTACTGTTCATGCTTTGCTCCGGTCGTTTCAGCCCAGGGTCGGGAGTGCTCGCTGGGGTCAGAGTTGCTGTGGTGAGGGGAAGGGAGGGGAGCGTGCTGTACTCTGTGCAGTTTTGTAGGCCTGTAGTCGTGTGTCTTGGTCTTGTCCGTTACGATGGTTTCTTGCGTCTGGGCTTGTGGGCTGTGCTAATGCGAGGCAGCTTGTGCCGTGTGGGCTGTGGTTGTCTGGCTGGGGTGCTGGGGTGTGGAGCCGAGCAATTGCGCCTGCAGTTATGTCCCCTCTCTTCCTCTTCTACCTCCGTGCGGCGTCTGCATTCTGCGGTGCCGTGCTTCTTTGTGGACGGTCCCCGTTTCTGGCTGGCAGATTGTTGCTTGAAGGTTGTCGTGCAGGGAGGTCGTCATCGGGCGGGTGCAGTGCCGGTAATTGTGGTAAGCTCAGTTGGGCGAGGAGTGCAGGGACTTCCTCGGGCTTTGTCAGGGAATGGAATCTTCCGTCCTTGCGGACTATCAGTCGGAAGGGGTGACCCCATGCATAGCGGAGGCCATGTCGGCTGAGGTGTTGTGTGAGTGGGCGCAGTTCTTTCCGCCGTTTCAGGGTGGTGGGGGCCAGGTCTTGAAACAGTTGGACTTGCACCCCCTCTATTTCAATGGGGGTGTCTCTGGCAGCTCGCATGATGCGCTCCTTGATGTGGTAGAAGTGGAGCCTCACCACTATGTCTCTGGGGGTCGTGGTGTTGGTGCTTGGGGCTCTCAGTGCTCTATGGGCCCGGTCCATCAGTAAGTCGGCCGCTGTGGCCTCTGGCAGGAGGTTGTGGAAGACCTCTGTAAGGGTGTCAGTGAGGAGGTCGGTGGAGACCGATTCAGGGATGCCCCTTACCCTTATGTTGTTCCTCCGTGTTCTGTTGTTCAAGTCTTCGTTGGATTCTTCAAGGTGTCTTAGTTGTGCACGTAAGTTTTGTAGTTCACTGCCATGTGCTTGTACTTTTTCGTCGGTGTCTGCCATTTTGGACTCCACGGCCTGTGCGCGCGCTGAGAGGTCAGCCATGCCTTCTAGTATGGGGCATAGTCGTTTATCCAGCTCTTCTGCCACTGAGTGTTTGAAGTCGGCCAGAAATCCCTGCATGTCCCTCCTGGTCAGTGGTGCCTCTGTTCTCTCAGAGTGAGCCTGGCTGCTCATTTCGGAGTCGGAGTCGGATTGTGCAGGTTCCGAAGATGGCGCCCGTTGTTGCTTAGGCTTTTGCCTGAAGATCGGTGCGACTGAGGAGTTTCGGGTTTTCTTCCCGCCGCCCATAGGGAAGGTAGGTGTGGGTGTCGGGGGGGTATCAGGGGGTGTTTTCGGGGAGTTGGGGGGCTCAGATGCTGTAGATGGCTTGGGATTTAGGCAAGGCCTCGGCGGAGCTCGGGACTTATGCGGCCATTCACTCGCGAGGTTAGGCTCCGCCTCAATGCCTGACAGGTTTGACGGTTCCTGTGCCACTTTCTCGATGTTCAAGATGGATTGTGAAATACTATTTGCCTTGAAACCTAGAACCTACGCCGCCGACTTTATCAAAGTCTGCACCGCTATTAACCTACTTTCCGGATGGATTAAGGCGTGAGCTTACCAGAAGCTGCAGGAGAAAAGTAACGTCTTGGACATCTGGGAGTCGTTTATGTCCGCGATAGATTCACAGTACTTTGCTTCAAGGAAGAATACTTCCAAACCTGCTCAAAGTACCCGCAGATCTCGGTTACCTAAAGACTTTGTACATACTTACCAAGTCCCCATCCTGCTTCAGTGTGAACCCACTTCCAGGAACCTGCCCTGTTACCCTGACTTCAGCTAGCAGTGGAATTCCAGTGGACAGGGAGAAACCCATGGAGATCGGATTTACCAGAACTAGGTTGCCTCCCAAGGAAAGAGACCGTAGGAGAGTCCATGGCCTGTGTCTTTACTGTGGGGAAAGAGGGCATTTCATCTCTCTCTGCCCAACTCTTCCACCTAGGCCAAGACCCCTCTGTTGGGGACCCTACGGACTCATCCTGACATCTCGGTAACCCAGTCTGGAAATTGCCAAGGTTGTGGCCAGCCATGTCCCCGTTCTGTGATACAGAAGGGTACTCAGACTATGGTAAATAACATACCCAGTACTCTTGAGAAGTCTGCACCTCCTCCTGAAACACTCATGTTAAAGCTTTTACCATCACCACTTCCTGTCAACTTAAAGAGGAATTACCTTTGGACTGTACCTATGCCTCCAATAGTACCAAAGTCTGCAAAACAGATTTGGAGACATTTAAAAAGGCTTTGAAATATGCTCCTGGTAACGTACCTAAAGAAAAAGGTTCAGAGAAAACGTCTCCTGGGATCAAGGTACTTGCCGCCTGCACCAAATCCTTGAATAACCTTGACCTCTCTCCAGTAGTACCTGAAACTGGTACTATAGAGCCCCAGCCTTTAACCCCTTAAGGACCAAACTTCTGGAATAAAAGGAAATCATGACATGTCACACATGTCATGTGTCCTTAAGGGGTTAAAGGGACTCCGCTCGGGAGACTTCGATTATAAGGACTTTCTCGACTGTGATTGTGAAGCTGATAAGATGTATGGAAAAAACAAAAAGCCTGTTAACACCCAGAGGGCGTTCTTGAGGGGGGGTACTGTCACGGTTCTCACCACAACATCCAGACTGCCAGACGAGGTAAACCCAGAAATGCCCAACAAGGGATTTAAACCTGGGTACTTTGCAGTCCTGGGTCTGCTGTTCTGCATCTGGGCCACCATACAGCTCTAGGATAAGCCTGAAGTCTAATCCTGCCTTGTATCTAGCACTGGGGGCTGGATGTTTTCTGTGGTTGCTCCAATATTCTCGGCACACCTGAAGCTGATGGCCTCATTAGCCAGGTATGAGACACTGCCTCTCCCAGAGGGCAGTGTCGGTTCATTGACTCTGGTTCCCGTATTGCTGTTTGTTTTCTCCAGTTGGCTCCTGACCTTGGCTTGTTACTCTGTGTATCCTGACTTCTGGCATCTTCTGACCTTGGCTTTCTACCCGTTTATCCTGACCTATGGCACCTTCTGACCTTTGGCTTACCCACAACGATTCTCCTGCTTATGTCCGTATCTGTACTGTGACTCGGAGCATTATGCAGCACAGCCCCCGTCCACAGACTCACAGGCCAGGTGAGTTCTTACCTGAACACCTTGGCCTGTGTTTAATTGTAAGGGTGAGCACATACCTGCACTACAGACTCCCGACTAAGGTAAGCCGTGACAGGCGTAGAGAAGTAGATCGATAGAATAGTTATGACTGTTGCATGAGAGGAATCATTGGGAGCTATTAACAGTTTAGTTGATATGCTTTTGTGAAGAAGTTAGTTTTTAATGCTGTGATTTTTTTTTTTTTTTAAGGCATGGAGACTGGATTAGTGTCTAACAGAGAAGGGAAGGGAGTTCCACAGGAACAGTGCAGAGAAGTATTGAAGGCGAGTATCAGAGCTGGGAGTACAAATAGAGGATAGACATACGTCTTCGTCAGAGCGTAAGGGCCAAGACGGGCCATTCTTGTGTATTAGGGAGGATAGATAGGTTGTAGCAGCATTATGTAGAGATTTGAAAACAAGATCCATAATTTTAACTTAAGCCCTATATTTTAAGGGAAGCCAATGCAGGGACTGACAGAGGGATGCGGTGTGGTAGGTGCGGACGGACAGGAAGATGGACGGACCGGAAGACTGTAACGGGGCAGCTTGGGAGCACATAAGACCACTGAGAAGTGGATTACAGTAGTCAAGGCAAGAGAGGATAGTGGCATGGACTAGCTCATTAGCTGCACCTCGCAATAAGTAGGGGCAGATGCGCGCAATGTTTATGAGATGGAAGCGGCGGGATCTGGCGATTGACTGGACATGACAAGTGAAGGAGTGGTCGGAGTCAAAGGGAACACCTAGGCGGTAAGCCTGCGTGGTGGAGCTGCTAGTAGCGCCGTTAACATGGAGGGATACAAACCATTATCTGAAAATCTATTCGTAAACAGGACTTTGCATATGACATAAGGTCACGCATTTAGACTGCAAGAAAAAAGATTTAGCCGAAGGCAAAGGAAACTGTTTTTTTTTTTTTGTAAGAACAATAAGGATGTAGAATTTGCTGCCTGAAGAGGTGGTTTTATCAGAGTCTCTACAGATGTTTATAGCAACTGGATGAATGATTGCAAAAACATAATATTCAATTATATAATTCTTAATATGTGTGGTAACAGTTTCTTGATCCAAGAAGATATCTGACTGGCATTCTAGGGTCAGCAATAACAGATGAGATGAATAAAATGGAGAGTTCAAGCGCTTATATGCGTAATCTTTAGTTATACCAAATTTCTGTGAGCTGCTATAACACCATGCTTATCTTTCTATCAGAAATAGTGGAGAGAAGGAATATCAGGTGTAGCGCTCTAATTATAGTGGATATGCTGGTGTAAAGAAAAACTTGATATACCTTAAGGGGTCATATACACTTATATGTGGTCCCAATATTTTCAGATAAACCTTAAATAAGAAACAAAAATATACAGAACATAGTGTAACCTGTATATAAGTATATAATGGAAGTAGATATGTAAATTGCTAAAACACTAGCTCAGGTATATGCGCCTTAGGGTCCGTTGAGGCGACCCTCACCCTCCTTTGGATCCAAATTTCTCCAGGGGTTATGTCCTAGATAATAAGTATAGGAGGAAAATATATAGCGTAGTACAGTCGATATACTGGGTATATATTATGAGATAACTCGTGTATATACTCACAAACCCAGAGCCAATAAGTCGGCTCACTTCATAAGATGTATGTGGTTAAGGACCACATTCCTTCTTTGTTAAAGCAGGTAAAAATAAAAGCCGTAAGTGTAAAAGTAATAATTTATTATTTATAAAAATATATTTATTAACCCCTTAAGACCGCAGCCAAATGTACAAGTTGTGATCCAAAAAAAATGTAAACAAACCACAGAATTTTACTATATGTCTGTTCAACAATAATTTACCTCTTTCATACTAAGTGCACCCACACTTATTATATATCATTTTGTTCAGGGAAAACAGAGCTTTCATTTCATTTCAAACATTCATATATGGAACTCCATTTTATATGAATAAAATCTAAAAAACTTGCAAAAATTAAATGGCATGGCAATTTAACTGTTAATTCGGTTTTCCTGCAATAAAACATACATATTTGTACTCAGAAATGTCTCACGAGTAAAACAGTACCCCCCCCATGTATAGGTGTTATGGGGTTTTGGAAAGTTACAGGGTCAAATATACGGCTTGTCCATTATTTTATTTTCTACATAGAAATTTGACAGATTGGTTTGAGTGGCCTAGGTTGCCTTTGAGACCGTATGGCAGCCCAGAAATGAAAATTACCCCCATTTGAAAAGTAAGACATCCCAGGGTATTCAAAATGGGGTATGGTCAGTCTTTTGTAGTAGCCACTTGGACACAAACCCTAGCCAAATTTAGCGTTCATTTTTTTTTTTTGCATTTTTCATATAAAAACTGTACTTTCACTGATAATAGTATTGTTAGTATATAGTTTACTGCCCTGAAACACTCCTAGTTCTGTTCAGTGATGTCTCACGAGCGCCATGTTACCCCCCCTGTATAGGTTTTATGGGGTTTTGGAAAGTTACAGGGTCATATATACGGCTTTTCCATTTATGCTTTTTCACCTTGAAATTTGTCAGATTTGTTTGCAGTGTCCAGGCTGCCTTTGAGTCCGTATGGCAGCCAAGAAATGAAAATTACCCCCAGCATGGCATACCATTTGAAAAAGTAGACATCCAAGGGTATTCAAAATGGGGTATGCCCAGTATTTTGTAGTAGCCACTTGGGCACAAACCCTAGCCAAATTTAGCGGGGGGTTTTTTTTTTCTATTTTTTTTTTTACATAAAATCTATACTTTCACTGATAATATTATTGTTAGTATATAGTTTACTGCCCTGAAACACTCCTAGTTCTGTTCAGTGATGTCTCACGAGCGCCACGGTACCCCCCATGTATAGGTTTTATGATGTTTTGGAAAGTTACAGGGTCATATATACGGCTTATCCATTTATGCTTTATTACATTGAAATTTGGCAAAGTGATTTTCTAGGCCTATGTCGCATTTGAGAGAGCATGGCAGCCTGGGTAATAACATTTCCACTATTATGGCATACCATTTTCAAAAGTAGGCAACCCAGAGTATAAGAAATGGTGCATTGTAAGATATTTGGTCTAACCACTTTATCAGAAATGAAGGGCCCACCTAGCGGTTATAGCTTTATTTGTGCTTTTTCACACACATGATCTCACTTTTCACAGGACATTTCATATTCCTGATATGAGTTATTGCAACAAAGCCTCACTATTAGAGTTGTCCCGAATAGTTCCTGGCGAACATAGCTTGTTCGCGTTCGCCACGGCGGGCGAACATATGTGATGTTCGGTCCGCCCCCTATTCGTCATCATTGAGTAAACTTTGACCCTGTACCTCACAGTCAGCAGACACATTCCAGCCAATCAGCAGCAGACCCTCCCTCCCAGTCCCTCCCACCTCCTGGACAGCATCCATTTTAGATTCATTCAGAAGCTGCATTCTTAGTGAGAGGAGGGACAGTGTAGCTGCTGCTGATTTAATAGGGAAAGTGATAGCTAGTGTATTCAGTGTCCACTACAGTCCTGAAGGACTCATCTGATCTCTGCTGTAAGGACAGCACCCCAAAAAGCCCTTTTTAGGGCTAGAACATCAGTCTGCTTTTTTTTTTTCCCTGTGTAATCTAATTGCAGTTGCCTGCCTGCCATCGTGTGTTAGGCTCACAGCGTATACTGTGCCCACTTGCCCAGTGCCACCACTCATATCTGGTGTCACAATAGCTTGCATTTAAAAAAAAAACAAAACTTTTTTGACTGTAATAAAATAGCAGTCAATTTCCTTCACACGTGTGCAGGAACGCACTCTGCCAGGGCACAGTGTCACACCAGTGCAACTCATATCTGGTGTAACAGTTGTGTACATTAAAAAAAAATAGAAATTTGACTGTGAAATAATAGCAGTCAATTTCCTTCACACGTGTGCGTTTCAGGGCCTGCCAGGGCACAGTGTCACACAAGTGCAACTCATATCTGGTGTAACAGTAGTGTACATTTAAAAAACAACAAAACTTTTTTGACTGTGAAATAATAGCAGTCAGTTTCCTTCACGCGTGTGCGTTTCAGGGCCTGCCAGGGCACAGTGTCACACCAGTGCAACTCATATCTGGTGTAACAGTAGTGTACATTTTAAAAAAAATAGATTAATAGATTAAATAGCAGTTAGTTGTCTGCAAGCGTGTGTGTAGGCCTACAGCGTCTACTCTGCCAACTTCTGCCAGTGCACAGTGCCACTCATACCTGTTGTCACAGTAGCTTGCACGCATAGTACCACTAATCGAAAAAAAAATGACAGGCAGAGGCATGGTCGTGGTGCTGTGATTCCCTTTGGCCCTAGAATAATGCCCATTGTTCAGAGGCCACGTACCCTGAACTCGAAAAGTTCTGAGGACATAGTTGACTGGCTAACACAGGACACCCAATCTTCTACAGCTTCTGCTCGGAACCTTGACGCACCATCCTCCTCCAGCTTAGCTTCGGGCACCTCTCAAGTTACCACTCGCCCGCCTGCCGCCACCACCAACACTAGCACCACAGCCGCTTCACTTGATCTGTCAGAGGAGTTATTTACACATCAGTTGGAAGAAATGAGTGATGCGCAACCATTATTGCCAGAGGATGTAGATAACAGGGATATGTCTCAGTCAGGCAGCATTACACACATGGACGTACAGTGTGATGATGATGATGATGTTGTACCGCTGCTGCTTCCTTTGCTGAGTTGTCAGATACAAGTGAAGCGGTTGATGATGAAGATGCGTCCGTGGATGTCACGTGGGTGCCCGCTAGAAGAGAAGAACAGGGGGAAAGTTCAGATGGGGAGACAGAGAGGAGGGGGAGACGAGTTGGAAGCAGGGGGAGGTCGTCGCAAGGAGCTAGTGGCACAGTCACACAGCATGCATCGGCACCCGGGGTCAGCCAGACAGCACGCCAATCAACGCATGCTGTTGCCACCACCAGAATGCCATCATTGCAGAGCTCAGCAGTGTGCCATTTTTTGTGTGTGTCTGCCTCTGACAACAGCGATGCCATTTGCAACCTGTGCCAAAAGAAACTGAGTCGTGGGAAGTCCAACACCCACCTAGGTACAACTGCTTTGTGAAGGCACATGATCACACATCACAAACACCTATGGGATCAACACATGAGTACAAGCAGCACACAAACTCAAAGCCGCCATCCTCCTCCTGGTCCAGCATCTTCAGCCATGTCAACCACTGCTGTCCTCCTTGCCCCCTCTCAACCATCCGCCACTCCGTCTCTCGCCTTGAGCAGTTCCTGCTCATCTGCCCACAGTCAGGTGTCTGTCAAGGACATGTTTGAGCGTAAGAAGCCAATGTCACAAAGTCACCCCCTTGCCCGGCATCTGACAGCTGGCTTGTCTGAACGCTTAGCCCGCCAGCTTTTACCATACAAGCTCGTGGAGTCTGAGGCGTTCCAAAAATGTAGCTATTGGGACACCGCAGTGGAAGGTACCCAGCTGAAATTTCTTTGCACAAAAGGCAATCCCCGACCTGTACTCGATTGTGCAAAAGGAAGTAATGGCATGTCTGGCCCACAGTGTTGGGGCAAGGGTCCATCTGACCACTGATACCTGGTCTGCAAAGCATGGTCAGGGCAGGTATATCACCTACACTGCGCATTGGGTAAACCTGCTGACGGCTGCCAAGCATGGAATGCGTGGCTCTGCAGAGGAGTTGGTGACACCGCCACGACTTGCAGGCAGGCCTGCTGCCACCTCCTCTACTACTCCTACTCCATCCTCTTCCATAACCTCCTCGGCTGAGTCCTCTTCTGCTGCTGCGCCTTGCTCCACATCAATGGCACCCCCCCAGCTCCCCAGGTACTATTTCACATCCCAGATACAGCAGTACGCCCTCTTGGGGTTGACTTGCCTGAAAGCAGAGAGTCACACCGGACAAGCACTCCTGTCCGCCCTGAATGCACAGGTGGATCAGTGGCTGACTCCGCACCAACTGGAGATCGGCAAAGTGATTTGTGACAACGGAAGAAATTTGTTGGCGGCATTGAATTTGGGCAAGTTGACACATGTGCCATGCATGGCACATGTGTGTAATCTGATCGTACAACGCTTTGTGCATGAGTACCCAGGCTTACAGGACGTCCTGAAGCAGGCCAGGAATGTGTGTGGCCATTTCAGGCATTCCTACACGGCCATGGCGCACTTTTCAGATATCCAGTGGCGAAACAACATGCCAGTGAGGCGCTTGATTTGCGACAGCCCTACACGTTGGAATTCAACACTTCTAATGTTCGACCGCCTGCTCCAACAAGAAAAAGCCGTTAACGACTATTTGTATGACCGGGGTGCTAGGACAGCCTCTGCGGAGCTGGGATTTGTTTTGCCACGTTTCTGGATGCTCATGCGCAATGCCTGTAGGCTCATGCGTCCTTTTGAGGAGGTGACAAACCTAGTCAATCGCACCGAAGGCACCATCAGCAACATCAGCAACATCATACCATTTGTTTTCTTCCTGGAGCGTGCCCTGCGAAGAGTGCTGGATCAGGCCGTAGATGAGCGTGAAGAGGAAGAGTTGTGGTCACCATCACCACCAGAAACAGCCTTATCAGCATCGCTTGCTGGACCTGCGGCAACGCTGGAAGAGGATTGTGAGGAAGAGGAGTCAGAGGAGGAATGTGGCTTTGAGGAGGAGGAGGAAGACCAACCACAACAGGCATCCCAGGGTGCTCGTTGTCACCTATCTGGTACCCGTGGTGTTGTACGTGGCTGGGGGGAAGAACATACCTTCAGTGAGATCACTGAGGACGAGGAACGGGACATGAGTAGCTCGGCATCCAACCTTGTGCAAATGGGGTCTTTCATGCTGTTGTGCCTGTTGACGGACCCTAGTATAAAAAGGCTGAAGGAGAACGACCTGTACTGAGTGTCCACGCTACTAGACCCCCGGTATAAGCAGAAAGTGCCTGAAATGTTACCGAATGCTTTACACAGCGTATAAGGGTGATGTCACAGCACAATGGGAAGAGGTGAAAGTAATCCTCCTCCTCCCACGACCACGCCTGCAAGGATAGGACGGTTTACAGACGTGTTGTTGATGGAGGACATGCAGAGCTTTTTAAGTCCTACGCATCGCCGCAGCCCTTCGGGGTCCACCCTCAGAGAACGACTCGACCGACAGGTAGCAGACTACCTTGCCTTAACTGCAGATATTGACACTCTGAGGAGCGATGAACCCCTTGACTACTGGGTGTGCAGGCTTGACCTGTGGCCTGAGCTATCCCAATTTGCGATAGAACTTCTGGCCTGCCCCGCTTCAAGTGTCCTGTCAGAAAGGACCTTCAGTGCAGCAGGAGGTATTGTCACTGAGAAGAGAAGTCGCCTAGGTCAAAAAAGTCTAGATTAACTCACCTTTATTAAGATGAATGAGGGATGGATCCCGAAGGGACTGACAGTGGGCGATACATTCGACTAAAAAAGGCCTGATGAGGGGGACGTAAGAGGGATTAAACTGATAAAAATAGTACTACTTAACACACCACTCCTATCTGGTGGCACATTAGATTGCACGCACAGTGCCCCAAATTTGAAGTAGGAGGACCGACCAATCATCTTTTTCCATCTCCCAATTCCTAGAATCGATGCCATATACACGTCCCCTGATAGGGGACGTAACAGGGATTAAACTGATAGGAATAGTACTACTTAACACACCTTATAATAACGCAGAGTGAGGCAACGCAGACAGAGGAGTCTGAAGAAGAGGAGTCAGAGGAGGAAGGTGGCTTTGAGGAGGTGAAAGACCAAACACAGCAGGCGTCCCAGGGGGCTTGTTGTCACCTTTCGGGGACCCTTGGTGTTGTACGTGGCTGGGTGGAGGAAGAGACCTTCAATGACATCACTGAAGACAAGGAACGGGACATGGCTAGCTTGGTATCCAACCTTGTGCAAATGCGGAGTTTGCGGTTGTGCAAATGGACTGTTTGCGGTTGTTTGCGGTGCGTTAAACAGGGAGTTTTGGTCTGTCACGGGCGTAACCCTTACACTACCTGATCGATACAACATCATACCTGATGTTTTAAAGCACGTTATTCCAAACAATTTAGAAATGTTAGGTGATTTATGCCCTTTATGGATTAAAACCAGACTCTGCATCAACTATGTAATTTTCCATGGGAGTTTTGCCATGGATCCCCCTCCGGCATGCCACAGTCCAGGTGTTAGTCCCCTTGAAACAACATTTCCATCTTCCTTCTGGACATGTACTTTTGATAGCTCTATCTGACGATAATACCTGGATTACTTAAATCCTCCAGTTAGGGATAAATTAACATCTACATTATTTTTCTATTTCTTCCTACCTATCCTATATTGAGTGCCCATGAAGGCACCCTTCCTACTTCTCCTTTATTAAAGGGTCTCTATACCCTTCTGACGAATGAACAACAGGATTAGGTGTAGATGTTAACTTTTCCTTTCTTATCACGTTAGTGTGAGTCTTATTTTAGCATCAGCCACAGCTCATCATCCATTTGACATTATGTACCCAGGTTTGCACAGAAAGATTTAATACATCGCTCTCTCTGACGATATGATTTATCATGATATGGGATTAGATGTAATTATCCCTGACCACTATTAGACTGATGCAGTATTATATGAGACTAACATACTATACCGATGTGATTTAAATATAATGAGATATTGTCAAACTGACACTTTTTATCGCTATTATTACAATAGATTGAGCTTGCATTTCTGACTACACAGAAATACATCGTTAATCACCACATTGTAACTGTGCATTACATTGCTCTTTCTGACACACTGCTACTAGCATTTCTAGTGACAGTTAGCAGTCTTGCTCTGTGGGATTTCTCACATTGTATCTTATCATGATTTTTCCGATACATATGTGTACCACGAAGAGTGTCAAACTCATCTATTGATTTACACTGTTCTTCTTTTTAATTTAACATTGGATTGCCGCTAGTAACTTTCTATCTAGTTAGGCAACCATTGCTGGGGCTTACCTTGGATAGGTGTCCCCTATCGTTTATTAAAGTATTTGTTATTTTTCTTAATTATACTGTTCTTTTCTATTCAACATGGGATTGCCGCTAGTGACTTTTATTTAGTCAGGCAACCATTGTTGTGGCTTATCTTGGATAGGTGTCCCCTATTAATCAAGAAAGCATTTGTTACTATTTTTCTTGTTCTTTAGTTACCCAATAAAGGCAGTGGGAACAGATTCCTTGCTTTCCCCTTTTTCTAATTTATCACCAAATCTTTAAGGGTTACCCCCTCCCTAACTGTTCCTCTAAGACTCAAGACATTCACTCTGAGGCTAATTTCTTCTTTGTTCATTTCCCTAGGTTTTAACACCTTATCCAGCCTCTCTAATCGATTACAGGGTATTACTTACCATTGTCAATTAATTTATCTTTTTATTTACTTGTTTATATAGTGCTAATTAATGACAGACCTCCTAGACAGATTGGTTGACCCTACTCTAGGTCAGGAGGAGATTACAAATGTCTTCTCAATTAATCCACTAACATCACATGATGTAATCAATAGCAATATCAATACCGCCTTTTTTGAGATTCAAAAATCCTATCAGGATCAAATAAGAAGCTTTTGAGAACTCACGAGCCTCAAACAATATCTGGAACAAAAATTGGTTCCCAGAGGATTGCGCCCGGATATCTTATTGCCGGATAAAATCCAAACTGAGGAGCAGCTCAGTGAATGGAACTCCATCCTACTGGGCTGCTCCTTTAAGTTAATGGATTTTCTGGTCAAATTGGAATCTACTAATTTTGATGTGGTTAACACAAAATTAAAACAAGACATCACCTCTATTAAAAAACATAAAACTGACGACTTATATGTTCAGATGGAAACAAAGTTACAACAAAACATCAATAACTTTAGATACCATCTGAAGGTCTAGAAACACACAAAGTTCCAACGGGACTTTAAGGATTTCAAATACGGGAAGATCTTTAGACAAACTAACAAATACCCGAGACGTAAGAATCCTAATAGAGGTTCCTCCTCCGGTGAAACCGACTGGTCAGATCAAGACCAAACACCTCAATACAGACGTAGAATTCCATCTAAACACAATGCTGAACGTACAAGAGACCTGAGTTTCCAATCTAACTCTAATAAAAGCATTCTGAAAAACCCAGAGAAAGCTGTAGCGTTTCTGGACATACCAATCACTACAGAAACCAATAACTCACAAACCACAACCACTACTCTATCCAATCCTTTTTTAGAACAGGACCAGCCTCGTCAACAACGAGGGAGATTGAGAGACAGGGATCGATGGGCTTACAAGTACCAGAGTTGAACCCAGAGATCATAACCTCTAACAAAATAATCAATCTGTCTAATCTCCAACTATCCACCCACCATATCACCTTGCTAAGTAGGGGCCTGTCATTTGTACCGACCCCCTCCTGCAATAAATTTAATTGGTCTAAGGACCTCAATTTGTTCGGCAGGAAACTGGCCCTTAATATCATGCATGCGAAAAAAGATCAAGCAGCAGCCAATTAATTGGGCCTTTCCAGAAATGATTACGAACTCTCTAAAACCTTGGACAGCCTGCTGGATGAAAATGACCTCTCTAGACCCTTGACAGACTGTAAACCTCCAAGTTACTTTACCCCTAACTTTGTAGATACCCCCCATGTCGATCTTTTTGTCCAAATGTCATTAAAAGAGTTGGAAAACATGGACAATAAGATTGGAGTGACTAGGAATCTAAGCTACCATGAACGTGAAGCATTAAAACATCTCCAACAACAAAGTGATGTGATAATAAAATCAGCTGATAAAGGGGGCAATATTGTCCTCATGAACCGCCCTAAGTACATCGATATGTGCATGTCACACCTCGATGACAAATCACATTATAGGACTCTCCCTTTGGATCCAACTAGCAATTTTGTAGGTGAACTCGACATTCTACTCCATGACGCCTTGGACCAACAAGTGATTAGTAAGGACGAATTCAGATTCCTACTACCCCATAAAAACCCTACGATTGCAACATTCTACTGCTTACCGAAGGTTCACAAGGGCATGAGACCTCCCCCTGGCAGACCCATTGTATCTGGAAATAACTGCCTTACAGAATCGTTAAGTAAATTTATTGATAAAATCTTGCATCCCATAGTACTGACATTACCATCGTACCTCCAAGATACCAAGTCTACCCTGGTTATGCTGCAAAACATGACAGTGCCGCCCTATACACAACTAGCAAGTCTGGATGTGGTGGCATTGTATACAAATATCCCTCATGACATGGGGATCAGGGCAGTCAAATCTTTTTTAGACAACACACATTACAATGAAAAGCAGAAACTTTTCATTCTGGCTATCTTGCAATTCATTTTGACACATAATTATTTCACGTTCAACGATTGTTATTATCTACAGACCTCTGGCACCGCCATGGGGACAGCCTGTGCACCCACTTATGCGAATCTCTTTTTGGGATGGTGGGAGCAACATGTCGTCATGACACCAAGATTTAGCCGCTTTCAAGCCTTCATCTTAAGCTGGCATAGATACATTGACGACATGTTGCTCCTTTGGACAGGCTCTATCCCCATGTTTGAGGATTTTGTTCAAGCCCTCAATGATAACGACATTAACCTAAAATTGACACATGTGATAGATGAGCATGAATTGGTGTTCCTGGACCTGAAAATCTTACTGGAACAAGATGGAACAATACATACGGAATTTTTCAGAAAAGCAACTTCAACAAACAGCCTGTTACACTGGGAGAGTCATCACCCGTACAGACTCAACGCCTCTATTCCCTTTAGCCAGTACCTTAGAGCTAGGAGAAATTGCTCCATTGACCAAACATTCTACAATGAATGTAAGATACTGAAAACCCGATTCAGGGAACTAGGGTACCCCAACGGTGTCCTGAAACGTGCTTTTCACAGGGTATGTGCTATTGACAGAAACGTTAGCCTCCTCTCCTCTAAACCCAAGGAAAGTGGACAGGCCCCCCGTTGCATTGCAACATTTGACATGGGCTGGGAACTTATGTCACAAGTCCTAAGAAAAAACTGGCCAATACTTCTACATAACCCTGAGCTCCAACACGTGATACCTGAGTATCCATCCCTAACGGCACGGAGACCAACTAGCCTACAAGACCATCTTGTCCATAGCCATTTGGCATCCCCCTCAGCTCCATTGAACTGGTTATCTAACACCAAGGGAACCTATAAGTGTGGGCATTGTAAGGCCTGCCAATATATTCTGCCCTCAAAATTTACCACGTCAACTCAAACCAAAATCAGAGTGGAAACCAATGCTTTGGTTAACTGCAGTTCAACACTGATCTATGTGATCACCTGCAGCTGTGGCAGTCAATATATTGTCAAAACGTTCCAGCAGTTCAGACGCAGGATTTTGCAACACATAACATCTGTAAAAAACACCATTACCCCGACCCCGGGTGCAAGACATATTCTCAATTTCCATGATGGGAATCCTGACAATCTGAAATTCCAGGCAATTGAGAAATTGTTACCCAACCCTAGAAAGGGTGACTTTAATAAAACCTTGCTCAGAAAAGAGTCACAATGGATTTTTTCATTCAAGACCTTGGTTCCCTCAGGTTTGAACGAGGAATTTAACTATACTCCATTCATACACAAATAATAATTTTTCCATCACCTAAGGCGTAATTGAGTAGACTATACATAGGCTATATTACCTACTACATTTGCATATTAACCATTTTTGTATTTTGGATTTTTTACACTTCATGTTTATTTTCTTTTACTATTTGAGCACTATATTAATTTAATCTTATACCTTAATAATTAAGGCTACCTTATTGTATTTACGGATTTTTCCTAACATTTCCATTGGGTTATCTGCTACATTGCTACAAGAATTATAGATATCCTCTATGTCGGTCCTTTCCTTCCTTTGTGCCATCTCCTTTCTGATATGTGAGTCTATCGGATGTATACTTGACTCTCATACATATTAACTTTTCGATGAGGAATGGTTAGGATTCTCTTAATGAACATTACTATGTAATGGACACACTTCCACTACTAAATTTTGAGCCAATTCGGCCACCGTATCAATCCCTATCCCCTGAGTCTGACGCAACCAATCAGACTCAAGGGCGGGCTATTTAAACCCCAGCAGCCCGTTAAAAAGTTCCCCCTGATGAACCTTGAAGCTAGGTGAAACGCGCGTCGGGGCGTGAATATCGGGAATTCACCGATATCATTAGGTTCCACTCGTGTGTCCTCGGACACCCCCTTGCCCTCGTGCACACTTTACCACGGGCTGGGAACTTAGGCGGCGATCTCCCGCCGGTGAGACACACGAAGACCTTCTGGACATGTACTTTTGATAGCTCTATCTGACGATAATACCTGGATTACTTAAATCCTCCAGTTAGGGATAAATTAACATCTGCATTATTTTTCTATTTCTTCCTACCTATCCTATATTGAGTGCCCATGAAGGCACCCTTCCTACTTCTCCTTTATTAAAGGGTCTCTATACCCTTCTGACGAATGAACAACAGGATTAGGTGTAGATGTTAACTTTTCCTTTCTTATCACGTTGGTGTGAGTCTTATTTTAGCATCAGCCACAGCTCATCATCCATTTGACATTATGTACCCAGGTTTGCACAGAAAGATTTAATACATCGCTCTCTCTGACGATATGATTTATCATGATATGGGATTAGATGTAATTATCCCTGACCACTATTAGACTGATGCAGTATTATATGAGACTAACATACTATACCGATGTGATTTAAATATAATGAGATATTGTCAAACTGACACTTTTTATCGCTATTATTACAATAGATTGAGCTTGCATTTCTGACTACACAGAAATACATCGTTAATCACCACATTGTAACTGTGCATTACATTGCTCTTTCTGACACACTGCTACTAGCATTTCTAGTGACAGTTAGCAGTCTTGCTCTGTGGGATTTCTCACATTGTATCTTATCATGATTTTTCCGATACATATGTGTACCACGAAGAGTGTCAAACTCATCTATTGATTTACACTGTTCTTCTTTTTAATTTAACATTGGATTGCCGCTAGTAACTTTCTATCTAGTTAGGCAACCATTGCTGGGGCTTACCTTGGATAGGTGCCCCCTATCGTTTATTAAAGTATTTGTTATTTTTCTTAATTATACTGTTCTTTTTTATTCAACATGGGATTGCCGCTAGTGACTTTTATTTAGTCAGGCAACCATTGTTGTGGCTTATCTTGGATAGGTGTCTCCTATTAATCAAGAAAGCATTTGTTACTATTTTTCTTGTTCTTTAGTTACCCAATAAAGGCAGTGGGAACAGATTCTTTGCTTTCCCCTTTTTCTAATTTATCACCAAATCTTTAAGTGTTACCCCCTCCCTATCTGTTCCTCTAAGACTCAAGACATTCACTCTGAGGCTAATTTCTTCTTTGAACATTTCCATCACTATTGTGGCCAGAAAGAGTCCCTGTGGGTTTTAAAATTCTCATGCCTATTGAAGTCTGTGGCGGTTCGCCCGGTTTGCCCGTTTGCGAACATTTGCGGAAATTCACGTTCGCCGTTCGCGGAAAATTTTATGTTCGCGACATCTCTACTCACTATTTGTATTTAACATTGTCTCCTGAATGTAACAGTACCCCCATGTACTAGATTTTCTGTTTTGGGGGGGAAGTCACGGGGACAAAAATATTAGATGTCCTTTTCAAAGTTGGAGATTTGACAAAGTGATTTTCTGGGCCTATGTGGCTTTACAGAGAATATGGCAGCCTGGGTAATAACATTCCCACCATTATGGCAAACCATTTTCAAAAGTAGGCACCCCAGAGTATAACAAATGGCATAATTTGAGATGTTTGGTCTAGCCATTTTAACAGAAATGCTGGGCCCATGTAGCGATTTCTACTTTGATTTTTGTCTTTTTAAATCAGATGAATTACTTTTTTGCTGGAAATGTCATAATCTTTATTTGTTAGTGCAATAGAGACCTGGTATTTTGATTTAACACTGTCTTTTGAGGACAAAACTCAGACACCCCCCCCCTGCGCGCGCCACCCCCACCCAACCCTTCCCCCCCCTGCCCCGCCTTCTAAATACACACACATTCACTGACCGATACACATACACTAGCTAACAGAAACACACACTAACAGACACACACAGTCAGACAGACACACACACACACTAACAGACACACACAGTCGGACACACAGTCAGACACACACACACACTAACAGACACACACAGTCGGACACACACACTAACAGACACACACACACACTAACAGACACACACACAGTCACACACACAGTCAGACACACACACACACACACACTAACAGACACACACAGTCAGACACACACAGTCAGACACACACAGTCAGACACACACACAGTCAGACACACACACAGACACACACACACACAGACACACACAGTCAGACACACACACAGAGTCAGACACACACAGTCAGACACACACACACTAACAGACACACACAGTCAGACACACACACTAACAGACACACACACACTAACAGACAGACACACACTAACAGACACACACAGTCAGACACACACACTAACAGACAGACACACACTAACAGACAGACACACAGTCAGACACACACACACTAACAGACACACACACTAACAGACACACAGTCACACACACAGTCACTCACATTAATACTCACCTCTTTTTTTGGGAATGCTGGGGGGGGGGTTCTCCCATTCCCTGGTGGTCCAGTGGCTGCTGGGCGGGCGGCACTGGCGGGTGGGCGGCTGGCGAGGGAGCACTTCCCCTGAGCTCTCTGCTCAGCTCCCTTGCGCGCCGACCGCAGAGTGAGGCTGGGAGGCGGAGCCAGAATAAGACGTCATATTCCGGCTCCCAGCCTCACTCTGTGGGCGGCGCGCGAGGGAGCTGAGCAGAGAGCTCAGGGGAAGTGCTCCCTCACCAGCCGCCCGCCCAGCAGCCCGACCGGCTTGTCAGTTTTGCCGCCCCCTGGAATATGCTGCCCAAGGCAAATGCATTGTTTGCCTCACGGCTAATACGTCCCTGAACAGTACCCACATGTACCATGTTTCCAGGTTTTTATTATATCACATGAATAGAACAGTACCCCCACATACACTTTGATCTGAAGGCAGAGAAATCTTTGATATATAAAACAGTTTTTTGTAACCCTTTTGTAACCCTTTCAGCATTAACCCTGTGATTAGTTTTTTTACTGGAAAGTCACATTCAAAGTACTACTAATGTAGTATTTTGAGTTGTTTTGTGTAGCCACTTTAGAATGGCTAGCGTAAACAGGGACAGGCCAAGATCAGGGGAATCCAGAAGTTAGAGTAGTCGGTAAAACAAGCCAATGGGTCGGTACAGGCAGCTTACAAAGCGTAGTCAGGACAAGCCGAGGTCAGAAATCCAGGGAAATCAAGCAAACAAACTGCCAAAGTCCCATACAGAGTGATTCAGAAGTTCAGCTCTGTATGGTAGACTTTGAAACAGTCTGTTATGCAGAGGGCGGGTAGGTGAGATAGGCAGGTTGGACAATAATAACTGGAGTCCTTTCGGACTCCTTTCTTGTAGCAAACACAGCACTTTCTTTGGGGAGCTTTTTTACTAGGGGTGGGTGGGATTCGGGAAAGGAAGTGTTTGCCACAAAGTCTTTGGAGATCTCCTGATTCCAAAGTGGGATTGGGGGGCTGGGTAAATAACATACGGGACAGTGAATTCGAGGAAAGGGCAGGGCCTACCTATGACCTCTTTTGTATAGAGGACATAAGCATTGAAAATTGCAATCTGGCTCACGTAGATTGCAATTTTCTTGTACCAGGTCCTAGTTTTTCGGTTCACCAGATAGGGCTGTATGCATTGGTCAGCCAAGTCTACTCCCCCCATAAACTTGCTGTAGTCTACAATGCACTTCGGCTTTTCCAGATGCTCAGTGCTACCTCTCACAGACACTGGCACTGTACTTTCGTCATGCATCGTAGACGGCATGTATACATCTTTCCTATCTCTGAAGTGAAGAGCAAGCAACTCATCCTGGCGGAGAGCTGAAGAGGAACCTCTACTGCTTCTGCCTCTTGCCAGGGCTTGGGGGAAACCCCTGCAATTCTTCCTCACTGTGCCACAGGCTAGGGTTTCAAAGCAATATAAATTTTTAAATAATTCTATACTGGTATAATAATTGTCAACCCATAGCCTATATCCCTTATTCAACAAGGGGAGGATCAGATCCCAAACAGTCTTGCCACTTGTACCCACAGAATCAGGACATCCTGGTGGGTCAAGATGGCTATCCTTCCCCTGGTAAATGCGAAACGCCCATGTGTAACCAGTACAGGATTCGCATAATTTATAAAATTTAACGCCATATCGGGACCGCTGAGATGGAATATATTGCTTAAATAGCAGTCGACCTTTCAATTTCATAAGGGACTCGTCAATTGAAATATCTTTATCGGGGACATAATTTTCAGAAAATCTGTCTGACAGGAGTTGGATAAAGGGCCGAATTTTATAGAGCCAGTCGAACAGTGGGTCATTTCTAGGGGGACACAGTGAGTTATCATTAAAATGAAGGAATCGCAGAAGTTGCAGGTAGCAATCCCTCAACATAACCTCAGGGAAAAGAGGGGTAGCCAGAATGCGTTGCTTGCTCCAGTAGGACCTGATACTGGGCTTTTTAACAATACCCATCATTAGGGTTAAAGCCCAAAACCGCTTCATCTCTGCGACATCCGTGGGTCTCCACTTATTCCTGCGACCATGATGGGACCCCGGATGTGCAGAGAGATAATGCATGGCAAACAAATTTGTTTGCTGAGCCATGAACTCAAATATATCGTTTGGCATAAAGAGCTCAAAAAAACAAATTGGCTCGCAGTCGTCCACTGTTACAGTTATGCCAGGTGTTACAGTGAACAGCGGTATTTCTGGGGCCATCATATTTGGAGGCACCCAGTCTCCGTCTGGCATTGTGCTTGCTGAGCGTTCTTTTGTGAGTGGTGGTGGGGCACCATCACTTGAGGTCTCACTCAGAGGCTCAATGTCAGAGGCAGTGTCACTGTCTTGCAGAGTGTCACTATCACTGCCTGCCAGAATGGCATAAGCCTCCTCGGCTGAGTAGCGACGTGCCATTCTAGGGGGACAAATTAATTAATTTATATACTAAGTGGGTAATTAATTATCTACCTGCCTAACACCTACTACCCGCCCTAAAAAAATTATATAAATGTACTGATCACAGTATAGGCAGCTGCAATCAGTACACTGAAAGGGTTATTTTTAGATCTATAAAAATAACCCTAAAAAAAAGGTCAGTCTGATCAGAGAGCCCTCTGATCACAGTGATCACTGATACAGTACTGTACAGCAGATATACTGTACAGTATAGTGATCAAGGCAGCGGGGAAAGGGTTAAGGGAGATTTTGTTGCTGCGACTGACACAAAGGGTAAAAAAAAAATAGAAACATATTTTTTTGATCCAAATTTTTTTTATAAATATAGTACTAAATGCCCTAATCAGGTTGATTACAGTAATATGCTGTGATCAGCACTGAAAGGGTTAAATAAAAAATATATATTTTAAGTTTTATAAAGTTTTAAAACTTTTCTTCACAGGAGCTGCTACACCAATGATCTCTCTGCCTCTCTCTCTCTCAGATCGAAGTGAGGTGAGGAGAGGGGCAGAGCCAATGTGTCAGCCAATGATCTGAGATCATTGGCTGACACATACAAACAGTGATCACAGTGACTGGCTGTCACTGTTATCACCTCCTACAGATCGCGGTAATTGGCCACAGAGGGAGTGCCTGGGTGGTACAGGCATGCCCCCCACCGCGATCTGTAGGGGGCTAATGGCTGCAGTTACATGTGTTAGCCAATAGGCTGACACATAGTAACACTGATCGCACTGACTCATTGTGTGATCAGACTGCAGCCTGACTGAGCAGATCGCGGTCACTGACCGCAGGGGCGCTGCCTGGGGGGCCAGGCATGTCCCCCGACCGCGATCTGCTGCAGGAGAATGCGTCAGGCTCCATGTGTCAGCCGATTTCAAATCGTCTGACACATGGTAAACACCGATCGCAGTGACAGCCTGTCACTGCGATCAGAAGCTGCAGACCGCGGTCCCCAGGCACAGGGGGGCTGCCTGGGGGGCCAGGCATGCCCCCCGACCGCGATCTGCAGCGGCCATGTGCCGCCGGCCACGTGGGGGGTAAGACCAATTAAGGACGGCATAGAAATAGAACGCCCTGCGGTCTTAAGGGGTTAACATATGGTATAAAAAATATAATATAGAATATAAATAAAAATAACACTTATTCGGCTATAGTCCAATAGATAGTTCTATGTGCTCACTGTTCCTCCAGGACGCGTTTCGCCAATAGGCTTCCTCAGATGGAAAAATTCTGTGTGATCTCTAAGGACTCCTTCCTGCTTTAAATAGCCCTGTTGATTGCAGCATCTCTGTCTCTGGGCTTGTGATTTTCGCGGCCAATCTCCATGGAAACGGAGATGCCCTGTGGTTCAAGCCTCCTGTTCGTCCGTTTGCTTCTGTGTATGTGAAAAAATGTTTACTTCCGGTTTCGGCTCTTTCGGCATTATGCGTTCCACGGTGCGTTCCACCATGGGACAGCATCTCCAAGTCCTTTGCTGAATTAAGTGATGAATTTCTCAAAACACACATTTTAAATACATAAAAATAATATTGTTAGACAACTTCATTCTATGAAAGGTTTTTACACAACAAAAACTATTTAGAAATATACATTTATATTAAACTTGTGCAGCAACAGAGTTTTTATTATATCCATATTAAAATATGATAGTAGGTCTGTTATACAGTTATCTCTTTTGGAGGAGGGGTAACTAAAATCCAAGAAGAGAACAAAAATATTGTAGATGAATTAAGGAGAATAATAAAATATTTTTTATAAAAAACTCCATATCCAAAGAAGTAAACCCCAATAATAAAAGCACCTTATGTAGGGAAAAGACTTATTTAAAATCTAAAAAATTTATATAAACATAAACCAGGAATGCTCATTATAAAAAAGGAAGAGTCTGCAAGGAAATGCAATAAAACTATATGTATAAAAGAGAATTAAAAAAAAAAGAAAGAAGGGTGAATAGGGGAGAAGAATATAATAATAAATTAAGTTAAGAAATGGCACATTTCGAAGTCTGAGTTTAGGGAATCAGACTATCAAATTTAAATATCCATTCCATTTCTATTTTACTTAATTTAAGATTGAAGTTACCTCCCCTCCAGTCTTGGGATATTTTGTTGATTCCCAAAAAAATAGTACCCTTTATTTCACAATTGTGGTGAGTTTTATAATGTAATGGCACGCTATGTTTTTCAAAACCTTTACTAATATTCCGGCCATGTTCTTCTATTCTTGAATGCAGGGCTCTTGTAGTTTTTCCTACATAATTAAGCCCACAAGGGCATTGCATGAGGTAGAAGGAAGGAGAAGGGAGCTGACAGGAGCTGCAGGAGAGGTAAGTAAGAGCTCTCCCTCCTACACAGCCCCATTGTCTGTATTATGGCAATATAAATATACGGTAACTCTAGGGCTGATTATGGGTTTTCAAGTATTTACCGCTGGCTGCTAGTGACAGTATATTCATTTGTTAAGCTCATTGGATATGAGTTACTATATCTCTTCTTTTGCTTGCTTTCTTAATGACTAGGAAATATCCCTTCACCCTACACAGAATAAAGTGACAAAATGGTCAAGTAAAAGAAAACAGTGATAGCAAAACATGTTACTGGCCCTTTTTTTTTTTTTATGATTATTTTTTTATTCTTTTTTTGTTGTGCATGGCATCAATTATTACAGAAATTCTTGTCCACAAATTGTGAAGAAACAACACCGTAAAGCTTAATCTACATGTATCATATTAATTATTCAAGCTAGGAAAATGCAGTGCTAGTGCTTGATTTTTAGAGGGTTAACAGGATAAACGTGAGGGTTTAGCACTGGTTAAATTAGATTAGGGGCATTGTGCCCGGGAGTATTCACATGCTTAATCTGACAGTAGAGTAAACTAAAACAAGTTGCACTAAAACAGAGTGTCACTGAGATTGAGGTCATACATTTAGCTCACTCTTGTCACAGGATGAATACTGTCCCAGCTGGTAGAGGTGTATTACCCGCTGGTACATAGGTGATGATGGCATGGTGCAACATTAAGGTAAGCTGGTTTCCATTAGTGGCATGGAGCACTCAAAGTGTGGATGCTCAGTCCTCTGTCCTCAGAGAGCCTCTAGCTCAGCCAACCCCCAGTTCGAGAAGCTCCCAGGGCACTTGATGGGGCCAGCGTTATCTCAATTTTTCTCCACGGGGGGTATCAATGCTTGATGTGTGTCCCGTTTGGTGGAGTAGTTGCTCGGGTCGCTCCGGTTACCCTCCGTTTAGTCTGGGATGCCAAAAGTAGATTGGTAGCAAGTTCTCTTGTGCAGGTTGTGTCTGTTTGCCCTCTGCCTCTTCCAGTTTTTCGCCGCTTGGTGGGTCGTAGTGTGGCGGGAGGTTGCCCAGCATGTACCTGGGTTCTGAGGCTCTGGGGCTTGCAAGGAGTCTTCCGGGTGTTTGGGTGGCGGTGCAGGTGCATCCCTGAGCGGATCTCGTGCCCGGAATGTGTCTGATTAACAGCCTTTAGTATATTCTCCCGCTTGTCTTGTGGGGTTTGGGATGTAGGTTTGCGCTGTAGTCGCCTCCAGAAGGCCCTGCAGATTTGGTCAAACTGGGTTTCAAAGTGCAGTATTGGAGCACTGAGTCCTCTGTAGCGTTGTCAGCATACAGTATGGTGGCCATGTTGGGCGCCTCGTGCGACTTGACGTCCGACTGCAGTGTACCCTGTGACAGATGAGTGCGAGTCTCCAGCGGGGACCTGGATAACCCCCACGAACACGCGGCGGCGGACATTTTAACTTATTCGAACGCGGTCAGCGGTGTGTGCAGCCAAATCTATGGAACTGTTTCCGGCTACCCAATTGCACGAACACCGCTGACCCGTACCTACTTCGACAACGCGGCTGGAGACTAAGTCCCGTTCGAAGATTCGAACGCTCGTTCGAATGGGACTTAGTCATTTTCTCGGTGTAAAATACACCGACCGCACAGCCCAAATCCATGGAACTGTTTTGGGCATGAAAATGTCCTTGCGGTTGGTCAAAAGTGACTTATATCTATCTCCCAAATGGCTGAACGGATTTGAATGATTTTGAATGATTATATTAATATTGGATGTATGGTTTTAGAGTTATGAAAGTTGGGTAAAAACTAAAAAGTATGTTTTAGACTGTACGGATAATTGGGTTACCTCTCAGGCTAAGGGGAGGAGATGTGTGGGATGTAACCATTGTGTGATTGGGTAATGTATAATTGTATGTGGGCGTCTCCCTTGCAGGGGAGAATCGCATAAAAGCAGAGTGTGTAATTAAACCAGAGTTCTTCTTCACCCTCAATCTATAGTCCTGTCTCTTATTGGGGAAATTGCTATATCACTACAAGGGATTGCTATGCTCTGCATGCTCCCTTGGATAATCACTTCTAAGCTCTTTTAAGAGCTTGTTCCTGCTTCACTCTCTTGGAAGAGAGGTTCACCCACTGGAACCTGGAGCCTTGTCGTAGGAGACGGCGAGACCCCAACCAAGCTGTGGCGGTTCGTGGGGTCTGTGGTGGTTGTGGTGCCTGCGGAGCGCTTGGAGCCCTCTGTAAGCGCTAGGAGCATCCTTCAACGGAGGTACCCAGTCGGGGTGCCAGGTGATCCGTTACACCTATGCATAGGCAACCTTCGGCACTGCAGATGTTTTGGACTACACCTACCATGATGCTTTGCCAGCATTATGGGTGTAAGAGCATTATGGGGGATGTAGTCCACAACATCTGGAGTGCCAAAGGTTGCCTATCCGTGGCCTAGAATGTTACTTGGGCATCAGTTGACTGCATTGGAATTCCCTCGCAGTTATGGCAGTAAACTGTGTTGATAACTTGATGCCTCCATTAGGACATAAAAATTGGGCTATAAGAAATGAGTGAGGACCAAAGGCAGAACTCTTTGACATTAGTTTCTGGTTTGATACATTAGTAGATTATGCATTTGCTAGACTAGTTAATTAAATAATTCTATAAATTGAAAAAAATCATACTTGCATACATATAAATACGTACTAAAAATATATTTACATTTACAAATATATCCCTCACAGAAGTTACTGCATATGCCCACCACACACTTTTTAAAAAAATATATATATTTCTCTTAGACTTTTTTAAATATATATCCTATTATATGTTATATGTCTTTAAAATTCTGTTTTATATGTGTGGTTTTGCTAGTTTTTCATAATTATTGACTATTATTATGTGGCTAATGTCTCGTCCTTTTTGTTTGATGTTTTTACTTTATGTTCCAGATGTAATTTGAGTTGAATTCTTTTTCTGCAAACATGCCACTAAAATAATACTGTTGTGTTCCTTATTTTAAAACAATAATAAAAAAAAAAAATGAAAAAGGAGAGGCTGGGCCTCTCTGAGCATGCCACTTTATGCTTTCATCATACTTGTGTTAAATATACATTAATGTGGCATAAATATTGTTCGCTTATATATTAATGTGTGATACATTTAATAATGAAAAACTGTACCATAAAAAACAGATTATAGATAGCATATATATATATATTTATATTTATATAGATATACACATATACACACTGTGTATCCATTAGTTGAGTGTACATAACCATCTTACATTAATGGTGATAGTCTATTGAAGAAAACATACACTTCTCTCCTAAAAAGACTCAAATATATTGTATAACACAACCTATGTCTCCAAATGTCTGTTAGCACTCTGATAATTGCCTGCTTTATTATGTAACCAAGGTAATTCTGATACACAAAGATTCCATGATGTCATCTTGGCTTTATGAGAAACTACATAGATAGAAAACATATTGTAAATACCATTTCTAATACAATTAGACACAATATTTTATACATTGCATATAGTCTGAAAGCATATCCTTCACAATAACCGGAAAGAACTGAAAACATTATTAGAAATCCATTTTAAAAGTACCAAAATCATTAAAGGAGTCTAGTGTTAAATGCTAGTGAAGACATCTAAAACATAGGTGAATGTTGAGGAAATACGCTAGGTTATGTTCATTGAATAGCTACCATCAATATTTTTAACTGGAGAATGTGTGAACCCAATAAATGGTAGCATGAGTGTAACTTCTATCCTACAACACAAGGTATCATTTTATATTTTAAATGTTGTACACATGCCAATATTACTGTTTTTAGTAACTATTCACAGCATTTCTTATCAATTACCATAATTACAGCAAAAGAGCTTTTGACATCAATTTGCAAAATATATAGCCACCAGTTATCCAGAAAGATCAGAAAAGAGCACAAGTCTATTTACTATGAATATTCTTTGTCTTTCAACCTTTAGTGAGGCTCTCATAAACTCTGAGGTGTATATTTACACTTTGCTTTTTATTCTAAAGAGCTGGTAAACAAACAGCAGAATTGTGGAATCATCAAAGATTCCTTGTAATGTATAATAACACTTGTAATGTATAATAAATAGTTGTATTTCTTTGTTTGAAGATAAAGTGTGTGGCCTTGTGTGAGAAAGGATGAATAGATTAGACTGAGAAAAAAGTGATTTCAACCATGTCCATATAAATTCAGTTAAATGTACAGTGTTCTTTTCCTTTTTTGTTTTTGTACTTCTTAAAACTAATGAAATGTTAAGAACAGATTATTTGTAGAGAGCAAGATACCCCTGTGGGAATGTCATTAATAAGCTACTACTTCATCTACAAGACATGATAGTGGAATATCTTGGTTCTTATCTTGTCTAGTTAAATATTTTGGTGCTGTCATGTATGTAAACTTAAATTGTGACGGGTTTCTATTGTGTATGTTGTACATTATTGAGTTTTAAGTTGCAGAACAGAACATTTGGCTTATCGACACCAACATGTTCTAGTTTCAGCACCAGATACTGCCAATAACTGGCTGTGACAATTACTGAGGATACCAGTACGTCTACGAAGCCTCAGGAGTTGTAAGCTTTGTTAGTGCAAGAAAGCGTGCAGTTGCATAGACACACATTGATATAGAAAAATTCAAGCAGCAACAGGACTATTTTCTATCAACTAAGCAGAATCTAGAATTTTTTTGTTTTGATCAGTTATCTGTGTTCAGGAGGAATTCTTTAAAGATATGTGCACATCCTTTTTAGCATAGAGATTTACAACATATATTTTGAAAAGACTTGTCATTGTCAGAAAAAACAGTCCAAGTCAGCTTTGTGCAGACAGTCTCCTCGTAGTTAGCAATCCATCCTTTGTTTCCTAGACGCACAGATTTACAGTTATATAAAAGTTAATGAATCAGTACACTTCACGATCTTTCTTTCTCACTCACTCTCTCTGATCCACATGGGTTCAATTAAATTTCATGTTTGCTTATTTAAACTTTTTTTTTCCCCCCATTTAATTGCATGAATTGAAATATGTTCTTGCAATTTAATATGCACATGGACAAAACTGAGCCATCTGCCATATGTACAGTTATACGTCCTGATAAAAGACCAGACAAGAAAACTATTTCTAGCAGTTTTTTTTTTTGTGTTATACCAACATATGAACATAGTGTGAGAGAGATTTTATTTACAAACTCATAGGAAGTGATTCATTAAAGACACTCTATGATGAAATAAAGTTTTTTTTCAATCTTCTATTGTGCAAGTATTGAACTGTCATTTACATTGGAAATATAGAACAAGCATATGAAAATCTGTACATTAATCAAGAACATAAAAAATGTATACATTGTGTTACTTTTATCTATTCAACATTTTATTAAGACACTTTCATTACCTGTTTCAAGTATCAATCAAGTCAAGTGTTTACTTATTCTTATTTTCTCATTTCTGCCTTTCAAAATGTTTGTTTTATGTAGTGTTTTTACTCATGTATGGAATAAGAAATAGAAATAGGGGACGGAGCCTAACACCCAGTGGGAACAGTCATATCTCCTGAACGCTCCCGACGTGCTAACTAAAACCACAGCAAAAACTACTTATACAGTCGGGGAACAAAAGAAGTCCATGGCTTCCTAAGAACATCCAGACCCATATGCTACCAAAAAGGCAGGCGAACTTGATAAGTATTGTAACAGTAGTCACCATCAATGGCTCCTATGTCTAAGTCACCATGTTCCCATTGTAGGTGCAGGGTGTTTATAATGTGTGTGTGTATACTGTTAATTGTTTTATGTGCTCTCCTGTCCTCCTGAGGCTTGTTACCAACTAAGTGGATTTAGCTTTGGAGCCTGTGTAGTGGCCTCTGTTGGTAGAAACAGCAATAGGCACTACCTGAATAGCAAGGCTTTTTAATTTGCATATTCAGGTAAATTTGCATGCAGGATAAATATTTGGTGTTAAATTCTGTCTTCTCCACCCCTTTATAAATATGTTATTATAATTCCCTGTATGTTTTCTGACATGTTTTAGTTATTTGTATTTTATTAAGTTTGTCACAGCAATATAAGTGTAAGGATCATATGGACTAGTCAAGAGTTAAAAATAAAGTATTACATGTTAGTTCCTTTTGGAACTGTGTGCTGTGTGGATTTTTTATGGATCAGAGTGACAGAGTCTTTGGACCTATTGGCTGGCTGCACAATCCCTCTAGCTCTGGGATAAAGCAAGAGAGCCGCAAGTGCCTTTGTGAAGGCAATAGAAATCACGTTACAGGCAGAGGTGGATACCTGTCTGGAAGAAGGGTTGCAGCAGAATAGGAAGTGGGACGATACCTGCCTGAAAGGAGAACTGCAGCCTGGTCACGTGGAAGAGCTCCTGAGAGACCCCAGTCAAGCTTCGACGACTGGGGCAGAAGCGTTATAGGGTCCCTGCAAGTGGATTGGGCAGAGGTACTCGGTCACAGTACGGGAGCTCCGTCACATATATTTCAGAGAAAGGGCCAGAATACTGTCGGTAGATGCTGAGGACAGTGAAGCAGCGCCATCTTGGACTCATGACTCTCCACCACACAGTCCAACAAACTCCAAACAGTTGGCCTATTCCAGATTGGCCACAGAGTGGATACCCTCAACGAAAACGAATCAGTTTGAGATGAACTACATAATGTGGTCAATCAACAAGACTCCATTGAAGGCAGATTCTCAGATGATGTGGAACATGGAGGACATCGATTACAGGCTTAAAGAAGAAATTTTTAAACAATCTAAAAGCTCACCAGCATTACAAATGGACACTGCCCAACTGCAAATATATCCAGATCTATCATGGATTACGCTACAAGGCAGAAGGGCCCTGCGGTCGGTTTACAAAGTCGTAAGACTAAATATCACTGGGGATATCCTTTCTTCCTAATAGTACGACATGAAGGATCCCAACTAACTATTGCCTCTCATAAGGACTTACGAGACTTTCTGAAGTCTCTCTTTTTTTTTTCTCAATGATTCATATTGCTTCTGATTGGTCCAGTTTCCTCTCTTCATTTTTATTTGATAGAGCAATTGTAACTCTGCTTCATGACCAAAGGGGAATATCTGGTGTTTTCCAGTGTCTGGTAATTGAACATTTTGCAGCCATTAAAATATGGATTATAAATTCCTGCTTATTCTTTATCAATTTGTTCAATTCCATATGTAACAGGAAATTTTTTGTACTACGGGTAAGATTTACCTCGCAATAGAATAGTTTTTTTTTTTTTTTTAAAAGATATAAAGGTGCACAAGACCACCACACATGAGGGAAATCTCCCCTATGAGTACCACATCTCCAACATATATCCAATACCATTGGATATATTTTAGCCAGTATCGAGGGCACTCTATACCACCCATTCATAACTTTATAATGTGTTTCCATTATATTTAAACAGTGTATTATTTTATTAACATAGTTTAACCCCTTAAGGACCAAACTTCTGGAATAAAAGGGAATCATGACATGTCATGTGTCCTTAAGGGGTTTAAGAATAAAGCCAGTCTTTCTTATCTATTGATATTTTTAGATCTTGTTGCAATTGTTCTATAGATTTTATAGTGCTCAGCTCTTCCATATCTTCTAGTAATTTTCTACATTGAGCAAGTAGTTTTTTTTAAATCATATTTTTCCTTTAACGGGTTCATTAATCTATCTGAAAAAAAAAAATAGGAGAGGAACAGCGCTACGGTACTGATCACAGGGGAGAATAGAGCTGCACACCTGAGGGGAAGGGTAACCCTCAAACCCTTCAAAGAATGTAGAGAACCAGATACAACAAATACAGGGTGCGCTAAGTAGGACAATGAGAGATAATAAACAAAAATAATATAAAGAGTCTCTTAAAGTACAGCGAAGACCTCGAGTGTATATTCTTCAGTTCTTGCTTTGAATCCTCAGTGGTAAATATGAAATACAAAAGCAAAAATAGAGACCAATAGTGCAAAACCGTTTTATGAAAGCTGGATCACGAACAACATAGAAGTAGAGAAGTGCCAACTCACAATTTAAAGAGCTATGCCCAGCTCTAGGTAAAACAGCATACAGTGGTATTTAATACTCCCCACATGTAGGATATAACTGGACACTTTTTTTTTTTGCTTTTGTATTTCATATTTACCACTGAGGATTCAAAGCAAGAACTGAAGAATATACACTCCAGGTCTTCGCTGTACTTTAAGAGACTCTTTATATTATTTTTGTTTATTATCTCTCATTGTCCTACTTAGCGCACCCTGTATTTGTTGTATCTGGTTCTCATTAATCTATCTGTTTGGTCATTTTCCCTTTGTATAGATTGTTATTGATTTATGTCTCTCACTGTTCAAATACACCTACCATTACAATTATAGACTAATTTTTTTCTTTGTCAGTGGTCAAACGTTCAAAATCAGCAGGGGATCAAATACTTTTTTTCCCCCTCACTGTAGTGGTTAGTATCCACCAAAAGGTATGCAAGTAATGACAACCGGTGAACCAGCATCAGGGTCATGGGTGCCCAAGACTCATTAATGCACATGGGAAACAGAGTCTAGCCATCTGGACCGATCACACAAGAGCTTCTGTAGCGCTAATTGATAATAAACGTAATGCCTGCCATGATAGAGAGGTGTCAGAACACAGAGTGCATCACAGTTTGCTGCATGTTAAGCAGAGTGCCCATGATAATCCCAGTCCACCACTGAAAGGGTCTTTAGTGGGGATGTAACTGAACCACGGAGCAATGGAAGAAGGTTGCCTGGTCTCATAAATTATGTTTTCTTTTAGATAAGGGGGATGGCTGAGTGCGTGTTAGTCATTTACTTGGGGAAGATATGGCAGCAGGGTGCACTATAGGAAGAAGGCACGCCAGCGAGGGGTGGGAGGGAGGGCAAAGTTTTTCTCAAAACTCTGTACTGGGAACTCTTCTCAACTTACACTGCTACTCATGGTATTTTGATATCATCCTATGGTATTCAATATCACCTGTACACTGATGATTACCTGATATGTCTCCTCTTCTGATGGAACGTGTCACAGACTGTCTGTCATCTATTTCTGACTATATATTTCTATATTCCTAAAACTCAACCTCTTTAAGACCGAACTTTGTCTTTTCTCCCTCTAAAGCTATATCTGTGCCTGTTTCCCTTAAGGTAAATGGATTATTGTAACCTCTATCCCGCAGGCAAATTGCCTTGGTGTGCTCTTTAATTCCGATAATTTGGATATTTTCCTTCACCCGTTACCTAAAATATATCACCAAATACTGTCGCTTTCACTTTAAAAACATTTCTAGCCACACATAGAATCTCCACCAAAATATTTAATTTAGAGGAGACTGGATACAAGCTGTTCTTATTACTATGCCTCTTAACTAGCTCATAGTATTCTCTTTTTTTGCTCCATTTGATATGTTGCAGTAGGCTGATATGGAGGATTCGGTTATGAATAGAGTTGAGTGAACCCGTACTGAAAAGTTCGGGTTCGTAACGAACATTACGGTTTTTGGACCCCGGACCCAAACACGGACATATGTTCGGGTTGGAGGTCAGTGTTCGGCGATTTAATTATGCATTTTGAAAGGCTGCAGGGCAGCCAATCAACAAGCGTTTGACTCGTGTGCCCTTAGAAGTTATCACAGCCATGCCTACTAATGACATGGCTGTGATTGGCCAGTGCAGCATGTGATCCAGCTAGTAGGGGCATGTCTATTAAACAGTGAGCAGCCTGTGGCTGCTCACTGTTAAAAAAATAAAAAAAAAATAAAAAAAATTCCCCCTCCTGAGCCCCCACCCGCAACGCGACCTATTGCCCCCACCCCTGAGCGGTGGGTGGGGGCCCTAAATAACAATTAACGCAGGACCTACTGTCCGCCCCCACCCCTATGCGGCGGGTGGGGGCCCTAAATAACAATAAGGGGGGGACCTGTTGTCCCCCCACCCCTGAGCGGTGGGTGGGGGCCATAAATAAAAATGGGGGGGGAATGATGACCTAATGTCCTCCCCCCTCCACCCCTGAGCGGTGGGTGGGGGCCATAAATACAAATTGGGGGGGGGAACCTAATGTCCTCCTTCTCCGGCCCCCAACCCTGCGCGGCGGGTGGGGGCCCTAAATAAAAACTGGGGGGGCACCTAATGTCCTCCCCCCCGGCCCCCACCCCTAAGCGGTGGGTGGGGGCCATAAATAAAAATTGGGGGGGGACCTAAATTCCTTCCCCTGGCCCCCACCCCTTAGCAGTGGGGGCCATAAATAAAAATTTGGGGAGAGCACCTAATGTCTTCCACCCCACCCCTGCGTGGCGGGTGGGGCCATAAATAAAAATCCCCCCCCAGGTGACTAGGGTTCCCCAAACCCCTAGTCACCCCCCTTCCCCCAAAAAATTACCCCTACCTACCCCCTCACCCTAAAAATAATGAGGAGGGGACCGTTAGCTAAGTACGTGTAAAAAAAAAAATGCGCGGGGTGGGGGCCAGGGGGGAGGACAGTAGGTCGCCCCCCCCCCAAATTCATATTTATGGCCCCCATCCACCCACCGCTCAGGGGTGGGGGCCGGGAGGAAGGACATAAGGCCCCCCCTTATTGTTATTTAGGGCCACCGTTTAGGGGTGGGAGCCAGGTGAGAGGACAGTAGGTCTTATTGTTATTTAGGGCCCCCACACGCCACTCAGGGGTGGGGGCCGGTGGGGGGGACAGTAGGTCTTTACTTAGTATTAGTAAATGTGGCTGAAAGACCAATTTAGGTGACCAATTTAGGTCTTTCAGCCTTTTGGTAGATAGCTCCCTAATACCGTGGGAATTAGGGAGTTATCTACTAAGCGGCTGCTTATTTTTTTGTTATTTTTAAGTGATTTCCCTATCCACATTTGTTTGCAGGGCACTTGTCCTACTCTTACCCCCATTTTACTTCATTTTGCAGCCCTCTAGCCCTTTCCAGGAGTTTTTTAGAGCCTTTTTTGTGCCCAAACATTCGGGTCCCTATTGACTTCAATGGGGTTCGGGGTCAAGTACGAGCCCGAAACCGAACTTTTTTTCAAAGTTAGGCCAAACCCGCCAGACCCAAACATCCAGGTGTCCGTTCAACTCTAGTTATGAACTCATGGAGAATCCAGTTTATACTATCCAGTCCAAGGGCCTGTAGACCCTACCTGCAAATACTAATACCTACCTCCCAACTATCGCTCAGGATATGGAACATGATAACCTTTCCCATCAGTAGATAATTTTACTGGCTAAACTGCATTAGAAAGCTTTGAGTGTAGGATTCCTTCTGTATTCATTGGAACAAGAAGGAAATACACCCCGCTAACTTTGTAGGGTTCTGGGGTTCCCACCTAATTTAGATACATTTAGTGAACTTCACTAACGCACTGCTTTATCTTATAAAGTATCTTTAGATACTTCCAGATATGCTGTTTTATCCAGCACAACCCAGGTAGGATAGACCCCATATCCCATTTTGTCTTGACAACTTACTTTTCTGACTAAGCATGTATTGGTGAAATGTAGCATTTCTATATGGAATAATGCTTTCCTGTTTAAGCAAATCCCTGGGTATTAAATGCAAAAATGGGTGATAGTCTAAAAATGGTAGCCCTCCTTGCATTCTCAGAGGTCTAACTCACTGCACATTTATAATTACTGCACAAAATAATAATAATAAAAATTGTATCAGGCATTGCTATGCCGTGTTTTCCTAGCTACAAAAAAGCCATAGTCACTCAATGGAACACAACCACAATCCCAACTTTCTCTCAGGTGTCAAGAACATTGTTAGAAAATAGGGCCTGTGAGTTTAGGTCACACTGAGAAAAACTCTGTCTAAATCCAGTCCATTAAAGCTGCAACACTCTGGGGATGTAGGGAATGCAGGAGGGAACAAATTCACAGAAATTGTCAGACAGCAGACTGAATGTTTTGTTTTCTTGTTCATGTATATAGTATGTTACTGTTCGTTCTATATATGTTTCCAGTTGTCATTCTAGAACTCACAACTATATTACCTCGATAATACTAAGACACATTGTGGAAGGTTAGTTGTATTAAAAAACAAACTATATTAATGTTTGACTGTCTCGGCTTTGTTTATCCCTTGACCAATGTAGATTCTTATATATTTGAATGTGAGGTGACTACCTTTTGAAAGTATTAACATTGTACTTCATCTTTGAAACTTTAATTAAATTGCAATTGATAAAAAAAGCATTTCACCCCTCTCACTGAGGACACAACTAAGACATTTGTCCATGTCTCGTTCTTTCTCACCTTGATTATTGTAACTCTCCGCTTGATGACCTAAATGCCTCTGCCAGACTCATATACTTTGCGTCCAGCAATTCTCACACCTCACCCCTCAGTCTCTACACTGGCTTCCTGTTTCATTTGAGATGTGGTTCTAAGTTCTCATGCTTACTTATAAAATTCTCCATAACTGTGTACCTGCTTATATCTCCTCATTCATTAGCAGATGTGCTCCAGCCCAACCCCTTTGCTCTACCGATGACCTGGTACTGTCCCGTTATCACACCTGCAACCCAGACTCTCTGTGCCTGCAAGACTTCTCCAGGTTTGCCCCATCCTTATGCACAGTCTTGTGCAAATTCAAATTTCCCAGTCTCTGCAGTCCTTCAAAAAAATGTAACACCTTTGCTCTACAGATTATCTGTTACTGTCCCATTATTGCACCTGCAACCCAGACTCTCGTCTGTAGGACTTCTCCATGTTTGCCCCATCCTTGTGGAATGCACTCCTGAGGCACATTCAACTTTCCCAGTCTCTGCAGCCCTTCAAAAAAAATCCTAAAAACACACTTCATTAGAGAAGCCCATTAGCTCTCCCCTTAACTCATCATACCTTTTTACTCCTCTGCTATCTTCCATCTACTATACTCCCTCCTCCTAAACACCCTCGGGTATATACAGACTATTTAATTCCATTTGTGTATTACTCAATCATTCTTTTAGATTGTAAGCCAATATGGGCAGAGCTTTATTTACTTACGTTGCAGTATCTCAACGTCTTGTTTACCTATTGTACGGCATTGTGGAATATGTTGGTGCTACATAAATAATTGTAAATAATTGGCGTTGTGGTGGGCTTATGCAATGTATGATCTAATACTTCAACTAAATGCCTGTTAGGTGTATATATATATATTAAAAAAATTACAATTTGTGAGCTTTAAAGCTGGCATTTAATGAGTGAGTAAATGCGCAGGATTCTGTATCTTTCATTAATTGGTTCCAGCAGCACCCTTATGATGTACGCTTGTTCCAGCAATATTTGTAATATTGCCACTGGGATCTGGTAGCCGGGGGTTGAGGGGTTGGCAGGCAAGGGTGAGATTTACTCTCGCACATGTATGAGTACAGCTTTGAGGTCTATACAGGATCTAACTAGATTGTAGGATCCTCCATAGAAATAACTAATTTCCATACACCTGTTAATGGTGACAGCTTAGGGAAGTGGCAAGGCTTGACATCGTGTCAAGCTTTGTCATGCAGAGAAAAAATACTGAGACAAAGTAGTCTGACAGTGCAGATTTAAGAAATCACCCTGACATAGTTGTTAAGGCACTCTAACAGTCCAGTTGTTAGACCTTTCCCTGTTTTGTTATGGACCATTGGTGTGGTTTGAGAACTGGATTGGGAACCATTGTTTTAGATCTGCTGTGAGTCCATTATAACCTCCTGTAACAAACTATGAGTTATCTCTGATATCGTTCTTCACTGTGCACAAGCTCTACCTTTGACTTTTTACTAAACCTCAAACCACTTGTGTAATACCATGTAGGTCCACCTCGTGCTGCCAAAACAGCTCTAATTTATGAGGCATGGACTCCACAAGTCATCTGAATGTGTTATTTGGTATCTTGCACCAAGAAATTAGTAGCAGATCCATTAAGTCCTGCAAGTTGTGAGGTGGTACCTCCATGGCTTAGATAGATGCTCAATTGGATTGAGATCTGGGTAATTTGGAGGCCAATGCAACACATTGAACTCTTTATCATGTTCCTCAAACCATTCCTGAACATTTTTTTTGCAGTGTTACAAGATATATTATCCTGCTGAAAGAGGCCACTGTCACCATGGACCATCATTGCCATGAAGGGGTGTACGTGGTCTGCAACAATCTCTAGGGAGATTTTATGTGCCTATGTAACATTAACTTGAATGCCAGGACCCAAGGTTTCCCAATAGAACACTGGCTTGTCTTCTTCCCATAGTGCATCCTGCTGCCATGTTATCCCAGGTAAGCAATGCACACAGACCTGATCTAAAAGAAAACATGATTTATCAGACAAGGCAACCTTCTACCATTGCTCCATGGTCCAGATCTGATGCTCACGTTCTCATTTAAGGACCTTTATACAGTGGACAGGGTCACCATGGGGTCCATATGCAGCAAATTATGGTGCCTCGTGTGTTCTGACACCTTTCTATCATGGCCAGCATTGATTGATTTTCATCAATGTGAACTACATTAGCTCTTCTGGGTGATCGGATCAGATGGGCTAGCCTTTGCTCCATGAGTTCATCATTGAGCCTGGGGAGCCCATGACCACCAAGCCGTTTCACCAGTTGTCCTTTATTGCACAACTTTTGGTAGCTACTAACTACTGAAAACCAGGGACACTTCACAAGAATTGCCATTTTGGAGAGACTCTGGTCCACTAATCTAGCTATTACTGCTTGACCATTTTTCCTACTTCCTACACATGAAATTAAAGATGAACTGAACTTCATTTGCTGCTTAATGATGTATCCCACCCTTTGACTTCACCTGTCAGTGGTTTTAATGTTGGGGCTGATCAATATAAGCAGGGCCGGCACGTCTATAAGGTGGCACAAGTGGCTGCCTTAGAGCGCAACGGCCCGGGGAGGCGCTAGATTGATGTGACCATCAGGAGGTGGGCGCACAGCGTGTGTAGTGCGAGTCACTATGGCACGGTGGGATGGGGGAACACTAAAGGATGGTGGGTAGAAAGAACACTATGGGACAGGGGAGGGGGACACTAGGGGGAAGAGAGAGGAATATTAAGGTGGGGACTAAGGTACAGGGGCGGGAAGGGAAAAAGAACACTCGTAGGGGAGGGACCACTAAAAGAGAAGGGAGGGAGGAACATTAAGGGGAATGCAGGGGGCACTAAGAGACAGGTAAGGGGGACAGAGGAACAATAAGGGACAGGGAAGGGAGGAGAGAGGAACACTAAGGGACAGTGGAGGGAGGGAAGAGGGACACTAAGAGACAGGGAAGAGGACCACTAATGGACAGAAAGGGGAGGGGAGAGGGCCATTTAGGGGCAGGGAGGGGAGAGGACCACAAAGGGTCATGGAGGGGGGAGTGTCACACAGGGGGACTTCAGTGGGGAGAAAGACACACAGAGGGTCATGAGGGGGGAAAAGATACACAGATGGGCCTTGGGGTGAGAAAGATGTACAGAGGGGCTGGGGATGAAGTGGCACAGAAAGGCATTGGGGTGGAAATACAAAGGGGCTGGGGGTGAAGGAGACAGCGGGGCTGGAGAAGAGGAAAAAGAGACACAGAGGGGCTGTGGGAAGATAGACGAGATGGTGGTGAAAGAGAAACACACAAAGGGGTTGGAAAGAGTAAAAGACACCAAGGAGACACACAAAGGGGCTGAGGAGTATGACACACAAAGGAGGGCTGTAAGAGATATACAAGGGAGGTGTAAGACACACAATGGGGAAAAATAGGGGATAAGATACACTAAAGAGGGGTAAGACATTTAAAAAGGGGATAAGAAACAAAAGGCGGGTTAAGAGGCACCCCACTCCCCAAAAGCATCTTCACCTGTGTACCCAAAAATCCTTGCACCAGCCCGGAATGTAAGCATAGAGGAGGAGACTGGGCAGAGGGTCAGATAGTTGAGGGGAGAAAGGAGAGATGCAATTTCTTTTTGGATGTTGTCAATCTTATCAGTGAAGTAGGATGCAAAATCAACAGCAGCTTAGTAGATTTAATGTTGTGACTGATCAGTGTAAGTTAAAATATAACTATTCAGACATGATCTGAATTGATAACCCGTGTTGCTCAAAACTGTTGTCATGCAGAAAAGTTCAATGCTTCCTTTTTAAATTGTGTAAGGATATACCAAGTAACTAGAACATACAATAACAGACATTAATTGTTGTACTGTCCTCCCACTTCTCTTTTAAGAAATACTTGATTTAAGGTTTGACAGGTTTATCACCTTATATCCCCACCCTTCATTGTCCAAAGAAGACGTTAGTGACTCAGTTATACATTCACTGTCATTGATAGTTGATATTTTGCAACCTGGCTAATTAGCAAGAATTACTTCATTTGCACAGCAACTCACTTTGTTCACACGATTTATGCTATATAATGATCATTGGTCCTCATAAATGCAGGAATTATTTTTTTCAAGCCATAGTGCTTTCTTAATAGACAAATAAATACAACTTTCTATAGGTTATGGTGGAAGGAGGCCCCTGTCTCTACCTCCTTGTGCATCATTGCTTATAACTGCAACAGTTTTTTAAAAATCACTGTAGCCATAAAAATCCTTTAGTGCCAGACTTCAGAAGAGTAAGCTATACTTCCAACCTTTTTCTTCTGTTCAAATAGATGTATGTTGTTGGCATGTTACCAGTTGTATATTGTTTATATTGTGCATGCCCTAACTTATCCTGACAAGCTCTGTGAATAAGCCTAAGTATAATTTTTGTGCATGGGAGGCCTGGTAGGAGCAGGTACGCTATTTTTCCTGACCACTAGCATAGAATGGCTTGCACAGGGATTTTTGGCTGCAGCATTAAACTATTCTGAAACTAGCAGGATATGTGTTGATTTGTCAATTTGCATAGGAGGAACCCCAATACACATTGGTCTACAGGGGTCAGGCAGCAGGCAGGAATTGGGCAGCGCCTTTGCTAGTTCAGCACAGTGTTAATTTCTGTATGAACTGGTGACTGGTATCTGTGCTGTCCATGCCCATCATAATAGTTGTTATGCATTTGCTTCACGTTCCACTTTTTGGAGATTTAGATACTGTCTAATCTGTAGACAGTTCTCTATATTGTGGCAGGAGATTGTATTTTTGAAGTCTAAGATTTGTAAATGATCTGGTAAACAAACTCAGGCTGGAACTGTTGCAAATCCACTGCCGCAGAGACGTACTAGGAATGGCAGATGGATTACTGTAGGATCTGGTAGACTTAGAGTTGTGGATAAAAGACATATTGCACAGTCTCTTGCACTACATAATTCATTTTCAGCACTTTCAGAGTGTAATGGTGTTATGGAGACAAGCTCAGGCACCAATTGTAGTGATGTTGTGGAGACAGGCTCAGGCACCGAATGTAGTTGTGTTGTGGAGACAGGCTCAGGCACTGAGGGTCAGGACCGGATTAACAGCTGCAGCTCCAGGCCTATGCCCATTAAATAGGCCCATTAATTAAAAAAAAGGATTTTTTTTTCCCAGACACTACTCTTAGGTTTTCCACCTGGCTGGTATTTTACTGACGTCGCTGTGTGTAGAGAGAGGCAGGGATTGGATGTTCCAGCATATCCCTGCCTGCCTATCTCTACTCACTGATCCATAGGGGAGCAGCTACAGAAAGTCCAGACCGCAACTCCCACCCTGCAGAAACAGCCTACAGCTCAGGGAAGGCTGCAAGGAGACATGGGGACATTGGGACACTAAGGGACATTGGGAGACATTATGACACAGACACTAGGGGACACAGACACATGGGGACACAGTGTCCCCATGTCTCCCAGCCAGTGTCCCTAGTGTCTGTGTCCTTGGTGTCTAAGTGTCCCCATGTCTCCCAGTGCCCCATGTCTCAATGTCCCCATGTCCTCCAGCCAGTGTCTCAAGTGTATGTGTCTCAGTGTCCTCATGTCTTCAAGTGTCCCCTATTTTCCCAGTGTCCCCATGTGTCTCAGCCAGTGTCCCCTAGTCTCCCAGTGTCTTAGCGAGCGCATTATTTAGACACATTTATGCGAAGCTCAAGGTACTGTCTGCACAGTATGCCCTTAGTTGGCCAGCCTGCATGAGTGGCAGGCAGCCTAACATGCATTCATGCCAGGCTGGCCTTCCAATTCTTTGGGCAGACATGCCCCCTTTTTTGGCATGTTCGCCCCTTTTGGCAGGTTACGTGATTTGCGTCCGTGGCACACCCTTTTACCGCCCCTATTGACTTCCTGCTTCACTGGACACTGCTGTTAGGGGTTATGGATTTACTTGAAAGATGAAAACATAAATTAGAGAGAGATTAGCATAGGGTATGTGTTTTCTTATGGCTGCTGTTTTCTTTCGCTCCAGCACCATCTACTTCAGATACATGATGCTTGGTAGTGTTTTAGTGTTTTTGGTCGATAATTAGGCCCATCAGAATTGTCAGCACCAGGCCCACTGGGCTCTTAATATGTCCCTGCTGAGGGTAGTGGGGTTGTGGAGACAGGCTCAGGCACTGAGTGTAGTGGTATTATGGAAACAGGCTTGCAGACTATGGTAAGGCCTATTAGAAAGCAGTTGTTGTTGTGGGATTCTATCATAAGAGGTCTGGAGCTGGACAATTGTGGTCTTGTCAGATGTCTTCCCGGAGCTACTGCTCACAGAGACAGGAAACATATTTGTAATATTGTTAAGTGAGCAAAGCAGGAAGGTTAATTGGATGTACTTGTCCATCTAGGGACAAATTACTTTACCAAAAAGATGGTTTGCATCTTTCTCAAAAGGGAACAAATGTTCTCAGTGAGCAGTTCAGAGGTTTTGCTAGGATGTATTTAAAGTAGGAGGCGGAGGGGGGGCAAAACGGTGATGAAACATCAATCCAATTGCCCACCCAAAACAAGGACAGAAAGTGCCTGTAGCAAGTGTATTAAAAAATGATAAGCTTAGAGTCATGTCTGAAAATGCTTGCAGTTTAGGGAGTAAGATCCATGAACTTGTGGCAATAATGGTAACTGATAATGTAGATTTAGTCGTTGTTACTGAGACATGGTATAATGAGAAAAATGACCGGAACATAGCAATAAGAGGGTACTCTTTAGATAGAAAAGACAGGGAAGGCAAAAAAGGGGAGGGGTGGCCCTGTACATGAAGGATAGCATAAAATCTAGCCTAAAAAAAGTTAGTGAGGCGAACATAGAGTCCGTTTGGGTTATGTTAGAATTTAGTCTTCCTGATGTGAAATGGAAAACCAAAATAGCTGCTTGTGCCAGGAGCAGACATATTCTAAACTCCTTACTGGGATTGTCTCTAAAACAAGTTGTTGAGGAGCCAACTCTTAAGGAGGCCATACTAGATTTAGTGTTAACAAATAGAGATTTCGTATCAGATATTACTGTAAATGAAAGTTTAGGATCCAGTGATCATCAGTCAATGTGGTTTAATATAAGAACAGTGACTGAGTCACACCACACAAAAACAAAAGTTTTAGACTTTAGAAAAACAGACTTTTCTAAAATTAGACTATGTGTAAAGGATTCATCAGAGTGGAGCAATTTAAATGGAGTCCAAGAGAAATGGGATCATTTAAAAAGTTCACAGCTGAAGGCAACAGAAAATTGCATCAGGCTTGTCAGTAAAAGCAAAAAATTAAAAAATAAAAAGTTAGCATGTAGTAATTCTAAAAAAAACAACAGAGTGGGGAAGACAAAATTATCTATACGATTAGGCAGAAAGAGGCTAAGCAAGTTATAAGAGCTTCCAAATCACACATAGAAGAGAAAATAGCACAGTCAGTAAAAAATGGGGACAACACATTTTTTAGATACATAAATGAGAAAAGGAAAGTAAAACAAGGATTTAGTTAGATTAAAAACAAAAGAAGGAAGGTATGTAGAAGAGGATAAAGTTCTAGCTAACTGCCTTAATGAATATTTTTGTTCAGTATTTTCCCAATTGAAAATTAAGGAAAGGGGCATCAGTTAAGAAAAAGGACAAATTAGCCATTTGTTACATGTGAGTTTACAGAGCAAAAGGTTCTATTTCAACTGTCAAAAGTAAAGACAAATAAGTCAATGGAGCCTGATGGAATACACCTAACGTTATTAAAAGAGATTAGTGATGTACTAGCAAAACCATTAACTTTATTAAATCAATTATTGTTAACAGGAGTAGTCCAACAAAATTGGAAGTTACCGAATAGGATAGGATTGTTGAACATCTAAAATATGGATTTCAAGATCAGAGATAACATGGGTTTACTTCATGGAGATCATGCCAAACTAATCTTATTGAATTTTTAGATTGGGTAACTAAAATAATAGATCAGGAAGGTGCAGTAGACATTGCTTACCTAGATTGTAGTAAGGCTTTTGACACTGCTGCACATAGAAGGCTTATCAATAAACGGCAATCTTTAAGTTTGGATTCCAATGTTGTTGAATGGGTAAGGCAGTGGCTGAGTGACAATCAACAGGGGGTTATAGTCAATGGAGTATATTCGAAGCATGGGCTTGTCACCAGTGGGGTACCTCAGGGATCTGTACTTGGACCCATTCTCTTTAATATTTTTATTAGTGATATTGCAGAATGTCTTGATGGTAAGATATGTCTTTTTGCTGATGATATTAAGATATGTAACAGGGTTGATGTTCCAGGAGGGATAAGCCAAATGGCAAATGATTTATTTCAACTAGAAAAATGATCAGAGTCCTGGCAACTAACATTTATTGTGGATAAGTGCAAGATAATGCATCTTGGACGTAAAAACCCAAGGGCAGAGTCCAGAATATTTGATAGAGTCCTAACCTCAACATCTGAGGAAAGGGATTTAGGGGTAATTATTTCTGATGACTTAAAGGTAGGCAGACAATGTAATAGAGCAGCAGGAAATTCTAGCAGAATGCTTGGTTGTATAGGGAGAGGTATTATTATTATTATTATTATTATTATGTTACATATTTATATAGCGCCAACAAATTCCGCAGTGGGTGGACGAACAGACATGTAGTTGTAACCAGACAAGTTGGACACACAGGAACAGAGGGGTTGAGGGCCCTTCTCAATAAGCTTACATGCTAGAGGGAGTGGGATAAAGTGACACAAAAGGTAAGGATAGTATTAGACTAATGACAGTTGCAAGAGAGGAAACAGTCTGGAGCTATTAACAGTTTAATTTATACGCTTTTATGAAGAAGTGGGTTTTTAATGATTTTTAGAAGGAGGTAAGCATCTAATGGAGGAGGAAAGTGAGTTCCACAGGAACGGCGCAGCCAGGGCCGGTGCAAGGATTTTTGGGTACATAGGCGAAGATGTATTTTTACGCCCCCCCCCCCCCCCATTCAAAAATAACATCTTCACCTATGTGCCTCTTAACCAGCCCCTCTCCCCGTCCATTATTGGTCCCCTCCCTTCCCTGTCCCTTAGTGTTCTTCTGACAGTCACACACACTCAATGACAAACACAGAGACTCACTGATCTGACACACACACTGATTGACACTCATTGACAGACACACTGATAGTCACACACAGACTCAATGACAAAGATACTCTCACTGATTTGACAGACACTCACAAACACACACTCCCATGCAACACTCATACAATCACTCACAGACACACATACACTCACGCACACACTCACAGTCACTCACAGACACATACACTCACTCACGCACACACTCACAGACACACATACTCACTCACGCACACACTCACAGTCACTCACAGACACACATACACTCACGCACACACACACAGACACACATACACTCACTCACGCACACACATACACTCACTCACGCACACACTCACAGTCACTCACAGACACACATACACTCACGCACACACACACAGACACACATACACTCACTCACGCACACACTCACAGACACACATACACTCACTCACGCACACACATACACTCACTCACGCACACACTCACAGTCACTCACAGACACACATACACTCACGCACACAGACACACATACACTCACTCACGCACACACTCACAGACACACATACACTCACACACAGTCACTCACAGACACACAGTCACTCACAGTAACACATACACTCACTCACGCACACACACAGAGACACATACTCACAGACACTCACTCACACACAGACACTCACACACACTCACTCACACAGAGACACATACACACTCAGACACACAGACACTCACTCACACACTCACTCACACAGAGACACATACACACTCACAGACACTCACTCACACACACAGTCACTCACAGTAACACATACACTTACTCACGCACACACACACACAGACACTCACTCACACACACTCACACACACAGACACTCACACACACACAGACACTCACACACACACACAGACACTCACACACACACAGACACTCACACACACACACACAGACACTCACACACAACGAGACACTCTAACACAGACACTCTAACACAGACACTCTAACACAGACACTCTAACACAGACACATCACATACATTCACAAATTATTTTAATACATAAATAATATCCACCCAGCCTCCCTACCTGGAGAGCTGGTGTGGATCATTCCCTGGGGTCCAGTGGGGCTGCTGGGCGGCGTGCGGCAGGGAGCTCTAACCTCTCTGCTCTGCTCCCTCGCGGGCTGTCTGCTGATGCCGCGGGAGCCGGAATATGACGTCATATTCCGGCTCCCGCGGCATCACTAGACAGCGCGCGAGGGAGCAGAGCAGAGAGGTTAGAGCTCCCTCGCAGCGCCTGATCGCAGCACTGCCGCGCCGGGGGCGGAGATGGTGGCCGGCAGGAGGGAGAGCTTCCCTCCTGCCGGTCACTGAAATCTTGCGCCCCCGGAGCCGGTGCGCCCTAAGGCGGCCGCCTGTGCCGCCTTATGGACGCGCCGGCCCTGGGCGCAGCCCTGGAGAAGCCTTGAAGGCAAGCATCAGCTTTGGGAGTATGGACAGAAGATGGACGTAAGTCTTCAGCAGAGCGTAAGGGCTTAGACGGGACATACTTGTGTATTAGGGAGGATAGATAGGTGGGAGCAGTATTATGTAAAGATTTGAAAGCAAGAACCAGAATTTTAAATTGAGCCCTATATCTTACAGGAAGCCAATGTAGGGACTGACAGAAGGGTGAGGCGTGGGAGGTGCGGGCAGACAGGAAAATGAGCCTGCTTGGTGGAGCTGATGGTAGCACCATTGACTTGGAGGGAGACAGACACAGGAGTAGTAACACTTGAGGGTGAGGGAGGAAAGGCCAGAATTTCAGTTTTGGTCAAGTTGAATTTAAGGAAGTGGACAGCCATCCAGTCAGAAATAGCAGAGAGGCAGTCAGAGACACTAGTCAAGAGGGATGGGGAGAGATCAGGAGAGGACAGGTATATTTGTGTGTCATCCGCATAGAAATGAAGCCAAAGGAGCTAATGAGTTTACCAAGGGAGGCAGTATAGATAGAGCACAGTAGGGGACCAAGGACTGAACCTTGGGGGATACCAACAGAGAGGAGTTGGGGAGAAGAAGCAGAGCCAGAGAAAGAAACACTGAAAGAGCGATGGGAGAGGTAGGAGGAGCACCAGAGAGAGCAATATCTTGTAGACCCATATTGCGGAGGATGAGAAGAAGCTGTTGATGATCAACAGTGTCAAAAGCCGCAGACAGGTCAAGGACAATTAGGATAGCGAGATCATCATTGGATACTTTGGTCAATTTCCACAGAGTGCTTAGCGCGGAAACCAGACTGAAGCGGGCCTAGCAGAGAGTTGGACTCGAGGAAGTCTGTCAATATCGCATACACAACTCTTTCATGGATAGGACGGTAGTTGGATGGGGTGTTAGGTTCAAGATTGGCTTCTTTAGAACTGGGGTTACAGTTGCATGTATGAAGTATTAGGAGTAGAAAGAGGGAAGTGCTCATTCCATTGTACAGAACACTGGTGAGACCTCACTTGGAGTATTGTACGCAGTACTGGAGACCGTATCTCCAGAAGGATATTGATACTTTCAGAGAATGGCTACTAAACTGGTTCGTGGATTGCAGGATAAAACTTACAAAGAAAGGTTAAATGAACTTATCATGTATAGATTGGAGACTAGACAGAGGGGATATGATAGAAACATTTAAATACATAAATGCATAAAGGGAATCAACACAGTAAAGGAGGGGACTATATTTAATAGTAGAAAAACTACCACAACAAAAGGACATAGTCTTAAATTTGAGGGGCAAAGGTTTAAAAATAATATCAGGAAGTATTACTTTACTGAGAGGGTAGTGGATGCATGGAATAGCCTTCCAGCTGAAGTGGTAGAGGTTAACACAGTAAAGGAGTTAAGGCATGCGTTTGATAGGCATAAGGCGGAGAAGTATAAGATAAGGCCAGGGACTAATGAAAGTGTTACAAAAACCTTATTGAACTATGTGCCTTTAAATGTTATTTTCACCTGTCTGACTTATTTGCAGTCGTTGGTATGGTTCAGCACGAATCCTTTGTGTAAACGTATGGGTGGCCGCCATTTCAGGACTTTGCACGTGTTCGCGGCCATCTTACGTACGACCAGCGGTGTTTGCCAGCAATCGTCTGGAACTAAAAACGGAGACGCACCCAGGCGAACACCGCTGAGACCTCCAGGATAGCATAACTTCGTGCTGGACCTACCGAGCGGCCCACCGTTCGGTAGGACGTTTACTCTTCGCAAGGGGGGTACAGCGACCCCCAGGATACCTATGGATGGCAATGGGTTCGTGGAGTTTCACCGTACGAACGGAGACCGACCGCAAGGCCTAAACGTGTGGAACCATTTTCGGCCAGGAAGTCTGTGCGGTCGGTCAAAACTTTGAAAACCCATAACTCTCGAACCGTTCATCCGAACGGGTTGGTTTTCGGATATGTTGCTCCCCTGAACGAGATCTGTACAGCGGTGTAGGATTTAAAGGGGTACCCCCTGGTTTTGGGGTACATCCAGAACTTGGTTAAAAATATGTACTACATAATTATGTTAACTGTTTATCTGAGGGGAGGAGATGTGTGGGAGGTATCCAATATGTGATTGGTGATTTTATGCCTCCCCCTGGGAGTATCCTTTTTGTATGTAACCACAATAAAAAGCAGGCTGGTCAGCCCAGTCCTCAGTTCTTACTTGACCCTCAAATCGCAGCCTCGACTCGTTTTGTTGGGCAGAAAGGTATCCTAGCTATGCTATAGCTAGTGGGATTATTCTACACTTACAGGACTCTTATGGAATATTAGGGAAAGCAGCTCTCTCCTCTTCAGCAACTAGGAATCCAGACGACTAAGCGGTCCAGCTCTCAGCAAGCCTAAGGGTAACCGTAACATTTGGTGGCAGCGGCGGGATTATCCTGGATTTCCTAGGAGAGGTACGGAACGGATGGAGAGCACCTACACAAAATTGAAGCGTACCACCCTAAAAGATTTACTGGAAAGCAGAGGAGGGTACGCCAGCAACCGGCCAAGGAGAGAACTGATCGCAGAACTGACCGAACTGGATCAAAGCTTCACAATGGCGGAAACACCAACCACGAATGGTGACGAAAAGGCAAGGATTGTTCGGGAGAGGCTCTCCCTATACGGGCCAAACCCACCTATAGAACTAGTACAGCAGTTGATGGCGGAGGCAGACGAGGATATACGAAAGGCCCGAGCCCACGCACTTGACCTAGTAAACGCACAACGCAATGCTGAAGCCCCGCAGGTAATCGTTCCTGTCGAAAACGCTGGGAAGCCCAAGATACCCTTTGCGGCATTTAGATCCTTCCTAGAGAGCGAGACAGGAATTGATGAATACTTGGCGGACTTCGAAAGGCAATGCGCCCTGCACCAGATTCCCATCAGAGAGTGGCCCACGATCCTGTCTGGGAAACTATCCGGGCGAGCCCTGGAAGCTTTTCGTACCTTGGGTACTGAGGAAGTGACACAGTATGAGCGAGTTAAAGAGACACTGCTAAGACGGTACGCTGTAACTCCAGACACGTATCGCCGGCAGTTTCGAGGCACGAAAAAGAAGCCTAACGATACCCATATGGAATGGGCGCACCGAATGCGGAGAGCGGCAAATCACTGGATGAGCGGAAGTAAAGCTGTGACTGGTGAGGAAATCTTACAACTGTTTCTCTTAGAACATTTTTATAATGGCATGGAGCAGCAGGGGAAGGAGTGGCTGCGAGACAGGCGACCTTCCACCCTAGAAGAAGCAGCCAAATTAGCGGATGAACATTATGATTCACGTCTTCACGAGCCAACGAGCTACCGGGCTCCAGCACGGGTTGAGCCCAGAGAGGTTTACCGTGCCCCTCCTCGTACGGAGTTCCGAGCCCCGGTACCCGCAGGGCCCACCCGACACGCAGGGCCACCCAATAACAACTCTGATCGTCCCAGACCAACTTGCCACCGATGCAAGCAACCAGGGCATTTCATGGCTAATTGCCCTCTTAACACGCACCAGACACCCAGGAATTACAATTACCCCTCTGGGCCATACCGTTCTGCCCGCGCCCTCTGTGTTAACCAAGAGGCCTCGATGGAAGAATATTTGGGGCCGCTTCACGAGGCAGACCCTGTATATGCTGCTTCAGATAACCGCCAGCACCATCGGCAGAAGGTATGGCTCGAAGGGAGATCTACCGAGGGGTTGAGGGACACAGGAGCTACCATCACACTGGTGCAGAGTCATTTGGTGCCAGAACACAAGCGGTCAGGGCAGACCGTGGCCGTTAGAGTGGCGGGGGGGGATGTGTACAAAATTCCGACCGCTAAAGTACATCTTGATTGGGGAGCGGGAAAGGGGGCTGTGAACGTGGGCATAATGGATAATTTACCTGCTGAAGTACTACTGGGCAACGATTTGGGCCCCATGACTTCTGCCTATGCTCCAGCGTACAACAACGAGGCGAACCCAGTGACTACCCGAGCACAAGCCCGGACGGACCGAGAACCCTCACCAGTGCGGGAGACCCAGGTAAGACCGACCCCGACTGTTCCTGACATGTTAGGCCCCATACCCTGGGACACCCCAGATACTTTCGAGACCGAGTCTAGGAATGACCCGACTTTACAAAAATACCGGGAACGAGCAGAGACCGGGGGGAGCGGGGCAGATAACGAAACTTTTCTATGGGAAAAAGGCAAACTATACCGCTTGACAGAGAAAAAGGGACAACGTAGGCGACAGCTGGTAGTGCCCCACAAATACCGTCGAGAAATCCTCAAGATAGGACACGACATCCCCTTGGCAGGTCATCTAGCTGTAACCCGTACGCTACACCGCATTACCCACACATTCTTTTGGCCAGGAGTACACGCTGATGTTAGGACTTATTGTAATACTTGCGATGTGTGTCAACGAGTAGGAAGGCGGGGCGATCACCCTAAAGCCCATCTAGTCAATATGCCCATCGTAGAGGAACCCTTTAGCAGGGTTGCTATTGACCTAGTAGGACCACTGGCCACCCCTAGTCCATCCGGTAAGCGCTACATCCTTACCGTAGTGGACTACGCTACCAGGTACCCCGAGGCTGTCGCCCTGTCCAACATCCAAGCGGATACGGTAGCGAATGCACTGGTACAAGTGTTCTCCCGGGTAGGATTTCCAAAGGAAATCCTGTCGGACCGAGGCACCCAATTCACAGCCGAATTGACCCAACAACTCTGGCAGGTCTGCAAAATTAAATCCCTTCTGAGCTCCCCCTACCATCCCCAGACGAACGGACTTTGTGAGAGGTTCAACGGAACCCTCAAGCAAATGCTCAAAACGTTCACTCAGGAATACCGAGATTGGGAACGCTTCCTGCCGCACCTCCTGTTTGCCTATCGGGAGGTGCCCCAGGAAACGACAGGGTTCTCCCCCTTTGAGTTGCTCTACGGAAGAAAGGTACGGGGCCCCCTAAACCTGATCCGGGAGCACTGGGAGGGAGAGACAGAAACTGACGGTGTCCCCATTGTGCCATACGTGCTGGAACTCAGAGACCGAATGGAGCAGCTAGCCAGATCCGTGCAGGCTAACCTCCAGTCGGCCCAGAGAAGACAGAAGGTATGGTACGATCGGGGGGCCCGGAGGAGAATCTTTACCATAGGACAAAAGGTGTTGGTACTTAAACCGGTAAAGACAGACAAATTGCAAGCATCCTGGCAGGGCCCCTACCAGATTGTAGAGAAACGGGGCGACACAACTTATGTCATAGCCAGTTGCCACGACAACAACCTTAGGAGGACGTTCCATGTAAACATGCTCAAAGAATACTTGGAGCGACCCGAGAACGTGACAGCCGTATGTTGTCCTCCCCAGGAAGACCCCGACAGTCTACCCATTCCCGACCTATTAGAAAAAAGTCCCCCCACAGGGATAGTAACCCAGGTTCAGATAGGAGACCGACTTAGCCCCACTGAAAGGGAGCAGCTCAATACACTCCTCCAGGCCAAACACCTCACCTTCTCCCAGAAGCCAGGGTACACTACCCTAACTACCCACCAGGTCGATACCCCCGGGCAAACACCCTTACGCCAGCCCCCGTATCGCATACCCGAGGCAGTTAGAACAGGAATGAAGCAGGAGATAGATGAGATGCTCCAACTCGGGGTGATTGAGCCCTCCGATAGTCCCTGGGCCTCCCCGGTTGTCCTGGTACCCAAGAAAGATGGGACAACCCGGTTCTGTGTAGATTACCGGAGGCTCAATGAAAAAACAGTGACGGACGCGTACCCTATGCCCAGGGTAGACGAGCTACTCGATCGTATAGCCAGGGGAAATTACCTGACCACTATCGACCTCTGCAAGGGTTACTGGCAGATTCCCCTGGCCCCGGAGGCTATCCCCAAGTCGGCATTCGTCACCCCATTCGGCTTATACCAGTTTAAGGTAATGCCGTTTGGGATGAAGAATGCCCCAGCTACATTCCAGCGCTTGGTGGATAGGCTCCTGGATGGCTTCCAGAGTTTTGCCTGTGCATACCTGGACGACATAGCGATTCACAGTGAGTCCTGGGAGGACCACTTAGCTCATGTAGGAATGGTTCTGGATCAGATCCGGGCTGCTGGCCTGACTCTGAAACCAGAAAAATGTCACTTTGGGATGGCCGAGGTACAATACCTGGGTCACCGGGTGGGGTGCGGAAAACAGCGACCAGAGCCAGCCAAGATAGAAGCTGTTGCCAATTGGCCCACCCCCATCACTAAAACCCAGGTTCTAGCCTTTCTGGGCACGGCAGGGTACTACAGACGATTTGTACCCGACTACAGCACACTTGCCAAACCCCTGACTGACTTGACCAAGAAAAACTTACCTCGACAGGTCCTGTGGTCTCCCCACTGTGAAGAGGCTTTCCAGGCCCTCAAAAACGCTTTGGTTAATGCTCCTGTCTTGGCGGCTCCAGCTCTTAATAAACGTTTTATCGTCCATACAGACGCTTCCATGTTCGGGCTGGGAGCCGTCCTCAGCCAAGTAGGTGAAGATGGAGGGGAGCACCCCGTTGCCTACATCAGCCGGAAGCTCCTACCCCGCGAAGTCAGCTATGCAGCGGTCGAAAAGGAGTGTTTGGCCTTGGTGTGGGCATTAAAGAAATTGACTCCCTATTTATATGGACAAGAGTTCACTCTGGTCACCGACCATAACCCGTTGGTGTGGCTAAACCGGGTCTCTGGAGATAACGGCAGGTTATTACGTTGGAGTTTATCATTGCAACCCTTCAATTTTACTATTACCTACCGACCCGGGAAACAGAATGGCAACGCGGACGGGTTGTCCAGACAAACGGACCTCAGCCCAGCATAACCAGCGGTCTGGACAGCCTTAGTCTGCCCCGAAAAGGGGTCAGACGGTGTCTGCCAGAGTGTTCCACAAAAAGGGAGCACTGTTACAAAAACCTTATTGAACTATGTGCCTTTAAATGTTATTTTCACCTGTCTGACTTATTTGCAGTCGTTGGTATGGTTCAGCACGAATCCTTTGTGTAAACGTATGGGTGGCCGCCATTTCAGGACTTTGCACGTGTTCGCGGCCATCTTACGTACGACCAGCGGTGTTTGCCAGCAATCGTCTGGAACTAAAAACGGAGACGCACCCAGGCGAACACCGCTGAGACCTCCAGGATAGCATAACTTCGTGCTGGACCTACCGAGCGGCCCACCGTTCGGTAGGACGATTACTCTTCGCAAGGGGGGTACAGCGACCCCCAGGATACCTATGGATGGCAATGGGTTCGTGGAGTTTCACCGTACGAACGGAGACCGACCGCAAGGCCTAAACGTGTGGAACCATTTTCGGCCAGGAAGTCTGTGCGGTCGGTCAAAACTTTGAAAACCCATAACTCTCGAACCGTTCATCCGAACGGGTTGGTTTTCGGATATGTTGCTCCCCTGAACGAGATCTGTACAGCGGTGTAGGATTTAAAGGGGTACCCCCTGGTTTTGGGGTACATCCAGAACTTGGTTAAAAATATGTACTACATAATTATGTTAACTGTTTATCTGAGGGGAGGAGATGTGTGGGAGGTATCCAATATGTGATTGGTGATTTTATGCCTCCCCCTGGGAGTATCCTTTTTGTATGTAACCACAATAAAAAGCAGGCTGGTCAGCCCAGTCCTCAGTTCTTACTTGACCCTCAAATCGCAGCCTCGACTCGTTTTGTTGGGCAGAAAGGTATCCTAGCTATGCTATAGCTAGTGGGATTATTCTACACTTACAGGACTCTTATGGAATATTAGGGAAAGCAGCTCTCTCCTCTTCAGCAACTAGGAATCCAGACGACTAAGCGGTCCAGCTCTCAGCAAGCCTAAGGGTAACCGTAACAGAAAGTATTTAGAAAATTTGGCAGACTAGATGGCCGTCACATTCTATACACCCTAGTGGACTTTGGTATCTGAAGCCAACCACACTGCCAAATTACAATGAGATATCCCTGGAGGTGTTGGAAACAGGGTCTGCATCTTATAGGCACTCACAGATCTCTGTGACTATTGTTTCATATTGTGAAGGTTATACTGATGGAATTTTCAGGGATATTTGAAGATACACCTTGGACATGCAGCAACGTCCAACGGTAAAATCTCTTTATATATATAATGCTTCACTGAGATATGTGAGTTTCATGCTCATAAAAATACCAATTATTTTTTCTTGCACTCCAACGCCAAAAGTTGCCAGACCTTCCCTGGGCATTTTTAAAACTGATTAATCCAAGTGTACAGCACTAATGTACAAGTTAGTGTACAGCTTTCCAAATAACATAGTTGCATAGTTGTCTGGGTTAAAAAAAAATAAAGTCTGTCTAGTTTAACCCTGAAGCTCATCCTTTAATGCTGTTTATCCAAAAGAAGGCAATAATTTCCAATTATTTCACCAAAAGGGAAAACAAATTCCTTAGTAACTCCATAATAGAAATCAGATTTTTCCTTGAATCAACCACCTGTTTACATGCATATGAATTATATCCTTAAATGTTCTGTTTATGCAAAAAAGCATCTACTTCTTTTTCAAATGTATCTATAGAATCTGATAAGACAAAGATTCCACATCTGTATTGCCCCCTGCTGATTTTGAACGTTTGACCACTGACAAAGAAATTATCAGTCTATAATTTTAATGGTAGGTGTATTTTTACAGTAAGAGACAAAACAAAACAAAAATATCCATAAAAATGCATGTCAAAAAAATATATAAATTGAGTGATACAGACTCATTTGTATCCAGCATTGAACAAAAGATTGTCCCTGAGGTAGTCCCTGACAGGGACGAAACGCGTTGGACTACTACTGAACATATTTTTCATCATCTGCTATTATTTACTTTGATGTAAGTAATAAATGCTGCTTTTTGTACTTTATCTACTCAGTTACTTCATCATTTTCTTGCATTTTTCTATCTTTTGTATGAGATTATCATCTATTCAGCATTGAAGCAAGAAGACACACACCAATATATTTCTGAAGGCACTTTATTTGATGTCAAAGTGTGAGTGATCACTTGGTACTTTATTTTATATCCAGTATTATTATACACAGTGTTGCACTATGTTATATTTTTACTTTCCCTAGCTGGAATAGCCCTATACTATACATGTGTTGAATTGAAGATAGGAGGAGATCTTCGGGCATATCCTATGCTATTGAGGGAAGTTGCTAATATTTATATTTTCCACTAGAATCACTTTTTGGGAGAAACAGTGTTATTGCATGTGGACACCAGAAACACTTTTTGTAAATTTGTGAGTTTGTGAGAGACACTATTTTATCAATTTATTTTTGTTGTGCATGTGACTACAAGGCCAGTGTGCAGTGCCACAACAGCAACTGCATGCCGTCTGGAAACAATCACAACATAACATCTAGTCGCACCGTGCGTTAGTGCGTTAGTGAGGCACTTGACGCGCAATATTACTTCCGCGTCACGTGGCCTCACACCGTGTGTTAGGAGAAATCTATTAATAGCACGGCGTCCAGCTGCATCTTGCGTAGGGAAAGTGCCTGTTATCTCTAATTGAGACTGGTGGACAATTAGGCAGCAAAGGAGGGAGGGATTCCAATTAAAAGGGGAAGATTTATGAAAGCTAACAAAGCTGTTGTAAGGCTGCATATGGCAGCCATGTTTTTGTGTTTGAACAAATCAAATAAGTGGCCATGTTGGTATTGAATCAGTGAATCTATATGAGGAAAGTTCAGTATCTGCATGCAGAGGGAGGAGACACTGAATGTTTGGAGGCATTTTAGGCAGCCATGACCCAGGAAGGATCTCTAACAGCCATCTGAGGAGTTGCCAGTGAAGTTATCACTATGTCAGGGCGGTCCCCTCTCCCCTTACCTGTCAGCGAGCGGCGTCCTCTCCTCTTGACACGCCGCTCGCATCCTCTTCCCCTCCTCCCAGCGGCAGCATGTATAACGCTGCACGCTGGGAGACCGCACTTATATCTGAACGCCGGGGTTACTCACGTGACCAGGCGTTAAAGCTACAGCACAATAATCACAGTGGGCGGTATAGATATCCCTCACGTGTGATTGTTAATTCTGATTGGAAGTTATCCAATCAGAATTAACCACAGGATTTAAATACTTACCTTTCCTGTCTCTCAGTGCCCTGTTGTGGTCTTTGCTTGCTAGTATTGCTACTGAACTTATGTTTCTCTCTGATTACGTACTATCTGGCTTGTTTATCTGACTTTGTGACTTTCTCCTACCCTTTGACCTCGGCTTGTCTCTCGTTATCCCGTCTTCTGGTTCCCCTTACTCGGCTTGTCTCCTGACTATTCTTTGTGTGCTCAGCGCAGCCACTCTAAGGTCCGGTACTGCACCTTTTCTCTGTGTGTGTGTTAGCGTGTTTGGTTGCCGGAATCGTGATACACTAGGCTGTAATGTAAACATTGCATTTTCTCTGAAAATACAGTGTTTACAGCAAAAAGCCTGAAGGTAATGATTCTACTCACCAGAACAAATTCAATAAGCTGTAGTTGTTCTGGGTACTATAATGTCCCTTTAATGCCGGTCAAGTGTTTCCTGTGTTCTTAGATTTAAAGTGCATAGTTTTAGATTTTATTGTGTGATCTGTGGTTTTACAGACTATACATTTATTACATTTAAAATAACCTTTAGCTTTAGGAAAAAAGGAGGAGGAGTTTCCGTTACCACTTTCTTTTTTGTAGTTTTTAGTAAGGGTAGATTTGGCGCTTGGTGCTCCTCTAAAAACAATGTGTCTGTGATAATATCTTTCAAGGTATCATCCTTTTTTAATATATGCCAATGTGTTAAATCATTCACAGTATGTTGCACAACAATTTGTAACAGTAAACAGTTTTGAAGTGTATGCTATGTAACGCACTGGAGATTAATAACATTTTGTTCATTTCAAGTAGGTTGCGAACAGGGTCTATATCGGTCTATATCTAGCTATCCTGAAGTAGGGGTTAGTAGGGCAACAGTATAACATGATGGCTAGTTGTACTAATGAGAATGGTATCTGCATATGACACGCTATTTAACTAGACTGTCAGGTCTTTCTTCGCTTCGGGATATCGTGCTGTAGGTCCTAGGGTGCTTCTAGAGACCTGTGCGGTAGGGCTTAGGGCACGGTGTCAAGGGGAGAGTGGTTTCCTCTGTGAAGCAGGGAGTGTTTGCGTATTTATTATTGTTATACCGCCTTAGCATAGTCTGTTTGTCTTTCATTGCGCTGTCAGCACTCAGGAGGGGTGTGCTGGCTCTTGTTATCTAATTTGGGCGTTTGAGTCGTTGTGTGCCCTGTCTTTCTGCAGGTTATAGGGGGTAGCGTTGTTAGGTGTTAGGGGTAGGGTAGGAGATATTGTTGGGAGGGATGCCAATTTTTTAATGACTTTTTTCACAACATTACTTTTGTTGTTGAATTCAAAAAGTAATTGGCAATGAATGAGGGTAATTTTTTTGTCTTTGTATTGTAATAGATCGTTACTATCTTTTTGTTTTATTAACCTTTTCTGTGAATCGTTTTTTTTCTATAAATTTGTTCATCATTAGTTGGGCTTTTTCATCAAAATCACTGGTACAGGAGCAGTTCGAAATAGGACCCCCCTCTACCATCAGGCCAGTATACAGGCCAGCATCACTGTTTCACGGACCTGGTCGCTCATGGAGTCCAAGTCCTTCCAAGTATGGGAGAAACAGGAAGCCCTGATGTTGTAGTACCGCTGTTTGCGGTCGGTCTTCCTTCTACATGGTCGATGCCTTGGAGTCTTGCCCCGTCAGCCCTCAGCCCAGGTGGGCTAGTGGTAGAGGTGGCTTTTGCTTTCAGAAGGTGAAGACCCAAAGTAGGCCCACTCACTGCCATATCTCCACCTTTCCAGTTTCCATCTCGAGGCTGAGGTACCATGGCTGCTTGGCATGCCTCGATTAAATATGTCCTCCTGCTTCTGTAGAGATTGCTTGATACTGTTAAAGTATTCTTTTGCAGGCTGAACAGGCTCTGTGCCATGTGGTGGAGGCACGGCCACCATCTTAATGAAGGAGCCACGTTCTGTACTGGAGCAGGTACAGTATCCCAGTGCCTTGACAAAAGGAGTTACAGGCCAGTGGGGACCGGGATGACACCCACCGGTCCAAAGGGGGAGGAGTCTGCAGATTAGGCTTGCCAGAATACCGTAGTGTGTCGAGCGGGAGAGCAGCCGTCTCACCCATACCAGGCCCAGCTGGGACCCCCAGAAGACATATGAGTTGCCAGAAAATTGGTAGAACTGAGGCACCTCAGCCAGTTCCTGGATCAGGTAAGTTGCAAGGGGTAACTTTGTGGCTAGCTGGGAAGCAATAATTCCATAGAATTCTAAGATTTGGCTCGGAGCACACACAAGACACATCCAGCCACCATGGAGCTTAGGCCCCGCCCCAAAATTAATTATTGCATATTATCCCTTAACAGCCTTTTAAATAATTTCTCAACCACAGATGTTAAGCTCGCAGGTCTGAAGTTTCCAGGTTGAGGTTTTGAACCTTTTTTAAATATAGGGACCTGTACCAATGATTTATATTTGTATATATGATTTATGATATATTATTGATATTTTATTATTTATAATTGCCATAAATAACTGCAACATAAACTGTACATTTAAAATATGTGTTATTCACTTGTAGCTCAAGAGTGCTCAACTCAGAAAATCACATCCTTGCAACATTCTAGGATTTGATTACAATGGTGGATTGCCAATGTCTGGAAATTTTGCTTCTTCCATATTATCTTGTTTCATTATTTATAGTTTTCTCAGTGCATCTACCTACATTTGTCAGTTTGTTTAACTGTATTGCTTATATAACTCTTGGTTTTGCTGTCTGAAAAAAAAAAAGACAACACAAATCCATTATAAAAATACATATATAGATTCTAGAGAGAGAGAGATATGAAATCCTTATGTGCAATGTGGTCAACGTTTTATTAGGACAGATAACATAAGATGTAATGAATCTATTCATGAAAACCCCAGTAGTTAATAAGTTGCCATTTTTGATGCTAAAAAAAAATCAAAATCAAAATGCATCAACTTGGAAATAAAAAGACTAGAAGAACTTGAACACAAAAATGGATGTACTTATACAAGCCATGACTAAATATTTCCCTTTCCCTCTATCTTTTAAGTTTTAAATCTTTCCTGGTACATGGTAGAGAAGAGAGGAAAGGTAGATACACTTACAGGAACCTACCTCTTTTTGATCCACTATCCTTATCATGGGTCTTGTCTCATAGCTTCGGCCAAAAGTTATATCACTGGTATACTCTCAAACATGTAAGAATACAAAAAAGGTTGTCGATGCATTACATCAGTATCTTTCATAAAAGAATCCGTGCATGCAAATAAATAGATTGAGGCTAGCTGAAATTATGTTAAAGCTGTCCCAATAATGTAGTGCACTGAGGTTATAGCAGGCTCTGAGCCTGTGTTGCAGCTTTCCAAATAATCATGGAGAAAGTAATGTCTTAACTGTTCATAATATATTTTAAAAACAAAATAACTTTATTTCTTAATTTAAAATGCCTGGCTGGGGCTATGTAGCAGGGGGAAGACACCACCACAATTACGCTTAAGCATTTTGTGCCTTATGCCACGTCATCAAAAACATGCAATGAGATGCCATAGGCATACATCTATTGTATTGAGAAGATATCTTTATGTGCTGTCAATACATGTCAAAGGAAACTATTTCTAGAGTTCTTCTGGCCATGTTTAGCCACAAATTTCCATAAAGCTAAGAAGGTCACAGATATATTCTGATGGCATTGGAATTTTAATATTAATGGAGCACTATACGGTCAGGAACACAAACATGTATTTCTGACCCTAAAGGGTTAAAACCACCATCTAGCCACCCTGGTCCCCTCATGCCTCCCTAAATATTGTAAAATCTCATTTGTATTCAAGTCTGGAGCTGCTTGCTTTGTCACTGTCATTTAGACCTGCCCACTGCCTGCTGACATCATCAGAAGTGGTAGCCTGATCCAATCAGTCCTTCCCCATAGGATTGGCTGAGACTGACAAAGAGGCAGATCAGGGGCAGAGCCAGCACAATACACACACAACCCTGGCCAATCAGCATCTCCTCATAGAGATGAATTGAATCAATTGAATAGTCACTATCACTGGTGTTCTGTATCTAATGTTCAGCTAGCTTTCTATAAATATGGGTTTAAAGCATAGGTTACATTATTACTGTACCCCACAGTAACATGACATTATAAAGAGAGATGTAATATTGTAGCAATCTTATGAACAGCATAACTATTAGGATGCTCAATATTTTTAACTTGCCATTTTAATGAGAACATTTTTTAAAATAAATAGTTAAATTTTTAATGTTTCAATAGCATATTATCCTAAATAATCTGCTTTTATCCTTACATTTCATTGCATGTTTTCCATAGTATAAATAAAAGCCCACTGTATTTTATTTTTTAAAAGATAAATTTCTCAAATGGTGAAATGAACATTATTTGCTTTGAATGTTATCCAGAAAGTCCAATATATAATGTCGTGTTAGAATAAAATTGAATCAGTTTGAATGTGCAGACGCCAGCTCACACTAATCCCTCCCAGCTGCTTTTCCTTTGCTTTTTTTCCAAAGCGCAACCTCCTAAAAAAGTCTTCTTCCTAATCCTACAAACTGAAATTCAATCTTTTAGTTTTGGGGGGAAAAAAATCAAGTTTCATGCCTGGGGCAGCAGAGCTCATAGAAGTCTCTTTTTCTCAGTTCAGTAAACAAAGCCTTGAACTGAAGCATAGCATTTAGAAGACAATTAACTTTCCTTGAGCCAAACACACAAATGTGATGTCTTCTATGTGCTTTAGCAGACATTAGATAGCCTTCAAATTCTCACCAAATTACTGTCTGAGTGTTTTTTGTTGATTGTGAGGCTGCTGTAGACTTTATTTTTTTAAGTCGGCTTTTATCAGTGGAATTGTCTTGATCACTCAGCCTATCAACACAAACTATCTTTACTAGAACACACTAAAGCTAATTTTTAAATGTAATCTTTGCTATCTTGATGGTGTTTTTTTTTGTTTTTGTTTTTAATATTTGTACAATTCTGATATTCACATAAATTGCTTTGGTTGGTTGTGTGTGTAATGTGTGAAACATTATGTAAGGATGGAGATGGTCTGGTAGTCATTATTATTTCATATTTGTGTGTTAATATGTGTGAAAATCTAAATATATATTGATATCTGCACACATATATTTTTACGTGTGTGTGTGTTTGTCTATGTGTTTAATTTGTTTGCACATTTTCTGAAATTCTAAATGTAGTCAAAACATTTATGTTTGCATTTAATTTAACAAAAAAACACATTTCCACATGGTAACGTATATCTGCTTCAGGCAGAATTCCCAGTACAGAAGTTCTGACTCATTTGGATACTCATTCAGAGACGTTCAGGTTGCATTTTGGTTAAACGTATATTTGCTGTTCTTTTTAATTGCTCAGCATGATATTTCACATGTAAGACTGGAGATGGAAATATTATTTCTTCCTTTATGTAGCCCAATATGCTTCAATTTAAATTAGCTAGTGCAGCACCTGCGGAACAGTAAAATATATAAAATTAAATTCGAGGATTCACTATCAAAAACATAATTGTGATTTTTACTAATGATAAATAGTATTCCATATGGTATTTTTAAATTGAAAAACTTTAAGCCTTTCCTGTGATGCTGTACCCCTGCCTTTATATGCATTTTACTATAGAATGGCCTATCTCCCAAAGGCCTTTAATTTGAAGGGACATTCCCACTTTTGGGCCGCTTTACTGCTCTCCTGGATTGGTTCCCTGTGTCCTGTTTCTATGGATCCTAGAGACAAGTCTTCAGAAAGGGAAAATGCATGATTAAATGAGGTCCTAGCCAGCAAGCCTTCTATCCCAAACACACAATTTCCAATGTTTGGAACTTGAAACTGAAAGATTAGATTCCATGCTGAAGCAATCCATACTAGTTATTGATTGTGCCAATGTATTAGATATAGATAGATCCAATATGACAACCAAAGTCCACTAGGTGCAAAGAACTTCTGAAGTTCTCTAATATGGACAGAAGTGCCATAGAATAACCTAAGACAAATAAGGTCATGTTTAAATATATACTTGCCTTATACTTTATGGGAATCTATCTGTGGTTACTAAAGAAGCGTGGCATAAAAAAATATGGCATAAAAGTTTGAGTATCCCACCAGATTTGGGGCGCTTGACAGGTATGTTTTAAATGTTAAAACAGTGCTTTCAAAGGCCTGTCCAGCAGAGCTATGGAAAGTGTGCCTGTATGACAGGCTGATATACGGCTACTTGAAATAGATCTGCCAAGTTTTTCAACAGTGACGAATACAGCATCAGTGGCACACCTCCTTCTGACCCACCTCAACCATGTGCCACAAGCCATGAGCTTGATTCAATAATTCATTCTATCAAAAAAGATAGAATTGCTATCATAACAAAATAACTAATAGAGTCTTTCAGATTATTAAGTTAGTTGAGTACATACAGCACCAGAGTCTCAGGACAGGAAGATGTTTAAAGTTTAAATGTATGTGCCCTCTCAAACATAGCCAAATGGAAATTCCAAGGATTTAACACTTCTACATCATTCATACTAATGTAAATGTTCTATACAGCTCACAAATCTCAGTTTACTGCGTTGTGCATCACAATAACCTTAATACTTCAAGACTGTGTCTTAACGTCTGTTTTAATTCATGCAACCCTGAAATATATATTTTTTATTTATGTTCCTAAACCAAAATGTTATCTAGCAACTCTAGCTGTAGTTGAGTGCAGCTTTTTAACAAAAACATTTGTAAGATATTTGATTCTATTTAATTTATTTGTATTTTTTTCTAGTTTTAATCTAGTATTCTAGTTTAATTTTTTTCTAGTTTTTTTGTAAATATCTGTTTATTTTGGCATGAGGTTTTCCCATCATACCGTTATTTTTCTTTTAATCAAGGATAACATAGAACGGTAGAATACACGACTCGCAGGTCTGTGTCAATGAAGCGTAAAACCATGGAATTCACAGGTTCCTTCAACATTTAGGTAACTTGTGAGACATGCAGGTCTCCATTGTTGTTGGGTTATTAGTAGATGGTTACTAGTCAGTGGTCAGTTACTGTTTAACATCAAACAAAGCCAATGATTCAATAACAGTGTCTGTGTGAGGTTGTTACCCCATTGCATTTATCTTCATGATGTTGGTATATGTCTCTCCCACCCTGTGGATGGTATATTGTCCCAGTCATCAGTGGTCACTATCTATTGGTTCGTCTTAATAAAGGGCTCCCTGCGCGGGGGTCTTGGGAGTCGTTGAGTTTCTGAGGAGGGGGGGGGGAGGGGAGAAGGAGGGTATTAAAGTAAGTAGAAGGCAAGTTTTCCTCTCAATGATTGGTGTTGTGCTTATATTAATGTGCTTCTCGGTCTCTACTGGTGGTGTCAGAAGTGTCTTACTGTAAAAGTGATTTGAAGTCAGCCAAGTCTGTGGACAGAATCCACTGAGTCCAAATATTCAGGTAGGTTTGAGTTCTTCCATTCGTTGGAACCACAGTTCCATCGGTGGGGCTATGTCTTTCTTCCAGAATAGAGGCATCAGTCCTTTAGCAACATTCAGAATTTGTATTGTCAGTGAGTTTTTGTATGTGGATGTGCGGGTTTTAGTGTGATGTAAGAGAATTGGTGCCGGTTTGAAGGGGGGTGGGTCATCTGAAAATCTTTTAATGATACTGTAGACCTTTTCCCAAAATGGTTTTATTTTGGGGCACTCCCACCGTAGGTGAAGTAGGGTGCCCACCTCTGGTCCGCACCTCCAACAGCTGTCATCTATGGTTGGTATCATTGCGTGTAGTGACTGGGGAGTCCTATACCAGTATGTTAGCAATTTATACGCAGTTTCTTGTGTCTTATTGGACACTGCGCAATGTAGTGTGAGGTTACAGATTTTGTGCCATTGTTTGGGAGTTAGTGTTTCCCCTAGGGCATCTTCCCATTTCCCCATAAAGTGAGGTGTTGGTGTATTCTGCTGTGTGAGGAGCATAATGTAAAAGATTGATAAGCCATGGTCCATAGTGTCTTTGTCTGTGCAGATCACCTCTAGTGGAGTTAGGTCCCTTGTCAGGAGGGGTTTCTGTGGGAGAGAGGTGAGGAAGTCTGTCAGCTGTTTATATCTGAAGCAGAGCATGAAATTTGGGGTGTTCGTGTTGGTTATCTTGGTCAGGGCTTTGATCTGTCCCTCAGTGAACAGGTGTCGTGCTTGGGGGATGTCTGTGCCTATCATCCTCTGGAATGACTTTGGTTCTAGGCCTGGAGGAAAGGCTGGATTGTGGACCAGCAGGTACAGGGGTGCCAGGAATGATGACAGGGCCAGTTTTGGGGCCTGAGTGTGCCATACCGTGATGGTGGCCTTAATGAGTGGATGTCGGGCTGCAAGTTTGGTACTGTGTGTTGGTTCCAGCCAGGGTATGACCGTCATGGGCTTGCCTAATTGTGTGGCTTCTATTTCTTTCCACAGTTTGGTGACACCCTGTTTAGACCATTCCACTATCCTTTGCAGGTGTGTGGCTTGATAGTACAGCTTAAAGTCTGGGAGAGCCAGGCCTCCCTCTGACTTCGGCAGTGTGAGGATGTTGTGTCGTATATGGGTTTTGGTGTTGCGCCAGATGAACCTCAGGATCCGAGTGTGCAACGTGGCGAAGAAATTTTGGGGATTGTGATTGGTATGGTTTGAAACAGGTATAGCACCCACGGTAGGAGGTTCATTTTGATTAAGCCCACTCTGCCGAACCAAGAGAGGTGGGGCAGTGACCATTTCTCCAGATCCTCCCCTAGCCGCGTTAAGAGAGGTTGGAAGTTGGCCCGGTATAGCTGGCTGCATTCCCTTGTAACCCAGATCCCTAGGTATTTCAAGGCTGAGTCTGTCCATTTGAAGGCAAAGAGGCGTTCAGTATGTATGACCTGTTCTTTCGGGAAGGACACATTGATTGGTGGGAGTTGCAGAAGGTTAGAGATCTCTATGTAGACTCGATGTCCCTGTATCGGCCTAAGGCCTTCAGGTGTGAAGAGAAGTATGCCAGATGGGAAGATCCACCTGTATCGTATTTTCTGCGAGATCAGGACATGTGTCAGCGGTTTCAGTTGCAGAGTATGTTGGTGAAATCGGATGTCTCCATTCTCGCATGCCGCTTGCAAGATTTCCTCTTTCAGGGTATAGCTGGAGAGTCAGCAGATATCATCTCTGGGGGGGCTGTCAGGTGGTCCCTTTGGCCAGAGAGCCCTGCGTGCACGTGTGAATTCAATGACTGATCCCTCCGCTCTCTTCAAGATGCCATTAAATATTGTGGCTAGTACCTCACGGAGGTGTTCTGGGGAGTCTTCTTGCTGTTTTTTTTTTATTCTTTCTTTTTCTCAGTGCAGAGTTAGTTACATACAGCAAAATTGGTGAATGACATAGCAAGTGTTTATACGTGTAAATCACAAGATATGCTGCACTTGTTTTTTTTTTTTTGGGTAGTCAAAAAGATAACAAGAATGAGCATCAGTATTGTCTAAGAAAACATAGAACAGGACGTTCGATTTGGACTGACAATATGTACTATTAGACATGCATGTACAGTAGTAGCAAAGAGATAGACTGCGTAACCTGTGAGTTATAACACAAAACAATCAATAGGCAAGTCATAGGCTAATGTAAGGGAGAGGTATTATTTGTGACATTGCTGTTTGATTTGCTGAGAAGTTACTCGAGAGTCGAGTGGACCACTGATGTTGAGACTGGACATTATGGTCCTGCATCTCAGTGTGTAGCTGATGTATGGGGTGTAAAAATACTATTTAAAACAATAACGATTTTCTAATACATACAAGAAGGGTGTAATGAGTGTAAATAAATCTTACTAGCCTGACTAGTCACAATAAGCTATAGCAGATAATAATGCATAACAAATAATAGGGTGAGATGTACACTGTACAATCCGAATGACAAAGTAGGCGATATGATTGTGTACACTTTGTACTGTGAATTAGTATTGACGAAATCTAGCAAATTCAAATAGAAGAAAATAAAAGGAAAGCAAGAGCTTAAGGATTAACGTAAAACCTAAGTAAAGTCACATGAGTAGGCAAGTGCGATGCACCTCGTTCAGTATGTAGTGGTAAATCTATCATCTATAGACGCGGTGGCGTGGCAGTAGGCCCACCCGCATTACAGCAGCGAAAGACAGCCAACTCCCATAGTTGGCGGGAGCGATGTGCTGTCCAAAGAGTCCCATGGATCCTCGGTCAAGTGAGCTGGTGGGTGTTGTCAGCAAGAGAAAAAAAAAAGAAAAAAGGGACAAGACCATAGAGCAATAAAGGAAGGTTTAAAAAAAACGCTTGTAAAAACTTTTTAAGTCCATTACGGGTGCCCTTGGAGCTGCCTGTCAGGGATGGGAGAGTCCTCCGCTGTTCTGTATAGTCAGCCGATTCCCCGTTGGGGCCAGACTGAGATTTGCCATGTGAGTCCCGCACAGGTGTCCCCTGTCTCCCTCCTGCTGGCCTGTGTCGGGTACCTTTCTCCAGTCGGGTCCAGCATGATCAGGTGAGGCATCGTTGGGCTGAGGCTCCTCCGTATGCTCGGTCCATGCGGGTGGTTGGCCGTGCAGATGCAGTGCTCGGTAGGATGCCCTCCTTTGGTTTGCTTCTGGAGTGCTGTGCTTCTGCCGCAGGCCTGGTAACCACTGAGTGTCGGATGCAGCCTTGGCTCGGGTCTTGCGCCTGGGGTCTGTCTCCGCCGAGTCGCGCTTTGCTGTGTTACGGATGGGTGTCCTCCCTTGCCCCGGAACCTTGTGGGAGCTGGTGCTCGTGGGCCACGAGCCTGGGAGCCTGTATGGCCCAGGGTCGCCCCTTGTGGGGTGGATCGGCGGTGTTTAGCCGGTTGCTTACGTAGTCGCCTTATCACTCTGCGCCGGTGTGGCTGGCACCTCTGGGTCATGCCCAGTGTTGTTCCCGGTCAGGGAGGGTCCTTTATGTGGGGGTTTAGAGTAGGGGCCATTGAGTTGCCCTGGTGAATATCCCCCATCTTCCTTCTGCCGACGGCTCTGACCATCGCGGGTGGGTTTCGGTTCGGTGTGTCGGGCTGTAAGTGTGCCTCTAACTTGCCCCAAAAGTGGTCGAAAATTAATGTGATTGAGTCTTTTGCGTGGTCTATAGTTTCCATTTTAGCATGCTGTTGCCATCGCTTGTCTGACACTCTCGTGTCAGAGTGATCCGCCATCTTGGTGGCCCTTTGCCCCGCTTCATGTTGGGAGTCTATTGTGCCTGTCGCTTTTTGCGGTGCTCGGGGTACCCTGTCCGGCGGAGACCGTGATAACCCCCATCGGTCCTTGGGGGGGGTGAGTGTATGTCGCTTGTACGGTGCGGGAAGCATCTGGCGGGAAGGCGGCCGTCCTACCCCCGTGCCTCCGCTAGGCCTCACGTAGTTGCTGCGGTACCCAGTTGAGTTGGGTGGCATGATTAGTGTCGACATGACTGCGATTGCTTCATCCGTGCAAGTAGCTTACTTGTGGGTAGTTTCCAGCGGCCAATTTCTTTAGAATCGTCGATTTTTGGCCCTGTATTACAGGAGCTCATGCAGCGTGCGACCGGTCAGGTTGCTGGTTAGCTCCGCCCCCTCCCTTCTTGCTGGTTTTGGCGACATCCCCTGTTGTCCAGATCTTCTAGGTGTAGAGCCATCTGTTGTAGCTGTGTGGCCTGGCAGTCTAATATGGCTGTTGTGGCTGCTTGAGCTGTCACCAGCTTGTCATGGTCAGCTTCCACTCTTGCCATGCAGTCAATAAGGCCCTGTATAATAGCCCTTATGAGCTGTAGGTCTGCTCTAATGGAGGTTTGCAGTGCTGTGTTTGCAGTCAGCAGATCTTCTTTTGTGGGCAGTGCTCTTATTAGGGCTCCCCAATCAAGTGGAGGAGATGGAGGGATTTCCCCTCTGCTGGAGACCGGTGAGCAGGCCTCTGAGGCCACATGGGAGGTTAGTGTTGTCGGTGTTGCCAAGTACTGCTGCATGGAGGCAGTTATTTGAGTCTGATTGCCTGGGGGTGCTTGCCGCTCTGGAGTTCTTCCCCATGGTCGGCTTTGGCTGCTTTCAGAGGTGCTGGGGATAGTGAGGGACTGAGGAGCTCCGGTTTAAGCCTCCATTGCTGTCGGCAGCTAGGCCACGCCCCCTTTTTCTAGTTTTAATTCCCAGATTTTACTAGTAACATGACGTAAAGTCATGATTTTATTAAAGACACGGAGGCGAGTATTATGCATATCTCTTTCTTTATTTCCTCAGCAGCAAAGATAGAGGAATATAAATATTATCAAAAAAATGAAAGAAAAAACTGTACAGGCATAACAGGTAGCCAATCACATAACAGAGGAAGTAGCTATATAAGTCCTGTGTCTCCCACAATCCCCCTCTTTCTTGCGAAACCGAAGACCAGGTAAGAAAAACGATGTCCCACTTGATCCAAACAGGAAACGGGAAACAAAACGATAACCTCAAGCTAAAAAAGATAGAAAAATATGGTAATTTCCAAACTCAAAACTGTAGACTTACCAAACAGAAACGTGAGGGATCTACATGAAACAGGATTCTGAAATAGAAAATATATAAGATTAGAAATCAATATAAAACTGTCAAATCATCTAAGCATGACAAAAACTAGACGATACAAAACATGAACTCAATACAGACCTAATTGACAACATACTTGTATAGCATCGAAGCATCTCTAATCCCAAATCCACACCGGGAGGGTGGGAGGGAATAATACTCGCCTCCGTGTCTTTAATAAAATCATGACTTTACGTCATGTTACTAGTAAAATCTGGGAATTTTATTAAAGACACGGAGGCTCCTATTATGCAAGTTCAAAGCTGTGCTATCACCTGAGATGCGACGTGTTCAATTGGTCTGAAATAGAAGTCTCTGAAGGTCGACTCTCGGGACCAGTCCGCTGCGCGCATGATGTCCTCCAGGCGGCAACCAACTGTGGATGCCTTTGAAGCCATAGCACCCCGTACAGAATGAGGCGTAAAGACAGACGTGTCTATACCCGCTAGGGATAAAAGCCAACGAATCCAACGCGCCAGCGTCGGAGTCGATACTGGGCGATGAGGAGCCTTAAACGAAATGAATAGGGGATGGCGTTCAGATGAGCGCAACGTACGTGTAGCCTCTAGATAGGCCTTCAAACAATCCACCGGACAGAGTGCCGGACATAACGGGAATCTAGGATATACGAAGGATTTGGACGCCGACTTAGTTCTCCTAGATATGGTGAAAGTAACGCCATCCGGCGTAAACACAAAGGCACCCCAATCAAGAGCCCTAACATCGGAGACTCTCTTACAAGAGACCAGGCAAAACAGCATAACCATCTTGGAGGACAGTTGTTTAAGAGTCAAGTCCTGGTTAGGGTACCAGTCCGACAGGAACCGCAACATAATGTTGACGTCCCAAAATGTCGAAAACCGCGACCTAGGCGGACGGACGAAGCGAATACCCTTGAGAAGACGGCATACAAAAGGATGTTTGCCGACGGGTAAACCTTCCAAACCACCATGACCGGCCGATATGGCCGAACGAAAAACATTGATAGTCCTGTACGCCTTGCCTGAGTCGAACAGGGCTGTAAGAAACCCCAGGATCAAATGGAGAGGGGCAGATATGGGATCCACTGCCCGTTCCACGCACCAATCAGACCAAGACTTCCATGCAGCTCGGTAAGCTGATCGCGTGCCCGGAGCCCAGGCGTTATCGAGGAGCAAGAGAGTTGACTGCGGAACGTCAGGGACAAGCCAGCGTCCCCTGAAAGGAACCATGCTACTAGGGGCAACTGGTGCTGGAGCACCAATTCGTGCGAGTTCCCATCCGGATCCAGAAGGAGGTTCTGAAAGTTTGGCAACAGACGAGGGAAGTCTATGGACAACTCCATCAAACGAGGGAACCACGGACGGGATCTCCACAGAGGGGTGATCAGAGCCAGACAACAGTCGTGACGAACCATTTTTGAGATCGTACGAGCGATCATGTTGAATGGGGGAAAGGCATACAGGTGGCCTGGAGGCCATTCTTGAAGAAAGGCATCCGTCGCCACTGCCGCCGGGTCCGGTCTCCAACTGTAGAACTTCGGCAACTGAGTGTTCAGTCGAGATGCGAACAGGTCCATCTCGAACCGACCCCACAGCCTGGTTAAGCCTTGGAAGACCGAGGCGTGCAAACGCCAGTCTCCCGAGTCTCTCAAATGTCTGGAGTTCCAATCCGCACCCGAATTGTCCAGACCCGGAATATGTTCCGCCGTCACCGAAACGTTGTTTAGAAGGCAGAATTGCCAAAAGTCCTTCGCCAGCAGAGCCAACATCTTGGACTTGGTGCCGCCCAGGTGATTTATGTATCGGACTGCCGATACGTTGTCCAACTTGAGGAGAACACAACAGTTCGCCCTTCCAGGGGTAAGGCTGCGAATCGCAAAGGCCCCCGCCATAAGTTCTAGGCAGTTGATGTGTAACGACTTCTCTGCGTCGGACCATCTGCCCCCCGTGGAAATGTCGCCACAACGAGCCCCCCAGCCGTGCAAGCTGGCATCTGATTCTATGACCACGTCCGGAACGGAACCGAAAATTGCTTTCCCGTTCCAGGCTTCCATGTGTGCCAACCACCATACCAGCTCGTCTCTGGATTCCTCGTCCAGACAAATTCGGGATTCGTACGATCGACCCGAACGTAGGTGTGACCCCTTGAGCCGCTGGAGAGCCCGGTAATGCAAGGGGCCTGGGAATATCGCCTGAATGGAGGAGGCCAGCAGGCCGATGATCCTCGCCAACTGCCGGACTGACAAGTCCGAAGCGCGAAGAGCTCGACGGAGCTACTTCTGGATGGCTTTTATCTTGGATTCTGGCAAGTACAGGAACTGCCGTACGGAATCCACCTGGAACCCCAAAAACTCCATAGACTGGGCGGGTTTCAGGACCGACTTGTCCCAGTTTACCAGAAAACCTAGGTTCTGTAAGAGGTTGATCGTCCAGTCTAAATGCAACTTCAGGCACTCCAACGACTGGGACATGATTAGGATGTCGTCCAGGTAAATAATCAGTCGAACCCCTCGGGTACGGAGGAACGACACCACCGGCTTCATAACCTTGGTGAAACACCAAGGGGCCGAGGAGAGACCGAACGGAAGGCATGTAAAACGCCAACGCCGTCCGTGCCAGGTGAAGTGCAAGAAGTCCCTGGACTCCATCGCTATTGGAACCGTGAAGTACGCATCCTTCAGGTCCAATTTGGCCATCCAATCCGACTGTCTCAGAAGGTCTCTGAGACAATGAATGCCTTCCATTTGGAAATGCTGGTAGCGTAGGAAGGCGTTGAGAGGGCGAAGGTTTATTACTGGGCGGACACCGCCCCCTTTCTTGGGTACAAGGAAGAGATTGCTCGTAAAGCCTGGAGTGGCGAACGGCAATTCCTCGATGGCGCCCTTCGAGAACATCTCCGCGACTTCCGCGGAGATCATCGCGTCCTGCTCCTGTGGGAGGGACAATTCTCTGGGGGTATACGTTTGAACAGGCAGGGAGACAAAATCTAGTTGGTAACCCTTTACGCATTGCAGAACCCAAGCATCTGAGGTTATAACTGCCCACCTTGGGTAGAATAAGGCTAGCCTCCCCGCCACCCGAACCTGATCGAGAAGGGAAGAAGGGGTACTCACCATAAGGGCGTCTGCCCGAAGACCCACCACGGGGGTATCTAGAGCCCCACGATCTCCCTCTAGCCGGGAAGAAAGGAGGTGTTTTCGGGTCCTGGAACCCTCGAGAGGGGAAAAAGGAACCTCTGTTGGCACGGAATGAGCCTCGGAAACCACGGCCGGGTGGACGGTTCCTGCTACGCCCGGCCCCCCCCGAAAACCTTGGGCGCGAAGACGCGCTTCATATTTGCCTGCGCCTTGTCGATAGCCGTAAAGGTTTTGACATAGGACCCCATGTCCTTCACAAAGGATGTGCCGAACAACATCCCCTCATCGGCTGAGTCAGGCTCAGCTACGGTCATAGCAGCCAACTTAGGGTCTATTTTCAACAGAATAGCCTTGCGTCTCTCGGAGGACATAGCCGTGTTGGCATTCCCCACAAGGCATATAGCTCGCTGGACCCACCCGATGGCCACGTCCATGTCCAGAACTGAGTCACCATTACGAGCGGCCTCAAGGAGCTCGTACAGCTTAGACAGGGGGCCCAGCGTATCCAGAATTTTATCCTGGCACCCTTTTAGGGAGTGATCAAGACCCTTTTTAGGCTTCCACCCAGATTTATTTAGAAATTGGGCGATTTGAGGGTCAACGTCAGGGGTCTTACAGGCAGCGCCAGGGAGGGAAGGCCGTGGGCATTCGGCACGTAATTTATTGCGGCCTTCCTTGGACAGAGGCGTGCGAATTCTCTTAGCCACATACTGGGCGATATGGTCCGGAGGGACCCATTCAGCAGACCGCGGGTGACGCAGGTCGTCCGGGTCAAACAGGGGGTTACCCTGTGGGTCTAAAAGCCCTTTTTCATTATCCCCAGCGGGGTCTGGCACTTTTCCACGGGGAGCGGCAGAGGACCCAGAAGGGGTTACACCCGTAAGGGGTTGATCCTCGCCCGACTCGTCCTCCCCGTAGGAGTCATATTCCATAACATCGGAATCATTGTCCACACTCCGGTCGGTATCCGACCCATCATCCAGGGCTCTAGCCCGTTTCCACAATCTAGCCTTTTTAGCCCGGCCAGGGGCTCTTGTGCGCGTGATCTGCGACCGCCAGAGGCGTGTCAATCATGGCAGGCAAAGCCTGCATCGAGGAGTGGGATCCGATATGTCTAGACTTTGCCTTCGCCTTACGGGCACCTGGCACAGTTTGGGCAGGGGAAGGGGACCCCACACCCAGGGGGTTAGGGGCAGCCATAGAAGGTAAAAGCACAGACTGAAGTGACTGGGCAAAAGAGGATGAGACAGTCCCCATAGCGGAGGCAATAGCCTTTTGAAGGGAGGAAGCCATAGTAGCTTCTAATAAGGCCTGGAGTTCCTGAGAGGCCACAGCGCCCTCAGGATTATCTATTGGGAAATCCCCAGAGGGGTCAGTAGGCCCATCCTTGCTATCCTGCATAATGAGGCACAAATAGAAGCAAAACGGAATACTAGAAATGGGTTGATTAACCCAGCAGAACAGAAAAAAAGGCGAAACCTGATCATTGGTGTAGCAAGGGGACCCGGAGCAAAGGGACCGACCGCACGGCAGAACAGGGTGATACGAATGACCGCCCAAAATGGCCGCCGCACGTGTCAGGGTGTGCCCGTGGACCGGCTCCAGGCGGGGGAAGGGGCGCGTGCACCTACTCGCGTGGGCAGCCCGCGAGAGTGGAAAAAACGAGCACACTCAGCCGCGGTCACAGAGAAGGGCCACGCGGCCGAGATAGCGCCGAGAAGCGGCAACAGGGACGGTATGAGGGGAAAAACAGCCCGCGGCGGCGGGCAAAGCCCCCAGGGGAACCCCTAAATACACCAACGATGTAGGTACCAGATAGTAATCAACAATGAATAAAAACGACAATAATGAAACAAAGCATAATCAAAACATGAAGCACAAGTAAACAAAAATGCAATGAGTAGGAGAGCTCAAGTAAAATACTTAGCTGTCTGAGGAAGCAGCAAAGAAAGAGGGGGATTGTGGGAGACACAGGACTTATATAGCTACTTCCTCTGTTATGTGATTGGCTACCTGTTATGCCTGTACAGTTTTTTCTTTCATTTTTTTGATAATATTTATATTCCTCTATCTTTGCTGCTGAGGAAATAAAGAAAGAGATATGCATAATAGGAGCCTCCGTGTCTTTAATAAAATTAGTTTGTGCTGGCATGATTTATTGATTTGTAGTTAGTGAGGAGAAAAAGATTTATATTTTAGGAAGTTAGCTTAGGAAGTTATATTTTTATATATTTTATTGCCAAAAAAAAGTAGTTTTCTGTAGAGGATAATAACAACTTGGCATCTGACTCTGAGAGTGTGTTGCCCAGCTGATTGACACAGATACTGTCGCTGTTCTTTACTGTGGTGATGAAAGGAAATAAAACAAGATAAAAAATACTTGTATGGGGTCCTTGAGACCTAAGCATGTAAGAGGAAATCTTATCAGCTTAAAGAGAAAATAAAAAGCGTGGGGAGTCATGAATCTAGAAACCACAGGGCCCCAGTGCGAAAATTACCCTGGATCCCCCAATGAATCTCCCCCATGTGTTTCATTTAGTGTGTGTGGATGGGTGACAGTATGTGTGTGGGGGGCGGGGGTGACAGATACAGACACACAGGTGCATACAGCTGGAACAGGGGACATACCGCAGCACTTCTGCTCACAGTCGTCATGGCTTGACTGGGGTCCTAGAACCGCTCCCACCTGGAGCAGAATCCACCCCCAGGCACTTGACGACACTCAGTCCTAGGGTTGTCTCTAAAACAAGTCGTTGAAGAGCCAATTCGTAAAGAGGCCATACTAGATTTAGTGTTAACAAATGGAGATTTGGTATCAGATATTACTGTAGTTGAAAGTTTAGGATCCAGTGATCATCAGTCAGTTTGGTTTAATATAAGAACAGTGACCGAGTCACACCACACAAAAATAAAAGTTTTAGACTTTAGAAAAACAGACTTTTCTAAAATTAGAATATGTGTAAAGGAGTCATTATCAGACTGGAGCAATTTAAATGGAGTCCAAGAGAAATGGGATCATTTAAAAAGTTCACAGCTGAAGGCAACAGAAAATTGCATCAGGCTTGTCAGTAAAAGCAAAAAATTAAAAAATAAAAAGTTAGCATGTAGTAATTCTAAAAAAAACAACAGAGTGGGGAAGACAAAATTATCTATACGATTAGGAAGAAAGAGGCTAAGCAAGTTATAAGAGCTTCCAAATCACACATAGAAGAGAAAATAGCACAGTCAGTAAAAAATGGGGACAACACATTTTTTAGATACATAAATGAGAAAAGGAAAGTAAAACAAGGCTTAGTTAGATTAAAAACAAAAGAAGGAAGGTATGTAGAAGAGGATAAAGTTCTAGCTGACTGCCTTAATGAATATTTTTGTTCTGTATTTTCCCAATTGAAAATTAAGGAAAGGGGCATCAGTTAAGAAAAAGGACAAATTAGCCATTTGTTACATGTGAGTTTACAGAGCAAAAGGTTCTATTTCAACTGTCAAAAGTAAAGACAAATAAGTCAATGGAGCCTGATGGAATACACCTAACGTTATTAAAAGAGATTAGTGATGTACTAGCAAAACCATTAACTTTATTAAATCAATTATTGTTAACAGGAGTAGTCCAACAAAATTGGAAGTTACCGAATAGGATAGGATTGTTGAACATCTAAAATATGGATTTCAAGATCAGAGATAACATGGGTTTACTTCATGGAGATCATGCCAAACTAATCTTATTGAATTTTTAGATTGGGTAACTAAAATAATAGATCAGGGGGGCGGGGCCCGGGCGGCCATGCTAGCAGGCTGCAAGTCACCACGGCTCCCGAGGGAAATGGCTATTTCTGGCTAGAAACCGGCCTTCTAAAGCTGGTAACACCCGTGGAACAAGACCCTGAAGTGTCCCAGTGCAGCTGGAGCTCCTGATACCGGGGGATTCTGGGTCCAGGTGAGATGCTCGGGGACTTAGGACTGAGGCCTACCCGGGAGGGGAGTGGGGCGCACGGGCGCTGCCTCGCTTTCCGTCCCGGCCACTACTACCAAGCGACTGACCTGAGGCTTGCACGGCTCCGTTCACCCCCCCTTTGGACCGGGGGGGATATCCCGGTCCCCACAGGGAAGACGGCTACCTGGCTGATCCGGAGCTGCAACACCGGAGCGAACCGGCTCACCCCTTAAGATGGCTGCCGACACAACTGCCCCACATGGCGCGGGAGAAAGGGGAACTAAGCTAAGTTCCCGCTCGCGGCTACGAGACTGACCGGTGGGGTGAAAACCACACAAGGCACAGGCAGTCGTGGAAGCGACCCCCTGCAATGGGTCGGAGGCGAAATGGACACTCACCTCTCCAGGTACTCCATCAAAGCACACAGCTACACCAGCCTCGCGCTGCTCCGCTGGGCCAGGGGCCCGCCTGGACTGTAAACTAAGCTGCTGTCCATACCCATCAAACGGGCCCGCACACCTAGGCACACAAACAGAGAGGACGGCATGCAGATACTGGGAGACGGTCCACACTGACGCGGTGAGCCGAAGAGGCATACAGGAAGAAACACGCTACCCTGCAAATGGGTCTGGACTGTGCCCGACCGCTATGGGCTTAGGCTGAGTGTGACAGGCACTGGGGGTCACTAGACATGCCAGAACATTAGCCTGTCGTCCCCTCTCACAAACAGCACTGCTCTCTAGCTACTGCATGTGATTTTTATGCCTAAACTCGTATGTCTCCATTTCCATCTGATCCCACTTACCCCCAGCACCCAGATACTAAAATGTCTGATGGCCTCTTTTCCTTAAGAGATGTATAGTACCCGTGTATAACTAGCATGTGCAGTCTTAGCATTCAATTTAAGCACCAACTTGCTAGGAAACCATGTTTAGAGATCTTTGCACTGCCACTGTTGTGCCCTATCAGATATTACTGTAGTTGAAAGTTTAGGATCCAGTGATCATCAGTCAGTTTGGTTTAATATAAGAACAGTGACCGAGTCACACCACACAAAAATAAAAGTTTTAGACTTTAGAAAAACAGACTTTTCTAAAATTAGAATATGTGTAAAGGAGTCATTATCAGACTGGAGCAATTTAAATGGAGTCCAAAAGAAATGGGATTATTTAAAAGGTGCACTGCTGAAGGTAACAGAAAATTGCATTAGGCTTGTCGGTAAAAGCAAAAAATTCAAGAAACCACTTGTGGTACTCCGCAGATGTGGCCAAAATAGTAAAAAAACAAAAAAATAGCATTCAGTAATTGTAAAAAAAAAACGAGACTGAGGAAGACAAAATGATCTATAAGATTAGGCAGAAAGAGGCTAAGCAAGTTATACGAGCTTCCAAATCACACAGAAGAGAAAATAGCACAGTCAGTGAAAAAAGGGGACAAAATATTTTTTAGATACATAAATGAGAAAAGAAAAGTAAAGCAAGGATTAGTTTGATGAAAACCAAAATAAGGAAGGTATGTAGACGAGGATAAAGTTCTAGCTGACTGCCTTGATGAATTCTTTTGTTAGGAATTTACAGATGAAAATGAAGGAAAGGGGCCTCAGTTAGGATAAAGGACAAATGAGTCATTTGTTACATGTGAGTTTACCAAGGAAGAGGTTCTATTTCAACTGTCATAAGTAAAGACAAATAAGTCAATGGGATCTGATGGAATACACCCAAAGCTATTAAAAGAGCTTAGTGATGCACTAGCAAAACCATTAACAGATTTATTTACCAATCATTGTTAACAGGAGTAGTCCTAGAAGATTGGAAGTTAGTTATGCCCATTCGTAAGAAAGGTAGTAGGTAGGAGTTGGGCAACTATAGGCCAGTAAGCCTTACTTCAGTAGTGGGGAAAGTAGTAGCAAACCATGTTAAAGGATAGTACTGTTGAAAATCACATGGATTTCAAGATCAGAGACAAAATGGTTTACTTCAGGGAGATCATGCCAAACTAATCTTATTGATTTTTTTGATTGGGTAACTAAAATAATAGATCAGGGTGGTGCAGTAGACATTGCTTACCTAGATTTCAGTTAGGCTTTTGACACTGTTGCACATAGAAGGCTTATCAATAAACTGCAATCTTTAAGTTTGGATTCCAATATTGTTGAATGGGTAAGGCAGTGGCTGAGTGACAGGCAACAGAAGGTTGTAGTCAATGGAGTATATTCGAAGCATGGGCTTGTCACCAGTGGGGTACCTCCGGGATCTGTACTTGGACCAATTCTCTTTAATATTTTTATTAGTGATATTGCAGAAGGTCTTGGTGGTAAGGTATGTCTTTTTGCTGATGATGCTATGATATGTAACAGGGTTGATGTTTCAGGAGGAATAAGCCAAATAGCTCATTATTTTTTTCAACTAGAAAAATGGTCAGAGTTGTGGCAACTGACATTTAATGTGGATAAGTGCAAGATAATGCATATTGGATGTAAAAACTCAAGGGCAGAGTACAGACTATTTGATAGAGTCCTAACCTCAACATCTGAGGAAAGGGACTTGGGGTGATTTTTTTCTGATGACTTGATGGTAGGCAGACAATATAATAGAGCAGCAGGAAATGCTAGCAGAATGCTCGGTTGTACAGGGAGAGGTATTAGCAGTAGAAAGAGGGAAGTGCTCATGCCATCGTACAGAACACTGGTGAGACCTCACTTGGAGTATTGTACGCAGTACTGGAACCCATATCTCCAGAAGGATATTGATACTTCAGAGAGCGTTCAGAGAAGGGCTACTAAACTGGTTCATGGATTGCAGGATAAAACTTACAAGGAAAGGTTAAAGGAACTTAACATGTATAGCTTGGAGGAAAGACGAGACAGAGGGGATATGATAGAAACATTTAAATACATAAAGGGAATCAACACAGTAAAGGAGGAGACTATATTTAAAAGAAGAAAAACTACCACAACAAGAGGACATAGTCTTAAATTAGAGGGGCAAAGGTTTAAAAATATCAGGAAGTATTACTCTACTGAGAGGGTAGTGGATGCATGGAATAGCTTTCCAGCTGAAGTGGTAGAGGTTAACACAGTAAAGGAGTTTAAGCATGCGTAGGATAGGCATAAGGCTATCCTAACTATAAGATAAGGCCAGGGACTAATGAAAGTATTTAGAAAATTGGGCAGACTAAATGGGCCGAAGGGTTCTTATCTGCCATCACATTCTATGTTTCTTTCAAGGACTTTCACCGTTGAATCCTCCACACTGGAACAGTGATTAGTGATTAGCCCTTTCCCCTCCCAGTAACCAGATGACACATAGTTCTGGGAGTACAAGCTGGAATGTTTAATGGCAGCCACAACTGGCATTATATGCATGTCACCATGCAAGGGGCACTCCCCCCTGAACCTGAGAATAAACCACAGTAAAAACAAATACACAATTACATTGGCTCTCAGGTCCAGGACACTCCCATACAAAATCAGATATTCCCTTCTCTGTGCCTGGGAGATAATTGGATCTGGAACTGTACTAATCTAATCAAATTATCTCCAAGCAAAGAAAAAACATACTTTTCCAAAACACCCTAAAAGTACCCTAAAAATACATGAAACCCCACATGTTACATCCCCTAATAGTCCTGATCTGGGTGACCAACATATCCAAAAATCACCCAGATCAGTTCTGGGGTTCAGGAATTTCCTGGAAGTCCTTTATTTGACCGACTGCAAGCATGGTTCCATGCCCAAAACAGGTGCAGAGAATCATGGCAAGCGTTCTACTTCGGTAATTTGAAAACGAACAAACTTCCGAACAAAGTCAATAGTCTTACCCTGGAGCTTGTTCCCCTCATCCAGATGAATGATTTCACCGAACAGTGCCCTTCTAAGATGTAAAGAACTGAACGCAGGCAATGATGGAAGTCCAGCGGTGTTCGGCAGTTTCTGTGTCCGATTTTAATTCCATGAGACTCATGCCCAAACACCGCTGCCTACATTCATGCGAACAAGATGGCCGCCACCTCGTGGTTGTTCATAGGAATTGCGGCCACCCAGACGAACAATTAGAACACTGCGGTGAGAAACGTTCCAAGTTTTTAATAGGTGTTAACAAGCTCCAGAGTGGTCTCTGGTTCATGTGGTGGTTGGGCAACCGAACCATATAATCCCAATTGCACGAACGGAGACTTTTATATCACATTTATTAAGGTCCATAGTCTGTGGGCAGGAGGCAGGGCCAGATTAAGAGCACAGTGGGCCTGGTGCTGACAATTATGGTGGGGCCTAATTACAGAATCTTATCGACCAAAAACATTAAAACAGTTATACCTCCCAAGCATCATTTATCTGATGGAGATGGTGTTGGAGGGAAACTCAAAGTATGCAGCTGTAAGAAAACACATACTCTATGATAATCTCTCTCTAATTTATGCTTTCATCTTTCAAGTAAATCCATACCCCCTAACAGCAGTGTCCAGTGAAGCAGGAAGTCAATGGGTGGGTTAAAGGGTGGGCCACTGACGTGAATCACGTGACTGGAACTGCCAAAAGGGGCAAACATGCCAAAAAAGGGGGCATGTCTGTCCAAAGAATTGAAAGGCCATCCTGGCATCATTGTCCCTATGTATCACAGTGTCAGTGTACCCAGTCCCCTAGTCTCCCAGTGTCTCAGTGTCCTCATATCTCCACGTGTCCCCATGTCTTAGTGTTTCCCGTGTCACTAGAATACTAGGGGACACTGAGAGACATGTGGACACCGAGAGACATGTGGACACCGAGAGACATGTGGACACAGAGAGACACCAGGGGACACTGAGACACTTGGGGACACTGGGAGACATAGGGGCACTTGTGGATACAGACAGGGGGACACTGGGAGACATGGGGACACAGACACTAGGGACACAGAGACATGGGACACAGACACTGGGAGACATGGGGACACATACACTGGGAGACATGGGGACACTGAGATACTAGGGACACTGGTTGGGAAACATGGGGGCACTTGGAGACATGGGGACACTGAAAATTTTAGGGACACTGGGAGACATGGGGACACACACTAGGGACACTGGCTGGGAGACATGGGGACACTGAGAAACTATGGACACTGGTTGGGAGGCATGGGGACACAGACACGTGGGAACACTGGGAGACATGGGGGCACTTGTGGACATGGGTACACTGGGAGACTCTGGGACACTGAAAACTTTGGGGACACTGGGAGACATGGGGACACAGACACTAGGGACACTGGCTGGGAGACATGGGGACACAGACACTAGGGACACTGGCTGGAAGACACGTGGACACTGGGAGACAGATATTTGGAGAGACATGGGGACACTCAGACACTAGGGACACAGAGACATGAGGACACAGACACTAGGATACTAGGGGACACTGGGAGCTGTGGGGACACTGAGACACTAGGGACACTGGCTGTGAGACATGGGGACACTGGGAGACAGGGAGACACTATGTCCCTAGTGTCTCCATGTCCCAATGTGTCTCCCAATGTCCCTATGTCTCACAGCGTCCCCATGTGTCTCAGCGTCCCCATGTGTCTCAGCATCCCCATGTCTCACAGTGTCCCCTAGTGTCTCAGTGTCCCCTAGTGTCTGTGTCCCCTAGTGTCTGTGTCCCCATGTTTCCCTGCTGCCTTTCCCCCCCATCCTTCGCATACTTGCTGTAGGCTGTCTCTGCAGACTGGGAGCTGCTGTCTGAACTCTCTGTGCTGTGTAGCTGCTCCCCTGCAGATCAGTGAGTAGAGAGAGGCAGGGAGGGATATGCTGTAACTTCCTATCCCTGCCTCTCTCCACACACAGTGACCCCTACTGGCTGGTGCTGGTATTGCAGAGTTATCTCCATTTATACTGAGAAAATATCTGCATTTGTATTACCGGTATTACTGCAATACTGGCATGGCCAGGCAGCGTCAAATAACGGCTGTGCTGGTAAAATACCAGTCAGGTGGCAAACCCAAGAGTAGTGTGTAAAAAAAAAAAAAAAAAAAAATTTTTTTTTTTTAAATGGGCCTGGGCCTGGAGCTGCAGCTCCATCAGCCCCTATGTTAATCCGGCCCTGGCAGGAGGCTGGCAAGCAGGCTCCTGCAGGAACTCGTGGACACACATGTGGATACACAGACACACATACAGGTAGATACACACATAGACACACATGCAGATACCCATACAGACACGTATGCAGATAAACAGATATACATACAGACAAACAGATACACATACATACAGACACAAATGTGGATACACATACACACATACAGACAGATATACATATAGACACACATGCAGCACATATAGACACACATGCAGATACACAGAATGACACTCATACAGATACAAACAGTGACACACATACAGATACATAGGGACACACACTGACACACATGCTGATACACATGCAAACAGATGCACATACAAACAAACATGCAGACAGATACACATACAGATATACAAACATACAGATACAGACATTCAGACCACACACACATGCAAACTGTAAACAAAAATAGTCACCCTCCTGTTTCCTACCATTAAGGTGCAGAAGGGTGACTTCCCTGGGCTTCAGTGACTGCCTCAGGCTGATGGGAGTTAGAGCTCCCACTTTGACTCCCTCCTTTCCAATATGTGAGTGGGACCATTTTGTGTTTGTTTGTTTTTACATTATTGTATACGGATTTCACTATGGTCTGCTATCATTTTATGTTTTAAGTTTTTTTACGTTTATGGTAAAAATTGCATGTGTGTGTGCTTTTATACATATACTTATTGAGTGTCTTTTCACAGCAATTTTTATCTTATTTATGGTAATTATTATATGTTTTTTTCATACATATACTTATCGAGTGTGCTATCACCACAATTTTTAAGGTGATATTTAGTAGCCAAAATTGGCATTCAAATTAGTTTTTTGCGTTTTTCACACACAAACAAATATTAACACTAACTTTGGCCAGTGTTTGTGACCAAGTGGCTACTAAAAAAGACTGGACATACGCCATTTGCAATACCTTGGGTTGTCTACTTTTGAAAATGGTATGCCATCATGGGGGTAATTTTCATTCCTGGGCTACCATACTGTCTCAAAGGATATGTAACCAATCTGGCGAATTTCAATGTGGAAAAACTGAAAAATTTTACATGCTATATTTGACCCTGTAACTTCCCAAAACACTATGAAACCTGTACATATGGGGTACTGTTTTACACGTGAGACATCGCTGAATATAAATATGTGTATTTTATTGCAGTAAAAGCAAAAAGTATTATGAAGTTCACAGTTAAAATGTCACGTAGAACTAAAAATTATTTTACAATTCTTATTTTCTCCCATTTTTTTTATATTTTATTCATATTAAATTATGTTTCATACCTAAATATTTGATGTTAAATGAAAGCCCTGTTTCCCCTGAATAAAATGATATATAATAAGTGTGGGTGCACATAATATGAAAGAGGTAAATTATACCTGAACAGACATATAGCGCAAATTCAAGTTTTTGTTTACGTTTTGTTTTGATCACAACGTGTACATTTGACTCAGTCCTTAAGGGGTTAATAGATTTTACTCAACTTACCTAATTAGCAAACCAAACTGCAAAATGTCAAAAAAATTATCAATAAACTGTTTTTTAACACAGCTGTAACTGTTTTGCTGAACCTCCCTTCTTGCCACTGCTAGAAAGATGACAGATGTTCTTTCCTGCTATACTGTCAGGGGCAATCATACATCCCCTTTTGTATCCCATTCATCATTGTACCAAATAAGGGAACATAATTGTGAATTGGGCAGTGAAGTGTAGAAGGTCAGAACAATTTATAAACAAACTGTCAGAGTAATGAGCTTCCTTATTACCAACTAGCCTTAAATTAACACATTATCATAGGCATTTCACAAGTTTAAAGTCAATTTAAAAACATAGTCATGTTATTTTTTGCTACGCATGTTAAGGTTTTTCTATTCAGCCCCTAGAGACTTTGGATTTTTGTATAGTGCCATATTATATTTATATATTTTTTATATATTATGTTATCCTATTAAACATCTGCAAGCCTACATTTTTAAAATGGTTTACAGGACAATATAATTACTATATTTAAAATTAAAATTTTTTTATTTTTTTTGCTTTTAGCTTTAGAAATACTTATTTTTACATCTCTTATGCTTTTTAATTCTTTTATGAAAATACATTTAAAAAAAATATAGCAGACGTGCTTTCTTGGAGGCATTTAATGCCTTTTGTGCCACATTCCAGAATATAATTACACATCGACAGCGAATGCTCACCACATCTGCTCACCGACTGTTACTTTCAAGGGGAGCCTTGACTGGGGTGGATCTCAAACTTGAACAGGGGAGAAGATTCAGCGCTAAATAACAGGATAATAAGCAGCAACCCAAAAAAGGGAATCCCTCAAGACCCTTAATAAAACAAGCTAGAAGATATGAAGGGGGTAAGGGCTGCGCTAAGGGCTAGTAGCAGTAGTCTATAACAATAGAAACCAGACCAAATGGATAAACAACAACAAGTAGGCCTATGTAGCTAAAAAAACGGTAGAGAATAAAAGTCTCACTTAAGACAACAGAATAAAAATAAGGGTAGATCCGTCCAGATAATAAAATATATAATGTGGAAGTTAATAAAAAGTCATATAAAAGTCTCACGTAAAATACATTAAAAAAAAATTTAGCAGACAAGCTTTCTGGGAGCATTTGACGCCTTTTGGGCATTTGACACATTCCAGAATATAATTACACATCGAAAGCGAATGCTCACCACATCTGCTCACCGACTGTTAATTTCAAGGGGAGCCTTGGCTGGGGCGGATCTCTAACTTGTCTGGGAGCCACAGCGATTTCTACACAGGAGCACTGTCCACACAGTGAGGAGGCCCACCACTCACACCTTACAATTGGAGGTGATTTTTAGGGACTGATCAGGAGTCCGACTTGGCCATTGCTGGTTGGGTCAGTGGACACTGGGTGCCAGCTTAGTTTGCGGCCTGGGGCTGGAGAGATGGAATAAATGGGGTGAACCTTCACCTCTCAGGGAGCTATCCGGAATGTTGCCCAAGTCAGGGAATCTGCTTAAATTGTGTGGTGGCGCTTTTGCCTTCTTCTGCCACTTGTAACACTTAATACAGCTGCAGGGGTCTAGTGTACCCTTTTCTTTTACCTGTAAATATGTTTGTTTTGCTTTTTTATTTAGAATCTATCCTACCTCTTGTGCACAAAGGCCTTATGTGTCCTGATGAAAGCCCCGATCGGGAGCTGAACCGACTATTTTAGATGTACCAACAATAAACTGAACGAACAAAACCGAAGAGTGCTGGTAATTTTTTGACATTTCTATACTATTGTGACTTGGCACCAGGTATCTTATATTTATAGTAGGAGTGCAAGAGGTCCAATTTTTTCTATATAAATATATATATTCATATATTGTAAATATAATGTAAACCAAATGTTTTCTTTTTTTATATTTATATTTTTAAATGGGACCTCTTTTTGAGCAGGGGATTAAATAAGCAGAGAACAACAAGTCGTTAGGTAGAGTCAAGTTCTAACTCACCATTTAGCATCCAGGGCCAGACTGGCTCAATGTGAAACTGGAAAATTTGGGCAGTTGTAGTCTAGCGCCAGCTGACTGCTGTTACAAGCAATGTAGCCATTTAGGGCTGCCAGTGGTAAATGTGGGTGACAGTGACAAGTCACTCGTCACTATACACAGAGCTTAAATTTGATAAATTTGGTAGATAGTATATAACGGAGGTGAAATTCATCTGAAGACCAGGAGGGTGGAGATGCATGGATAGTAAGATTAGCAGACAGAGTAAGAAGGTATTAAATACATGTTTTTCAAATTAAAAACAAAACAAATGGGAACTTTAAATATCTGATTGCTAAGAAGTTTACATAATAAAATAAGGGAGCTCTAGATGTTAGCATACAAGGAACAGTATGACATAATTAAGATTATTGAGACTTGGTGGGATGAAAAACTTAAATGGATATTATAGTTATCGAAACAATTTAATCTTAAAGAAGCAGTTTTTGTGTAGATATCACCAGTGCAATGGCGGTACTTCTGCCGCTGCATGCAGACATACACTCCAACGTAGTGAACGACCACACACGTATACACTCAGTGATCTAAACACACACTGATCCATGCAGACACTAACACATACACTTAACTGTACATACAGACACACTCATTAACCCACACAAACACAAACTGCGCTATCTTTATGTGTCAGTGTGTGTGTATCAGTGTGTGTATGTGCATCAGAGTATGTCTTTATGTGCATACATCTCAGCAGTCAAACACCAACCCTACACTTAAATACACATCTGCATTCAAACTTCAACACTACATACAAACACACCTCTAAATGAAAACACCAATATTATAAATAAACACAACCCTGCATTCAGAAATCCACTCTACATATTAATTCATAACATTATAGAAACAGAGAAACATAGAAACATAGAATGTGACAGCAGATAAGAACCATTTGGCCCATCTAGTCTGCCCTATTTTCTAAATACTTTCATTAGTCCCTGGCCTTATCTTATAGCTAGGATAGCCTTATGCCTATCCCACGCATGCTTAAACTCCTTCACTATGTTAACCTCTACCACTTCAGCTGGAAGGCTATTCCATGCATCCATTACACTCTCAGTAAAGAAATACTTACTGATTGTGACAAAGTTCCCCCTCGCCACTTGTACCTGGAGAGGACGAATTGCCAGCCTCTTGCCTTGTGACTATGGCCCCTGGTAAAGTTTGCCCTTTAAAAACGTTATTTGGGCATATTGGATTTTATTGCACTGTTTCTGACCCTTTAAATGCTCTGGGTAAAGAACTTTTGCTATGGCACTTCGGATGCAGCCATTTTAATGTAGCCGAACGCGGTCAGTGGTGTTTTGCCGTCGAGTTCATGGAACTGAAATCGGCTATTCGACGAACACCGCTGAAGTTTTACCTTCCCTGGAACTATCACATTCGAATGGAGTTGAACGGTGTTCGACCATTCGAACGCCAAAGTAATATCACTATTTGCATGAACGGCACCCGAACGGCATTTGAACTGTAATGAATAAACTGGCCGCACAGCTCAAATCTCTGGAACTGTTTTGGGCATGAAATTGTGGGTGCGGTCGGTCAAAATGGGACTTCCAGCTAACTCCCGAACGGCTGAACGGATTTGAATGAAATGTATATGTTGTTCCCATAATTATGCTGTTTCTAAAAATTTAATTTATGCGAATATGATATGTAATTTTAAAGTTATAAAAGTTGTGTAAAAAGTATGTGTTTTTTTCGCTTGGAGATAATTGTGTTATAGCCATTAAACTTAATTATCTCCCAAGCAGAGGGGAGGAATTTGCTGTGATGAATGGGAGTGTTTAACTGTGTGTCTGTATATGATTGGTTGTTACGTTTGTGTTTTCAGTACCCAACAAGGTCCACGTGGGAGGGAAATGTGTATAAAAGAAGCAATATAGCAATAAAGTGCATTCTGTTCCTGTTTGACCCTCAACACGTAGTCTTGTCTTTTGATTGGAGGGGAATTGTTATAATCACACTGGGGATTGCTATACTTTGTATACTCCCTTGAGCTCTATTCACTTACCTCTTTTTTTTTTTGTTAATTGAGTTTTATTGATTTTTGTAGTAACCAAGTAATAGGGTACAGAATAAAAAAAAAATAAGGGGGGTATACGAGAATTCATGCATACATGAGTACATTCTTGGGTTATTGTGTATTTCAACTTACAGATTCTCACATAGTTCAATAACATCTTGCATATGCCTGTCATAGGCCAAACCAAGTCTACTTTCCCGGCTGTAAACCTCGTTCTCTGTATGGCAGCCAGTCAGTTGGTCTAGCCTACCATCACATCCTACACCTTAGCCGTTCTCCTATCGCTGTCTGTAACTAAGGGTCCTAGTGGGACTTGGTAAGAAACCCAACTTCTAGGTCTTAGGTCACACCCCTTGTTCTTACTTGTGAGATCAGGTTTCGTTGAGGTGTGCCTTCTATACCCCAAAGTCTTGAGGCCCTTAAGTGTGCATTATAGTGGTCCTTCCGTCATCCAGTTAACCGCACCAGGAGCCTTATGTGCTTCTGAATGCAGTCTGAATTTGTACAAACGAGTCAGTTCTCCTTTGCATGTGGTTGAAATAGTTATGTATTTTTATCGGACTAGTACTCAGGATGTCCTTTGGTGTATTACATCTCGTAGTGGAAAGGAAAAATAAATATTTTACCTAAAGGAAAGGAAAGGAACATAATAGAAAAGAACATGGAAATAAGGCACAGTCGCATACAATTCTTTGCTAGTAGATGGTCGGCAGTACGATCCTTCAAGGGATTCCTGAACCATGAGTCTATTTGTCTTAGTCAGAGTAGTTAAGTGTTTTTAGTGTAGTGTCCCCGTCTCCCCCCCTGAGACTCCTTAGCAGTATCCCCATTGCTCATGGTGGGAATCTGACTTTGTCCCCTCCACACCTCCAACACGTTCCTGGCAGTGTCTTATAGATGTGCCTAAGTCTGTCCGGGGTCAGGTGCCAGCAGTATATTAGCTTCCTATGGGCCTCGAAGTGAGAGAAGGAGGTGGTCATACCTTTGAGAGCATCCACTGGTCCATCAGAGTCTTATCACCTGTCTCCCTCTCCCATTGCGTTACATAGGTAGGTTGGGTTATGCTGGTGTTGGCAAAGTGTGTTTTATAGCAAAGCTGGTAGCAATTAAGTGGTTTACCCCCGTGTCTGCTCGTGTCTCGTCATCTCTATTATAGTCTACGTGGTCCATAATGGCGCTCTTGATTTGCAGGTATAGGAATGTGAATTTGGGGGGCAGGTCATAATTCTGCTGTAGCTCTGGGAATGGCACTATCGTGCTCCCGGATAGAAATTGAGATATCCTGGTAATTCCGTGTGTCTCCCACTGCTTTAACCCCTTAAGGACACATGACATGTGTGACATGTCATGATTCCCTTTTATTCCAGAAGTTTGGTCCTTAAGGGGTTAAAGAGAGCCATGGAGAAACTGCAGATAGTGCCTCTAGCGGACATAATTTGTAAAATTTTGGGGCACCCTTTCGGGACCGTAACAAATCATCCCAGACTGATATTGATGCTGTCGTGGTTGAGAACAGTAGTGGTTTTACACCCCTCATTGATGGGGGAGTCCACATGTATGACAATAACCTCTCTCCCAGTAATTGTTGTCTCTCTAAGTCTATCCAGTCGAGTGTTCCTCTGGGTGCATGTGGCATGCGTTAACAATGCTAATGGCATGTGGCATGCGTTAACAATGCTAATGGCATGCGTTAACAATGCTGCCCTGTGATATGCCCACACTTGGGGTACTCCCATTCCCCCTGCCTCTACTGGTTTCTGTAGACAACCCCCCGCTATTCTAGCCCTCTTTTTTGCCCAAATAAATTCTGTAAAAACTCTTTGCATTTTGTGGCAGTAGCTATTAGGTACTGGAATGGGAAGCATCCTGAACACGTAAAGTAGTTTCGCTAAGGACATCATCTTAATTACGTTTATGCGCCCTGCCCAGGACAATTTCACATCCTTCCATGTATCTAGCTCTTGCTTTATTGTGTTAAATATTCTCGTATGATTTTGGTGAAACAAAGTTTGGACTGTTTTAGTGACACTGACTCCCAAATACGTCACATAATCCTCCCTCCAATCGAGCTGAAAGCGTTTCTGAAGGTATTCTCTCCTCTGCCTGGGAATGTTAATAGGGAGAGCCTGACATTTGCTAGTGTTGAGTTTATAGTACGAGATGGTTCCAAATCTCTCCAAGAGATCCAGCAGGGCCGGCAGTGATCTGTCCGGCTCTGTGAGAGTTAATATGATGTCATTGTTTAGAAAAGTTTATGATGGTGTTTGCCTATCAACACTCCACTGATGTTAGTATCTTCCCTTATAAGTTGAGCTAATGGTTCTAGGCATAAGACGAAAAGCAGGGGAGACAAGGGGCAGCCTTATCGGGTGCCATTTGTTATGGCAAAGGGTGCCGAAACAAATCCCGCGTTTGAGACCCAGGCCATGGGGTGGGTATATAGCACCATAATTGCTCCGATAAGTGCCTCCGGGAACCCGAATCTCTTCAGTACTTCCCTCATGTATAACCAATTCAATCTGTCTAAGGCCGACTCCGCATCCAGTGCGAGTAGAAGGCCCTCCACTTTTGCATCATCCATATGTTGGAGTATGTTTAATAAATGTCTAGAATTATCCGACCCCTGACGGCCTCTAATAAATCCCGATTGGTTATAGTGTATTAGCGAGGGTAAGAGAGGGGCCACCCTGTCTGCTAAAATTTTCACAAATAATTTTGTGTCTATGTCCAGGAGGGATATAGGCCTAAAGTTTGCGCATATAATCAGTTTTTTTCCGGGTTTGGGCAAGGTAACAATGTGTGCCTGGAGCATTTCTGGGGGGAGAGTTCCCTTAACCAGGGAATCATTAAAGAGTGTGGATATGTAAGGTACTAGTTGGGTTCGGTATGTCTTGTAATAGACGGCAGACAAACCATCCGGTCCCGGACTCTTGGCAGCCGGCAAGGCCTGAATATGTTTAAGAATATCCGCGTCAGTAATGGGCGTCAGGAGGCCTGACATGTCGGATTCCGACAGAAGGGGAAGTTTGACTTTATCTAAAAAGGAGATAATATGCTGTTTGGTGGGGGCCCTTGTGTGGCCATCTTTATCTAAATTATACAGTGAGCCATAATACTCAGCAAATTCTTGCACTATATTGTCAGGGTTCATAATTTTGTGTCCATGCGCTGAGTGTATGTATGCTATCTTAGTGGCTGCTGCCCTTTTCCTCAGTTGTGAGGCCAATAGCGCTCCAGCCTTATTACCTTGTTCGAAATATCGCTGTTTCAGCCTACGTAACATAAAGTTGGTCTTCGCTAGTTCCATCTCCATTAGTTTAGAATTTATGTCTTTAATGTCTTGTAAGTGTTGTGTAGAAGGGGAGGATTTATTCCGTAAGGAGGCTTCCGTGAGCCGTTTGGTAAGTTCTAAGTATGTTTTTAATCTTTGGGCTTTAGCCCAACTCGCATGTTTGATAAACACCCCTCTGATGTAGGCCTTGTGCGCTAACCACACTGAGGCTATACCCGAGTCCTGCACTTTATTGTTGTGAAAATATTGCTGCAGCTCTTGAGCAATATCGCTGCGCATCTTCGCGTCTCAGAAGGTGTTCGTTTAGTCTCTACGAACCCTTACCCCTATTCGGGTATTGGTCGCCCAGTGTCAAGGTGATCGGAGCGTGGTCAGACCACGTGATTAGCCCAATAGTGCTGTCCACCACCCTAGTAATGAGAGACCCATGGATCAGAAAACGGTCTATCCGGGAGTACGAGTTGTGCGCCCCGGAATGGAAGGAATAATCGCGTTCTAGGGGCTGGGTAACCCTCCATGGATCTATATATCCATGCGCTAGTAAAGTTTGGTTTAATTGCTTGGTGATTTGGTGTCTGTGTTGGAGAGTAGAGTTCGCTACTGTCTGGCTGGTAGACGTATCTAAGTTTTGGTCTAGAATAAGATTGGTGTCTCCTCCCATTATCACCTCTCCCAGCCCCCATTTGTCCAGCTTTTGAAAGATCCGATCCAGGAAGCCAGGTTGGTCTGAGTGCGGGCCATACAAATTCACCAGGGTGTAAGGGGCATTATTGAGATGACACTGTAATATAAGGAATCTACCATTCCTATCGATATGTTTAGATATTAGCGAGAAGGCTACATCCTTACTTATAAGAATGGAGACTCCCCTTTTTTTTTTTTGAGAAACAGGAGTGAAAGCTTATTGGGAATACGAGAGAGTGGAATGTCGGCCTACCTGTTTTTGCAAAGTGGGTTTCTTGTAAAAAATACGATCTGGGCTTGGGCCTGTTTAGCCTCCTTTAAAGCCAGTCTCCGCTTATGCGGGGAATTGAGGCCTTTAGCGTTCAAATAGAGTAAGCTGCATAAGCTGGTGTGTGTGTCAACTTTCCATTGTGAATCCCCTTCTTATCTCGGCTGTAGCTCATTGGTCTGGGATGAGAGGTGATTCGGGCTATCCGTGCTAATCCTGCCTCCTTCCGTATGTAATAAACTAGCATTGTGTTGTCGTGTCATGTACCAATATTTCCCAAGAAAGAAAGAAAAAAAAAAGAGTATGACTATCTAAATATTAAGTTTCCCAAAATTCCAGTGATCTATGTACTACCGAAACTTCATAAGGATGTTAGTAACCCCCCGGGAAGACCCATAGTCTCCGGAGTGGGCTCACTTCTTTCTAATTTGTCTAAATACATAGACACTCTTCTCCAACCTCTAGTGAAAGAAAATCCCTCATATTTAAAAGACTCTATGAGTTTATTACAAATATTGAAAGATTTTAGATGGCAAAGTGACTTTGCATTTATCACGTGTGACGTCACCAGCCTATACACCTGTATCGAACATGATATTGGATGCCGAGCCAGTTATTCCTTTTTGGAAGTATCTGGCCTGTACCCTAAGGAACAAATAGATTTTGTTATGGAGGGAATTTCTTTAATCCTTCGAAATAATTTCTTTTGGTTCGAAGGGGACTATTATTTGCAACATCGGGGGAGCGCTATGGGGACCAGATTCGCACCCAGGAATGCGAATTTGTTTATGGCCTACTGGGATAACTCTTTTGTTTATTCCCAGCATGACTGGTCTTATAAAGAAGGTACATAGATTACATTTTCATCATTTGGAGGGGAGACCATTCCACCTTTTTGGAATTTTTTAAATTCTAATGAGTGGAATGTTAGGCTGACTCAGGAATATAGCCAACAAAAAATCCACTTTTGGATCTAGAAATCTCTATCAAAGGGAGTGCCATTGATACATGCACTTTCTTTAAGCCAGTGGATGTTAATGGGTACATCCATAAAGAAAGTTGCCATTTTCAACCATGGCTGGACAATATACCGAAAGGCCAATTTCTACGTATGAGACGAAATTGTACAAGAATAGAAGCTTTTGACTCACAAACTCAATTTTTAAAAGAACGATTTGTGAATAGAGGATATTGTAGCGAATTTTTGGATCAGGAGATAAAACAAGTTAGAGATGTAGAAAGGGATACCCTATTAAAATATAAATCAAAAATCTCATTAGAGGAGAAACATGATAAAATACCCATTATTTGTAACTATAATCAAGACCATGGGAAACTTAAAAGAATTTTTAACAAATATTGGCACATCCTACAACAGGATGAAGAAATCCTACCATATCTTAATGATAGACCTAGGTTAATCTTTAGAGGGGCCCATAACCTAAAACAGAAATTAACCTCCAGTTATTTAGAATTACCCAAACCGAAAGAAAATTTCCTAACCACCAATAAATCTTTGCAGAAAGGTTTCCATTACTGTGGGGAGTGTATGGGTTGTAGGAATTATAAAAAGAAACCTAAGAAAATAGAAGCTTTTAAATCTAGGATTGGCTCTGTTAATTTTAAGATCAATTCGTTTATTACTTGTCACACAAAAAATGTGGTGTATCTGCTCACGTGTCCTTGTGGACTCCAATATGTGGGGAAAACATCAAGAAACCTAAAAACAAGGATACGTGAACATATCTACAATATAAGGAGAGTTTTTTTTTAAAACACAGTGTTTCCTCACATTTTTTTAATGCCCATGGCGGGAATCCTGCAGGGCTCAACTTTTTTGGGATACAGACAATTAAACCCCACTGGAGGGGAGGCCAGATCAAATCCATGTTGAGCCGCTGTGAGATGAGGTGGATCTTCGATTTGGAGACACTGACCCCGGGCGGGCTCAACGTGGACTTCGAGATGGCAGCTCTCATTTAGTAGATCTGCCTTTTTTGGGACTTTTATTAATATGTTCCTTTTTTTAAAAATGTTCTTTTTCTCCTTTATAAATTATATATATTTTTTCATATTTTTTGTTCTACATCTCTAAAATTTTCCCATTGGAATTGTTGATTTTTAAATCTATTTAAAATGTATTCAATAAGTGTCTTTCTCCTTATGTTGTAGAATGCATTATTCATGAAAAAGTTCTATTAATTAGATTTATTGAGAATACATCTCATTATAAGTTGTATTTGATTTCACTTTAAAAGAAATAAGTAAACTGATGAGCTTTGAATCGATTTATTTCCCTTATTAACAAGTGAACTCTCTAAAAAGTCTCAAAGTCTCAAAGATGGCGTCTAAACACAACAGTATCCGGGTTGAAGGTCATAATATGAACTAATCCGTGATAACGTCATTGACGCAAGTCACGCTGACGGACCCAGAAGTGACATCACAACACGGAAGTGATTTGGAATTTTACCCGCGAAAACCGAAAGTACCGGACGTATTTAAAGAGATTGAATCTGCTTGTATTTTATGCACCTTGGAAGAAGACGAAAGTCGAAACGCGTTGTGCTTTGTATATTTTTTAATACCGTTTGTTTTAAATTGTATTTCCAATAAATCCCTTCATACTTACCCACTTGGTGATTTGAGCCGTGGTGTGACCGGGGGAATATCTGGATACGGCCAAAGCTGGTCTCACTGAATCATACAGTCTACAGGATACTTGAGGAGCCTATACAGTCAGAGCCTGCTTTAATAGGCTCTACAGATCGTGAGTGACCCAATACCAAAATTGTTCACATACAGTTTTACCATACAGTATTATGCTATGTACATTATGTTTATTTTTTAGATTGATCCGGTAGATTACTGAAGAATTATCCATGTACAGATATAAGTATAATATTGTGTTTGTATAGCACCCCCCTCCCATATCTATTTTATTTTCTACTATATTTGTATAGTGCCTTTTGGTGATTTACTAGGCACTTGGGGGTAGTTGCTGTTCACATCTTTTATATTAGTATTAATAGCGCCAATCCACCCATATATATTTTCGTTAACAGGAAATATAATTTGTACCTTGCATTTCCCAAGAAACAATATACATAAAATAACATATAACAAAACCTGAACTATATACAATTGCCTGAAAAACTCCGACAACCCGAAACTGTCTGGGTATGGTCAATAAGTGAATTTATGGTGTGTTAAAATACACCATATCGGCTCTGAAGGAGCCTGTGGGGGTGGGTACTATAGTACTGTTAACACTGATGCCACTATTAGGCACTCGGCGAGCCCGCCGGCAGCAGCTAACCTGGTACGGGGATAGCTTAACCTTTTTAAGGCCAACCAAACTGAAATGAAATATTATACTTTTTTGGGGGGCTAGATGGGCTATTTGTTGAGCCTTCAAACCTATTATGTTAAACCTTGACAAGGCACCTCTCAGTCCCTTGCCCAGTGATTCCCTAAGAGCCCAAGGAGGAGAAAGGATGTGCAAAGCATACCAACACAATATAACCTATTCAGTACCTCTCTGGGAACATTAGTGGTAGGTGTAGGACCACACAAGGAGAACAACAGTCCCCTGCCTACTCATGGCAGAATTTGTTAGAAAGTATTGGTCCAATGCTGTTACTTCACTGCCTTAGCTTTTTGCCAGTCCCCAGCTAGGCGCTGTGGTGACCCCGCCGATTCTCTTGAGGCAAGTTCCTCTGGTTCCAGATGTATGTTCCACTGTACAAGAAGCTTGTGGCCATCCTCCGGTGTGATTGCTGTTCTGTCCGCGCCGTTTTTGTGAATGACGAGGCTGGTTGGGAACTCCCATTTATAGGGGATTTGAGCATCCCTCAGGGCACGTGTTATTGGGCCGAAGGCTCTTCTTTTCGCCAGCGTGGCCGGTGACAGGTCTGTGAACAATTGAATGCCCGCAAACTTGCCCGTCAGTCGACTGGGATCCTGGGCCGCCTGCATAATCTTCTCTTTTACCCCATAGAAGTGCACTCTTACTATGGCGTCTCGTGGAACAGCAGCCGGTAAATTCTTCGGTTTAGCCATTCTATGTGCTCTGTCCAGTATAATCTCTTGTTCTGGTAATAAAGACTGAAACAGCTGGGTAATGAATGCTCCCAGATCCTGTTTTTTGACCTTTGTCCGGAGTATTGAAAGACTCTTTGAGGGGCGTAGAAAGACTCTTTGAGGGGCGTAGAAAGATTCTTTGAGGGGCATTAAAAGACTCTTTGAGGGGCATTAAAAGACTCTGGGGAGACTAACCAGACCCCAGACCTCCAATCGGTTTGGGTCTGTGTTAGTCTGGTGTCTTTTCCCAGACTGTGCGGTGCCCCAGAGGGCCTCCTGCCCCATGTTCCAAGGTATAACTCCTGGGTCTTTCTGGGCAGGGCACCAGTTAGAATCCACTCCTGCAGCATCACTTGGTTGCAGGAGGTGAAGGACGCAATTCTCCCATCTCAGGGATACACAGAGCCGTCGAGGAGAAAGACGGAATGCATCTTCTGGACACTCGCTCTGCGGAAGGGGCAAAATCACGGTGGCTTAGGATCCCCTACTAGGGGTTTGGGGATCCGGACCGGCTGCCCAGTGCCCCTGTACTCCAGAGGTGGAGACCACGGTCCCATCCACCCTTCCTGTGCCAAAAGTCTTCGGGACTTGTGGACAGAGATCCGCAGTGTTCTGCCTCGATGCCAGCTCTTCTGCTGAGTAGGCACTCGGCTGCTGGGGAGAGAGAGACTGACTGTCTCTACTCCCTGGAATTCCTGCTGTGGTTGGGGATCTGCAAGGGACGCCCAGCATCCATGTAGGGTTGGTGCAGAGACCTCGGCCCCATCTGCTTCAGTTGTCCTGTCTCCTGATAAAACGGACTGCCGCTGGGGAGAGGAACCAGTTGTCCCTCTCCCTTTAACCCCTTAAGGACCAAACTTCTGGAATAAAAGGGAATCATGACATGTCACACATGTCATGTGTCCTTAAGGGGTTAAACCATACTGCCCCTTGGGGAGTCGGACCGACTGTCTCGACTCCCGGTAACGCTGCCTGGTGCTCGGTAGTGGGACTGACTATCTCCACTCCCGGTGACGCTTGCTGCTGCTGGGATGAGGAACCTGCAATCTTCTGCTCCAGTAACGCTTCCCGGTGCTGGATAGTGGGACCGACCATCTCCACTCCCAACTTAAGTCTGTAAGTCTGTTGTAAAAGCTCTGTTACTTGGATCTCGAGTCTCCTGACAATCTCTACTGGAACATCAGGGCCAAAAAACGCCAGACGCATTTGCATCTCCCAAAGGAACCCCTCCTCATATGTAAGCGCTGCCTAAGGACTAGCTCGCTCCATTTTGTTCCAAGGACACTTAGTGGCATCACTAGAGGTGTGTGGGAGGTCAGTCTGTGTGAGTGTGTGCATGGGTCAGTCTGTGAGGAGTGGGTCAGTCTGTGTGGGGTGGGTGAGTCAGTCTGTGTGGGGGGGTCAGTTTGTGTGTGGGGGTCAGTATGTGTGGGGTGGGTGGGTCAGTCTGTGTGGGGGTCAGTTTGTGTGTATGAGCCATTCTGTGTGGGGTTGGTCAGTCTGTGTGGGGTGTCAGTCTGTGTGGGTGTGTGCATGGGTCAGTCTGTGTGGGGTGAGTCAGTCTGTGTGTTTGGGGGGGGTCAGCCTGTGTGTGAAGGGGGTCAGTCTGTGTGGGGGGATCAGTCTGTGTGTGTACTGGTGTGGGGGGGGGTCAGTCTGTGTGTGTGCATTGGTGTGTGGGGATCAGTCTGTATGTGGGGGTGGGGGTTCAGTCTGTGTCTGTGGGGGTCAGTTTGTGTGTATGGGTCAGTCTCTGTGTGTATAGGGATCAGTCTGTGTGTGTGGAGGAGGGGGGTCAGTCTGTGTGTGGGAGTCAGTTTGTGTGTATGGGTGTGGGGGTCAGTTTTTTGTGTATGGGCCATTCTGTGTGTAGTGGGTCAGTCTCTGTGTGTGAGGGGGCCAGTATGGTGTGGGGGGTCAGTCTGTGTGAGTATGTGCATGGGTCAGTCTGTGTGTGGGGGGTCATCTGTGTGAGTGTGTGCATGGGTCAGTCTGTGAGGAGTGGGTCAGTCTGTGTGTGGTGGGTGAGTCAGTCTGTGTGTATGAGCCATTCTGTGTGGGGTTGGTCAGTCTGTGTCGGTGTGTGCATGGGTCAGTCTGTGTGGGGTGAGTCAGTCTGTGTGTTTGGGGGGTCAGCCTGTGTGTGAAGGGGGTCAGTCTGTGTGGGGGGGGGTCAGTCTGTGTAAAGGAGCAGTCTGGGTGTGTGTATGGGTCTGTCTGTGTATATGTATGTGTATGGGTCTGTCTGTGTATGTGTATGGGTCAGTCTGTGGGTTTGTATGGGTCAGTCTGGGTTTGTATGGGTCAGTCTCTGTAAGTGCTTGAGCTCCAAGAGACAGAACTCTCATCTCGTGACCTCCCCTCCCTGCAAGGTAAGATGAAGGAAAGGGGAATATTCTTGCACCAGGGCCCTCTCTATGTAACTTCTTCCATTGTCTGCATGGGTCAATGTCTCTGTGTTTTTGTCTGTATGGGTCATTGAATGTAAGACTGCATGGGTCAGTGCCAGTGTGAATGGGGCATTGAGTGTACATCTGTGTTTATGGGTCACTGAGTGTGTTTCTGCATCAGTTAGTGTGAAAGTACACACAAGTGGGTCAATGAAAAGGACAAAGCTTATTTTTTTTAAATCTAAACATTTACTTAATTTATATGATTCTTGAGAGTAGTATGCATATTTACATATATATGCATGCCTTTTATTACATGTATAAATATTTGCATATAAGCATAATTATCAATATAACATTTTGTTTATAATATATGCACACCAATTAATATAATACATATGCAATAATATACATTTAGAAAACACACAAATTCTGGCCCTATAATATATTTAATGAGGAAGGCCCTCATAAAACGTAATAGGTTAATCCAAGTACCACGACCACTTAGTGTTTGGAAGTGCTGTGAAAATCTTGTATGTACAGCGTTTCAGTGTAAAACATTGGACAAATGTAAATATTTCTTGATTCTGCCATTGGTGTAACTCCACCAAGTGCAGCTTACAATAGCTATGAACAAGAGGTAACAAAACTTGATAATGTTAATTGTGTGAATATTCCAGGAGGCAAGTCCTGCCTGCCAATCGAATAGGATGGAGATTGAAGGTGCTCATCAGCTTAACTCTGATTTTAGCCTATAACTCTGCTATTTGTTTCTATAACAGAGAAAGCATTCTGACATAAGCCTGGAGTGCTTTCGGTTCCACCAAATTGTTTGTTGTTTCAGTTGTCATTTCAGCCTGATAGCTATCATCAGGAGGGAGCTGTTTTTTAATTTATGATTCTTTTATTCTTGCTTCTTTGAAAGTTATGTATACTTATGATTCTATAATGGTGACCTACCTATTTTCCACCCAGTGCTATTATATTCTCAGTGTTCAAGCAGTTCTATACCTAGTATACTCTGCTCATGTCTTTCTCAATGTGCTTAGTACCTAGAATACTCTATGCATAATATCTTTCTCAGTGTGCTTACTCACAGTGTATCTATCACAGTTCATTTGATTATAATTTGAGCACTGTACTCGTTGCCTGTAATTGTAAAACAAAAAAAAAATTTTTTATATTTTTTGCATATTTCATGCATATTTATTCAATGGCTGAGAGCACTCAGATGACTCTCTTCAGTAAATAAGTTGGCATTAGAGGAGGCTTGGTGCCTTGCAAAACCCAGGTAATGGACAAATTGTTGTTAAATGGTTTGCTCTGTACTGGGGTACAGCACTGGGCTACTCCTGGTACTATAACCACTAGTAAGGGTTATATACTTTATGATGCTCAGAGTAACCATTTAAAAATAACTTTGTTACCCTGAAATGCAACTGCATAAAGTCATTATTACTATAATTATCATAACACATGAAGGTAATGGGGCTTTGTTGCAAGTCTTTGTAAAATACATTTATTCTTCTTATTTTGTCCTATGAGTGAATTTAAAATTTTAAGTTTTACTTTCCACTTGTATATCTATGCAATATGCTGTAATGCATTATAGGGCTGGTATAATTCCTTTTCCAGCGCTGCTTTAAAGGATTACTGTAACTGCTTCATTTCAGTGAAGTGGCTATAGTATCTAGAGTCCCCTGGTGATGCTTTTCAACATTAAACTGTGTTTAATGTTTTCATGCTAAATTAGTTTCCCAAGCAACCCACCCCCTTTGTGCTGCTTGGGCTATAATGAGCTGTAATATGAATCTGTGATTGGCTGAGAATGTCAGCTGACCACTTTCAACCTATCAAAAACACCCATCGCTGGTATTAACTGGTATGGCTAGAAGGACCTGTGTAATTTCTCCCTTAACATACCTAACAGTAGGACATTAATGAAAAAGGGGTATAATTTGACTCAGCATAACTCAGTCCACCTATGATAAACCTTATAAAGTATCATCAATCACATATATACTGATCAGCCACAGCATTAATACCACTGGTAGGTGAAATTAATAATATTGATTATATCACTGCAATGGCTGATCATTCATGTGGATGTTACTTTGACATGTACTACCTACCTAGAATTGACAGACCATGTGCACCCGTTCATGGCAATGGTGTTCCCTGGTGGCCTATTTTAGCTGGATAATTCACCATGCCACACTGCAAGACTTGTTCAGGAATAGTTTGAGGAACATGACAAAGAGTTCAAGGTGTTGCCATGGCCAATTTTCACATCTGTGGGATGTGCTGGAACAACAAATCTGATCCACGGAGGCCCTACATCGCAACTTGCAAGACTTAAAGTATCTGCTGCTAATGTCTTGGTACCAGATACCAAGTTCAGAGGTCTTGTGCTTTCCGTGCCTACACTAAATTAGGCAGGTGGTTTTAATATTGTGGCTGATCAGTGTATTTAATTAACACATCACAAACAAAGCAAGGTAACAGTGCATAAGTGGTTAGTGCATAAGTGGAGATATACAAAGCTCTAAAAGCAATGATGGTGGGAGCTGTTTTTTGTATTGCATTTATACCAGTACCTTTTTATATAGTATGTGTTTTTATGGCTTGCTTGGTTTTTTCATTTCCTTTTCTATCCATACATCAAGTTTTGGCTCTCTGTATCTGGACAGTCTGAAACTGGAAGTGGTGTAGGACTTTGAGAAGAGAAGCCAGATGCTAAAACAGGTTGTGCTTTTATCCTTATTAAATTTTGTTTTGTATTTCATTATATCAATAAATATCCTTTTGCTTTACTTTTGCAGTCTGGAGATTTTTTGGGAAACTACCAGGTACGTGTGCAAACTTCACCTTTCATGGGGCTGATCATCCAATTGATGAGTATGCTTGTAAAGCTTCTTTCTTATGCTGATGCTGTTTAGAGCCAACTTGTAAAGATGTGAGTGATTCAATTTGCACAATTACTTTAATTTTTTCTATTTTTAAAATACACTGTAATGTGTGTTTATTAATTGTTTATAGTGCTTTGTTTTCTCCTGAGAAACTTTCAAGTGGATATAGGGACAGTGGCGGATCCGGGGGGGGGGGGGGGGGGGATTCTCCCCTGCCGGCTAATGCCGGGCTGGCATTGCCCAAGTGCCAGCCCTGCAATGTGCCTGCGGACCGGGGAGGGAGATCTCTGATCTCCCTCCCCGGTCCGCAGGCACTGTGCTGACAACCGGCAGGGGAGGGAGTGATAGAGGACCCGGGAGCTCTTACCTGCAGCTCCTCCGGGTCCTCCTCTCGCGAGATTTGGAGCGTTGCCACGGTAACCACGGCAACGCTCCAAATCTCGCGAGAGTGAACTCTAGCCCTGTAGCGCAGGCTAGAGTTCACCTCACCACCACCAGACCACCAGGGAATCCCACTGGACCACCAGGGAACGAAATATGTCCCCCCTCCTCATCAATAAAGGTAAGAAGGGAGGGGGGACATAAATATATTAATTTTAATAAAAAAAATTGTAAAAAGCCTACCTACCCTCCACACTACACACACTGCCCCCATACACACACTACACACACTGCACTACAAACACTGCCCCCATACACACACTACACACACTGCACTACAAACACTGCCCCCATACACACACTACACACACTGCACTACAAACACTGCCTCCATACACACACTACACACACTGCACTACAAACACTGCCCCCATACACACACTGCACTACAAACACTGCCCCCATACACACACTACATACACTGCCCCCCATACACACACTACACACACTGCCTCACAAACACTGCCCCATGCACACACTACACACACTGCCCCCATACACACACTACACACACTGCCCCACAAACACACACTACACACACTGCCCCACAAACAATGCCCTCATACACACACTACACACACTACCCCACAAACACTGCCCCCATACACACACTACACACACTGACCCACAAACACTGCCCCCATACACACACTGACCCACAAACACTGCCCCATACACACACTGCCCCACATACACTGCCCCATACACACACTACACACACTGACCCACAAACACTGCCTCCATACACACACTACACACACAGACCCACAAACACTGCCCCCATACACACACTACACACACTGCCCCCATACACACACTGCACACACCACCCCACAAACACTGCCCCCATACACACACTACACACACTGCCTCACAAACACTGCCCCCATACACACACTGCCCCATACACACACTGCACATACTGCCCCACAAACACTGCCCCCATACACACACTACACACACTGCCCCACAAGACTGCCCCCATACACACACTACACACACTGCCCCACAAACACTGCCCCATACACACACTACACACACTGCCCCACAAACACTGCCCCCCATACACACACCGCCCCAAACACACACACACTGCCACCCTCTCACACACTGCCACCCTCTCACACACACACACACACACACACTTCAGCTCTCTCACACACACACTGCCCCACACATACACTGCCCCCTAACACACACACTGCAACCCTGACATACACTGCCGCCCTCACGCACTCGCACTTCACCACTCACACACACACTGCACCTTTCACACATACTTCACCCCTAACACATACCACTGCTCCTATGCCCCATATCCCAGCAGACCCCAGGTAAGTTGTCAAACTGTTCTTAAACGGTTTGACTACTTACTCTGGGATGGGATCCTGGCACTACTGGCGCCATAACTACTACACTGAGCTGTAGTGGTTATTGTGCCTGGATTATTTCTTTAAATAATCTACAAGTGCCCCTCCCGAGATCAGGTTCTGGATCCGCCACTGACTACAATAGAGCAATTTCTAGTCCTATATTAAGGTACAGTAAGGTCACAGTATTTTAGCCATGAAAATTGTGGTTTCTCTTTTGCTTCCAAAAGGTTTGTCTATACATTTTTTATATATATATTTTTACGTAGACAGAGTATGGTTTAGTTTAGCTTTAGTGTGTTTTAATGGGTGTGAAATAACATCAAAATGCCAGTAATTTTATCATCATGTAGCTATTGTTATCTCCTAGCTTGGAAAACTCTCTAAACTCTAAATCTTTAATGGGACAGTTATGATGTATTCAACCACTAGCTCTACTGCAGTATTATAACGAGGATTTCTTACGCCTCCTGCTATAAGGAATGAGGTAAATAGCCTAAATAACGCCTTATGAATTGTAGTTTCATATACAAAGCACTGTGTATGGAAAAATATTCTAACTAATAAGACTGAGTTATTTTCCAGTGACAGGTTAAATGGTTTTGTAACCTAAGAAGTACCTGTTTATCAAATAAAGTTGTCTTCACCACTCCGCAGAAACGTATCTCTTCTTCTTTATATGTCATTTATGGTACATCTGATTCTAATGATATAGTGAGGATGCTAAATCTTTCTTATTAGATTGGAGAGGCAAGAGAGTCTTCCTGCTTAGCACCCATAAAGGTATCTCCTCTTTTTGTTTTACCACTTTGGTGTTTTTCTATTTGTCTATTTAGTATTTTTTCTTTATGTTTTATTGCTTGTTCATGATTATGTATACCTAATTAAAGATTACAATTTTAACAGACAGCAGAGCCTAGTATCTCACCGGTGTTACCTAGACCACTGGTCTTTGGTTTACACCATCTACTCTCTCTTTTTGTATACAATACAAGGGTTACCCCCTATCGAGATACTATCTGGACACACTTATCGTATCCCCGCAAGGGGGTTATTTTCTTTTTTCTTAAGTTATCTACTTTATAGAGGTTTTAATACCTATTAGTGTGTCAGTGTAACTCCCGCTGTGAAGGTGAATTCTGTCCACTTAACATGGCTAATTTTTTATCCCAATTAAAAGAAGCCAATTCCTGGTGTATTGGTGCTGAAACCGTTTTCTCAGATAGTCACCCAACCCTACTACCTGAGCATGATAATATAAACTATAAGTTCAGGACCCTGAGTAATTTATGTAAACAACAGATCAGGGTGGGGTGGGAAATCACATCCTTAAAGAACTATCTGGCTAAATCAATGATTCCAAGGGGTCTGAGAATACAGACCACACCTAATACACAAATGGATGACCCGGCCCTATTAAAAGAGTGGGAAGATGCATCCAATGTGTGTTCAATGAAATATATGGAGATTCTTGTCAAATTTGAATCAGAGAGACTTAAAACGATTGATGAGAAAGTGAATACTGCGGTAGAGGATATACAAAAATGTACTAGTGACCCCGCTTTCCAAACTCAGGAACAGAGATTACAAGAAAATCTCAATAAATACCAAAGCGTTATTAAATTACGCAAACATAAGAAGTTTGTTAGAGACAACGATGATTATAGATCAGGGAGAGTCTACAGACACTTCAGAAAAATCTCAAGAGTCGATTCGGACTACTGTACAACGTCTGAGTATGAAACCTCAGACACAGACAGTGAAGTAACATCAGGGCCCCAGACTAGACAAAATACTCAAAGAGGCAAAGGGATTCTTAAAAAAGGAGTTTCTTTTTTAGGACAACTCCCCCGGGAGGGGGAACAACAGACGCAATACAGGCAAACACGCAACAGGGGGAGAACTCGCAGACGTTACTAGAAGGGAAAACTAGAATTATTAACATCTCAGACACCCCTCTCACTACCATACAGGAACAAGTGATTATGAAGGGCCTATCGTTCGTTCCAACTCCACCATTCTGTAAATTCGAATGGATTAAAGACATAAACCTATTTGGGAGGAAACTTGCCCTTCATAAATTCTTCCAAATGAGAGATGAGAAAAAAGCCAAAGACTTAGGCTTCGACAATAGGGAATATCAATGCCTGTTGGATCTAGTATCCCTCCTTGAGTCTAATGACAATATGTCCCCCCCACCATACACGGATCTGCATCCTAAGAGTAAATTCACTCCAAATATCCGGGACTATAAAAATATTGATATGTTCGTTGAATCAACTACCAATATGATCAGAAATCTAGATATAGATACTCTAAAGATCAAACCCAGACACAACCTCACCAAAAAAGAATGGAAAGCTATGACTGATTTGAGAGACAACGAACATGTCATTATTAAACCGGCAGACAAGGGGGGCAATATTGTTATTCTCAATAGACCCCACTATATTCAGCTGGCTGAAAGAATCCTGAATGATGAAAGCACATATAAAGTTCTACCATCCAATCCGACCACAAAATTTCTGTCTGAGTTCAAAGCCCTACTTGACAGAGCATTTGATGACGGAATACTTACCAAGGAAGAACATGCTAGCATTTATGTAAAAAATCCAGTAATATCGACATTCTACTGTCTTCCTAAAATACATAAGGGTTATGAACCACTTACAGCAAGACCAATTGTGTCTGGTACCAACAATCTCACATGTATAGGCAGTAGATATGTTGATAAAATCCTTCGTCCGTATGTGGAGGAATTACCGTCCTACCTTAGGGACACCAAAGATACCCTAAGATGCATTGCGTCTATTGAAGTACCCCAGGGAGCCATGCTATGTAGCCTCGATGTGGAGGCACTGTACTCCTCAATACCACATCTGGGAGGAATACAGCATACAGGTTCCTTCCTCGAAACAAGGGGCCCTAACCACTCACGTCATACCACATTTGTACTCGACCTCCTCAAGTTCATCTTGACCCATAACTTTTTTCTCTTTGACAATAAATTCTACCACCAGGTGCAGGGGACTGCGATGGGGACGTCTTGTGCCCCCTCGTATGCAAACCTGCACCTGGGCTGGTGGGAAAAACACATCGTCTATTCTGAACGTATGAAACGCTATATGGACTATGTCCACGTCTGGAAACGTTATATTGACGATATTATGGTCATTTGGACAGGTACAAAGGAGCTCTTTATTGAGTTTGTGGGGGTTCTGAATGATAATGATCTCAATTTACGTTTGACGATGGAAATTGGGACATCTTCATTGAACTTTCTTGACTGCACATTCACTATCACTAAAGATCTAAGGATACAAACCTCTCTCTACCGTAAACCTACATCAACTAATAACATGCTCAATTGGAGTAGTTACCACCCTAACCCTCTGAAAAGGGGCATCCCAGTGGGACAATACCTTCGACTAAAAAGGAATTGCTCCACTGAGGAAGACTTCATAGAAAAAGCGGCACTGCTAAGAACGAGATTCAAAGCCAAGGGTTACCCTAACAGATGCCTGAAACAGGCATACCAGCGGGCACTCTTGAGTGATCGTGAGGTGCTGCTTGACAACATCCCGAAACCCGCACCCCCGAAAGTAATCCGCTGTGTGGCGAATTTTGACGCAGGCTGGGATATCTCCAAAAAAATTATGGCTAGATTCTGGCCATTACTCACACAAGATAGACATCTTAAAGATGTGATTCCATCACACGTCTCCATAACAGCAAAGAGGGGTAGGAATCTAAAGGACTTTCTAGTCCCAAGCCATCTGTCTAAATACAGTAAACAGAAGAAAAATTGGCTTAATGTCTATGGCACTTACCAATGCGGACGCTGTGTAGCCTGCAGCTACATAGATAGAGATTCCAAAGCTATAACTGATTCCTCTGGGGCACATAAGACCCTGATTAAACAATTTTTCAATTGTAATTCAACGGGACTGGTTTATCTCCTCACATGCAAATGTGGCAAAAAATATGTGGGGAAAACAATACGTCCCTTCAAGAGGCGCATGATGGAACATGTTCACTCGGTTGCATCCGACAGAGACACCCCTGTGGCTAGACATGCTAGAACACACCAGGGTGATACATCTAGATGCTTCAAATTCGCAGGGGTAGAAAAAGTCCATGTGGGCAAAAGAGGGGGAGACCTGGATCTGATCCTTAGGAGGAGAGAATGTTTTTGGATTCAGACATTAAACACCATGTCCCCAAATGGCCTCAATGAAGGCTTTTCCTTCACCCCTTTTATTCTATAATGAGATTTCTCTCTATAGTTATTAATCCTTCACATGTTGTTACACTTGTTTGTCTGTTTATGTACACATTAACTGTACACAACACATCTTTATCAGGTCATCATCATGAACTAAACTGCTAGTGGCCAAACCTAAGTTCTACCAGTCAGCTACCAATATGAATCCCTCTACAGTATCCTTTCCTGATATGAGAATACATGGATACTGTAAGGCTTATCCTTCAGCTGGGCAATGTCTATTTAATTCCCAGCTTTTTCTATAAGGACTCTACTATTATGTATTAAAAGTCTATTAACAGATTTATCCCACTGCTGTCAAACTCATAAGGCATTTCAGCCGACGAACCTGTCAGTATTACATATTGGGTATCTGTTTCGGCACTTAGTCCCGCCCCCACCCGCTCCGATTGGTCAGAGCCTGCAAGACGGATGGCTCGTATACCCATCACGGACGGGGGTTGGATCTATCTGGAGCTCCGGCACTTAGTCCCGCCCCCCATCCGCTCTGATTGGTCAGAGTCCGTAAGATTGACGGCTCTGACACACATCACGAACGCTGGGCGGTCTTTACTGTAACTCCGCCCTTGTCGACTACTGATTGGCTGAATCTCGGCCACCTTTTCATATTTAAAAAGTACTCTCGAGCATTTGCTCATTGACAGCCTTTGAGAAAGGCGCTCTTTACAGCGCCGAAACGCGTTAGGCAGGCAGGCAGAAAAAGATGATGATTTTATAATCACGTTTTATTTCCACTTCACTATGTTTGGGGTGTTGTATTAGGTTAAGAGGAGCTGGGGCCTGTTTGGAGATTTTTTGGAGGGAATAAGAGAGTAGGACTATTACTACTACTAGCTGGTATTTTTTTGTTAGGATAGAAAAGTGTACTATACTACTTAACTAGCCCTACTTTGACCAGTCAGTTCAGACAGCACTGAGGCTAGTTCCAAGTAGTAGGGTGTCCGGTGATGTCTACTAGGGGGACTGTTTAGTCTCCTTAACTATCATTCATTGGTTCCAAACCAGAGACATCCTTTCACACTATCTACCTACACTGTATGCTTATATAGGAACACTCTACATTGTAGAAGCCGTCTATCCTATATTTGGGGGTTTCCCCTATTAGCATTTAATTATTCATGTGTGGCCATATGAGTTTTCATGTAACTCCTTATGTTACAGTACCCTTTAGTGTAACTCTGTGGAGACTTTTATGTCTCTATACCTCTATATGACTATACGGTTTTTGGTCCTGGCTGGCAATCAGTAGCCAGCGTGTCAGACTACCTGGAGGTTCCTTTTTACACTAGTTCTCAGCATTTGAATGCTATTGGGGAACCATATCATATATATCTTATTGCTGTTGGTCCTACTAGCACTTAGTGCCTTACTTATGGCCACATTTACCTGTATGCTACACTGCTTATTGCAGCACCCGCAAGTGTATATTTTGTTGAGACCCCATTGTCTCTATACTTCCATATGAGTACACACGATTGTGGTTCTACGCTGCACTCCCTAAGCAATGTGTCATACTAGCGTATGCTTCCTTAACCAGCACCTTAGGGTTTGGTTTTGTCTACGCATTAGCCGGTTAGTAGATTAGTCATTGTCATCTACCACTTATATTTCCTATCATTGAGGTATATATCTAGAATACATTGGTCTAAGTTGATACCTCTCCCATTACTCCCTGAGCCCCTTAATATCTCCTCTTTTTGTTTTACCACTTTGGTGTTTTTCTATTTGTCTATTTAGTATTTTTTCTTTATGTTTTATTGCTTGTTCATGATTATGTATACCTAATTAAAGATTACAATTTTAACAGACAGCAGAGCCTAGTATCTCACCGGTGTTACCTAGACCACTGGTCTTTGGTTTACACCATCTACTCTCTCTTTTTGTATACAATACAAGGGTTACCCCCTATCGAGATACTATCTGGACACACTTATCGTATCCCCGCAAGGGGGTTATTTTCTTTTTTCTTAAGTTATCTACTTTATAGAGGTTTTAATACCTATTAGTGTGTCAGTGTAACTCCCGCTGTGAAGGTGAATTCTGTCCACTTAACATGGCTAATTTTTTATCCCAATTAAAAGAAGCCAATTCCTGGTGTATTGGTGCTGAAACCGTTTTCTCAGATAGTCACCCAACCCTACTACCTGAGCATGATAATATAAACTATAAGTTCAGGACCCTGAGTAATTTATGTAAACAACAGATCAGGGTGGGGTGGGAAATCACATCCTTAAAGAACTATCTGGCTAAATCAATGATTCCAAGGGGTCTGAGAATACAGACCACACCTAATACACAAATGGATGACCCGGCCCTATTAAAAGAGTGGGAAGATGCATCCAATGTGTGTTCAATGAAATATATGGAGATTCTTGTCAAATTTGAATCAGAGAGACTTAAAACGATTGATGAGAAAGTGAATACTGCGGTAGAGGATATACAAAAATGTACTAGTGACCCCGCTTTCCAAACTCAGGAACAGAGATTACAAGAAAATCTCAATAAATACCAAAGCGTTATTAAATTACGCAAACATAAGAAGTTTGTTAGAGACAACGATGATTATAGATCAGGGAGAGTCTACAGACACTTCAGAAAAATCTCAAGAGTCGATTCGGACTACTGTACAACGTCTGAGTATGAAACCTCAGACACAGACAGTGAAGTAACATCAGGGCCCCAGACTAGACAAAATACTCAAAGAGGCAAAGGGATTCTTAAAAAAGGAGTTTCTTTTTTAGGACAACTCCCCCGGGAGGGGGAACAACAGACGCAATACAGGCAAACACGCAACAGGGGGAGAACTCGCAGACGTTACTAGAAGGGAAAACTAGAATTATTAACATCTCAGACACCCCTCTCACTACCATACAGGAACAAGTGATTATGAAGGGCCTATCGTTCGTTCCAACTCCACCATTCTGTAAATTCGAATGGATTAAAGACATAAACCTATTTGGGAGGAAACTTGCCCTTCATAAATTCTTCCAAATGAGAGATGAGAAAAAAGCCAAAGACTTAGGCTTCGACAATAGGGAATATCAATGCCTGTTGGATCTAGTATCCCTCCTTGAGTCTAATGACAATATGTCCCCCCCACCATACACGGATCTGCATCCTAAGAGTAAATTCACTCCAAATATCCGGGACTATAAAAATATTGATATGTTCGTTGAATCAACTACCAATATGATCAGAAATCTAGATATAGATACTCTAAAGATCAAACCCAGACACAACCTCACCAAAAAAGAATGGAAAGCTATGACTGATTTGAGAGACAACGAACATGTCATTATTAAACCGGCAGACAAGGGGGGCAATATTGTTATTCTCAATAGACCCCACTATATTCAGCTGGCTGAAAGAATCCTGAATGATGAAAGCACATATAAAGTTCTACCATCCAATCCGACCACAAAATTTCTGTCTGAGTTCAAAGCCCTACTTGACAGAGCATTTGATGACGGAATACTTACCAAGGAAGAACATGCTAGCATTTATGTAAAAAATCCAGTAATATCGACATTCTACTGTCTTCCTAAAATACATAAGGGTTATGAACCACTTACAGCAAGACCAATTGTGTCTGGTACCAACAATCTCACATGTATAGGCAGTAGATATGTTGATAAAATCCTTCGTCCGTATGTGGAGGAATTACCGTCCTACCTTAGGGACACCAAAGATACCCTAAGATGCATTGCGTCTATTGAAGTACCCCAGGGAGCCATGCTATGTAGCCTCGATGTGGAGGCACTGTACTCCTCAATACCACATCTGGGAGGAATACAGCATACAGGTTCCTTCCTCGAAACAAGGGGCCCTAACCACTCACGTCATACCACATTTGTACTCGACCTCCTCAAGTTCATCTTGACCCATAACTTTTTTCTCTTTGACAATAAATTCTACCACCAGGTGCAGGGGACTGCGATGGGGACGTCTTGTGCCCCCTCGTATGCAAACCTGCACCTGGGCTGGTGGGAAAAACACATCGTCTATTCTGAACGTATGAAACGCTATATGGACTATGTCCACGTCTGGAAACGTTATATTGACGATATTATGGTCATTTGGACAGGTACAAAGGAGCTCTTTATTGAGTTTGTGGGGGTTCTGAATGATAATGATCTCAATTTACGTTTGACGATGGAAATTGGGACATCTTCATTGAACTTTCTTGACTGCACATTCACTATCACTAAAGATCTAAGGATACAAACCTCTCTCTACCGTAAACCTACATCAACTAATAACATGCTCAATTGGAGTAGTTACCACCCTAACCCTCTGAAAAGGGGCATCCCAGTGGGACAATACCTTCGACTAAAAAGGAATTGCTCCACTGAGGAAGACTTCATAGAAAAAGCGGCACTGCTAAGAACGAGATTCAAAGCCAAGGGTTACCCTAACAGATGCCTGAAACAGGCATACCAGCGGGCACTCTTGAGTGATCGTGAGGTGCTGCTTGACAACATCCCGAAACCCGCACCCCCGAAAGTAATCCGCTGTGTGGCGAATTTTGACGCAGGCTGGGATATCCCCAAAAAAATTATGGCTAGATTCTGGCCATTACTCACACAAGATAGACATCTTAAAGATGTGATTCCATCACACGTCTCCATAACAGCAAAGAGGGGTAGGAATCTAAAGGACTTTCTAGTCCCAAGCCATCTGTCTAAATACAGTAAACAGAAGAAAAATTGGCTTAATGTCTATGGCACTTACCAATGCGGACGCTGTGTAGCCTGCAGCTACATAGATAGAGATTCCAAAGCTATAACTGATTCCTCTGGGGCACATAAGACCCTGATTAAACAATTTTTCAATTGTAATTCAACGGGACTGGTTTATCTCCTCACATGCAAATGTGGCAAAAAATATGTGGGGAAAACAATACGTCCCTTCAAGAGGCGCATGATGGAACATGTTCACTCGGTTGCATCCGACAGAGACACCCCTGTGGCTAGACATGCTAGAACACACCAGGGTGATACATCTAGATGCTTCAAATTCGCAGGGGTAGAAAAAGTCCATGTGGGCAAAAGAGGGGGAGACCTGGATCTGATCCTTAGGAGGAGAGAATGTTTTTGGATTCAGACATTAAACACCATGTCCCCAAATGGCCTCAATGAAGGCTTTTCCTTCACCCCTTTTATTCTATAATGAGATTTCTCTCTATAGTTATTAATCCTTCACATGTTGTTACACTTGTTTGTCTGTTTATGTACACATTAACTGTACACAACACATCTTTATCAGGTCATCATCATGAACTAAACTGCTAGTGGCCAAACCTAAGTTCTACCAGTCAGCTACCAATATGAATCCCTCTACAGTATCCTTTCCTGATATGAGAATACATGGATACTGTAAGGTTTATCCTTCAGCTGGGCAATGTCTATTTAATTCCCAGCTTTTTCTATAAGGACTCTACTATTATGTATTAAAAGTCTATTAACAGATTTATCCCACTGCTGTCAAACTCATAAGGCATTTCAGCCGACGAACCTGTCAGTATTACATATTGGGTATCTGTTTCGGCACTTAGTCCCGCCCCCACCCGCTCCGATTGGTCAGAGCCTGCAAGACGGATGGCTCGTATACCCATCACGGACGGGGGTTGGATCTATCTGGAGCTCCGGCACTTAGTCCCGCCCCCCATCCGCTCTGATTGGTCAGAGTCCGTAAGATTGACGGCTCTGACACACATCACGAACGCTGGGCGGTCTTTACTGTAACTCCGCCCTTGTCGACTACTGATTGGCTGAATCTCGGCCACCTTTTCATATTTAAAAAGTACTCTCGAGCATTTGCTCATTGACAGCCTTTGAGAAAGGCGCTCTTTACAGCGCCGAAACGCGTTAGGCAGGCAGGCAGAAAAAGATGATGATTTTATAATCACGTTTTATTTCCACTTCACTATGTTTGGGGTGTTGTATTAGGTTAAGAGGAGCTGGGGCCTGTTTGGAGATTTTTTGGAGGGAATAAGAGAGTAGGACTATTACTACTACTAGCTGGTATATATTTTTTTGTTAGGATAGAAAAGTGTACTATACTACTTAACTAGCCCTACTTTGACCAGTCAGTTCAGACAGCACTGAGGCTAGTTCCAAGTAGTAGGGTGTCCGGTGATGTCTACTAGGGGGACTGTTTAGTCTCCTTAACTATCATTCATTGGTTCCAAACCAGAGACATCCTTTCACACTATCTACCTACACTGTATGCTTATATAGGAACACTCTACATTGTAGAAGCCGTCTATCCTATATTTGGGGGTTTCCCCTATTAGCATTTAATTATTCATGTGTGGCCATATGAGTTTTCATGTAACTCCTTATGTTACAGTACCCTTTAGTGTAACTCTGTGGAGACTTTTATGTCTCTATACCTCTATATGACTATACGGTTTTTGGTCCTGGCTGGCAATCAGTAGCCAGCGTGTCAGACTACCTGGAGGTTCCTTTTTACACTAGTTCTCAGCATTTGAATGCTATTGGGGAACCATATCATATATATCTTATTGCTGTTGGTCCTACTAGCACTTAGTGCCTTACTTATGGCCACATTTACCTGTATGCTACACTGCTTATTGCAGCACCCGCAAGTGTATATTTTGTTGAGACCCCATTGTCTCTATACTTCCATATGAGTACACACGATTGTGGTTCTACGCTGCACTCCCTAAGCAATGTGTCATACTAGCGTATGCTTCCTTAACCAGCACCTTAGGGTTTGGTTTTGTCTACGCATTAGCCGATTAGTAGATTAGTCATTGTCATCTACCACTTATATTTCCTATCATTGAGGTATATATCTAGAATACATTGGTCTAAGTTGATACCTCTCCCATTACTCCCTGAGCCCCTTAATATCTCCTCTTTTTGTTTTACCACTTTGGTGTTTTTCTATTTGTCTATTTAGTATTTTTTCTTTATGTTTTATTGCTTGTTCATGATTATGTATACCTAATTAAAGATTACAATTTTAACAGACAGCAGAGCCTAGTATCTCACCGGTGTTACCTAGACCACTGGTCTTTGGTTTACACCATCTACGCACCCATAAAGGTGTCTCATTATTTCAGATGATTTACAATTTGATTTCATGGTATCCATCATTTACAAAACACTTGTAGCCCAAAAGCTATTTAACCCAATCATGACAAATAGATAAGCATATTCTCATTATACCGGAACAATATATCATCTGTCAGAAAGGGGTTAAAATGCATGGTTCAAAGGATAGTTCAAAATTAATTTACTTTTAGCTGTAACTTATGTCTACATCGTTCTCAGTAATCTATTTTAAATTCTAATCAAAAATTATTTTAAACAAATTAAAGCGGCACTGTCATGCCGAACTTACCTTTCCTCAATCTCTTCATCTTCTCACCCTCTCTCAGGATCTGTTCTTCTTTTCTTCCTGTCTTCTTTAGTTTTCTTTAAAATCATAAGACAAAGTAGGGACTCTTTGTCTTATGGAGGATTTCTCCGCTTGACCAGCTCAGACCAGCGGAGGAGCAAAGTGTGCTTCATTTCCGCTGGTCAGAGCAATTTTCCCATGATCCCTAGCTTTCCTCCCTGTTCCCACAATGCTTCCTGTCAGTATTGCCGAACGTCCTGTCACTTAGACAGAACGCCAGCAAAACTGCCGAATTGCATCCTAACAGAATGAGCACTGTTTCTCCATTGGTGTTAGGATGCAATTCGGTACTTTGATCGTATCGGAATTTCATTCTAATGAATGAAACTCCGATCCTATTCATTGCCGCGGCTGCATCTTGCAGCCGCTTAGTAGATAACTCCCTAATTCCCACGGTATCAGGGAGCTATCTACAAAAAGGCTGAAAGACCTAAATTGGTCTTTCAGCCAACTTTACTAATACTAAGTAAAGATTACTTAGTATTAGTAAATAATATGCCCCTACTCGCTATACCGCGAGTAGGGGCATGTCTAGTAAGCAGTGAGCAGCCTGTGGCTGCTCACTGTAAAAAAACAAACAAACTAATAAACACTCCCCTCCCCCCCCTGCGCAGGGGTTAAAGATGGGGGGGACCTACTGTCCTCCCCCCTGGCCCCCACCCCTGCGCGGTGGGTGGGGGCCCTAATAAAACAATAAGGGGGGGGACACCTACTGTCCTCCCCCCCGGCCCCCACCCCTGAGCGGTGGGTGGGGGCCCTAATAAAACAATAAGGGGGGGGACCTATTGTCCTCCCCCGCCCTGGCCCCCACCCCTGCGCGGTGGGTGGGGGCCCTAATAAAACAATAAGGGGGGCCTATTGTCCTCCCCCCTGGCCCCCACCCCTGCGCGGTGGGTGGGGGCCCTAATAAAAAAATAAGGGGGGGGGACCTATTGTCCTCCCCCCCGGCCCCCACCCCTGCGCGGTGGGTGGGGGCCCTAAAAAAACAATTAGGGGGGGTGACCTACTGTCCTCCCCCCCTGGCCCCCACCCCTGAGCGGTGGGTCGGGGCCCTAATAAAACAATAAGGGGGGGCTTCTGTCCTCCCCCCCGGCCCCCACCCCTGCGCGGTGGGTGGGGGCCCTAATAAAACAATAAGGGGGGGGCTACTGTCCTCCCCCCCGGCCCCCACCCCTGCGCGGTGGGTGGGGGCCCTAATAAAACAATAAGGGGGGGGACCTACTGTCCTCCCCCCTGGCCCCCACCCCTGCGCGGTGGGTGGGGGCCCTAATAAAACAATTGGGGGGGGGGCTACTGTCCTCCCCCCCTGGCCCCCACCCCTGAGCGGTGGGTGGGGGCCCTAATAAAACAATAAGGGGGGGGACCTACTGTCCTCCCCCCTGGCCCCCACCCCTACGCGGTGGGTGGGGGCCCTAAATGAACCCCCCCATCAAAGTGATGAACCTAAATGAACCCTAAATGAACCCCCCCATCAATCACAGTGCTCTGTGTCATTTTACACAGCGTGGGAAAGTTCAATTTTCCCACGCTGTGTAAAATGACACAAAGCACTGTGATTGGATGGCTTGAAAACCATCCAATCACAGTGATCTATCATTTTACACAGCGTGGGAAAGTTCTTTTGAATTTTCCCACGCTGTGTAAAATTACACAGAGCACTCTGATTGGCTTAAACCAACCAATCAGTGTGTTCTAAGCCTAATTGCAGGGTCCTTGTAATAAACTGAACGAACAAACGAACACTGATACACAGTGTTTATTTCCCCCCCTTATTGTTTTATTAGGGCTCCCACCCACCGCTCAGGGGTGGGGGCCAGGGGGGGAGGACAGTAGGTCCCCCCCCTTATTGTTTTATTAGGGCCCCCACCCACCGCGCAGGGGTGGGGGCCTGGGGGGAGGACAGTAGGTCCCCCCCTTATTGTTTTATTAGGGCCCCCACCCACCACTCAGGGGTGGGGGCCGGGGGGGGACAGTAGGTTCCCCCCCCTTATTGTTTTATTAGGGGCCCCACCCACCGCGCAGGGGTGGGGGCCGGGGGGAGGACAATAGGTCCCCCCCTTATTGTTTTATTAGGGCCCCCACCCACAGCGCAGGGGTGGGGGCCAGGGGGGTGGAGGACAATAGGTCCCCCCCTATTGTTTTATTAGGGCCCCCACCCACCGCTCAGGGGTGGGGGCCGGGGGGGAGGACAGTAGGTCCCCCCCTTATTGTTTTATTAGGGCCCCCACCCACCGCGCAGGGGTGGGGGCCGGGGGGGAGGACAGTAGGTCCCCCCCTATTGTTTTATTAGGGCCCCCACCCACCGCGCAGGGGTGGGGGCCGGGGGGGAGGACAATAGGTCCCCCCTTATTGTTTTATTAGGGCCCCCACCCACTGCGCAGGGGTGGGGGCCAGGGGGGGGAGGACAATAGGTCCCCCCCCCCTTATTGGTTTATTAGGGCCCCCACCCACCGCGCAGGGGTGGGGGCCGGGGGGGAGGACAATAGGTCCCCCCCCTTATTGTTTTATTAGGGCCCCCACCCACCACGCAGGGGTGGGGGCCAGGGGGGAGGACAGTAGGTCTCCCCCCTTATTACCATTTTTTTTTACAGTGAGCAGCCACAGGCTGCTCACTGTTTAGTGGACATGCCCCTACTCGCGGTATAGCGAGTAGGGGCATTGGGGAGATTTTAATCTCCCTTGTGCTATTATGGGGGTCATATTGACCCCCATAGAGTGAGGGGGGGACCTTGGGGGCTTATGAAGTGGTGGGGAGCTCTGCTCCCTGACGCTTCTATAGTTACATATTACAAGGAGGGAGCTGCACGCCGGTAGCTCCCTCCTTGTAATAAACTGAACGAACAAACGAACACTGATACACAGTGTTAGTTTGTTCGTCTGATTTTTTTCTATTCATTCATTCGTCTGTCTGATGAATGAATGAATAGGTGAAATTCCCGTTCGCATGTCCAGGTGTTTCACTGGGCATGTGCGGGAATCTCACAGTCTGTGTAGTGTGGGTAGTCCCACAGGGACTTCACCTACCCACACAAAGATGGCGGCGCCCTGAATATAGATCGGGGCAGAAGATAAATAATAAAACATAGGTAATGTGGGGGGCTTAGGGGCATTTGGGGGTGACTAGGGGGTCGATTAGATGTAGTGGAGGCGGGTTAAAAAAAAAAACGGGATTCGGCATGACAGTGCCGCTTTAAGGTAATACCAAAATTATTTCTGGTAAAATTAAAATTGTCAACAAAGTAAGAAATATACAGGTATGAATAATAGTGACTTCTAAACATTTAAATCTGTCCAAGTGGTTCTAAAAAGAAAAATGTCTCTTTCCAATTCATTAAAGCTGGACTAATCTAATTTGAATTTCTGAACAGAAATTTGTAATTCCCTCAATTATCTTAATATTAAGTTTATTTTATTAATCTTCTTTTTTAATTTCTATAATAAGCAATTTCATGCATACATATACAGATTTTTCTTTTCTTGATCTGCCAGTAATGTGGAATCCCTCATTTCAAAAATAAATTTCAAAATAAATTTAACCTGTTATAAACATACCTAGGAAGAATGCTAACAATTTGTGTTATAACTATTGCTATTAAATGTATTTATCATGCCTATACATACAGTGCCAGAGCTGTCATGACATAATAAGATTTGCCTAACCATTTGTCCTGAAGTGTTTAATATTAAATATTATATAATATTTAAATATATTAATAATATGTTTTCTGTCTATATTCTTAGAAACCGTATCTCCTCCATATCTTCCGTATTGCATTATTTAAGACTCTCTTTGTCCCACTCTCAATTCTTTTTGGATTTTTTTTGTATATTCATGCTTATGCATCAGTTTTCAAAACTGATTATAATAAAAAATATTAATAATTTACAGAAATAATATAAAATTAAACATTTTTTATATGGGAATAAAGATAAACTTTTTGAAGATTGCTAAGAGATGCCTGGTTATTACAACCCTGAAGTTGAACTACCTGAAGCTTTTTGGCAGTCACTGTAATGGGAGTTACTGCAACTGTGGTCAATTGATGCCACATTTACTAGCTCACTTGTGGTGTGCGCATGCATTAGTAATTGTCACCGGTGCAATGTTAGAGTAAGTAAAAGCTATAGGGAGGAAGAGACCTCTTGAGGTTCAAATAAAATTTTGAATATTTCAATAAGTTGAGTTATGGCGCTAGGTATATCAGGATCTTATTTATGGGATGGTAAACTAGAATATTTATGTATCAGGATTATTTATGGTTTTTGTGACATGCCACACTGAAATGGATAAAAACAGATTGCGATGTCAGTATTGGGTGAGGAGGATCTGGAGGGGGGGGGGTGTAAGGTAAGTCCTGGAAGTTTACTCTTGAGGCTCTGCTGCCCTTAATCAAGAAAATAGTTGTGTTGCTTAAAAAATAGATAGTGAAGGTAAATGTAGGGGCAGGCTTTTATAAAAAAAAACATGTTTACATTGCTCCCTAGGGACATCTCTAAGTAGCCACACCTCAGACGGCCAGTAGATATGCTTCCTGGGTCAGTGCTGCACATCTCTATGCTCTGTATGGAGACGCTGAACTTTTAGAGGGGCAAAGGTGTAAAAATAATATCCGGAAGTATTACTTTACTGAGTTTAATGGTAGTGGATGCATGGAAAAGGCTTCCAGCTGAAGTGGTAGAGGTTAACACAGTAATGGAGTTTAAGCATGCGTGGGATATGCATAAGACTATCCTCACTATAAGATAAGGCCAGGGACTAATGAAAGTATTTCAAAAATTGAGCAGACTAGATGGGCTGAATGGTTCTTATCTGCTGTCACATTCTATGTTTCTATGTTTCCCCATATAGATGCATTGATTCATCTCTATGAGGAGATGCTGATTGGCCAGGCTGGTGTTTTGACCTGCCCCAGCCTCCTTGACAATGTCAACCTATGGGAAAGCATTGAATTGGCTGAGATCATCAATTCTGATGTTGTCAGCCAAGGAGGTGGATCGGGTGCGGGGCCAGCGCCAACAGAATTATCCAGTGCTGGAAATTAGGTGAGTTTTGTTACATTTTACGGAGGACAAAATTTATCGAAAAGGTGGTTTTAACACTGTAGGGTCAGGAATACACCTTTGTTCCTTTAATGTTATCTCTAACTCACTCCGTTTCATGCATAAGTTGCTTGTGGGTTCCTTATTGCAAAATGCATTACTTTGCATTTATTTGTGTTGATTTCCGTCTGCCAAATGCCATCCTAATCCACCAATTTATCAAAATCTATCTGTAAAGAAGTTATTCATGTTCATACTGTATTTTCTTACCTAGCTTGTGTCATTTATAAACACTGACACTTGACATTCAATGTCCACTTCAAGATCATAAACAGATTAAAGAGAAGTGGACCCAGGAGAGAACCCTGAGGCACTCCACGGCCACTTTTGTTCTCAGAGGTACAATGCCTGCTTAGATCTTTCCGTAAGAAAACCAATGTTAAATGTTAATGTGATCATACAGTATAGAGATGTAGAAGAACGCTAAATTGGTCAATCAAGTTGACCAAGTTACCAGTGGTACTCCCAGTTGAGGTCTAAGGCTTAACCCTTATTGTACAGAGAGAAACAAAAGATAGCAATATTTTTATTTGCACTTTATCTTTCCTGTCTAGTAAGATTACAAGGGAGATAAGGATTCTATATACTTTCTTACTGGTTTGCATTTTCCCTAGAAACAGTGCTTTGTAGGCAATGTAACATGATTCCCTATTTAAATTGATACTATACTTTGTTGCTGCTGTTTTGAAGATTAGTCTTTTTGTTGCAATATTATAGTTACTTATGTATATATGTAGATAGTTTAGTTTCTCCCTCTATATGAGTTTACTCTCAGTTACAAGTATTTTATACAGGAAAAAAGGGGAGAAAAGGCTGCGCCAAGAGATACAATAAAATAAGTCCCAATAAAAATATAAAAAGGATATATATAAATATATATAAAAGTCAATATAAAAAGGAGGATAAATGTCTATGTTGCGCTGGTGTTCTCTCTTCTTATGATGCTTTGGATCCTCCCGTGATATGTAAAATATAAAAGGGAAAAGGACCAATGGTGCAGATTGTGGGGTACGTGGAAAATGAAGAATAAAGATGTAATAAACTCACATTTGTATGAGCTATAACCAGCTCAGGTGGAATGGGCGTTCTGCAGTATAATCCCTGCTAGTAGGATATCAGGAAATTCTGATCCACTGGTGCTGTCCAATTCTCAGGAGAAGGGAGAAAAATATATAACAGATAGTGCTCTCTGAAGATAAGATGTGGTATATACAAAACAAAATAAATATACTCACAGTATACAGTGCAGATGACACTGCACTTGAGATATGGCGTGGGTGGTATAATCCCCACCTTAGGATATATAAAATGCCAGGAAAGGATAATATAAAATTGGAGTGATAAAAATATATATAATAAAAATATGAATGGCACAGAGATAAAGCCAAACGTAATTTATTATTAAAAGTATACAATAAAATCCATTAACGCGTTTCACCTCAAGGGTTTTATCAAAATGGAATAACATTTAAAACCTGGCAAGAATAAAATATATATAGGTGCACTGTTACTTTAAAAACGGCGCCAAACATAGCATCAATTAACATTAGCCAATCACAGTTAGGCATAATACATATGAAGGATACAGCTTATAATACTATTAAGAATAGGTATATTCTAAAAGTTTGGTGTGTGCCAGACATAATAGGCAGAAGAAAAATGGAAAACGAAGCTATATAGCTTGTATAATATTAGATTGTATTTACACTCTAGCGCGTGGGGTTGTGGGAGATGTAGTCCGCTGGCCACGTGTCAGTTCAGATCCAATGAGCATCCTGGGCGGTGCTTGCGCGCGTCACATGGTCCGCATCACACAAAGACAGTGTGATGCAGGAGTCATGTGATCGCCGCTAAGGAGCTTGGGAGATGTAGTTAGAGAACCCGAAATGGGTTTTTAAATAGAAATAGCTAGCTTAGGAATATGTAATGTCGGCAAGAGGATGCATGGCAACAGATAGCCAAATTTAAAATTAATACAAGGGTAACATATAAAAATTAACTTGGTATTAACAGGCATAAATGATATATATATAGAAAAAGCTAGCTTAGGTATATATAATATCAGCAGACAAATTAGTATGCATGTAAAAATGCTGGATAGCAATAAATAGCCATATATAAAGTTAGTAAAAGAATAACATATAAGAATTAACTTGGTATTAACAGGCATAGACAGTATATATGGTGATAATCTTATTAGTATTAGATATGTGTACTATAGCAGCATGGGTGGTATTCATCACATTAGTGCAAGGTGAACTAGCAGCATAATGTTCCATTATAGGAAATAAGATAAATATAAAATGTCTTAGAGGGCAACACTTGCTTAAAACCATATGTAGAAGCATATATATATACAGACAAGTAGAAATTGAATAATAAAATGAAAATAAAAATATCGATAAGAATATCTATTCTGCTTGGTGGTCATATTGGGGGTATCCCAGACCATAATGCCGTAGGTGACAACTATGACTAGGATAGCCCCCAAATGACCACAATAGAAGAATTAAACCACATATTTATTAAAGGATTTTTAAACCATTTTAAAATTATAAAAAGTTAAATAAATCAAAGTCTGCATTTAAACCTTTGGGGGCTAGGGTCTGTAGGTTGAATACCCATTCCATCTCGTTTCTGCCTCAGATATTTTTAAGATTTCCCCCTCTCCAGGGAATTTTACATTTTTTTATACCCATGCAATTAAGAAGTTTGGGGTCCCGATTATGTATTTCAAAATGTTTTGATACGGAATGATTAGCATATCCATTTTTTATATTGCGACAGTGTTCTGCTAATCTTGTTTTCAGGCATCTGGTTGTCATACCAACGTATTGGAGGCCACATGGGCACTCCAATAGGTAAATAACATTAGTGGTATGACATGTAATAAAGTCTCTAATAGTATAACTCTTACTAGTTGTATTTGATTTAAAACTAGTGATTTTGGACTGGGTAGTGGGATTAGTACTTTTACATACGACACAGCGTTTGCACTTATAAAAACCCGTCATCCCGTTTAAAAAAGTAGATTGTGTTTCTTTTACTTCTCTGGTGTAATTATTGGTTAAAATTGATCTAAAATTTGGTGCACCTCTAAAAACAATTTTGGGCTGTATTGGTAATATTTCTTTAAGGAGGTCATCTTGTTTTAAAAGATGCCAGTGTCTCTTAATCGTTTTTTTGATAAAGCCGCTTTTATTGTTAAAATTAAAAATTATGGGAAGAGTAGGGGCTTTAGAGGAGTCTTTTTCTTTATAGGTTAAGAGATTTTCTCTAGGTTTACTTTTTACTGTTGTTATAATGTTCTCCAGTTTTGTGGGTGAGTAGTTCTTCTCAATGAATTGATTTTTTAAAACCAGTGATTGTTCGTTAAAATCATTGATAAGAGAGCAATTCCTTCGCATTCTTAAAAATTGGCTTTTAGGGGCGCTCTCAAGCCATGGTTTATAGTGACAGCTCGACTGGTCGATCGCTGTGTTGGTACATACCTTTTTAAAAAATGTTTTTGTATGTACCACCCCTTGTTTAATAAAAATGCTTAGGTCTAAAAAATTGATTAAATCTCTACTATATTCGTGTGTTAAAACAATCCCTCTATTATTTGAGTTGAGGTGTGAAATAAAAGCATTGAGTGAGTCCTCAGAACCTCTCCATATAAAAAACAAGTCATCAATGTATCTAAAATAGGTGACCAGGTTCTGCTCCCACGTATGCTGCCCCCAAATGGCACTGGATTCCCAGTCCGCCATGAAGAGGTTGGCATAGCTGGGAGCGAACCTGGTCCCCATCGCTGTGCCTCTCTTCTGAAGGTAAAATGAGTTAAAAAACCAGAAATAGTTATTGTTTAAAATAATATCAATGCCTTCTATAATAAAATCAATTTGAGTATCTGGAACTCTTTTTTCGTTAGAGAGCATGGATCTAACGGCATTACAACCTAATTCATGCGGGATTATAGTGTATAGGGAGGTAACGTCACATGTCACAAGTAAAAAGTCTTGTTCCCAGTAAAATCCATTTAAAAAATTAAGTAGTGTCATAGAGTCCTTCAGATAAGACTTCATAAGTTTCACAGTCGGTTGTAGTAGAGTGTCGATGTACTGAGATAAGTTACATAAGGGGGATCTTATCCCTGACACTATGGGTCTACCTGTGGGGTTTTGGGCATCTTTATGTATCTTAGGCAGAAAGTAAATTACGGGAATTCGGGGATTTCTGATGGATATATAGTCAAACTCTTTTTTGTTTAGAATATTTTTATCTAGCTCCTTTTGTAAGAAGGTATTAAGTTTTTGTTGTATACAGGGCGTTGGGTCTTCAGATAATTTCTTATATACATCAGTGTCATTTAGTTGCCTATAGGCTTCTTGTATATACATGGCACTTGATTGAATGACCAGACCCCCACCTTTATCTGCAGGTTTAATAACAATGTCTAAATCTTCTTGTAGTTCTTTCATTGCTGTTATCTCTACTTTATTTAAATTTTGGGTATCGTATTTGCTATATTTGATTTTTTCAAAATCTCTTAATACGGATTTTTCAAACATTATAAGAGGAGCTGACTTAAAATTGTAGGGATAAAAAGTAGATTGTGGTTTAAGATCTGTGCTGATAACTGTAGGTTGGTCTGTAGGCAGTGAGAGGGGAGGAGAAGCGGGATTAGTGGTAATATTTTGTGACTTATAGAATCTTTTTAATGTGGCTTTGCGTGTGAATTTATTTACGTCTAAAAATGCCTGAAATGGCTTAAAAGAATTGGTCGGGGCATATTTTAGCCCTTTGCTTAAAACAGAGATTTGTGCTGCACTTAAAATTTTTTGTGATAGATTAAAAATACCAGTATCTGACTCTTTGGGGATAGTTATTGTCTTTCTACTCTCTCTAGTCTCTCTTTTTTGTTGTCTTCTGCCACTTCGTTTGCCTCTGGACTTAGGGGTCTTTTTTTGGTCCTTGTTGGGTATGGTGTGTTGGTGAAGGTGTGTGGATGTGTTTGAATCTCTAAAAAATGATCGTCGTTGTCTATTTCAGAATCAATGGATAACAGTTGGTACCTATTGGTATGTACAATAGGGGTCTCAGAGTGATTTTTGTAGTAGTGGTTAGGTTTGTGGGTTTGATGTGAGTGATTGTGGGCATCTGGGCTACGTGCATGGTAGTAGTTGTGACGAGAGGCATAGTGAGTAGAGGTATTGTTAGTAACTCTACGTGGTTGGTAGGGTGCTGGTTGGTGGTATGAGGGTGCAGGTGCATAGCCAGAGTTATAATTTCTATAGTAAGGTCTTGGCTTATTAGGAGAAAAATTTGTAGGTTTGTGTGACACAGAGTGGTGATTTTTAGGGGCATATGGGGACGTGTGTCGTGTGTTGGATGTAGTTGGTCTTTTGTACTGGTATGGTTCTGTCCTCATATTTGAGGAGGGGTTATCTGACGTATATCTTTTCTTTAGGTGATAAGTCCTAACTTGTCTGTTGGCATAATCTTGTTTGTCCCTTATGTATTTTTTGACTTTGATATGTTTAGTATCAATTTCTATTTTTTCAATTTTACTTTGAATTAAAACTGAATTTTGTTGGTATACATTGCTCTCTGTAAAGGGCAAGAGTTTTTCTTTGAGATCATTAATTTCCCTATCTAGGTTGGACAATTTTTTGCTCTTTTTTTTAATTAGGGTGTCCATGAGGCCAAATGTGCACGTTTCCAGTTTGCTATTCCATTCCTCCATAAATTCTAGATCATCTTGATCTGAGGTAGGTAGTTTCATAAGTCTTAGGCCTCGGGGTGTGATATGTTCGTCAATATATTTTTTAAACGTAGCAATCTCCCATTTGAGTTTAATTTCTACTGTAAGAGCTCTTTCTAGTTTGATAAAAAGTTCTTGTTGGGAGAAGATAGGGGTCCTAACATAAATAGGACTATTAGGTTGGGTAGAAAACACATGGTCTATATCAATAGTGTGGTTGGTTCTATAATCGAAAATAGACATATTAAAAGCAGCTAAAACCAGAGGGATATAGGCAAAATACAAGAAAAAGTGTAGAGTAGGTTAGCGCTAATAATATACAAAGGAGGCAGCAACCTTACAGAGGGTCACCCTCTAACCCTCTGGGATAAGGATGTACAGGAAAAAAGGGGAGAAAAGGCTGCGCCAAGAGATACAATAAAATAAGTCCCAATAAAAATATAAAAAGGATATATATAAATATATATAAAAGTCAATATAAAAAGGAGGATAAATGTCTATGTTGCGCTGGTGTTCTCTCTTCTTATGATGCTTTGGATCCTCCCGTGATATGTAAAATATAAAAGGGAAAAGGACCAATGGTGCAGATTGTGGGGTACGTGGAAAATGAAGAATAAAGATGTAATAAACTCACATTTGTATGAGCTATAACCAGCTCAGGTGGAATGGGCGTTCTGCAGTATAATCCCTGCTAGTAGGATATCAGGAAATTCTGATCCACTGGTGCTGTCCAATTCTCAGGAGAAGGGAGAAAAATATATAACATATAGTGCTCTCTGAAGATAAGATGTGGTATATACAAAACAAAATAAATATACTCACAGTATACAGTGCAGATGACACTGCACTTGAGATATGGCGTGGGTGGTATAATCCCCACCTTAGGATATATAAAATGCCAGGAAAGGATAATATAAAATTGGAGTGATAAAAATATATATAATAAAAATATGAATGGCACAGAGATAAAGCCAAACGTAATTTATTATTAAAAGTATACAATAAAATCCATTAACGCGTTTCACCTCAAGGGTTTTATCAAAATGGAATAACATTTAAAACCTGGCAAGAATAAAATATATATAGGTGCACTGTTACTTTAAAAACGGCGCCAAACATAGCATCAATTAACATTAGCCAATCACAGTTAGGCATAATACATATGAAGGATACAGCTTATAATACTATTAAGAATAGGTATATTCTAAAAGTTTGGTGTGTGCCAGACATAATAGGCAGAAGAAAAATGGAAAACGAAGCTATATAGCTTGTATAATATTAGATTGTATTTACACTCTAGCGCGTGGGGTTGTGGGAGATGTAGTCCGCTGGCCACGTGTCAGTTCAGATCCAATGAGCATCCTGGGCGGTGCTTGCGCGCGTCACATGGTCCGCATCACACAAAGACAGTGTGATGCAGGAGTCATGTGATCGCCGCTAAGGAGCTTGGGAGATGTAGTTAGAGAACCCGAAATGGGTTTTTAAATAGAAATAGCTAGCTTAGGAATATGTAATGTCGGCAAGAGGATGCATGGCAACAGATAGCCAAATTTAAAATTAATACAAGGGTAACATATAAAAATTAACTTGGTATTAACAGGCATAAATGATATATATATAGAAAAAGCTAGCTTAGGTATATATAATATCAGCAGACAAATTAGTATGCATGTAAAAATGCTGGATAGCAATAAATAGCCATATATAAAGTTAGTAAAAGAATAACATATAAGAATTAACTTGGTATTAACAGGCATAGACAGTATATATGGTGATAATCTTATTAGTATTAGATATGTGTACTATAGCAGCATGGGTGGTATTCATCACATTAGTGCAAGGTGAACTAGCAGCATAATGTTCCATTATAGGAAATAAGATAAATATAAAATGTCTTAGAGGGCAACACTTGCTTAAAACCATATGTAGAAGCATATATATATACAGACAAGTAGAAATTGAATAATAAAATGAAAATAAAAATATCGATAAGAATATCTATTCTGCTTGGTGGTCATATTGGGGGTATCCCAGACCATAATGCCGTAGGTGACAACTATGACTAGGATAGCCCCCAAATGACCACAATAGAAGAATTAAACCACATATTTATTAAAGGATTTTTAAACCATTTTAAAATTATAAAAAGTTAAATAAATCAAAGTCTGCATTTAAACCTTTGGGGGCTAGGGTCTGTAGGTTGAATACCCATTCCATCTCGTTTCTGCCTAAGATATTTTTAAGATTTCCCCCTCTCCAGGGAATTTTACATTTTTTTATACCCATGCAATTAAGAAGTTTGGGGTCCCGATTATGTATTTCAAAATGTTTTGATACGGAATGATTAGCATATCCATTTTTTATATTGCGACAGTGTTCTGCTAATCTTGTTTTCAGGCATCTGGTTGTCATACCAACGTATTGGAGGCCACATGGGCACTCCAATAGGTAAATAACATTAGTGGTATGACATGTAATAAAGTCTCTAATAGTATAACTCTTATTAGTTGTATTTGATTTAAAACTAGTGATTTTGGACTGGGTAGTGGGATTAGTACTTTTACATACGACACAGCGTTTGCCCATTCCACCTGAGCTGGTTATAGCTCATACAAATGTGAGTTTATTACATCTTTATTCTTCATTTTCCACGTACCCCACAATCTGCACCATTGGTCCTTTTCCCTTTTATATTTTACATATCACGGGAGGATCCAAAGCATCATAAGAAGAGAGAACACCAGCGCAACATAGACATTTATCCTCCTTTTTATATTGACTTTTATATATATTTATATATATCCTTTTTATATTTTTATTGGGACTTATTTTATTGTATCTCTTGGCGCAGCCTTTTCTCCCCTTTTTTCCTGTACATCCTTATCCCAGAGGGTTAGAGGGTGACCCTCTGTAAGGTTGCTGCCTCCTTTGTATATTATTAGCGCTAACCTACTCTACACTTTTTCTTGTATTTTGCCTATATCCCTCTGGTTTTAGCTGCTTTTAATATGTCTATTTTCGATTATAGAACCAACCACACTATTGATATAGACCATGTGTTTTCTACCCAACCTAATAGTCCTATTTATGTTAGGACCCCTATCTTCTCCCAACAAGAACTTTTTATCAAACTAGAAAGAGCTCTTACAGTAGAAATTAAACTCAAATGGGAGATTGCTACGTTTAAAAAATATATTGACGAACATATCACACCCCGAGGCCTAAGACTTATGAAACTACCTACCTCAGATCAAGATGATCTAGAATTTATGGAGGAATGGAATAGCAAACTGGAAACGTGCACATTTGGCCTCATGGACACCCTAATTAAAAAAAAGAGCAAAAAATTGTCCAACCTAGATAGGGAAATTAATGATCTCAAAGAAAAACTCTTGCCCTTTACAGAGAGCAATGTATACCAACAAAATTCAGTTTTAATTCAAAGTAAAATTGAAAAAATAGAAATTGATACTAAACATATCAAAGTCAAAAAATACATAAGGGACAAACAAGATTATGCCAACAGACAAGTTAGGACTTATCACCTAAAGAAAAGATATACGTCAGATAACCCCTCCTCAAATATGAGGACAGAACCATACCAGTACAAAAGACCAACTACATCCAACACACGACACACGTCCCCATATGCCCCTAAAAATCACCACTCTGTGTCACACAAACCTACAAATTTTTCTCCTAATAAGCCAAGACCTTACTATAGAAATTATAACTATGGCTATGCACCTGCACCCTCAAAACACCAACCAGCACCCTACCAACCACGTAGAGTTACTAACAATACCTCTACTCACTATGCCTCTCGTCACAACTACTACCATGCACGTAGCCCAGATGCCCACAATCACTCACATCAAACCCACAAACCTAACCACTACTACAAAAATCACTCTGAGACCCCTATTGTACATACCAATAGGTACCAACTGTTATCCATTGATTCTGAAATAGACAACGACGATCATTTTTTAGAGATTCAAACACATCCACACACCTTCACCAACACACCATACCCAACAAGGACCAAAAAAAGACCCCTAAGTCCAGAGGCAAACAAAGTGGCAGAAGACAACAAAAAAGAGAGACTAGAGAGAGTAGAAAGACAATAACTATCCCCAAAGAGTCAGATACTGGTATTTTTAATCTATCACAAAAAATTTTAAGTGCAGCACAAATCTCTGTTTTAAGCAAAGGGCTAAAATATGCCCCGACCAATTCTTTTAAGCCATTTCAGGCATTTTTAGACGTAAATAAATTCACACGCAAAGCCACATTAAAAAGATTCTATAAGTCACAAAATATTACCACTAATCCCGCTTCTCCTCCCCTCTCACTGCCTACAGACCAACCTACAGTTATCAGCACAGATCTTAAACCACAATCTACTTTTTATCCCTACAATTTTAAGTCAGCTCCTCTTATAATGTTTGAAAAATCCGTATTAAGAGATTTTGAAAAAATCAAATATAGCAAATACGATACCCAAAATTTAAATAAAGTAGAGATAACAGCAATGAAAGAACTACAAGAAGATTTAGACATTGTTAAAGGTGGGGGTCTGGTCATTCAATCAAGTGCCATGTATATACAAGAAGCCTATAGGCAACTAAATGACACTGATGTATATAAGAAATTATCTGAAGACCCAACGCCCTGTATACAACAAAAACTTAATACCTTCTTACAAAAGGGGCTAGATAAAAATATTCTAAACAAAAAAGAGTTTGACTATATATCCATCAGAAATCCCCGAATTCCCGTAATTTACTTTCTGCCTAAGATACATAAAGATGCCCAAAACCCCCCAGGTAGACCCATAGTGTCAGGGATAAGATCCCCCTTATGTAACTTATCTCAGTACATCGACACTCTACTACAACCGACTGTGAAACTTATGAAGTCTTATCTGAAGGACTCTATGACACTACTTAATTTTTTAAATGGATTTTACTGGGAACAAAACGTTTTACTTGTGACATGTGACGTTACCTCCCTATACACTATAATCCCGCATGAATTAGGTTGTAATGCCGTTAGATCCATGCTCTCTAACGAAAAAAGAGTTCCAGATACTCAAATTGATTTTATTATAGAAGGCATTGATATTATTTTAAACAATAACTATTTCTGTTTTTTGAACTCATTTTACCTTCAGAAGAGAGGCACAGCGATGGGGACCAGGTTCGCTCCCAGCTATGCCAACCTCTTCATGGCGGACTGGGAATCCAGTGCCATTTGGGGGCAGCATACGTGGGAGCAGAACCTGGTCACCTATTTTAGATACATTGATGACTTGTTTTTTATATGGAGAGGTTCTGAGGACTCACTCAATGCTTTTATTTCACACCTCAACTCAAATAATAGAGGGATTGTTTTAACACACGAATATAGTAGAGATTTAATCAATTTTTTAGACCTAAGCATTTTTATTAAACAAGGGGTGGTACATACAAAAACATTTTTTAAAAAGGTATGTACCAACACAGCGATCGACCAGTCGAGCTGTCACTATAAACCATGGCTTGAGAGCGCCCCTAAAAGCCAATTTTTAAGAATGCGAAGGAATTGCTCTCTTATCAATGATTTTAACGAACAATCACTGGTTTTAAAAAATCAATTCATTGAGAAGAACTACTCACCCACAAAACTGGAGAACATTATAACAACAGTAAAAAGTAAACCTAGAGAAAATCTCTTAACCTATAAAGAAAAAGACTCCTCTAAAGCCCCTACTCTTCCCATAATTTTTAATTTTAACAATAAAAGCGGCTTTATCAAAAAAACGATTAAGAGACACTGGCATCTTTTAAAACAAGATGACCTCCTTAAAGAAATATTACCAATACAGCCCAAAATTGTTTTTAGAGGTGCACCAAATTTTAGATCAATTTTAACCAATAATTACACCAGAGAAGTAAAAGAAACACAATCTACTTTTTTAAACGGGATGACGGGTTTTTATAAGTGCAAACGCTGTGTCGTATGTAAAAGTACTAATCCCACTACCCAGTCCAAAATCACTAGTTTTAAATCAAATACAACTAGTAAGAGTTATACTATTAGAGACTTTATTACATGTCATACCACTAATGTTATTTACCTATTGGAGTGCCCATGTGGCCTCCAATACGTTGGTATGACAACCAGATGCCTGAAAACAAGATTAGCAGAACACTGTCGCAATATAAAAAATGGATATGCTAATCATTCCGTATCAAAACATTTTGAAATACATAATCGGGACCCCAAACTTCTTAATTGCATGGGTATAAAAAAATGTAAAATTCCCTGGAGAGGGGGAAATCTTAAAAATATCTTAGGCAGAAACGAGATGGAATGGGTATTCAACCTACAGACCCTAGCCCCCAAAGGTTTAAATGCAGACTTTGATTTATTTAACTTTTTATAATTTTAAAATGGTTTAAAAATCCTTTAATAAATATGTGGTTTAATTCTTCTATTGTGGTCATTTGGGGGCTATCCTAGTCATAGTTGTCACCTACGGCATTATGGTCTGGGATACCCCCAATATGACCACCAAGCAGAATAGATATTCTTATCGATATTTTTATTTTCATTTTATTATTCAATTTCTACTTGTCTGTATATATATATGCTTCTACATATGGTTTTAAGCAAGTGTTGCCCTCTAAGACATTTTATATTTATCTTATTTCCTATAATGGAACATTATGCTGCTAGTTCACCTTGCACTAATGTGATGAATACCACCCATGCTGCTATAGTACACATATCTAATACTAATAAGATTATCACCATATATACTGTCTATGCCTGTTAATACCAAGTTAATTCTTATATGTTATTCTTTTACTAACTTTATATATGGCTATTTATTGCTATCCAGCATTTTTACATGCATACTAATTTGTCTGCTGATATTATATATACCTAAGCTAGCTTTTTCTATATATATATCATTTATGCCTGTTAATACCAAGTTAATTTTTATATGTTACCCTTGTATTAATTTTAAATTTGGCTATCTGTTGCCATGCATCCTCTTGCCGACATTACATATTCCTAAGCTAGCTATTTCTATTTAAAAACCCATTTCGGGTTCTCTAACTACATCTCCCAAGCTCCTTAGCGGCGATCACATGACTCCTGCATCACACTGTCTTTGTGTGATGCGGACCATGTGACGCGCGCAAGCACCGCCCAGGATGCTCATTGGATCTGAACTGACACGTGGCCAGCGGACTACATCTCCCACAACCCCACGCGCTAGAGTGTAAATACAATCTAATATTATACAAGCTATATAGCTTCGTTTTCCATTTTTCTTCTGCCTATTATGTCTGGCACACACCAAACTTTTAGAATATACCTATTCTTAATAGTATTATAAGCTGTATCCTTCATATGTATTATGCCTAACTGTGATTGGCTAATGTTAATTGATGCTATGTTTGGCGCCGTTTTTAAAGTAACAGTGCACCTATATATATTTTATTCTTGCCAGGTTTTAAATGTTATTCCATTTTGATAAAACCCTTGAGGTGAAACGCGTTAATGGATTTTATTGTATACTTTTAATAATAAATTACGTTTGGCTTTATCTCTGTGCCATTCATATTTTTATTATATATATTTTTATCACTCCAATTTTATATTATCCTTTCCTGGCATTTTATATATCCTAAGGTGGGGATTATACCACCCACGCCATATCTCAAGTGCAGTGTCATCTGCACTGTATACTGTGAGTATATTTATTTTGTTTTGTATATACCACATCTTATCTTCAGAGAGCACTATCTGTTATATATTTTTCTCCCTTCTCCTGAGAATTGGACAGCACCAGTGGATCAGAATTTCCTGATATCCTACTAGCAGGGATTATACTGCAGAACGCCCATTCCACCTGAGCTGGTTATAGCTCATACAAATGTGAGTTTATTACATCTTTATTCTTCATTTTCCACGTACCCCACAATCTGCACCATTGGTCCTTTTCCCTTTTATATTTTACATATCACGGGAGGATCCAAAGCATCATAAGAAGAGAGAACACCAGCGCAACATAGACATTTATCCTCCTTTTTATATTGACTTTTATATATATTTATATATATATCCTTTTTATATTTTTATTGGGACTTATTTTATTGTATCTCTTGGCGCAGCCTTTTCTCCCCTTTTTTCCTGTACATCCTTATCCCAGAGGGTTAGAGGGTGACCCTCTGTAAGGTTGCTGCCTCCTTTGTATATTATTAGCGCTAACCTACTCTACACTTTTTCTTACAAGTATTTTATGTCTATACTTTTTGTGATGAAAGTTGTAAGCCTGTGATTTATTAAAGCAAATAATTTTATTAAACAAATCCTCTCATATATGGAACTTTTCTTGTGGGGGAGTCTAGAAAGGATCCTTATATATATGTGTGTGCTGTGATTCTTATATTTACTTTATTTTTGGTGCATTAGTAATATTTTTTTATTTAGGAATTATTTGTTCACTACTTTAAATTGAGCAGCAATCTATTGGTTTGATATTTAGTGTGTCTTATCTTCAAATACAGCAGGCAGCACCCCCCTGTTTTATCTGGGGATATTCCTGTAATACTCATTATGTCACTTCGTTCTCAGTTTGATAATTTAATCTGTTTTTGCTAAACTGCACTTGCATAGGGTTTCCCTGATTTAAAAGGGTAATCCAGAGATCAACTCTGGTCTGCCATTATGTGCACGATCAGTCTGATATGCAAATCGTAGAGGTTCTCTGCAATGCAAGAAATGAGACCTGAAACCTAAATGGGTGGTTAACTGAAAGGCAAGCTACTGAATTTTTAAGCATTTCCATTGGGGATATATTCACTAAATAAAATATTTTTCTGCTTTTTTTTAATTTTGGCAGTGGAGTGTCTCTTTGGCCTAGTGGCAAAATAATGCCTATGAAAATTTGCTTACAGTTTGCTAACTGAGTGCAGCAGCGGTGGCAAGGAAACTGTAATCAACCTACTCTGCTCCCTCGTGCACCCTCTAGTGATGCCTGGAGCTGGGTTATTACGTCACTCTGGCCCCAGCTCACTAAACAGTGCTCTAGGGAACAGAGCAGGGAGATTACCGCAGCCCAACTACTGGACCCAGGGAAAGCTGGTCCACTTCACTTCTCCAAAATGCCCTAAGGAGAGCATTTGAGTTGGCGCTGCACATTGTGCAGCATTGTCCCAGAAGTACCTCTAGTGGCCATCTGAGTGACTGTCACTAGAGGTGTTACAAAGCAGCACTATAAACACTGCCTTTTGTCTGAAAAGTCAGTGTTTAGATTGAAAAGCATGTAAGCTGTAGTAATTCTGGTGACTATAGTGTTCCTTTAAGAATTTTATTTTTGACATTTTTAGCTGGCTCATAGATTCAAACCAAATGTGTCAAACCCTGTCTTATGTTCACATTTCACAGCAGGGACACCCAAAGATTAGCGTGTACCACATACCAGAAAGCCAAATGCACCATTTGGGTGACATGGGTCATAATTGTCTTGCATGCCCATCTATGGCAGTCCTGCAAGGCAATTATGGATTGGTTTATGATTTTTTTTTTTTTTTTTGCAATTTGTCTTCTCTATTTTCTATCCAGTGGATGCAGCTTTCCATCACACTTAGCCATGTGAGGCCTTTTGGATGCCAGACAGGCATGTCAGGGTTCACTCTCAGCTAAGCTGGACATCAAGTTGATCTATCCACCCAGATTGTTTCCATCTCCTCGGCTTTCATTTCCCGGCATTTTTATTTTAACGACATGAGCCTTCTCTTGGAAAGTTCTCTTTCATGACACCTTTTAAGGTGTGTTTTTTTTTTTTTTTTTTTTATGGGTGGTTATTGAGGAGGCAGGTAGGTGCTTTTTGATGCACTGTGTGGATGATTTCTTGATTGTCAGCCTGGAGAGCAGTTCTGTTCAGATTGTGGCATTTCAGGGTACTGGTTGTGGATAACAAGATGGAAGGCTCAATTATGGCTCTTTCCTTTTTGGGTATCGAGATTGATATAGCTGACATAGTATGTAGGCTTCCACTGGACAAGTTGGGCTTCCACAGGACAAATAGGATTCAAAGGTTCAGTTGCAGGTTTTACAATCTCACATCAGTTTTTTCTGTCTGGTTCAAATGGGACTGGCTTTTTCGTTGTCATTTGTCTCTTGCAATAAAAAGAGTTTGGGTTGCCCCTTATTTTATTCAAGTTTCTTGTTAAATGAAGGTGGATCTTGATGATTAGCTGTCTTTTCTTTCTTTCCTAATATGGTGCTTCCTTGGCAAGAGGCCAAGTTTTTTTTTTATCTCAGACATGAAACTATTCAGTGATGCTGCAGGTTTTGTGATTTTGGGGCTTCATTTCAAGGCTTGTGGTCCCCCAACACTTGACTCGATTCCTGGGAACAGGACTTGCTTTGAAAACTTACTTTTATGGAGCTTTTTCCCTTTGTTGTTTCTGTTGAGCTTTGTGGCCCACTTCTGGCTAATAAGATGGTGCTTTTTCAGTCTGATAATTAAGAGTTGTATGTGTGGTTTGTAGGTTTTCTTAGAGTTCTCCCATAATTCGTTCCCTGCTGCGCTATCTGGTGCTTGAATGTTTGGAGCATAATATTTAACAGAATACCTGAGGGGCCTTGTTTTTGGCATCTGATGGCGCTGGTCTGGGATCTCCTTTCTCTGTACACAAGGTCTGCTTATGGGAAGGTTCAGAGGGCTTGGTTTTAGGTTGCCAAGCGTGAGGCAGGTTTCTTTAATGGTTTCAGTCAGGTTTTTGCTACATTGTCTTATTTGACTGGGCTTCATGCCCAAGGACTCTCTGGTATAATCACCATTATACCAGAGAGTCATTGGGCATGAAGCCCAGTCAAATAAGTGGAGTCTGCTCTCTCTTTGCTTTCATGGGTTTGGGTTAAATTTCAGTTTAGAGTGTTTTTTCATGCTTGCTTGCATCAGGTGGGCTTGCATGATAAGATGTACGCTCCCACTCCTTTAGGAGCATGGCTTGGAGTTTTCAGAGGAACAGTTGCATACAGTGGGTAGGTGTGTGTCTGATAGGACTCTTTGTATGTTCATCCTAATTTTTCAGTTGTCCCTTCGGTCATGGCCTAGTTGCTCAGGCATCTTGATATCTATTGGACTAGCCATCACGCTAAGGAGAAAAGTTATGACAGATGTTTCTGTTTCATGTGGCTCAGCGGTATTAAAGTGTCATTTGTGGTCTTTATTGGGCCTAGTTTTCAGAAAGGTTTGAACATGACAGCAGTTGGTTTGCAGCCCATTATTTTATTATATGATATTGGTTGGGTAAAGATGATTGATCTTATTAGATCAATTATTCTCCCTGGGAGAGAGCACACCTCTTGTTTGGTTCCACAGATATACCCTGTACCTGAGACATCCACCTTCACCTTAGTTTGATTCAGCTTGCAACTACACAAGCAGTCTTCCACCTCCCATCCCCACACTCCCCACACCCTAAAATACTACACATAGCCCACATAAGCACACAAATGAATGAGCAGTATCCACACACAGAGTAAAGTAAAAAACATGCTTCAGCAGACTTCCATATTTGGGTTATATCATATGCCCATGATCAGGGACGTATTTATCATTAGGCTGACTAGGATTAGGCCCAGGGCAGCAGATTAGAGGAGGGAGGCAATAAGATTAGATGATCTTCCCAACCAGCCTTGCTACTGAAACAGTCCAGTGGCAGCTACATGCCTGATTTCTGCTCCATCAGTAGCCAAATCAATAAAGTTCTACTGCAGAGTGTTATATCATGTCCCTGCCCCCTACACACATAACATGCTAATGTTTTGTGAAATTTCAGTGATAACGTGCCTGCTAGCGCAAACATTGGGCAAGCAGTTACCTTGTTTGACCACACTTCAGTTATTTCTATATCTGAGGAGGAGCATTTATTGTGCATTAGGCTATTAATTGAAATCAATCGGAGGGTTGGAGATTTTGAGGGAGATGGAGACATGTACAAACTATGGGGAAGTTAGTTGGGGTCATATTAAAACTGGGGAACTGAGGGCATGGAGGGCAGAGGCACATTCAAACTGTGATAATATACACTTGAGGCATGGGCGTAAGTGCATATTTAAATTAGGATGATAGGGATATATGCAAACTCAGGGTAGTATATATACCATTCCCCTCATGCTCTGATTTTATATATATATGTATATATCTATATTCATACATTTGTAAACAAATACCCTACAAACGCATATGAAAATTGTAACTGTTTCTAAAAGATTGCAAAGATATTTTCTTAATTCGGCATCCATTCCTTTACATAAATGTTAAAACAAATACAATAGACATTAAAAGGAGTAGAAATATGTTTATAATGTTATATTTTGTACTGTTTACGAGTTACTATATCGTGTTCTAGATTTTCTTTTCATTTTCTAAAGTTAATTGATGCTATATATACACTGCTCAAAAAAATAAAGGGTACACAAAAATAACACATCCTAGATCTGGATGAGTTAAATATTCTTCTGAAATACTTTGTTCTTTACAAAGTTGAATGTGCTGACAACAAAATCACACAAAAATTAAAAAATGGAAATCAAATTTTTCAACCCATTGAGGTCTTGATTTGGAGTCACACTCAAAATTAAAGTGGAAAAACACACTACAGGCTGATCCAACTTTGATGTAATGTCCTTAAAACAAGTCAAAATAAGGCTCAGTACATGCCTGGATGACCTCCCTACAACACCTGTGCATGCTCTTGATGAGGTGGCGGATGGTTTCCTGAGGGATCTCCTCCCATACCTGGACTAAAGCATCTGCCAACTCCTGGACGGCCTGTGGTGCAACATGACGTTGGTGGATGGAGCGAGACAGGATGTCCTAGATGTGCTCAATTGGATTCAGGTCTGGGGAACGGGCACAGTCCATAGCATGAATGTCTTCGTCTTGCAGGAACTGCTGACACACTCCAGCCACATGAGGTCTAGCATTGTCTTGCATTAGGAGGAACCCAGGGCCAACCGCACCAGCATATGGTCTCACAAGGTGTCTGAGGATCTCATCTCGGTACCTAATGGCAGACAGGCTACCTCTGGCGAGCACATGGAGGGCTGTGCGGCCCCCCAAAGAAAATGCCACACCATTACTGACCCACTACCAAACCGGTCATGCTGGAGGATGTTGCAGGCAGCAGAACGTTCTCCACGGCGTCTCCAGACTCTGTCACGTCTTTCACATGTGCTCAGTGTGAACCTGCTTTTATCTGTGAAGAGCACAGGGCACCAGTGGCGAATTTGCCAATCTTGGTGTTCTCTGGAAAATGCCAAACGTCTTGCACGGTGTTGGGCTGTAAACACAACCCCCACCTGTGGACGTCGGGCCCTCATGCCACCCTCATGGAGTCTGTTTCTGACCGTTTGAGCAGACACATGCACATTTGAGGCCTGCTGGAGGTCATTTTTGCAGGGCTCTGGCAGTGCTCCTCCTGTTCCTCCTTGCACAAAGGCAGAGGTTGCGGTCCTGCTGCTGGGTTGTTGCCCTCCTACGGCCTCCTCCTTGTATCCTGATGTACTGGCCTGTCTCCTGGTAGCGCCTCCATGCTCTGGACACTATGCTGACAGACACAGCAAACCTTCTTGCCACAGCTCGCATTGATGTGCCATCCTGGATGAGCTGCACTACCTTAGCCACTTGTGTGGGTTGTAGACTCCGTCTCATGCTACCACTAGAGTGAAAGCAGCATTCAAAAGTGACCAAAACATCAGCCAGGAAGCATAGGAACTGAGAAGTGGTCTGTGGCAGCGGCGTACATACCGCGGTGGCAGGGGTCGCAGCTGCGACCGGGCCCGCCACTCCAGGGGGATATTACAGAATAAAAAAGGTGAACAGCGCTAGCAATAAGGAAGGTACATACGTAATATGGGATACTGGCCAGTGATGTAGCTTAAAAGAAAAAACAAAATACAATAATAGTGCAATATGTCATGGCAATAAAGTGGACAATAAAGGAATGTTGAATCCACACTCACACTTTAGAGAGCTATATAAGCTCGATTTCAAGGGCCTGGACGGAATAATCCCCGTCTAAGGATTTCTTGATATGAAGTGTTCCTGGTAGGCTTATAAATGTAGACGTCCGTGATATGAAAAACAGATAAAATACACCATATGGTATAGTATATAGGTATGAATTTGACGCAAAAAAGATTATCCTACTTACATATACTAGAGCAAGGACCTGCTCTAGTGTGGAAAGCTTCAGGTGGAACAATCCCCACCTAGGGATATGGTGGACCCAGATGTAGCAGCAAAAAGATAGTAGATAGGAAGTAGGACAAAGGAGTGACTGGATATATATAAAATATATATATACTTTATTCCTACAAATGTTAAAAAGGGAAAATACAAACTTTAATAACCAGTTAGGATAAAAAAGTCTGTGTTCTTCCTCACTTGACGCGTTTCGCCGAGGCTTTCTTTGAAAAGTGAATGCTTGCTGTACGGGGTCCTTGAGGTTATATACCTTCTGTGATCGCGAAACTTGATTCCGCTGTGTGTAACTCGTCATTTACGGTTTCTTCACAATAACGCGGGCGGAAGTCCTCCAGGCGCCATTTTGAATATGGGCAATTGTCCTAAAATGCCCAAAGGAGGATTCAGTAGTATATAAACCAAAAATTATATACTTATTGAACACATAAATATAAATAATCATATAATATATACAAGGGCATATACTCAAATGTGATATATGAAGGAAAAAGGGGGCGTTGAGAGTTTAACATGGACGGCCACCATTTTATAACTGGGCAAGCGTCTGGAGCTGATTTTAGCATAAGTAAAAGATAATAATAAATACATTAAAAAAGAAAAAGAATTCTAAAAAATGATATTATCAGTTCCAAGCGCTTGCTGAAAAGGTGCAGAAAGTGCAATGAGTGTACATATTAATAAGCTAAAAAGTGTTAATGGGGGATGGTTGGTATAAGAGGAGTGGAAATGAGGGGAAAACAAAAAAGTTATAAAAAATTAACCAAATCAAATTCTATATTGAGCCCATTTGGGTGAAGGGTATCCAAACGGTAAACCCATTCCATTTCCAATCTTGCTATATTTTTAATAGTATCACCCCCTATCCAGTGTGGCTTGTATTTAGCAATACCCAAAAAATTTAAAAGACTAGGATCTTTATTATGCTTCAAAAAATGTGCAGATACAGAATGTTTTTTTATAACCCTTTTCAATATTACGGCAATGTTCACTAATTCTTATTTTTAGTGTTCTTACAGTTCTTCCAACGTATTGTAGTCCACAAGGACATTCTAGTAAATAGACCACATTGTTGCTATGGCACGTAATAATTTCAGTTATATTAAAAAGTTTTTTATTATTTTTATTTGACTTGAAATTTGAGGTGCATGTGTCCATTTTATGTGTTTTTTTTACACGCTATGCATACATTGCACCTGAAAAAACCTTTATTGATGGTTAAAAAAATTGTTTTATATGTACTTTGATTTCTGGTAAAGTTTTTTGTTAGTTGTAATTTTCAATTAGGTGCACCTTGAAATATTATAGTAGGTTTATCTGGTAAAGCTTTATTCAATATTGGATCCTCTTTAAGTAGATGCCAATTTTTATTGATTCTTTTTTTTTAATGTGTTTGTTTTTATTATTATAATCAAATATAAGAGGAAGAGTAAATTTATTAATCTAGGAATCCTGAGGTGGTTTCTGAATCAATAATGATTCTCTTTGTGTTTCATCAATTGACGCAGGGCCGCCATCAGGGGGTGACAACCATGACGGTTGTCACGGGCCCGGCGGCCCTGGGGGGCACAGACTGCTCTGGCAGTCCTGGGCCCCACTTTCCCTTTCTGCACACATAGATAGCGAATATCGCTATCTATGTGTGCAGCCGCGGGCCCCCGGCTCCCTGTTACCACAGAGGGGGCCCAGCACACGGCCTCTTCTCCTCTCTTCTCTCTTCTAATAACTCTTGCGATACCCGGTTGCCATGGCAACGCTCCGCGGGTCTCGCGAGAGTTATTGGAAGAGAGAAGAGAGGAGAACAGGCAGTGTGCTGGGCCCCCTCTGTGGTAACAGGGAGCCGGGGGGGGGGGGGGGCACCGGACCACCAGGGATGGAATCTCCCCCTCCCTGGACCAGGTAAGCAGGGAAGGGGGAATAACATTTAATTAAATTAATTTTTATTTATTTTTATGTGAAAATGCCCCTTCCTCCCCCTCCCCCTCCCACCCAGATTGCACATTTACACAAACACACACTACATACACTGACACAACACACACACTACATACACTAACACAACACACACTCTGCATACACTAACACAACACACACTGCATACACCAACACAACACACACTGCATACACTGACACAACACACACTGCATACACTAACACAACACACACACTGCATACACTGACACAACACACACACACTGCATACACTGACACAACACACACACTGCATACACTAACACAACACACACACTGCATACACTAACACAACACACACACTGCATACACCAACACAACACACACTGCATACACCAACACAACACACACTGCATACATTAACACAACACACACTCTCCATATACTAACACAACACACTCTCCATATACTAACACAACACACTCTCCATATACTAACACAACACACTCTGCATACACTAACACAACACACACTGCATACACTAACACAACACACACTCTCCATATACTAACACAACACACTCTGCATACACCAACACAACACACACTGCATACACTAACACACACACTGCATACACGAATACACTAATACAATACACACACTGCATTCACTAATACAACATGCACTCTGCATACACTACACACTAACACACTCACTGCATCCACTATACTGACATTTGCTACACATTAACACACTCTGCATTCACTACACTAACACACACTCTGCATCCGCTACACACTAACACACTCTCTGCATTCACTACACATTAACACTCTGCATTCACTACACTAACACACACTCTGCATCCGCTACACACTAACACACTCTCTGCATTCACTATACATTAACACTCTCTGCATTCACTACACATTAACACACACCCTGCATTCACTACAAATTTACACACACACTACATTCATTACAAATATAAAAAACAGGTTCCAATTTTTGAGTTCCCAAAAAAAAGAAAAGACCACATACAGAACTGGAAGAACCAGACGATCTACTATCTCTACTATCCCCAACACCCACACACAAACAATAGTAAAGGATCCATCTGGTATCTTTAATATATCGGGGGTAGATTTAACTCCATATGAACTATCCTTATTGAATAAGGGTTTAAAATTCGCCCCTACGGCAGGTATAAAATCTTTTGACCTATTTATCGATAACCCAAAATTCCTTAAAAATTTACTATTAAACGTTTTTTTTTTAAAAAGAAACCTAAACCAGGAAAACAATGTAAGGACTTTGGAGCAAGTCAGCATTACCAATGAAAATACTCTAGAATCTCTTTCACAAGAGGTTTCAATTATGCACTCATCATTAAAAAATAAGTCAATTTTGTACCCCTCTTATGAAAGAGGAAAACATTTAGAAGTATTTAACGATTTTGGTTCAAACAGACCTTGATAAAGTTCAATGGAAACAAAATAAAATTAAGTATAATTTAACTAATAAAGAAAGACAGGCCTTAAATAAACTAAAAAAGAATTCAAAATTAGTTATAAAGGAGGCCGATAAAGAAGGAGGTACGGTTATTATGAGTAGGGAATACTACATGCAGGAGGCACATCTAATCCTGAAAGATGACACCACATATAGGGTACTCGAACAAGACCCCACTAAAACTTTTTTGGAAGATTTTCGACTTTTACTCCAGATAGGACTTGATAGAGAAATTATCTCCACACAATAATTCCAGTATATTTTCAATCCTTCTTGCAAAATAGCAATTTTGTATTTTCTTCCCAAAATTCACAAGTGTCAAAAAACTCCCCCTGGTCGCCCAATTATCAGTGGGATAGATTCATTGTCTTGTAATCTCTCTGAATATGTGGATTCTTTTCTAAAACCTTTTGTGTCTTCATGTCCATCTTTTATTAAAGATACAAAACACATTTTACAGACCTTACAGTCTTTTGCATGGAAACCCTCCTATATATTAGCTACGGTGGATGTCACCTCCCTGTACTCCAATATTCCCCACGAAAAGGGTTTGGAGGTTATCAGAGATGTGCTCATCCAACAACACACTTTCAGTTCTGTTCAGATCGATTTTTTGGTTACGTGTATTCATTTTGTCCTAACCAAGAATTTTTTTCGATTCTAATTTTTTTTTACAGCTATGTGACATCGCCATGGGAACGAGGTTCGCCCCCAGTTTTGCAAATCTGTACGTGTCCCATTGGGAGGCTTCATGCATTCATATGGGACTGTACCCTGGGGGGGACCTCGTCCTCTGGCGATGCTATATAGATGATGTACTCATTATTTGGGAAGGGAATGTCAAGGGCCTTGAAAATTTTATTGAGATCATAAACTCAAATCAATATAATTTAAAATTCACTTCTAATATTCACACAGAAACCATTGATTTTTTGGACCTAACTTTACATGTAGAGCATGATACTCTTAATACTAAGACTTTAAAAAAAAAAAAAAAAAAAAACGGATTGCAATACAGCTATAAAAAAGACTAGTTTACACCATCCGACATGGCTTAACAATGTCCCTAAGGGACAAATAACTCGAATGAGAAGAAACTGTTCAAACATTCAGACATTTGAAGAACAATCTAGAGTAATTAAAAATAGATATTTAGAAAAGGGTTATAATACAGATCAAAAGTAAAGATCGTGCAGAACTTCTAATGAATAAAAATACTAGTCAGAAGGATAATGTAAAAAAGTAAAAAAATAATCATACTGAATTTGCCTTTATTATGAAATATAATTCCCAGGCCAAAAAGATAGAAAAAATTCTTAATAAACATTGGGCCATACTTAAAAAATATGAAGTTTTGGGAAAATTGATACCTGAAAAACCTGTAGTTATATACCGAAAGGTCGATAACTTAAAAAATCAACTAGCTCCTAGCCTTTTACCTAGACAGATAAAAAGTAAAAAAAAATGTCTCCGATCTCAAAAAACTTCGGGTTTCCATAAATGTGGCTCGTGTTCTACATGTGTCCACCAAAAAAGAAAAACCGAGTCGTTTATGGGATCTTATACCAATAAAACATACATCATAAAAAAGTTTAGACATTGCACATCCACATATGTGATTTATTTATTACAATGTGGATGTGGGGCTCAATATGTGGGGCGAACTGCAAGTAAACTCCACATTTGATTTCGTGAACACTTTAATAACATTAAGGCTAACAAAATAGAACACAGTGTACCTAAGCATTGTAGTTCTTGCACGTTGTTTAATTGGTCTACCTTTATTGCTATAGGTATAGATCAAATTACAGGTAATTGGAGGGGAGGTAATAAAATCTATGATTTACTTAAAAAAGAAGCGTATTGGATCTATACTTTAAAGACCCTTGGAGCAGGTCTTAATCAAGATATTGATATAACAGGGCTCCTTTAGCATCATAACCCAATTTTCCAATTTTTCAATTTTGGAGTGGACAAAGGTCACCCTGCCTCCTTTTTTCCCCCTTTTTCCCCCTCTTTTCCCCAGCTTTCCCCTTTCCGTCCCCTTCCCCTTCCTTTTAAGAGTATTGGACCTTGTAGTATTCAGTATATTTTGTTGTCAGACATTTCAGGGGACCATATGGCTATTTTTCACTATCCCTGTTATTGTTATTATTGTTATTATTATTATTGTTATTATTATTATTATCATTATTATTATTATTATTATTTTTAATTTTTCATCCCTTTTTTCCTCCTTTATGGTGACATATACTCCCCTTCGCCTTTTTTGTGACACATACTTTTTAACTAATTGTTGTCTCTTTTTACAGATACTTTTGAAAAATGGATATGAATATTAGATTTTTTTTTTCTGTACATGAGCAGGTGCATTGTATTTTTTTTTTAAATTCTTTATTTTTGTAGTGCATAAGCTGATAACAGGTTGTTGCGAGGTACCCCAAAGGCATTCCTCCAACGCATAAAAGACATTTGAAACATATAGGTACATGCAAAATCAAGCACAATTTTTATATTTAGAGACAGTTTAGGTTGTTAAAAGTAGGTGATACTTTGCTAGATACCCTACTCATTTTAAAGTAGAAGAAAACGTGCTGGGCAACGTGCCCGTTTTTATGGTATATTATATCATGCTAGACAGCTTTTCTTTGTCGTTAAAAAGAAAACAATATAGAAATATAGGATGTAACATGTTAGATAATTTGCACCTTTTTTTTTTTTTTAAATTCTTTATTTTGTTAAGGCATATATAAAGGGTACAAAATGAAGAAAAGGGAAATGCAGGGGTGTTCCACATTTATGGATTAGTACAGAGATATTGTCATTAATTACATTTCCAGGTAGTAAGTGCCTCATTTTTCTTTTTTATGTGGCATTCAATATGAACAGGAACGTTATTCAAACAGTATAAATCAACGTAAAGCATGATGTCAGAAAGTAGTGTATTAAATTGTTGAGTGACAATTTAGTGATGGAGCGTCGACGTTAATACTTAACAAGAAGTAACCCAATTAGGCTAGTGGTTTTAAGCAGAGGTATACCATAACGTCTTGTTATGTGGTGTATGTGTAAAGGGCTTCCGTGGCAGTCAAGATATGGTGAGTGGGTTCCTGGTGGTGCCTTATCAGGGGTCGGCTGCCTTTGTGGGTCGTATCGTCTAGCCACCCATGAGGGGTTGAAGGGTGGGTAAGACAATGGTGCAGTGTGTTTGTAGGCATGTGCCTCTTAGGTAGGCAGTTGGTGAGGGGCAGTGGCAGAGGCCCCTGTCATTCTTATGTTCCCCTAACCTATGGGGAGACGGGGGGGGGAGATTGTGGTTAGAGTTAACGGGTTCGTCTGTTCGTGTGTCAGCATTAGTGGAATATCTGGCGGTATGCGCCATGAAACATAAAACACAAAGTGAAAACATGAAATTAAACCAAAACTAGGTACATTAGAAAAGAGAGAAGAACATGGAATATTCAATTGCTACAGTCCGCTTTGCAGGGTGCCACTATATTGTGGCTCGGTGGTAGGTAATTCTTTCTTTGCCGCCAACATTGGGGAGGTGCACTGAAGTAGTGCCGGTCAAGCTGCGATTAAGTCACTGAGTCTTGATCCTGAGATGGGTTGCGCTTCCGAGCTGGAACAAAGGGTGTCACATTGGGTATGTCCCATTGGTGCTGTGTTGCCGGTGGGTAGGGATGAGGCCATCAGCCGCCTAAGGAAGTGCGGCAGTTCCTCCGCGGACACCGCATCGGAGACTCCGCGGATTTTTATGTGCTTGCGCCTACTCCTGTCATCTAGGGTGTCCACTCTATGCGTCAGAGAGGAGTGCAGAGTTCTCATTTGTTGCACAGTATCCCCTAGGGCTGCCAGGCTCTGCTTGAGGTCGATCACGTCTTCCTCCGTGGATTGTACTCGGTCAGTGACCGCTTGTACTTCAGTTTTGACTAGGGCGATGTCTGTGTCAAATAGTAGCTTGATTCTATCATAAAGGTCTGCAATGTCCTTTTTAGTAGCGTGTGCTGGGCTTGGGGACTCTGTTACGACGGCTGTCGCTGTGTCTGGCTTCTTGCTGCCTTTCCCGTTCCCCCCTTCAGGCTCCTGAGGCTCTATGGTGTCTGGGACGGCTGGGGGTGGTGAGAGTTCTGTTGTTTTGGGCCTGGAGCATTTGAGGAGCGTCCCTATATCTCTCGCCTCTGGAATGGGTGCCCCTGTCTGTTTCTGTGTTTTTCGACCCATGATTGGAGTGTCAGGGTCGTTTTGGTAGGGGTGTAAATACTCACTCCAGTCCGCGAGGAGCTCGGCGTGGTAAGTTGCGGCCTTTAGGCTTTCAGACCGGAGCTTCTGCCGGGTCTTGCGGGGTGGAGCTGAGGCGGATCCGAACTGGAATGGCATGGGTCGATGCAGCAGGGGTTCCCCTTCCCGCTGTAAGTGTTTGTAGTCGGCGGCTTGAAGTTAATTTCGCCGTTTTCGGCGTTTTTAGGCAATTCTTAGCGGAGCTGTCTGTAATGGCGTCTAGGCTGTAGCGGTCAATTTGCACCTTTTAAAAGTAGAATGTGATATGCTAGGCAATTCACACAGTTTTAGGATGGGATATAATATGTTAGACTACTTGCACATTTTCCTGTTGTTTGTCTTGTGAAGTAAATAGGCACAATTGTATAAGCAGATAATGAGTTAACATTTCCGAGTCACCTTGCCTAAGTAGGTCAGAAACTAGTAATTAGGTGAGCTTATTACAACATTATATATGAGTACTGTTATGATATTCACCAGGAGTATCAATCCTAGGATTTAGTCAGGCTAAGTAACTGGTGGGGAATAGAGATTAAATATAACAAAATGAATGTATGCATGCTGGTCAGGTCAAGATGGTTGCAAGCTATCGATTAGTAGATAAGGCTGGCTGTAATGCAAGCGTGCTTGTGTCGTACCACAACCCAAGATGGCCATGCCGTAAAACTTAAATAGCGTGACTTTCATAGGGTTGGTTGCCTATGTGATAAGACCTCGTTAGAGGAAAAGATGTGAATGCCCCTGATCACCTTCTGTCATTACGGCAGCATTTATAGCAGGGTAACGTAGAGGCCAAATTAAAAAGTAAGGCATAATTAAAAGTGGGCCAGTGGGAACATTCAAACAGTAGGGGCTTAACTGCTATGACATGTGTGAGGCATAACATCTCATGGTTCCATCCACTGCGCAACATGGAACTCACGATTACTGCGGGTAAGTCCTGAATGTTCATCCAACGCCTGAAGCGTGGAGGGCATTGCTGGCGTGGTGGCCCTCATCAGATCCCCTGGGCATAGTCTCTCTGCAATAGGGGCCAGCTCCATTTCTAGTCCGAAGTGTCTGCTGACGCTCCGGTCCTTGCTTTGTGGCTGTGTCGGTGGGGAGCTGGGTCTTGCTGTGCCGGGTGCTGGGAAGAAGGCTGGATGAAGCCGTGTTAGATGCCGCTTTCGTGGAGGACTCGCTTGTGTGTGGTCGCCAGCGGGCACCTGTGTTGCCGTCTGCTCCCAGTCTTCGTAGCTGTCGGGAGGCTGTATTGGGGTCACGTGGGGGATATCCCCCCAGGCAGCGCCGAACCGCCGGGCGGATCCACTTCGCCGCCACTTTCACCGCTTGTCGGAAGGGCTGACTCTTGGCTTTACACCTCGCCCAAAGGTACTTGCAAAGCTGTTCAAAAAACACTATTGTGTGTTTGGGAGGTTTGTGCATCTTGCACCTCGTTCTGCGCTGCTTCTGCGCCGCCATTTTAGCTTGGACCTGGTGGTCCCTTGCGGGCAGGGCATGTGCCGCTTGGGTAGTTTGCTTCATGGGGCTAGTCGACCCCTGCGAGGACCGGGATATCCCCCGCCGGTCCAGAGGGGGGGGTAGCAGGGCTGCAGTGTGTCCACGCCTGGGTGCTCGTTCAGAGCCGGGAGGTCGGCCATCTCCCCCGGGCCCCAGACTTCGCTCAGGTGTAGGCCGCATGGCTGGATCGGCTTGATCTGTGACGCACCGGTGCCGGGCCGGTACCGTTCAGTTGCTCTCGTCGTGCTGTGCTCGTTTCTGGTCACCGTTTGCCGTTGGTGCTTGTGGGTTGCCCGATCGTGGCTTTCTTGTGCCTGACTTGGCTGGAGCTCCTAAAGCGTGCGACCGGCCATGTTTGCTGCCAGGCCCCGCCCCCCCAGGTGCATTGTATTTTGAACAATATTGACATTTTTCAATTTTTTTTTTATTAATTATTATTCATTATTTATTAATTATTATTCATTATTTTTTTTGTATTGTCTTAATTCCTTCTTTTTTTATTTACTGCTATTATGGATGGATTTCCCATTTTTTATTACATATTCATATATACATGTATATGCCAAGATTGTTCAGTCATATGAACATGCTCATAATAATGATTTTTGGTTGTGTAATATATTTGTTTATTTTATTCATATGCACAATTGTTTTTGTATATGTGAGGATCCTATGTGCATTCTGGACGTACCACTTTTGGAACGCTCGGATCCTGGGACCAATATGTGTTCCAAGGTGGAACGCGAAAATGTTTTTTCGCCTGTACTGTGAATATGGACGTTTACGTGTGCGTTCCAGAGTGGAACGCGGAAGTCCCGTATGCCCGCGTCATCAATGCGGACGTCATTACAACCATCCAATGAAGAAAGAACCCGGAAATAGAATTTTCGCGGTAAAAATTGAATATCATCTATCTTATGGGTATATAAAGAAGATACCAACTAAGTCATGACATCCCTGAAGAAGTCTATAACAGACGAAACGCGTTGAATTTAGGATCTGAACGTTTTGGTTTTTAATTAATTTTTATTTTATTCATTTTATTTGTATTTTATGCCAAAACCTTTTTTTTGCTGCCAGTTTACTGCGGCTCCATTTGTTGCTGTTTATGGATTTTTCCACACAGTTCCACTTGCTAGTGGAGATATGCTGACTGACTGCAGCTTGAATGTAAGTGCAATCAGTGCAATAAAGTGTTATTTCTTTTAACAGTACTGCTCTATATAGTTTCTTTCCCTTTGAGGATCTGATACATAAAGAGCATCCTGATTCTATTTCGGAAAGATTCCATGTCCAAGAGGGATATATATTTTTCCCAGGATACCCCATAAAGAAAGGGGAGATAAGCGCAGATCACCAGTGGCTCTTGTAAGTTCTCTACCTTCGGGCCTGAGTCACTTGTCTCAACATACTTCACTATTTTGTAATTCTTTGTCCTTTAGATCCCTCCCAGATCATTTGCTATTATATACAGGTTGTATATTCTGTATATTTGTGTGCTATCCCCATTTTTCAATCAATCTATACTCTCACTTTGTGAAATTGTATAGTTGTGTTGTGGTTTTTGTATATTCATTACACTGACACACTCTGCATTCACTACACTCTAACACACACTCTGCATTTATTACACACTAACACACACTTTGCATTCACTAAACTATGCACACACTCTGGATTCACTATACTGACACACACACTCTGCATTCACTTCACTAACATACACTCTGCATTAACTTTACACGCAGCATCCACTACACAAACATCCTGTATTCACAGTACACACACTACATCCACCACAAATTGAAACACTCTGCATTCACTATACACAGACACTGCGTCTAATACACACACACTACATCCACTACAGACACTGCATCCGCTAAACACATTTCATCTAGTACATACAAACACTACATCCACTACACAAACACACACTACATCACTGTACACACACTACATCCACTACTCAAACACTCTCTGCATTCACTACACATTAACACTCTGAATTCACTACACTAACACACACTCTGCATCCGCTACACACTAACACACTCTCTGCATTCACTACACCCTAACACACACTCTGCATTTATTACACACTAACACACACTCTGCATTCACTAAACTATGCACACACTCTGGATACACTATACTGACACACACACTCTGCATTCACTTCACTAACATACACTCTGCATTAACTGTACACACAGCATCCACTACACAAACATCCTGTATTCACAGTACACACACTACATCCACCACAAATTGAAACACTCTGCATTCACTATACACAGACACTGCGTCTAATACACACACTACAGACACTACATCCACCAAACACATTTCATCTAGTACATACAAACACTACATCCACTACACAAACACACACTACATCACTGTACACACACTACATCCACTACTCAAACACACTCTGCGTTCACTATACACACTGCATCCGGTACACAAACACACACTCTGCATTCACTGCACAAACAGTATCTAATACACACAAACACTACATCCATTACACACATTCTAATTCACTTCCACTATACACACCACATTCAGTCCTGCATCATTGTCAGCGGACTAGGTAGGGCGTGGGCGGGCCCGGGAGGGAGCGGGCGGGGGGCAGACTTTGTGCTTTGTCAGGGGCCCCAAAATTTCTGATGGCAGCCCTGAATTGACGTTATTGTTTTGTCAATTTTTCCAGCATTATAACCCTTTTGTACAAATCTTTGTTTCATATCTATGGCGTAAGTTTATTTGTAATTGTCCTATTTATAGTTAAATCCCCCTCTCATAATATTGTAAAGCGCTACGGAATCTGTTGGCGCTATATAAATGGCAATAATAAATAAATAAAAATAATGGCCTGTATTCGGAACACCGATGGTTCTGAACAATTTCTTTTAAGTCTGAGTATTTGGCTTTTGGGTATTCCATTTAGCCATGTTGGATTGTGGCAACTGTCGTAACTAATAAAGGTATTTGCATGTACTTCTTTAAAATGAGTTCTCGTGTAGAGTGTGCTCTCCTTGACATAAATCTCCAAATCTAAAAAGGTAAATGCCAGGTTTACTAAAATGAGAAGTTAAGGGGCGTGGCCAAACTGCCGACAGCAATGGAGGCTTAAACCGAAGCTCCTCAATCCCTCACCATCCCCAGCACCTCTAAAAGCAGCCAAAGCCGACCATGGGGAAGAACTCCAGAGCGGCAAGCACCCCCAGGCAATCAGGGTCACGTCAGGCTCAAATAACTGCCTCCATGCAGCAGTACCTGACAACACCGATAGCACTGACCTTCCACGTGGCATCTGAGGCCTGCAACATGTCAGACCCCTCCACACCGACCTCACCAGTCTCCAGCAGAGGGGAAATCCCTCCATCTCCTCCACTTGACTGGGGAGCCCTAATAAGAGCACTGCCCACAAAATAAGATTTGCTGTCTGCCAACACAGCTCTGCAATCCTCCATCAGAGCAGACCTACAGCTCATAAGGGCAGACATAAAGGGCCTCACTGACCGCATGGCAAGGGTGGAAGCTGACCATGACAACCTGGTGACATCTCAAGCAGCCACAACAGCCACATTAGACTGCCAGACCACACAGCTACAACAGATGGCTCTACACCTAGAAGATCTGGACAACAGAGGACGTTGCCAAAACGTTCGCCAGCGCGGCTTGCCAGAGCAAGAAGACTCCCCAGAACACCTCCGTGAGGTACTAGCCATGATATTTAACGGCATCTTGAAGAGAGCGGAGGGATCAGTCATCGAATTTACACGTGCACACAGGGCTCTCCGACCGAAGGGACCACCTGACAGCCCACCCAGATATGTTATCTGCTGCCTCTCCAGCTATACCCTGAAATAGGAGATCTTGCAAGCGGCACGCGAGAATGGAGACATCAGATTTCACCAACATACTCTTCAACTGTACCCCGATCTCAGTCCCGCCACACTAGGATACAGGAGAGTGCTGAAACCGCTGACACGTGTCTTGATCTCGCAGAAAATACGATACAGGTGGATCTTCCCGTCTGGCATACTTCTTTTCACACCTGAAGGCCCTAGACCGATACGGGGACATCGAGACTACATAGAGATCTCTAACCTTCTGCAACTCCCACCAATCAACATGCGCTGGCCTGATCCGCTGGACTTCTATAAACCACCTCCACCTCCCCAGATTGATCTGGCACACGCACAGCGAAGGATCAGATCCAGACAGGAATCCACAAGACCAGCAGGCACCTCACGCTGACCGTGCAAACAACAAGAATACAGACCCCCAAACGGACAATGAACTCTAACGAGGGTCCTCGCCCCGAATCTCCGGGTGGTAATATAACCTGCACTATGGTGGGAGGGGGAGGATCTTTATTTATTTAAGTATGATGTCCTAAGCATGCTCTGTCACTATATTTTGTCCCGACACACACACACACAACCGGTACACTTACTATGACACACTTTAAGACAACCTGGGACCCCTCAAATTGATAATAACCAGACGACACATATAGAAGGGGACAAGTGTGACAAACCCACTACACCCGAATTCTAAGTTGGAACCGACCCACAGGTGCACGCAGATGAAGGGGACAGCCCTGAATAACATAAGACTGGACGAATTATACATACAGAGACAACGGGGGGTCGGTAGGGGAGGGATCTAGACATGGGAGACCTGTCCACTACCCTTTACTACTCACGTACCAATAGTCATACGCCCTCTGTATCTTCTTCCCTGTGATTGTTTTTTTTTCTCTAATGGTTACATAGATTGCACTGTTCGCACATTGTAAACCGGCTTAGGATAATATAAGCAAAACGGGGAAAGGGGATTGTTTGCTGTGTATTGAATTTTTTCTGTTTGTCTTAACGTAATTGTTATTGTTCTCCAATCATACACTGTTGTTTTCTAACTTACATGTAAGCGCCACTTGGCCGTGGTACCCCATTGGTTGAGGTGTCACTATAGCAAGGGGGCGGACCCTGGTTCCCGACTGGAGCGGATGCCAGACCGGACCCCCTCAGACGCCCGTTACCTTAACACTGGTTCACGTGGCTCGCACTCCACTCGGTGGAGACTGGGCCCTCCCTGCGCGGGGACCTAACAGATCTACCCAACCCAATTTTCACGCCCACACTCGGGCTCCAATACAAGCCTTTAACACCCCTGCTCCCTCCCCCATAAGACGCTCTCTCCCGCAACGACACTGAAGTCTATCTGCCCTCTCCTCACGCACAACTAACGCGACTAGTTACAACGGCAAAATGACGACTACCCAGACCTACCGAATGGCACCCATCAATCTCCTATCCATAAACGCTAAAGGCCTTAATATACCCGAAAAAAGATCCCAAGCCCTAACCTACTTCCATAGCCTTAAATCACACATAGTGTTCATCCAAGAGACACACTTCTGGGAAGGACACGCTCCAGATTGACGAATAACTGAAGGGTGCCTCATAGTTGGGGGGATCTTAATGCTGCTTGAGTCTCCACGACTAGACACATCCACAGGAACCTCCGCAGTACCCGCACACATCCTACAAACTATAAACAATTCCCTGCGAGACCACAGACTAGTGGACTGCTGGAGGGCCACTCACCCAGAAGACAGGGACTGTACTTTCTTCTCAACCCCTAACCAATCATACTCCCGCCTAGATTATTTCTTCCTCCCCCACTATTATCTAACAGACTTACAGACCATCCACATAGGCACCACAACGTGGTCCGACCATGCCCCTCTAGTGATGACCCTGTCATCCCCACTGTATAGGCCCACAACGATGAACTGGAGACTCAATGAATCCCTCCTAACAGATCCACTGACTCTCCAAGAGATTCGTACCTCCCTCACGACATTCTTTGAGGAAAACGATAGAGAAGAAACTACACCGATGTGTCATAAGAGGGGCACTAATAGCAAAAGGCTCCGCGATTAAAAGAGAATGAAAGGCACCTCTAACACACCTTTTACAGGAAATCCATCAAGTTGAAAGGACCCATAAACAAACGGACGACCTTACGTAGAGAACTCTCGACACTGTTCAATCACTCCTACCAGAAAATGGTCACACAAACAAAAACATTCTTCTTTGTTAACGCAGACAAATGCGGGTCCTTACTGGCCCGAATGACAGCCAAAAGACGAGCAAACGAATACATACCCAAAATCAGAGACAAACATAACAGACTGAAACTCTTGCCCACGGACATGACCGCAGTCCTTCATGGATACTACTCTGACTTATACTCATTATCCACACAACAGGCAACCCCACCCAACCGTAAACATAAGACTGATATTAAGGAATACCTAGACCATCACCTAGACAAACGCCTCCCTGCAGAAGCGATCCAAGAGCTAGACGAACCCCTCACGACAGAAGAACTAGCCCTAGCCTTGAAAATCGCAAAGACGGGGAAATGCCCAGGACCAGATGGCCTGTCTGTGGGCTACTATAAAAAATACGCAGACATACTCACACCACATTTTCTGAAAGCATACAACTCGCTCAGGGAAGGAAACACCATGACGCAACAGACACTAGCAGCCAACATTTTGCTGATCCCAAAAGAGGGCAAGGACGCAGAACAGTGCGCTAACTACAGGCCCATCTCATTGCTAAACTGCGATCTGAAATTATTTACCAAAATATTGTCCATGAGACTCCAACAACACTTACCGGGTCTAATACATGGAGACCAAGTAGGATTTGTCCCAAGAAGAGAGGCAAGGGACAATACTATACGAGTCCTAGCGATCCTACACCACTCTACCCTGACCTCAGAGGGCCTCCTCCTGTTGTCTACGGACGCAGAGAAGGCCTTTGACAGAGTAAACTGGGACTATTTGTTTGCTGTCCTACAAAAGATAGGGATGGGCCAGTATATCATGAACTGGATCAAGTCCTTGTACTCTTGCCCCACTGCCAGACTTTGTGTTAACAGAGTGTCAGGATCGGGACTGGGATCCAACACGCAGAGTACAAACAGGAGCTAGGTACGTATACCGGACCTTAGAATGGCCGGACTAACGTAAGGAATAAGCAAAGAATGGTCTAGAGACAAGCCGAGGTCGAGGGAACGAGAGGACAGGTAAGCAAGAGACAAGCCGAGTCAAAAGGATAATAGAGGTAAGCAGAGTAGAACAATACAAGCCGGGTCAGAACCAAAGAGACAAACAGTAATAAGAGTACTGAGTGACTAGACTAGCTAGAACCACGACAGGGCAATGAACCAATACACAAAACCCTATTTTATACCCTGGTTCTAAATTGATGATCCCGCCCCCGACGAGTCCTGATTCGTTGCTCGGGGTTTGATTGACAGGCCGGAACGGATAGTCGTCATGACGTCGGCTACAGAGCGCCGCGTCATAAAAGGAGGCGGATCAATCGCGGCCGGCGTGTAAACGGCCGAGAGGACTGCGAGGAACGAGTGAGTCAACCCCTCTCAGAGGACGAGCGTCTAAGTGTCTCACCTCCTCCGAGGTAGAGACAACAGGTACCCTGACACAGAGCACTCACAGACCCCTTCCCAATCAGGAACGGCACTAGACAGGGCTGCCCACTATCTCCCTTGCACTTCGTCCTTGCCCTCGAACCCTTCCTCCAAGCGATCAGACAGAACCCAAACATACAGGGCATGAGAATTGGCAAAACGGTCCACATCGTGGTGGCCTATGCGGGCGACCTCTTATTTTTCGTAACAAACCCGGACCGCTCACTTAGACATATGTCACTTTCAAATTTAAAAATAAACTATTCAAACTCTACAATACTTAACGTGTCCTTCCCGAAGGAACAGGTCATACATACTCAAAGCCTCTTTGCCTTCAAATGGTCAGACTCAGCCTTGAAATACCTAGGGATCTGGGTTACAAGAGAATGCAGCCAGCTATACCGGGCCAACTTCCAACCTCTCTTAACGCGGCTAGGGGAGGATCTGGAGAAATGGTCACTGCCACACCTCTCTTGGTTCAGCAGAGTGGGCATAGGCAAGATGAACCTCCTACCACGGGTGCTATACCTGTTTCAAACTATACCAATCACGATCCCCAAAAATGTATTTGCCACATTGCGCACGCTGATACTGAGGTTCATCTGGCACAATGCTAAAGCCCGCATACAACATAACATCCTCACATTGCCGAAGTCAGAGGGAGGCCTGGCTCTCCCAGACTTTAAGCTGTACTACCAAGCCACATACCTACAAAGGATAGTGGAATGGTCCAAACAGGGAGTCACCAAACTATGGAAAGAAATAGAAAAAAATAAAAATAACGGTATGATGAGAAAACCTCATGCCTAAATAAACAGATATTTACAAAAAAAAAATGAGAAGTTAAAATGATACCCTCATTATTTTGGTTTAAATGATCAATAAATGATTCTGCAGTAGACATAGAACCTTCCCATATAAATAGGAGGTCATCAATATATCGATAATGAGACCAGGTTTGCGCACCAGCCATGCCCCTCCCATCTATCTTTCCATTCTCTCATGTATAGGTTGGCATAACTGGGCGCAAACCTGGTCCCCATTGCTGTACCTTTCATTTGAGGTAGAAAGCATCTGCAAACCATAAGTAATTATGATGTAAAATTAGATCTATTCCTTTTATAATGAACTCAATTTGAGTAGAATTCATATCTTTTGTATGCGGAATTATCGTGTAAAGGGATTTTACATCACAAGTAATAAGGATGTAATTATTTTTCCATGTAATATCCTTCAATTTGTTTAGAAGATCTATGGTGTCTTTGAGATAAGATCTACTTAATTTAACATACGGCTGAAGCATGATATCTATATATTCAGAGAGATTTGCCATAATTGAACCTATGCCGGAAACAATAGGCCTTCCAGGTGGATTAATAGGGTCTTTGTGAATCTTTGGAAGAAAATATATGACAGGAATCTTTGGATATGGCGTATTAATATAATTAAATTCTTTTAAAGTCAAGATTCCCTTTTCTTTGCCTTCGTTCAGGAGATTTGTCAAAATTATCTTGATATCTCCTGTGGGGTCTTTATTCAATTTGGCATATGTTTGTGGGTCATTAAGCTGTTTATAAGCCTCAGTCTCATACATCTCCTTTGATAGAATAACTAGCCCCCCCCCAACCCCCTTATAGGCCGGTTTTATTACAATTGAGTCATTTAAAAGTTGAATAGTTTCCCTTTCCTTTCTGTTTAGATTAAATTTGTCATATTTATAGTTAGTTTCTAATTTTCCAAGATCTCTATTTACCTTTTTTTCAAAGATTTCCAGTGCCCCAGATTTATAGTAGGATGGATAAAAAGTTGATTTATTTTTTAAAAGACTATTTTTAAAAACGTCTGTGTTGGGGTCGACTTTGGTCATAGCACTATTTACTTCTGAATCTTTGGATATATAAAACCTTTTTAATGTCGCGTTTCTAATAGACTTATTTACATCTATAAAAGACTCCTTTGTCCTACTTCCAACTATCTTTTTGCTGCTACATCTGGGTCCACCATATCCCTAGGTGGGGATTGTTCCACCTGAAGCTTTCCACACTAGAGCAGGTCCTTGCTCTAGTATATGTAAGTAGGATAATCTTTTTTGTGTCAAATTCATACCTACATACTATACCATATGGTGTATTTTATCTGTTTTTCATATCACGAATGTCTACATCTTTAAGCCTACCAGGAACACTTTGTATCAAGAAATCCTTAGACGGGGATTATTCCATCCAGGCCCTTGAAATCGAGCTTATATAGCTCTCTAAAGTGTGAGTGTGGATTCAACATTCCTTTATTGTCCACTTTATTGCCATGACATATTGCACTATTATTGTATTTTGTTTTTTCTTTTAAGCTACATCACTGGCCAGTATCCCATATTACGTATGTACCTTCCTTATTGCTAGCGCTGTTCACCTTTTTTATTCTGTAATAGCCCTCTTGAGTGGCGTGCCCGGTCGCAGCTGCGACCCCTGCGACCGCGGTATGTACGCCGCTGCAACAGACCACTTCTCAGTTACTATGCTTCCTGGCTGATGTTTTGGTCACTTTTGAATGCTGCTTTCACTCTAGTGGTAGCATGAGATGGAGTCTACAACCCACACAAGTGGCTAAGGTAGTGCAGCTCATCCAGGATGGCACATCAATGTGAGCTGTGGCAAGAAGGTTTGCTGTGTCTGTCAGCATAATGTCCAGAGCATGGAGGCACTACCAGGAGACAGGCCAGTACATCAGGAGACGTGGAGGAGGCCGTAGGAGGGCAACAACCCAGCAGCAGGACCGCAACCTCTGCCTTTGTGCAAGGAGGAACAGGAGGAGCACTGCCAGAGCCCTGCAAAATGACCTCCAGCAGGCCACAAATGTGCATGTGTCTGCTCAAACGGTCAGAAACAGACTCCATGAGGGTGGCATGAGGGCCCGACGTCCACAGGTGGGGGTTGTGTTTACAGCCCAACACCGTGCAGGACGTTTGGCATTTGCCAGAGAACCCCAAGATTGGCTAATTCGCCACTGGCGCCCTGTGCTCTTCACAGATAAAAGCAGGTTCACAGTGAGCACATGTGAGTCTGGAGACGCCGTGGAGAACGTTCTGCTGCCTGCAACATCCTCCAGCATGACCGGTTTGGCAGTGGGTCAGTAATGGTGTGGCATTTCTTTGGGGGGGCCGCACAGCCCTCCATGTGCTCGCCAGAGGTAGCCTGACTGCCATTAGGTACCGAGATGAGATCCTCAGACCCCTTGTGAGACCATATGCTGGTGCGGTTGGCCCTGGGTTCCTCCTAATGCAAGACAATGCTAGACCTCATGTGGCTGGAGTGTGTCAGCAGTTCCTGCAAGATGAAGGCATTGATGCTATGGACTGGCCCGCCCGTTCCCCAGACCTGAATCCAATTGAGCACATCTAGGACATCCTGTCTCGCTCCATCCACCAACGTCACGTTGCACCACAGACTGTCCAGGAGTTGGCAGATGCTTTAGTCCAGCTATGGAAGGAGATCCCTCAGGAAACCATCCGCCACCTCATCAAGAGCATTCACAGGTGTTGTAGGGAGGTCATCCAGGCACGTGGAGGCCACACACTACTGAGCCTTATTTTGACTTGTTTTAAGGACATTACATCAAAGTTGGATCAGCCTGTAGTGTGTTTTTCCACTTTAATTTTGAGTGTGACTCCAAATCAAGACCTCAATGGGTTGAAAAATTTGATTTCCATTTTTTAATTTTTGTGTGATTTTGTTGTCAGCACATTCAACTTTGTAAAGAACAAAGTATTTCAGAAGAATATTTAATTCATTCAGATCTAGGATGTGTTATTTTTGTGTACCCTTTATTTTTTTTAGCAGTGTATATATAGCATCAATTAACTTTAGAAAATGAAAAGAAAATCTAGAATACGATATAGTAACTCATAAACAGTACAAAATATAACATTATAAACATATTTCTACTCCTTTTAATGTCTATTGTATTTGTTTTAACATTTATGTAAAGGAAATGCATGCCGAATTAGGAAAATATCTTTGGAATCTTTTAGAAACAGTTACAATTTTCATCTGCCTTTGTAGGGTATTTGTTTACAAATGTATGAATATAGATATATACATATATATAATCAGAGCATATACTACCCTGAGTTTGCATATATCCCTATCATCCTAATTTAAATCTAAGGTTTGATAAGGAAAACTTACCAACCGTTGCTCTTGATGCCGAGAAGGAACTTTTAAAAGGCCTAGCCATGGCACTATATACTTCCCCATAAGCCAAAATTTATGGTAATAGATTGAATACACGTTGGTTCGATATTAAGAATGGAACATGTCAGAGTTTCCCTTTGGCTCCCTTGATGTATGTTCTTTCTATCAAACCTCTTGCAATGTTAATCAGAAAGTCAGCAAATATTACAGGGATACCAATGGTCAAGAAGGAACAAAAGAAATATGCTGTTTGCAGATGATATAATATTAACCCTCACTCACCCAGAAACTTCTATTCCCTCGGTAATGAAATGCATAGAGGATTTCAGTCGTCTTTCAAATTATAAAATAAATTTACAAAAAACCCAGATAATATATCAAAATTTTACTCAAGATCAGGTAAAATTACTTAAATTTAAATATAAATATAACTGGGACTCACAAACAATAAATTACTTAGGAACCCTAATACATTTTGATATAGAAACTTGGATAAATGTAAACTAAATTAAGCTATTTAAAGATCTAAAAGACCAGATCAAAAAATGGGATAACTTAATACTTTCATGGATGGGTAGATTAAACACAATAAAGGCTTATTTGATGCCGAAATTTGAATATCTATTTCGTACAATTCCAATAAGAGTATCAAACAAAATTCTGAAAATGTTTGACTAATTATTTAATTCCTTTGTATGGTCAGATAAAAAAGCAAGAATCAACAGAAAAATAATGATAACACACTTAAGAGAGGGAGGACTATCATTTCCCAACATTCAGTTGATTCATAATTCAGTAATGTTTTCCCATTTCTTGGAATGGGGTAACAAAAAATCTAAAGACAAAACATGGTACAAGATAGAGAAAGAACAGTGCGTAGGAATCGATCCCTTCCTTTTCTTTTGGCTGGACAGTAAAATGATCATAAAATTAAGAATCGATAATTGGATAATATTACAAATGTTTAAATCAATTGATGCGATAAAATAACCATTTTTGGCTCATAATCAAATTCGGTGTAAAGCTCCTTTAGGAATGACTAAATTATTTATAAGAGATCTTTATTTAACCAAGTGGTTAAGAAACAATATTGTAAAAATTGGGCAATTAGGATCTAATATGTCTCCTAATACCTTTTATGAACTCCAACAGAAATATGATTTATCCAACAAAGAAAGATTTACATACGTAAGACTTGTCAACTTTCTTAGAACAATCCAAATAATAGATCAGCCTCCTTTGGATACGATCTTGGATGGATAGCAACCCTTAAGATTATCCAAAATCAGGCAGATCATTAATAAATCCACCCCAGAAATTAAAATAAATACTATCTTAAAGTGGGAAGAAGACCTAGATCTTACTATCCCTTACCATTTATGGACGGAGTCTATAGACTATTTTAAAAAGTCAGTACATTGTATAAATATTTTAGAAAATTTCTATAAAATCTTAAACAGACTAATCAAGACTATGTAAATTTAAGCCTCAATACACAAATCTTTGTTGGAGATGTAATGGGGAAGTGGGAACTTTGAAACATATGTGGTGGCACTGCTCAAATTTAAGTTCGATAAAAGACTTTGTATTACACCTTTCTGAAGAAATAGATCTAAAGATATCAGATTTGACCACTGAGAAGTTTCTCTTTCATATAAACATTAAGGGTCTAAGGAAATATGAAAAATACCTAATGATAAATGTACTAATGGCAATAAAGATTTGTATCTCAAGATATTGGAAGAGTACAGATATTACGTCTGTAACAGAAATTCTAACTCAAATCAATCACCAAGGAGTTATAGAAAAAGCGTTTTTTTTTTTTTTAAATCACAGTAATATCTCGAAATATAATAATATTTTGTCCAGATGGTTTGAATATTACAACAGGTTAAATCAACCTTGAGTTATTCACTGGGCATGAAAGGTAAATTTATGGTCGTGTCTGGTTTGTTTCGATCAATCTTTTAACACTACTAAACTATATGCTCCTCTCTCCACCTCCACAGCGTCCTCGGGGTTCCCCTCCCCCTCTCCCACTATATAGTATGTTGTGGTGTCTATTTTGTATTTTTATGTGTGTATGTTTCTTTGTATGTTCCACGACAATGCGAAGTATAATAAGAATGATAACTACAGTGCCTCCATTGTTATAAGAATCGGAGGAACTGTAGTCACATAGCCTACTCCCATTTTAAAGAGTGGCAAAATAATATAATCTGTACATTGTCATTATTGTATGTAGTTATTCATGTCATGCAAGCATTAGAATGTATAATGCAAAAAAAAATGTTTACCAAAATTATGATTCAATACTGTTTACATGGATACTTCTGATTGTTATGTCTTTTTATATGAAAACACAATAAAACATATTTATAAAAAAAAAAAAAGAAATATGCAGATGAAAGTTATTATCTTTCAAAACTCCCCTTGGGCTATCAGACCTCTTTTTATAACACACATATGGGAACAATTAGTGCAGAGCATATAGAATCATTAAATACAGAAATATGATATGATTAATTTTGTATCTGTTCATCAATGTTTATCTTTTAAAACACTTAACAATTTTTCTTTGTTAATAATATCTTCAAACATTATTTTAGAGATAGAAGTGCTGAAAGTTACTTGTTATGGGCATACAGCTGCAAAATAAAAGACATGACTATATTTATTTGAAGTAATGTAAGAGGTAAAACTGAACTTTAACCCCTTTGCTATCAAGTAAAAATAGAAAAACGCCCCCGAATCTAAGTATTTTGGATGTCCTGGAAAGTAATGTTTAGAAAAACAATAATGTTAATAGAAAACTTTAAAAAGTTGAGTTGGAGGGGTGATTGTGTATGGTGAGAGCTTACTTCTCTGCCCAGGCCTCACCAAACAGTGATATATATTTTTATTTTTATCTAAGCTTCCCTCATGTTTTTACCTTTATTGCTTATTCTCTAGCACTCTGGTGGGATGCTAGTGGGATCTGCACCTGTGGCTTGGCGCAGACCCCTGATCATGACAGAACATCTGCAGAGTGCTACTCCCAGCAAGTGTTGCAGCACAGTGCTGTTCAGGATGATCCATAGATCTCCGCACTGGGATGTGTAACTGTGGTGGGACTGTTAGAGCTGGCTCTGCTGTCTTGACAACCATTGCAAATGAAATGTGTTTGCTATAAAATTTTGTTAATATTGTGTATATATAATTAAGGGGTATGGTTGCATAATCTTACAATTTTACCACATGACAGGAGGCTTCATATTTGCATATCTTTCTTTACTGAAAACTCCAGCAGCATAGAAACAGTAACAACCAATCAGAGAAAAGATATGATGCCCATAAAAGGCCCTGTCTATGACATCACTTCCTCTTTCTTTGCTGCTCCAGCCATCAACAGGTCAGAGTAATCATTACCTCTCTATCTATATACCTGTCTGATCAATTATTCCATAATACTATTGTACTTTATTCTCACCCTGACTACCTATAACCTGTCCCTTTCCTTTCCCTATATACAGTCCCCTGTTTTCATCGAATTTGTCAGATTTATTGTTTTAGTGTATTTGTATTTTGTCTCCGTTCAGCAGTCCGCGGGCGTCACGGCTGTCCGTGCCGCACTCGCCGCGCGGACCTGCTCTCTTTTACATACAGGGGGCCGGGTGGGGACGGGTGGGGGGTAGCCGGGGTTAATTTCGCTGTTTGCCGCATTTTCTTCCAGTCCGCTCGCGGCCGCGAGCGGGCAGTTCTTACACACGCGGCCGGCGGCCATCTTGGATCTCGCGGCTCGCGAGATCCGCGACGGCCGCCCTACCTCACACACGGCAGTTCGGAAATCACCCAACCGCCGCAACGAACATAAAAGATTGCTCTTAAAGCATTCTTTTCTGCCCTAATTCTCACTCACTTGCAGTTGTATACCACTGAGTGATAATATCCTCAAGCCCTCTAAGGACCTTTTTCTATACGGAATCTATGTGAAGGATGTAAAAAGCATGCACTATTTATGATTTATAAGGCTGTGAAGTGTATTGTTGTACACATACTATGTAAGGGATCCCTGCAGGGACATATAACATTACACCTCCCCTCAGGGGATCTGGTACTACCATACCCTTCTGCACTGGGATTTTTCCTCCATGAGTTCAACTCCCCTGTGCAGCAAGAGTTCAATCTGCTGTGTAGTTACACTCTGGCTAGAGGATCGTGTGCTGATATTCCTTAACGTTTCCCTGTTGCGATTTTTGCCACAGTGTCTGCCAACAGTGTCTGCCAAACAAATATTTACAGGCAGGCATTAAAGGAGACACAATGTTTTTCCTATACCCCAGGATCTTTATCTCTTTGTGCCTTACTCAGGGTCACTCTATATTACTACACCCTGCACAGGGTTATACTATATTACTATACCCTACAGGAATCACCCGGTCACCGCGCCCTGCATCTGGATTAACCCCTTCAGGGTTCCCCTCTCTAGGCACATTCATTTATTGATACTATTATAATTTGTTATTCTCAGGGATATATTTTCTTATGGTGCCTTACACTGGATGATTATATGTCGAGCACGCACACAATCTATGTATTATTGTGAAGCCATACAATATCGCAGTTGTTATACGAAACGTATACTGTACCTATAACAAGATCAACTATATCACTGTACCCTACAAAGGGCGTTTTGTATTACTGTACCCTACAAAGGGCATATTATATTATATTATTGTACCCTACAAAGGGTCATATTATATTACTGTACCTGACGGTGCAAATTTATGTGGGTGTCCTCTGGGTATTGTTTCATGGCACACCACCTGGGGTGACCCCCCAGATATGCATGCAAGGTCACTCATAGACCAATACGTTGATGTGGTTGCCCTCTGGGTATTTTTTCATGGCACACCACCTGGGGTAACCCCCCAGATATGCATGCAAGGTCATTCATAGACCATTACATTGATGTGGGTGCCCTCTGGGTATTTTTTCATGGCACACCACCTGGGGTAACCCCCCAGATATGCATGCAAGGTCATTCATAGACCATTACGTTGATGTGGGTGTCCTCTGGGTATTTTTCATGGCACACCACCTGGGGTGACCCCCCAGATAGGCATGCAAGGTCATTCATAGACCTTTACGTTGATGTGGGTGTCCTCTGGATTACCACGGCACGCCACCCGGGGTGAACCCCGATGGAGTGCACGAAGTCCTACACCTCAACTTTTATCACTGATTACTGCATACATATATGGATGTTCAAACACTGCCTGGCAGTTTTACATTAAAGCAACGGTACAACCTTGCTGGATACGACTTGCAGGCAGGATCATGAGTGTACTGAGTGTATTGCGGAGTACCCTTCACAGAGACACATATCTGTACATTTACTGTACCTGGCGTACATATTGAACGTGGGTGTCCTCTGAGTGAATTTTCATGGCACACCACCTGGGGTGACCCCCAGACATGCATGCAATACTTGTAAGGTGCCAACAACTATAATGTGGGTGTCCTCTGGGTTACCATGGCACACCACCTGGGATGACCCCAGTCGAATACACGTGGGCCCTACGGCTGCAGACCTTATGGAGACAGGTCCCACGCGCTTCTATAATAAGCCTGTATAGTTACACCCGTGCATACAGCTCTGGCGTGCATTTATGGTGAACCCGGCTAACCGGACCAGCACTACCGGTCAATCGCGCCTACGCCACAGCTCCCAATAACCGGATTAAACTAATGGAGATGACCCCTCTACACTTGACACGAGTATTTCATACATTCAGACAATCTGAGGCAGGCAATTCAAGCCGCTTTACCTGGGTGATCCCCAGTGCTACCAGGAGTCTAGCACCCCTATGGGCTGACCCTCAAACACTACTCCCACTGACTGCCACTATCTCCCAACAGGACGAGAACGGGTCATGGAGAACACTCTCAACCCCCTAGGACTTCTAGGCATTGTTAAACGACGCAGTAGCGGCCTCAGTGGCCCATTGAACAAACCAAGTAGACAGAACACCGGGAATCCGCGACCCTGTCCACCACGCACGTTGGACATAATAGATCACTCACACGAAGACAACTCGCCATCTGAGGAGTGGCATAAGAACGACTAGTATTCGGCCCAGAAGCACAAGACCTACTATTTGACGGCGGGAACTTACCCACCACGCTAACTTTAGCCCACACCTCCCTGAAGCATATCCTCCACACCCCTTCGGGGAAAGGTGTTTGTTGGAGGACTGGTCGGTAGTGGAACCGAACCATCAACCGCTTCATCTACTAGTGAGTCAACCTATCATCAAGGGAACTCCTACGTGGTATGCAAACGCTTCAGGATAGAGAAAAAATCAACCTTCTACTAGACCTCCTGAACGATAGCGACTGGTTTACACATCGGGACCCCGAGGACACATACTTGTCAATATCCGCTACCCTATACTACCTATTTTTTCTTCCGATCCCAGTGATGAGGACTAACACAGCAGTTTACGACGCTGTGGTACCCACAAAGCTACTGAAGCCGGCGAGGGCTCACATCCGCGAATTTGGATGTGCGATGTCTCGTGTACACGGAAGACTTGCTGACCCCTTGCGAATCCAGGCTACGTTTGCAGTCCAAGTTGACTTTCATGTTCTGGACTACACGTGTTTTTGGTAGTACGCAGACAAATCGCTCCCCCATCTGTGTCGGGTCAGTTCCTCGGTTTCGACATCGGCTTGGAGAACTACGTTCCGCGTCGGTCCCCGACAAGATCACCCCTATACGGATGGATGTCGGACACGCTCTAAGGTTGGATACGATTCCTCTCAGAACATTCACCGGATTGTGGGATTCCTCTCCTCCTCTCCTCCTCCATACAATCGATATTCCCTGGCTCACTACACTACGGGGCCATGCAACGACTGCTGGCTAGATACGTACACGCCGGTCACTCATGCGACCACTGGATCCCACGGTCGGCAGAAGTGAGGACGGAATTTCAATAGTGACTACTTCACTTGCAAACTTGGATCGGCAAATCGATCTTTTACTCTTCCTCCGGATGCGAAGTGTTGGATGAACCCATACAAACGGACCCAACCGCTCTCCACAATGGCAAGGGTGCTTCGATACACACGCACACACAGGATATCGCTCCTGCTCATGACACCCCTCGGATAATGCCAACCGTGGTTCCCGGATCGCCTGGGGACGTCTCGCGAAGACCCTCTACCACTCCCTACCTCCCCTCTAGTTTGACGGGACCTCAAGGGGAAGCCCACTCCTTTGTCATGGAAGGACGACTGGCACTAGTGGACTGGACGATTTCAGGGCCTCCTGAAATGTCCACGACCTATTGCATCAACTAAGACCTCTGATGGGACTCAGGCCCCCGGCACCAGGAAATGCTATATTTCTGCCTGTCTGGCCTGGAGTGTTTATTGGGTGGAAAGGGATTCCGATCCCTTTGCCGCACCTGCCCCACCGATCCTTAACTATCTGTCACACCTGGTCTCGTTGGGGTGGTCATATCGATCCCTCAACGTGATCGGATCCGCCATATCGGTGGCGCACGTTCCGGTACAGGGCGGACCAGTAGGTCAAGACCCACTGGTTTGTCGACTACTACAGGGTGCCGAATTATCGAGACCCGGCACCCAAGTATTCACACCTCTGGCAGGTGGATGTGGTGCTGTGATTCCTTGGGGGAATAGCAGGACAATCCTTGTTTGTCACGGAAACGACTTTTAGCCAAACTAGCCCTCTTGTTATGCCTCGTCTTATTTAGACGGGTGACGGACGTTAGGGCTTTCGACATGGATGGTTTTTCTCTATCACACCAGACGGGATTACCTTTACCATATCGAGACGAACTAAGTCCAGTTCATCTTCGGTGTCATACCCATACTTTGTGTCAGACACCAAACTAGGTGTGGTCGGAACACTAATAGGGTATACCGAAATCATTCCCCTTCGTATTCATGCGACGGGTCTACTCCTGACTTCTTACGTGGAACCTCATGGAGGGGTGCCTACCACTACACTGGCCAGATGGAGCCGCTGGCTATTGCATCTAGCGGGCGTCGAACCTTGTGTCAGAGCCCACTCGGTCAAGGGAGCGGTGGCCCCACAAGTCTTTCTCGGCCGACGCTTCCCTAACCGACATTATACGATGCGCGGTTTGAGCGCGAGAGGGTACGTTTAGAACGCTCTATTTCGGCAAACATCTCATACTTCCTTCACACTGGTCAATTCTAAGCTTTAAAAATGCAAATATGAAGCCTCCTGTCATGTGGTAAAATTGAAGATTATACTAGCTTTAGTGTACTAATAATCTTAATTTTAGTAATGACAGGAGGCGAATATTTCCCACCCTATAGGATCCCTCCCATGTTTTATTGGGTTGAACAGAATATGCCCTTTATGTTCAGGAAGGTAAGTACGTTATTGTTGTATGTTTGCTACTTAGATATGTGGCTTGAGAGACTTGTATAGGTTGAATATTTAGACATGTACCTTGAATTATGTTGTGTTTATAGACTCTTAAATATCATTGCTTTAGAATTAATATATATTGATATGTTACTCATTCTAGTATCCATTGGTATATCAGATTCTTAATGTTTATTGTATGCGGACAAGTTATCACGCCAGAGTCCTTTCACCTTTTTCTTTTTCTTGCAGCGTGAACGTTCTCTCATCAAGACAAAGACTCACCTTCCATACCTCTACATCACGGAACTACTGGAGTTGATTATTCTAATATGTTGTGGAACGGTTGACGTATTATGATTATGTTTATTGTTGCTATTTATTGTTTCGCTTCAAAGAAAGAGGAAGTGATGTCATAGACAGGGCCTTTTATGGGCATCATATCTTTTCTCTGATTGGTTGTTACTGTTTCTATGCTGCTGGAGTTTTCAGTAAAGAAAGATATGCAAATATTCGCCTCCTGTCATTACTAAAATTAAGATTATTAGTACACTAAAGCTAGTATAATCTTCAATTGTGTATACAGGATTGGTAGCATGAAGGGCAACTTTCTGAGCAGCTTTTCATGGAATGTTGCAGGTGGCAACGTAAATTTGTTAAAACTTAGTGAAAAAAAATACTTTCAGATTCAGGGTAGAAAGTTGCATTTTGTTATACAGTAAGATCATATGTGCTATTTACTGCCTAATGACGTTGTTTTGATAGATCATAATTATGCATTAAAATGGTTAGATACCTTTCTGGTAAAAGCAGATATGCAGGTTTATGACAATTTCATTAATTGTATGTAAAATAGATCCAGTAAAAAGGTGTGGAAGGCCAAGGTCTTGCTAGGTAACTGACAGGTACTGGAGCACCAAAAGTTCAAGGCAGGCTAATGTAAATTCTGTGCATATTTGTAAGCACAGGTAGTCATTTACTTGCTAAGAGTATAGAGAGTGAACAGTGATTGGTCCACCTTTATTATCATTTAAATTGAAACCCCTGCAAAATGACATTATGTGGGGGCTGACACATGGAAGAGACTGGGGTAATTGAGAAACATGGAAGAGACTAGGAGGGAATTGAGACACATGGAGGAACTGTGGGGAGGCAACTGAGACACGTGGATGGACTGGAGGGAATTAAGACACATGAAATTGACTGAGAGGAAATTTAGACCTTGATGGGACTGGTGGGGTGCTGACACATGGAATGGACTGGGGTAATTGAGACACATGGAAGAGACTGGGAGCATTAATACTCATGGAGGAACTGGGGAGTGAGAATTGAGGCACGTGGATGGACTGGAGGGAAATTGACACATGGAAGGGACTGGGAGGATTGGCAAATGGAAGGGACTGGGGGAATTGAGACATGGAAAGGACTGGGGGAATTGAGACACATGGAAGAGACTGAGGGGATTGAGACATGGATGTGACTGGGGAATTGACACATGGTGGGACTGGGGGGAAATGAGACACATGGAATAGACTGAGAGGAAATTGAGACATTGAAGTGACTGGGGGGGTGACACATGGAATGGACTGGGAGAATTAAGACACATGGAATGGACTAGGGGAATTGAGACTCATGGAAGAGACTGGGGGAATTAATATACATGGAGGAACTGGGGGGAGGGAATTGAGACACGTGGATGGACTGGAGGGAAACTGACACATGGAAAGGACTGGGTAGGGGGAATTGACACATGGAAGGGATTGGGGGAATTAATACACATGGAGGAACTGGGGGAGGCAATTGAGACACATGGATGGACTGGAGGGAATTGAGATACATGAAATTGAGAGGAAATTGAGACTGGGGGTGGGGGGGCTGACACATGGAATGGACTGGGGGAATTGAGACACATGGAATGGACTGGGGGAATTGAGACACACGGAAGAGACTGGGGGAATTAATACACATGGAGGAACTGGGGGGAGGGAATTGAGACATGTGGATGGACTGGAGGGAAACTGACACATGGAATGGACTGGGTAGGGGGAATTGACACATGGAATGGACTGGGTAGGGGGAATTGACACATGGAATGGACTGGGTAGGGGGAATTGACACATGGAAGGGACTGGGTAGGGGGAATTGACACATGGAAGGGACTGGAGGGGAATTGACACATGGAAGGGACTGGGGGGATTGACAAATGGAAGGGACTGGGAGCATTACTACTCATGGAGGAACTGGGGAGTAGGAATTGAGGCACGTGAATGGACTGGAGGGAAATTGACACATGGAAGGGACTGGAGGGGAATTGACACATGGAAGGGACTGGAGGGGAATTGACACATGGAAGGGACTGGGTGATTGACACATGGAAGGGACTGGGGGAATTGAGACATGGAAAGGACTGGGGGAATTGAGACACATGGAAGAGACTGAGGGGATTGAGACATGGATGTGACTGGGGGAATTGACACATGGTGGGACTGGGGGGACTTAAGACACATTAAATTGACTGAGAGGAAATTTAGACCTTGATGGGACTGGTGGGGTGCTGACACATGGAATGGACTGGGGTAATTGAGACACATGGAAGAGACTGGGAGCATTAATACTCATGCAGGAACTGGGGAGTGAGAATTGAGGCACATGGAAGGGACTGGGGGGATTGACAAATGGAAGGGACTGGGGGGATTGACAAATGGAAGGGACTGGGGGAATTGAGACATGGAAAGGACTGGGGGAATTGAGACACATGGAATAGACTGAGAGGGAATTGAGACACATGAAATTGAGAGGAAATTGAGACATTGAAGTGACTGGGGGGGTGACACATGGAATGGACTGGGAGAATTAAGACACATGGAATGGACTAGGGGAATTGAGACTCATGGAAGAGACTGGGGGAATTAATATACATGGAGGAACTGGGGGGAGGGAATTGAGACACGTGGATGGACTGGAGGGAAACGGACACATGGAAAGGACTGGGTAGGGGGAATTGACACATGGAAGGGATTGGGGGAATTAATACACATGTAGGAACTGGGGGAGGCAATTGAGACACATGGATGGACTGGAGGGAATTGAGATACATGAAATTGAGAGGAAATTGAGACATTGAAGGGACTGGGGGTGGGGGGGGGCTGACACATGGAATGGACTGGGGGAATTGAGACACATGGAATGGACTGGGGGAATTGAGACACATGGAAGAGACTGAGGGAATTAATACACATGGAGGAACTGGGGGGAGGGAATTGAGACACGTGGATGGACTGGAGGGAAACTGACACATGGAAAGGACTGGGTAGGGGGAATTGACACATGGAATGGACTGGGTAGGGGGAATTGACACATGGAATGGACTGGGTAGGGGGAATTGACACATGGAAGGGACTGGAGGGGAATTGACACATGGAAGGGACTGGGGGAATTGACACATGGAAGGGACTGGGGGGATTGACAAATGGAAGGGACTGGGAGCATTAATACTCATGGAGGAACTGGGGAGTAGGAATTGAGGCACGTGAATGGACTGGAGGGAAATTGACACATGGAAGGGACTGGAGGGGAATTGACACATGGAAGGGACTGGGTGATTGACACATGGAAGGGACTGGGGGAATTGAGACATGGAAAGGACTGGGGGAATTGAGACACATGGAAGAGACTGAGGGGATTGAGACATGGATGTGACTGGGGGAATTGACACATGGTGGGACTGGGGGGAATTGAGACACATGGAATAGACTGAGAGAGAATTGAAACATTGAAAGGACTGGGGGGAGCTGACACATGGAAGGAACTGGGGGAATTGAGACACATGGAAGAGACTGGGAGGGAATAGAGACACATGAAATTGAGAGGAAATTGAGACATTGAAGGGACTGGGGGGGTGACACATGGAATGGACTGGGAGAATTAAGACACATGGAATGGACTAGGGGAATTGAGACTCATGGAAGAGACTGGGGGAATTAATACACATGGAGGAACTGGGGGGAGGGAATTGAGACACGTGGATGGACTGGAGGGAAACTGACACATGGAAAGGACTGGGTAGGGGGAATTGACACATGGAAGGGATTGGGGGAATTAATACACATGGAGGAACTGGGGGAGGCAATTGAGACACATGGATGGACTGGAGGGAATTGAGATACATGAAATTGAGAGGAAATTGAGACATTGAAGGGACTGGGGGTGGGGGGGCTGACACATGGAATGGACTGGGGGAATTGAGACACATGGAATGGACTGGGGGAATTGAGACACACGGAAGAGACTGGGGGAATTGAGACACACGGAAGAGACTGGGGGAATTAATACACATGGAGGAACTGGGGGGAGGGAATTGAGACACGTGGATGGACTGGAGGGAAACTGACACATGGAAAGGACTGGGTAGGGGGAATTGACACATGGAAGGGAATGGGGGGATTGACAAATGGAAGGGACTGGGGGGATTAACAAATGGAAGGGACTGTGGAGAATTGACACACATGTAAGAGACTGGGGGGATTGAGACACATGGAAGGACTGGGGGGGAATTGACACATGGAAGGGATGGGGGATGGACACATGGAAGGGCATGGGGGAATTGAGATACATTAAAGAGAATGGGGAGTTGAGACACATGGAGGGACTGAGGGAATTGAGACACATGGAAGAGAGTGGGGGGAATTGGCACATGGAAGGGACTGGGGATTGAGACACATGGAGGGACTGGGGGGAATTAAGACATATGGAATAAACTGAGAGGGAATTGACACATGCAAGGGACTGGGGGGAATTGAGGCACATGGAAGAGAATGAGGGGGGGGGGGTTGAGACAATGAAGGGCCTGGGTGGGGGCCTGACACATGGAAGGGACTGGGGGGAATTAAGACACATGGAAGTCAGGAGGAGGAATTGCCACATGGAAGGGACTTTGGGGGGGATTGAGAAACATGGAAGGCAGGGGTGAGGGAATTGAGACACATGGAAGAGACTGGAGGGGCTTAAACATGGAAGGGACTGGGGTAATTGAGACCCATGGAGTGGCTGGCGGGGATTGAGAATCATGGGAGGGGGAATCAGACACATGTAGGGACTGGGGGGAGATTGAGACACATGGAAGTTTGGGTCACATGGGGGGCCGGGGTAATTCTTGCTTCGGGGCCCAGTGGTTTCTAGTTATGCCTCTGTATGTAGGGAATGGTTGGTGGGTAGGTTGGTAGATTTGCCTATATTTCTGGATAAAATATGGTGTTGGGTGAAAAGAAATAAAGGTGACTAGGTGGGTAGAGGTATGTAAAACAGAGTTGGTTGATGGGTAACATGTAACAGTTTAGGTGACTGTGGCTATGGTTAAGCGTGTGACTGTGTGGGTGAACCTGACTGGTATGGGAAATATATCAAATTCAGTCGATTGGGTGAATGACACTCAGTGGATGTTTGTTTGAGATTATATGAATTATCTCACATGGTGCATAGCTGCATGAATGTGACTAAGCAGTAGTATTTAACATGTTGTTAGCATTTTGATAACCGGTTAATGTAACTAAATGGGGGTGGGTGAGAGGAGGTGGCGAGAGAGACAGGGTGGTTTAACATTACAACCACACACTATTAGCAAGCTAGCTTGGTGAAAAACTGTGAAAAAATACTTACCGTATGCTGCAGACAGAGTAAATTTGCCCTTTAGTACACCTCTGAGTGTCAGTCCCCACTAAAGCATCAGCAATAAAAAAAAATGTGTAGGTCCCACCACATGTATTATTAGTTACTCCAGTAGTAAAGAGAATAGTGGAGAGAAACTGAATTTGCAGGTGTTAAATTTACATTGGCCACAATCAGAATAGTAGGTTTGAGACAGAATCAGTGGTTACAAACCACCATCATTTACATGTTGGCATTTTACAGATTCTCCCAATAAAAATCAGTAACCACTTTTACATGCATTACCACTGCTAGTTTGTCTTCTGCCAGGGCTGCCATCAGAAGCTTTGGGATTCCTGCTCAGCTGAGTGCCTGGGCCAATTGAGGCTCCGCAAATCCACCCACAGGGCCCAACACAAGGAGTGGAGTGTGTGTAGGGGATATAGTGTGTGTTTATAGAGGATGTCATATTTGTGTTTATGGATTGTAATCTATGTGTTTAGATAATCCAGTGTGTGTAGGGCATGTAGTGTGTATATAGAGGATACAGCATGTCTCGGTGTACACAGTGTGCAGATAAGAACTCTATAACTGTACATAACATTCTAAAGGAAGGTTCACTATTTAAAAGGGAGTTGCATTTTTGGACTTTATAATTGCTATCAATGGACTTTGCTCATTTAGAATTACGTACTATGTAAATTAAGTTCGGAACTTGGACCAATGAAAATTTAGAGAAGGGGGTACTGGTTGCCTTTAAATAACAGGAACTACGATGGCAATGGTAAAACACTGACGTCCTGAGGAAGCCTATGGCGAAACGCATGAACGTGGTGACGCCATAAGTTGGGCGGGTACTTATCTTACACCCGCAAATTTCAATACTGGAGTAGCTGCGGTACACTTTCCCGATTGGCCAGACAACCACTTTGCCAGAGCCTGCATCTATACATCACACAGGGATTTGTTCCAGACTGAAAACAAAACCCTTGGGAGTAGCAGCATTTAGCTGCATACACTCACCTACTGGCATTTAGTAAGAGGCTGCTTTTTATTCCATTTGCTACACTCTATTTGTGTTATACACTGATCAAATTTGTATTGTATATTTTTAATGGTATATGTGTTAATAAATGTTTTAAAACTTTTATATATCAGGTATCCTATACCAAACTATATTTTTTTAGAAATAATAAGACAATTTCTAGTTGCTTTATGTAAAGGGTCATAAATCCCTGTGCGAATAGATATATAAGCTATCCGGTTATCCCTAAGGTACTTCACTATTGTTTGTATTTTCACCTTTTTTTATGAGAACCTGATATCCGAAGAAAATTCAAGGTTGGCGCTCCACTGTTGTATGGTGATTTTGATGGTGCTGGTGAGAGGATCTAGCACAAAAGTGTGAAGCTCTACAAGTAGTCTTAATTTTATTTTAAACCACCTGGTTTTGGTAGTGTATTAGAGATTTTAGTGGTGAGGAATATTTTTATCATGTTTGTCTCCCACTCACACCATTTAGCGCTTCTAGCATTTTCATTTCTGATATCTAAATGTAATAAGGCTGCAAAACTGAGTAATTTGTTAATCATAGGAGATTTTAATTATCCAGACATTGATTTTGGCCAAAGGGACTAGTAGTACAGGGAAACAGTTTTTTGAACCTGGTAAACCATACTTTCATATTTCAATTAGTAGAAGCCCCAACTAGAATAGATGCTTGTCTGAATCTTGTCATAATTAATAATGTTGACATATTTTCAAACATTCAAGGTAGGGAGCACTTGGGAAATAGTGACCATAATATGGTATTTTTTGAGTTTAATTAAAAAAAAAAACAAAAAAAAAAACGTTTAATTTTAAAAAGGCTAAATTTGATAGGATAGGGGTATCTTTAGTACAAATTGACTGGCAGGAATTATTAAAAACACACAAAAAAATTCTACAAAAGTACACTTTTCAATACATACTGTAACGGAGCTCCGTGTACTCCGACCGAGTACCCTCCGTTGATGGATGCTCCTAGCGCTTACAGAGGACTCCAAGCACTGCAGACGACACCACAACCACCGCAGACTCCACAACCGCCGTAGCTTAACTGGAGCCGCGCCGTCTTCCTTCCACCCTGGAATGAACCTCCAGCATTCAGGACCATGTGGGGAAGACCTCTCCTCCAGGAGAGCGTATCCGGAACAAGCTCTTAAAAGAGCTAAGTGATTAAGCTCAGGGGAATATGCAGAGCATAGCAATCCCCAGTGTGATACAGCAATTCCCTCCAATAACGAGACAAGGCTATGTTTTGAAGGGTCAAGAAGAACTGAGGACTGGGACACCCAGCCTGCTTTTTATTACAAAAAGGTACATACAGGACACTCCCAGGGGGAGGCATAAAATAACCAATCAAATAACAGTACAACCCACACATCCCCTCCCCTCAGATAAGCAGTTAACATAATTATTACAGACAGTAAAAATACAGTTTTTACACATACACTGTAACTTTAAAACCATACATTCAATAAAAAATACATATTTGAACTCAGCATACATCAAACATAAACACTTCCAAAAATCAGCCAAATCCCTCCAGCGGATCAAAAGTTAGCTGGAGGTCCCTTTATGACCGACCGCAAGCACAATTTCCTGCCCAAAACAGTTCCATAGATTTGGGCTGTGCGGCCGGTCAATTTCATGCGGAGAAACGACTAAGTCCCATTTCGAACGGGACTTAGTCTCTGGAGCTGCAAGTTCAGTATAGAAGAAGGTAAGGGTCAGCGGTGTTCGGTAAAATGTGTAGCCGATTTCAGTTCCACAGAATCTTTAGCATACACCGCTGACCGCGTTCGACTGAACAAAGATGGCCGCCGCCACGTGCAATTAACCTGCAGTAACCTCACAGCCTGGGAGGTCAATTGCCTGCACACTTTAACGTCTGGGTGGTCCGCCTGTGTGGTACTTGGTTCAGTAAGCCCTATTTACTGAACCAAGTGGGAGAAAGTCAGGAACAAGTTATTTTACAGGTCTGGGGACATAGTCTTAAAGGGGTATTGTTCAGCAAAGTCACAATATGTCCCCAGACGGTTCTTAAAGGGCCATACACACCCAATAAAAGTTAATACGTTTTTAGGGGCACAATCTTCCAGGGGCCATAGTCATGAGGAAGGAGGCTGGCAAATAGGCTTCTCCACAATCCAGGGAAGCAGGGCAATTTTCCATTTAAAGGGCCAGTTACAAATAGCGATTTGTAACACATACCATTGGGGAATAAAGCTAAAAGAAGCAAATTGAAACTAATGTGGCTTAGTAAAAGAATCCATCAAATGATAAAAGATAATAAAAGGGCATTCAAAGCATATCAGTTAGTGGGGTTAATTTTAAGCACGCCAAAAGGGCAGTTAGATCGGCTTAATTTGAAAATGAAAAACTCATAGCCAAAGATAGCAAGACCAAAGCCCAAAAGTTTTTTTAAGTACGTTAATGCCAAAAAGGGCAAGTGTGAAAATGTTGATCCATTGGGAAGTGAGATGGGTGAACTAATCAAGAAGGATCAGAGCAAGGCAAAAATTCAAAATAATCATTTTTCTTCAGTATATAGGGAAGAAGAATCTATGGCGGTCGATTTGCAAATTCATGTTACAAAAGCCTTACAGCACACGGGTGATTGGTTAACACAGGATAAAAGTGCTATAGAAATAAAATTAAGCTAATGTAAACAAAGCCCCAGGACCAGTTGGTATTCACACAGGCATGCCTAGGGAGCTTAGTTTAGAAATGCAGATACCACTGTTTTTAATTACTCAGGATTCTTTCTTTCTTTCAGGAATCCTAAAAGAGGATTGGAGAAAAGCAGATGTGGTGACTATATTTACATTGTTCAAAAGATCAACCAGGAAACTACAGACCCATGAGCTTAATATCTGTGGTTGAGAAATTTTTTTAAGGGCTGTTAAAGGATACTATTCAAGAATTAATTTTGAACAATTATTGTATAATCAGGAGAAATCAACATTGTTTTATAAAATGCAGGTCATGCCAAACTAACGTAATTGTGTTCTATGAAGTTAGTAGAAATATAGATCAATCCTAAGGCATTTGATACAATTTACACAAAAGATTACCAGTAAACTGAAATCAGTTGGTTAGATGAAAAATCATGTTCTTGGATAGAACAATGGCTTAAAGATAGAATGCAGTGAGTAGTTGAAAGTGAAATATTTACAAACAGGACAAAAGTGGTATATTGAGTACCTTGGGTCTCTGTCGTGAGTCTGCTTATCTTTAATCGGTTTGTAGATTATCTTGAAGTGGGCATTGAAAGTTGTCTATGTTTGCATATGACACAGAATTAGGTGAGATAATGTAGTATGAACATGATATAATTTCAGTACAGAGGGGTTTGGATAAATTGGGGTACTGGGCAGATTAGTGGCAGATATGATTCAATACATATACATATAAAGCCATGCATTTTGGAATAAGGAAACCACAAGAAACTTATAAATCAATGGTAAGACCACACCTTGAATATGCGGCCCAAATTTAGGCAACAGTTTTAAAGAAATATTTTGCAGAACTAGAAAAAGTGAAGAGGCAAGATACAAAATTAGTAAGAGGGATGGAAAACATTACTTATGAGGAAAAGCTAGAAAAACTGAATTTGCTTTCTTTAGAAAAAACATTGCCTCGGATGGGATATGATAGGACTATACAAATATATACAGGGTCAGTACAAACCACTATGTGCTAACCTGTTCATTAGCAGCGATAAACAACAGACAAGAGGTTACCCACTGAGCCTGAAAGGTGCTTTAATTTACAGTAGAGGAAAGTGTATTTTACAGTAAGAAAAATAAGACGATGTGAAATTCTGTGCCTAAAAAGTCCTCTCAAATTCTATAGATATTTTTGAAACAGGTTTGAATGGTTTTTTGCAGAATATTCAAGGATATAATTAATATGTACACTGATCAGCCACAGCATTAAAACCACTGACACATGAAGTGAATAACATTGATTATATCATTACAATGGCACTTATCAAGAAGTGGGATATATTAGGCAGCAATTGAACAGTCAGTTCTGAATTACTTGTGTTGGAAGCAGGAAAAACGAGCAAGCAAAAACATCTGAGTAACTTTGACAAGGGCCAAATAGTGATGGCTAAAAGACTGGGTCAGAGCATCTCCAAAACTGCAAGTATTGTGTAGTGTTCCCGGTATGCAATGGTTAATACCTACTAAAAGTGAACCGGCATCATTTTCATGGACACCGAAGGCTCATTGATGCTACATAAACAAAGTGACTTAACTCATAATGGGCAGAGAATTGAGCAGTCAGACTTCAAAGGATTTATCTATACACAAAAAAACTGCTTCATTAAGCTAAAGTTGTTTTTGTGACATAAATGTCCTTTTTATTCTCTCCATGATGGAAACCGGGTCATCACATTTTGCGCCATATGGGACTGGGTAGCTGCAGATCGGTAAGAGGACCTCTGTCCACATCACATTTTCTATTAGTTCAGGTGAATGACTGGGTGCATGTGCATAGTTTACATTGTTACAGATGGCAGCAAGATGAACTATGTGAAGAAGCAGAGACAGTGTTATGCTTTGGTCCTTGGCTCCTGGCATTTATGTGGATGTTACTTTAACATGTACCAACTACCTAGAGATTGTTGCAGCCATTCATGACAATGACATTCCTTGATGGCTGTTTCCTCTATCAGCAAAATAATGCTGCCACACTACAAAAAGAAAATCTTTAGAAATGGTTTGAGCAACATGACAAGATCAAGGGGTTGTGTTGGCCAATTTCCCCAGATCTCATCCAACTGAGCATGTGCTGGAACAACAATACATGGAAGCACCACCTGACAACTTACAGGACCCTGACGTTAACCATAAATGTCCCATGTCCTGAGCTTATAGAATGCACAAACTTTAATGTAAGTGTGAAACAAACTACCTTTACTTACCTTCCAGGACCTTGCTGAGGAGGTATTCCCAGTCCAGCTGATGATTCATCATTGGGAGTGACGTGGTGGTCTTGCACATGTTAGAACCTCCCTCAAGTTTTCCTACATGTCAGGAGTGCGATCACGCATGTGCAGCACAGGTAATAGCTGATCCTCATGACCAGAAGTATGGAAATATGACAGAAAACCAGCAATGTTCTAAAGTAGTAAAGCAGTTTATTTCAGTTTGAGAGAGAGTCTCCCTGAAGTTCATACAGGCATTCTAGGATGGAGTAGTGGGATCCTAACAAGTATTTTAAATAAATACACATAATAACATGGCATCCATTATATATGTAGAAATAAAAATGGTTGTTGGCAGTGAGCCATATAAAAGACAATCCTGGTCTACAAAGAGAAATAATTATACTGATATTAACATAATGAACTGAGAAACATGTGTTTAATCATTTTGTTTGATATATTTTGATTAAAATTGTCTCAGCTTTGTTTTGTTTTTAAACTCATCAGTTTGGTAACAATTAATTTTTCACCTAGACTAGAGCTTCTAGAATATAGTTATGTAAACTGGCTGTTTCTCTCAAAAGTATACCGTAATTAAATATTGCCTGCAGTCAATATGTCATTTCTTATACTGAATATAATTAATGGATTATGGTGTTCAATAGATCAGTGTACTACCTCTCCAAATGCATGTAATACACATATATTACAGGCAATAGTACATAGGCTGTAGTCCATGTCTGCAAAGGAAGTACTTACAACATGTAGTCCAAGGTGTTCAGTTGATGCGATAATGGTGAATGTCTACTAATTTCATTTTACTTGCCATTTTCAATAATGCTTGTTGAAATAACTTCAGAAGCATTCATATAAATGCAGGAAAAACACTTTATAGACAAGCATTAGATTTGAACAAAAACAACATACAACAAGAGCAGAATCATAGAGAGATGAAAAAACATCAAACAAACTGTACTTCCTCCTATCATAGAGAATACAGAGAGGCAAATTTACCTGTTTGGCTTGCTACAGCTCCACATACTGTATAGTTTAACTAACAACGTCATAATACATTACGTATTTCCGGTATTTTATCATTCTCAGCAGCTTCTGTAGGTGCCATTGTCAATCTACGGATAATGGTTTGATAAGATCCTTCAGATGTGATGATTCACTTAAGTATGCCTAATCATTGATCCCATCTGTGCCAATCTTATATATCCTCGTTTGTCTTCAAGAATGGATTAGGGATTTGAAATGACTAATAATACATGTCTGGCATATTGAATAAGCTTCTTAATATGCTTCTGCTAGTGCTGTGTACTCCGTTTAAGCTGAAGAAACTGCATCACCTTTTTATACAGCATTCCAGTTTCACTGGCAGGGTGCTACAACCTTCAAGTATAAAGTCCCTTTTGTTGCAGCAATATACCTGTGAGCACTAGCTATACATACTAATTTCTATTTGCCTTTTTAGAAGGTGTTTTTACTTCTCTTGCATACTAAAGCACTGTAGCATTTTCATTGAGTTAATTTACTGTCTTCGATAGACTAAGTCACTCCAAGCTTGTATGTTCTTATTTGTTTGCCAAGGTAGTGCACAATGTGTTCATGCTCTTTAAATTAAGTTATAATTGAATTTAGCAACTGTTTGGTGATGGTTCCGTTCTTGCTCAAAATAGATTATGTCATCAGCATATATTTATGTCTATTTGTTATCTTGAGTCATGGAGGTTAAGTATCGGTTTCTGAGCTCTCTGTTCATCTTTTCATTCCACGGTATTGTGGTCTGCTTGAGACTACATATGCTAAAGCTTGCAAATATATTTCTGCCTTCTAGGATTCTAAAATCGTTCTTGCTGTTCCATGTCAAGGTTCCATATGAAGGCTTCATTCTTAAAGGAGCACTATAGCGTTAGTAATGCAAATATAACACTAGAGTATCCCTGTCTCTAGCTCACATAGGTTTCCCCACCCAATAGGTTTTGAAAATTAATGTTTTACTTACCTTTGCCAGCGGGTTAGAGAAATATGACAGAACACCGGTCAATCTGGGAGGATTGTTTTGTTGAAACTTTTTTGTATTCTTTGGTATTTTTTTTTTTTTATTATGTTTTTTTTTTTTTTTTGTGAATAGAGAGGGTTACAAACAAGCCTGCAATGCCCCAACAGCAGAGACAAGCACAACAAGAATAATTGTATAACTTGTGGCAGGGTCAGAGAGGCTTTTTATGTTAGTAATAGATTGGAACGCTCTCTATTCCCAGCATGATGGGGTTAATTAGTGGGAGTCACCCCTTGAATGTTATCAACCAGGTGAATGTAATTAACCAGCACTAGGGTTTTAAAAGGTTAGCCTCTGAAGACATGAGGAAATCTAACAGCTGGGAGAGAGGAGGCAGTTAAGCCTTGGACTCTGGGAAAAAGGTACTGTGTGAATCCTGCTTAAAGTGCTGTATTTCATTTTGTTTAAAACTGGGAACCAGATTAGCTGGCCAGTTGAATAGTTAGTAATACTGTTGTTTAGTAAGTCTCCAAGTTGGAGTAGGATTTATTTTCTTTTTGTTTTATTTTTCTGGGAGAGCACACACAACCTTGTATATATTGTGGAAAGTGACGATAAACTGCAGTACTATTTTTATCCTGACTGTTGCATTTGAAGTTTATTGTGAAGAGCCTGGCCATCCTGCCACAAGTGGTGTCTGAAGTGGGATTAGCTGTTTGAACCCTGTATTAACATGGAGGATGTGTTAAAGGCCTTGCTGCATGCTACCACAGTGCAACAGGAAACTAACCAGTTGACTGCTCATATGGGGGCTGTGTTGCAGGCACAGCAATAGGACAGGACTGTCCTGAAGGAAATTGTGCAGCAACTCTCAAAAGCTACCAGAGAGGAGCAAAGCAGCGGTTCAAAGCCAATACGTGCAAATCAGCATCTGCAAAAGATGATGCTGCAAGATGATGTGGAAGCATATCTCATTGCTTTTGAGCGAACTGCTATCAGAGAGCAATAGCCTCATGCTCAATGGGCTGGCATATTTGCACCTTTTCTGCTTGGTGATGCTCAAAAAGCTTACTTTGACCTAGAGGAAGAGGCGGCTGCAAGCTATGAGGTTCTTAAAGCAGAAATTCTTGCAAGGGCTGAAGTGACTCCAGTGATCCGGGCCCAAAGGTTCTACAATTGGAAATTCCAGGAACAGAAGGCACCCAGGTCACAAATGTTTGATTTGATTCATCTGGCAAGGAGATGGTTAAAACCAGAGAGTTCAACACTTGTACAAATAATTTAGACATTAGTTTTGGATCGGTTCTTGCGAGAATTACCCCAAGGTCTGCGACAGTGGGCTGGGCAGGGTAGCCCTACCACTTGTAATTCAATGGTGGTGCTGGTTGAAAGATATACAGCATTGACAGAGTAAAAATCTACAGCACCACATACCATACAACAGAACCAAGGACTGATTCCAGGTTCAAAGACGTTGAACTATGGCACAATTCAAAAGCCTTGGATACAGACCAGGAGAACCCCAGTTACCTGCTTTGAGTGTGGGGAGCTAGGACACATAAAGGCTGTGTGTCCACATTTGCAAGAACCTATGGAATGTGGGTATAATTCTGTAAATTAGGACTTTTGTGGACTGATCTGTTTGGTGGGGAAACATACTGAAACATGTATATATGATAAAACTGTTTTGTTCCATGGAAAGGCAACCACTGCTTTTGTGGATTCAGGTAGTGACATTACCCTAGTGACAAGCAGTTTGATTCAGCCTTCTCAATTGATCCCAGAAAAGAAGGTTAAGGTACTTTGTGTGCATGGCTGTACTGTATCATATCCTACTACCTCTATAAAAATAGGCTATCTTGGCTAAACAAATTCAGTATTGGCAGCAGTTGTGCCTAAATTGCCACATGCTCTTATTCTCTGGTGCAATTTCCCAGACTTTGAAAGCCTTATTCAGACCCAGTGTGAATCCATAAGTGAGAGCCCTTTATGTATTTTTCCATTTACACACCCTGACTTGTTTTATGATCAATGTAAAAGGCGCAAGTCAAGGCGTGAACGAAGGGAAGATAAACATAGGGGAACTATGCATTTACAAATGGCTTTGATTAATGAAGCTGACAGTAATGAAGGTGTGGTCTTACCTAGCCCAAGAACTAATTCCACACCTTCAACTGAAATATTAATTGAACCCCATGTCCAAAACCTACAACAGGTTAATATTGAGGACTTGGGCATTGGTTCAATTTGTCAATTTGGAAGGGAACAAGTTAATCACTTAACATTGCAAAATGCCCGTAACCAAATTATAGAAATTAATGGTACTATGGTTGATGGGAAATCCAGAGAGATGTATCCCCGTTTCATTCTTAGAAATGACTTGCTTTATAGAGTGATCAAAGATGAGGGTCTAGAGATTGAACAGCTCTTGGTACCCAGATCTTTCAGAAGGAAGATGTTAGATCTGGCTCATTCTCACTTATTTGGTGGGCACCTGGGGGTTGAAAAAACTCAGGAAAGGATTCTAAGGAGATTTTTCTGGCCTGGGGTATATGAAGAGGTCAAGAGGTACTGTGCCTCATGCCCAGACTGCCAACTAGCAGCCCCAAAACCTCACTTAAGAGCACCCCTAATCCCATTGTCTATAATTGAAACCCCTTTTGAGCAAATTGCTATGGATTTGGTGGGACCATTGGAAAAGTCAGCTAAGGGTAATCAGTAAATTCTGGTTGTATTTGATTATGCCACACACTATTCCGCTTCGCAATACTGCTTCCAAAACCATAGCAAAGGAATTGCTCCAGGTATTTTCTCGGGTAGGGCTGCCAAAAGAGATTTTAACTGACCAAGGTACCCCTTTTATGTCCCGACTAATGAAAGAGCTATGCCAATTGTTGCAAATAAAAGCCTTGAGGACATCTGTGTACCATCCTCAAACCGATGGTTTAGTAGAAAGATTCAATAGAACCCTAAAACACATGTTGTGCAAGGTTGTAGGTCGAGATGGGAAAAATTGGGACACTCTCTTACCATACTTGCTGTTTGCTATTCGGGAGGTTCCCCAATCTTCTGTAGGGTTTTCCCCTTTTAAACTCCTTTATGGTAGACACCCAAGGGATCTATTAGATATATCAAAGGAAGAATGGGAAGAACTAACCGTACCTGGAAAGAATGTGATTCACTATGTAGATCAACTCAAAGAGCGCATTACACAAATTTCTCCAATAGTCAGGCAATACCTGGAAGAAGCTCAAAGGAGCCAACAGGTTATCTACAACAGTCAGGCAGTAGTAAGGTCCTTCCAACCTGGGGACCGAGTGATGGTACTTGTTCCCACAGCTGAGAGCAAACTCCTGTCTCATTGGCAAGGCCCGTACGAGGTTATTGAACAAGTAGGGCCAGTAAACTATAAAATTAGACAGCCTAATCGTAGAAAAGTTGAACAAGTTTACCATATAAACTTATTAAAGGAAGGATAAGAAAAGCTGTATGATTGCTGTAGACGATTCCACAATTGTTGACGTTAGTATGTGTGCTGATCTCACCCCTGAACAGCAGATGGAAGCCAAAGAAATGATATCCAGAAATAAAGATGTATTTTCTAGCATTCCTGGTAGAACTAGCGAAATCTACCATGACATTATCACAGAACCAGGAATTACAGTAAAATTAAAGCCCTATAGAATTCCTGAGGCAACAAGGGGGTGATACAAACGGAAGTAGCAAAAATGCTTGAACTAGGAATTATTGAGGAGTCACATAACCAGTGGTCTAGCCTCATAGTTTTAGTACCTAAGCCAGATGGGTCAGTACATTTTTGTAATGATTTTAGAACACTTAATGAACAATCTAAATTTGATGCCTATCCTATGCTCCGAGTGGACAAACTTATTGAGAAACTGGCACAGGCCAGGTTTCTAAGTGTTCTAGACCTAACAAAAGGATATTGGCAGATCCCACTGACATAATCAGCTAAAGAGAAGACTGCGTTTGTGACCCCTGAGGGTCTGTACCAGTATACAGTCTTACCATTTGGGCTTCATGGAGCCCTAGCAACCTTTCAGAGGTTAATGAACAAACTGCTAAGACCTCACTCCAGGTATGCTTCAGCATACTTAGATGATGTAGTCATCTATAGCCAAGACTGGGTCTCGCATTTGGAAAAGGTAGAAGCAGTATTAAACAGCATAAGGAAAGCTGGTCTTACTGCTAATCCCTCCAAATGTTCCATTGGTTGTATGGAAGCCAAATATCTTGGCTATACTGTAGGGAGGGGACTGGTAAAGCCGCAAATGACTAAGGTTGAGGCAATTGAAAATTGGCCACGCCCTCTAAGAAAGAAGCAGGTCAAAGCTTTCTTGGGATTAGTTGGCTATTATAGACGCTTCATTCCCCACTTTGCAACACAAGCTGCCCATCTCACTGATTTGATTAAAGCAAAGGCGCCAGATACAGTGAAATGGAATGATAATGCAGAAACATCTTTTACAGATTTGCGTACAGCTTTATGCATGTACCCCGTTTTGGTAGCCCCAGATTTTAAGAAGCATTTCTTTTTGCAAACCGATGCTTCTGATGTAGGCCTGGGGGCGGTACTATCTAAAATGATTGGTGAGGAAGAACACCCAGTGCTATTTCTAAGTCGCAAGTTACTACCAAGAGAGCAAAACTATGCGACAGTAGAAAAAGAGTGTCTAGCCATTAAATGGGCAACAGAAACATTGAAATATTATCTGTTGGGCAGATCTTTCACCCTTATCACTGACCATGCTCCACTACGGTGGATGCAGAACAATAAAGACAAGAATGCTAAGGTCACCCGTTGGTTCCTCTCTTTGCAACCATTTCAATTCTTTGTAAAGCACAGGGCTGGTCTACTGCATGCTAATGTGGATGCATTATCTAGAGTGCATGACTTTTCGGCTAAGGCCGCTTCACACACCAGTGTTAAGCTGGGGGAGAGGATATGTGGCAGGGTCAGAGAGGCTTTTTATGTTAGTAATAGATTGAAGTGCTCTCTATTCCCAGTATGATGGGGTTAATTACATGATTTTGCTATTTCATGACGAAAAGTCATGATTTTATGAAAGACACGGAGGCGAGTATTGCTTAACCCTTTCTTTACTGTCCACCAATAGCAGCAAAGTATATTAACAGTAAGAAAAAACAGTAACCATAGAGATCGGACACTCCCATATCCAGTCCCAGTATAATAGGCAGCACCTCCTCCTCCAATTCCTCTTTCTTTGGAGATGCTACCCGCCAACAGCTAACCGGAAGTCGGGAAACAGTCCAGCACTAGAAGGGCCACGGCCCAGAGTCCTTGTTGATACAGGAACAGCGGATGCCCTTGAACATAGGCAAAACCGGGAACAAATGGTGAAACTTTTAACCATAGGGAGTCCATCTCTTTGTCAACTCTTGAACTTCAGCTAACTTGTGGAAGTCCTGAGCATAGAGACATCCTTCATGCGATGCGCTTAGAAGTGGATCAACCTGTGAAGACTGTCAGGGTACCTGTAGTCTCTACCCCTGAGAGGGGTAGAGACTTAGACGTTTTTCCATCTAGACGGCATGATTCTCCCGTTCCTCGCGGTTCCCTCGCGCATGTAAACGCCGGCCGCGAGAGAGCTATGCCTTTTTGTAATGTGACGCTCAATAGTCGACGTCATGACGCTATTCTAGCCCGACCTGTCAGTCAAATCCCGGACACGAATCAGGTCTCGGCGGAGGCGTGATTAGTCCCTAGAACCAGGGTATTTAAGGGAGCTCTCAGCATTTACTCATTGCCCTGTCGTGGTTCTAGCCAGTCTAGTCGCACAGTGCTCTTGTTTTCTCTTGTCTTTTGGTTCTGACCCGGCTTTGTTATTACTTACCTGTTCTCTCTGTTATCCTTGACCCGGCTTGTCTCTCGCTTACCTGTCTTCTCGTTCTCTCGACCTCGGCTTGTCCCTGACCATTCTATACGTAGTTCTTACGTTAAGTCCGGCCATTCTAAGGTCCGGTATACGTATCTGCTACTCTTTGTACTCTGCGTGTTGGATCCCAGCCCCGATCCTGACAAAGACATAATGACAGGAGCCCAAAGGTTAAATCGGTACGAACACTACTTGCCCATGCCAAGATACGGTACATTGGAAACCAAGCCACCCGTTAGTGTACCCCCATTCGTACCTGAGTAAAGAGTCCCCATGTATGTGAAGTGTCCTGAGTCAGATGTACATATAAGTTATACATTCATGGAAGGCAATGTTATACTTACCGCCCGAAGTGAGAAAAGACAGGGGGGAAATTCTATAAATAAGTAATAGGGAGGGGCAATACTCGCATCCGTGTCTTTCATAAAATCATGACTTTTCGTCATGAAATAGCAAAATCATGTAATTTTATGTCAAGACACGAAGGCTCATATTGCTAGTTTAAAGCTGATCCATGACCGACGAGAAAACGTGTGGCTGAGGTCGGAAGTAGAATTCCCTGAAGGTGGATTCTCTGGACCAGTCCGCCATCCTCATAAGGTCTTCCAGGCGTGCTCCCGAAGAGGCCATAGAAGTAGCTGAAGCCCCACGTGTGGAGTGGGCGCTAAAGATGGATGTGTCCACCCCCGCCTGCGACATAATCCACTTCACCCAACGAGCCAGAGTCGTGCTGGATACTGGGGTGAAGGGTCGACGGATGGAGAGGAAAAGTTGAGGCATTGTAGCCGACCTATGGGCTTTCGTCCGAAGTTCGTATTCCTTTAAACATGTCACTGGGCACAACATCGGGTTATTAGGAAAACTCGGGTACGAGACTGAGCGTATGGCCGTCTTAGTCCTTCTGGAGACATTGAATGTCACCCCGTCCGGGGTGAAGGATCTCGCATCGTGGTCCAGGGCACGTACCTCCGAGACTCGTTTACAGGAGATGAGGCAGAACAGGCATACCAACTTGGCAGAGAGTTGTTGTAAGGTGAGGTCCGAGTTGGGAGGCCAGGAGGAAAACAGCGATAGGACGCAGGTGACGTCCCATGTGGCTGTGTATCGAGGTCTGGGAGGACGCGAGAGGCATGCCCCTTTAAATAAGCGGCATACCAGGGGATGCTGGCCCGCTGGGCAGCCGTTGAAACCATGATGAGCTGACGAGATGGCTGATCTGTATAGGTTGATCGTGCGATATGCACGACCCTCTTCAAATAATGATGTGAGGAACTGGAGTATCGTCGTCACAGGAGCCGCCACGGGATCCAGGTTCCTAGCCAGGCACCAACCAGTCCAAGTTCTCCAAGCGGTCCCGTATGAGCGTCTAGTGCCGGGAGCCCATGCGTCAGCCAAGAGGCGTCGAGTTGCGTCTGAAATTCCTGGGACTTCCCAGGGATCCCCGAGATTCTCCATGCGAGTAGTCGCAATGATCCGTCCAGTAGGAGTGGATGTTGTTGGCCTATCGGGTTCAGTAGAAGGTCCTGGCTGGGCGGTAGAAGAGCAGGGATGTCTATAGCCAGTTCTAGGAGTTGTGGAAACCACGACTGGGTACCCCAGAATGGGGTTAGTAGGACCATTTCCGCCATCTGGCGACGTACCTGGAGTAGCACTCGGGGGATCATGGCAAATGGCGGGAAGGCGTAAAGGCGCGATTCGGGCCATTCCTGTAGGAAAGCGTCTACTGCCTCCGCGGCCGGGTCTGGGCGCCAGCTGTAGAACCTGGGTAGTTGGGTGTTGAGTCTGGAAGCGAATAGGTCTATGGAAAAGGGTCCCCAGAGGGATGAGACAGTGGAGAACACCTCGGTATCCAATTTCCAATCGCTGCTGTCTGCTAGATAGCGTGAGCTCCAATCCGCATGGGTATTGTGAAGGCCAGGAAGGTATTCCGCTTGGACCGTCAGGTTCCTGTCTAGGCAATAGGTCCAGAAATCTTTCGCCAAGCGGGCCAGCACCGCAGAGCGTGTGCCGCCCAGGTGGTTGACATACCGAACCGCTGAAATGTTGTCCATCCGCAGCTTGATGCATGTGCTGGCCGTAACGTTCGCAAAGCTCTTGATCGCAAAGGAACCAGCCAGTAGTTCTAGGGCATTGATGTGGAGTCGGGACTCTGCGTCTTTCCACCGACCCCCAGTGGTCACCCCGTTGCAGTGTGCGCCCCAGCCGTGGAGACTCGCGTCCGAGTCCACCGTGAACTCCGGCTGGGAGCCGAAGATGGCCTTGCCATTCCAGGCGGATAGGTTGTGGATCCACCAGGTCATCTCGTCTCGGGATTCCGCGTCCAGGGGAACCAAGTCTGCATACGAAGCCCCTTTGTTGAGGTGTGCTATCTTCAGGCGTTGGAGAGCTCGGTAGTGGAGCGGAGCCGGGAACACCGCCTGGATGGACGAGGTCAGTAGTCCAATGATTCGTGCCAGGTGTCGCAACGACAGCTGTTGTCTCGTGAGGGCACGTCGTAGTTCGTTGCGGATGGAGCGTATTTTGGCTGGAGGGAGACTGAGAGACTCCGCTTGCGAGTCGACCGTGAACCCTAGGAACTCCATGTGTCGGGAAGGGGAGAGGCAGGACTTCTCCCCGTTGAGTAGGAAACCCAGTTGACGTAGGAGGTCCATTGTCCATTGAAGGTGTTCTAGGAGGGCTCTCCGATCTTGTGCCATGAGGAGGATATCGTCCAGATAGACTATCAGTCTGACTCCTCGACTGCGTAGCCAGGCCATGGCCGGTCGCATCAACTTGGTGAAGCACCACGGAGCGGATGAGAGTCCGAATGGGAGGCATGTGAAACGCCATGTTTCGCCTTTCCAGAGGAACCTTAGTAGGTCTCTGGATGACTCGGCCACCGGGACAGTCAGGTAGGCATCTTTGAGATCTAACTTTGCCATCCAATCTCCGCGGAGGAGAAGGTTCCGCAGGAGGTGGATCCCCTCCATTTTGAAGTGGCGGTAGCGCACTATGGAATTCAGGGGCCGAAGGTTTATAACTGGGCGCATCTGGCCGCCTTTCTTTTCTACCAGGAAGATGTTGCTTATAACCCCAGAATGTGCCAGCGGGGCACTTTCTATCGCTCCCTTCGTGTGGAGTGACAACAGTTCCTCGTCTATTAAGGCGCGGTCTGCCTTCGAAAATACCATAGGGTGAGGGGAAGGAATGTGGCCCGGGGTATCTACCAATTCTATGTGGAACCCCTTCACAGTGTTCAAAACCCAGGGATCTGAGGTGATTTCTAACCAGGCATGGAAAAAATGACGAAGTCTGCCCCCTACACAGATATTGGAAAAAAACACAAGGTATGTGTGGTCTTACCGTAAGGGCGTCTGGAACCGGGGTTCCCTCTGAAGCTTCTGGAGCGCCATGGTCTTCCACGAGATGGGAAGAAGGGAGACTGGTGTCTTGTGTCCTGATACGGTGGCCTCTGGGTATAAGAGCCTCGTCCCGATCCTCGGGAGTTAAAATTAGACCGGCCGGACAGACTGCTCCTGAATCTGCCGGCCCAGGAAGAGACCCTTCCTTGAAACACCCTCCTCATGGAGGACTGGGCCTTGTCTAGGGCTGTGAAAGCACCAACGAAGCGCCTCAAATCCTTAATAAAGGAGTCTCCAAATAGCTGGCCCTGAGCCTCTTTACCTGCCTCAGTGAGGGCGAGGTTGGCCAATTTGGGCTCGATTTTAAAGAGGATGGCTTTACGCCGTTCTATAGACAGGGAAGTGTTTACGCTACCGGCTATGCAGATAGCCCTCTGCACCCAACCACGGAGTTCCTCCGGGTCGACCTGTCTGTTATCTGTTCTAGCTATCTCGGCCATGTCGAATAATTTAGCCAGGGGGCCAAAAATGTCCAGGTGTTTGTCCTGGCATGACTTTAACGCAGATTCCAGGCCCTTACGGGGATTCCAACCCATCTTGGCCAGAAACTGCGTCATTTTAGGGTCTACAATGGGTGTCTCGCAGACTTTGTTAGGGATAAGGGGTCTAGGACATTCCGCCCTGAGCTTATTGCGCGCCGTCTTGCTAAGGGGGCGCCTAACCCAGTTCTCAAGGTATTTCGCCACATGGGCACCTGGGAGCCATTCTGCTGACCTCGGGTGATGGAGAGCATCCGGGTCAAACATAGGTTCCCCAACCGGGTCTAAGAGGGTCGAACCCGCGGTAGCGGGAGAGTCACTGCGAGAGTCACTGATTACCAATCCTGGTAGGGTAGGGGCAAAGGGGTCAGTGTCCTGCCCGTCAGACTCGTTCTTGGAGTCATCCCCGGACTCATCCATAGCCTCCTCACAAGACCCGATTTCTGAGTCGGAGTCGCTCTCTGTAAGTGCTCTGGCACATTTCCAGCGCCGCGCCCATTCTGCCTGGCGTGGAAAGGCTCTTTTGCGTGATATAGGCACGCTATCTTTGGTGGATATTTTAACACCAGTCTTAGTGGTTCTGGAGGCGGGCGGGGTCAGGTGCTTAGATTTGGCCTTAGCCTTTCTAGGGTTGTCCCCTGGGTAGTTCTCTGAGGAACGAGATAAGCGTGTAGGCATGGTAGGTGCCTCTGCGGGTATAGATTGTGCCAATAAAGCCTGAGATATAGACTGGGACAAGGCTGAGGACATTGAGCCCATGGCGGCCATGATGGCGTCTGTAACTGAGCGTTGCAGCGCCATGGCCTGGGCATCATCCAGCACAGACATAGGGTCACCCGCAGAAGAAGGGGGACCAGAGCTGACAGAGTTAGGGCCAGCCAGCGCCTGGGGAATATCCCTATCCTCAGGGGAGAGAGGGGAGACAGGTCCCTTAGGTTTAGGCATAATAATAGTTATATTGAGTAATGTCAAACTTAAAACAATATTTCCCTATATAGGCAAATATATATAGTGTATATAGGGATACAAGTGAAAAATATATATATTCTGTGGTAAAAGAAATAAAGCTGCTAACAATGTGGAGGATGCACTAGCAGGAGTTAATCACCCCAGGCTAGGCAGAGATAACAGGGAAAAAGGAGGGAGCTCACCAGGGTCCAGACCGGCAGATAAGGAGAACGGAGGGAAAAAGAGCGCCAAAGTGACTGATAGAAAATGGCCGCCGGGGGGAACACATAAAACAGGTGAATCCAGCATTCGAATGAAAAATTTGAATGCAGCAATAGGAGAATAGGCAGGCAGACTGGTTCACATCAAACAGGTGAATCCAGCATTCGAATGAAAAATTTGAATGCAGCAATAGGAGAATAGGCAGGCAGACCGGTTCACATCAAACAGGTGAATGCAGCGTTCACATGAAAAATTCGAACAAAGTAATAGGAGAGAAGACAGGCAGACCGGCAGAGTAATGGAGGGAAAGTTTAGAGCGATACCAAGGGAATCAGAGAAGGTAGAGCAGGATAAAGCCGGACAGGGAAGGTCTGGGACCCTGGGCTCAAACAAGGTATACAACAGAAGGTCAAATAAATACAAAATACAATCATACATTAACCAGTGAATGGTACAAAATGTCAGCAGAGAAAAATAATTTGTGAGGTACTTATCTGTCTGGTAGCAGCAAAGAAAGAGGAATTGGAGGAGGAGGTGCTGCCTATTATACTGGGACTGGATATGGGAGTGTCCTATCTCTATGGTTACTGTTTTTTCTTACTGTTAATATACTTTGCTGCTATTGGTGGACAGTAAAGAAAGGGTTAAGCAATATGAGCCTCCGTGTCTTGACATAAAATTGGTGGGAGTCACCCCTTGAATGTTATCAACCAGGTGAATGTAATTAACCAGCACTAGGGTTTTAAAAGGTTAGCCTCTGAAGACATGAGGAAATCTAACAGCTGGGAGAGAGGAGGCAGTTAAGCATTGGACTCTGGGAAAAAGTTACTGTGTGAATCCTGCTTAAAGTGCTGTATTTCATTTTGTTTAAAACTGGGAACCCGATTAGCTGGCCAGTTGAATAGTTAGTAATACTGTTGTTTAGTAAGTCTCCAAGTTGGAGTAGGATTTATTTTCTTTTTGTTTTATTTTTCTGGGAGAGCACACACAACCTTGTATATATTGTGGAAAGTGACGATAAACTGCAGTACTATTTTTATCCTGACTGTTGCATTTGAAGTTTATTGTGAAGAGCCTGGCCATCCTGCTACAAACTGTATAATATGTATGTGGCATTGTGAGATCATAGCACTAAATTTATATTTTAATACAGTCAGGCTGGATTCATACGTCTAGCGTAAGTAGGTTCAACTAAATGAAAATAAAAATATTTGCGAGCCTTTCTAGACATATAGGTTGGTAGCAGATAAATAACATAATATATGAAACAGGTTAAACTGGCATGTCCGAGAATTAGGTATGCTCTAAGATTATAGGCAGGTAAGTATATTCAGACATGGAGATCGCTCACTAATCATAAATGCTTTAGACACAAGCTAGTATTTCAAGAGAAGCAGTGGTCTGTAACATGAAGTACTAACAAGCCAGGTAGATATTGAAACTGGCATGATATGCACACTTAATGAAAATATTTAAATATAATCTAGAACACATGCAGTAAGACCTAACATAACATAGGCTGATAACATTTAAGAGTAAAGTTTCAATGGTCAAACATCATCAAGGCTAAAGGCGTGTAAGCCACGTGAGTCCCCCACTATCCGATCCCAAATACGGGGAGGTCTTTGGAACCTGCAGGAAGACAGTCCCAAGTCCCTTTTCATTCAGCGGGCTGAGCTTGATTTCGGGGCCCAGTAACAGGCTTCTGCAGCGCTTGCTGGTTAAGAACTTCCTGAAGGTGTGAGTGTTGGACAAGGTGATGCTCCTTGATGAGCTGTGGTCCAGATAGTACTTGCCTCACAGCCGGAACTTGTCTTGGGATTCGGCGCCGCTGTATAGGCTCACGCCTCTGTCTCCTCACCAATTGCGCAGTGGCGTGGTCTCGCCCTGCTGTTCATGCCGCTGCTCTGCTTCGTGGTGGGCCAGTCTGGGAGATGTGGCAGAGAGAGGTCTCCATGATCATCTCTGGCATTTGACCACCGTAAGCCGGGAGCTCCTCTGGGTTTGAGGACACTGGGCCAGATTCAGCTCCTGTAGGACGCCACACATGGAGGGAGATCGAGAGGCCTCCATTGCAAGCTGGCTCTCCGGGGCAGCAGTGGAGGTGAGCTGGAGCAAACGGCTTTGCAAGCGGAGCCAAAAGGCTTGACAGACCCTCGCGAATTTTGCCTCGAAGGTCACCTTCCATGACAGGCCCTCCAGACCAGCTTGGGCTTGTTAAGGTTGTAGCATGTCCCCCATCTTAGGTGACCATGCTGTGTCCGACATTTTGGGCTGTTGTGTTGACCCTGCAGAGGTGCAGGTGCACCCAGTGGGGACTGGGATATCCCCCACTGGTCCAAGGGGGAGAAACTTTTGTGCCAGGCTTAAGCCCAGGGCTGGGGGGTCGACTGCCTCCCCCATCCTCCAGACCGTGGGCTTCAGTAGGCCGCAGATTGAGGCACAGTATGCTTCCATCACGACACCCAAATTCAGGCTTAGTGTGTAGCAGAGGATAGTAAAGGTGATCCCCCAAGTTCATTGGCATAAAAACACAAGCTCACTCACTAGCAGGCGCGCACACACACACACACACACACACAAGCAAGCCCACTCACGAGCAGGCGCGCACACACACACACACAGCTTAATGTAGTGGTTCTGGTGTCTATAGCCTGTCCCTGCAGGCTTTTCAATGTAAACACTGACTTTTTAGAGAAAAGGCAGTGTTTACATTGCTTCCTAGTGACAGACACTCAGACGGTCACTAGAGGTGCTTCCTGTGTCAGTGCGAATTGGCTAAGATCATCAAGCTTGATGATCTCAGCCATAGAGGCAGGGCCAGTCGAGGGGAGACCAGCACGACGTGGGGGGAAAAAGGTGAGTAAAAACACACATACACATACCATGACAGACACACACCATGACACAGACAGACCGTGACACAGACACACATTGCATGACACAGACACGCACACGCCATGACACAGACACACACACAATGACACAGACACACATTACATGACACAGACACACACACACACCATGACACAGACAGAAACACAGAGACACACACCATGACACAGACAGACACACCATGACAGACAGAGACACACACACACCATGACACAGACAGAGACACACACACACCATGACAGAGACACACACACAATGACACCGACAGACACACATTACATGACACAGACAGACACACACACACACACCATGACAGAGACACACACAATGACACAGACAGACACACAATGACACACACAGACACACATTACATGACACAGACACACACACACTATGACACAGACAGACACACACACCATGACAGACAGAGACACACACATACACAATGACACAGACAAACACACTCACACTGACACACATCATTTCTACCTGTGTGCTGGCGGCCGCATGGGGAGCTCAGTCTGATGGTGGCTGGATGGGGGAGCTGACTCTTCTTGCGGCCGCAGAGGGAGCTCTTTTGGCGGCCGCAGGGGGAGCTGGCTGTTCTGTCTCTGGGGCGGGGGAGCAGAGACAGAACAGCCAGCTCCCCCTGCGGCCACCAAAAGAGCTCCCTCTGCGGCCGCAGGTGAGCTAGCTGCCTGCTCGGCCCCAGGTGCCGACGGCCCACCGGGAAATTTCCCGGTATCCCGGTGGGCCAGTCCGGTCCTGGTTGGAAGTTGGCTGTGGAGGGGAGAAATCGCTTACCCCCTCCTCCTCGTACTCCTCCGTGGTGAGTTGGGGCTCTGGACCAAAGGTCCAGCATCCCTGTAGCTATGGTTTGGAGACCGCGTTGGGCGTGCTGTCCCCCTATAGTTGGGGAGAGGGACCAGCTGTCTCCTCTTCCAGTATATCCAGCTGCCACTGGGGAGGAAGACCTTCTGTCTCCACTCCCTGTGTTGCACACTGCCGGAAGGGAGAGAGATCGGTTGTCTCCTCTCCCTGTGAGATGCACTGCTGCTGGGGAGAGAGACCGGTTGTCTCCTCTCCCTGTGAGATGCACTGCCGCTGGGGAGAGAAGCCGGTTGCCTCCTCTCCCAGCAAGGTAAACTGACACTGGGGAGGAAGGACGAGCCCTTCGGCTCCCTGGGTTGCACACTGCTGCTGGGGAGGGACACCGCCTGTCTCCACTCCCTGTAACTCACTTTGCTGCTGGGGAGGGAGACCGACTGTCTGCCGGTAAGATAGGTTGCTGCTGGGGAGTAGGACCAACTGTCCCTGCCTAGAGTAACTCTGGCTGTAGTTGGGGATCTGTGCCAGCTGCCCAGCATCCCTGCAGGGTCGGTGGAGAGACCTCTGTCCCATCTCCACCTGCCATTCGGGGGTCCTCCCAGGACCAGTCCATGAGGTCCCCTACCTCGGGTACCTCCGGTTGCTGTTGGGGAGGGAGACCAGTTGTCTCTTCTACCAATAACATATTCAGCCGCTGGGGAAGGAGACCGACTGTCTCCTCTCCCGGTAAGATAGGCTGCCGCTGGGGAGTAGGACCGACTGTCCCTGATCCCAATAACTCTGGCTGTAGTTGGGGATCTGCCCAGCATCCCTGTAGGGTCGGTGGAGAGACCACGGTCCCATTTCCACCTACTATCTGGGGGTCTTCCCAGGACCAGTCTATGATGTCCTCCCAGCTGAATGGCTCTAGGCCTGGATCTGCCACTGTAGCGGAGGGCAGTATTATAATACACGATCTCCGCTGGTATTACAGGTAAATCCACAGTCAGCGCTGAAAAGTAAGGCAATATCCCAATCCTCCCAATAACCGGACGAAACACAGTCTGGGAGTCAACTGAGGTCTTTATTCACAGCTTCCAGTATTTATGCAAGTCCCCATGCAAGGGGTTTCCTTACTGACAAAGCAGGGGTAATACAGTAAGGGACTACATGGGGACTTAACATTTGAAGCATTTCTCCCATCAGGCACCGCTGCACGAGAGGGATACTCCCACTAGAATATACTGTTAAGTGGATTATCCCTCTGTGCAGCCGAACCGACATTTCACCTTAAAATCTGTAACTCCAACAATATTCATAGTATTTGCACGAACAGACGTTCGGTAGATAGCTGGGGTCTGAGTGCACATTTTGTGTGAATACCACTCAGATCCAAGCTAAACTAACCGAACGCCGCACGAAATACATTCACTTAGTTAATGTGTTTCAAAGTACCGAACACCGATGGGGAACCACAATAGGAGAAGACCGAAGCTCCCGAACGGCCTGGAAGTAAAGCGGTGTTCGTGTCGTCGAGTAGCCGTTTTTAGTTCCACGCACTCGACGACCAAACACCGCTGGGGGAGACAAAGGATCCAAGATGGCCGACCGCCGCGTGGTCGGTAGTCGAACGACGGCCACCTAAGAACACACCTAATTACCGATTGCTACAATGTTGCAATCGGGTAATTGGTGCCACACGCCTCTAAGTGTGTGGGCTTGGGTTCGGTACCTAATTCGTTTCACGAACAGCCGGTAAAGTTGCTGTTCGTGAAACGACCATGTAAATGCCAGCGGCTTTCGGCTGCTAGCATACGAAAACCATAGGAATACATGCAACCATACATTTCAAGGCAGAATACAAAGTACATTCAAATACAATATGTCAGCAGTGTGTAGGACAACCTTTAGAGATCCAGTTCCATAGTCTGAAGTGGCTAGGTTTGCCACAGCCACCTTGCTCTCCTGCGGTACCTCCAGGGTATGTTGGGACTGACTGGGACTAACTGAGCAGGTATTCGTAATCTTGCTCCAGATCCCATTCCTGGGTGACCAGATGGATCAGGTCTGGTTCAAGGTCGGTCGCTTAAGAGAGATCCAGCATGGCTTCACGGTAGTCATGGATGTCCCAGAAGCTGTAGAACTCCCAGAACAGGCCAAGGCCATCGTAATCCTTGCCCTCAGGGACTTCGTAATTGGCCATCTCGGGAACATGCTGGACCACTTACCATCGTAGTGCCTGGTACGTGTCGCTGAGGTACAGTTCCCTCCACACTAGTATCTATAGTGTCTTCACCCTCTCCCCCTAGGGTTGCTCACCAAGAAGAGGGATCCTCATTGCCACTCAGTCCTGTACTCGCTGTTGCCTGCTGGGAAGACGTTCATCTCGCCAATGCTCTACACTCTCCAGGGCTTCGTTCCACAGCTCCTTTCTGGCCTCCTCTCGGTAGTCCAACATGGCCGCCTCTGATACTGGCCCATCTTGTCTGTCCAGGGGGTTCTGCACCCTCCAGTAAAACTCCTCCTCCAATTCGAGCGCTGTCCAGGGACTAGCTGACTCTATATCGCTGTATTATTATTATTAATATTATTATTATTATGATATTTATATAGTGCCATCAAATTCCGCAGCGCTTTAGAATGGGTGGATGAACAGACATGTAGTTGTAACCAGATAAGTTGGACACACAGGAACAGAGGGGTTGAGGGCCCTGCTCAATGAGCTCACATGCTAGAGGGAGTGGGGTAAAATGACACAAAAGGTAAGGATAGTATTAGACTAGTGACAGTTGCAGAAGAGGAATCAGTCAGGAGCTATTAACAGTTTAATTGATATGCTTTTATGAAGAAGTGGGTTTTTAATGATTTTTTTGAAGGAGTGGAGACTGGGTGAGCATCTAACGGAGGAGGGAAGCGAGATCCACAGGTAGGGATGCTGCGCAGTGAATTGTAAATCTGTACAATTCCAGTGTCTCAAGGATGCTGTTAATTCTCACTAGGAAGCCATCCCACTGCTGCCACAAAATGTGATGTACCCTCCGTCAATGTGTGGCGAAAGCAACTTTGCCACTGGGGGTGAGGGTCTAAAGAGGGCACAGGAGGAAAGGTGGCTAAAAAGGGCATGGGGAGGGGGCAAAAGAGGGCACAGGAGGGGAGGGGGCAAAAGGGGCTCAGGAGGGGAGGGGGCTACAGGAGGGTTGGGGGTTAAAGAGTGCACAGTAGGGGAGCTACATAAGGGGACAGGAGGGCAGAGAAGGGGAGAGGGGCTACATAAGGTTCAGGAGGGGAAAGCGGCTAAAGAGGACACAGGAGGGGGACTACATAAACAGACAGGAGGGGAGTGGGGCTAAAGATAACACAGGAGGGAAGGGGGAATAAAAAGGGGACACAAGGGGAGGGGTGCTAAAGAGTGTACAGTAGGGAAGGGGGACTACAAAAGGGGACAGGAGTTGAAAGTGGCTAAAGAGGGCACATGAGGGAAAGGGGGCTAAATAGTGCACAGGGGGGAAGTGGCTAAAAAGACACAAAGATGGGCTGAGGGGAGACATAGAGACACACACAGCAGCCAGCCGGCTAGCCACAGCAGTCAGCCTGCCTGCCAGCTGACCACAATAGTCAACTGGCCAAAGCAGCCAGCCAGCAACAGTAGTTATGGGGAGAAGAGACAGCTTGAGCTGGGTATCACAGAGCTTTCTTATATCATTACATTACATAAATGGGGGCCAGCATTTTAGAGAAAACCCTCTCCAGGGCCCATTAGACTCCATGGGACCTTGAGGGGACAATTTTTTTTTAAAATATTTTTTTGTAATTCTTTATTTTCAATGACAGAAGAAGAAAACAGGCATATGAACAGTACACTGGCTTACACAGAAGCCTAAAATTTGTGTTTTACAGCGGTGTTTCATTAATTCAGAATGCGGAAATTACATTGTTAGGTGGTAGAGCCACTGTGTTTTGCTTTGCTATTTTGTTCCGTCAGGTGTTTTACTTTTATATACAACAAAATAATAAAAACATTATTAGGTTAATTCAGTGGCGTACACATGACCTATGGGGCCCCGGTGCGAAAATTGATCCGTGGGCCCCCCCCCCGCTCGCTTACTCTGCGCGGGCCGGGGCCACAACACATGGCGGCGGGCACCTGGTCGCAGGGGTTGCAGGGCTGCGACCCCTGCGACCGCGGTATGTACACCAGTGCATGCAGATGCACACACACTTAAAGGACCACTACAGACACCCAGATCACATCAGCTCAATGAAGTGGTCTGGGTGTCAGGTCCCTCTAGTTTTAACCCTGCAGCTGAAAGCATAGCAGTTTCAGAGAAACTGCTATGTTTCACTGAGGGTTAATCCAGCCTCTAGTGGCTGTCTCACTGACAGCCGCTAGAGGAGCTTCCGCGATTCTCAGACACTGAACGTCCATAGAAAAGCATTGAGTAATGCTTTCCTATGGGTGGTTTGAATGCGCGCATGGCTCTTGCTGTGCATGCGCATTCGGAGTTGAGAGGCGGAGGGATCTCCAGCGCCAAGGGAGTCCGCCGCTGGAGAAAGGTAAGTGCTGAAGACAAAAATAATAAAGAGTTGATAAAGCCCTAATAACTCTTCCCTACTGGGGAATAACCCACGATAATAATTAGAAAAAGACAGAAAAGTATGGAACCTAAGGTTCCTAAATGGAAGAGTTATAAATGTAAAGGGAATCCCTACCTTTAATAATCCTAAGGGTATAGGTAAATAAAAAGACAGGAGGGAAGATTAGGGTAAGGGGATTTGCTGTGTAAAAACACATAGCTGAAGACACGCACATACACACTCTCACGAACAGACGCATACACACTAGCTAACACACGCATACACACTAGCTAACAGACACACACATTTACTGACAGAGACACACTCAGCGACAGACATACATACACACTCACTTACAAAACATACACTCACTAACAGACATCAAACAGACTCACTAATACAAACACACTCAGTAACAGACACACACAGTAACACACTCACTGACACTCACTAGCAGACACACTAAACAGACACACTCACTGACACTCACACTAACACACAGTAACACTCACAGTAAAACACACACTAACACTCACAGTAACACTAACACTCACAGTAACACACACACTAACACACACACTAACACTCACAGTAACACTAACACACTAACACACACACTAACACTCACAGTGACACACACACTAACACTCACAGTAACACTAACACGCACACTAACACTCACAGTACAACACACACTCACAGTAACACTAACACACACACTAACACTCACAGTAACACTCACAATAACACTAACACACTGTGAGTGTTAGTGTGTGTGTGTTAGTGTTACTGTGAGTGTTAGTGTGTGTGTTAGTGTTACTGTGAGTGTTGGTGTGTAACACTAACACACACACTAACACTCACAGTAAAACACACAGTAACACTAACACACACACTAACACTCACAGTAACACTAACACACACACTAACACTCACAGTAACACTAACACACACTAACACTCACAGTAACACTAACACACACTAACACACACAGTAACACTCACAGTAACACTAACACACACACTAACACACAGTAAAACACACGCTAACACTCACAGTAACACACACTAACACTAACACACACTAACACTCACAGTAACACTAACACACACACTAACACACAGTAAAACACACACTAACACTCACAGTAACACACACACTAACACTCACAGTAACACTAACACACTGAGTGTTAGTGTGTGTGTGTGTGTTAGTGTTACTGTGTGTGTTAGTGTGTGTGTGTTAGTGTTATTGTGAGTGTTAGTGTGTGTTAGTGTTACTGTGAGTGTTAGTGTGTAACACTAACACACACACTAACACACACACTAACACACACAGTAACACTAACACACACACACACTAACACTCACAGTAACACTAACACACACACTAACACACACACTAACACACACACTAACACACACACACACTAACACATTTTTTTTTAAATTTAATCCCCCCAGCCTCCTTACCTTTTGGAGTGCTGAGGGGATTCCCTGGGGTCCAGTGGTGCTGCTGGGCTCCTGGGGGGCCGGTCACCCGGCGGGCAGGCAGGCAAGCAGGCGGGCGCGGGAGGGAGCACTCTCCCCTGAGTGCTTCCTCTTCAGCTCCCTCGCGCGCCGCGTACTGATACTGGCGCCGGAAGATGACGTCATCTCCCGGCTCCGGTATCATTGCGGTGCGCGAGGGAGCTGAAGAGGAAGCACTCAGGGGAGAGTGCTCCCTCGCGCGCCCGCAGGACCGGCCAGCCGGGTGACAGCAGGGCCAGCCTCGGGGGGCCCGGAGGTGGCCGGCTCCTGGGCCCCCCAGGAGAAGAGGCTGGCCAAGTGACATACATACCGGGTCGCAGGGGCGGCCGGGCCCCCTGGTGGGCCGGGCCCGGTCGCAGCCGCGACCCCTGCGACCCTGGTATGTACGCCACTGGGTTAATTGTAACCTTGAACCATGTGAAAACAGAGTTATAGTAACTGGGGGTATCGTAATGCGACCTTATGACCTCGGATGGGATTCGTATAACCCTGTTCTGTCCCGTTTTTGCAGTTATATAGAAAACAAAACTTGGCTAAGTTAAACTAAACTAAACTTAGCAAATCATGTTTGTCGCAAAGAGAAGGTAGAGGAGCTCCGTTGTCTTTAAATACTCTGTGGGATAGCGGGGGGGATGGGAGGGGTAATTAAAATAGTTTGTCATGTTTCGTTGTGTGATTCCTTTAGTGATGTATTTGCTTCTATATTTCTTTTGTGCCCATATTCCGAAAGGGTAGCCTGCTTGTGTGTATAGTCCCTCTTTGAGGCTGTTATTCGTCCGTCGGCTTTGTGCATGTCCTTCCCATGTTGGGGGGTGGGGCGTACTTGGGTGGTTGTGGGCTGGGTGGGGGGCACGGGTCCGGGTCTATTTCTCTGTGGGTATAGGCAATGGGGCTGTGTTGTCTGGTTGGGGAGTTTGGGAGAAGCATGTTGGGTTATTGTAGTTACTGGTTTGAGGCGCACTGTCTGTCCGTTGTCGGGGTCTTTGTTTCCTAAATGGCAGTGGAGGGTTCCATGAGCAGTGTGTTGCAGTGTGTTGTAGTGTCGTGAATAAGAGCTAAAATAAAAAAAATAAAAAAAAATAGAGATTATTATGAGGTTTTGGGAAGTGATCCCACTCGGCGCTTCAGGGGTGAACTGAGAGACCTCATAGAAGCAGCCTCACTGTGTGGTGCTATTGACAAAAAAGAAAGGAGCTTTTTTCTTTCAGCACAAGGGGAGATTCCCATTTTTTACTACCTGCCTAAGGTGCATAAGTCCCTCAGCAACCCCCCTGGCCGCCCTATAATATCGGGTATAAATTCATTAATCTCACCTATCTCCAAATGGGTTGATTTCCATCTACAAAGATATGTTCCCCATCTGCCATCCTTTGTGAAAGACACAGGACATGTGTTGTCCCTGGTTAAGGAGATCGAATGGTCTGAACAATTTTGTTGGCTAACGATAGACGTAGAAGCCCTCTATTCAAACATTGACCACACTTTGGGCCTAAAAGCCCTTTCCCTGTATTTAGGAGCAGATCCACTCCTTCCAGAGAAACAATCAAAATTCATTATTAGTTTCACTGAATTTATGTTGAAACACAATTATTTTGAATTTAATGGAAAATTCTTTATACAGAAGAAGGGAACTGCGATGGGGGCGAGTTTCGCTCCTTCCTACGCAAACTTGTTTATGGGCCATTGGGAACAAGAAATGATCTTTGCGGAACCACACTGGATGGAGCGGCTCGCCCTGTATCGAAGATTTATCGATGACATCCTAATTGTCTGGAGGGGGGATTGGAAAGATATTGACAACTTTATGACCTACATCAACAACAATAGATGGGGTCTTTCTTTCACGCATAAGAAACACAGGTCCACTATTGATTTTCTAGACCTAACTCTTACAGGCCTTGGGAACAGAATCATCACCAAAACTTTCCAAAAGAGTGTGGATGTAAACGGTTATTTACACGCCAATAGCTGTCATCACCCCACATGGATTCATAACATCCCTCTGGGACAATTCATCAGAATCAAACGGAACTGTTCGTTTCTGTCTGATTATGAAAGAGAATCCTTTGTTTTATGTCAACGTTTCGTTGAAAAGTCTTATCCATCGCACAAAATACTGAATGCTTATTTGAAAGGGCTTAATTACGGTGATACCCCCACCCTTGGGAATCATGTTATGGATCTTCCCAGCTCTAGACAATCCCTCGTAAGTACATATTACGAGCAAAAATCACACACAGATGAGCATTATATGATTCTCCAACTTCTGGACAATGTTCAAGTCCCGAAATGTAAGGCAGCTAAGTTTAACATCAGCACCAAGGAAGTGGGTATGGGTACTACACCTATCTTTACAACTTCCTTTAGTAAAGCATATGATGACATCATCGAGATCTTTCATAAGTACTGGCCCATTTTGAGGAAAGATCCTTGGCATCTTTTTGCATTTCGGATTCACCAAGAGTTACATTCAGGAAGGCACCTAGCTTGAAGAACATCTTAGCACCTTCCAAATTGCCATGCCACAAAGAGAGGAAAACGACACTGACAAAAAAGGGCTTCACAAGTAAACGTTGTGGCCACACTAAATGTTTGACATGTGGCTACATCTGGCATTCTACTCCAAGTCTCAGCCCCTTTAACAGCTCTGAATATTTTTTTGTTCAATCGGATATCAGTTGTAACACCTCCTTTGTGGTATACTTGTTAATTTGTCCCTGTGATCGGCAGTATGTGGGCCAAACAATAAGACCCTTGAAATGCAGGTTCCGTGAACACAGAACGGCTATAATTCGTAACAACTGCAAATCTTCAGTAGCTCGACACTTTTCTACTTTTCACGATAAAAATCCTTCTGGCATTAGGTTATTGGGCCTAACACATATTCCCCCATCCCCAGATTTGGCAAAAAGGAAAAGGGAACTTATCAAATGCGAATCCATGTGGATTTTTAGGTTGAATACCATGACACCCAACGGCCTGAATGAGGAGTTAGATTTGTTTTAAGGGCTCTATTATTAGTTTTTCTTTGTTTATTCACATTTATATACCTTTATGTTGGTTCTGTGATTTTGGGCTTTGATTAGATGGTTTTGTGCAAATATCATGGGGTATGTACCATAAGCACTTGCGATTACAGATCGCGCTCTATACCCCTATACATAACGAATGTTTGCCCCTATATATAACTAATATGGGTTCCATATTATAGTCATTTATTGCTGTAATGTTTGCCCCCCCCCCCCCCTTTTTTTGAAAAGGTAGAAACATCTTTTAGGGGCTTATACCTTCCTTCTGTGTCTTCCATGAAGAGTCAGATTTATATTAAGGTTTTTACCATCTGGTTTGTTTATTTATTTGTTTACACTTGCATATTTCCATGTCGGTTCTTTGGTATGGTATAGATATTTTTGTATAAACATCATGAGTTATATCACATACTATAAGTACTGGTGTTTCTAGATCGCTTTTGAAGCTTATTGTCATTTATATGCATGATCAGTATCTGTCCCTTTAAGTGATATGGGCTCTGTACTATAGGTGTCTATTGGTACATTTTTGCCTTTTATGTTGAAAAAATTTATGTATGTATATGGATGTTTTAGGGGTTCACCCTTTTTCTCTTTTTGCTCTATGGGTAGCTTTATTTATTATTTTCGTCGTTATCTTCATTTATTCTGATTCAATTTTATTTGTTCACCTATCTATACTTAATGGCTAATTGATGGGTGTATTTAAGGCTCGAACTGTGGCTGTTTCTGCATCTTGAGAAAGTCCCGTGGGCGGGACGAAACGCGTCGATGAGCCACAGCTGCTAGCTTGATACCTCGATCAGCTGTTGCAGGAAGAGGTCGGGTGCAGGAATCCCCGTGAGTATCTACTTGAGGCGTGTTCTGCTGCCGGCCGGTCTCCACACACCGCGGTCTTTTTTGAAGGCACCGACCGTGGTGCAACGCGTCCCCTGTTGGAGTGCCTTCTCTATTCACCGCGGTCTTTTTAGAAGACACCGACCGCGGTCCAGCACTACACTCCTCATACGTCGGACTTCGTCCTGCTCCCGAGCATTCTTCTGGTTTATACCTCGGTGGGGGCCCCCACCGAGGTTAGGTACTTTTTATTGAGTTTTCTCATTTATATTTTTGCTTCATTTTTATATAATTGTGTGTTTTTTTATATATCTAGATAGCTTTATTATGTCATTTGTCTAATATTATATTAACTTTATTAATTATAGATCTATTGAGCTATCTTTTTATTTATCATTGAATAATAAATACATTTATATTTGTATAAATTTTGATTATCCTTATAGTTTATTTAGGAGCGCACATGCATTCTATATCGTGAGCTCACACTCATATTTAGTCGCTTGTATATGTATGTTGCTGCCCATTTTTATTTTTTGATATTAACTACACCGTGTTCTTTGATCTGTTACTTTCCGTGAATAAGAGCTGACAAGCCGTCCATTGATCTAGCTTTGTTCATTTTCTTTCAGTGATGGACAGTACTGTGGGTGTGCGCCCCAGTGGGTGGCCAGAGCTAGTTTGGCCAATAGTTTATTGTGGGCTCTGGGTGTGTTGTCTAGTGGTTTGGATAGGAGCCACAGCCATGGGTCCCGTGGGATGGTGTTGTGTAGGACGTTTGAGGCCAGGGTTGCTATGACTTTCCAGATTTGTTGTATTTGTGGGCATTTCCACCATAGGTGGTAGTATGTCCCCTTTTGGCCACAGCCCTTCCAACATCTGTCCGAAGTGGAAAGTCCCATTTGTTTGTGTTTTAAGGGAATGTGGTACCAGCGCATTAAGGTTTGGTAAGCCTGATCTTTGTGTGTGATGCATATCGTTACTTTTGCCGTGGCCTCCCAGATTGCTGTCCAGTCCGTGGGGTCGGCGGGGGGCCCTAGGTCTCGTTCCCATGCTAGTACATAGCCCAGTTGTTGGGTTTTTGGTGTCTTAAGTAGCTGGGAGTATGTAATTGAGATCTGGCTTTTTTGTATAGGGGCATGTATGCATGATTGTTCAAAAGCGGTGAGGGGGGTGAGTCCTGCCTCCTTGTATGTGGGGGTTTCCATTAAGTTTTTAATTTGCAGATAGCGTAAAAAGTAATGAGTGGTGAGTGGGCTGGTTTGTGGTAGATCTGCGAAAGCGATGATTTTTTGGTTTCTACAGAACTGGTATGTCCTGATCAGGTCATTTTCTTCGTAGTGTGCGAAGTCTTTGGGGTCATGCCCTGTGCGAAGTGTTCGTTTCTTAGGACTGGTGTCATGGGCGAGGGGTCTGACGTGAGTGCATGTTTTAAGGAGAGTTTGTTCCATAGGGTTATAGAGGTGTCAAGTACCAGTGTGCTTTGTGGGGTTGCGGTCGTGTGCGTTTAGGGACCCAGATGTATAGGGAGGGGAAGTCGCGGCCGAACAAGTCGTGCTCGAGGTCCACCTATCTTTTTAGTCCTATAGGGGCATGTAGTGCTTTTATCTGTGCTAGTTGGGCTGCATGGAAATAGTGTAGGAAGTGCGGTAGGCCGAGGCCCCCTGCTTTTGTCGGGAGATAGAGGATGTCTCTTCGTATTCTAGCACGTCTGTTGGCCAATATGAAGCGGTCAATTTGTGTTTGTAATAGTTTAAAGTATTTAACCTTTACCTGGATTGGTAGTGTTTGGAACAAGTACAGAAATCTCGGCAAGAGGTTCATTTTTATACTAGCCACTCTTCTTTTATGTAGAAGAACCTCGGTTCCAGGTGAGATTTGTTTGGTTTTGGGAGGAGGCACACGTGTCTGGGGGTATGGGCGTATGGGGTTCCCTTGCAGTATTGAGTTGAAGAGGGTGCAGAGGTGTGGGAGGAGTGTGGTTGTGAACGTTTTATAATAGAGCCCCATGAAGCCGTCCGGTCCCGGGCTCTTATTGGGTTTGGTGTTTTTGATTGCTTTTGCGATTTCCTCGGTGGTGACCGGTTTGCTTCCGTTTTTAGGGCTGGTAGGGTTATTTTCTGTAGGTACGCCTCTATCGTTTGTCTAGTTTTTTCGGGATGTTGTCGTGTGTTAGGGCTGTGGTCGTATAGTGTGGTGAAATAGTTTTGGAAGACTTCACCAATTTTTGCCAGGAGGGAGTGTGTAGTTCCGTCCGGGGTCTGTATTACGTCTATTCATTTGTGGTCGCTCCTGCGTTTTAACTTTCGGGCTAGTGAGGTGTCAGCTTTATTGGATTTTTCGTAATATTTTTGTTTTGTCCACTGTATGGCTTTTGCCGAGTCTCTAGTCAGGAAGTCTTTAATTTTTTTCACGGCAGTCCTGTAGTTTAGTGAGGATGTCTTGTGTCGGGTTTTGTTTGTGGCTTGCTTCTAGAGTCCTAAGGTGTGTAAGTGAGTCCGCCAGTTCGGCTAATTGGGTTTTTTTCTGGTGTGATGCTAGGCTTATTAGTTTGCCCCTTATCACTGCTTTGTGGGCTGCCCATATAGTTACCGGTTATGGTGCGTTTAGCGTGAATTATTCTGTTAGGTCTTTCTGTATGGCGTCTTTCACTAACGGGTTAAGTATCAGGGTTGGATTGAGTTTCTAGGCCCAGGGGTGGGCTATGTTGGAGACCTCGATTGATATTGCGATGTCGGCATGGTCTGACCACGAGATGTTGCCTATATTGGCTGTTCGTGTTCTGTGTGTGAGGGAGGGTGAGATCAGGAAGAGGTCGATGCGGGAGTATGAATTGTAGGAGTGGGAATAGAACGTGTAGTCCCGGAAGGTCGGGTGTAGTAGTCGCCAGATGTCTACCAGTCGTTGATGTAACACAAAGTCTTGCATAAGTTTGTCTAATTTGGATTTGGGGTTTGGGGGTTTTCAAGTTCTGTGCCTATCTGCCGATGGCGACAGTGTGGCGTTGCAGTCCCCATCTATAATTTTATGGTGGTCTGGGGTTAGAGCTAGGTGTGCTTGAAATGTGTCCCAGAACTGTTTATCTGGAGTGTTTGGGGCTTATAGTGAGGTGATAGCGTATTGGTTGTGTCCTGCCTGACCTGTGATTGTAATATATCTTCCTTGTGGGTCTTTTATGACTTGTTTCGTGCTGAGTGGGCATGTTTTCCACAAAAGGATAGCCACTCCGTTTTGTTTGGTCGCGGGGGAGTTTGCGGGGTGGCATTCCCTGTAGTGTCGGCTGGTGAGAGGGAAAGGCTTTGCCTGTGTGAAATGGGTTTCCTGTAGTAGGATGATGTCTGCGTTTGAGCAGTTTGCCCATCTCATCAGTTAGTGTCTCTTTGCCGGGTTATTAAGACCCTTGCAGTTGATGGAGATGCATGTTCTTTTGTTGCTCATAATGTCTGGTTGTGTTTTTATGAGTGGGTGTTTAGAGTGTGTTGTGGGTGTGTGCCTCTACTTGGGTGAGATGGTGGTGGGAGGTAGTGGGGGGGTGGGACTGGGTTAGTCTGGGTTGGAAGAATTAGTTGTATGCCTGTTAGTCTGTGGTCTGGGATCTATTTGAATGGCTGTGCACTCTAGTTTGGGGTGTCAGAGAGTGGTCTCCTGGTTGAGGCTAGGGAGAGAGGGTCTGGGTAGAAGAGTTCCTGGTCTTATACCGATGATGCCAGGCCTGGTGAGGATGGAGGTCGAGGGGGTGTAGGTGCCCACGTTTGGGGTAAGCCTATTCCTGTTCCCTCCTGGGTAGACAGGTGTGATCATCTGGTAGGGGAAATACTGTGGTAGGGGTGTCGGTGCTGGGTCTGATTTGTCGGGGAGGGGAGATGTGCCCTAACTCCAGTCACCTCCGAGCTGAATGAGTTTTTACCTTTATTGTTGTTTTTCGTCGGGTCGCTTGGTGCTGTTCATGGGTGTGTCCCCAGGGGGTCGCCTCTGAGCCCTAGTCAAAGTGAGGGTTGGTCTTCCAGTTATTTGTGGGGGTAAAGTAAACTTTATGCATGCCTGTCTCTATTGTCAATTGGTCCTTGGGGGGGGGGGGTGTCCATGCTAGTAGGTGCGGGGGGGCCGTCTATGTGGTACCAGTGTTGTGTTCCCATGGCTGTCTGTGGGGGAGGTTTAAATGTACCCTCCACGTGTTCAGGTTACCTGTATGACTAAATGCTTCAGTTTATTTGTCTTTAGTGCATGGTGCTCCCAAGTATTGTCTATATTTTGCTTCTCTTGTCTCTGTATGGTTATCTAGCGGCTAGTGGCAGTCTGGGCCTCTACCTCACTGTCTGGCTGATGTTTGTCCAGCGGTACCTTGGTGTAGTGCGTTTAACCCTTGTTGAGGGAGTGGTGCAGTTTTACGCTTGGACATTGTATTGTATTGGAGCCTGTCTCTGCGTGCTTTGTTTATCATTTGTTGATGTCGTCCTTTATACCGGCTAGGCCAGTGTAAGGATGGTGTCCCATTTTAGCTTTCGGGTCGGTCAAGGTGTATAAGCCCTTTCGCTTGGGAGTCAGACTGCCGTATAAGACGGGTCTCTTTTTGAGATTGGTGGGTTCAGCCCTACTTCCCAAAAGTAAATAGAGATCAACATGCCTGGAACTTTGTCAATAACGTGTTAAAACATTTCAGGGTTTACTGGCCTGTGCCATGTTTGCTTTTTCGCAGAAGGTGTGGGTCTTATGTGCCTCCTCTGAGAGGCCTTTGCGTGGAGTCAACATTACATTAACAGCGGCAATTAAATTATATCCATAATATGTGCGCCATGTGTGTCTAGTTGTTAGGTGGGTCGTCCCGTGGCAATAGAGGGTCGGGTCTTAACTTTTATGGCTAGCTAGCGCTCAACGTTAACATGTGACCCTCGCTGGCTAGTCCAGTACCACTGTATTCGCCCATTACAGTTTGAGATCGGGTCAGGGGGTGTAAACCTTTCTGGGTTTGTTCTGCGGGGTGACACCTTTTTTTTTTTTTAGATATATATTTTTTATTTCTTATTTCTTATTGGGGTTCTAGCAACCACGTAAGGTGAATTTCTCCGGGGTACTGGTGGCGGCGGATCCATACTTTAGCATGAGTAGTGCATAAAAACAATAATACTTTAAAAGCAAAATGAAAACTGTGTTATTAACATATTAGAACATGTAATCTTTCAGGGTATACCGGCCTGAACCGTTGTTTGTTTTTCGGCGGTATTCTCCGCCCATCGGTAAGGGAGTCCGGTGGCCTCCTGGGCCGAGTTCAGGTATCGGGTGCCTGGTCAGTATTCCTCATCTGTGTTTAGGGTGATCTCTTTTTGGATTGTTATTGGGGTGTCTGGTGGCTGCTGAGTGCCCCTCTGTGTCCATTGTTGTTGGGGCGCCATTCCTTCGCCATGTCCCCGTGATGAGTTGGAGTCCCATGGTTGCAGCAAATTCTTCCATCTCTGCCGGGTGTTGCAGGACGTGTTCTCGTTCCCCTCTTCGGACCTGCAGCTTGAAGTGGTGTCCCCATCTGTATTTCAGACCCTGTTGGTGTAAGGCTAAAGTGAGAGGTTTTAGGTCCCTTCTTTTTTTTTTATGTGGTTTGGACTAGGTCTTGAAAGAAGGCCAGCGAATGGGTCCCGTGTGTGGGTTGCACTTTTCTGGCCGCCGCCATGATTCTCTCCTTGGTAGCAAAGTGGAGCAGGCAGACGATGATGTCCCTGGGGACTGTTTTATTTAGGGCATGGGGTCATAGAGCCCTGTGCGCTCTTTCTATCTCTCTTTCTTGGTCCGTGGAGTTTGGCGTCCGCGTCTACCGTTTCATGCCCCTTATCCTTATATTGTTTCTGCAGGAACGGTTATTTAAGTCCTCCAGGCTATCTTCGAGGTATTGTATTTTATCACTTAAGTAGAAGATGTTTTGGCTGTGTTGAAAGGTGTTCGTTTTTAGTTGTGTTATTTCTGTTTCCGCCTGGCTTGTGCGGTTGTTTAGGGTCTCGATGTCCTCTTTGAGACCTGAGATATGCCGCTCTAGTTCCGCGGTCGTGTGCGCCTTGATGTCTGTTGTCCTGCAACATCTGCCGGAGGTCAGCTTTCGTGAGCGGCTCTTGTGCCCCACGGTAGTGTGTTGCTGTTGCTTCGTTGAGGGGCTCGCCGCCATCAGACCCCGGATTCATGTGAGTCTTGTGCTCCCTGGTTGGAAGATGGCTGCCCCTGGTCTTTAGGAGTACGGAATATTGATGCCACTGAGACCGTGGTTTCTTTCTTTTTTTTTGGTCCCCTCATGCTAGAGTTGGGTAGAGGGCTTGAATGGGTGTCTTATAGCCCGTTTGTGTGGCTGGATGCCTGGTAAAAAGTGCCGATGTTAGCAGATTATAGCTTGTGGACGGGAGAGCTCAGGCTTCACACGTCCTGCTCCATCTGTGTTCAGGCTCTGCCCCCAAGGAGACTATTTTTAACATACAGTTTGCATATGTGTGGAATGAATATGCTTGAAAAAAATTGCTATTTGGAAACAAAAGTGGCACTGATAAGATTGGGACAAAAATATTTTGAAACTTAGGTGGCACTGATTAGCTATATTGGGACAGAGAGATGGCACTGATTAGTTATTTTGAGACAAAGATGGCACTGGGAAGCTGTATGTGGACAAAGGCGGCACTGTGAAGCTGGGCACAAATAAGGCACTGATAAGCTTTTTGGGGGCATAGCTGGCACTGTAGGAAGTGGGTGACATGTGACCTGGGTTGAGGGTGTGTAGTTTCCATAGAAATTGGCTTTGGTTAGAAGTGTTATGTTTGTAAAGAGGAGGAGTTAGCAATAAAGCCACACTCACTGGGGGGCACTAAAAATATTCTTGCACCCAGGCATCAGTGACCCCAGGATCGGCCCTGCTGAGATACTTTTAGTCTTCTGGACATCTCTAAAGAGGACATTTTTATTCGGCATTAGCAATATTAAGGTTGTAGTGATTATTGTGTGTTTAGTCTGTCCCTATAACTGTACATGTTTAGCAAAGCATTTATCCTGGTTGCATGGATAGATGGATGGACGGATAAATGGATTTTACATTAATGAATCTAAACAATGTTGTTGACAAAAATGCATGTTTCATTCAGTTGAAAAACTGGAAATTTAAATAAACTGAATTCTTGTTGTTTCTTCAATATCATGTAAGTGCAATAAAACTTGGAGCATGAGCACCACAGCTATTGCTGTAGAGAAAGTGCTTTATAAAATGCTTGGCACACACATGTGGAACTCTCTCTGGTTAAAATCAATCCTCATCCTGCATTTTATATTATCTTGAGAAAACTACTGTTTCCCGGGCATTAATGAACTGCTTGGACGGTTTACAGGCCTTTCAAAATCCCCTCCTAAGCCTTTAGTGAATAATCCCCACAGTACAGTTTTCTTTATTTATTTCTTGCATTATATATATATTTCTTGCAATTATATAAAACCTCAAGAGAGATTTTCACACCCTTACACAATTAATTTTGCACTACTGACATTTTACTGAATATCTGAAGCAATTGTACAGTGTGGTGTAAAATTCTTTTCTCATTATCACTTATAGAGACCCAACGTAATCCATAGCACCTAACAATGGGAGACTATTTATAATTTATATCTGTCATTACTGGCACATTTAAAACACTAAAAATTGTGCAGAATGTGTTGCCTGCTAGAATGTACAATCCTTCAAAACTAGTTAGAACAGCCACATTATTTTATTTAAGAGATCATAATTTATGAATTAAGACAAAAAGCAGATATAGACATATATAAAAAGTGAAATTATGTATATATAATATATAGGGCAATATATTGTATACATAGAAACTTGCAACTCCTATTATTGCACAAAAGGGAATGTAAAAGCACTAAATGTATTGTGACGGACCACTTGGCAACCCGACTGGGCACCTCCGCCAACAGATGCTTCCTAGCTGACGCTGAGGACCGTAAGCACCGCACCGGACACCACAAGCACCGCAGACTCCACAACCGTTGTAGCTTAGCTGGGATCTCACCGTCTTCCTCCCACCCTGGACCAACCTTGGATATCCAGGACCGTGTGGGAAAGACCTCTCCTAGTTCAGAGAGCGTAGCAGGAACAGCTCTTACAAGAGCTAGTGATTAGAACCCAGGGGATTATAAGGAGTATAGCAATCCCCAGTTTGAATATAGACCAAGCTACGGATTAAGCAGGAACTCAATTTTAACCCCTTAAGGACAGATGACGGATATATTCCGTCATGATTCCCTTTTATTCCAGAACTTGTGTCCTTAAGGGGTTAATGGAGGCACACTGGCCTTTTATGCAAGTTTCCCAACAAGGGTGACACCCAGGTGGACCTTGTTGGGCACAGGGACACAAAAGGAATAAACCAATAAGAACAGTAATTAACTGTACGACACTCCCATAACACACACGCAATCCCTCCCCTCTACCTGTGAGATAATGGAGTCAAGCACTATACTAAACTCAATTATCTCCAAACACAAAAAACACATATTTCTAAAAAGTCCCTTAAGCACCCCAACACACAACATATCCCCGTAAATGTTAGTCCTGATCTGGGTGAACAACTTATCCAAAAATCACCCAGATCAGTTCAGGGGTTCGGGAATTTCCTGGAAGTCTTATTTTCTTATATGGTCCCATGCCCAAAACTGTTAGAATTAGTAGTGCTAACAGTCGGTCTCTCTGTCTGGAGTACAAAAGTACATACTTCACATGAACAGAGCCTTTTACAGTGCATTGGTCAAGGTCTATTGCAGGGCCCATAGTCCTGGGGCAAGAGGCTGGCCAGCAGGCCCCTCAAAGACGAGGTTACTTTCGTCACATGTATGTTAAAAATTCTTTCTCTTTGCCACTCAGCCCAATCAGTCTCACACAAGGACAAAATCAAATGAAAATTATCGAATTTCGACCATTATGGCAAATCTTATATTTGCTAAATCTAAATACGGTTGAAATTCAGTCAGTCTGGGTGAATCTGCAGTAATCGCCCAGATACATTTTGTGTCTAGATTTAAATTGGTGATTTTGCCTCCACTGTTCTATGTTATGCTTGATTAAAAAACAAACAAACAAAAAAACAGTATGATGGGAAAACCTCATGCCACAATAAACAGATATTTACAAAAAAAAAATGGTGATTTTGCATCTGAAGCATATACAAAGTATTGGATTCGGAATATTGACTTGCACCAATTTTAAACTGACTGGGGACTAAATGCATCCAGTAGAATGCACATTCGCAAATTATTGTTCACTTGCTGTTATGCAAGTGAGCAACAGTTATAAGTACTATTTGGCCAGGACAAGGCAAGGCAAAGGTTAATTATGTGGTGGCTGGTCTGTGCTTTCTACCCAACCACCACATTTAAAAAGTGTTAAATAGCATGAAAAAGCTGTGTGTATTCTCAGAAAAGTATAAATTTTTAATATTTTGCGGGTTATGGGAAAAAGGTGTACTTGCTGGTAGTGATGTACCAAACTGTTCGCCGGCGAATAGTTGCCGACGAACATAGCGTGTTCGCGTTCGCCACGGCGGGCGAACACATGCGCGGTTCGATACGCCCCCTATTCGTCATCATTGAGTAAACTTTGACCCTGTGCCTCACGGTCAGCAGACACATTCCAGCAAATTAGCAGCAAACCTTCCCTTCCAGACCCTCCCACCTCCTGTACAGCATCCATTTTAGATTCATTCTGAAGCTGCATTCTTAGATAGAGGAGGGAAAGTGTAGCTGCTGCTCATTTGATAGGGAAATTGATAGCTAGGCTAGGGTATTCAGTGTCCACTACAGTCCTGAAGGACTCATCTGATCTCTGCTGTAAGGACAGCACCCCAAAAAGCCATTTTTAGGGCTAGAACATCAGTCTGCTTTTTTTTTTTCTGTGTAATGTAATTGCAGTTGCCTGCCTGCCAGCTTCTGTGTCAGGCTCACAGTGGATACTGTGCCCACTTGCCCAGTGCCACCACTCATATCTGGTGTCACAATAGCTTAAGCTTGCATTTAAAAACAAACAAAATTTCACTGTAATAGATTGAATAGCAGTTAGTTGTCTGCCAGCTTCTGTGTCAGGCTCACAGTGGATACTGTGCCCACTTGCCCAGTGCCACCACTCATATCTGGTGTCACAATAGCTTAAGCTTGCATTTAAAAACAAAAAAAATGTTTTCACTGTAATAGATTGAATAGCAGTTAGTTGTCTGCCAGCTTCTGTGTCAGGCTCACAGTGGATACTGTGCCCACTTGCCCAGTGCCACCACTCATATCTGGTGTCACAATAGCTTAAGCTTGACGTTTAGAAAAAAAAAAACACTAATAGATTGAATAGCAGTTAGTTGTCTGCCAGCTTCTGTGTCAGGCTCACAATGGATACTGTGCCCACTTGCCCAGTGCCACCACTCATATCTGGTGTCACAATAGCTTAAGCTTGCATTTAAAAACAAAACATTTTTTTTTCACTATAATAGATTGAATAGCAGTTAGTTGTCTGCCAGCTTCTGTGTCAGGCTCACAGTGGATACTGTGCCCACTTGCCCAGTGCCACCACTCATATCTAGTGTCACAATAGCTTAACCCCTTAAGGACACATGACATGTCTGACATGTCATGATTCCCTTTTATTCCAGAAGTTTGGTCCTTAAGGGGTTAAGCTTGCATTTAAAAACAAAAAAAAGGGGGGGCGGGGCCGGACCGCCGAGCTGAACGGTCGCAGGCACGCAGAGCTCCTGCAACACCGCAGTAAAAACCAACTACAAACCATGCTTTTAAAATGAACAACAGATCTACAGCAACAAAGCCCAACACAGAGGGACGGCTGGCTCCACGAGCTACAGTCCCCTGGAGGAGAAATTAACGCCAAACTACTTGAGGCCTTCTCCGGCGGTGAGTGGGGCAGACGGCCGCTGCCCCACTATCCCGCAACACAGCACCCAACCTGGGGCACGAATCCGGAGGGTTCCGGCCCCGTTACCCCCCCCCCTATGGACCGGGGGGGTGATCCCGGTCCCCACCCTTGCGACCTGATTTTTTTTTGTTTCAACACAGCAGCAAGGCCGCCAATCCACCCAGACACCACTACTAAGATGGCGGAGGCCATGTGCGATGGCGCCAAGACCGGAGCCTTGACGGGCCACTAATTTGCAGCCGCAGAAACTAGAGGGGACAACCACCAAAGCACGGATACTACCCACAGCCGCCCGTTTGCAGGCACTACCGGACCTCACCAAGCCTCGAACTGACCCACAGAGGCCTCCCAGAGTACCCTTCCTTCAAGCCAAAGCCTGACAGCAAAGACCTACACTCACCCCGCGGAAAAGACAGGCGACACTTCAGGAAACCCGACCGTCCGACCGAGACCGGGGCTGGTGTCTCTGCCGCACACCTCTGCTGTAAAGCCAGCCAACCTTCCCCAGCCTGCCGTAAAAGAACCGCGGATGTTCCGCATACATTTTCCACCGACCTACACCCGCATGTTTTGGGGACTATACAAGCGAGAACCAACACCCGCACCGACAGAAACCAGGGCGCACCGTTAACAAAAATGGCACAGCTTTAATTACAGCCACCCGCCTGTCAGCACCCTCAGACCTTAATCAGCAAATCACCTCCACCGTGATTAGACTCAGAAAGACCTCCCGCGGGGTCCCGGTGCCTCCTCCCTCCTCCGGGCAGGGTAACAAGACCCACAAATACATCGGCTGCCCGCAACCATTACCGCACCACGGGGTTTACCGACACTTGGAGAGGCAGAAGAGCACTCACTTCAACCCCTGCTACAGTGGAGATCCCCACAGGCGGTAAGCACACAGCAGTGACTTCATCAAGCGACTAGCAGCAACCCGAATACACTCCAGCACAGCAAGTCTGTAGTGGCGGCTGGGGGGGCTATCTTTCATTTGTCTTCAGAGGGACTTTCTATTACTGAGACTGACCTGCCTATCTAACCACCCAAAACCCTGTGCCTTTATCGTTCAGGAGCTCTGCTCCCCGGTGGTATACCGTATCCTCAAGCTTGCTTTAAAATCGTTTTCTAAAGCTGAATGTTCATACTGTCAGTATAATCAGCCTGTTTTTGTTTTGTTTTTTTCTATCTGCCATTCACTGTATTCTTAAAAGCATTATTGATCTTTATCTAACTATGTGTATACGTGTAGAATACGAATGAGCATACTTCACAGCTTGTTAATATGACTTAGTTACTGACCAACTCATAACCAACTGACAGACCCAGTACTAGCATTGGTATAACTTAAAACTGAAAAACGCTTGGTTTAACGTGTTTACTCTTAATATAAAATATAAAATGTGCAGTATTCTTCAAATGCCATGAAAATGTACAAACTGTAACTATCTTAATAGCCGGTATATGCTGTTGTGGCACACCGGGCATGTTCTGTAATTCCCTGCACGCAATAAAGAATTTAAAAAAAAAAAAAAAAATTTCACTGTAATAGATTGAATAGCAGTTAGTTGTCTGCAAGCATCTGGGTGTCACACCTTCAGCGTGTACTCTGTCAACCTCTGCAAGTGCTCTTGCCACTCATATCTGGTGTCACAATAGCGTGCCTTTAAAAAGCAAAAAAGTTTTTCATTGTAAGCCAATAGCAGTCAGTGTCCTTCAAGCGGGTGTCAGGCCTTCAGCGTGCACTTTGCCACTCATATCTGGTGTCACAATAGCGTGCCTTTAAAAAGCAAAAAAGTTTTTCACTGTAAGCTAATAGCAGTCAGTGTACTTCAAGTGGGTGTCAGGCCTTCAGCGTGTTCTCTGCCAACCTCTGCAAGTGCACTTTGCCACTCATATCTGGTGTCACAATAGAGTGCCTTTAAAACAAAAAAACGTTTTTCACTGTAAGCTAATAGCAGTTAGTTGTCTGCAAGCGTCTGGGTGTCAGGCCTTCAGTGTGTACTCTGCCAACCTCTGCAAGTACACTTTGCCACTCATATCTGGTGTCACAATAGCGTGCCTTTAAAAAGCAAAAAAGTTTTTCACTGTAAGCTAATAGCAGTCAGTGTACTTCAAGTGGGTGTCAGGCCTTCAGCGTGTACTCTGCCAACCTCTGCAAGTGCACTTTGCCACATATATCTGGTGTCACTATAGCGTGCCTTTAAAAAGCAAAAATGTTTTTCACTGTAAGCTAATAGCAGTCAGTGTCCTTCAAGTGGGTGTCAGGACTTCAGCGTGTACTCTGCCAACCTCTGCCAGTGCACATTGCCACTCATATCTGGTGTCACAATAGCGTGCATTTAAAAACAAAAAAACTTTTTTCACTGTTATAGATTGAATAGCAGTTAGTTGTCTGCAACCGTCTGTGTGTCAGGCTCACAGTGGATACTGTGCCCACTTGCCTAGTGCCACCACTCATATCTGGTGTCACAATAGCTTACATTTAAAAACAAAAAAAAGTTTTTCACTGTAATAGATTAATTAGCAGTTAGTTGTCTGCAAGTGTCTGTGTGTCAGGCCAACAGCGTGTACTCTGCCAGTGTGCACATTGCCACTCATATCTGGTGTCACAATAGCGTGCATTTAAAAACAAAAAAACTTTTTTCACTGTTATAGATTGAATAGCAGTTAGTTGTCTGCAAGCGTCTGTATGTCAGGCTCACAGTGGATACTGTGCCCACTTGCCCAGTGCCACCACTCATATCTTGTGTCACAATAGCATGCATTTAAAAACAAAAAACTTTTTTCACTGTTATAGATTGAATAGCAGTTAGTTGTCTGCAAGCGTCTGTGTGTCAGGCCAACTGCGTGTACTCTGCCAACCTCTGCCAGTTCACATTGCCACTCATATCTGGTGTCACAATAGCGTGCATTTAAAACCAAAAACCTTTTTTCACTGTTATAGATTGAATACCAGTTACATGTCTTCAAGCGGGTGTGTCAGGCCAACAGCGTGTTCTCTGCCAACCTCCTCCAGTGCACATTGCCACTCATATCTGGTGTCACAATAGCGTGCACTTAAAAAAAAAAAATGTTTTCACTGTTATAGATTGAATAGCATATTCTTGTCTTCAAGCGGATGTGTCAGGCCAACAGCGTGTACTCTGCCAACCTCTGCCAGTGCACATTGCCACTCATATCTGGTGTCACAATAGCGTGCATTTAAAAACGAAAAAACTTTTTTCACTGTTATAGATTGAATAGCATATTCTTGTCTTCAAGCGGGTGTGTCAGGCCAACAGCGTGTACTCTGCCAACCTCTGCCAGTGCACAGTGCCACTCAGGGGCCGTTGTGGTCGTGGTGCTGTGTTTCCCTTTGGCCCTAGAATAATGCCCAGTTTTCAGAGGCCACGTACCCTGAACTTGAAAAGTTCTGAGGACATAGTTGACTGGCTAACACAGGACACCCAATCTTCTACAGCTTCCGCTCGGAACCTTGATGCACCATCCTCCTCCAGCTTAGCTTCGGGCACCTCTCAAGAAACAACTCACTCGCCTGCTGCCACCACCAACACTAGCACCACAGCCGCTTCACTTGGTATGTCAGAGGAGTTATTTACACATCCATTTAAGAAATGAGTGATGCGCAACCATTATTGCCAGAGGATGTAGATAACAGGGATATGTCTCAGGCAGGCAGCGGTGTGATGATGATGATGTTGTACCCGCTGCTGCTTCCTTTGCTGAGTTGTCAGATACAAGTGAAGCAATTGATGATGACGATGCGTCCATGGATGTCACGTGGGTGCCCGCTCAGCAAGAAGAAGAACAGGGCGAAAGTTCAGATTGGGAGACAGAGAGGAGGAGGAGATGAGTTGGAAGCAGGGGGAGGTCGTCGCAAGAAGCTAGTGGCACAGTCAGACAGCATGCATCAGCTCCCGGGATCAGCCCGACAGCACGCCAATCAACGCATGCTGTGTCCACCACCAGAATGCCGTCATTGCAGAGCTCAGCAGTGTGGCATTTTTTTGTGTATCTGCCTCTGACAACAACGATGCCATTTGCAACCTGTGCCAAAAGAAACTGAGTCGTGGGAAGTCCAACACCCACCTAGGTACAACTGCTTTGCTTAGGCACATGATCGCACATCACAAACGCCTATGGGATCAACACATGAGTACAAGCAGCACACAAACTCAAAGCCGCCATCCTCCTCCTGGTCCAGCATCTTCAGCCACGTCAACCACTGCTGTCCTCCTTGCCCCCTCTCAACCATCCGCCACTCCGTCTCTCACCTTGAGCAGTTCCCGCTCATCTGCCCACAGTCAGGTGTCTGTCAAGGACAGAAAGTCACCCCCTTGCCCAGCGTCTGACAGCTGGCTTGTCTGAACTATTAGCCCGCCAGCTTTTACCATACAAGCTGGTGAAGTCTGAGGCGTTCCAAAAATTTGTGGCTATTGGGATATCGCAGTGGAAGGTACCCGGACTAAATTTCTTTGCACAAAAGGCAATCCCCAACCTGTACTTGATTGTGCAAAAGGAAGTAATGGCATGTCTGGCACACAGTGTTGGGGCAAGGGTCCATCTGACCACTGATACCTGGTCTGCAAAGCATGGTCAGGGCAGGTTGCAACAATACCTAATTTTTCAGGCATGTGTAAATGCCTAATTTTTCGGCCCTCTGGTGCTGCACTGTGGCTTCAAAAACCAAACCAAAAAAAAAAAGGCACATGAGAGGGATTAAACTGATAGGAGTGGTTTGTTAAGTAGTACTATTCCTATCTGGTGGCACATTCGATTGCACGCGCAGTGCCCCAAATTTGAAGTAGGAGGACCGACCAAGCATCTTTTTCCATCTCCCGGTTCCTAAAATCGATGCCATATACACGTCCCCTGATAGGGCGCCAGCTCGTTATTCTATTGGGCGCCAGCTCATTATTCTCTTTTTCACTTCACTAGGGACACTTTACTGCACTATGGGCACTTAGACCCACTCTTTGTCTTGCACAGTGTTATTCCTAGCCAGCATCTGTGATGGGAAATCAGGCAGTCATCTAAATCAGTGTTCCCCAACCCCCGGGCCGCGGACCGGTACCGGTCCGTGGATCAAACGGTACCGGGCCGCCCAGGGGTGTGCGAGCCTGCCGGCTAATGCAGGGCTGGCATTGCCCAAGTGCCAGCCCTGCAATGTGCCTGCGGACCGGAGGGGAGATCAGAGATCTCCCTCCCCGGTCTGCAGGCACATTGCTGACAGCCGGCAGGGGAGGGAGTGAGAGAGGACCCGGGAGCTCTTACCTGCAGCTCCTCCGGGTCCTCCTCTCGCGAGATTTGGAGCGTTGCCGCGGTAACCACGGCAACGCTCCAAATCTCGCGAGAGTGAACTCTAGCCCTGTAACTGGGCTAGAGTTCATCTCACCACCACTGGGACCACCAGGGAATCCCCACCGGACCACCAGGGACTAAGAAATGTCCCCCCTCCTCCCAGTAAAGGTAAGAAGGGAGGGGGGACATCAATATATTATTTTTAATTAAATAAATTTAAAAAAGCCTCCCTACCCTCCTTACTCCCCATACACACACTGCCCCCATACACACACTGCCCCATACACACACTACACACACAGCCCTACACACACTGCCCCACAAACACTGCCCCATACACACACTACACACACAGCCCTACAAACACTGCCCCACAAACACTGCCCCATACACACACTACACACACAGCCCCACAAACACTGCCCCATACACACACTACACACACAGCCCTACACACACTGCCCCACAAACACTGCCCCATACACACACTACACACACAGCCCTACACACACTGCCCCACAAACACTGCCCCATACACACACTACACACACAGCCCCACAAACACTGCCCCATACACACACACTACACACACAGCCCCACAAACACTGCCCCATACACACACTACACACACTGCCCCCATACACACACTACACACACTGCCCCCAAACACTGCCCCATACACACACTACACACACTGCCCCCATACACACACTGCCCCCAAACACTGCCCCATACACACACTGCAAACACTGCCCCACAAACACTGCCCCATACACACACTACACACACTGCCCCCAAACACTGCCCCATACACACACTACACACACTGCCCCGCAAACACTGCCCCCCATACACACATCGCCCCAAACACACACACACTGCAACTCTCACACACACTGCCACCCTCACATACACACTGCACCGCTCACACACACATACACACAATTTTGAGTCTATGTCTTTATGTGACTGTGTTTGTGATTTTCTGACTATGTATGTGTCTGCGTGTTTTTTTAATATATGTGACTGGTTTTTTTTTTTGTCTTATTAAATCAAAACAAGCAGGCCACGGAAAAATTATCAAATGTTTACCGGTCCGCGGCGATAAAAAGGTTGGGGAGCACTGATCTAAATGTTTAGATTGAGCTGTAGCTTAGAACACCCTTGAAGGTGTTTAAGGAGATTAGGGCTAGTTTAGAGGATTCTTCTTAGACCTCTCTGAGTCTTTATAGCCCTTCTACCTATCCAGCATTTCTGGAAACTAGCTAAGAGAAAGGGTGGCTGTGTGTCTGTGATACATTTAACTTTATATCACCTTATTGACACGTTATCACTCCGGTCTCCATACTCTCTGCCTATACCCGTCTATTTAGATGGAATTTCCTTGCCCCTGCCAATATTATATAATAGGTAATAGTATTACCATTATTACACAATTAGGTCTCTGAGGACAGGTGTCAATCCATATCTGCCAAGTGACCCTATGTAGGGGGAACAGTCTCTATTCTGCTCTGTGTCAGTGTGTATCAGGGGCTCTGAGGACAGGTGTCAATCCATATCTGCCAAGTGACCCTATGTAGGGGGAACAGTCTCTATTCTGCTCTGTGTCAGTGTGTATCATGGTCTCTGAGGACAGGTGTCAATCCATATCTGCCAAGTGACCCTATGTAGGGGGAACAGTCCCTATTCTGCTCTGTGTCAGTGTGTATCAGGGATCCTTAGGGCAGGTGTCAATCCATATCTGCCAAGTGACCCTATGTAGGGGGAACAGTCTCTATTCTGCTCTGTGTCAGTGTGTATCATGGTCTCTGAGGACAGGTGTCAATCCATATCTGCCAAGTGACCCTATGTAGGGGGAACAGTCTCTATTCTGCTCTGTGTCAGTATGTATCATGGTCTCTGAGGACAGGTGTCAATCCAAATCTGCCAAGTGACCCTATGTAGGGGGAACAGTCTCTATTCTGCTCTGTGTCAGTGTGTATCAGGGGCTCTGAGGACAGGTGTCAATCCATATCTGCCAAGTGACCCTATGTAGGGGGAACAGTCCCTATTCTGCTCTGTGTCAGTGTGTATCAGGGGTTTTGAGGACAGGTGTCAATCCATATCTGCCAAGTGACCCTATGTAGGGGGGACAGTCTCTATTCTGCTCTGTGTCAGTGTGTATCATGGTCTCTGTGGACGGGGAACAGTCTCTATTCTGCTCTGTGTCAGTGTGTATCAGGGGTTTTGAGGACAGGTGTCAATCCATATCTGCCAAGTGACCCTATGTAGGGGGAACAGTCTCTATTCTGCTCTGTGTCAGTGTGTATCAGGGGCTCTGAGGACAGGTGTCAATCCATATCTGCCAAGTGACCCTATGTAGGGGGAACAGTCTCTATTCTGCTCTGTGTCAGTGTGTATCATGGTCTCTGAGGACAGGTGTCAATCCATATCTGCCAAGTGACCCTATGTAGGGGGAACAGTCTCTATTCTGCTCTGTGTCAGTATGTATCATGGTCTCTGAGGACAGGTGTCAATCCAAATCTGCCAAGTGACCCTATGTAGGGGGAACAGTCTCTATTCTGCTCTGTGTCAGTGTGTATCAGGGGCTCTGAGGACAGGTGTCATACCATATCTGCCAAGTGACCCTATGTAGGGGGAACAGTCCCTATTCTGCTCTGTGTCAGTGTGTATCAGGGGTTTTGAGGACAGGTGTCAATCCATATCTGCCAAGTGACCCTATGTAGGGGGGACAGTCTCTATTCTGCTCTGTGTCAGTGTGTATCATGGTCTCTGTGGACGGGGAACAGTCTCTATTCTGCTCTGTGTCAGTGTGTATCAGGGGTTTTGAGGACAGGTGTCAATCCATATCTGCCAAGTGACCCTATGTAGGGGGGACAGTCTCTATTCTGCTCTGTGTCAGTGTGTATCATGGTCTCTGAGGACAGGTGTCAATCCATACCTGCCAAGTGACCCTATGTAGGGTGAACAGTCCCTATTCTGCTCTGTGTCAGTGTGTATCAGGGTCTCTGAGGACAGGTGTCAATCCATATGTCAAGGTGTCAATATGTCATATGTCAGGTGTCAATCCATATCCATTGTGATTTAGGAATGTTAGGTGATTTATGCCCTTTATGGATTAAAACCAGACTCTGCATCAACTGTGTAATTTTCCATGGGAGTTTTGCCATGAATCCCCCTCCGGCATGCCACAGTCCAGGTGTTAGTCCCCTTGAAACAACTTTTCCATCCCTTTTATGGCCAGAAAGAGTCCCTGTGGGTTTTAAAATTCGCCTGCCCATTGAAGTCAATGGCGGTTCGCCCGGTTCGCGAACGTTTGCGGAAGTTCCCGTTCGCCGTTCGCAAACCGAAAATTTAGTGTTCGCGACATCACTACTTGCTGGCAAAAATAAAAATTGGCGTATTTTTTTCATGACAATATTGTACCAATTGTAGTGAAAAGTATTGAGTATTGAGCGATTATCACGTGCATCCTTTGGTTTACTGTCTAAATAACATCAATGAATAATTAATACAAAGATAGCCTTTCTTAAAAATGATAAGTGGGGGAAAGGGGGAATTATCAAACCCATTGAAATCTGTAGTACCTTTGCCAGGTATTATTGTTTGTTATAAAATCAAAGAAATTTGTACAATGATCAAACATACTCATGTAATTATAGAGTTATCTATCTAATATATCATATTGCGGGGGGGTGGGGCCTGACTGCGAACCAAGATGGACGCTTAACTTTGTTCTCCTCAAACCACCTAGTGTTAATTGGCATAAATCTAACCCAATCATGCTGAATACCTACAGAGCTTCGGGCTCCCAGAGGGCCACGGATCACAAAAAAGGATCGCTTACCCCCTCGCTTCTGCGCTATCGCTCTACTCCGCTGGACCTGGCCTCCCAGCCTCTGTCGGAGGGGGCCTCTGACGGCACCGGAGCCAACTCACCAACCTTCTCACCAGTGGAACACTCTCCTACCTCGGAAGATAGGGACTGGGGTCAGATGCTTTTAGCCCTACCTACACGGGCAGACCTGGTGGCGGTAGATACCACCTTGCAGTTCTCGATCCAGGCAGATATACAGGCGCTGCGGGACGATATCCAAGGCCTCAACTACCCCATGGGTCATGTAGAGACACCTGCAACCAACTCAGGGCGGCCACCTATCAAGTTAGCGAGGACATGGGGCATCATACTGACTACCTACGGGGCCTGGCGCTGCACGTCAAGGATTTAGACAATAAAGGACGGTGGAATAATCTGCGGCTGCGGGGCCTCCCTGAGATCGATGACCTGGCTCACCTGCAATCCATCCTTCAGGAAATTTTCAACAGCCTGCTACACAGGGACACCACCTCACTCATAATATTCATCCGGGCCCACCGCGCTCTCAGCCCAAGGGGACCCCCTGAAGCACCACCACGGGATGTGGTATGTTGCTTGGAGGCATTCCAGGTCAAGTAATCCATACTGTGGGCCGCGAGGAAGGCCAAAACGCTTAGGTACAAGCAGGGCAACCTCCAGCTGTACCTGGACCTGTCCCAGGCCACGCTACACTATAGACGAATACACTGGCCTCTGACCCGCACCCAGCAGCCTAAAGACGTCAGGTACCAGTGGCTGTTGCCAACAGGCCTGTCAGTGAACACCCAGGAGGGTCCGGTGGTGGTTCGCACCCAGGCAGACTACTTGAATCTGGTATTGGTAATCGCGCTGCCCCCATTGCATCTTCGCTGGCCAGACCCGATCGAATTTTACCTGCCTGATCCAGCGAGACCACCAGCCTTAACTCAGAGAGAGCGGAGGCCACGCATCGCGACTACCCAAGCTGCTGTACCGGCATCTTAATGGGACATGTGGGTAGTCTCTGCACATCTGCCCTGGCCGACTGATTGATACTGGCTGTCCTGCTCCTGCATGCCACTAGGTAGCGCTGGATCCATCCCCTGACTCACTTTTACTTTCTCCACCCCTCCTTTCCCCCCTCTTCCCCTTACTCTCTCCCCACCTCTTCCCCTTCCTCTCCCCTCTCTCCTCCCTCCCCTATCCCTCCTTTTCCCTGTTTCCTCCCCCCTCCTTCCCTCCTTTCTTTCCCCCCTCTCCTTCCTTCCTTCCCCCCTCTCTCTCTCCCCCTTCCCATCCCCCTTTTCCCCCTTCCTCCTTCTACTCATCTCTCCCCATCTCTCCTTTCCCCTCTCCCCCCTCCCTCTCACCTCCTTCCCCCCTCCTCTCCTTCCTCCCCTTAACTCTTCCTCTCCTCTTCCCTCTCCCCCCTCCTCTCCCCCCACCCCTTGTGACTTCACACTACGCTAGGGCAGACTTCCACCCTTGCTTATATTTGATCTACTTTTCACTCACGGCCCACTTACACCTTTTTGTCCCAGGACTTTGACGTCTGTTGGCTCTATGGTTTATTTTGTACTGCAGCACTCAAAGACACCCTCTATCTCACAATAAAGCCAGTGGATCTGACCAACCTTATCTGGCATTAGCACCTTTCAAGTGCCCCATTGCCTACATGCAGAAGAGGAGTTGACGAAAATTCATGAATTTTTTTTTTCTTCTTTCTCTCTCCCCCACTGCATTCAAAGCATTCCGTGACTTTCTATTTGGCTGACAGTCTAACTGACTCTACCTCATTAATCTACGTTGGTCTGGGATCATGAGACCACTATTTTTAGTTACTATATAGTAATTATTATTTTATTATTTCTATAACGCCTGCAAAATTCTGTAGCGCTGTTTGTGACAAGACCAATCTCGCCACATTGCATTGAAGAAGCCTGGTTGCCTCTGGACTATGGCCCCATGTTAAAAAGCTTGATTTTCCCCTGCAAAGACTTGAAAGCCGGGTCCTTCGGTACTTGCCCTATTTGAATATTGATACCCCAGATAGCTATGCCATGGAGCCCATTCGTATAATGAAAGACTATGTGAAAGACTTTGGCTCCATGGCAATTGAACTGTATGTATGAGATCTGAGCGCCATTCAGTAATAATGTATGCTCAGATCTAAGCTATTTGGGGATATGTTGAATGTACATGTTTTATGCAATGGCTGCAGTTATATATTTGTTATGTATTTTATTGTCTTTTGCTGCCATGTGTTCAATGGAGTTTTGCCTCTGTCCTTGGAGATAATTGGATTACTTCCCAAATTATCTCCAGGATAGAAGACTCTGTGGAACTGGTTTTGGGCAGAAAAGCCATGCTTCATTTGGTCACAAAGGACTATGATCTATCTTTTGAACCACTGGACCAATTTGAATGATTTTGACATATGTTCGTATTTGGAGTATGCTGATTCTGAAAATGTAATGTGACGCATACTTCTAAAGTTATGAATAATGTGGAAAAACTGTATTTCTCTGCTTGTGATAATTACATTACCCATTGTGTAAGGTAATTGTATCACAGGCAGAGGGGAGGATTTTGTGTGGGAGTGTCTCAATGTATTGTACATGTTTATTGGTTGTTTTCCAAAACCTGTGGGTGGTACTAATGTGTATATAAGAACAATAAACCCACAGCTCTGGCTGTTCACTGCTTGACCCTCAACACGGAGCTTTGTCTCGTTCTTGGGGGGATTTACTGCATGCTGTTAGAGACTGATTGCCAGGAGTGTAAGCCGCTTGGGTGTTTTTCCTGTTCAGCTGCTAGCAGCTATTCGTGAGGTTCCAGTTCGGAGTTTGGAGTGCTACTTGGTATCCTGTTCGGGAGTTTGGGGTTCTGCAGTAGCTGTGCCTGTGTCTCTGGAAGGGGAAGATCTACTAAACGGCGGTTTAACCCTTTTATGCCTGGGGTTGCCGTTACACTGTTTAATAGTTTATGTTGAATGGCATTCTTCAGGTTCGCCTGATCTTATATACCGAGGTGGAAACAGTGGAGAATTCAGAATACATCTCGACTTTTCCACAGTTTTCTGGTCCATTGTCGACCTCATTTCCCCTGTATTGGGCTTAGGTGACAGCTATCGAGCAGACGTGTTTCCTCTCACCCAGCTGGCCTGGGCCGGAGGCCTGATCTTCTCAGTCACTCTTGCCAGCATAATCACTACACCCACACAGCAGACCCACATTCCACCACCTTACCGCTGTCCTGCCTAGACGGCGGCTTAGTTAACTAACCTGTTCTGTTAGTTCATAAATACTGGTGGGAGTTCAGCTAACACTAACCTGCTGCTTTTGCACGTAGCTTGCTAGACCGGGATAGGGAGGTGTCTGGTGACTCGGGACCTTATAGGGCAGTCAGGTTCAAAGTCCGTCCCGAGAGCCAATTGCGGCCCGCGTTCCGGTTTAATACGGCCCCACAGGTAATGTGTTAAATCTATATATTGTGGCCCCAAATGAATCCCGGAGCGCCACTGAGGACGTGCAGTCCCACAGCATTCAAAGATCCAGAGATTCTCTGGATCTTTTAACTCCGCAGGACTACACAAGGTAGGAACTAATTTAAAACAGGGGATTTTTAAAAAAAAAAATTTAAGGAAAAAGTTTCCAACTCATATTGTCCTTCTTTAATTAAAAAAAGGACTCCTGCAGGGAGGGTGCAGATTTTTTTTTTGTGTGTGTTTTTTTTTTTTTTTTATGCTGAAGGAAGGTCACTGATCAGGGTAGAAGGTGTGAGCGGTTAGTTAATTGCCCACTGATTTTTTTTCCTTTCATTTTTGGATAAAACAATGAAAAAGATTACATTCACTCATTCAAAATGATAGTTCTATCACTTCCCTTTTTTTTTTTTTTTTTTTTATCCAGATACACAATCATTTTTATGAACTCAGAATTTGGCCAAGCTCAACAGCGGCATGATCTAAATTCTGCCAACTGCAAATATTTTTTTCTGAAGTGTTTATGAAGAAATAAAAAAAAAAAAAAAAATCTTTATTTTTGCAGTGCATGAAATAACAATTATGGTGATGTGGCCAAGATAGCGTATACAATTAAGATTTTTGGCATGTGATGAAATTGCACTCTAAACAAATCAATTTCACAAGCACAAACATTTTACTGAGCATGAAGTGTGGACAGTAGTTCGTAACTTTACAGTGGGGAGGGAGACCTATATAGCCTGAGTGTGTCAAGAGACTCCATGTTGATTATGTGGCTTCCTATGTTATACAATGGGTGCCAGTATGGAGTGTACTCTGTGCAATATGCAGTGATTGTGCTGTGCGTATTAAAAGGTGTCAGTTTGCACAAAGACGGTGATGTCAAGTGGGTTAAACAAGCTGTACACAGAGATTAAAGATGCCCCTAACCAAGGGGAATGCGGGGAAGGGGGGTTAGATTAGCAGCACGCCAATGCGTACCTTCTACTGGGGCATCTAAAGTGATGACTAAGGTGTGTGGACTGCGTCCCCATAGTATCATATGATGTTCTTTGTCCGGAGGACCTGGTACTAGGTAGCTTAATAACAACAAAACCTGTGCATATAACAGAAATTCAATAAAATTAAGAATAAACTAGGCTTTATTATGGGAAGGTAGGGTAAAGCCTCCAGGCCCTGGTGGACCTAGGTAAGAGAAAGGTGATGGCAGTTGCCCAATTAGTCAGGTCATGTGGGTGGTCAAAGTGCCAGCTCTTTGTGTAAATGTCAGTGGCCAGATCTCAGGTTACTCCATGGGCTTGAGCAGGTTGCGTTGGGGTGGATGTTGTGAGGCCCATAGTGGTCAGCAGTGCAGGTGCCTTGTCTTTAGATCGAAGTGTGTGAACAGTCCCATTCCATATTACTTGAAGGATGCCTGAGGGTCCCCAGCAGTAAGAGATTCCTGCGGTTCGTAGTTGGGATGTGAAAGGCGCCATGTACCTGCACCATTGCAGGGTTGCCCTGAATAGGTCTTGGTAGAATAATAATGGAGTGCTGAAATTGTATGGGTGTTTTGTCACGCAAGGCCGACATGCGGTTTCCGTCAGCAAAGAAGGTGCATTTTAGGATTATGTCTGGTGGAGTGAAGGTGGTAGTTTTGGAACTCCCTCCGACTCTGTAAACCCCATCAAGTGACATCTTCTTGGCTATTGCAGGTGGTAAAATAGAGGCCAGTAGCCTCCAGGTGTAGTGAGGCAGTTAGTTCGAGGTGAAGGTCTTGGGTATGCCGCGGACTTTTATGTGATTGGGCAGGTGGCGGTCTTCCAGTGTAGTTATTTGCATGAGTATGGAGTGCTGGTTAGCTTGAAGCTGGAGGACCGGGTTGCTGAGCATGGCAACATGAAGGTAGGCCACAGACTTGCGTTTCCACGGGAGTCGTCTGGTCGGGTACCGGAAAGGCATCAATCGGATCAGGAAATCACAGTGGGTGTGATGGGGGAGTATTCAACTGCGGCTTGCTTTGTCTGGTTAGATTATTGGGAGCCGACAGACATGGCGTCCGTCTCGTCCCGCTAGCAAGCTTCGCCCCGAAGAAATTACAATTTTAACCCTGCCCGTGTTATTTAGATAATCAAAAATGCATCCAGACACATGGTGTCTCATATCTGGTGGCTACGTCCAACTGTATATGTATATTGGACTGAAATAATAGGCTATTACAGGAGGTGTTTAAAATAGATAGTCCTTTGACCCCTCAAATTGCTTTATTTCAACTTGTCTCTCAACTCATAAACAAGACAAGATATTGATAAAACATATAGTGATAGTGGCCTGCCCCTATAGTATTAGGAATACAAATATATGTTCTTAATACTATGGTGTCATAGTGTATATTTAGATTCAGACCCCTCCCTCACTGCTGCAACCATCTCCTCTAGCAATGTCATCTTGGAAACCTAAATTTCACGATGATGGTCCAGTTCAATGATACGGATAGAGGAGCGTTGTGGATGAGATGCTCATTCATTTCAGTGCTGCCCTATTAACTAAATTTGATGTAGTTCGGGGTCCTCGTAGATGTATAATATCACATGACTAAGTCATTATAGTTGCCTCATTGTTGTCGCCTCTAGTGACTGTCAGGCTGTCAGGAATTTCTTGTTGTTCCTGTTTATTGTCATTGATCCATGTTATTGGCATAATTTATTTTCATTATTTAAAGGGACACTCTAGGCACCCAGACCACTTCTGCTCATTGGAGTGGTCTGGGTGCCAACTCCCACTACCCTTAACCCTGCAGCTGTAATTATTGCAGGTTTTTATAAACTGCAATAATTACATTGCAGGGTTAACTCCACCTCTAGTGGCTGTCTACTAGACAGCCACTACAGGTCACTTCCTGGGTTCTAGCACCTGTGCTAGAGCGTCGCTGGACGTCCTCATGCTGTGTGAGGACCTCCAGCGTCGCTCAAAACCCCATAGGAAAGCATTGAAATGATTTTTCAATGCTTTCCTATGGGGAGACGTAATGTGCATGCGCGGCATTTCCGCGCATGCGCATTACGTCTCCTCGGCCGGTGGGCGAGATCAGTCTCGCCCACCGGCCGACGCAATCACTGGGAGGAGCGTCGCGGAGGCGGAGACAGCGGCGAGGGACATCGCCGCTGTCCCAGGTAAGTGACTGAAGGGGTTTTCACCCCTTCAGTAACCGGGGATTGGGGGGTGGGAGGGAGAGGGACCCTCCAGTGCCAGAAAAACGGATCGTTTTTCTGGCACTGGAGTTTCCCTTTAATGTGGTCCAGCCTCACATCAGTTCTTATTGATATTAAGTTTCTTCTCCCGCATTCTATTTTATTATATCTGTCTTGTTAATACTGATTGGAACTTACATAAACACTGTAAAATTTGTATATTTCATATATTTTGTGTGCTGTGCTGTGTTGTGTCTTGTGGGTGTAATGTGTCATAAAAACTAATAAAAATGTATTTAAAATATGTTCTTTCCATGATCAACATCTTGTGGGTAGGTAATACATTCAATTAATTATTATAGAAATTATGCTATAAACTACAGACATAGATCTGCAAAGTTTGAAATATATGAACTATCTTGTATTTAGGATTTCTATGCCTCACTGGGAACTGCAAAACTGTTAACATTCTGGAATTTAAGTTATTCTGCTAATATATTGCATTTCTTCTAAACTGCTTTATAATGATGTCAACATTGTCTTTGAGAATTTGATATACTAGTTGCTATAAAAAACAGTGTAACACATAAATTGACTTAAATTACAGTTTAGAAATGAAGTTAGTAATATACTAACATGATTTGTTGTTAGATAAATGTCTATACTGTATTAATATTTAACCACTTCACATGAAGTAAAGTATAGACAAAAATTACACCACAATTTTCAAATCAATGTGCTGTAATTAAAGGATCACTATAGGGTCAGGAACACAAACATGTATCCCTGACCCTATAGTGTTAAAACCACCATCTAGCCCCCCTGGGCCCCATCATGCCTCTATAAATATAGCAAAATCTTACTGTATTCAAGCCAGAAGCTGTAACTCTGTATGCTGTATGCAGAAAAACAAGCAGTGTGCTGACATCATCAGACGTGGTAGCCTGATCCAATGACAATGCTTCCCCATAGGATTGGCTGAGACTGACAAAGAGGCAGATCAGGGGCAGATCCACAGCCAGCTATAGGGGACCATGTGATTGCTCTTTGAGAGCGATCACATGGCCCCCAGTGGCCTGATTTGCCGTGGGAGGGCTGTCCTCCCAAAGAGGATCGTGGGAGGTATAAAAAAAATATTTAAACATGTTAAAATAAATTAAATGTATTTATATATATATATATATATATATATATCTTATATTTATGTAAGTCATACGCAGTGTATTTTAATGTTAATATAAGTACATATATTAGTATTAAAATACACTTAGAATGAAGTTACATATATATGCTCCACTACTACTACTCCAAGGGCACCCACTCACCACAGCTAAATTAATTTCTTTAAGAGACCTGGCTGCGTGTGAACTCACAAGGGGCTTCAGTTTTTGTTTGCATTCTTCTGCTTTCTGACCCCTTGCCTGGATTAACCTCTTAAGGACACAGCTTCAGAAGCTGGACATACCCTTAAGGACACAAGCAATTTTTGCATTTTTTGCCGTTTGTGTTCAAATGCAATTTGCATCTCTCTCATTTATTGTACCAACACATATTATATACCGTTTTTTAAACAACAAAAGGGCTTTAATTTGACGTGACATATACATATATAAATTCTAATTTATTACCAAAAAAATGCAAAATAATATGGAAAAAAACAAAAAATGCTTTTTTTCTTTAAGTTATGGCAATAATAATGTGTGTATAATATGTCCAGCTTAGGAAAAGTAATTCAAAATAAATTCATTTATGTGTCTTGATTTGCAAAATACGTAATATGTGTAGGATTTCAGTTTATTTTGAAGGTTACAAGTCACAAACTACAAGGTCTAAAATAAAATTTCAATGTGAAACAATTTTAGAAGTTGGTATGTTTGTCTTGGAAGTTTACTACCCATTACAGGAAGCAAAATTGCCACACAAAAGTATATATTTATATAAAGTAGACATCACAGGCTATTTACCTAAGGTTAGTTTGATACTTTTTGCGTAGCCATTTCACCGCCAATATCTGCTAAATATTGGAGTAAAATTTTATTTTTTATCTATTTTTGGCATATACACATATTACAAGGTTTTTGTAATGTGTATTTCGTAAACTTAGTGTGTGCTATCTCTGTACAGAACCCCATATTGTGTGCAGCTACATCTGCTGAGTAAAACGATACCCCCATTGTATACCCTTGCCCCTATTCTGTGAAGCTACAAGGCCATATAGGAGACCATGCTATTTCAGTTTCTATAGTTGGAATTTTCATAGATGGTCATATGTCTGATTTTGTGGCATTATAGCCATTTGACTGTTCAAATAACCCCACAAAGGCCTTCCATTTGAGAAAGCAGACACTCCAGGGTATGTTATTAGGCATATATTATACCTTAACTTGCCACCATTTTTTCACCAATTTATTTCAAATTTTGTTGTGAGAATTTTTTTTCTTTTTTTTTTTGCATACATGTTGCATTTTTGCTGGGTATTTCTTACATTTGATAAGTGCCACTGTCATAAATCCCCCTAAGTATGCTCAGTTACCTCTTCTGAGTAAAAAAAAAATAAGCCCAATGTATGACCTAGACACTATTTTGTGAAGTTACAGTGCTGTGAAAGAGACGTGACAAGTTCAGGTTTTTAAGTGTGAATTTACATGGAGAGTTTTAATGGGTCCGTATTCTATTTTTAAATATGTTAGCAGGCTGCTTTTTCCAACTACCCCAAAAAAGGCATACTATTTCTTAAAGAAGACGCCCGAGGGTATTTCAAAAGGCAAATTTTGAACCTTAGCGTGGGATAATTTTTCCGTTAGCTTGTATCAAATGTAGTGGTAATAAGCATTTGTTTCTGCCTTTTTGACACACATTTAGTTTGTACTGTATATTTTGCAAACCTTATGTGTGCTACGGCTTTAGAATACTTTACATGTTGCTCAGCTATGTTGTCTGAGTACAGCAATAGAAACATAGAAACATAGAATGTGACGGCAGATAAGAACCATTCGGCCCATCTAGTCTGCCCAGTTTTCTAAATACTTTCATTAGTATCTGGCATTATCTTATAGTTAGGATAGCCTTATGCCTATCCCACGCATGCTTAAATTCCTTTACTGTGTTAACCTCTACCACTTCAGCTGGAAGGCTATTCCATGCATCCACTACCCTCTCAGTAAAGTAATACTTCCTGATATTATTTTTAAACCTTTGTCCCTCTAATTTTAGACTATGTCCTCTTGTTGTGGTAGTTTTTCTTCTTTTAAATATAGTCTCCTCATTTACTGTGTTGATTCCCTTTATGTATTTAAATGTTTCTATCATATCCCCCCTGTCTCGTCTTTCCACCAAGCTATACATGTTAAGATCCTTTAACCTTTCCTGGTAAGTTTTATCCTGCAATCCATGAACCAGTTTAGTAGCCCTTCTTTGAACTCTCTCTAAGGTATCAATATCCTTCTGAAGATGTGGTCTCCAGTACTGTGTACAGTACTCCAAGTGAGGTCTCACCAGTGTTCTGTACAATGGCATGAGCACTTCCCTCATTCTACTGCTAATACCTCTCCCTATACAACCAAGCATTCTGCTAGCATTTCCTGCTGCTCTATTACATTGTCTGCCTACCCCCGTATGTACCTTTGCGGGTATATGTGGACGTTGAAGGGGCACATTTCAGACACAGCATTGCAGTTTTTTTCAAACTTTGAATTTTTACGCTGTGTTATTGCCCCACTTTAGAGTTTTTTAGCAGGCTATATATTCCAACTATCCCATAAAAGCATACTATTTCTTAAAGGAGACATCCCAGGGTATTTCAAAAGGCATATTTTGAACCTTAGCGTTGGATCATTTTTCTGCTAGCTTGTACCAAGTGTAGTGGTAATAAGCATTTTTTCTGCTTTTTTGACACACACACAGTGAGTTTGTACTGTGTATTTTGCAAACCTTATGTGTGCTACGGCTATATAATACATCCTATCTTGCTCAGCTATGTCATCTGAGCACAGCAATACCCCCATATGTACCTTTGCCAGGTATATGCAGACATTGAAGGGGCACATTTGAGACACAGCCATTTAAGTTTTTTTAAACTTTACATTTTTACGCTGTGTCCATACCCCACTTTGGAGGGTTTTTTTTAGGTTAATTATTCCAGCTACCCCATAAAGGCATACCATTTCTTAAAGAAGACACCCTAGGGTATTTCAATAGATGTGTTTTGAACCTTAGCGTGAAATTATTTTTCCGCTAGCTTATACCAAGTGTAGTGGTAATAAGCATTTTTATGCCTTTTTTACATACTCAATGAGTTTATAATATATATTTTGCAAATCTTATATGTGCTACAGCAGTATAATACATCATATGTTGCTCCGCTATGTCACCTGAGTACAGCAATACCCCAGTATGTACCTTTACCAGGTATATGACAACGTTGAAGGGGCACATTTGAGACACAGCCATTTAAGTTAGAATTTTTACACTGGGTCCATGCCCCACTTTGGAAATTTTTAATAGGTTGTGTATTCCAATTACTTCACAAAGGCATACTATTTCCTAAAGAAGACACCCCAGGGTGTTTCAAAAGGCATATTTGAAACCTTAGCGTGGTATCATTTTTTCGCTAGCCTGTACTTTTAACCCCTAACTAGCCTAACCGTAAATCCCCCAATTTCCCCACTAACTTCTACCCACCCTAGCTAAATAAATAAATATTTTTTAATATTTTAATGAATTAATTAAATACATTTAACCCCTGAGGATTAAAAAAAAATAAAAGTTAACCCTCAGGGGTTAAAAACAAAAAATCAGATCACAGTGAAATACTGTGATCTGTATTTTGATCACTGCAGGAACTTATCAAAGGGCAGGGAAGGGGTTACATTTTATTTGAAAGAGGTGAGGGGGGGTGGGATTTTGTAACAAACTGTTTTTTTTTTACAGCCAGAGACAGATCAGCACTGATCTGTCTCTCTGCAGTTCACAGCTCACACGGAGCTGCAGGGAAACAGATAGGGTTTCACTGCAGCATGTGTGATCACTCTGACTCTCGGTCAGAGCGATCACATGGGCTGAATCAGTGAAACTGCCCATGGTAGTGTGCCTCCGATATGGAGACACACTACAGGAAGATTAACCCCACGATTGCCGCGATTGTGGCAATCAGGGGTTAATTTTCATTTTGGACGGAATATTTCCATCCAGCGTCCTTAAGGGGTTAAGCAGTGCTGATCCACCTGCAGCCCTTTTCCAATTAGGGTCAGCTACACCTAATTAGCAGGCTGTAAAAGCCAGCCCTGCCTGAAACCTTTGATGTGGTCATTTTGCCTGTTTGGTGTTTCTACACTACTGACTGATTTTTGCTACACTACTGACTGATTTCCTGGACTCTGACCTCTGCCTGCTTTACCGACTATGTTACTCCACTGCCAGCCCTGACTTTTGCTTCTTGTCTGACCCTGCCTTTGGATTACCCCTTTATCTGTACTGTGTTTTTGGATTTTGTCTCCTCCTTGTGCCATCTCCTGCAACTGGGCTCCAACTCCTGGTAAACTGTTCCATAAGTCCCCAGGTGACTGTTATACTCATTTCGTATTCGCGCAGCATCATCAGCTTCAAGCTCTAACACCCCAGTACACATAATTTAAAGACTGGGACGATGAAAATCCTCAATTTACAACACTTATATACCTGGACCAGATAGGGAGCTCAGACAAGCCTTCAGAAATCTCGCTGTTTAACTTGCAATAAAGTGTGTTTACTTCGAATCCTCTTTTGCCCTCTTTCATTACAGGCCTACTCATACATTGGTTTCGGCACACCTCAACTAACTGTGCATCTCCTTCTACATTCCATTACGTATTAGAAATTCCGAGCACAAGTTGGAAGGCCATTTGGCCTGAATTTGTGGGAGGCGTTATGACCCTATTTAAAATCCTACCCCCCTACTTACCTTTGCCATTCAAGCTGTTTGTCCCCACCCACCTACACCCATCTATATATACATTTCACCTTTGTGGGCCCTCTTTTTATTACAGGCCTACTCGTACGTTGGTTTCGGCACACCTCAACCAACTTTGCATCTCCTTCTACATTCCATTACGTATTAGAAATTCCGAGCACAAATATATATATATATATATAGAGAGAGAGAGAGAGAGAGAGAGAGATAAATACGTATATGTCACGTATTCATCCACACATAAAAATGTGGTTAATGGCATTTACCGTCCTGACAGGAAAAGTTGTGCCAAGCAACATTAATGCCCTGACAGGAAAAGTTGTGCCGAGCAACATTACCGTCCTGACAGGAAAAGTTGTGCCGAGCAACATTACTGTCCTGATGGGAAAAGTTGTGCCAAGCAGCAATCATGCACTTGGAAACCTGGTAATTACTTTTGGGGTCAAAGGTTGGTCATGGCCAATCAAATCCCCAGGAGGGTTTGTGCTGAGCAGCAATCATGTACATAGAAACCTGGTAATTGCCTCTGGGGGTCAAAGGCCGGTTACAGCCAATCGGATCCAGAGGAGGGCTTAAACAGAATTCTCCTCTTGCTCATTGTCCTGTCGTGGTTTCATGCCTATGGTTATCCAAGAGTGCGTTCCTGATCTTGATTTTCTTGTATTTGACTTTGGCTTTGTTTTGACTTCCCTGATATCTGGTATCCTTGACTTTTGGCTTTCCCTCATCTTTGTGTCTGATTCTGTGTCCCTGACCTCGGCAAGTATTTTGACTATTCTTGGAGACGTTAAGTCCGGCCATTCTGAGGTCCGGTTATACGTTATCCTTAGTCCTAGGTGTGACACATTGCGTACTGGATCAACTTGTAATCCTGACAATATAATTACATAAATGATTACATAAGTCTACACATAGAATTTAAATACATATATATTTAAATTCTACGTGTATATTTAAGTAATATTTTAACATAATTATGTGATCTGATTAATTAAAATTTAATTGACATGTCTGACAACCCAGGCAGAAAGTGCAGAGAATTTAATTTGCAAGCACTATATTTAACCCTGTTACTTTCCAAGACACCATAAAACCTGTACATGGGGGGTACTGTTTTACTCGGGAGACTTTGCTGAACACAAATATTAGTGTTAAATTGTAAAAGTGTAAAATTATAAATTGTATTACAACGATGATATTTTCAGTAAAAGTGACGTTTTTTGAATTTTTCACACACAAACGGCACTTTTACTGAATATATTATTGTTGTAATATGTTATACTGTTTTGAAACACTTATGTTTGTGTTCAGTGAAGTCTCCCAAGTATAACAGTACCCCCCATATACAGGTTTTATGGTGTTTTGGAAAGTTAGAGAGTAAAATATAAGGCTTACATATCATTTTTTTCACATTGAAATTTGCCAGTTTGGTTTGAGACCGTATGGTAGCCCAGGAATGAAAATTACTCCCACGATTGCATACCATTTGCAAAAGTAGACAACCCAATGTATTGCAAATGGGGTATGTTCAGTCATTTTTAGTAACCACTTAGTCACAAACACTGGCCAAATATTTGTTTTTTTTACTTTTTTCACACACATAAATATGAACTCTAACTTTGGCCAGTGTTTGTGACTAAGTGGCTACTAAAAAAGACTGGACATACCCCACTTGCAATACCTTGATTTGTGTAATTTTGAAAATAGTATGCCATCATGGGGGTAATTCTCATTCCTGGGCTACCACACAGTCTCAAAGGTACCAATCTGGCAAATTTTCATGTGAAAAAAATGCAAAATGGAATGTGCTATATTTGACCCTGTAAACTTTCCAAAACACAGTTAAACCTGTTAATAGGGGGGATACTGTTTTACTCGTGAGACATTGCTGAATACAAATATGTGCATTTACAGCTAAAATGTCAGGCATAATATTTTTTTGTTTTGTTTTTTATTCATAATAAGTTATGTTTTATATATAAAATAGCTAATGGGAAATTAAAGCCCTGTTTCTCCTGAATAAAATGATATATAATAAGTGTAGGTGCACTTAATATGAAAGAGGTGAATTACGGTCGAACAGACATAGCGCAAATTCCAGGTTTTGTTTACATTTGTTTAGATCAGAATGTGTACTATTCACTCCGTCCTGAAGGGGTTAAAGGTTTTTTTCCCTAAAGATTTTTCTTATGGATTTTTCCTCATATACTTGTAGTGAATCTTTGCTAAAATTTCATACAATGTAATATAGGGTCCCTTTTTAAATTTATTTATTTTTTAGTAAAAAGTAAAACAAATACATTATAAACTACTAAACAGCTAATTTGAGTGCTGGAAACATTGCCTGAGAACGTGATGGATTAAATGACTTAAAAAAAGACAAAAAGAAAACATTTTATTAATTGGATCAGTACAATGTGAACAATCAAACCTGTAGATGATGACATGCACCATATGAGGCAAGAGAGAAAATACCAAACATTATATTCTCAGTTGATTTTCCAGACAAAAATGTTTTATTTTTTTCCATGTTGTTTTCCATTTAAACAAAACGTTATCATACAATACTGCTAATAGCACATCTAGTAAATAGTCCCAAAGTCTGGGAAAGGGGAAGCAAATGAGGAGAGAGAATGGATTATCCAGGGTTACACGACTATGAAGCACTGTATTGTTAATTTAGGGAGACTATTTGGGAAATGGTGTGAATAATTGTAGTGACTGTCTGCCTGAAAGGTGCATCCAACATCGGATAACTTAATTTGCTTTTAATTAGTTATGGAATAAAATTGTCAAAAGTTAGTGCTTTTTTTCTTTCAACAAATAAATCAATCGTGGCAAAGTGAATCTATAATGTGCATATTTTTTCTTTACACAAATAAAAATATATATGTTTTTAGGGCTACTGCCTCATCTTTTAGTAATTACTACAAGACAAGAGGATACTAAAAAGTGCATACTCTGGACTTGTAGGAAGGTGGGGTAAAATAAAAGATTTGAATATTTGTCCAAAATTCTTGAATGTTTAGACAGGTCATGGGGTGGAGGCCAATGAAAATGTTTTACAAAGGGAGAAGAAAGTATAGAAGGATGCAAATCAGCCCCATAGCATCACTGAACCACCACCATGCTTAACTATAGGCAGAGTGTTCTTTTCAGCGTATGCTTCATTCTTCTTCCTTCTGACCTACCGCTGATCCATTGTGTCAGGTTTGTGTCATCGCTTCACAAAACAGAATCCCAAAACTTCTGTGGTTTATTTATATGGTTATGAGTAGTGATGTACCGAACTGTCCGCCGGCGAACAGTTCCCGGCGAACTTAGCGTGTTCGTGTTCGCGTTCGCCGCGGCGGGCGGACACATGCGCAGTTCGATCCGCCCCCTATTCGTCATCATTGGGCAAACTTTGACCCTGTGCCTCTCGGTCAGCAGACACATTCCAGCCAATCAGCAGCACTCCCTCCCTTCCACACCCTCCAACCTCCCTCCCAGCATCCATTTTCGATTCATTCTGAAGCTGCATGCTTAGTGAGAGGAGGGAAAGTTTAGCTGCTGCTGATTAGATAGGGAAATTGATAGCTAGGCTAGGGTATTCAGTGTCCACTACAATCCTGAAGGACTCATCTGATCTCTGCTGTAAGGACAGCACCCCAAAAAGCCCTTTTTAGGGCTATAACATCAGGCTGCTTTTTTTTTTTTTCCTGTGTAATGTAATTGCAGGTGCCTGCCTGCCAGCTTCTGTGTGAGGTTTACATTGGATACTGTGCCTACTTGCCCAGTGCCACCACTCATATCTGTTTTAACAATAGGTTAAGCTTTAGATTTAAAAGAAATAATTAGTTTTCACTGTAATAGAAGAGCAGTTGCCTGCCTGCCAGCTTCTGTGTCAGGTTGGATGCCTTGCCCATTTGCACAGTCAGTGCCACCACTCATATCTGTTTTAACAATAGGTTAAGCTTTAGATTTAAAAGAAATAATTTGTTTTCACTGTAATAGAAGAGCCTGCCTGCCAGCTTCTGTGTCAGGTTGGATGCCTTGCCCATTTGCACAGTCAGTGCCACCACTCATATCTGTTTTAACAATAGGTTAAGCTTTAGATTTAAAAGAAATAATTTGTTTTCACTGTAATAGAAGAGCAGTTGCCTGCCTGCCAGCTTCTGTGTCAGGTTGGATGCCTTGCCCATTTGCACAGTCAGTGCCACCACTCATATCTGTTTTAACAATAGGTTAAGCTTTAGATTTAAAAGAAATAATTTTTTTCACTGTAATAGAAGAGCAGTTGCTTGCCTGCCAGCTTCTGTGTCAGGTTGGATGCCTTGCCCATTTGCACAGTCAGTGCCACCACTCATATCTGTTTTAACAATAGGTTAAGCTTTAGATTTAAAAGAAATAATTTGTTTTCACTGTAATAGAAGAGCAGTTGTCTGCCTGCCAGCTTCTGTGTCAGGTTGGATGCCTTGCCCATTTGCACAGTCAGTGCCACCACTCATATCTGTTTTAACAATAGGTTAAGCTTTAGATTTAAAATAAATAATTTGTTTTCACTGTAATAGAAGAGCAGTTGCCTGCCTGCCAGCTTCTGTGTCAGGTTGGATGTCTTGCCCATTTGCACAGTCAGTGCCACCACTCATATCTGTTTTTACAATAGGTTAAGCTTTAGATTTAAAAGAAATAATTTTTTTTCACTGTAATAGAAGAGCAGTTAGTTGTCTGCAAGCGTCTGGGTGTCAGGCCTACTTCAGCGTGTGCTCTGCAGACCTGTGCCAGCGTGCTTTGACAGTTGCCAATCATATCTGGTGTCTCTTTAGCGTGCTTTTACAAAGAAAAAAGGTTTCCAGTGTAAGCTAATAGCAGCCAGTCAGTGTCCTTCAAGCGGCTCTGTCAGGCCTTCCTTCAGCGTGTGCCCTGCACAACCCTGCCAGCGTACTTTGACAGTTGCCACTCATATCTGGTGTCTCTTTAGCGTGCTTTTACAAAGAAAAAAGGTTTCCAGTGTAAGCTAATAGCAGCCAGTCAGTGTCCTTCAAGCGGCTCTGTCAGGCCTTCCTTCAGCGTGTGCCCTGCACAACCCTGCCAGCGTACTTTGACAGTTGCCACTCATATCTGGTGTCTCTATAGCGTGCTTTTACAAACAAAATTATTTTTTTCACTGTTATAGATTGAATAGCAGTTACTTGTCTTCAAGCGGGTGTGTCAGGCCTACAGTGTGTGCTCTGCAGAACTGTTCAAGTGCACATTGCCAATCATATCTGGTGTCTCTATAGCGTGCTTTTACAAAGAAAAAAGGTTTCTAGTGTAAGCTAATAGCAGCCAGTCAGTGTCCTTCAAGCGGCTCTGTCAGTCCTTCCTTCAGCGTGTGCTCTCCAGAACTGTTCCAGTGCACATTGCCAATCATATCTGGTGTCTCTATAGCGTGCTTTTAAAAACAAATTTTTTTTTTCACTGTTATAGATTGAATAGCAGTTACTTGTCTTCAAGCGGGTGTGTCAGGCCTACAGTGTGTGCTCTGCAGAACTGTTCAAGTGCACATTGCCAATCATATCTGGTGTCTCTATAGCGTGCTTTTACAAACAATTTTTTTTTTCACTGTTATAGATTGAATAGCAGTTACTTGTCTTCAAGCGGGTGTGTCAGGCCTACAGTGTGTGCTCTGCAGAACTGTTCAAGTGCACATTGCCAATCATATCTGGTGTCTCTATAGCGTGCTTTTACAAACAAAATTTGTTTTTCACTGTTATAGATTGAATAGCAGTTACTTGTCTTCAAGCGGGTGTGTCAGGCCTACAGTGTGTGCTCTGCAGAACTGTTACAGTTCACATTGCCAATCATATCTGGTGTCTCTATAGCGTGCTTTTACAAAGAAAAAAGGTTTCTAGTGTAAGCTAATAGCAGGCAGTCAGTGTCCTTCAAGCGGCTCTGTCAGTCCTTCCTTCAGCGTGTGCTCTCCAGAACTGTTCCAGTGCACATTGCCAATCATATCTGGTGTCTCTATAGCGCGCTTTTAAAAACAAAATTTGTTTTTCACTGTTATAGATTGAATAGCAGTTACTTGTCTTCAAGCAGGTGTGTCAGGCCTACAGTGTGTGCTCTGCAGAACTGTTCAACTGCACATTGCCAATCATATCTGGTGTCTCTATAGCGTGCTTTTACAAAGAAAAAAGGTTTCTAGTGTAAGCTAATAGCAGCCAGTCAGTGTCCTTCAAGCGGCTCTGTCAGTCCTTCCTTCAGCGTGTGCTCTCCAGAACTGTTCCAGTGCACATTGCCAATCATATCTGGTGTCTCTATAGCGCGCTTTTAAAAACAAAATTTTTTTTTCACTGTTATAGATTGAATAGCAGTTACTTGTCTTCAAGCGGGTGTGTCAGGCCTACAGTGTGTGCTCTGCAGAACTGTTCCAGTGCACATTGCAAATCATATCTGGTGACTCTATAGCGTGCTTTTACAAAGAAAAAAGGTTTCCAGTGTAAGCTAATAGCAGCCAGTCAGTGTCCTTCAAGCGGCTCTGTCAGGCCTTCCTTCAGCGTGTGCCCTACACAACCCTGCCAGCGTACTTTGACAGTTGCCACTCATATCTGGTGTCTCTTTAGCGTGCTTTTACAAAGAAAAAAGGTTTCCAGTGTAAGCTAATAGCAGCCAGTCAGTGTCCTTCAAGCGGCTCTGTCAGGCCTTCCTTCAGCGTGTGCCCTGCACAACCCTGCCAGCGTACTTTGACAGTTGCCACTCATATCTGGTGTCTCTATAGCGTGCTTTTACAAACAAAATTATTTTTTTCACTGTTATAGATTGAATAGCAGTTACTTGTCTTTAAGCGGGTGTGTCAGGCCTACAGTGTGTGCTCTGCAGAACTGTTCAAGTGCACATTGCCAATCATATCTGGTGTCTCTATAGCGTGCTTTTACAAACAAAATTTGTTTTTCACTGTTATAGATTGAATAGCAGTTACTTGTCTTCAAGCGGGTGTGTCAGGCCTACAGTGTCTGCTCTGCAGAACTGTTACAGTTCACATTGCCAATCATATCTGGTGTCTCTATAGCGTGCTTTTACAAAGAAAAAAGGTTTCTAGTGTAAGCTAATAGCAGCCAGTCAGTGTCCTTCAAGCGGCTCTGTCAGTCCTTCCTTCAGCGTGTGCTCTCCAGAACTGTTCCAGTGCACATTGCCAATAATATCTGGTGTCTCTATAGCGTGCTTTTAAAAACAATTTTTTTTTTTCACTGTTATAGATTGAATAGCAGTTACTTGTCTTCAAGCGGGTGTGTCAGGCCTACAGTGTGTGCTCTGCAGAACTGTTCCAGTGCACATTGCCAATCATATCTGGTGTCTCTATAGCGCGCTTTTAAAAACAAAATTTTTTTTTCACTGTTATAGATTGAATAGCAGTTACTTGTCTTCAAGCGGGTGTGTCAGGCCTACAGTGTGTGCTCTGCAGAACTGTTCCAGTGCACATTGCAAATCATATCTGGTGACTCTATAGCGTGCTTTTACAAAGAAAAAAGGTTTCCAGTGTAAGCTAATAGCAGCCAGTCAGTGTCCTTCAAGCGGCTCTGTCAGGCCTTCCTTCAGCGTGTGCCCTACACAACCCTGCCAGCGTACTTTGACAGTTGCCACTCATATCTGGTGTCTCTTTAGCGTGCTTTTACAAAGAAAAAAGGTTTCCAGTGTAAGCTAATAGCAGCCAGTCAGTGTCCTTCAAGCGGCTCTGTCAGGCCTTCCTTCAGCGTGTGCCCTGCACAACCCTGCCAGCGTACTTTGACAGTTGCCACTCATATCTGGTGTCTCTATAGCGTGCTTTTACAAACAAAATTATTTTTTTCACTGTTATAGATTGAATAGCAGTTACTTGTCTTTAAGCGGGTGTGTCAGGCCTACAGTGTGTGCTCTGCAGAACTGTTCAAGTGCACATTGCCAATCATATCTGGTGTCTCTATAGCGTGCTTTTACAAACAAAATTTGTTTTTCACTGTTATAGATTGAATAGCAGTTACTTGTCTTCAAGCGGGTGTGTCAGGCCTACAGTGTCTGCTCTGCAGAACTGTTACAGTTCACATTGCCAATCATATCTGGTGTCTCTATAGCGTGCTTTTACAAAGAAAAAAGGTTTCTAGTGTAAGCTAATAGCAGCCAGTCAGTGTCCTTCAAGCGGCTCTGTCAGTCCTTCCTTCAGCGTGTGCTCTCCAGAACTGTTCCAGTGCACATTGCCAATAATATCTGGTGTCTCTATAGCGTGCTTTTAAAAACAAATTTTTTTTTTCACTGTTATAGATTGAATAGCAGTTACTTGTCTTCAAGCGGGTGTGTCAGGCCTACAGTGTGTGCTCTGCAGAACTGTTCCAGTGCACATTGCCAATCATATCTGGTGTCTCTATAGCGTGCTTTTACAAACAAATTTTTTTTTTCACTGTTATAGATTGAATAGCAGTTACTTGTCTTCAAGCGGGTGTGTCAGGCCTACAGTGTGTGCTCTGCAGAACTGTTCAAGTGCACATTGCCAATCATATCTGGTGTCTCTATAGCGTGCTTTTACAAAGAAAAAAGGTTTCTAGTGTAAGCTAATAGCAGCCAGTCAGTGTCCTTCAAGCGGCTCTGTCAGTCCTTCCTTCAGCGTGTGCTCTCCAGAACTGTTCCAGTGCACATTGCCAATCATATCTGGTGTCTCTATAGCGTGCTTTTAAAAACAAAATTTTTTTTTCACTGTTATAGATTGAATAGCAGTTACTTGTCTTCAAGCGGGTGTGTCAGGCCTACAGTGTGTGCTCTGCAGAACTGTTCAAGTGTACATTGCCAATCATATCTGGTGTCTCTATAGCGTGCTTTTACAAAGAAAAAAAGGTTTCTAGTGTAAGCTAATTGCAGCCAGTCAGTGTCCTTCAAGCAGCTCTGTCAGTCCTTCCTTCAGCGTGTGCTCTCCAGAACTGTTCCAGTGCACATTGCCAATCATATCTGGTGTCTCTATAGCGTGCTTTTAAAAACAAAATTTTTTTTTCACTGTTATAGATTGAATAGCAGTTACTTGTCTTCAAGCGGGTGTGTCAGGCCTACAGTGTGTGCTCTGCAGAACTGTTCAAGTGCACATTGCCAATCATATCTGGTGTCTCTATAGCGTGCTTTTACAAACAAAATTTGTTTTTCACTGTTATAGATTGAATAGCAGTTACTTGTCTTCAAGCGGGTGTGTCAGGCCTACAGTGTGTGCTCTGCAGAACTGTTACAGTTCACACTGCCAATCATATCTGGTCTCACAGTAGCTTGCACGCATAGTACCACTAATCCCCCAAAAAATGACAGGCAGAGGCAGGCCACCCCGCAGGGGCCGTCGTGGTCGTGGTGCTGTGATTCCCTTTTGCCCTAGAATAATGCCCAGTTTTCAGAAGCCACGTACCCTGAACTTGAAAAGTTCTGAGGACATAGTTGACTGGCTAACACAGGACACCCAATCTTGTACAGCCTCCGCTCGGAACCTTGACGCACCATCCTCCTCCAGCTTAGCTTCAGGCACCTCTCAAGATACCACTCACCCGCCTGCCGCCACCACCAAAACTAGCACCACAGCCGCTTTACTTGGTATGTCAGAGGAGTTATTCACACACCCGTTTGAAGAAATGAGTGATGCGCAACCATTATTGCTAGAGGATGTAGATAACAGGGATATGTCTCAGGCAGGCAGCATTAAACACATGGAGGTACGGTGGGATGATGATGATGTTGTACCCGCTGCTGCTTCCTTTTCTGAGTTGTCAGATACAAGCGAAGCGGTTGATGATGACGATGCGTCCATGGATGTCACGTGGGTGCCCGCTCGGCAAGAAGAAGAACAGGGCGAAAGTTCAGATGGGGAGACAGAGAGGAGGAGGAGGAGATGAGTTTGAAGCAGGGGGGGTCGTCGCAAGGAGCTAGTGGCACAGTCAGACAGCATGCATTGGCACCCGGGGTCAGCCCGACAGCACGCCAATCAACGCATGCTGTGTTCACCACCAGAATGCCGTCATTGCAGAGCTCAGCAGTGTGGCATTTTTTTTGTGTGTCTGCCTCGGACAACAGCGATGCCATTTGCAACCTGTGCCAAAGGAAACTGAGTCGTGGGAGGTCCAACACCCACCTAGGTACAACTGCTTTGCGTAGGCACATGATCTCACATCACAAACGCCTATGGGATCAACACATGAATACAAGCAGCACGCCTACTCTAAGCCGCCATCCTCCTCCTGGTCTAGCATCTTCAGCCACGTCAACCACTGCTGTCCTTCTTGCCCCCTCTCAACCATCCGCCACTCCGTCTCCCACCTTGAGCAGTTCCCGCTCATCTGCCCTCAGTCATGTGTCTGTCAAGGACATGTTTGAGCGTAAGAAGCCAATGTCACCAAACTATTAGCCCGCCAGCTTTTACCATACAATCTGGTTGAGTCTGAGGCGTTCAAAAAATTTGTAGCTATTGGGACACCGCAGTGGAAGGTACCCGGCCGGAATTTCTTTTCACAAAAGGCAATCCCCAACTTGTACTCGATTGTGCAAAAGGAAGTCATGGCATGTCTGGCACACAGTGTTGGGGCAAGGGTCCATCTGACCACTGATACCTGGTCTGCAAAGCATGGTCAGGGCAGGTATATCACCTACACTGCGCATTGGGTAAACCTGCTGACGGCTGACAATCAAGGAATGCGTGGCATTGCAGAGGAGTTGGTGACACCGCCACAAATTGCAGGCAGTCCTGCTGCCACCTCCTCTACTCCTCCTACTCCATCCTCTTCCATAACCTCCTCGGCTGAGTCCTCTTGTGCTGCTGCGTCTTGCTCCACATCAACGGCACCCCCCCAGCTCCCCAGGTACTATTCCACATCCCGGATACGGCAGTGTCACGCCGTCTTGGGTTTGACTTGCTTGAAAGCAGAGAGTCACACCGGACAAGCACTACTGTCCGCCCTGAACGCACAGGTGGAAAAGTGGCTGACTCCGCAGCAACTGGATATCGGCAAAGTGGTGTGTGACAACGGAAAAAATTTGATAGCGGCATTGAAGTTGGGCAAGTTGACACATGTGCCGTGCATGGCACATGTGTGTAATCTGATCGTACAACGCTTTGTGCATAAGTACACAGGCTTACAGGACGTCCTCAAGCAGGCCAGGAAGGTGTGTGGCCATTTCAGGCGTTCCTACACGGCCATGGCTCACTTTGCCGATATCCAGCGGCGAAACAACATGCCAGTGAGGCGCTTGATTTGCGACAGCCCTACACGTTGGAATTCAACACTCCTAATGTTCGACCGCCTGCTCCAACAAGAAAAAGTTGTTAATGAATATTTGTATGACCGGGGTGCTAGGACAGCCTCTGGGAAGCTGGGAATTTTTTTGCCACGTTACTGGACGCTCATGCGCAATGCCTGTAGGCTCATGCGTCCTTTTGAGGAGGTGACAAACCTAGTCAGTCGCAACGAAGGCACCATCAGCGACATCATACCATTTGTTTTCTTCCTGGAGCGTGCCCTGCGAAGAGTGCTGGATCAGGCTGTAGATGAGCGTGAAGAGGAAGAGGAAGAGTTGTGGTCACCATCACCACCAGAAACAGCCTTATCAGCATCGCTTGCTGGACCTGCGGCAACGCTGGAAGAGGATTGTGAAGAAGAGGAGTCAGAGGAGGATTGTAGCTTTGAGGAGGAGGAGGAGGAGCAAGACCAAACACAACAGGCATCCCAGGGTGCTCGTTGTCACCTATCTGGTACCCGTGGTGTTGTACGTGGCTGGGGGGAAGAACATACCTTCAATGACATCAGTGAGGAGGAGGAACGGGAAATGAGTAGCTCGGCATCCAACCTTGTGCAAATGGGGTCTTTCATGCTGTCTTGCCTGTTGAGGGACCCTCGTATAAAAAGGCTGAAGGAGAACGACCTGTACTGGGTGTCCACGCTACTAGACCCCCCGGTATAAGCAGAAAGTGGCGGAAATGTTACCGAATTACAAGTCGGAAAGGATGCAGCATTTGCAAAATAAATTAAAAAGTATGCTTTACACAGCGTATAAGGGTGATGTCACAGCACAACGGGAATCTAACAGGGGGAGAGGTGGAAGTCATCCTCCTCCTCCTCCCACGACCACGCCGGCAAGGACAGGACGCTTTAAAGACGTGTTGTTGATGGAGGACATGCGGACCTTTTTAAGTCCTATGCATCACCACAGCCCTTCGGGATCCACCCTCAGAGAGCGACTCGACCGACAGGTAGCAGACTACCTCGCCTTAACTGCAGATATCGACACTCTGAGGAGCGATGAACCCCTTGACTACTGGGTGTGCAGGCTTGACCTGTGGCCTGAGCTATCCCAATTTGCGATAGAACTTCTGGCCTGCCCCGCTTCAAGTGTCCTGTCAGAAAGGACCTTCAGTGCAGCAGGAGGTATTGTCACTGAGAAGAGAAGTCGCCTAGGTCAAAAAAGTCTAGATTACCTCACCTTTATTAAGATGAATGAGGGATGGATCCCGAAGGGACTGACACTGGGCGATACATTCGATTAAAAAAGGCCTGATGAGATGAGCTGCCTTGGGCTAAAAATGGTCCACACACTGCTGTATTTTAGCTCTGAATGACGTTTGACTTGCGTGACTTATCCGCCACCAACTAGGGTTCAAGCCGCCATGTTTTAGGGCACTTTCTGCCTGTGAAACAAACATCAATTTTTCTGGCCGCTGCTACAGCAGCGGCTGCAACAATACCAAATTTTTCGGGCATGTGTACATGCCTAATTTTTAGGCCCACTGGTGCAGCACTGTGGCTTCAAAAACCAAACCAAAAAAAAAACCTCCAAGATGGCACCAATATACCAGTGGTCTAAGCATCTTCCCACCTTGGCCTAAAAAGGGGAGGTGATTCAACAATTAAATGGATAGGAGACGCGGAAGGTATTAAACTGATATGAACAATACTAAACTCACCACTCCTATCTGGTGGCACATTAGCTTGCCCGCGCAGTGCCCCAAATTTCAAGTAAGAGGACCGACCAAGCATCTTCTTCCATCTCCCTGTTACATAAATCAATGCCATATCCATAGAAATTGTAGAGAATATCCAGGATAGTTTTACAGGGCCAAATCATGTCGCCTGTTGAAAGAGGTGACCTTGCTCGGGTCCCAGGTGTGCGGTTCCTAAAATGGCTGCCATATACACGTCCACTGATAGGAGACGCGGAAGGTATTAAACTGATATGAACATTTACTAAACTCACCACTCCGAGTGCTGTTATTTATTTAATTTTTTTGTGGTGAGGCTTTACAGGACAGAGTGCTTCTCCACGGGACATGTTAACTCACGGGCAGCTGGCTCATCAAGGAACCAGAGCAGCTTGAACGAGGTGACCTTGCTCGGGTCCCAGGTGTGCGGTTCCTAAAATGGCTGCCATATACACGTCCACTGATAGGAGACGCGGAAGGTATTAAACTGATATGAACAATACTCCACTCCTATCAGTAGGTCCGTACCATTGTGATTTATGCCCCCCACCCACCGCGCAGGGATGGGGGCAGGGGGGGAGGAAAGTAGGCCCCCCATTGTGATTTATGGCCCCCACCCACCGCACAGGGGTTGGGGAGGACAATAGCTCCCCCCAGTGTGTATCATGGGCTTTGAGGACAGGTGTCAATCCATACCTGCCAAGTGACCCTATGTAGGGGTAACAGTCCCTATTCTGCTCTGTGTCAGTGTGTATCATGGTCTCTGTGGACGGGGAACAGTCTCTATTCTGCTCTGTGTCAGTGTGTATCATGGTCTCTGTGGACGGGGAACAGTCTCTATTCTGCTCTGTGTCAGTGTGTATCATGGACTCTGTGGACAGGGAACAGTCTCTATTCTGCTCTGTGTCAGTGTGTATCATGGTCTCTGTGGACGGGGAACAGTCTCTATTCTGCTCTGTGTCAGTGTGTATCATGGACTCTGTGGACAGGGAACAGTCTCTATTCTGCTCTGTGTCAGTGTGTATCAGGGGCTTTGAGGACAGGTGTCAATCCATACCTGCCAAGTGACCCTATGTAGGAGGAACAGTCCCTATTCTGCTCTGTGTCAGTGTGTATCATGGTCTCTGTGGACGGGGAACAGTCTCTATTCTGCTCTGTGTCAGTGTGTATCATGGTCTCTGTGGACGGTGAACAGTCTCTATTCTGCTCTGTGTCAGTGTGTATCATGGTCTCTGTGGACAGGGAACAGTCTCTATTCTGCTCTGTGTCAGTGTGTATCAGGGGCTTTGAGGACAGGTGTCAATCCATACCTGCCAAGTGACCCTATGTAGGGGGGACAGTCTCTATTCTGCTCTGTGTCAGTGTGTATCAGGGGTTTTGAGGACAGGTGTCAATCCATATCTGCCAAGTGACCCTATGTAGGGGGAACAGTCCCTATTCTGCTCTGTGTCAGTGTGTATCAGGGGTTTTGAGGACGGGGAACAGTCTCTATTCTGCTCTGTGTCAGTGTGTATCAGGGGCTTTGAGGATAGGTGTCAATCCATACCTGCCAAGTGACCCTATGTAGGGGGAACAGTCCCTATTCTGCTCTGTGTCAGTGTGTATCATGGTCTCTGTGGACGGGGAACAGTCTCTATTCTGCTCTGTGTCAGTGTGTATCAGGGGCTTTGAGGACAGGTGTCAATCCATACCTGCCAAGTGACCCTATGTAGGGGGGACAGTCTCTATTCTGCTCTGTGTCAGTGTGTATCATGGTCTCTGTGGACGGGGAACAGTCTCTATTCTGCTCTGTGTCAGTGTGTATCAGGGGTTTTGAGGACAGGTGTCAATCCATATCTGCCAAGAGACCCTATGTAGGGGGAACAGTCCCTATTCTGCTCTGTGTCAGTGTGTATCAGGGGTTTTGAGGACAGGTGTCAATCCATATCTGCCAAGTGACCCTATGTAGGAGGAACAGTCCCTATTCTGCTCTGTGTCAGTGTGTATCAGGCGTTTTGAGGACAGGTGTCAATCCATATCTGCCAAGTGACCCTATGTAGGGGGAACAGTCCCTATTCTGCTCTGTGTCAGTGTGTATCAGGGGTTTTGAGGACAGGTGTCAATCCATATCTGCCAAGTGACCCTATGTAGGGGGAACAGTCTCTATTCTGCTCTGTGTCAGTGTGTATCAGGGATCATTAGGATAGGTGTCAATCCATATCTGCCAAGTGACCCTATGTAGGGGGAACAGTCCCTATTCTGCTCTGTGTCAGTGTGTATCAGGGATTTGACTATCTTTATTCAGATTCAAAAATTACAATTCCAGGAAAAATTTAACAAACATTTACAAGAACATGTTATGCACATCATAGAAACAACGTGAACCTCTTTAAAGCCACAAACTTAAGACAAAAAATACGTACACACAATGTGTAAGGGTTTGAAAGAATATTCTGAATCCTTACATGTTTACTTTATCGTTTGTTTGATTTTTGTGAACCATATATAAACTACAAGCAGCGTGAAAACTATAAAAACTCAAGTGGCCATGCTGATCAAATTAAATAGTATGCTTTACACAGCGTATAAGGGTGATGTCACAGCACAACGGGAATCTAACAGGGGAAGAGGTGAAAGTCATCCTCCCCCTCCCACGACCCCGCCATATCTGCCAAGTGACCCTATGTAGGGGTAACAGTCTCTATTCTGCTCTGTGTCAATGTGTATCATGGTCTCTGAGGACGGGGAACAGTCTCTATTCTGCTCTGTGTCAGTGTGTATCAGGGGCTTTGAGGACAGGTGTCAATGTTAGGTGATTTCTGCCCTTTATGGATTAAAAGCAGACTCTGCATCAACTATGTAATTTTCCATGGGAGTTTTGCCATGGATCCCCCTCCGGCATGCCACAGTCCAGGTGTTAGTCCCCTTGAAACAACTTTTCCATCACTTTTGTGTCCAGAAAGAGTCCCTGTTGGTTTTAAAATTCGCCTGCCCATTGAAGTCAATGGCGGTTCGCGCGGTTCGCCGGTTCGCGAACATTTGCGGAAGTTCGCGTTTGCCGTTCGCGAACCGGAAATTTCGGGTTCGCGACAACACTAGTTATGAGCATATTGGAGCTGACTTTCTTGTGCTTTTTCATCAATAGTGGTGTACATCTTGGAATTCTGGCATGGAAACCTTCTCTGTTTGGTACACACCTTACTGTGCTCACTGAAACCTCCATTCATGTTGCCACCAAGTCTTGCTGCAGGTCTTTTGCAGTCACTTGAGGGTTTTTCACAACCTGCCTTCTCATAAATATGGTTGCAGCCATTGATTCCTTTTTCTGCCCCATCCAGATAATGTCCAGATAACCTTTCCCTCAACTTTGAACTTGTGAACTATGCTTTCAACGTTGTCTCGAGGAACAATCAGTGCCTTTGCTATCTTTTTGTATCTTGTTCCTTGTTTGTGAAGGGCGATGATCTCTTCTCTTAACTTTGTGGACCATTCTTTCGCCATATTTAAAACATGAGTTAACATGTTAACAGGAGTAGTCCCAGACGATTGGAAGTTAGCGAATGCTGTGCCCATTCACAAGAAAGGTAGAAGGGAGGAGTCAGGCAACTATAGGCCAGTAAGCCTTACGTCAGTAGTGGGGAAAGTAATGGAAACCATGTTAAAGGATAGGATTGTTGAACATCTAAAAACACATGGATTTCAAGATCAGAGACAACATGGGTTTACTTCAGGGAGATCATGCCAAACTAATCTTATTGATTTTTTTGATTGGGTAACTAAAATTATAGATCAGGGTGGTGCAGTAGACATTGCTTACCTAGATTTCAGTAAAGCTTTTGACACTGTTGCAAAAAAATAAGAAGGCTTATCAATAAACTGCAATATTTAAGTTTGGATTTAAATATTGTTGAATGGGTTAGGCAGTGGCTGAGTGACAGGCAACAGAGGGTTGTAGTCAATGGAGTATATTCGAAGCGTGGGCTTGTCACCAGTGGGATACCTCAGGGATCTGTACTTGGACCCGTTATCTTTAATATTTTTATTAGTGATTGTAACGGCACCCCCAGGCATAAAAGGGGTTAACAGCCGTTTAGTAGATCGTCCCCTTCCAGAGACACAGGCACAGCTACTGTAGACACCAATACACCGAACTGGACATGCATATGAATGCCGTAAACAGCCGAACCGGAACCATACGAATGCTGTAAACAGCCAAATAGCAAAAACCATACGAAAGGTTTACACTCCTAGCAGTCGAACTGGAACAGCATACAATAAATCCCCCCAAGAACGAGACAAAGCTCTGTGTTGAGGGTCAAGCAGTGAACAGACAGAGCTGTGGGTTTATTGTTCTTATATACACATTAGTACCACCCACAGGATTTTGGAAAACAACCAATAAACACGTACAATACACTCAGACACTCCCACACAAAATCCTCCCCTCTGCCTGTGATACAATTACCTTACACAATGGGTAATGTAATTATCACAAGCAGAGAAATACAGTTTTTCCACATTATTCATAACTTTAAAAGTATGCATCACATTCACATAAAACTTGCATTTTCAGAATCAGCATATACAAATACAAACATACGTCAAAATCATACAAATTGGTCCAGTGGTTCAAAAGATAGATCGTAGTCCTTTGTGACCAAATGAAGCAAGGCTTTTCTGCCCAAAACCAGTTCCACAGAGTCTTCTATCCTGGAGATAATTTGGGAAGTAAGCCAATTATCTCCAAGGACAGAGGAAAAACTCCATTGAACACATGGCAGCAAAAGACAATAAAATACATAAAAATATATAACTGCAGCCATTGCATAAAACAGGTACATTCAACATATCCCCAGATAGCTCATATCTGAGCACACATTATTACTGAATGGCGCTCAGATCACACACATACAGTTCAATTACCATGGAGCCAAAGTCTTTTCCATTTCCATACCATGGAGCCAAAGTCTTTCATTATACGAATGGGCTCCATGGCATAGCTATCTGGGGTATCACCGCTCAAACAAGGCAAGCACCGAATGACCCGGCTTTCGTGTCTTTGCAGGGGAAATTCAAGCTTTTTAACATGGGGCCATAGTCCAGAGGCAACAGGCGGGCGACCAGGCTCCTCCAATGCAATGTGGCGAGATTGGTCTCGTCACAGTGATATTGCAGAAGGTCTTGATGGTTAGGTATGTCTTTTTGCTGATGATACTAATATATGTAACAGGGGTAATGTTCCAAGAGGGATAAGCCAAATGGCAAATTATTTAGGAAAACTAGAAAAATGGTCAGTGTTGTGGCAACTGAAATTTAATGTGGATAAGTGCAAGATAATGCACTTAAAAACCCAAGGGCAGAGTACAGAATATTTGATAGAGTCCTAAGCTCAACATCTGAGGAAAGGGATTTAGGGGTGATTATTTCTGATGACTTAAAGGTAGGCAGACAAGGTAATAGAGCAGCAGGAAATGCTAGTGGAATGCTTGGTTGTATAGGGAGAGGTATTAGCAGTAGAAAGAGGAAAGTGCTCATGTCATTGTACAGAACACTGGTGAGAGCTCACTTGGTGTATTGTACACAGTACTCTAGACCGTATCTCCAGAAGGATATTGATACTTGAGAGAGAGTTCTGAGAATGGCTACTAAACTGGTTCATGGATTGCAGGATAAAACTTACAAGGAAAGGTTAAAGGAACCTTAACATGTATAGATTGTAGGAAAGACGAGACAGGGGGGATATGATAGAAACATTTAAATACATAAAGGGAATCAACACAGTAAAGGAGGAGACTATATTTAAAATAAGAAAAACTACCACAACAAGAGGACATAGTCTTAAATTAGAGGGGCAAAGGTTTAAAAATAATATCAGAAAGTATTACTTTACTGAGAGGGTAGTGGATGCATGGAATAGCCGTCCAGCTGAAGTGGTGGAGGTTAACACAGTAAAGGAGTTTAAGCATGTGTGGGATATGCATAGGGCTATCCTAACTATAAGATAAGGCCAGGAATAATGAAAGTATTTAGAAATTGGGCAGACTAGTTCCTACTAGCGCTCATATGACCATTGCATTACGACTCTACACACGCCAACCCAGTCGGGGAGGCGCACACTCCAAACCCTTAGTTACCCACTAGATTTTACCAGATATACTCTGGTTGAGTTATACAATTTACAGTCAGTAGCTTAGACAGTAACAAGTGCACCAAGCACGCGCACTGCGCTGGGCTCGTCAGCACGCGCCCCAAGTGACAGGTAACTTCATTGCCCTGGTTTGGGGGAGGGGTTAGCGCCTATAAGGGGTGCACGACTTGACACCGGACCACAGGTACCAAGTTACCATACACCCCTGATACGGGGACCAGCTCCCGACTGCCTTGCCCCTGGCCCTGTAGGGCCCCCTCACAGGGGGAATACAGAACCCGACCTCTGAGCAGAGCTCTCCTTGTCGCCTCTGCGTCCCTACCGTCCCTATCCCGCTGGAGGTCTCTCCCCCATTCCCTTCATGTCCCTGCCCGTACTCCCTTTGGGGGGGCCTCCCCCCGTTGGCCCTGGGGGGCCCCGGCCTCGCCGCCCCTCGGCGGGCCTGGGGTTCTCGCCTGCTCCTCTCCATCTCTGGTCGCATAACGTGAGGGGCCTGAATGCCCCCGAACGTAAATCCCACCTTCTGCGCTCCCTATGGGCATCCCGGGTCTCCATCGCATTCTTGCAGGAGATGCACTTTAGGGGAGCGGCTGGTCCAGCGCTCCGTGGCTCCAGGTACCCAGTTGGGTACTTCGCCAACCATCCCTCAGCTAAATAAGCTGGGGTCGCAGTTCTGTTCACGAACACGGTTCCGTTCATTTGCGAGGAGATCTGTGGGGACCCCATGGGACGCTATCTGTTTCTGAAAGGCTTGATAGCGGACACCAAGTATACTTTTGGATGCATCTACGCTCCCAACACACAGCAACACCGTTTTTTGAGAAGCACGCTGCATAAACTCGAGCAGTTCCGGGAAGGACTGCTCGTAGTGGCCGGCGACCTCAACGTAGCCCTGGAGCCCCAATTGGACACATCCACTGGTGACAGCTCACTACTGACCCATTGTTTACGCGACATCAAGGAAGCACTAAGGGGATCAGGCCTCATGGACTGTTGGAGGGTGCTACACCCTGCCGATTGAGACTACTCTTATTTCTCCTCGGTCCATAAGAGGTACAGTAGACTGGATTATATTCTCCTTGCCCAAGAATTCTTGCCCCTACTCATATCGGCGGACACACAAACAATGGTCTGGTCAGACCATGCACCCATATCGACTCATATAAAATCCCCCCTATTTAGACCCCGAGAGCGCCACTGAAAGATGAATGAATCCATCCTGACAGAGTTGCCTATAGTAACAGACCCGCGTGCAATGATTACCACCTTTTTCGAAGAAAAGGATACACCAGAAACTCCACCACTAACGATCTGGGGGGCGCATAAATGCATCGTCCTCGGACATCTCATCAGGGTGTGCACACAGAGAAAACGAGAACAGAAGGAACGCATGTCTGGTTTGATTCAGAAAATCAAGGAACTAGAGGGAAAGCACAAAGCCACACAAAAAGACGACACCAACAAAGCCCTGCTGGAAGCAAGGTGGACACTCAAGAACCTACTCTCCCAAAAACTACAACACACCATACGCAAATCTATGCGTTTTTTCTATGAATACTCTAGCAAATGCTGGCCTGGATGCTACAAAAACAGAGACGCATGTTCCATATCACCAAAATCAAGCCCCGAGAGGGACCGGCGACCCAACTACCGGACAAAATTACGGAGCAATTTCATAAATACTACTCGGACCTATATAATCTGCCACAGGGGGACCAAACCACCGGGGAGCAGGAGAGAACAGCACAGATAACAGCATGCCTACAGCAACATGTAACTAAGACCCTAAGCCAGGAGGACGTGGAAGCCCTGGAGGCCCCAGTCACACTAGAAGAATTACAGGCAGCCCTAAAGTCCGCTAAACTGAATAAGGCCCCAGGACCAGACGGCTTACCGGTTCCCTACATTAAAGAATTCGTAGAAGTGCTTCTGCCAAGACTCTTACGAGGTATTAACTCCATCTGGGACGGCGGCGCCTTCCCGAGGGACACCCTGACGGCCACAATAACGGTTATCCCAAAAGAGGGGTGGGACCCCACTAGCTGTGCGAGCTACAGACCGATTTCCCTCCTGAATGCGAATCTGAAGCTCTTCACAAAAATCCTGGCCACTCGGCTAAGCGGAGTCCTCCCAGACGGGACGGGGGTATATCTGGGTTTACCCTGAAAGGAACCACCCATAAGATTGCTGCATACGCCGACGACACGCTATTTTTCATCAGCAACCCCCTGGTATCCTTGCCAAACATATTAAAGGCTTTCAAGGATTACGGCTGTATATCGAACCTGTTAAATACAGAAAAGTCGGAGGCTCTACTCATCTCGGCGGGGAGGCGCAGACCAAACTGAAATACTTAGGTATCTGGCTACCAGCGGACCTCACCCAACTATATACCCACAATTTTGCACCGCTTTTACGGACTCTAAAAAAGGATATGCTACGATGGTCTAACCTGTGTGTCTCATGGTTCGGCAGAATGAACCTCCTCCCTTGACTACTCTATTTATTCCAAACAATCCCAATTTGCCTGCCCACGTCCTTCTTCCAACAGCTAGACGCTGACATCTCACGGTTTATCTGGCAAAACCAATCATCCCGGATCAGAAAAACACTGCTACATAGGCCGAAGGCGCAGGGAGGGGTGGGACTCCCCTCGGTCCGGAATTACCACAGGGCCACACATCTACAGCGCAAAGTGGAATGGCATGTGTCCAATCCAACCAAGACCTGGATACACATGGAACGAGCTCAGATGGAAGGGGCGCTCCCAGCATTAATATGGAGATACGAACCTATCAGAGACACAAAAGCTCAGCACCACCCACTCATAGGTGCGACCCTGAAAATCTGGTGCGCGATAAGGACGAAACTCACGCTCACCACTGTGACGGGGCCACTGACCGGGGGGCAGGGGAGAGCGCTGCTCCCTTTCCCCATCTACCTTCCCTTTCCTCACCCTAAGTAATCCCCTCTCGCAACTGGTGCCTTGGGGACGGGACGAGAGGCAACGCGGGAGATGCATAGCTATGAATACCCACATTAAAAGGCGGGGGGGGCATAGTTGAGGGGAGGTCTGGAACCCCAACATGACTAAGGAGAGAGAACGTGGACCTAATGACCAGATAGGCTAGCCCCAAAAAGGAGAATGCCCCATAGCAACCCACCGAAGAAAAGAGTATACAGGTGATACGCTAAACTAGAGGAGGCATGTGTCTGTAGAGTACCCGAGCTCAACTGGCCCTATGCCATGCAGGTTTTGACTGACTGAGAGGGTCGGCCTCCATGGGACCGTATCTGCATCAACAAAATGACAGCTGCCATGAGCAGACCGGTATAGCCCAGGACGCCTGACTGGACGAGATGGGTCGCCCCTACGTTTACCCATACACTGCCCCAAGTAAAGAAAATGTTAGTGCCACTGGCAGATAGGCATAGACACAGCTAACAATATGCTGTCTTATAGACCACAAAGCGTAGAAGATCATGGGCACATTCAGCTAGCACTAGCCTCTCGAGACAGCAACACAGAAGATGACACTAATTCAGAGAGTAGGGAAAAATTAGACCGTGTAAGCTACATGAGACTCTATTACCACCAAGGAAAGAGCTTCTAAATAAGCCACTCACATAACAAAACATCATAGCATCAAGTACAACAAAGAAATGGTTAGAGGCAGAAAAGCTAATGATGTCATTGTTTTGTTGAAGTTGTTTTCCATGAGACGTTACGCATACCCAATGTATCACATGCACTACATACTTGTTATACCCTATATGTTGACTTATTACAGATCTACATAAAATTAAAAATAAAGATTGTCAAAAGAAATTTGGCAGACTAGATGGGCCGAATGGTTCTTATCTGCTGTCACATTCTGTTTCTATGCAGTCAAACATGACACTCATACAAAAAGAGAAGTCCTGCGCTCACTCCCATTACCACTGGGCCGGCAGCAAGGACTACAATACACATCAGCCCCAATATATAGTAAAAACAAAAAAAAAAGAAAAAGTTACCTGCGCTCTCTCCTTAATCCCTATGTATATTTAGACAAATGGAGGTCATTTAGTTGCTCCAATGGCCATTGGAGGGAATGCCCGCCTGCCAACGTCAAGGCAGACCCCCCCTAAGCGGGTCCTAACACTGACCCTTCAGCCTGCTTCCTTGAGCTTCTGGCAAATATATCTCTAATGAGACAGAGGGGTATTTTTATATGCACCCCTATATACTTATTAACCCTTAATAGGGAACACATGGGATGGGCGTGACACTCAGCAAACCCCTAGCCAGTTCAGGTATTTCTAGTGATCAAGCACAAGCATACCTGGTGCAACATATGAAGCCCTTGACCTGTTTTACATATTTTTGTTGTTGTGCTTACTTGGCACGGGCCAGGGCGGTAACACATGACGGCGGGCACCTGGTCGCAGGGGTCATAGGGCTGCGACCCCTGCGACCGCGGTATGTACGCCAGTGCATGCAGATACACATACACTTAAAGGACCACTACAGACACCCAGATCACATCAGCTCAATTAAGTGGTCTGGGTGCCAGGTCCCTCTAGTTTTAACCCCGTAGCTGAAAACAACTGCGATGTTTCACTGAGGGTTAATCCAGCCTTTAGTGGCTGTCTCATTGACAGCCGCTAGAGGAGCTTCCGTGATTCTCACTGTGAAAATCACAGTGAGAAGACGCTGAACGTCCGTAGGAAAGCATTGAGTAATGCTTTCCTATGGGCGGTTTGAATGCGCATGCGGCTCTTGCCGCGCATGCACATTCAGAGCTGAGAGGCGGATCGGGGCAGAGGGATCCCCAGCACCAAGGGAGTCCGGCGCTGGAGAAAGGTAAGTGCCGAAGACACACACACTCTCACGAACAGACACATACACACTAGCTAACAGACACACTTTTACTGACAGACACACACTCAGTGACAGACATACATACACACTCACTTACAAAACACACACTCACTAACAGACACCAAACAAACTCACTAAAAGACACACACAAACTAACACACTCAGTAACACACACACAGTAACACACTCACTGACACACAAACTAACACACACACTGACACAAAAACTAACACTAACACACACACACTCTAACATTAACACACACTAACACACACACACACTCTAACACTAACACACTCTAGCACTAACACACACACACACACACACTTTTTTTTTAAATGTAATTCCCCAGCCTCCTTACCTGTGGGAGAGCTGAGGGGATTCCCTGGGGTCCAGTGGTGTCACCCGGTGGGCAGGCAGGCTGGCGGGTGTGTGAGGGAGCACTCTCACCTGAGTGCTCCCTCTTTAGCTCCCTCGTGCGTCGCGTACTGATGCTGGAGCCGGAATATGATGTCATATTCTGGCTCCGGCATCAGTGCGGTGCGCGAGGGAGCTGAAAAGGGAGCACTCAGGGGAGAGTGCTCCCTCGCGCGTCCGCCAGCCTGCCTGCCCGCCGGGTGACACCAGGGCCAGCCTCGGGGGGGCCCTGAGGTGGCCGGCTCCTGGGCCCCCCAGGAGAAGAGGCTGGCCACTCTGGGTACATACCAGGTTGCAGGGTGGCCCCGGTATGTACGCCACTGCCTAAACCCTAATGTGTTCTATTAATCACACTAATCAACATTTCCCTGACAATTAAATCTCTCCTTGCCAAATTAGATTGACATATTCCCGTGCCAACTAACCCCCTCCCCTGAAATAGGCGGCCATATTGATCTTCTAAATAACCCTTTCATCAACCCAAACAGATCTGTTAATTTTCCTTAATAAACAATTCACCTCGCACTCAGGTTCCACTCAACAATCCGGCCATCTATCTGGGAGGTGCTCTGTGAAAATAGCAGACATCGCAATCTGCAGAAGTCAGAGTGCAATAACATGGAACACAGGCGACAATGCAAGATCTGTGATGGTTTTCTTTATTGTAGGGTAATGTTTATCAAATAAAAATGTAACATTTCGGCTATATAGCCTTTATCATGCAAAGTGAATACAAACATACTCTGGGTATATAGACCCTTTAAATTAATCAATTAATGGATCACATGGTTAGTCCAATTAACAATAAATTCTTGAAATCCTGGTATGGATTACTCAAATTGGTTACAGATCTATGTGATCACAAAAAACTGTATAAAAAACGCATAAAAGACATGACATGAAGTGTTCTCTGTTAATGGTGCAGGTATAAAAGTTTTAACTATTTCATAGGCATATAGTATACTCACATTGTTATGCATATGAAATAAGTTATTTGATTATTTACTTTGTATGTATTTCATCTCACCATATAAAGATACTGTCAGGATTACTAGTTGATCTAGCACGTAGAATTATATCACACCTAGAACTAAAGGTGTGGCAAACCTAGCCACTTTAGGTTGTACTGTTTAAAGTCTGAAGGTTGTCTTAGAAAAGCTGCTTTAATTCTGTTTATGTATGTATTCGTGTATCTCTGTAGTATATAGCATTCGTATGCTAACAGCTGAAAGCCGCTAGCATTCATATGGTAGTTTCACGAACAGTGACTTTACACACTGTTCGTGAAACAAATAAAGTACCGAATGGGAGCCCACACACAGAGGGTCATGTGGCTCCCATTTACCGATTGCAACATTGTAGCAATCGGCAGTTAATTGCTTTCCTGCGGCGGTAGGCCATCTTGGATCCTTTGTTAGCCCAGCGGTTTTTGGTCGGCGAGTGCCTGGAACTAAAATTGGCTACTCGACGGCGCGAACACCGCTGGACTTCCAGGCCGTTTGGGAGCACCGGTCCTTCAGTATTTTATTCTCAATTATGTATTCGGTACTTTTTAGACTAATGTATAATAAAGTGTGTTTCGTGCGGCATACCGTTATTTATGCTGGGATCTGTGCGGTACTTTCACGAAGTGTGCGCTCAGACCCCAGCTATCTCCCGAACGGTCATTCAGTATAATCACACAAATAATATTAAAGTTATGTATTTTTGTGTAAAAAGCCGGTTCTGCTGTACGGAGGGATAATCCACTTAATAGGATATTCTAGTGGGAGTATCCCTCTCGTACAGCAGTGCATGGTGGGAGAAATGTCCTGTATGTACAGTTCCCCGTGTAGTCCTCTACTGTATAACCCCTGTAAAATGATTAAGGAAACCCCTTGCATGGGGAACCACATAAATACTGGAGCTGTGAATAAAATCGTCAGTTGACTCCCAGAACTGTGTTTTGTCCGGTTACTGGGGGATTTGGGATATTGCCTTCAATTTCAGCGCTTCACTTGGATTACTTTTTGTACCAGCGGAGATATTGGGATTTAACATTGCAGCTCCGCTACAAAAGGTAACGTCTTACTGGGCCTTAGAATGGCCAGACTCAATGTACCAGAGAATAGTCAGAATACTCACCAAGGTCAGGGACACAGAAGGAGACACAACGTTCAGGGAAAGCAAAAAGTCAGGGATACCAGAATACAGGGAAGTCAAACGAAGCCAAAGTCAATAACCAGAAATAAACGCTCAGGAACAAACTCTTGGACAACCACTAAGGGAAACAATGACAGGGCAATGAGGAAAAGGAAAAGAGGAGTTTAAATAAGCCTCCCTTAGATCGGACTGGCCGTACCCGGCCTTTGACCCCAGAACGTGTGTGCGCGTCCTTTGCGTGACGTCACACGTACGCTGACTTCGTCAATACCGTGGGCGGACGTGGGGTTATAAATTGGAATGGATCCACAGTGGCCGTCATCCTTCAACATGCCGCAGGAGTCAGACACAACGGCACATGGCTGCTGAGTAGCACCTCCGTTATGCCAGAAAGGCATTTTTCATTACCGATACCACAAGGTGAGGATGAACATGTGACAGATACAAATGCTAAGTTTTTATGATTATGTTCTGGTGCACATCAATAATCTGAATTTAAAAAATATTATAATGTCTCTATATGCTCTCTATAGCAAACATTATCAGTCTGAATCAGTTTACATTTATTTAACTCAATATCCAGGTTATAACCTGTATTCAATAGATCATCTTCCTATTTATAAGTTAGCTGCTCATTAGGTGATTATTACAATTTTATTAAAGACATGGAGGCTCCTATAAGTCTTTCTTTATTCCATCAGCAGCAAAGATAGAGAGATATATAAAAATTAGAAAAAACTGTATAGTAACACAAGCAACCAATCACATAACAGAGGAAGTGACTATAAAAGGCTTGTGCCTCCCAAGATCCCCTTCTTTCTTTGCTGCTCCATCAGATCAGATAAGTACTCCCACATGTCTTAATGCTGCATGTTGATTTTTTATTTGTTTTTTATTGTGGTTATTTATTGCTGATTATCTTTGGGTGTCTGTGTGGTGTGCCCTGCCTGGGGTCTGTCCCAGGCCGCCCAGCTTCCCCACCGAAGGTTCTGGTATCCACCCTTTTCATAGCGTGTGTGGCCTCTTGCCAGGCTGCCCGATGCTCCCTACCCATGGGCGGCATTGGGCCGTCACGCAAGTTAGCTGCGGCTCCCTCGTTCCGTGCGGGCGGACCGCGTGCATATTAGTGCACGCGGCCTCCCTCTCTGCTCACTGGCCGTGGCTGGGTTTTCCCCTCTCGCGGCGGCCATTTTGGGGATGGAATTTTGCCGCGTGTTACTCTCGTCTCACCCAGCGACACCTCTTGCTTAGTCCTGCCGACTCCTTTTGTCCTCTGGGCATACCACCTGACAGATTTACTGTGGTTTTGCCTAATTATTACTTTTCTCCTGTGTTTTATTAAATCCTTTGCTTTCACTTGCCTTTTAACTGTATTATCCTCTTATATCATGCAGGCTAAGGGTGATGGGCCTGAGGGCAGGGTGAGGATAATATGGCCTGTTAGGAGTTTCAGGCCCTGCTGGACTCCACCATGGCATCTTCTATTCAGAGAGCCTTTGCCTCTGCCATGGGAGCGGTGTCTTCATCGCTGTCCCAGATGGTACAGGACCTGTTGCTGCCCTTGGTGGCTGTGCCTGCCCTACTGGGTCCCCTTCTGCCCCTGCAACATTCTGGCCCATAAGGCTTCAGCGAAGGCGAAACACCTCACCTCCCACACCTCGATGCAGGTACTGCCTGCCATGATGGATTCGCTTGAGGCGTTCAAAGATGGCACGCTCCCAACACGCAAAAGAGCCCCTGGCCAGGCAAAAATGGCCAGATCGTGGAAAAAGGCTAGGTCCCGCGAGGAGAGGTTGGACACTGACCAAAGTAAGGAGGGTGACTCTGAAGCTATGGAGTATAACTTGCTGATACTAAGGAGGATATTTCCCCTACCACAGTGACCCATCCTGGGGCCGCCACTACCGCCCAGGGTAGTTGCGCTCGGTCATCGGGTGGGGGCACAGCGCTTCTAGATCCTCAGGGTAAACCCCTGTTCAATCTGGATGATCTGCGCCCCCCCCCAGGGCCGCCATCAGGGGGTGACAACCGTGACAGTTGTCACCCCGGGCCCCCGGCTTCCCAGTTACCGCAGCCCCGGGCCCCCGGCTTCCCAGTTACCGCAGAGGGGGCCCAGGCAGCACACAGCCTCTTCTCTTCTCCTCCCTGCTAATAACTCTCGCGAGACCCGGTTGCCATGGCAACGCTCCGCAGGTCTCGCGAGAGTTATTGGAGGAGAGAAGAGGAGAGGCTGTGTGCTGCCTGGGCCCCCTCAGCGGTAACAGGAAGCCGGGGGGCCCCACCATGCCACCGGACCACCAGGGATGGAATCTCCCCCCTCCCTAGACACAGGTAAGCAGGGAGGGGGGAGAAACAATTTAATTAATTACATTATATTTTTTTTTATAATGTTAAAATGCCCCCCTCCCCCTCCTCATTGGACATTTACACACACACACTACATACACTGACACAACACTCTGCATTCACTACACTCTAACACACACTCTGCATTTATTACACACTAACACACACTTTGCATTCACTAAACTATGCACACACTCTGGATTCACTATACTGACACACACACTCTGCATTCACTTCACTAACATACACTCTGCATTAACTTTACACGCAGCATCCACTACACAAACATCCTGTATTCACAGTACACACACTACATCCACCACAAATTGAAACACTCTGCATTCACTATACACAGACACTGCGTCTAATACACACACACTACATCCACTACAGACACTGCATCCGCTAAACACATTTCATCTAGTACATACAAACACTACATCCACTACACAAACACACACTACATCACTGTACACACACTACATCCACTACTCAAACACTCTCTGCATTCACTACACATTAACACTCTGCATTCACTACACTAACACACACTCTGCATCCGCTACACACTAACACACCCTCTGCATTCACTACACATTAACACACCCTCTGCATTCACTACACATTAACACACACTCTGCATTCACTACACATTTACAAACACTCTGCATTCACTGCACTAACACACACACTACATTCATTACACTGACACACTCTGCATTCACTACACACTAACACACACTCTGCATTCATTACACACTAACACACACTCTGCATTCACTAAACTATGCACACACTCTGGATTCACTATACTGACACACACTCTGCATTAACTGTACACACAGCATTCACTACACAAACATCCTGTATTCACAGTACACACACTACATCCACCACAAATTGAAACACTCTGCATTCCCTATACACAGACACTGCGTCTAATACACACACTACATCAACTACAGACACTGCATCCACTAAACACATTTCATCTAGTACATACAAACACTACATCCACTACACAAACACACACTACATCACTGTACACACACTACATCGACTACTCAAACACACTCTGCGTTCACTATACACACTGCATCCGCTACACTAACACACTCTGCATTCACTGCACAAACAGTATCTAATACACACAAACACTACATCCATTACACACATTCTAATTCACTTCCACTATACACACCACATTCAGTCCCGCATCATTGTCAGCGGACTAGGTAGGGCGTGGGCGGGCCCGGGAGGGAGGGGTCGGGGGGGGCCAGACCTTGTGCTTTGTCAGGGGCCCCAAAATTTCTGATGGCAGCCCTGCCCCCCCCCCCCCAGTCGACTGAGTGGGAACCCCCTGGGCACATTGCTCAGTATATAGCACATCGTATGCGCAGCCCCCTCTCTAAAGAGGAGTGTAGTAAACTGCACGCGGAGTGTCACAGGCCTTCAGTCCCCAGCTCGGCCTGTAAGACCCCTGAGGTGGACCCTCAAATCGCCCAATTCCCGAACACGTCAGTTTGGAAGCCCAATAAAGGTCTTGACTTCTCGCTAAAGAGTTGTCAGGATAAGATAATGGACACGTTGGGGCCCTTGTCAAAGGTCTATGAGCTGCTAGACTCTGTTAAGGCGGGTGAGTCAGAGTTGGACCTAGACATCGAAATCGGATGGGTACAGCGGGCTATCTGCCTTCTTTGTAATGCCAATATGGCTATTTCAGCCGAATGCCCTAAGCTGGCGAATATGGCCATATCAGAGCCTGGTCCTGCAGCTGAGGGAATGCTGTTTGGGGACAGTTTTGCCAAGGACTTGGGGTCCTACTTGAAGACATTCACGGCGATTGACAAAGCCCAGGCGAATATGAAGAGGGTGATTTCTTCAAATGTTTTTGGAGGGGCCGGGCATAATAGGAGCTGTCCACCTGGCCGTGGTTTCCAGGACTCATTCCGAGCCACTCGAGGCTCCTTCTTCCCTATGCGGGGATTCCATGATGCCAAGGCTCCGACCTTCTTCCCATCCAGAGGGAGACTATGGCTGACTCTTGCATTACACCCGAGGCCACACCCAGAGCAGGCTGTAGCAGTTGCTTCTTCCACCATCCCATGAGGAAGGCAGCCTGCATTCTAGAGTGAGAAGGAGCAAGGCTGGATGGAGGCAGCAACCAACTCAGAATCCATTGCTATCCTTGTCTGGCTCCTTGTCTGATGGTAATAAAGAAAACTGTCTGTTATGTCACCTCAGCTCACCTCTGCTGGGAGCCTCACTACTCTCACTCCCCAGATTGGTGGCCAACAGTGTGCCACTGAACTCAGGTGGGCCTCTGTGCCATTGCACCTGATCCATCTGCAGTAATTCCGCTCCTGGATCTAATTGGAGATATTATTTCTCTTCTCATATTACTGGTAGCTTAAGGATAACAAAAGTCTTTCAGTCCTCTTTTTCATTGCCAATGTTAACTGCGCTCATTTCCTTTGTCTCAAAAGTATGAATGAAAATATTGACTTGTATGTAGATTTATGTGTAATTTTATAGATGATTGCTAGAGAGAGAGAGAGAGAACATGCACAGTAAGATGCATTCTCACATGCATGTTGCTATTAAAATTGCTTTAAAATAAATTCTTGATTTCTTTGATGACCATAGTTTAGAGGTATTAGAACCAAGAGTTGACTGTAACATTTAAATAGCATTAAATGGTTGTGTTTAATCGGAAATATTTTCCATCTAAAACCCTTCTAATAGGTGCAATGAGACCAAACTTCAATGTACAAAAAAATGTTTACATGAGACAAAACAAGAAAAAGCTCAGTTTTGACATTTATTTAATATTGCAAGCATTCCAGTGTATATTACTTAGGATATAATTAAGTGCTATTATGCAAGTGCCATTCCCTCTGACGCTTCTTGGTCTGTCAACACGTCCATTGCAAACCCCAAGTAAGACGTGATATGTTGACAGAAAAGAATAATTTAAGATGTAACTTGAAAAACAACCTGTTCACACATACTTTTGCTGAGCAGTTTTGCAGTGTTATAGAACACTGCCTGCTTATCATGCCTATGAATGACTTCCACTGGACCTTACAGATGGCGTACATATTCTAACTGAACCAACTAAACAATGCACTTGCATGTGTTCATATGGGAATGTATCAGTACATGGAGGAGGAGTTCTATGAAGAGTATCTATGTATGTGTGGTAGTTAAGGAAACCCTTATGATTTACTGGGCCCTGGGCAAGACACATCATTTGCCACACATACATAACTAACTACTTATATCATCTCATTAGCCACATGGGCATGGATGTCTTATTTGTGACTTCTATTGCAATCAATCTACATACCTATATATTCATATCAACATCTATCAAGTTAATCTGTCTATCTTGTTATATTGTTGTATTTGGTTATCACTGTGTGTGTGTGTGTGTGTGTGTGTGTTTGTGTGTGTGTGTTAAACCACATAGACATGGAATTTAAATAGTTTATTGTCCCTTGTACAATGGATCTTCTATTAATTAAATGGTTATAGATCACTGTGGAGATATGTAGGATTAATCTTAACAAAGAATTCTTTGGTATTCGGACCTTATTTATAGCACTGCATGGATGTTTACAGAAATTCTCTAGAATATCCCATGTTGTATAAATTACTTTTGCCACTTCCATGGATTTAGTAAAACAAGAAGCTAATTATTCAGATTCATTCAGATGCTGTTATAGCGATTTTGATGTCCCTCTGAAATTACTTTACCTTTGAGACAGTTGTCATCAATGTACATCATCAAAATTGTTGCACATTAGTCTTGAAAACTGAATGTTTGGAAAAAATCTGAATAGTGCTCAAAACTGGAAAATGTGTACCGCAATATTTCTCCAGACCAGAAAAGCTTCAGATAAATAAATAAATACTATCTATCCATCCATCCATCCAAAATCTGAAATTCACTCCACATTATCTTTGAATTCCCACTTTTTATTTTACATAGTTTTTTACATAGGCCGAAAAGAGATTTTGTGTGTAAAGTTTATTTTGTACATTCTCTCTAGTTTAGTCAATTTACTTGTCTGTCTTTCTTTCCATGTATTTATATATAAATATTCTTAAACCTGTATTGCAGTCTGGCGAGTGGTAAAGGAAATATATTTTAACCATGATCATGTTTGTAGCTATGCTTATTTCTGGCAGCCATTCCCTTGTAGTCCCAACGTTAACCTTTCTAGCTTCTTTTAAATCCACACGCTGCAGATGCTGCCTGGTTTAAATGCTCTGAGAGGTGAGGCCAGAGTAATTGTATTGCCATTCCTGATCATAATTAAACACACCCAATAGGATGTGAAGAGAGTGATATATTTGCGCCCTGTGTGTTGGGGGGCTGGGAGTTACTCTATGAACAAGCAAGTAATTCTCTGAAGTGTAAGTCATTTTTCAATTAAGTTTATGAGGTTTCCACTGATTCTAGTTCCCTTACATGTACCTAGAAGTGACGACTCCACACTCAGACATACAGGCCAAACAATTGTTTTAAAATCACAAAACCATTTCATTTTGACAAACCCTGTTATTGTGTTTATTCTAACAGGAAAGTTGGGTAACTGGAATTTCTTCCTGATGTGTGACTTGTAGCATCTCATATTTGCATCTAAGACTTTTGAGCAACTTTGAAAGGCGAGGCATTTGTATAGCCATTTTTTTTTTTTATAAAGAAAACTAAATGGAAAAAAAAAAAGAGGGAAAACACTGCAGTTGGATCAGGTTTAACAGACCCCTCCTATAGTGCAGAGGATAAGAACCTGGCCACTGTGTACCAAAGAAAATGAAAGATGTCAGTTTAAATAACTACAGTATTTACAATAGACCCATGGACACATGATATAGAAAAGATCTAATGTTCTTATGGAATGAATGGTTCAGAATGAGCTGTTAAGAAGATGGGTAGAGTATTAACCACTTCAGTGCCTAAGAGTTAGAGCCAGCTTGGAAAAGAAATGGCTTGGTACTGTGACTCTTTGTTAACTATCTGATTGCCTGCTGAATGGCAGAAAAATAAATTAGCCCAAAAATTATTTTGGATTGAGGGAACAGCAAAGAAAGAGAGTTTGGATGAGAGAGGGTTACGTAATTTATAGGTTATACTTTCTTATTATTATTATTATTGTATTATTTATATAGCGCTATCAGATTCTGTAGCGCTGTACAAAGGGTGGACTAACAGACATTTAATTGTAACCAGACAACTCGACGTACAGGAACAGAGAGGTGGAGGGCCCTGCTCAATGAGCTTACATTCTAGAGGCTATGATTGGTTTATTTATCAAGCATGTTTTGTAAACTTTTTCAAATGTTTTCTCTTATTGTTTTTTCTTTGCTGTTAAGAGAATAAAATAAAGAAAATAGCATAATACTCGCTACCCAGTCCTTAATAACATGAATTTGTGTGTATAGTATGTGACTGGTGTATATAGTAAAATCTGGGAATTAAGGCCACTTCCCCTGACATGATTTGAGTGGCAACTCTTTACTTAATTCCCTTTTGCTTGTCTATCAGAAACAAGACTTTATTATAGTTAAACATCTAATATTGCTCCCTTTCCCAATATAAAGCATGAATTACCAGAAGGTTCTGTTATGCAACTGAGGCTCGGTTAGTGTAAATATTTGATTTTGTTTACAAAAACAAACATATTCATCAAATATCCTTAGGCCTCAACAAAATCACATTAATTCAACAGTATTACTTGCAGTTAATACTATAATTGATAAAGCAATATAAAGTGTTATTAATGCCATTTTAGGGTGAATAATTTTAGGGTAAGTTTTGCTTTTTTTCCTAATTCACATTTATTTATTTGATTTATTTATTTTCACATTTGTTTTTGAATAGGCACTTTGTACCCTGCTTGATTAATGTAAACTAGTCTGGTGTTTTTTTGTTAATTTTATTATGGATAGCCTATAATACTTTTAGTGTGTGTATTATTTATTTAGGGTTGTATTCATCCCTTTTTCCTTAAGAAGAAGGCAGAGGTAGTAGGAAAGGTTCATATCAAAAGGTCTATTCATTCCAGGCATATACCTGAATTTAACTGAAATATATAAAAATCATCAATGTGCCTTACAACACATATTAATTTTAGTGTTTGGATAACTCTGTGCATCAATTCAAGGATTTAAAAGTAAAGGAAACACTTTTTTATTAAAAAAAAAAAAATTACATTTAGAGTTATAAACTGCCAATTTTGCCTATGTGCAAAAATCACCATAAAGGAATTAACAGAAGTCAACTGTCTTTAGTTATCTTGGATCAACCGAAATAATATGTATTAATTGATTTAATAATTTGGTGGAGTTTATATTATACCATATTACTATTTACTATGTTTTCAAATATATATAAACCTTTTCTTGATATGTTGCCGAACACAGATGAGCTTACCGATTTGCAATAATTAGCCTAGCCGGACAGAAAAAACAATCTTATTTTTTAGGCTAATTGGAAAGTTATTTCTTCTTTCAAGTTTGAATAATTTAAACTAACATTTAAATATCAGATTTCAAGCCATTACAAGCTGCTGTTTAGTAGACAAACCCACAATGTGTCAACTGTAATCCTGTGAAGTGGATCAAACACCAGATTCTATTGTATTTGTTGAATACATTCTAAATGGATTAACCCAATCCCTGCTCTAAAACCGATTGCTGGAAATACAAGAATAAATAAATAAAAAATAAATTCATAAATAAAAGGAAAGACAATCTTTGCCCAGATTACATTTATTGTTCAATTAACACCGAATCGTCGTCTTCAAACTGGATTGCAAAATTTTAGCATTAAAAAAGCTAGATTTTACAAAAAATGCTGAACTAGAATTATTTCATGTCAGAGGGTTTTACCGAAAGCTTGCAATTCGGTTTTTAATTTCTACCGTTCACTGTTTAGTGGATAAATCACCATAGTTGTTCACTAAAGTGAGCATTTCAAGTGATTTTCAAGGCCAAAATAGCCTACATTGAAGCATAATTAGTTGACTATGTTGGCTATACATTTGAAATTCGCTGGTAATTCTCTTTTTTTTTTTTTTTTTTTTTTTTGGTAATCCTGCATCTGTAGCTTTGCTTAAGGTGCGATTTACTAAACAATAGAAGCACTGAGAAATCTTTTTTTGGTGAATTACATATTAAGGAAGGTCCCAGTCTTGAATATCAAGTTGCAAAGCAAAACAGGAGAGTTTATTCAGAATTACAAACTCTCCATTACTTTCCACCAATCAGTAAATAACTTTCAGCTGAATGCCAAACGAATATACATGTATAAAACAAATAAAATATCACTTTTCTAGATTGGTTCAATTGAAAATCAAAACACTTTAGCTGTTAATGGATTTATTCTTAGTTAATTTTAATATTACATTTTAATAAATAACAGTATTTTGCTGGCAAAAAACACGAAAAGATGTTTCTTAAATCGGTTTTATTCCCATGCTCTTAAAATTTAGAGGAAAAAAAAAAGTATTCACAAAATAACATAACTTATAAAAACAATACACTGCATTCTTATCCACAACAGCATTATTTAAACATCCACACATCCATATTACAGATACCACAGGTACAATACAGAGAGAAAAAAGTATGGGAGATTAGGGAGGGATGAGATAAAGAATGGACGAATTCTTTGTGCATTTTATATTAGAATTATCTAGAAGTGTATAGTACTGACAATTCAAGCGACAAATATGCCCGCAATTAAACTTCATATGCGTTTTTAATATTTAAACATCATATTTATAGTTTAAAAAAACCAACAAACCACTGTAAAAAAAATCTAACATTACATATCAACACCATGATATTTCCTCCTCCTTTCCTCCTTGTCTTTGTGTTTTTTTTTTATTTTGTTTTTTGTTTCCATTCTTATCTTAAAAAATACTATTTGTTTTCAAAGTTGGCAAGCGACTTGACCATGAATGATTTAAGACCTATGAATGATAAAAAACGTTTTTGCACAATCTGGAGTCTCTGGAGATTGTATTTATTGTTATTTTTATTATTATTATTATTATTATTATTATTATTTTTACATAGCATATTATAATACATGGGGAGCTAAAACTGCAGATAAATAAGGGCGATCTAATGACCAAAGCATAGCATACATACGTGAGGAATATTTGGGGTATGGAATTGCAACAGAAGGAGGGTAGAATTTTAACAATATTTTCTAGATTAGTTCTGTAGGGGAGTCTGTGTCTAGCATTCTAGAGATTCTGGTGAGAACCTTCAGCTTATATTTTACTCAGCAACAATCTGATCAATCTTTCCACTGAACAAACATAAAGAATCATGCAATTTTAAACCAGTTTATTAAACTGCGGTGCACAATCATCTGACATAATTAAACGGTATATATATATATATATATATATATATATATATATATACACATAACCTTTTTAAGTGGTTAACCCTTATTTAATATTTTATACCTAATATTTAATCGATTCTTTTTTATTCTCTCCCTTCTCTCCCCTTAGATTCTTACTCTGCAAATTCCTGTTTGTATTGGTTTTAGTTTCTTGTCTTGTCTTTATATTTTGTTCCTGGTGGTTGAGTGATTAGCAAGATAACCAATCTCAGAGTCCCACCACAAAACAGCCCCAATTACTTTTTTTTTTATCCTTTTGATTACCACCAAAATGTATGTAAAAAAAAAAAAAAAAACTTTACTTCCACCTTAGTGGATATTGGTTACTCCTGTGCAAGTTCAAGTACATACAACCCGCATAAATCCAGAGAGAAATTGCAACTCATCCATGTTATTTGATTTGTTTGGTGTCTCTTGCAAAACATTTTCTTTTTCTGGTCCATTCGGAAAGCAAAGTCCACAGGGCACATTTCTCTGCAATCCAGTTTATCAACTGTTATATTGGCATGCATTCAAACTAGACCCTGGGCTCTGTAAACTGCTATATCCAAAAGTTGAATGCTGCTTGGATTTAAGTCTGAGACTAGCCAAGCTGGAATTACATGTGTCCCTATAAACGGTGTAAGGAGATCCAGGAGGTCCATATGGACAAGCAGTTGAAGACATCGCTGAATTGAGGGAAGACCCACTGATGTTATTAAGATTGTTGATGTTATTTAGACTTGAGTTTGGCATGCCAGGGACTGCAGAATGACCCATGCCTGATGGCATACTCATTGAAGAGATGGAACTTGGCCCAGAAAACATAGACTGAGAAGACAATGGACTCATGGAGTTGAAGAAGGTGAAGCTCTTTGTAGATAATGGTGCAGGAGTCAGACTTTTTGTAGCCCAGTTGTTATATGGATAGCCAGCGTACATGTCATCATAGGGTTGCATGAGGCCACTGAACTGAGGAACATAGCCATTCTTGCACAAGTCCATTTGTTGGTTGCGTTCCCTCTTCCTCCACTTGGCTCTGCGGTTTTTGAACCAGACCTGCCAAGTTAAGAAACATTAAAACCATAAATGAGGCCCCAGGAAAGAAAAGGTCACCAGCAAACCCTCTGACCCCTGAGACACACAATTTTGATCTCAATAATATTAATGAAAAACAAAACAGAAGTAGGGTCAAAGAAACAAATAGAACACACAACACATAAACCAAAAGCGAACCATTGACTAATATCCTAATAGCAGCTGTGGGTAGGAGATTAAAGCACACAAAAGGGGAAATTGAGATTTGTACCTGAGGGTGGGATAAAAATAGTAATTATCATAGGACACTGGGTAAGTAACACACCCAAGGATGGATGTTTATAAATGATTTCCAGGGACGAGGAAACCTGAAACCTCAACATCCCAAGACAATACTGTAAATAAAAAAAATAATAAATATTTAGGTAGAATTCCTATGGGTAGAACAATTAATTAATGGGTTTAGATATTCAGGGACATCGGATATTTGTACTTAGGGAATACTGCAATTAGTGACTCATAATAGCATATTTCTTCTAAATGCTGCATCGTAGCACTTTTTTTTTTTTTGCATAGAAGTAATAGTTAGAGATACTAAAATCACCTCTGAGAGGGGGTTATTTACTAAACATCAAAAACAGGCTGTTGTTATAGGGGAGATTTATTTTTATTTTATTTTTGGGGTTTTTTTTCTACCAATTCCACACTTTTTGATTGAAAATTTGTTTTTTAATTAAGTAAAATGAGAATAAAATAACAGTATGCTATAAATCTAAAATTGGCCTTTCTTTCAACAGGTTAAATATGTCTTAAATTGTGTTTTATGTTAAATCAGGCAGAATACCTGATATTACTGCACCTGGTGAGGTTATTGCGGAAGATCTAAGTAATCTAAAGTGTTCATTATGCCAGTTACCCAGTACAACAGTATATTTAAGCTACATTAACTCCTAGGGCAGTCTGTTTTATAGAGGCTTGTTCACTTAACATCGAATGTCAGGGAACTTGAATATGAATGGAAAGATTAAGGCTAAATCGTTGATCTGGAACAATTCTTCAACTCACCAACACAGGAATAATCACAGCCTGGCTAGTTTAGCCTTGTTCACTCCATTCTGATTTCAATTTGCTACAATTTTGAGTTTAGGTAATAACTATTTGCCATGCAGCGTGTTCTTCTTAGAATTCCATAGCACTTTGATTTAAATGGTGTGCATAACGTAGCATTTGTGATTACTAGGTTTATCTCCAGGTTATGTCATAAACTGCAGCAGAAAATACTGAGATAATATAAACCTTTCGAAGGTGAGAGAATATGATACATTGTATAATATTTTACTATAACTTTACACAATGCTCACCAGCAACTGATTAACTGCAAGTTGTCATATCCACTCGTTCTATATATTTTTTCTGCAGTTCCATAATAAGGATATCTGCTTTTAATTTGACCCTGAATATTAATTGGCCCGGATAAATGTTTTATCCATACCTTTCTCTAATAATACATTTGTGCACCAGCACTCCAGCATTTCCGACTATTTATACTGCATCATAAAAGTGCCTTGTTACAGATCATAAAAAGGGGGATTGGATTAGCAATGTTTGAGCAAAATCTTTACATTGCCCTTTGGATATGTAGACTATGATTGTATAACTAATTAGGATTTACTGCTTTGACCAGTTGCAGAACTTCATATGCTGACTGCATACCCTTAACTGGGGTGTAAGAGGGGGTGGGGGGCTTCTAACTATTTCTTTAATAAAACCCATAGCTACCTGCCCCTTTTACTGGTAAACAAAACACACGGGGTATAAATAAAGACTAGGCAAAGCTTTCCTAATTAGAATAGCATTTGTTTCATGAACACACCAGACCAATCTGTTTACATTTTTATGTTTGTCTGAATTTGAAAATTGGTGCAAGAATAAAGGAAATATTTTAAGTGTGCGTATGTATCTCCCTCATATACAGACACACAAACACACACAAGCACAGACAAACAATTTAGTATTTGATACAATCAGTCTATAAAATGAATATACAGGAGCAAATATACTCACACAAACACACACAACTATCAATATAAAACTATTTCTGCAGTACTGACAAACATGGTTTAAAAAAGAGCCATTATTATAAGTATGGGTTAAAAATGAATCAACAGAATTGTCCTTTAATACCCTGTTCTGCACTCTATAGCTGTCCTCCGTGTAATTGCTATGACGGCTAAATTGAATAAATGATAGATAATAGAGAGAGGCAAATTATCTTAAAACAAACGAGACCTCTGTCTTGATTATTATTATTTTTATTTTTATTTTTTAAATATTGTGACATCTGATGTTTGATTACTATGCTTTAATGTCATATCCAACATAAGATAGTAAAATCGAGAGCTGGGGTGCGAATTACAAATGTAAGGATCTGTAAAACAAAAATTAAAAAAATGAAACTCCATAAAGAGTGTTAATGTTTCTTTTAATATATAAAAAAAAAAAGTCTACTTAATTGGCTTTCAGACAGAGAGGATCGGGAGGTATAGCATGTGTTAACATAATGTTATATATATTTATATTAATTTGCGCGTGTTTCATCCTATGGTGGGATTTGGAATGTGGCCTACCTGGAAAATTGCAGTGCTTGTAGAACTTATTTATACGGGTATCATTATTATTTTTTCAACTTTTAGTTCTAGTGGGTTACAAGACATTTATTGATAGTTATATGTCACTGTTAGGAAGTCTGAACTTGATGGACACAAGTCTCTTTTCAGCTATGTAACTATGTAACTATGTAAGTGTTTTACAAATTCTTGCAAAAAGAAGAACACTCGCTTGTGTATGTATGTATCTCTTTCTGTCCTAAATACATATATATTGCTTTCCTAAATCCTCATGTCCATATATATATATATATATATATATATATATATATATATATATATATATATATCACGGATTTTTATCACACAAAACTATTAACAAATATAAAATTTCTATAAATCCATAAATATAATTGTAACAAAGAAGCATATTATTCCAAATTAATACTTTAATACTGCACTATGCATTTAAGGAGTCGTTGTATGTGTGTTCGTGTATTGCAAAAATACAATGTAACTAATGCAAGTTAAGATTAAACGATGAATTTGTAAATCGTTCTTAATGAGTCAGGTTAAGTGATCAGGGTCTTACATAGTTACATAGCTGAAAACAGACATGAGTCTATCAAGTTCAGCCTTCCTCTCATTTGATTTTTGCTGTTGATCCAAAAGACTGCATCTAACAAAACTGTCTACGGGTCTTCTATAGTATATTACTCTCCTAAAAATGTCTGATTGTGACCAGATTGTGACCTTTTACTGGGAGATGCACTTCCTTACATAAACAGACTTATTACACTGCACCCTCTATGCTTTAGTGGCACTGCACCCTCTATATTGATGGGTCACACTACACCCACTATACATTAGTGACACTGCACCCTCCCTGCGTCTTTATTTGCCGAGCTGATGGAAAAGTATATACTACAAACTTTTCATATCGCCATGTCCTTGTTTGTTTGTATATCAGCAGGCAAACAAACACACGTTGCACTTTGTGGGTGAGTGTATCTCCAAAGCCCAAATACATACAGGTAAAAGTAGTTATCTTAGGGTACAGGTCTTTAATGCTACTGAGGATTTTATGCCATAATGGTATGTGTCTTGTGGGGGTGCCAGTGTTGTATCTGTGTTTGTGAGAACAGATGTATGTAAGCAACAAAAACAGACAATATTGCATAAGTAATATATTGTATATTGCATTTCCACACAGCTAATATACACACAGTAACACACAATCACTGCACAGTGTGTGTATGTAGATAACCACATCATCTAGGTGTGTGGTAATTAATAACTCTCTATGATAAACAAGCAAACCTTCACAATCATGTCTCTCTCTCACCATGCAAGTATAGCCAATAACATTACATTTTATACTCCTTCATTTTCTAACCATATCTGCAAAAGTACAAATATTCACATATAAACATAAATGAACTCTACATCCAACAAATGCGCTTTACTGTAATTAAAAGCATATATACAAGTATGAATAAATGTACTGTATTCTGCTATATCGGTTACAGCTAGAAACTGTACTGGAAACATTTCATATATTATATATTAAGATTTGTATTTATTGGAATTTCTCCATTAAGCTTTTATCTACGTGAAAAAAATAGCGAATACATGATTTATACATTTGTCATGGTTCTATCAAGATAAACTCTCCTTATCGGTCCTTATTACTGTCAATCGAAGAACAGTAGTATATATAAGTACTTTGCTATGTTATCTTTATGTAAATAGTTGCTTCCTTTCATTGACACTGCATTTCATTTGTGTGTATTTTCAAATGTTTTGTGAGAATTAAATGGGCGTGTTTTGGTGTAAGTGTGCGTTTTCATGTGTGTATGAATGTGCTTGCTTGCATGTTTATGTATGTCTGCATATGAGATATTATATGTGTGGTGGGTGGAAATCTCTATGTGTGGGAAATGTGTGGTGTGAGAGAGTGCTTTGCGTTTATCTCTGTGTGTACATATGTCTGAGATATGTGTGCTGATAGATCATTTGTGTTTATGTATAGGTGTACATTCTTGTATGTGTGTTTTGTGTTAACACATGTGTGTGTGTGTGTTTGTCTGTGTTTGTATTTGTGTGCATTTTGTGGATGTATGTGTATTTTATCCCTGTGTGTATAAGCCTTTGTCATTGTATGTGTGCCCCTTTCCGTGTAGGATTGTTAAAGTGTATGAGTGTTGAATTTGTTGGGAATATAATTCAGTGTTTGTCTCTATGCAAAACAGCTTCCATCTCCAGGTCTATTCAATTTTCATGTTAGCGGCAGATTTTACATATGTAAAAATAAATACCAATACTGTTATAAGTCGATCTAAGCATTATGTCTCGTTTGTATGAGATGTACAATGTACATTCAGCTGTTCAATATATTTATTTTCAAAATTTGTATATATTTCTCTGTTGTAGGGGTAGAATTCATGCTTGCTATATAAATCAATAATGTAATCCATGTCATCTCAATCATTCTGAATAGTGAAAGATATCCATACAGACTGCTGTCAGGAAGTCATGAATTAAAAGCACACATGCCTGAAATTGTTAAAATGAGAATTTTGGAGATTATCTATGAACTAGCCCTTAACATTATAAAGTGTAGAATTCCTCATATTTTGTGTCAAAATCTAATGCTTTTCAATCCATCAAAATGCGTGTAACTGAGGAAGATTATGCTAAATTCTAGAAAATATGAGATACAAATTCAAACCTCCATGCAGAAGTTCAGAAGAAGCCTCCCACCCTTTACTAAATGGGCTTTTACAGCACTGAAATTAAGCCTCACACATTACAGAGCTTTCTTTCAGCTCAGCATAGTATCACTGTGTAACTGGTGTGGACAAGAGGTGCCCCAAATAAGCAACAAAAAGATTTGATGTTGAATTTAAGTTGTTAAAGTATTTTTCAGTTGTCTGCATTTTAAGTAGTGAGCTGGTGAAAATACAGCCAGAACTAAAACTAAACTCACTGACCCTTTTAAGCTAGTTTGAACTATTATTTTTTTACATGCAAATCATTTCCTCTTCTCCAGTCTTTATTAGGGTCCATATGAAATGCACCTTTCAGTCTCCGTTTGCCTTGAGGTTCAGTCCTGGGTTTTGCTTTTCCATCTGGTCTTTGTTTGGTGCCTGCAATATTTTTAATGTGTCTCTGCAAAACGAAACGACTTCAACTGGGTCTAAGAATATGTTCAGTTTGTAGGGATGTTGTACAGCTATTTGGAAATTTACCGGGACTATTTACTAAACAGTGATTTACAATCAGACTTTAAAAAAATAGGCAAAGGCAAGTCATATTTTGAAAAAAAAACAACCGAATGATTAAAATCTAAAACTAGTCTTCAGTAAATATATATATATATATACATAATAAAAATAGAATATTGATCTAAATAGAAATAAGTATGTCCCCAAGACTTCATAACTCGCTCTTTAATGACTTACTCTAGCATATTCAACTACTAGTAGAAGTGCCACTGTTTATATAGCTAGATCTATCTATCTATCTATCTATCTATCTATCTATTTATCATCTGTATGCCTGTCTGTCTATCAAAGATATTAATGCATTACATGCTACTGTACTTCACAGTATCACAGATCCAGAATTTAGCCAGAAGGGTTAATTTGGGTCGGTGTATATTACAATATTACTTTATCTGGAGCTAATCTTACCAAGCAGTTTGAATGGAGTTATAATTAAACATCGGTCAAATGTTTTCTTTTCATTTGTGAACTGCAAATGCTGGTTCTGTAAAGTAATTTAATACAAGAAACAGGACCTTATTAACAGGCCTCATGGTAAGAGAACTATAAATCTGCTAACTATCGGGGTGCAGAAAAATGGGACTGCCCTGACAGAGACAGCATTTAGTTATTAAATCTAGAATTTACTGGCTCATTATCTCTCTCTCTCTCTCTCTGTTTGTCTGTCAATAGATGGTGTAGTTTAAATGTGTAGCTATGTCGACATATAAGAATGCTATTTCATTATTGTTTCTCCCCCATCCCCCCCCCCCCCCCCCCCAATAAAAAACTGCACTAATAAAATCTGAATTATAATTCTGATATTTTTGCTTCATATATACATTTAAATATGTATGCCATGCAGGCAGTTACACGTTTTGCACGCACTCAAATATACTCCAGCCATTCATTCTTTCCATGTAAAATAGTGAATTAGTTGCTGGTATTACTATAAACATGCAATCAATACGTCCATCCGTCTGGGAATACATTTCAGTTATTTTAGAGTTAGCTGATTAAATCTAATGAAATCTGAAAGAGGATGGGGGGAGTCTCTGATCACAGTGTAGCGCAAGCAGGATTTGAGCCTAGCAGTAAATTCTAGCTCTGTACACAATGAATGGGTAGAGTTTCATGGTTTTTTGCAGATTTCTACAGCCCTCTGTGCCTCCGGCAGCACAGTGCGGTTTGGTTAGATTGTTCTGTTGTACTCGGCTTACCCTGACTCTGGCCTCTGTTAAATTGGTCCATACAGCTATCTCCTCTCTCATGCTCATATCTGGATAGCGGTTTCTCTGAAAGGTGGCCTCCAGCTCCTGCAGTTGTTGGCTGGTGAAGTGAGTTCTTTGTCTCCTCTGCTTCTTTTTCTTGGAAGGATCTTCTATGGTCCCGTCCTCACTTTTTGGTTCCAAACTTCTATCCTTTTCTGCGAACAAACCATATAAGAAACTAGAACCATTAATAGAACCCAGACAGTTGTCAATTGAGAAAGGGAGAGATGAATGCAAAACAGGCCCAAGAGAGAGATAGAGAGGTCCTAACAGACAGATTTATTCAGTTGTGGTAAACTGACAGCTGAACTATACAATTTCAGCCAAAATATAGTTTGAAGCAACCTCTAAAGCTGATAAAATTGAAAATGCAGCAATTTTGGCCGACATATTGTTCTCAGTTGGTATCACGGTGTGTATCACGGTGTGTAGATGGGACATTTTACTTCTATGTGTTATAAATTAAATTGAAACGGGGGATGTGACTTAAATGCTTCGTTAAAATTTGCTTTAAATAAAGTGCAGACATTTGTAATTCTAATACAGCAAAAAATGGTCTCCTTAATCAAAGGCATTCAATTAACCGATATGTATAAAATAAAAAAAAGTAATTATATATATATATATATATTATTTAATGTGTCTGTGTTATTATTATTATTTTTTTTAATTTAGGAGCAAAAGTACTAAAACATGGTGGCTAGACTTAAAAGTGTGAAAACTGAAAAACATACTGAAATATAAAATATACAGCAGGACAAAAGGAAAGTGAAAGGGGCATAAAATGGTGAGTGTGTAGGCAGAAGCTATACACGCAGAGATTAGGTTACTGTATTTGACAGACCAGCTACACAGTTCTAATATTTTGAGCAAAGTCTCTCTTTGAAGCATTGCTGAGTACAATTAAGTAGTGTTGGATAAGTAGAAGGAAGTTATGGGGGATCGTCCACTAAACAATGTGTTGGGGTGAGCTGAACACTGAATCGTTACATGGCACGTGTGTCCAAAAAAGATAAGTTAGATTTAGAATAATCTCTCATTTAGCCGGCATAGAAAGTTTATCTCCATCTGGGGTATTGTGGCCTTAATTTTACAAAACCGGTTGTAAATTCACTGTTTAGGCGATAGACCCTTGATGATTTACCTGCCTAGTACAATTCTAATCCGCATACGCGTGCTTTATTTTTATTTTTAAACATACCACACGTTACAGAGAATTCAGCAACTGCACATGTAAAATGTTAAAAAAAAAAATAAAAAAATGCAAACTAGTACATATCTATGTGCAGGTTGCGTTTTTTTTGTTTTGTTTTTTTGCAAAAAAACAAACAAACGATTTAACCCAACAGTAATTGAATGTAAAATTACATGGCTTCTTTCACAACCTTTCAATACTAGATAGATAGATAGATAGCGATAACATATCTCGCGATGAATGTACAGAAATCGCTTAGTCTTCTATTACAGGCAATCTCCAGGGCTTGCCTTAAATAGGCCACAGAGGGGAAAAGAAAACTCTGGCAGTTTGTTGACATTTTTTTTTTTTTTTGAAGTTACCTAATATGACCTGTCTAATCTATTACATTTCTAGAAAAAAATCTGGAATAAATAATTAATAAAAATTAAATAAACAAAATAGCATAAAACATAAAAAAAACACATTGAAGACTGAATCAAATAGTTTTAATGCATGTCAACTTTTTACATTCCTCAGCGCACATTTTACATTTTTTTTTATTAATTTAATACTTCAATATCTCTAATAAAATGTGAAAGAAGATGTATAAAGTAAACTAAATAGATATATGTATGCCACAATAAACGTTTACTAGTTACATGTGTATAAAATGCAATAATGCTATTTTTTCATGAATTGATAAAGACTTTTTTTTTTTTTTTTTTTAATGTCTACCGCAGATCCAGCCTGTTGGGATTCTTCAAATTCATAGGGTCAATTTTTTGGTGGAGGTGGAATGAGGGGTGAGGTTGGAACCGTTTGTGGTCAGATCCAACTATTTTCCAAGGGGTCAGCAGAAAAAAAGGGCCTCCTAATTTTCTTAAATTCGTGCTAGGCCTGTCCTTAAATAATCTGAGACAGCAGATGTCCGCATATTTTCCCCAAATGTGCTGTTGCGATGTGAATTCATAATATTTGTTTGCTTTGTTAAAAGAAAGCAGTAAACATGCCACAGTTGATACTGACCATACCAAACAACATGCTATTTTGAAATTCTAGAAAACTCAGTCTTTAGTTTCTCCAGAAAAATAAGACCGGAAGATATAAATAATAATAAAAATAGCATTCTGAGATGCATACAAACACAGCGTTTACCATTATGGAATAATGATAATTTATTAATAAGAGAAAAAGTATGCTAGGGAATTAAATACATAATTATTTTGTTTCATGTGTAGTATTGTTCTTTGAGTAAAAACTAGTAAACCTTCGGTTATTAATCTACTTATATGAGTGGAAGACTTTATTTAAAATAGTAATCATAATAATAATAATAATAAATAATATTAATAATAATAATAATAATAATAATAAATATGAACATAGCCTCTTGTATTTGGGCAGAGGGATTTTGGTGGTGATAATATATACTTCTAGGAAACATTTTATGTTACCTCGAATTCTATTTGATTTATGTTTAGTGGCTGCAAGAATCCAGTGTTTGAAGAAGTTGTATTTGAGTCTAAGTAGCTTCATGTGTTCCTTTAAGGAAGCAAGACTCACATGGAAATATATTATATATATATATATATATATATATATATATATATATATATATATATATAAATATGTAACACACAAACATAATATGCAGACACTTGCAACAATTGTAATATTCTAAAATACATACTCTCTTCTTTCTATCTAATTATATAAGTCCTGGCTTATTTACAAGAGTACGTGAAATATATATGGATGTATGCTATATCATATACACGAGTTAGTTACCTGGAACTTCAGTATCAGACGATTCACTAGCTGAATTCTCAATAGGATCTCTGGATTCAGATGTTCTTTGCAAATGGAAACTGGAAGCCATGTCGTGAGAAGGTTGGGGTCTTAAGCTCTCAGGCAATCTTTCCAAATTCATACCTCCTTTAAAGGAATCCATGACAAAATACACTGCTCATGAAATGGGTATTCCTCAGGATCCTACACAAGGCAAATCAAATCCAGTTTTCTCCCTTCAAAGGGTGCTGGCCCATAAACATGTCTTTAAAAAAAAAAAAGGTCCCTTAATTAAGTCTCCTTTCCCTTAAGAAACACAAGGACTGCAGTTTTCCAACCAGAAGTGCATTAGAGTGCTACAAATGCAAGTTGCTAGTCTGATAGATTTTAGTTGAAGAGATTAAAGAGACCTGCCTGAAATGTCTGCAGTTTAGATGAGCTCCACCCCTCTGAGGTTAATACCTCCCTGTCTTACTAATAAATTACAATGTGCAGCTCTCAACCCAGCCTACAGTCTAGCTAGGAAAAGAGTTGCCTGCAAACTCCCTGTAGATGCTTGTAACTGCTCTCTTAGGGCTTCACAATTTACTGGCAGCCCATTTCTTAAAGAGACAGCAACCTAAACTAGAAATGCCATATTTTTTTTGCCTTTGTACAGTCCTTTTTTTTTTTTAATATCCAGGAAATTAATATTCAAAGATTGCTACTTCTTTTCACGACAACAATGAAATATTCTGTAAAGAAGATAGAAGATAGATTTGTGTTCTCTTTTTGCTTCTAAAAAGTCCCTTGAACTTTATTACTTGGGTGATTTATTTCAGCCTGTATACTTCCAAGCCCATAAGAATACTTTGCCTTACTTCAAATATTGATAGACTCACACAGAACACTTAAGTAAATATATACCTTCATGCTATTCAACAATTCACTGCAGCTGTGAATAGGTTTAACCGCTTTTGTTAACCAGTCATTTCTACACTCAGGTAAGGGAAGCTTTTGAAAAAAAATAATAATAAAAAAAGTAAAAAATAAAAATATAAAATATATATAGACATTTATTATTGCATGGAAATCAGAATTGCTACTTGGAAATAAAAGACAACATAAAATAAATGCTGAATCACATTTCTTTTAAAACAGGTCTGGAGGACATTCTTTATAATGTATATATATATATATATATATATAAAATCACCCCCCTATTTTAATGTTTAATAATACGAATAATAAGAAAAAGGAAAAAAAAATATTTTTATTTTTTTGTCAGATTCTACTGATTGTTTGTCTTGTTGACTTTGCAGACTCAGCAAAAAGAATGCTGTGATTTTCATGCCTAAATGTTCTGCTATGAAACTCTCCCTTTATATAGATTAGTATTTCATACATATATATGTTAAAATACATAATTCAGTTTAGTCACAAACAAGATTATTGTCATTAAATATCTTTAAATATCATACACAGAAAGTGACTGTAAGCCAGTCGTGTCAGTTGAGATGTTTGAGTTGAGATACTTTAGTGATGTGTTACAACGCTCTGATTTGGCACTGCAGTACATTCAAGGTGTGTCGTTAGTTTAGTGGGAATAATTAGTTATACATTCAGTAAACAAAGTGATCACCCTGACCTTTATCCTCAGGGAACTTTTCATTAGTTGATTTGTTAAAAGGGACACCCAAGTCACTAATTCAGCACTTCTTTCAGGGTTTGCATGGGGTTATAGGTATGTATACAACTATAGGTATAAAAAAACCAACACAACACTCATGCCATATACAGTGCTCCCTGAATCCAACGTCAGTATTATATTTTCTATAAATGAATACCTCAATATTATTACATATCATGCTGTCATACCCATATGTCTCCAAAGAATCTGAGTTGCATGACAACCATAACAGAAATGTGGGGAAAATAAATAAATACATGACGCAATCACCATGAGAACCATGAAATGTTAATTGTAATTCAAATTTTAGTGTTTGCACCACTTTTAGAATTTCGCCCAAGTTCTCTGTTAGTTGAACTTATATGAATTCTTACCTACTGGGAAAAAGAAAATACGGTTACAGAGACAAAAAAAATACATTTTTGTTATGGCCTATATGTCTTGCTATCTCCCTCTGTTTCTCTCTCTTAGTCTCTTAGTCCACACACAAAGCACAAACACACATACACACACAACAGTTAATAAGTGAAGTAATGTGGCCTCACGCACACACACACACCAGGAATAAAAACACACACAACATACATGGCTAACAATCTTCAAGAGTAAGGTATCCCACACACAAAAAAATTATGTCTCTGTAAACAAACACACGCACACACACGCACACCAGAAATAAAAACACAAAAAACATACATGGATAATATTCTTCAAGAGTAAGGTATCCCACTCACAAAAAATTATGTCTCTGTAAACAAACACACGCGCGCGCGCACACACACACACACACACACACACATTAATGCCTATAATAATCCACACCACGTTGTAGTGAATTAATCAAAATATGTATGCAAATTACAGCATTTGTTTTACAGAAGAGTTATTTCCCCCCAAAACTAATCTGTTTTCCTCCCAATAATTATTTTTTTCTGAGATTGGTTCAAAAGTCTCCACAACTAGCTGTTTAGTGAATAGGCCCCACTGGTTTGCTATAAATAACAGCGTCGATTGTATGCAGTAGAAGATATGTGAGTCACAATGAATCAATCCATTCCCTAAAGAATCAGTTCAATGAGATAGATACATGTTCATCGTCAGCAATGAAACAGAACGGCAGGAGTCGCCAGACGTGTGTATCTCGGAGACAATAAGATTTGACAATGGTATATGGTTGGTTTTATTGCATGGCTTCTGCTGATGAGACTCAGAGAAATGAAAACAATCTTTAAGATGTGTCTGATCATTTTACATCTACAAGACATTGGGCACAGAACACACTGTGGATATTGAGCAGCCTGCAGTTTATATTAAGCACATTGTGTAAGACAAACACACAGGGGAGGTGTATTCAATAGCAAAACGAACAAACAGGTACAGGCACTGAGGTCCAGGGAGCTAAGGACCATGTATGATAAGAACTGGCGATAAGATATGCATGTTTGCACAGACACTGTCTAGTTTTCAATTCTCTCCAGACCTTGAGACAAAGTTTTCTTTTTTTTTCCCCTCTTCTTTTCTTTACGTAGTCAAAATACAACTCCCATTATGTTCCTTAGATATTTTAACATCTGCTTTAAATGTACAGCCATTGCTTGATTAGACTGATTATTAAGGGGAAAACACACAGATTATGAATTAACTCACTCATTGCTGGTGGGTGGGATGACTATAGCAATTTTATACATTTTATTCTGCAATGTGCTCCACCCAAACTATCCTGATTAGCTATCTTAAGTTAATCTTAGTAAATACCTCAGTGTCTAGTAAAGCCAGCTCCCTGGAGCTATGTGACACTGGTAAAACGTGGATGTAGCCCCAATTCCATTAAGCAAATCTCCTTAATGCTGTTGTAGGTTAGAAGAAAAAAAGAAAAAAAAAAGTTAATTTAAAAGGACGCTGTACACTGGAGGCGGAAACAAGCAATAAAAACATTTAAATAACAAAAATAACAAATGTGGAATTTTAATGTATATGTTTGTCACTCTCTAAATGAATGTTCACTGCTACCATTCCAGCATAAAAGTTATTTTTTTACATTTTTCATATGCACTTGCTTCTCACATTTAATGGGGTTCTTGATAGAACTTAGAATATTTCGAGGTTACCTGTATTTTTTATGGCAATGTCATGCTCCCAATCTGTACATATTGGGGTTTATTCATCAGGGGATTGTAATTGTAGTGAATTTGTATCAGAATAGCAAAAGTCAGTCTAAAATAACTAAGTTGTGACTTTAATTAAGATGGATCCCCCCCCCCCCCCCCCCAAAACCAGCTGTCTACATTGTCTACATTTCGCAAACTGGTTTACAATTCTCTAACATTCGAAGTTTAGTGACTAACCCCCCCACACAGACAGTTCTAGCTGGAAAACAATGTGCTTTAATTCACTTGTTCGCTAGGGGGAGGACAAGAACTCCTGAGCTTGATAGATCTTCGCTTCATACAATAATGACGTTATGCTACGTTTTATTCTTTTCTTTACATGGGTAGTAGCAGTTTAACTAATTCCTTTTAGACATGTTCTTTCTGTAAATCTAGACAATGTTACAACAAAATACTCTTTTTACTATTTAAATATATCTTCGCTTCCTCAGCCATCCATACATTTATGTAGTTATATCAGCATATCAGCAGGAGCCTTTTAAATATTACCAAATAATGTATCTCTGAAAATAATTATGATCAGACTAATTGTTATTAATAATAATAATAATAATAATAAATATTACTCTTTTTAAATAATTATTTGTTTCTGTATTGTACTCTCTCCTCGTTCAAGTTGTTGTGAAAAAAATAACTTTTTCAACAAACTTCCATTGTTAAAGAATATGAAAATGTGTGAGGTTATAAATATGAGAAAATCCAAAGTTTCCAAAATTCTGTCGGTGCAGTGGTAAAATTATAACAGGGATATTTGGTTTTGTTTATGAGGTTGTTCTGTGTTCATGCTTGTTTCCATAACCCGTTTAAATACATTGCAAATATAAATTATAAGCATTAATAGCATATAAAATGCATAGATTTTTATATTCATTTTCAAGTTTCCAAAGGGCAGATACTAATTGGCACATGCCCACATATTTAACATTAATGTAAAGTATCGTATTACTATACTTGTGTGTTTATCTCTGGTGCCAGATTTAATATTGGATTATTTGTAGAGAGTTGTGTTAGAGCAATCTATGCTAAGGAAAAACAAACAAACAAACAAACAAAAGTGTCTATGTATTCTTTTATCAAATAATATCAACAACAAAATAATAATTTTTATTTTGTTATCACTATTAGTTGTTGTAGCAGCAGTCTTACATTTGTACATTAAAAAAATATATATTTTGCATTTATTTTTAATTATTTAATCAAAGCTTTCTATTTAAACCAAAAAATAAAATAATTAAAAAAAGTATCAAAAACAGCTTTGATAAAACAGTAAAGACGAATTTCAAACGAATTTTTTTTTCTTCGATGCGTAACTAGTTACAACTTATGTAAAATTAAAGGTTTGTTGTTCGCTCTTATTTTCTGACGAATACAATTCTTAATTCGTTTCTAAAATGACCATGAAAAAGTGAAAAGTAAATAGGCAACAAATTAAACAAAAATGTTGCTATTCAGATATTTAACCATGTATCTGCACTGAATACAGTGTGTTACGAATATTGTATAAACTGTATACCAGAAGCTGTCTTTTTTTTTTAAAATGATACTGAAATCTTTATATTTTTTTTCCATTTTAAAAATGGTTAAAAGGAATTAATGTTTTCGTTTGTATTCAGCGAAATAAATACATCTTGAGGTGGTTCAGTGACCCCAGCAATTCCTTATCTAAGTTCACCCATTGCTACCGGGCATTAAACTGGCACGCACATGGTTCAATATGTACAAATTTTAGCAATAGTTCAACAAGGACCAGCAGTCCTGTTTTTCATTAACATATGGCACAGATATTTGCAGATGATATGGACTTCTTCCTTCACTTAATATTTTCTATGAGATTTTCTATTTCTATAAATATATATATATATATATATATATATATATATATATATATTGTATTTCTATACGGATATGCTAATTTAAATATTAGGATAGAAAATAACATCTGTATAGATTGATTTCCTATCCAAAATATTTGTTGTCAGGAGTGGGGTTGATTAACTAAACAACGATGTAGTTGGCAATATAGGCTGCAAAATCTATACCAATCACAAAATTCGGTCGTACAATTCGAATGAACGGATACTTAACAATAAACAAATAAAAAAAGAGAGGAAAATAAAAAGAAAATAGCAGAATTCATATTTTAAACAAATCAGCTATTTTGTATTAATATTTGTATATTATTTAAGCAGACAAAGAACACTGCTTAGTGAATATACCCTTGGGTTAATAGACTTCCTAAAAATCTGCTATTTTTAGATTATTCATCATTATGTAAAAATTTAACACAAACACACAAATATGAATAACACATAATACATACACTCATACATAAAGATGTACACAAACACATAAACACACACACACATATATAGTATGTGTATATATATATATATATACCCACACACATTCAAATAGCATGCCATAATGGCTGATAGAAGTATTACTTTATCCATACCAATCAGTCTTCATTTTGTTTTGGAGTATTTAACATCCACAACCGTAACAGTGCATTGTCTATTAAAATACCACCAAATAAAACCCGACACACATCTGATGCAATGAATACAACTTGTGTGCCACTTTACACTGGGGGAAACATATCTTGTATTTTGCACATGGGGGACAACTTTTAAAAAGTCATTATGACGTCACAAGACACTAATGACAATAGATTTTCTTTTACCCACAGATATGTATTTTACCCAGGGGTATCTGTCTATACCATGTCAGGGAAGACACAAAGGTCCCACTCATTGTCAGCTGAAAGCTCTTTTCTCTTGGTGTTTGGACAAATTAGTATTAGACAGCAGTGAGAGCTAATATCTTTTCTCTTTTGGATATAATGATATTGGTGCAAGATTAGTTGCGCTACAACAGTCCCCCTTGGCAATTTAATAAATATAAAATGTTATAAAGCAGGAGGTCACATCAATGTACATTGCAACAAAAATGTGAGGGGCATAAATTGAAACTATGAGGGATCATGCTCCTTATTAATACTGTGTGTGTATCTTTTTGTGTGTGTTGTTTTTTTTTTTTTGTCGGTGTACAGAGTTTGTGTGTGCAGTGTAACTAAGCAAGATCAAATGTTTGGTAAGCAAAACACCTTCTAGCGGCCCTGCAGTCAGTACAGTTACTATTTGAATTACACAAAATCCTCTGCTTATAATTTGTGTACCGGGTTAATGATGTCATTAGCCATACTAAAATGTGTTTTGTTGCCAGATACACACAAGATATGAAAGTTATATAATAATGACATTCCCATGACCTACCAAACCCATAAAATAACCGATTGATGACACGGCCAATCCCTAATAACCTAACTGGATTGTAATATTGAGATCCAGCAAATATTATGCATAACCTTTACACTTTAGCCAAATATCTCGAGGCAAGGAAAATACAGTTTGTTGCATACAGTGGTATAATTGTGTGTATATGTATGCATGTGTTGTCATGTGTGTGTATATATGTATAATATATTACAAGATTCTAATTTCATAATATAATCTCTTATTTTATTTTATATACATACAAATAGTGAGAGACTGTGGATCTGTATATACACAAGTGCATGGACATTGTCCACAAACATGTAGTTTGTGTCTGTATATTTGATAATCGACTTTGTATGTGTTGTGTTGGCATTAGTGCCTTCTATATAATTGTGCTTGTATGTGTGTGTGCATGTGCCCATATGTGTATCTATCTTTACGAGTATACATCTCTGTGCTTGTGTCTATGTGAATGTGTGCATGTAGGTAAGGCATTGAGGTAAAAAAAAAAAAAAAAAAAAAAAAAAATACCAGCTATTACCAGTTATTAATTGCTGTTTCCATCTCACTGCAAAGCAGCAATGTGTTTCATTCTATATTCCAGGTCCTAACAGTTAATTATTTACTTGATGAATATTAGGGTAAGTGAAAAGGGGAGTCCTCGATTTGAATTTGAATTTTCACACTCTTTCTCTAAATGCTTCATGTTGTGTGTATATGGGACGTGTGTGTGCATATTATATGTGTGCTGTATTATTCTCTCAGTATATTTTTTATTATGACTGTGTATGTACACATAAATGTTTCTAAGTTTCTGTTTGTGAATACTACGTTAGTTGTTGTGTTACAAAATCGCATTACTAGCCTCTCAGTTCAATTATTGAAAGTATTGTGTATCATACATTACCCATTGTATACCATAAATAAACAAACTCGTTTGGAATCCAGCTATTTATTTTTAGCTTATTTTTTAGCTGTTTATTTTTTCAGTTTGGATGCTTCGGCTAAACTTTGCATTTCTATTTAAAATTCTCTAATATTTTGTGGTTTATTGAATGTTCCCAACTGAATTTAATAGACTATCTGACTTCAGTTTGAAATGGAGATTGGAATAATTACCTCAATTAATCATATTCTCTAATACTGATTATAAGCGAGTAGAAAATATTTTCCAACTTAATGCATTTTATTATCTAATCGACAACCGAAAATAAAATAATTATGCAAATCTCAGTTAATATATATATATATATATATATATATATATATATATATATATATATATATATATAGAGAGAGAGAGAGAGAGAGAGAGAGAGAGAGAGAGAGAGAGAGAGAGAGAGAGAATAAGAATGTTTGGAAGATTTCAAAGTGTTACATTTAGTTACACTTACAATTTAATTACAACTCTATATTCATAAAGCAGTAAAAGTATATAGCAAATAGTTATCAAGGCAATTAATTAACACTGACAAATTAAGTACCCTAATTATAATAAGATGTTTTTTTCTTGGATACAAAATACAAATAGAGTATTTTTCGTATATGAGAGAGGTACAGATGCTAACTGACTGTTGTTACAATATAGCAGTGAAATATATACATATGTAAACACACTAAGTAGAAATTAAATGTTTTTTTTGGGTTGACTCTTCCAAATCATTCACAGTCTGGAATGGTTAGTATTCCTTAAATAGTCCCCCACAGCTGAATAATTTATAATAGACACCCTGTATCTTTATTAACTGCTGTATTTACCCTAAAACTTGTAGTTTTTCTTGGCCCAGTAAAACTGCTTCATAAGGGTTCCAGTAAATATGCAGTTGTTATCAATCGCCTTTAAAAGCAGTTTGGGGCCATACTAAATGGAAGGTCTTCTGGTTTGTGAAATCCTTTCATTTGAGCTGAGTCTTGCAGTTATAGGACAGCTGTTGTTCTTGGGGGAGGTAATTGCCGGAAAAGACGGGAAACACTTTAAAATCAGCAATCTACAGACTCGAACAGGCCAATCTAGAGTATCATAACAAAAGTGGCATATTGCACTATTGGGGAATATTCACTAGAGCAAGTGCTGAGCGTTCTAGAACACAAAAACTCACATGTAAGTCTCATTTTATGTAGAAAGATAAATCATGTTCCTCGTAAACTTTATATGACCAAAGAATGTAAATAAGATAACAACAATTATACATGGAGGAAAGTAAATAAAATAAAAGCAATTAAGGATGAAGTAAGGGTAAGGTATAAGGTGTACACACACACACACACATTATATACACACATACACACACTTGTTATATAGCAAGATGAATATAGTGCAAGGTGAAATGCAGTTTTTAAGAACAACTATTTAACAACAACAACAACAACAAAAAATATCTCCCCCTACTCATTTTACAACCTTCCATTCATGCAGCTGGGATGGAGAGCTAAATAAAGCATGTCTAGCCAACTTTTGCCATTTGAAGTGATGTTGTCAACTCTATACGTTTGGAAGCTAAGAATGATAGGAGCTGTAGTCCTACATCTCTGGAGGGGTCTATTCCTGCACTATCCTTCTGTGCTAACATAGTCTGCTAGAGCAGTTACTGTGGATTCTTTTACAAGTCCCATACAAGCTTAACCCCCCTTCACAGTTTTGATCTCCTGATTTCAGGCTTGTCCTCTATAAATCCGATGTTTTGGCATTTTAAGGAAATGAAGGAGCAGTCTGACCACTTTTTGGGAAGGCCTGCTAATGCTTTGCTAACCCTTTGAGTGCCAGTTCACCCCAATGACACTTGTCTCAGTTCACCTTTTTGTCTACTCTTTGATGCTTAACCCCCCCCCCCCCCAAAAAAAACCCTCAAAGTTGAAAAGCCTTTAAAAATATTCAGAAATGTTTTTACAAATAGTTTTTTTTTTGGTGGATAAAACATCCAGTATTTAGGGAAAACAATAGCTCTTTGAGAAATAGCTTCTCATACCCCTGGGTAACTATTTGTTCAAGTGACATTCCAGCTTTAAGCCTCTTAGTATGGTGGATGAGTTGAAACGAGAAAACCCAGTTTAGTTAAATAAATGTTCAGGGACCACCTACCATCTCTAGATACAGTATTTTACAGTGACATAGAAAACAACTGCCTAACAACTAATAACTCATTGAAAATGATCAACGATGTGTGCATATAGAGGTCCTTAAATTATGGAGTGAATACATGAGAATTATGACTAACTTGTGTTTTTCAGCATATTAAAAAACATAGGTATACATTCAATACTCTGTGAAGCATGTGTGTGTGGCCTGGATAGAAAGATGGTTTGCTTTGCATTTCTTTGACTTGTTTTTGTAGAGATTCTGACTATTTACAGTAAAAGCTTAATTAAGCATGCTCTGTTATGTGTGTATGGGAGGGGATGTGTTATTATTAATAATAATAATACTTTTTAAAATTAATTATACTTATTATTATTAATATTATTACTATTATTAATACCATTATTATTCTTAAGCGCCTATATATTCCGTAGCGCTGTACAATGACTTGACAAAGCAAACAGAAATATTCGAGGCAGTTTCACTTAAATAAAGAAGAGGTTGTGGGATTGTAGGGGTCCTGCTTAAACGAGCATACATGCAGAAACACCCAATTTGCAAGTAATTTGCATGGCAGTTATATATTTGCGCACAACCCCCCCCCCCCCCCACCCCCCCAACCCCCCATTCCACACACATAAAACAGCTTTACATTATAAGGAATACAATATTTATGTTCATCCAATGTTTGGGTTTGTAGAATTAAATGGGACACTGTTTAATACTTAGATTTAAGAATATTTTACAGACACGATGCTAAAAGTGTTGTATTAAAAGGCTTTGATGTTCCCTGACATTAAATATACAAAATCTCAAAAATTCTCTTTCACGTGGAAACTAAGTGACATTTGTCATTCACTGTTTGTTGTTGGGAAATCTACAATCCTATGAATTGTGTGTAATACGCAACTGGTACCCAGACAGGTAAAGAGCATCTCTGGAGCTTAGAAGACCTGTGATGCAAATCCCTTATTGGGTATTTAATGAAATAAATGTTTGCAAAAAAAAAAAAAACAACAACTCAGAAGATAAAGGTGATCTATCATTAGTCAACATTAATAGCAACATCATGCAAAAAGATTAAAGCAGTGTCAGCGAATATACTGAATAAATCCAAAAAAGCAACATTGTTTAGATGTATAAGATATATTGCATTACAAGACTTAGCCAGAAGTAATGGCCTGCCTCTGGTGTGCTTAAAAAAAAAAAAAAAAAAAAATCTACTCTAACCCCTTTACTACAAGTCACATTAAAACACATGCGTCGAGGGGGTCTATTTACTAAGCAGTTAATTTAGGTTGTACGACATACGACTTGCAAGTTTAGGTTAATATAGCTGGAGTAAAGTATGGAATATATATTTTTAGTAAAATCAGATTTTTTTTTTCTATTTGCAACATTTCTGTTTTGGTCAATTTTTTTAAACGTATCTGTCTTGGCCTAATTTTTGTAAGTGTTCCCAGTTTCCAGTATATTTTACTACTTTTCCTATGATTCGTGTTAGCATCCTTTGACAGGGCCACAGAGCAAAGAATTGAAATATCCTTCTTGAACTGATTTTTTTTTTTTAAATAAGGAATGAATTTGTAAAGTAGTCTGTTCACTAAACAGTGAATGGTTTTGTACATTTTTGTGAAATGAAGGCCAAAAATAAAGTGGAATACTCTAGAAGTGTTTAAATTTCCAACTAATTTCTCAAATGATCCAGAACCATACAACAGAAGAATTATTTACACTATACAGTATCACAGGCATGTGTGCATGTATCAACATAGGCACACACAACATGCATTATTTGTGGATGTATTTAATGTCTAAATAAAAAAATTGAATGTTTTCAGTTTCATATTTTTTTGGTGTAAAAAGAGCAGAAAGAATTGAGAGTCAATTTGATACCTTCAGATTATCACTTACCTAATTCTACATAGGAAGGGGAATTCTTAGAAAGACTTAGTTCCATTATAATATCTCTGTAAACAAAGAACATTAGAAAGATTACTCCACTGGTTTATACTTTAAAAAGTGCAAACCCGAAAAATGACATTTATATTTAGCTTTTTAAAAATAACCCACATCTTTTTTTTTTTTTTTTTAACAACTATAGTCCTTATATATTGGGGACTAACTGAATGACATGCTACATGAACCTTGTTATAATATATACTTATAAAATGGTAACAATAATTAAATTAATATTGTGAGGTCCCATAAACAATTATAGAAAAAGAGGGTGAAAAAAGGACAAAAAAAAGAAAAACAAGCCCATTCAATTCTCCCTAATAATCCTAAAAACGGTGACCATTGAAAGATTAATTGTAGCCTAACTGTACAGTAGCCTACTATTAATTTGCATGGAAGCTCAAGGTCAGGATCATGCAGATCATTTTTCTTTTTTTTTTTTTTCTAAAGGGTTATAGCCTTTTTTAATTGATAATTTTCTCATTTGGCTACATTGCCCATTATTGCCTTGCAATTAAACTTCTAACAGTTTTTGCTTGTGGTTTACCTTCTTATTGAGATATTGATCTCTTGCATTCAGACATTTCAAATGTATTTAATCAGAGTAATTAACTGCTGCTCTTGTGTTTTTACAAACATAATTACAGGAGCATATTTTAATTCCTAATCACCTAAATGTATTTTGTTTTGCTTTTTTTTTTTTTTTTAAATATATAATAAAACTGCTAAACTTTTACAAAATAAACCAACAATGCTCATGCTATATTTCATGACCCCAATAACGAACAATGTTAAAAAGGATATAGGGTCTAACATGTGCCCTCTATTAAGGATTAACCAACAGACTGCCAGGTATAGAGTGGTCAACTCACCTGCAACAGTAATTTGTTTTCCCCATTGACTAGTGGATATTTAGTGAGGTAAGAGTTAAGCTCTTATGAATAATATCTTTCACATGCCCCACTCTAAGTATTAAGTTTATTGGCTATTAAAAAATGTGTGTCTTGTCAAATCCATCATGTTTTGCAAGAGACTGAATTTTGTGAGGAAGTCATGATATTGTGCAATGCCCACACTCCAATCTTTCTGCATCTGAGCTCAATCGTGATAGTAAACTGCCTGTGCTTAATTCTTTAGGTTAGTGGAGTGAGGTAACCCCCCTTTGGAATTGTATGTTCTAACATATTTGTAAGGCTTGACGAAGTGCAGGGATGCTGAAGAATTTATACAAGGTATAAATACGTCAAGGACCCAACTTCAAGGCTAAAGTGAGCAATCAGCATCAGCAAATGAAGAGATTGTCTGGAAAACGCATGCTGCTTAGAAATACATCGTGCCCTTGCCTTGGGTCTCCCTTTAACCCTTTGAGTGCTCAACACAATGCTTAACCAATGAGTTGGAACTCGAAGAGTTAATACCTTTCATACTAAGAATATCATAATCTGGTCTGCTAGCAACCCGCAAACAAAACCCACATTTGAAAAATCTGTGGTTTAACTCAAGACAATGAAAAATTAAAAAAGGTCAGTTAAAAAAAAAAACACAAAAGCAACACATGGAAAAGGAAATTAGAAAAAAAAACGAAAAAAAAACCGTAAAAAAACAAAGCTCATTATTTTATATCTCTAAGATTAGTTATGCATAGTTTTTTTTTTTTTTTATCTTACAAGGTAGGAGAGACTCAGAAATAAGTAAAAGCAAGAAATAAACGTTTCTATAAAACGAGTTACATTTGTAAGAGGGGTGCTAGAGTGGGAGGGGGCTGATCAGCCCTGTGAGGTCAACTGAGTCATTTGGTTAATCCGGATGACTATCTAAATAATGACACAGATTTTAAGTGGTTAAGTATAACGTAGGCAATTGTAGCTGTCAAATGTGCAGGAACTTGGGAGCAGCGCCCCTCCAAACTGGGGGCTTATAAATAAAGGAAAAACTAATATATATTCATTTATTGATTAGCTTGTTTCTCTTGTTTTATATATATATATATATACATAAAACAAGAAAAACAAGCACATATTTAAATATATAATACAAGAAAAGCAAGCTAATAATATACATGTATTTTGTTTTATATATATATATATATATATATATATATATATATATATATATATATATATATATATATATATATATATATATATAATTCCAACTGGCAAAATAATCATTGCTACCTCGCTAGTTAGTTTTATAATTACTTTTATGATCATTTTATTACTTTAATTAGAAATAATAATAATATTAATACCATTATAACTTTGTTATTTTAATTAGCCATAATAACAATAATAATAATATGTAGTGAAGCTGTAGTTCTGTGCGAAGCAAGTAGTGTATGTCAGTAAGAACTCTATAAACAATGTTTTGCTCAGAATGTTTTTGACTCTGGTGAAGAAGAAAGCAATATTATATTATTTGTTTTCACTACTAATCCCCAGTATGGACATACAGAACTTGACTTACCAGTAAAGCGCCGCGTCCCTGTCTGGGCTTGCAGAGTCCAATGTTAGATCCCCAGTGGCTAAGCGCTGTGTAGATGAGCCGCCCTTGCACAGCGCCGTTCTGGGGAGACACTTCTGGTGCTATTGGGTTTTCTCAGGGAGATCTGTACAGATCCGCATGACGTCACCGGAGTCCCAGCGTGCCACACACTGTGTGTGTACAGAGAGAGTGTGAGAGACTGTGTGTACACAGCAAGGGAGAGAGAGAATGAGATAGACCTATCCCAGCAGGCTGATCAAACCTGCTCTGCACTCCAACAATGCACTGTGGGCCACTTCATTGTTCCTCTACTAACCATGCATGACAGCACACTGCTACACAACTACACAGTGCAGGGAGGAAATGTGAAATGTACACAACATAGCTACAAAATAACACTCATGTATCCATGTTCACTAATATACTAACATAAATTGTGAAAGGTTAAATATTATTTTATATATTAATGTTTCTATCAATACAACTGTATCTGTCTGTAAATGTGTGTGGAGCTGACAGACGTATACCACTGCACACTCCCACTCTTGCTCATACCATTATATTTGATTTATATCATGTATATATAGTAAATTGTACTAGTGCCTCTGCACTTATGTATGAGTTTATGCTGTAATTTAAACACAAACATTACTGGCAGTAGGAAGTATACATTTCAAATAAACAGGACCCTTTCAGTTCAAGTTCAGGGAAGACTGTGACATGTGCAAGTGATGTATTCGTGTTGTTAAAATATAAACTCTTTTATTAGATGAACATTGATGCACTAGGACATTGTAACTTATCAAATGTTGTAAGATATTTAACTAATTTCTCTCCTGGTGTTAGGAGAGAAATTAGTTACATATATATATATATATATATATATATATATATATATATATACATACATTTATATATATATATATATATATATATATATATATATATATATATATATATATATATATGTATATATATATATATATATATATATATATATATATATATATATATTAATTGTTAACCTGTTTTGTTTAGGGGTTTGTTTTCTATTATACATAAGAACCCACTAAACAAAGCAGGTTGTAACAAATGACCTCCTAAACAAAACAGGTTGTACATTTTTTCAGGCCTTGTAATTTTGAGATGCAATAGACAGGGGAGTGAAACGTCAGTCAGGTTTACTCATTTAAATTAACTACTTCTTTCTTAAAAGTAATATTCTTGGCTTTGATATTGTTTCAATGTATCTGTTGTTGAAATGTATCAATAACTTGGCACCATACAGTTAAAAAAGAGATCATCGATTAAATAGAAAAATAAATAACATTTAAATAATTATCAACTTCTCATGATTAAACCCTTTCTTTTCACTGGGAGTGTACGATCATCAGTGGGTTAAATACACTATTTTGTGTAAAGTGCATGTCTTAATCTTTATGTACAGTTGGAAGTAAAATACTAACATGTGATTTTCCTGGGTATAGATAATAGGATGTTGGAGAGAGCCTAACAAGGTCTTGCTAAGGGATTTGTTAAAGATTTCTTCATGCTCCCTGGCTTAATCTCCACGTTACTGAAGTTAGCCATACCTTTTATGAAATCACTAAATTGCAGGATACGAGGGGAGACTGCAAATTACAGTGTAATAGGCTTGCAATAGTTAGAGGAGGCAGCAAAATGAGGCATTTTGATGGGATTCGCGTGGACATTGCCTTGAATTCCTTTGGGGAGGCTGCAGACTGCCAGCATCCCTGTGCCTTTTCCTCTTTCTTGCATTATATAATTGTAGCAATGGGGTGTGAAAACACACACACACACACACACACACACACACACACACACACACACACACACACACACACACACACACACACACACACACACACACACACACACACACACACACACACACACACACACACACACACACTATTTTAGTGTCATATTGCAAGAAATAAATAATCATATTTCAAATTTAATACATTGAGCAAATGTGTATATATAACATGATCCATTATTCAGTAATTCAGTATTGAGTAATATTTATTAAAATCAAGCATTATTATCTTTTGCAAACCCAGCTATTCTCCCCACCATTACACCTTTTGTGACTGTTTAATGTGCAGCTTGCTTTTCAATTTGGCACTCAGGGGGTTAAAGATGTCTTTCCATCTGCAAAGGTGGACCAATTAATAAGTCACTCATTGTCCTGAAACATAATTAGCTTTCAATTATCCTCTCTTGAAGCTCACACAATATCATAGCCAATTCTTTAAAATATAGCAGATATATTCAGTAAAAAACGTCTCGATCTGTGCCATTTATATCCATAGGCTGTATCCCATGAAACAGTCAAGCAGGGCAAAAGTAATTTCTTTATATTTGCAATTTAAATTTAAATTTTTTTGACTCCTGGTTTACTAGTTGTGAGTTTCACATTGCACCAGTAATTTGTAAGCTAACCCATGGTACAGAACCTTGAACATCTGCATTGAAGTTTTACACATGCAATGTCAAGATGATGGCTGCAAGAACATCTAGGATACATAACGTTTATTGGCATACAGAAGCAAACTTACTTCTTACAACATCTTCCCGAAAGACTCTGGTAAAGAGGGAAGACTAAATTCAAGGATTTAGCAGGTATCTGTTAAAGATTCACTTCAACAGTTTAATGTACTTAAATGCCCACCAGTTTCCCCTATCATAACTCAAAGACAAATGTGGAAGATATCAAAGATTCAACAGAAGACATCAAGAGAGAATCTGTGTTACCCTTAACATTTGCTTCATGACATGGAGTTAATGTGATTCAGATGGAAAATATCAAATGATACGTAAGATAATATTTATAATAACATTAATTCTTCATAGGAAACATCACTTGGAAAAAAGCAATGAATGTTGAAATACATGTAGGATGGTGAAGTCATTTCAAACAGTGTTTTGGTTTTGGACTTTTTTTTTTATACAAAAGAATTCTTAGATGATCATAACATAATAAAATGTCAGCATGTACCCAAAAGTCATAAATTAATTCTTTTCTACTGTTTGAAATACTAACTACTAACAATATGCTTCCTGTCTGGCTGTTACTGAATGTGGCTAGTCTAACAGCTGGCTCAGAGGTATATTAATTCATAAAAAACAATAAGATTGTATTCAAATCAATCTTTAATGATGTAGCACAAAGGATTTTCTTTTAGAAGTGTCTAAAAACAGAAAACCTAGTTGACTAATTGTAGACTGTTTTGCTAATGACTTCATTCAGAAGAAAGATGTAATCTGAAGGCCAATCATACCCAAAGGGCAGAAATTGGATTTACTAATTACAGAAGTTACAGGTAGATCTTTACAAATCCTTTACGGCACCAAATATATTTAAACCAGCGTAATTATTGTCTAATTCTCTAGTTAAAGAAATGGAATAAAACGGAAAGGAAAATAAATTCTGCTTATTGGATACTGTACAGGGTTCAAATTCATGTTGTTTTAGGCTCTTTTTAACTGAACAGTGAATTAACATCTGACTTACAAACATTACGCCAAAATAACTTTCTTGGAATAAAAATAATAATCTGAAGTTGAGTATGAATTTTGATCATTAAGGTTATGTTGTTCTAAATATTCAAATATGTAATTGAGGCACTACAGCTAAGAATTTAGTGAATGATCACCTTTTTGTAAAATATCACACACCATAACCTATAATCACTATTGGTATATTTACTAGGGTGCAGAATCTGGAGACTTAAAAGCTGATTTGCTAAATAAAAAAATAAATAAATCTCCATTTCAAGCAAACTGTTCTCCCCCGCCCACCCCCCCATTTTATTTTTTTTTTAAAAATATTTTTAAGTTTAGAATTTGCAAATCACTGCTCCACACACCAATGCTATTTAACAACTAAAACCCAAACTTTTGCTGTCATTTTTGTATATAATATGCATCTTACATAGTAAATACAGAAAAAACGATCTGTAATTTTTCATCTAATAAGACACAATATAAGGATACTGTACATGGTTTGCACATAGTTTTTAATCCTTGTATTATCTCACTAAATTCTAATGAAGATTTCTGCTTGTGTTTCAAATGGATTACTTACATTTGTTATAGATGCTGTTTGCAAGCAGTTGTATACCAAAATGGTAAGTAGCAATTGTAATAGCAATTGTATTCCAAAAGGGAAATATAACCAAAATAAAGAATTTTTAAAATGTGACATATCTAGATTTAGAAAAGATCTGGGACTAAAACACATGTACAAAAATAATGGAACGCTAATAATGTAATACACACATCCACACACGCACACAGACAAACACACTTTCTTATACCTATGTACGCACGCACATACATGCACACAAATTGCATCGCAAGGGTATGATGCAACAGATCATTCATATATTTCTGAATTTTATCTATAAACTCAGTGCTTCAGTACAATAAGTGCCAAATAATTCCTAATGCCAAAGGTTAAAGATGTAATTTTACCATTGTTAACCCTATGAGAGGCCTAGAGGCCAAGTTGAGGATGTTGAGGGTATAAAGAAAACTTGGAGGCAAAAATAAAACATATTGATTGGGGGAGCCTGTAGGAAGTTTGCAATATAATAAATACTATGTTCAAGACTTCTAAGGACAGCCATGCTTTGACAGTTATTTTCATCATTCCCACTCATTTCAATTCTGCCCCTCATTATTGCAGTGCTTTCAAATCCCCAGTCTTTCTGGAAGTGACTTGATACTTGATGAAATGTATTTGTTAAGCTATTCTTTGATTTTATGCTTCTGCTGTAGATTTATTTTGTGTCTGGGTCAGTGGAGGGGTTAGGGGGCTTTGGATTGTGCTAAAGGTTGGGTCAAGGTCTAACTTTAAATTTGTAAGCCATGTATATCTGATATAGTTACATAGTTAGTTACATAGTTACATAGCTGAAAAGAGACTTGCGTCCATCAAGTTCAGCCTTCCTCACATATGTTGTTGCTGTTGATCCAAAAGAAGGCAAAAAAACCCAGTCTGAAGCGCTTCCAATTTTGCCACAAACTAGGAAAAAATTCCTTCTTGACCCCAAAATAGCAGTCAGATGTCTCCTTGGATCAATCAGCCATTACCCCACTAATTAGAAATTATATCCCTGTATGTTATGTTTTTGCAAGTATTTATCCAATTGCAGTTTAAACATCTGTATAGACTCTGACAAAACCACCTCTTCAGGCATTGAATTCCATATCCTTATTGCTCTTACTGTAAAAAAACCTTTTCTTTGCCTTAGAAAAATCTCCTTTCTTCAAGCCTAAATGTGTGACCTCGTGTCCTATGTATAGCCCTGTTTATGAATAGATTTCCAGATAAAGGTTTGTACTGGCCCCGAATATATTTGTTTTAAATGTGTTTTATTTTTACTTTGAAGATGAGTACAGTGCGGAATTATAACATGTGTTGCCTACGCAGAGGCATATGAATCAGAGTGAGTGCCCAACAATACAATACAATTTTGCATATATTTTGCAGGATTATACATGTCTAACGCGTTAAAATGCTTATGACAAATAGTTATACTGCGCAGGTACGCGGCCTACGAGGCTTTATTGTTATCACACTGTAGATGCGGAAGTCAAACTTAGTATTGTTGAAGCAGATAATCGCCTATGCAAAGGCGTGTATATCGGAACATGTAAACAAAAGCAGGTGGACGCCTTCACAGAGGCGTGTATATCAAAACATATAAACGTTATAGCGGAAAATTTGAAATATTAGTTGAAGTTATTGAGCAATGTTGTATATTAGGTGCCCGAATATATTTGTATAAAGTTATCATATCCACCTCTCAGGCGCCGTTTTTCCAAACTAAACAGCTTACATTTTTTTTTAACCTTTCTTCATAACTAAAATGCTCCATTCCTTTTATCAATTTTGTAACTCGTCTCTGGACTTTTTCTAGTGCCATGATATCTTTCTTTAGAACAGGCGCCCAATCTTTGGATATCTTTGAATTGGAATTTATATGCATATTGCATATATCCAGATTTTCTTTAAAATCTTTTTTGTTCACATGTTTATTTTATTAATTTAATATATACTTTCTATTGTTATTATTATTATTATTATTATTATTATTATTATAAAGCGCCAACAAATTCCACAGTGCTGTAAAATGGGTGGACTAACAAAGAGGTAATTGTAACCAGATGAGTTAGATGCACAGGAACAGAGGATTTGAGGGCCTGCTCAATGAGCTTACATGCTAGAGAGTAGTCCTTGTTTGTCCCTCCTTTTTTTTCTATATAGTCACATTTATGAACCCAATTGAAGCCAATTTGTTTCTCTGAACACTATCAATTTGAAATCTGACAGCAAATCCAGATTTGGACCTTTAATTCAGGGACAATAATTATCCATTTTCAGCTTATATACCACCATATTTTTGAATGACCAAATCTCCAGGAACTACCCAAAGATGATGATGGACAAAGCGGGACAATTTAATTTTAAGGGCGTGAGTGGGGGTGTTCTAAGAAATTTTAAATCACCTACAATTCACTTATACACCTAAAATATAATTTAGAACAAGAACAATGTATCTTATATACACAGACTGATTTTTACAAAATTTATGTTGGTTTGAAACCACTTTACTGTGAGTTATATTGTTGTGTAGTTTTGTTATTTGTTATTTTTATTTTCCTTAGAAATCTCTCTGCCTTTCATTTGTATATGATTTTTTTTTTTTTTTTTTTTTTTTTACATAAAGCACCTGTGTGACCATTGTTGAACTTTGCACTTTAGGGTATGCATTATACTAGAGATAGGTACAGTGAGTGGACTAGTAATGCAGACACAGTAAGAGGAAATACAGATGTGAGAATTGTTTAAAGGGACACTATAGTCACCTGAACAACTTCAGCTTAATGAGATTGTTCAGGTGAGAACTATAGCTCTCTGCAGCCTTTCTCATGTAAACACTGTATTTTCTGGGAAAATACAGTGTTTACATTGAAAGCTAGGAACACCTCCAGTTGCAGTCACTCAGAGTGAACCAGAGGGACTTCGGAGTTGATGGAGGCATAATATGCCTCCATCCACTCAGATCTGCTGTCAGCAGAGCACAGGGCAGCACTGTGCACAGCATCCTGTGATTCAGTATCTCCTCTCTCTGCATGCAGACACTGAACTTTCCTCATAGAGATTCATTGATTCAATTCATCTCTATGAGGAGATGCTGATTGGCCAGGGCTGTGTTTGAATCATGCTGGCTCTGCCCCTGATCTGCCTCTTTGTCAGTCGCAGCCAATCCTATGGGGAAGCACTGTGATTGAATGAGGCTACCACATGACAGCAGACCGCTTGTTTTTCTGAGTCTAACAGCATGCAGATTTACAGCTTCAGGCTTGAATACAGTAAGATTTTTACTATATTCATGGAGGCATGAGGGACCCAGGTGGGCTAGATGGTGGTGTTAACACTATAGGGTCAAGAATACATGTTTGTGTTCTTGACCCTATAGTGATCCTTTAATGTTACTGTACTTTACTTTAATCAACACTCTTCTTTGTTAGTTATTACACATATATCTCTTGAATGCAAACTAATTTCCATCTTTTATATATACTATACTTAAATTAGAAATGAAAATATAACGACTGAAAAAGTTACAAAGAGCTTAAGTTACAGGTCCGCTTGCCATTTAACACAATGTACAAGTGGTGTGGGCCATAACTGAACCCCATGGTTTCTCTGGGATTGACAATCTTGCAATATAATGTGTACAGTGCTGCTTAAAATTTTTAGTTAGAGTTTAGCATCTCATATATTAATCTGACAACAATCTACATGTCTAGCAAATCTCCAGTACAAAATAACATATCATTTTACTTATCCACAATCCCATATCGACATATTCATCTAATAGAAGCCTGTTACTACTTTAAAGCATGCTTTATTGTTTTACTCTGACTTTACAAAACCTTTCATTACTACACATACTACCTTTTCTGACATATCTTGCTTTAGCCTGTTTACTATTCCAAAAAACTGTGCAGTCCCATACTATGTCATGATATTGTAAACCTTGAAATGCCTGTAATTACCGTTGTGGCATTGCGGACCTGTTTGTAACTTCTTTTGCACAGAAAATAAAGAATTATGAAAAATAAAAAAAGTCAATCTGAAAACGCTAAAAACCCCAAAAGAAAACATGTGTCCATCAAGTTCAGCCTGTTTTTTGCTGATGATCCAAAAGAAGGCAACAAACTAGGAAAAAAAATCCTTAACCCCAGAATGACAGTCAGATTAATCATTGGATCAAGAAGCATTTACCATACATTGAAAATGTATATAATAGAATATTCTGTTTTTGCAAGTATGAATCTAGTTGCTGTTTAAACATCTTTACGGACTCTGATAAAACCACTTCTTCAGGCAGAGAATTCCATATCCTTTTTGTTCTTACGGAAAAAAAAACCCTTTCCTTTGCCTTAGACTAAATCTTCTTTCTTCCAGTCTAAACGCATGACCTCCTGTCCTATGTAAAGTTCTGTTTGTGAATAGATTTCCACACAGTGGTTTGTATTGGCCACAAATATTTATCATATCCCCTCTGAGGCAACGTTTTTCTAAACTAAGCTTAGGTGACTCTTGAAACCAAGATGGTTGCATGGTTAAATGCTCTTCATGTCGCCAATCTGAGTAGCAAAACTGTAGAAAAAGCCTGCCTAAAACATTAAGCGACCAGAGTGAAAACAGGTAAATAATCAAAAAGTTCACTGGCAAGAATAATCAGGAGTACTGCAAAAAGTAATTTGACTACCTTGCCTACTATGTGTGGAAGAATGAAGGTTGTGGGAGTGTGAATGGATATCTCATTTCCAAGTGTGGAGGTGCTAATGAAATGGAGTGGACAGGCCTGCCACTGTCCAGGGGTTCCTTCCCTCTAAACTATAGGCAAGTATATATCTTAGTCTCTGCCACCATCATACATACCGTGCCTGGTGGTACCCTGTCACTTGGCACTAAGTAAACTTAATCTCTCTATAACTATAACGCCATTGGCTACCCAGCCACTGCCACCTGGCTTACGAAATCAGATATCATTCTACTTTGGATGTCAGAACTAGGATAAGTCATCATTAGTTCCTTGGGACATGCTGTTTGGCAAAACAGAATGATCATTGGTTGGATTAGCCTATGCTTCCGATCGAAGATCACTTTAATGATTTCTCTAGGAGAACTAACACCTCTAGCTTAGACAGTTTATCTTTAAGCAAACTGTGGAGTCTACATATAAATCAGCTAGTTGTCATACGTTAACAACCGACTTGCAAAATTTAGGTCAGAATCCAAAAAAGTTCTCAACTTCTAATGTCCTGATATTTTGTTAATAAACAAATATGTCACATCCTTGAATTTTAGAAAAGGAAATAAATAGTTATTTTTAGTTAAAATTTTGTGAAAAGTCCTTTCAGCCTTTCAAGTATTTCCAGTTTACAGAAAATACATATAAATATGGCAACAGGAAAGAAAATAACATAACACTAAGTCCCAACTTACTCTGGGGCTTTCGCTTCCTTTCAAACTAGAATTATTATTGGCTAAATATTTTAGTGAAGAGACTTCAAATGCCTCTACTGATAATATGCTTATCTATGCATATTCTGCCAAGGAAGAGGATCTTGTGGCTTTTAGTATTAATAAAAAAGTTACTTAAGTCTAGACATTGATCCAAATATCTACAATACATCATTTCATAGTATACAGTCATCATTTTGTTTAACTATTAGACAGTTCTTGTAGACTTTCAGCTTAGGAAGAGAATAGTATCAGATTTTTAAAAGCCACTTTTATATTTCACACATTTAGTAAAGCTTAAGGTTTTCATAAAAACAAATATTTCCATGAATTTCTCAGTTGTGTTTATTCTATGTGATGTATGTTTATATGTTGTGGGAATATTTATTATCTCATAGACTGCTGAAATCTTTAAGTCTCTGGTTATTTATGAATGTTACCACTGACGACGACACAAGATGTGATCCAGTGTCCCAGTGACCAAGTGTTACATTAAAATGGATTTAGAGCTGCATATTCCATATTGATTTGGGATTTTATTTATTATTTATTGAGCTGACAAATAACTTGAAAAATGTATGCCACAATAGCTGTTTTAGAACACATTTTCAACTGGGCTATCTTCCAACTAGGCTATTTTAGCATAAATGTTGTAATTTGTTCGTCGGCTCACCAAGACTTGTTACTTAGGGAAATAACCCTCTTAATCATTAATGTAAGTTTACCTTTTATATAAAATCTGTCTACTCTCTTGAGATGTTAGTATAGATTTATATAAATAATTATATCATCACTAGAAACAACACACACAAACAAATACACACACACACACACACACACACACCATGAATTGCTATGAAACTGAACTCAAATTAAGGCTTCACATTTAACTGAATAAATCACTAAATTGTGAACTGTTAAGATCATCATACAACAATAATAATTTATTTTGTTTATTTCTTAAAATCTTTTGGAGTACAGCTAACAATTTAATTTAATACATATATATATTTACAGTTACATAATCTGCTAGGAATTCATGTAATGTGTGTCTATTTTTTCATGAATTATAATACAATGTATATACCTGGACAAATACCTGGTGGGTTGTGATGAGAATAGAGATTTCCTAAACTGTTCGATTTTCATTTTGTTACACTTTTATTTCTGGTGATGACCAAGAGGCTGTCACCAGTGTTAGATGTGCAGTATCACTGTTATGTAGTGCAGCTAAGTTCTCCCACGGTTGTTTGTCTCCCCAGCCTATTCAGTACCTACAATGTGCAGTGGCACTATGCTTTGTTAGGAGTGAGTAAGAACATGACAGAATGTCCTATCCCCAATCACTTTCTTAATCTGGGAGTACACTGAGGAGACTGAGGAGAAAGAGGTAAGGAAATGTTTCAGTAAGGAAAACATAGTCACACTCAAGGAGATGCTATGGAGTTCCAAAGGATTAATAGGGTGATGAAATGGGGCAGCAAGAGAAGGTGGCAGGAGATGACATGTGAATGGCAATGGGGATGCAGAGTAAATGACACTACACCAGTACAAACTCACTTACACACTCACATTTCAGCGCTATACTATTACTCCCCAACATTCACACACTGCCACACTACACTAATATACTCCAAGTTTCACACACACTGACACACTCCACAAAGTTACCCCCACATTTATACACACCACCATTCTTCAAAGTGTAAAAAGAGTGTTTCAGAGTGCTGAAATGTTTAAAGTCAGGTGCTTAAAATAAGCTGCTGCGTGGTGTAAGAGTCTGGGCCTATTATTAATTCCAGTCCTGCTGTGCTCAATAGCTATAGTAGTATGTACCACTAAAATATGTTTACGTACACGTTGAGTTTAAAATTAAGCATTTATAGAGTCTGATTAATGTAAAGTAAAAGGAATGTTAACCTTTTCTAAAAAACACAAAAAAAGAGAAGAGCTGTGTTAACGAGAAGTGCAATCTTAGTACAAACCCATCTCCTCTTATTTAAAAGGGTAATGATTGCCATTGCTAGATTTACATCTTATACCTCTTTAGGCGTAAGATTCTTAGATACCTGACAAACAGCCAAAAGCCAGACACAGCAGTGGAGATCTATGAAGGAGAAATACGTTATGAAAACGCCTTCCCATCTCATTTGCTAGTGATGCTACTAGTGCTTGACTGCTTTAGCTAATTGACTATACTAAAAAAACATGTAAATAGAACTATGGTTTGTGCTCCTATAATGCACCTGCCTGTCCTTTCATCTGAAAAACACAGCCCTAGTTATGGTCTGGGTTTAGAAAACACCAGCATCTTTAAGGTATGAGATAACTTGGAGAAGTCAATTGCAGTCATTAGATGGAGTGAACCAGCTTTACTGCTTTATGTCAGAGAATATCCAGTATTGCACCTCTTCTAAATATTATCGAGAAGTTAAAGATAAATAATTTTATATGCTATATAGATTTTATGACATATTTGCTTTCATAGAATTTTCCCTTTGCATTCAATTCAGCACACATATTGAAGAGTAACTAATTATCATAAAAACTATACTGTAATATCAGTTAGATCTACTGCATTCTATGTAATCTTATCCAGGTGACAGAAGTTTATTAGCTTAAGAAGATATGGCTGCTGTACATAGTTACTTAAAAGAAATCTATCATCATCATTTTGCATAGTGTTATTACACACCGCCTGGAGTTGTATAGTGTTACTTTTCTTTTTAATAGAAGTGCCTAGTTGCACTCCAGCTGTTTGGTTGACTAAGAACAATAAAAGTTAAAGTTTAACAGCTGAGTGCAAAAGGTGATATACCCACACTCTAACGGCTGGTAATGAAGTGAAATAAAATTTCCCTGGTTTTCAGAAATGTTACCATTTTTTTTTTGTTATACTTCTAATGCATTCGTAGGCTAATATATTTATCATAAGGTAGAGTGACTAGATTTATTTGTGACATGAAGCACTTATAAATGATGACTCCTGCAGGGATGCAATGATTTGAAAGCAGTCCTGCAATATATTTATCCTATTAGTATGCCTGGTTAAAGAAAAAGTCTATGAGCATAAGATACTCAATGGTATAAAGTAGTCTAGCATTAAATAAAAGTGTGTTTCATTTCTTTTTATTGCACAAGACCTTTCCAAATCTATCCACTAACCAGGAAATTCACTACCGTGCATTTTCATGTGATGTTTTGCAACCCACCCCCATACCATGGCTTCAATTACTAAAGTGAAAGACATTAAAGACCTTTCACTACCGACAGTGCATATACTCTCCGCCCCGCTCCTCTGCTGGTCCTCACCAAACGGAGAAACAAATTTCATTGGGTCTAAAATTCAATTTAAATATAGAAGGCTGGTTTTAAATTGGCAACGCTATTTCCTGTATACAATAGCCACACATAAATGTATAATGTTTACATTTGCAAGTCACTTTCCATGTTCCAGTATATTTCTTACAAATGCGGTATATGACCATTTGTAGTTTTATTTCACCTTTGCATCTACTCCTATTTATTCTATTACTCTATTCTTTGTGAACCAGATGGATATATTGCAAGACTAGGTGTACTGCTTAATCTTTAGTACATTGTAGGGCCTCTATTATTTCTAGAATTGACAAATGAATAAAAAATATATGAGCACATAATAATAATATAAATATATATTTATATATATAAGTTTATGCATTTTTTTTGGTACTCATGGACAGCAATCTCTATATGTAAAATATTTTTTTTTTCTCAATGGTTTTCACTAAAATTAATTAATATGCGTACTGTGTATGCATCTGGCGCATACAATATTTATGTGTGTTTGACTTCAACAGCTTAGCATATACGAAAACTAGCTATATCTAAATGTACCCATTCTGGTTAAATAATGACATATCATATTGCATGTACTAGTCCGGCTTATCAGATTTATTCAAATCAGTGGGAGTGTTCTGCATTTACAATATGCACATTGACCATAAACAAGGGCATTTGCAATGAGAAACGGCACAATCTGACATGTCTTTATGCTTTGTGCTCTTTTATTGAATGTTTAGCTTCCCCAATACACCACTTGCATATCTCGTTGCATTGTTCTTTCCTGTTTCACAACAGTTAAGGAAGTTATGTCAAATAACTGGGGGTTAGGTGGGTAGCGATAGAAGTCAAGTATTACATTTTCTTCTCCTACATTTTTTTTTATTAAAAATCAGTAACTTTTATTCCAAAATGTATCTACCTCTGCAGGTTTCTAAAATTCTGCCTGGAGTGTTTCTATAATTAAGCAGAGGGATTAAGGCATTCGGTTGTTTACTACAACACAGCTCAATAAATACTTTGTTTTATCTCTTAGTCTTAGATTAGATGGAATCATTATAAACAAGTAAAATTCAACTATTCCACAGAAACATTGCATTTTGTTTTTGAAAGGTGTAAATATCCCTATCAGTAAAATGTGTTGTACTATAGAAGGTCACCAAACACCACTTCCCTTTGTCTACATTACACTGCACTTCATTACAATTACAGTAAGTCCTATACTCTGATTTTGGCCATCGTTAACACTTACTGGCTTGGAAATTCTTAAATTCAGTGCCTATTAAGCTGCATTTAATTGTATTTCCTATGCATCCATTGTGGCGCATCACAACCTCTCAACCTCTTAGAAGAGTCAACCCAAGATTCCTAGGTCTATTTTCAGTCAAAGCCAAACACTTATTTGAGAGACTTGTTAAATACATAAAACATTTGCTCGTGATATAGTTAGTTTCTCCCATCAGAGGCCGAGGACAGATCAACAAAGCTATGATCTGTTATTCATTTAGTACATTTGAAATGGTAAGGGACAAAAAAAAAAATCACACAGAGACACACACATATTAATATCACAAAAAGAAACATAACAAAGTTATAAGAGTATTATCATTACATCCCACCCATTTAATATTGATCAAGTGAGAAATAGTTATTTCAACTAACTCCATTCTTCAGCCAGTGATCACTTCCAGAAGAAAAAGAATCATAGATGTATGGAGAAAACATATGATGCACATGCCAATATAATGAGGGGAACTGCCTTGCACATTTCATTCTGAAACACATGCACCTTCAAAAGAGTCTAAGGTTTTCTTTATAAGTTCGCAGCAGTAAAGAACATTTTTTTAATGTGGGCACCAGGTGACCTCATTTATTCCACTCTGGGTGTAATTTAAATATGGCTGAAATAATTTCTTTAGATTGCAATGGCCATAAATGTATCCTCAGTGTATAAGTAATCATGCATAAATGCAAACCAAACATTTATGTATTTCTCTTAGCCAGGTGAAAAACTCTATGTTGATGTCTTTAGCAAATGCATAAGAACGTTAGGAAGGATATTTCCTGTTTAGCATTGCAGATCCAGGAGATCAAGTTAAAAAAGGTGCCATGATGTAGCTACACCATTAAAGAGCTCACGGCAAATGGACCTGAATAGAAAAAAAAAAAGCAATTTTGGTAGCACAGCAATTGCAATGAGGTTTTGTTCTGTTTTATGACTAATGTCTGCTTAGTGCTATGGATGTTGATATATGCTGCAAACAGATAAAGCTCTTATACATTGAAGACAAGTGAACCAAACGTTTTCTATAAATTGCTAGACCGGGCATTGTTTAACTTTGTAGGTTTAAGAGCAACAACAAAACAAAAAACAAAGCATAAAACAAAAAACTTTTTCAGTTTTAGTTTTATTATTTAAAGATTTTAACATGTAACTTTATTCTACAACTAACGGAAACGTTTATAATTGCCACCTGTAGATTTTCATATCTTATGATCATCCTTAGCAGAATGCACAGGTTAAGTTGCACAGATGCATGTTGTCACCTTTTGTCATCAAAATAAAAAGTCAAAAATAATATTCTTATTTCCTGCAAAAAAATTGTCAGGTTATTTATTCAAAGATATACTCCAGTGTCCAAATACATAAATAATCAAACAAATTAATAAACAAACAAATTCAAGGTTTAGTAGATATACCCCCAATGAATACATATATGTACTTAATTATGCATTTATTCCATTGTGATATAGCTAAAAAAAACTGCTGAAACTGTAGGCATTTCCTCTCATTCTAACAAAAACAAAGAATATGAGTACTCTGAGAATGGACAAAAGTTTAGAGAAACTTAATAGCTTGCCCTTTGGTAAATCCCTGCTCAGGTCTCATTATTTTGCTCACTTGTGCCTCTTATTACACAGAGAACATATCTAAAGCATATCAGACTGATGCCACCTGTATGGGCAGTCCAGAACCGAAATGCCAGCAAGCTTCCTCGGCACGAGAGATACACAGCAACCCAGACGATTGTTTCTGCCTTCTTTGGGCCTTGTTAGTGAGGTGTAGCTGATACCCCTCTAGGCACAGTAAGCACAGGGTCCATTTCTGAATTACAATTTTAACTTGGGGAGAGCCACGATAATGCATTGAGAAGCAAAAACAAAGAATATGAGAACTCTGAGAACGGACAAAAGCGTAGGGAAACTCAGTAGCTTGCCCTCTGGTAAATCCCTGCTCAGGTCTCAAAATAATTTTTGCTCACTTGTGCCAGTACAGAGAGAACATATCTGAAGCATATCAGACTGGTCCCACCCATATTCTAACCCCGCCCAGACTTTCTGTCACTGCCTAATCATAGACTTCCCAATGCAGCTCAATCTTTGCAAGGCTGGTGCTCTGAGCAATAGCTACACTAAGCTAACCAAACCAGGAAGTAACAGGACCGGTTGTCTGATTGAAAGCCAGGTGGTGTAAACAGTATAATTTATAAAAGTGCCAATTTCTCTTGGTATGAAAAAAAGAGAATCACTCTTCACACATAAAGCAGTTCAGCAAGCTACAGTGCTGTATGGGACTGGAATATCCATTTGAGTGAATATTGTCAGGAAACCAAATTGCATTGTAAACTTAAGGACAAAATAACCAAACTGAAAACTGAATTGACTTAGAGAATGTTTTTTAACTTAAGTTATTTGGGCTTAAAATGTTATATTCACTTTGAATTCCTGGTAATACTCACTTTGGTGAATAGTCCTGGTAGATACATCACAAATATATCCATTTATCTTTTATGGTTACTGAGAAAATTATTTTTTTAAAGAATGACTCCAACCAAAAAAGAGTGTTTTCCTTAAAGGGGCACTATAGTGTCTGGAACACAAACGTGTATTCCTGACACTATAGTTCTAAAACCACCATTTTGGTGGTAATCCTACCCTTCCAAGTAGAGAGAAAGGTGAGTTGCTCACCTTTTTCCAGCGATGCGCAGGGCTCACCGCGTCTGACCCCGCCCCAATTAATCTCCTTACCTGACATCCTTTGAATTAATTATCTCAACCAATGACAATAGGAAAGCATTGGTTTGGCTGAGTGTGCCAATCCTAAAGATCTCAGCCAAGGAAGCGGGTCAGGGGGGCGGAACCAAATGCTGCTCTGGCCAATCAGCATCTCCTTATAGAGATACATTGAATCAACACTTCTCTGTGAGGAATGTTCAGCGTCTCCATGCAGAGCAGGGAGATGATGAATGTCAGTGTTGCACATTGTGCAGCACTGCCCCATTTTTTTAGTTCTACATGACATTTTAACTGTCAATGTCATAATACTGTTTGCTTTTACTGCAATAAAATACACATATTTGTATTCAGCAAAGTCTCACGTGTAAAACAGTACCCCCTATGTACAGGTTTTATGGTGTTTTGGGAAGTTACAGGGTCAAATATAGCACGTTACATTTGAAATTGAAATTCGCCAGATTGGTTACGTTGCCTTTGAGACTGTATAGTAGACCAGGAAATAAATTTACATCCATAATGGCATACCATTTGCAATAGTAAACGACCCAAGGTATTGCAAATGGGGTATGTCCAGTCTTTTTTAGTAGCCATTTGGTCACAAACACTGGCCAAAGTTAGCGTTAGTATTTGTTTGTGTGTGAAAAATGCAAAAATCGCCAATTTTGGCCAGTGTTTGTGACTAAGTGGCTACTAAAAAAGACTGGACATACCCCATTTGCAATACCTTGGGTTGTCTACTATTGCAAATAGTATGCCATCATAGGGGTAATTTTCATTCTTGGGCTACCATAGGGTCATAAAGGCAACGTAAGCAATCTGGCGAATTTTAAAGTGAAAAAAATGAAACACAAGCCATATATTTGACGCTGTAATTTTTGAAAACACCATAAAACCTGTACATGAAGGGTACTGTTGTACTCGGGAGACTTCGCTGAACATAAATATTTGTGTTTCAAAACAGTAAAAAGTATTGCAGCAATAATATCGTCCGTGTAAGTGCTGTTTGTGCGTGAAAAATGCAAAAAACTTCACTTTTACTGGCGATATCATCATTGTAATATATTTTACTGTTTTGAAACACTAATATTTGTGTTCAGCGAAGTCTCCCGAGTAAAACAGTACCCCCCATGTACAGGTTTTATGGTGTCTTGGAAAGTTATAGGGTTAAATATAGTGCTAGCAAATTAAATTCCCTTTACTTTCGGCATGGGTTGTAAGGCAGGTCCCGCTAATTGTAATTAATTAGGATACCTAATTATGTAAAATTATTACATAAATATATGTGTAGAATTAATATATGTATATATATACATATGTGTATATATACGTATATATATATATATATTTTTTTAATATTTTTATTTATATATAGGTATATATATAGTGATATATACGTATATATTTATGTATATAGATATATATATTATTTCGTTATAAGTGTATTTTGATATAAATATATATATATTAATATCACAATACAGTTAGAACGAAATAAAACACATCTATATATTTTTTAATATTTTATTTTTAATTATTTTTTTATTGTATTTTTTTACGTATTTACATATTTTTTTTATATTATTTATAAATATATATATAACAATATTTATATATATATTTAATCAGTATCAGTCTACGTGTAATTTGATATTAATATATATATATAATCATATATATATTAATATTAAAATACACCTAGATGGTGTATGTGTGTGTATGTATATGTGTATATATATACTTAGATCATATATATTTAATGGCAATAATAATAAGTATATAATTTTTTTTTTTTTACACTGTTTTAACATTTTTTTTATTTGATTTTCAGCCAGCAGGGGGACCAACTGTCATTACAGTTGGTCCCCCTGCTGGCAATGCAGCAGGCAGCTAACCTGGCCATGTGATTGTGAGGTCCTCGCAAGGACCTCACTCTCACATGGCCGGGAGGGCTCCTGGAGGGCGGACGTGCCGCGGGGGGCTCCCTGGGAGTCCCCCCAACCGCGATCGCCGGCGTGGGATCGCCGGCGACCGGGTAAGTTACAAAAAACCGGAGGGCGTACTATTACGCCCTGCGGCGTTTAGAGACGCTTTTAACCCCTTAAGGACACATGACATGTCTGACACGTCATGATTCCCTTTTATTCCAGAAGTTTGGTCCTTAAGGGGTTAAAAGGACATAATAGTACGCCCTCCGGTCATAAGGGGTTAAGTCCTGCAAGCTGCGAGGTGAGACTTCCATTGATCGGATTTGTTGTGGCAGCACATCCCACAGATGCTCAATTTAGAGGCCAAGACAACACCTTTAACTCTGTGTCAAACCATGTAGCAGGGTGAATTTTCCTGCTGAAAGAGGCCACTGCTATCAGGGAACACCATTGCAATGAAGGGGTGTATGTGGTCTGCAACAATCACTAGGTAGTTGGTACGTGTCAAAGTAACATATGCACGAATGCCAGGACCCAAGCAGAGCACTGCCCAGAGCACAACACTACCTCCGCTGGAATGCCTTCTTCCCATAGTGCATTCTGCTGCTGTCATCTCCTCCCCATGTAAACAGCGCACACCTGATCAAACAAAAACATGATTCATCAGACCATACAACCTTCTTCCATTGCTTCATGCTCCAGTTCTGACGCTCACTTCCACATTGAAGACACTTTGGGTGGTGGACAGTTGTCATCATGCATTCTAACCAGTGTGCGGCTATGCAGCTTTGTGTTCAGACACCTTTCTATTCAGCAATTTGAGTTACAGTAACTTTTCTTTGTGATCGGACCAGACGGGCTAGCCTTTTCTCCCCACGTGCATCAGTGATAATTGGATACCAATGACCTTTCTTGTACCACTTTTGGTTGGCACTGACCGCTGCATTCCAGGAACACCACACAAAAAATGCCTTTTTTTGCAAATCACATTTTTATTTAGACTCAAGTGAAGTGATACACTTACACAGTGTTGCACTATATTTTTTTGTTTTGTATTTTAGGTATTCAGCTGTATCACATAAATTCTGTATCATATATCGTTTGTATGAGGTCACCAACAGGGAAGGGACCTCGGTAAGCTGTACATAGAAGCTAACTAGCACTACTGGTGTATAGGTATATTGGCACTATTTTGCACCATTAGGTGAATAATATACATGTATGCATTTTACATGACTATGACGTTCATTTACTTGACATTTGCATCATTAATATTGTTAATTTCACTTTATGTATATATTTAAATATTGTTTACTACAATGCAAATCATCTACTACATATTTTAAAAATAGAATAACTGTGGTCTGTCTCCTGCACTGCATGGCTCAACATTTGTTGATTCAGATTCGTTGAAAAGCCTCCATGTATGTTTTAGAGAAATCCTGGCAACACGAAGGTGGCACTGTGAAATGCATTGACTTGTTGACAAGGTGGTAACGTGGGTTCGTATTTGGATTTAAATATATATATATATATATTTTTAAATCTTCTTTATTTGTTTTTCCATGCAAAAGACATATCCAGGGCAGCTACCCTACACTGAACACCATAAATACAACCCTATGACAGTCAACATTATATTACAACACTTACAACAACACCTTTGGGGATTGTTGGGGGGTCTCCTACCAATATTCTTCCTAACAACAATAGTTTTGATACGAAAATTTTGTTCCGGTATTACGTCCCTCACTCTCTATTTTTTCAAGCCAATGCTTACCTAACTCCTGATTTTTGTGATATGGCTAAGAAATGAAAAATTCCATCCTTAATTGTATTTCGAGGTGCTCAAATAAAAAGTGCACTGATCTCTTCCAATTTTGTGCAAAATTAGTTTGGCTGCAGCCATATAATGTACATATATATATATACAAATAGTAATGCATTTTCTGGACCACTGGGAATTCGTTTCCCTATTCCCCTATCTTTCACCAACTCACACCCCCACTATTTATGTAAAAAAGAGCCATAGTGTTTATTGCATCTCCAGCAGATCGGAGAACTAAAATTATACATTTTAGCCATCTTAGATGGTACCATATACCACCTGTTCAATACCTTGAATGCCACTTTTATGATATTCAAACAGTGTATATTTTTTTATTGTTTTAGATAGCACCCGACACCGCTCCTCACTTGAAATTTAGGTTTTAAGGTCTTTATCACATTTTTGGACTATCAGATTATTAGCAGGATCTTCTTTTTTTAAGAAACCTCTTCTGGCTTTAGAAGCTACTTGTATTACCGCCTCATTATTTAGTATTGCACTTAAAATTTCTAAGTGCAAAATAAAGAATGCTTTGTTTTATAATTTTTTTTATCCTAAAATAGTTGTACCATTCTTTTGACGATAGTTGAAACTCTTGAGTAATTGTTGCGAATGGTTTACTGTCATTTAAAAATTATTGGTTAATTTGCTTCATGCCCTTTCAAGTCCACTCTTCAATATGAAAATCCATCACAAATAATGGAATATTAGATAATTTGAAGCTTTTCAGTACTTTATTCTTTATTTCCTAGCCCACTCATGCGTTTCATTTTACCCCATTCATACAACAGTGAATCAAAACAGGCATTAGAGGCGCAAGCCATTTTAACCCGATCATCCTTTTTCCCCAACCACACCAAATAGCTCAAATCTTCTACCCCACTCATTTCCGTTTCTAATATATGCCATCCCTCTTCTTTAGTACTGTGTAGTTTTGTCCTGTACAAATGGAAAACAATATTTGAAAGATATGTATAATTCATATTAGGAAAGCCGATTCCACCATCCCAACTTTTCTGCATCAATTGTTTTTTGTTAATTCTGGGCCTTTTCCCTTTCCAAATAAAATTAACAAAACCTCTGTGTACCAAATCAAGCCAAGGTTGAGTCGTTTTTAAGGGAAGCAAACAAAATAAATAAGACCATTTAGGCATCAAATAGGCATTAATTAGATTGATTCTCTCCCCCCCCCCCAAGATAACTCGACATGCCTCCATTTTCTCAGGGAACTATGAGTATATCGGAAAATTCTTAAAAAATGTGTCTGCATCCTATCCATCCAGTATACTCTAAATGAAGGGGGAAAACCCCAGATATATTTCACATTTCTTTGTCTCAAAATGTTCAGATGCAAACTGAAAACTGAAGCTTTTTCGCCACACTCTCGTATGATTTGATAGATCTGGGAATATAATTCCATTTTTGAATTTATTTTCCAATGCCGGTTTGCTTCTCAATGCGGCCATAATTCTGAATTTTTTTTTTTAATTCACAATTTTTCTTTATTTTGTTGCGCAGATGATTACAAAAACATCGACAAACGCCACAACAGCGTACAAGTGTGTATAAACAGTCTAAACAGTGGCATAGACAATTGCGCATTTTTTGTTTTTGAGTACAGGCTGAACAATATTATGCTAGCTATAGAAAACAATGAATATGGTACAGCTATAAGTCAATGATCATAAAATCTGGTTGATGTGTACCAATTAGGTACTAAAATTCAGATAAGTGGGACTAGTATTCTTGGCTTATGTTGAGCGGGCTCCCTTAGCCAAAATTTTCATTGCTTCGGTGAAGTATAACCTGTGGTATGAGTAATAAGCAGGCTAACCCTGCTTGTCTAGCGTACTCGCGTATGTAAACAGGCTAAACAGTGGCATAAAGAATTGCGTATTTTTGTTTTTGAGTATAGGCTTAACAATTTTTCCCATTCCAATGGTTTTTGTTAAGCGTGTGTGGACAGTTTACAAGCCTGTTTAAGTATATCTTCAGTAATTACCTAGTGTTCATGACATTTATTAAACATAGTAATCCCACAATAGTGGTCGGTTAGAGGAACATAACATTGCTGTGTTATTGTGTTTTGTAGGAGCGTGGCAATGGAGAAGGTTGTACTTTCTCAGTAATTTTAAGTATAGCTTCTCTATGGTCTCGGTTACCAGGGGTTATGTAGGGGGAGCACCAGCTGCTTGTGTGGGGGCCTCTGGTGTTCGTCTGTGTCTCGGTTCCTTACATGTTAGACGGGGTAATTGGGTTTTGGGCCACTCGTGTTTCTTGTTGTCTGGGGGTTGTGTCCTGTTTTCTGCGTTGGTCCCCCCTGTTGTCTCTCCTGGTGTCTGGTGTATTGGTGTCTCGAGTGTCCTACACTTCCTTTACGTTTATTCCTTCTGGCTTCATGTTTAGTCTGGCAGAGGTTGTTGCTTTGCCTATCCCGTTATTCACTCCCGTTAGTCGTTTCTAGTCGTGTGTCTGCTAGCTTAGGTGCCTTTGTCCCCCTTTTCGATATTCTTTCGTGTCCCTGTTTAAGGGTGTCCCCTGTGTCAGGGGTATGTGTGCTTGTGATGGGTTAGCGGGGTGTCTGGTGCGGTTCCATGGAAGTGCCCTGGTGGTTCCTATCATATGTCTCCTTGCGTTAGGGAGAGTCCTCCCTTGTTTGGGTGCGTGATGCGTTAGCGGGGCACTATGGTGGGTATCGGGGTTGTTCGGGTTCAAATCTCGTTGCTCCCTAGGTGCGTGGCATGTGAGTCTCTGAGCTTTGGCTGCTGGTATGCGTGGGAGTGGTGCGTGTCGGTGCGTTGTTGCAAGGAATTCCTGCTGTGGGGGGGGGCGCATAGGTTAGTTACGCTAGGGTGTGTGAGCGTTCTTGGCTAGTATTTTTGAGGCCAAGGCCATGTGAAGGTGGGGGGGGGAAGTGTCTGAGGGTCCCTCCCCTCCCGCCCCGTCCACGCCCCCCCCCTCCCGCCCCGGGGCCCCTCGGAGACCCCCCTCGTTCCTCGTCAGTGTTCAGTGGGGGTCCTTGTGTCTGTGTCCGGTCATGTCCCTGGGATCCTTCTTTGGTATCCTAGTTCCCATCTCCGTTTTCTGTTCTTCAGGAATGGGTGTTTTATGGTTGTCTGGTCGTCAGCCATCGAAGCCAGTGGAACCATATCTTTTGGTATCTCTGGGTTTGTCCCCTAGCTATTAGGATTAGTTCTTCTATGGTTCTCATGTCTTCAACCCTCGTAATCCAGTCCTTCATGGATGGAATTGCGGTCTTTTTCCAGTATGTTGGGATCAGGCTGCGTGCTGCATTGATTAAGTATGGTATGATTGTTTTTTTGTATGTATCCAGTGGTAGGGGTGTCAAGTGTAGCAGGTAGTTTTCTGGGGTGAGTTCGACTGCGTTGTCTGATAATGCGGCGACTGCTTGATGGATTTCGTTCCAAAAGGGTTGGATCCGGGGGCACGTCCACCAGATATGGTATAGAGTGCCCAATTCTGTACCGCATCTCCAACATTCCGGTGCACTCGATGTGTGGATGGTCGCGAGTTTCTCGGGTGTTTTATACCAGTGTGATATCATCTTGTATCCCGATTCCTGGTATTTGGTGCTTATGGAGGTTTTGTGCGTCATTGTGAACATTGTGGTCCACTGGTCCTGGGTTAATGGGTGCCCTAGATCTCTCTCCCAGTATCTTACAAAGTACGGCGGTTGGGCGTTTTCCCTCGGTGTGTTCAGCGTTTGGTATAGTAGTGATATGGCGTGTGGCGTGGGCGCTGGCTGGGTGCAGAAGTTCTCGAACGGAGTGAGTGGTCTTGCCGCCGTTTGGAGATTCGGTATTGTCTTTAGTGCGCTTACTAGTTGGTGGTACCTGAGTGTAGTCATCAGGTTTGGAGGTTCGGGTGTAGGTAATGCCGTTAGTGGTGGGATGTTCCCTGTTGCCAGGAGGTGTCGTAGCCTACATGGGGTCGGTAGGCCTAGACTAGTCATGGTTTGGTTGCTGTTGATCATGTGAAATCTAGGGTTGTCTGTGATATTGTACAAGGGGGATGTCGGGGGGGCAAGGTCTTTGTTGTCTGCTATTTTCTTCCAGACCCTTAGGGTGGCTGATATTGTGGGATGTCTCTTTCCGTGTCCCCTTATCTGTTGAGCGGGCGTCCACGGTAACGTGTGGAGTGGGGGTTGGGTGAAGCTCGCCTCTATGGCGATCCAGAGCTTGTCTTTCGTCCTGAAGGTCCATTCGGCAATTCGTTGGAGGTGGATGGTTCTGTGATATTTGTTGAGGTCGGGGAGGCCCAAACCCCCTTGTGGTTTGGGTTTTGTGAGGATGTCGTATTCTATCCTAGCCTTTCTGTTCCTCCAGACATATCTCGTGAAGGCAGTACGTATTTGGGCCAGGAAGGTCTGGGGGATGAAAATTGGGAGTGTTTGCATCAGGTAGAGGAGGCGTGGTAGGGCGTTCATCTTGAGAACATTTACTCGCCCCAGCCAGGTGATGTGCGGTATGTCCCATTCTCCGAGGTCTTTCAGTATGCGGTCAAGGAGGGGGGGAAGTTGTGGTTGAATATGCGGTGTGGGTCTGCAGTGAGCCAGACGCCTAGGTATTTTATTGCGTCTTTGCACCAGCGCAGGGTATCGCGTTTTTAGGTTTGCCGTTAGGGCGCGTTCGCAGCCTAGGTTTAATATCTCTGATTTTGTATAGTTGATGCTCAGATTTGATAGTGTGTTGTAGTCCTCGAATTCTTGCATGATGGCTGGGAGTGAGGTTTGTGGGTCTCGGACTGTAAACAGCAGGTCGTCGGCGTAAGCCGATATCTTACTTTCCCCCCCACTGTCCTTGTATGCCCTTGATGTCCAGTCTGCTGCGTACTGCATTCAGGAATGGTTCCAGGCTGAAGTACAAATAGCAGAGGTGAGAGGGGGCATCCCTGCCGGGTACCATTGTGTATATGGAATGGTTTTGATAGTGTGCTGTTGACATAGACACACGCCGTCGGTTTGCTGTAGAGAGCCGCGATCCACGTCCTCATATTGGGGCCAAACCCTAGGTGTTGTAGCATCGCGAATAGGTAGGTCCAGTCTACTCTATCAAACGCTTTTTCTGCGTCGGTGGATATTAGGAGTGCTGGCGTCTTCTGTACCCTGGCCGCGTACATTAGGTTGATTACTTTGGTGGTGTTGTCTCTGGCCTCTCTATTTTTGACAAATCCAACCTGGTCCGGGTGTATCAGCTCCGGCAGGAGGGGTTGGATGCGAAGAGCCAGGATTTTGGCGAAAAGTTTCAAGTCCGTATTCAACAGGGAGATTGGTCGGTAGCTTGGACATTCCCTGGGGTCTTTGCCTTCTTTGGGTATCACCACGATGTGCGCCTTTAGTGTGTTCTGATCGAGGGTCCCCCCCTCCCTGATGGCGTTTAGCATACTCAGTAGATGTGGGGCTAATGTTTTATAGTAGGTTTTGTAGTATTTAACGGTGTAGCCGTCGGGACCCGGGCTTTTCCCAGTCTTGGCTGTTTTCAGTGCCAGGGCTAATTCCTCGGGTGTTATGGGTTCTTCCAGTGTTTGAGCTGTCTCCGCGTCTATTTTGGACGTGAGGTGTTTGGCGAGATATGCATTGTGTCCGTCGGTCTTGGGTGCGGTAGGGTCTCCCTCCTCCTCTCCCCGGTTGCGGAGAAGGTACAGGGCTTCATAGTACAGTCGGAAGCCATCTGCTATCTCCTTTGGGGTGTGGCAGATGGCTCCTTTGTAATTGATGTCTGAGATAAAGCATTTTTGTCTGGCTTTCCTCAGGGCCTGTGCCAGGATCTTGCCGCACTTGTTACCGAATTCATAGAAGGTCTTCTGGGCTTGTCTGTATTGGAAGGCGATTCGTTGAGAGAGGTGGGTGTTCAGTGCCGCTCTCGCTGCGACTAGTTGCACGTAGGTGTTGTCGTTGAGTGTGGATTTATGCTGTTTTTCCAGGTCCGCCACTTTCTGCGAGAGGTGTGCTGTTTCTAGCGCGCGCTGTTTTTTCCGTTGTGCGCCATGTCGAATCAGGATGCCACGTATTACACATTTGTGTGCTTCCCACACCTTTTCCGGTGTGGAATCCGGTGTGCAGTTTGTTTGAAAGAAGTGGTCTATATGGGATTGTATCTCCGTCTGGATTAGGGGATCTTCTATCAGTGACTCGTTTAGTCTCCAAGTCCATTGTTTCAGGTATGGTGTAGGCGAGGTTATCGTGATGATGACCGGGGCATGGTCTGACCAGGACATTGGGGCTATTGTCGCAGAGAGAAGGTCATCTAGATGGCGGTGGCGAAGGAAGAAGTAGTCTATGCGTGAGTACGAATTGTGGGGTGGGGAATAGTACGTATAATCCTTCTCCGTGTGGTGTAGGGTGCGCCAGCAGTCTGACATTTGGAATTCGTGCAGGGTAGTTCGCATACCTCTGAGTACATGCTCTGGAAGGGTGGAGTGGCCTGCGGATGTGTCCAGCCTCGGGTCCAACGGTGCGTTAAAGTCGCCGCCGAGGATTAATATGCCATCGCTGAAGAGGTCTAATGCCGTCAGGGTTTTTCTTAAAAAGGGTTTTTGTCCCTTGTTAGGGAGGTACAGGTTGGCGAAGGTGAAGCGTGTGGCATGAATTGTGCCCTTCAGGAATAGGTTTCTTCCATTGGGGTCTGATAGTTCGTCTTCTATTTGGAACGGTACTTCGGCGGAAAAGAGTATCGCCGTTCCTTTTGATTTTGAGTCCAGGTTGGTGGCGTGGAAACTCAGCGGGTAGTGTTTGTTCGAGAACTTGGGCCTTTTGTCAGTTTTGAAGTGGGTTTCTTGGAAGAATGCTATGGAGACACTTAGGGCTTTCAGTTCTCTCAGTGCCCTTGCACGCTTTTGTGGGGAGTTGAGTCCTTTAGCGTTGATTGTGAGGAGTTTGAAGGCCGAGCGGGGTCGGGGGGTCGCCATCCCGATACAGGCGGCTGCACGGGAATGGGAGGGCCCAGGAGAGGAAGGGGGGGGGAGGGAGGAGAGGGAAGGCAAGAAGAGAGGGGGGGCGGGAAGGGCCGCTAGGGGGTCTAGTGGTCACCCACGTGCGCCCGCCGGGGACGTTTTTGTCTTCCACCGCCGGGGGCATGCGGGGGAGCTATCTATGCTGTGGTTGGTCCTTTGTGGTGTGTTTGTATAGGGTGGAGGTTTCGGGAGTGTGTCTTCTCTCTTTGCCTCTTGTGAGTCTGGTTCTATGTGCGGTTGTGTGGTGTTCCTCTCAGGTTGCTATATCCCTCAAATTTGAGGGTGTGGGCCGTATGAACGGCAATAAGGGGCAATCTGCCTCTGGGGTAAGTTCTCACGGACACAGCGAGTGTTCAGTGAGCCTAGCCAGTGGTTTGGCAGTGAGCCCGTGGGGAGGTGGGTGGCGGTCCTTTGCTCGCTGGCAAAGTTCGTCTGGTGGTTTGTTTGGTCAGGTGGCCGGGTCGTCCGAGCCCTGCTACTAGAGCTTTTATGATATGTGGTGAGACCGTGGGTGGTACTGCTGTGTAGAAGCGTCAACATGCAACATTCATATTCAACAGAGTTAGAAATAAAAACAATTGTATAACAAGTTTAAAACATTTGTATGGCAGGTAACTAGAGTAGGTTTTCATACTGCTAACTTTTAGAGACATGTCCCGGAGGCCGCCAGCGGCCTATTACACTCTCAATGCTTCCCCATTCCATGGTGCGAGTCGTTGGGTGACTAGTCTGGTCTATGTGTGCGTGTGGTGCGTTCTGGTGGCTGCAGGTGGTGCATCCGTGTGTGTGTGGGAGGTTTGTCGTGCCCTGGGGGTCGTGTGGTCTATTCGTCGTTGGGGTTGGGGATAGTTTTCGTGAGTGGTTCATCATAGTTTGTCCTCCGGTCCGGTCTGTTCCCTTGTCGGTTCTGAGTCCGTAGTGGGTGGACTGGGTAGACCTGTCAGTCTTGCGTGGACTTGCCTGCGGGTTCTGTCAGTGGGGGATGGGTTACTTTTCCACTGAGGGGGCCGGGTCGTCTCGTCCGTGGGGTGCCATCGTTAGTGATGTACCGAACTGTCTGCCGGCGGACAGTTCCCGGCGAAATTAGCTTGTTCGCGTTCGCCGCGGCTGGCGGACACATGCGCAGTTCGATCCGCCCCCTATTCGTCATCATTGGGCAAACTTTGACCCTGTGCCTCTCGGTCAGCAGACACATTACAGCCAATCAGCAGCACTCCCTCCCTTCCACACCCTCCAACCTCCCTCCCAGCATCCATTTTCGATTCATTCGGAAGATGCATGCTTAGGAGGGAAAGTTTAGCTGCTGCTGATTACATAGGGAAATTGATAGCTAGGCTAGGGTATTCAGTGTCCACTACAATCCTGAAGGACTCATCTGATCTCTGCTGTAAGGACAGCACCCCAAAAAGCCCTTTTTAGGGCTAGAACATCAGGCTGCTTTTTTTTTTTTTCCTGTGTAATGTAATTGCAGGTGCCTGCCTGCCAGCCTGTGTGTCAGGCTCACAGCATATACTGTGCCCACTTGCCCAGTGCCACCACTCATATCTGTTTTAACAATCGGTTAAGCTTTACATTTAAAATAAAAAAATTTTATAATAGAAGAGCAGTTGCCTGCCTGCCAGCTTCTGTGTGAGGTTGGATGCCTTGCCCATTTGCACAGTCAGTGCCACCACTCATATCTGTTTTAACAATCGGTTAAGCTTTAGATTTAAAATAAATAATTTTTTTTCACTGTAATAGAAGAGCAGTTAGTTGTCTGCAAGCATCTGGGTGTCAGGCCTACTTCAGCGTGTGCCCTGCACAACCCTGCCAGCGTGCTTTGACAGTTGCCAATCATATCTGGTGTCTCTTTAGCGTGCTTTTACAAAGAAAAAAGGTTTCCAGTGTAAGCTAATAGCAGCCAGTCAGTGTCCTTCAAGCGGCTCTGTCAGGCCTTCCTTCAGCGTGTGCCCTGCACAACACTGCCAGCGTGCTTTGACAGTTGCCAATCATATCTGGTGTCTCTTTAGCGTGCTTTTACAAAGAAAAAAGGTTTCCAGTGTAAGCTAATAGCAGCCAGTCAGTGTCCTTCAAGCGGCTCTGTCAGGCCTTCCTTCAGTGTGTGCCCTGCACAACCCTGCCAGCGTGCTTTGACAGTTGCCAATCATATCTGGTGTCTCTTTAGCGTGCTTTTACAAAGAAAAAAGGTTTCCAGTGTAAGCTAATAGCAGCCAGTCAGTGTCCTTCAAGCGGCTCTGTCAGGCCTTCCTTCAGCGTGTGCCCTGCACAACCCTGCCAGCATGCTTTGACAGTTGCCAATCATATCTGGTGTCTCTTGAGCGTGCTTTTACAAAGAAAAAAGGTTTCCAGTGTAAGCTAATAGCAGCCAGTCAGTGTCCTTCAAGCGGCTCTGTCAGGCCTTCCTTCAGCGTGTGCCCTGCACAACCCTGCCAGCGTACTTTGACAGTTGCCAATCATATCTGGTGTCTCTATAGCGTGCTTTTACAAAGAAAAAAGGTTTCCAGTGTAAGCTAATAGCAGCCAGTCAGTGTCCTTCCATGGGAGTTTTGCCATGGATCCCCCTCCGGCATGCCACAGTCCAGGTGTTAGTCCCCTTGAAACAACTTTTCCATCACTATTGTGGCCAGAAAGAGTCCCTGTTGTTTTTAAAATTCGCCTGCCCATTGAAGTCAATGGCGGTTCGCGCGGTTCGCCGGTTCGCGAACATTTGCGGAAGTTCGCGTTCGCCGTTCGCGAACCGAAAATTCCGGGTTCGCGACAACACTAGCCATCGTCACCTAAGTGTGTGGGTTTACCCTCCCCCCCCACCCCCACCCCGCGCCCCCGCCAGACCCAACTCCGTGTTCTGAGCTCTCTTGTGTGTGTGCGTTAAGCGCCACGGAGTCTATGGTTCCCACTTAGTTCATGTGGTGGCATACCCACATATTGTGACATTGCTTATTGTGGCATCGCTTATTACATGACATGACTTATTACATGACTCATAGTATATACGACACCGGGTTCTCGTGGGCAGGATCTTCTGGATGAGTCCGTGAGGGCAGGTTTGGTGCAAAAACCAGTCCCTTACCGAGGTGGCCGGTAGACCCAGCGTGTCTAGGAAGATGGGGACATCCGCTGGCAGTCGTATTGTGGCTTCTACGTTATCTTTTCTTGCTGTAAGTGCGAACGGGAAGTGCCATCGGTATCTTATATGGTGTTCCTGGAGGAGGGTCGTGATCGGTCTGAGAGCTCTGCGCGTTTGCAGGGTGAGGTGGGAGAGGTTATTGTAGAGCTCCACGTTTTGGCCTTTGTACCGCCATGTTCTTTCTGTGCGTGCTCCCTTCATAATTTTGTCTTTCAGCTGGACATCCTGTATGTAGCAGATTACGTCTCTTGGCGGCGATGTAGGTGGCGGTTTCGGGCGAAGAGCGCGGTGTGCTCTGTCAATGTATAGGCGCGCGTCAGGGGGCCTGTTCAGTATTAGGTTGAAGAGTGGGGTCTCCCTCAGGTTTTCTGGGCCTGCTGGTTCACGCAGTCCTCTCACTCTAATATTGTTCCTGCGGCTTCTGTTATCCAGGTCTTCTACATGAAGCCGCAGGTCCATTAGCTGTCTGTCATTATTGTGTGTTAGTTGGGGTACTGGGCCTGCAGATTCCCATGCAGTTTCTAATGTGGCTACTCTTCCCTCCAAATTTGACAGGGAGGTACGCAGTAATGCTATCTCTGTACGGAGGGTTGATTTTACCTCCTGGACTATGGTGTGCAAATCCTCTTTCTTTGGGAGGGAGTCAAATAAGACATACCATTTTTGTGAGGGTCCCTCTGTGTCTCGAGTGCCGGCGGAGGTGTGCAGGCTGTCTTCCGACACTGTGGATCCCGGGGAGGCGGGCGCCATGTTGGACGCCTCGTGTTGCGGATCCAGGATCTCCGGGGTGCGCAGGTAAGCGCGGATGGAGGCGGACGGTCCGTCCTTCTGTGTCCTCGGTGTGGACGGGGTCATTTGTGCACGTTTCGTGCGGCCCATCGGGTCTTTGGGGGTGCTGAGTGTTGCTGGATTGGGCTGCAGGGCTCGGAGCGCTGTGATTAAGCCGCCATTCTTTTCGGCGCCAAGCCACGCCCCCCTTTCGGCGCCAAGCCACGCCCCCCAATTCTGAATTTAGTGTGGTAAGAATGGAATTTGAAGTGAGTCTGATATTTTTTGAGCTCTTGGTAAATGGTGAAAACGGTCCAACAGAAAATAGTGTGTCCCTTCTTCAGGTATTAGGCTTTTAAAATATTCAGTGAGAAAGTCCTTCGGCAAAGTGTTAGAGATATCTTCCGAGATATTGTGAATTCTGATGTTTGATCTTCTTGAACGATCCTCTATATCGTTTATCTTGACTTCCAATTGAGCAACTTTAATCTTCATTGTAACGGCACCCCCAGGCATAAAAGGGTTTTAACAGCCATTTAGTATATCTTCCCTTCCAGATATACAGGCAGCTACTGTAGACACCAGTCCATGGAAGCGTATGAATGCCGTTAACAGCTGAACCGGAACCATATGAATGCTGTAAACAGCCGAATAGGAAAAACCATATGAATAGGTTTACACTCCTAGCAGTCAAACTGGAACAGCATACCATAAATCCCCCCAAGAACGAGACAAAGCTCCGTGTTGAGGGTCAAGCAGTGAACAGACAGAGCTGTGGGTTTATTGTTCTTATATACACATTAGTACCACCCACAGGGTTTTGGAAAACAACCAATAAACACGTACAATACACTCAGACACTCCCACACAAAATCCTCCCCTCTGCCTTTGATACAATTACCTTACACAATGGGTAATGTAATTATCACAAGCAGAGAAATACAGTTTTTCAACATTATTCATAACTTTAAAAGTATGCATCACATTAACATAAAATCAGAATCAGAATCAATCTTACATTTTCAGAATCAGCATACTCCAAATACAAACATACGTCAAAATCATACAAATTGGTCCAGTGGTTCAAAAGATAGATTGTAGTCCTTTGTGACCAAATGAAGCATGGCTTTTCTGCCCAAAACCAGTTCCACAGAGTCTTTTATCCTGGAGATAATTGGGAAGTAATTCAATTATCTCCAAGGACAGAGGCAAAACTCCATTGAACACATGGCAGCAAAAGACAATAAAATACATAAAAAAAGATATAACTGTGTAGCCATTGCATAAAACAGGTACATTCAACATATCACCAGATAGCTCAGATCTGAGCGCGCATTATTACTGAATGGCACTCAGATCACATACATACAGTTCAATTACCATGGAGTCAAAATCTTTCCCATAGTCTTTCATTATATGAATCGGCTCCATGGCATAGCTATCTGGGGTATCACTGCTCAAACAGGGCAATCACCGAATGACCCGGCTTTCGTGTCTTTGCTGGGGAAAATCAAGCTTTTTAACATGGGGCCATAGTCCAGAGGCAACAGGCGGGCAACCAGGCTCCTCCAATGCAATGTGGCGAGATTGGTCTCGTCACATTCATGTCTGAGAGTATCATCTGTAGTTGATTGCATTTTGTATCAATATGTAAGAAATTTACTTCTATAGTAGACAGTTTTTCCTGCATAGTCTTAAGTTCTTGTTTTAAATCCATAGTGCTGGTCGTGATGTCATCTTTTATACTCTTAGAGAATTTCTCCAGATAGCTGGTCAGGATCTCCTCTGTTAAAGGCATATGCCCCTGGGTGTCCTGAGGGGGATTGTGTTTTTGTGGAGTTATTGCATCCCCATTATCTGGGAATATTTGGGATTTATTTTGGGAAGGAGAAAAAAAAACCTGATCATCTTTTCTCCGGTTGCTGTTTCCTTTTATCTCTTTTCTTCTTGTCTTCCTGTACTTTTTTGAAGCCATCTTTATCGCTTGAAGGCAGGGGTACATTAACCAAAGAGAAAAAAAAAAAACCTATGCCAGCACCAAAGAACCAAAAGGAAAAAAATCACCTCTATTATCCTTTTATCCCATGTCGTTTTTCTTTTTCCTTCTTCTTTCCTCTTCCCATATTTCCTTCTATCTTTTTGTCTTTATACTTTTTTAGGCAACACAGCCCTTGATAATTATACTTAATCCAGTATTCTTATGTAGTTAGCCTGCGCTTATTAGTTGTTTGTATAGAATTGCTGCAGGTCTATCAATGCTCCTTAATTCATCTTTTAACCTCTTTACTGAGTCGAATCCAGTACAGAGATCCAAATGCATAGATTGTACATAGATTACAAAGATAGATATATTTACTTATCTTCCCTTCCAATATTGTTCCTTCCACTTAGCTTAACTACACCACATAAATGCCCTTCATAATCAGCTTCAGCTTCGCCTCAAAGGCTGCTTCCAACGACCAGGGGACAGCTAGCATTTCCTCGCTGAGGAGTTCTCTCAGTGCAGGAGCTGACGGCGTTCCACGTATAACGCGATGATCATAGGTCTCGCCTCCTCATAGCCCCGCCTCTGAGGTCAACGTAACTTTGTCATATGTCCTGTCTCTCTCCTCCAATCTGGCATTTAAGGTGTCAGAAAGAGTACGTTCGGATTTTATACAAATATCTCATCTCAGGCTAAGAACAGTTTTTCATGGGAAATCCCAAATGAACACATTGTTTAAATTGAAATTTCCGTACAAACCATTTGGCAACAGAACATTTTCTCTTACTGAGTATACCGTAAAAAAAGTCAATAAAAACATCAATGTCACACGTGGTATCAAGCACAATTTTTAAAATTCTGTTGCTGACAAATTGTACACTTTCAGAGTATGGCATGCATCTAATCAAAGATGCTTACATATCTACAAACATGTCAACTTACTATAACCAGATGTAATGGCACTCCTTTATAAAAAATAGATAGGGTAACTGTTAAATCGAGTCGATGAGTAGCCTGTGGTGAGGTAATATTTTGAGGAATGTATGGAGGGGGTTAAGCAAGTGTTCAAAGGATACAGAACAAAGTTTCCTAACATTTTAAAATATAACTTTTATTAGTTATTTCATAATAGTATGCTGCGTATAGTGCCTTGCATGAGTATTCATCTTTTTTGGAAACTACCATGTTTTGTCGATTTGTATGCTCAAAGTTGTTTTATTGCCATTTATACAGCATGTACAAAGATTTTAATTGTGACACAAAAGTTAATAAAGCAAGCATAAATATAAATATTGGTTGCCTAAATATTCCCTCTCTTGAGTTAATAACCCTCTTTGCTACAATGACAGCTGTGAGTCTTTTTTGGGCTAGGTCTTAACCACAATAAAGTAACACTTCATAGCACTATAACCACTGCAGCAAGCATTTAGCTGTCATGGCAGATGAGAAAAGACAGGGAGCAGTGCTTGGCGGACCCCAGTTAAGAAGTAAAGCCAGTGACAAAGGCTCACTGTAGTAGTTATAGTGCTTGTAGTATTCCTTAAACCTCTGATAACCATTGATGAACAGCACATTGTAAGTTTTCAATGAGATTGAGGCCTGGCCTGTGGCACGACCATTCTTATATATTCAGTTTCTTACAGCAGTACTATTTTGTTGGTGTGAGTAGGGTGCTGAGGTTTCTTGTATAATACCTTGTTTGTGACCTAAAACTCTCAACCGTGAACCAGTGGCGTACACACACAATCCATGGGGCACCGGAGCGAAACTAATCCAGTGATGGCTCAGGTTGATAGGAGTCAGAGTTCCCACTCTGACTCCCTCTGCTTCCTCCTACGCGGGCTCTGTCACTTCCCCCAGCTTGTGATCTCATCACAGGGGGCCCGGTCGCGCTGTTAAAAGTTAAAAATTGTCATCATTGAATGCCATGGCATATCTGAAACCTTCTCTAGCTTGTGGCTATAAAGTCCAACTTTGAAACTCTTTCTTTTTCAGTAGTGATGGTGCGCAACAAAAAATTCGTATTCACTATGGACCTCTTATAGAGAGTGAAAGTAACCCTGTGCACATAAAATGAGGTGTTTACAGAGTGGAAATATTATAATTGAAAAACAAACAGTACTTGCAAACATGCAAACATGGAAATCACTCTACCACCTATTAAGGAGACAAAAACAGAAAGAGAGCTCCTAGTGCAGCATAGTAATTAACTTATAAATATATAGAATAAAGCAAACAGAGGTGCCTTTTAGGTGTTACACTCACAAGATTGGAGTGGTAAAAGCACCACTCGTTGCAATAGCACTCAGGGAGGATCAGCCCCTAGAGTGCGTGGGATCCGTGGAAAAGGAAGCTTGCAATCCGGATCTCAGGTAAGTATACTTTATTAATTTAAATTTAAAAACAGCAAAACCTGTTGTGGAGGTAGTTAGTCCGCTCACCAGCCTCAGGAAACCGCAAAGAAAGTTCCATATACTCATGTAATGTAAAAAAATCTTCCGGCTGCTATCCTGGCTGCTGTTGCTGACTGTCTCCAAATCACTTCCTGGTTCCGGGTCCGTAATGCATTTCGCCCCACCCACAGGGCTTTGTCAAATGGCTGACAAAGGGCTTTGTCAAACGGCCTTTCTTTTTCCACATTTCCTGGCAAGTTTGAATATCATAATATGCGTGACAGCTATGTTCATTTTCAGCAGGGCCGGTGCTAGGATTTTTAGTTACACAGGCGAAGATGCATTTTGGCGCCCCCAACCCTCATTAAAAAAAAAAATGCATCTTCACCTGTGTGTCTTTCCTCCCAAGCCACAGGCACACAGGCATGATTTTTGAGTCACACAGTCAAAGTCATACAGGTACACTGTCATACAAAGACAGCAATAATCATACAGAGGCATACAGACACATACAGTCAGAGACATACAAGCAGAGATATACATGCATACAGAGGCATACCGTCATACAGACACATACATACAGACAGGCATACAGAAACATACATACAAAGACATTCAGGCACATACATACAGACATACAGGCATAAAGAAACATACATACAGAGACATACAGGCATGCAGACACATACATACATACATACAGGCATACAAAGACATGCACACATACAGATACATGCATGCATACAGAGACATAACGTCATACGGATCCATACATATAGACAGGCATACAGACACATACATACATACAGAGGCATACCGTCATACAGACACATACATACATACAGAGGCATACCGTCATACAGACACATACATACATACAGAAACATGCATACAAAGACATACAGGCATACAGACACACACAGACACACACATACGTACATACAGAGACATCAAGGCATACAGTTACATACATGCATACAGAGACATATATACAGACATTCAGAGACAAACATACATCCAGTTACATACAGAAACATACGTACAAGACATACAGGCATACATACATACATAGTTACATAGTTAGATAGCTGAAAAGAGACTTGCGTCCATCAAGTTCAGCCTTCCTCGCACCTGTTTTTTGCTGTTGATCCAAAAGGCAAAAAAAAAAACAAAAAAAAAAAAAAAAACCCAGTTTGAAGCACAATTTTGCAACAAGCTAGGACAAAAAATTCCTTCTTGACCCCAGAATGGCAGTCAGATTTATCCTTGAATCAAGCAGTTATTACCCTACATTGAAAGATTATATCCTTGAATATTCTGTCTTTGCAAGTATGCATCTAGTAGCTGTTTGAACATCTGTATGGACTCTGATAAAACCACTTCTTCAGGCAGAGAATTCCACATCCTGATTGTTCTTACAGTAAAAAATCCTTTCCTTTGCCTTAGACGAAATCTTCTTTCTTCCAGTCTAAACGCATGGCCTCGTGTCCTATGTAAAGTCCGGTTTGTGAATAGATTTCCACACAATGGTTTGTATTGGCCCCGAATATATTTGTATAATGTTATCATATCCCCTCTCAGGCGACGTTTTTCGAAACTAAATAGGTTTAAATTTGTTAACCTTTCTTCATAGCTGATATGTTCCATTCCTTTTATTAATTTTGTAGCCCGCCTCTGCACTTTTTCTAGTGCCATGATATCCTTCTTTAGAACAGGTGCCCAAAATTGCACAGCATATTCAATATGTGGTCTTACCAGTGATTTATAGAGAGGCAAAATGATATTCTCGTCCCGAGAATGAATGCCCTTTTTCATGCATGACAATACCTTACTGGCCTTGGTCACTGCTGATTGACATTGCACATTGTTGCATAGTTTGTTGTCTATAACAATTCCCAAGTCCTTTTCGTATGTTGTTACCCCTAATTCGCTTCCATTAAGGGTATACGTTGCTTGTGTATTCTTTACGCCAAAGTGCATAACTTTGCATTTTTCAACATTAAATTTCATCTGCCATTTGAGTGCCCAGTCCTCCAGTCTATCTAAATCCTTCTGCAGCAAAGTAATATCTTGCTCACATTGTATTATTTTACAAAGTTTTGTGTCATCTGCAAACACTGAAACATGACTTTCAATGCTGTCTTCAAGATCCTTTATAAAAATGTTAAATAGAAGGGGTCCCAGAACAGACCCCTGAGGGACACCACTTGCCACCTCTGTCCAGCTTGAAAATTTACCATTAACGACAACTCTTTGTATTCTGTTTTTAAGCCAAAGTTCTACCCAAGAACAAGCATTTTCATCGAGACCGATTTCCTTGAGTTTGAACACTAATCTTTTGTGTGGAACTGTATCAAATGCCTTGGCAAAATCCAAATAGATCACATCCACTGCAACACCCTGATCTATACTTCTACTTACTTCTTCGTAGAACGCAATCAAGTTAGTTTGACATGACCTGTGTTTCATAAAACCGTGCTGATTTTTGCTGATAACCATATTCTTCTCAAGGAATTCTTGAATATTATCCCTTAATAACCTTTCAAATATTTTACCAGCCACAGAAGTTAAGCTCACAGGTCTATAATTTCCAGGCAAGGATTTTGAACCCTTTTTGAATATAGGAATCACATCTGCCTTCCTCCAATCCTCCGGAACACTTCCTGAAAGAAAAGAATCTTGAAAGATTAAAAACAGAGGTTCACTTATTTCTACACTTAGTTCCTTAAGTACACGTGGATGGATACCGTCAGGCCCTGGAGCTTTGTTTATATTAACTTTCTTTAGTTGCTGCAGCACATTGTCTTGAGTTAACCAATTACAATTATTCTGCAAGTTTTTAGTAGCAATCATTTGCACATCTATTGCCATGGGTTCTTCTTTAATATATACGGAGGAGAAATAGTTATTTAGAATTCCTGCCTTTTCTTGGTTTTCATTAACTAACACCCCTGTTTCAGTTTTAAGTGTACCTATACTTTCATTTTTGGTTTTTTTGGAATTTATGTACTTAAAAAATGCTTTGGGGTTGGTTTTGCTCTCTTTAGCTATCATTTTTTCATTTTGAAGTTTAGCAAGTGTAATTGCCTTTTTGCACGCATTATTTGCTTTCTTATATCTTTTATAAGATGCATCTGATTTGTCTGATTTAAATGCTTTAAATGCCCTTTTCTTATTTTTAATCTCTTGTTTTACTTCTCTACTAAGCCACATTGGTTTTAATTTGTTTCTTTTATACTTATTTCCCAATGGTACATACTGAGAAATGTACCTTTCTAATATTTGTTGGAAGATGATCCATTTATCCTCAGTGTTCTTTTCACTAAAGAGTTTATGCCAGTCAATATATTGTAAAGCTTCCCTTATCTTATTGAAATTGGCCTTATTAAAATTATATGTTTTAGTATACCCCATGTGCTTTTGTTTTTTTGAGTTTATTTCAAAGGACACTATATTGTGATCACTATTTCCCAAGTGCTTGCCTATTTGAATGTTGGTCAAAAGATCAACGTTGTTTGTTAAAACCAGGTCCAGACAAGCGTCCATTCTAGTTGGCGCTTGTACAAGTTGTGATATGAAGTTGTCATTTAACAAGTTTAAAAACCTAATTCCCTTTGCTGAGCTACTAGTCCCTATGTCCCAATTTATGTCTGGGTAATTAAAATCTCCAATAATTAAAGTGTTACCAAGATTTGCAGCTTTCTCAATTTGCTCAAACAGCTGTTGTTCCTCGTCAATATTAACGGACACATACATACATACAGAGGCATACCGTCATACAGATACATACATACAGACAGGCATACAGAAAAATACATACTCACACACACACACACACACACACACACACACAAACTCACAGACACATACTCGAACACACACACACTGACAGACACACATACTCACATGCGCACACACACACTGACATACACACTCACACACACCGACAGACACTCACTCACACACAAACTCATAGACACACTTACACACATACTCACATGCACACACACACTGACAGACACACACACTCACTCACACACACAAACTCACAGACAGACATACACACTGACATACACACTCACACTCACATGCACACACACATACACACAAAGTAATTAATAATCTAAATTAAATTTAAATGTCCCACCCAGCCTCCCTACCTGGAGAGCTGGCGTGGGTCTCTCATTGGTGGTCCAGTGGGGCTGCTGGGAGGCGTGCGGCTGAAGTGGATTAGGAGGCGACGAGGGAGCTCTGATCTCTCTGACCGGCTCCCTCGCAGGCTGTTTTCTGATGCCGCGGGAGCCGGAATATGACGTCATATTCCGGCTCCCGCAGCATCAGCAAAAGGCGCGCGAGGGAGCCGGTCAAAGAGATCAGAGCTCCCTCGCCGCCTCCTAATCCACTTCAGCTGCACGGCGCGCCACTCCGGGGATTCAGGAGGTGACCAGGCAGGAGGGAGCACTTCCCTCCTGCCGGTCACTGGAATTTTGCGCCCCCAGAGCCAGTGCGCCCTAAGGCGGCCGCCTGTGCCGCCTTATGGACGCACCGGCCCTGATTTTCAGCATAGATGGTAAAATCTATTGTATTTTTGAATTATGAACTTGGTACCATATTTGCAAATGCATTGACCTTGTCCCAAGTTAATTGATGCACCATTGCTTATTGCTACAGAGAAAATATTTTAAACATATGAAGGTCTATAGCAGGGATGTCGAACATGCGGCCCCCCAGATGTTGCTGAACTACAACTCCCATGATTCTTTCAATGAAACAGATAGCCAGGGAATCATGGGAGTTGTAGTTCAGCAACATCTGGGGGGCCGCATGTTCGACATCCCTGGTCTATACAATACTGTCTATAAGGTTGCTAGCATATAATTTTCTTTACTGTCAAGTAGGCATATCTCTACATCACCTCTCTTAGTGCCACACAAACTGTCTTTCTCCCATCTGTAAGCTCTATGAAGTGTTTCCCTGGCCTGGTATAAAAACATTTTAACTTTTCGATAGTTATTATGTGGGATGTTGTTCTTGTGTCGACCACTGGCCCTCGTGGTATTACCGGTAGCCCATCAAGTTGGTTATTTTTATACTATTTGCTGCTTTTCTAACATAATATCTCCTTTCCTGTGTCTATGATTTGGATCTCCAAGTGTTGTACTGTTGCAATAGTTATACCACAGTAACTTACAATTTTTATTACCAGAGTTCGCTCTGGCTTTATGCCCTCTTTGACCACAATTATAACAAGTGATGTTTGAGTCATCTTTCATTCTAAATCTTGAGGTCACATTGGTCACTTTTAACACTCTCTCATTACTAGCACAGTACTTTTCAGTACTATCAAAACTTCTTAATTGTATCTTAACCTCTATAAAGAGAACTTTTCCAACACTTTGTGTAATGTGAACTGGCAAACCCTTCAAGATCATTGAAATTAGCAATCCATTATATTTTGTTTTTCTTCTGCATTTCTCAATGTTGTAATGACTTCCTCGGGGCACTTATTTTTAAAGTAATGGAAACGAGCATATGTTGAAGCAGGACCAAATAATACAGTATCTCAATAGATGCTAATATTAGTTGAATGCTACACATCACGTTTAAAACTAGCATGGCATCCTGAGGTGACTTAAGTAAAGTGCCAGGTATCCTTTAACACTATGTGGTCCTGTTGGGGAGATTGAAAGGTCTCCTCTAACTGGACCGCATTTGACAGCTGCATTGAACTGAACCTCTTACCAGAGTGAAATAGTGTTTCTGTTCAAACCAATTGTTAAAGTGTTTGTGTACAACAGGACAGGCCCCGGAATTCAGATTTTTCTTCCAGAACTAGTCCAGCTGGGGTATTTGACTTTATACCAGAATGAGAGACCAGTACCCTACAAATCTTTAATATTCTCCACTTAGCTTGGTGGGGGCCACCCATTGCTTCTTATTTACACAGATGCCAAAAGTTATTCAACTGGGTGGACTGGTTCTTCATGTTGTCCATGCTTCAACTTATGGGGTTTGGAGAGAGGAACAGATTGTGGATATGGTCTTTAATGATAACTTTTAAATGGCACTTTTCCGAAGTCAGAAAATTTAGCTTTAGCCATGAAATTACTAATATGTAAGCCACTAAGGAGGGCAGAAAGCATTTTAAAGGATTATAAGACATGGTGGTAAAATATTGGCACACAGGCCAACACAAAAAGACATTATGCGGAATGGTGATTCAAATTTATAAGATGCCCAAGGTGTTGGAAATGCCCGTCATAATAGGAGGTGACATAAATAGACAAGGAGATGAGAATGAAGCCCCAATAGTGGGGTCTGAAGTTTGACCTTGTGACTCTTCGGTTCGTGTGAATATTGACCATACAAATGTTTTGTGAAAAACTATTTGGGTGAACCAAAAGGGCATGAAAATGGGCCAATCAGCGTACTGCAAAATATATACATGATATAACTATTTTGTATATATTTGGCACTACACGAATATGAGCATTTTTCACACCATTTGGTTAACAGATCAAGTCAGTAAAAGTAACCAATAACCATTAATCATCTTTTATTCCATCAATTATCTTTTTTTTTTGGTGCAATGGGCAGAACTCAAATCAAATTCAAATTTTGTTTATTGTGCGTGTTGTTTGTTTCATGTTTTATCCATATGGAAGTTCAGAGTTCTAGGATTTTGACAACCGTCTGGTCGCCCAAAAATATGGCAAATTGCATAAATGCACAAGTCTACAGTTTAGACAAGGCAAATCCAAGACAACATAGCAAATGAAGAGGAGAAGTTGAAATATTGTTTAATTGTTTAATTTCTTCCCTCCATGCTTTTTCTATTCCTAATCGCAGGATAAAGAGATGTGAACTTCTAAATTTTTTTTTTTTCATTCTTCACAATTGTTAAATTTAGGGAAAAGTGATAATAATAATATGACTCATGTGGAGTGATAGTATTTAACCAAGTATGATATTCAATGACACAGCACTAAATTATAAATATTATTATTGTTATTATTAGTAATAGCGTTATCATTTACATAAAACCAATATTTTCGGCTGTATGTTACATTTAGAAAATGGAGAAATTTGACAACAAATAATTAACATACATAATAATATTGACCAGAACAGCAGGTGAAGCAGGCCTATCTCAAATGGGTTCATAATCTACAATAGAAAAAATATTTATCTCTGACCTTTCAGAGTATGTAGTTAAAAAACAGCAGCCCATCCTCACCAATGGTTTCACTTTTTGAAACCCATATAACTCTCACCTGAAAAAGAAAAAAATATATGTTGATTTACTCCTCAATTTGTTGACCCTGTTTTCATCCTCTGCAAAAAGAATATATAAAATAAGATTTATATTTTATTTTTAGCAAAGTGAAATTGCCGAAGAGCCCTAAATATAAAACTAGTAAGGAAAACAACGTTCAAAAAGTGAGATATTATGTCTGAAATCCGAACTGGTAAAAAAATAATAATATTTTGATAAAATAAGATTGTGAGTAAAGTAAACTATACGAGCGAAAAAAGATAGAATAAAACTGTTTCATGTTTTATAAACAAGACAACAAATGCAATTAATTAATAAATTAAATTAATGAAAGTGTTAATTTGACTAGCTTTAAAAAGTATGGATGAACGAAGTTTAAATAATCAATAAAGAAAATATTTTGTGACACATTCAAGTACAATCTTATCTACTTAATACAATGGCCTTTATTCACTAAAATTGTAAATTGTATAGAATTGGCAGGAGGATTCGTACTTTTCAGGAAAATTAGTTGAAATGGAAAAAATCTCCTAATTTAGCAAGTTGGAAACGTATATTTTAAAAAAAATATTTCTGCAGTAATTGGAGACTTAGATTATTAACTGTGCAATGGGAAATAACTATAAACTATATCCGATGTTTGAAAACAAAATAGTATTTTTAAAGCAAACAACCTACACTTTTTTAATCAAAGTAATTATTTAACCTTTCCAAAAGGTTATGTCTAAAATCTGTTAGTGCTAATGCTCAGTATGGAAGCTTCTATTTAAATCACTGATAGTTTCCATGTGTTAGTACCATGTAATAGACTTATTAACTCAAAGGGAAATTATACACAAAATACATGTGAATTTAATTGACTTAAAATATAGCTTGTCTATCCTTAGTGATACTTTTTAAAATTGTAATACTCTGCCGTTTTTTTGGAAAGTAACCAAAATGAATTTTATTTAGACACAACTGATTTTGTAAAAAAATACCAAAAAAAAAAACAAGTGGCATTAATTCACACTGTGATATGATATCAATTGAGCAGGTTAAAACATATTAAAAATATAAATATAATGTTTTGTTCTTTTTCCCATCTATCGGTCACTTTTTACTTGATCTGTGATCAAGGTCAAAATTTAGTGTCTGTCCCCTAACCATGAACCAACTTTTCCCATCAATCATTTCTTTTTTTGGTACCAAAGGCATAACTTTGAATACCAAATAAAATGAACACGTTTGGCCATCGTGCTAGTCGTTTGTTTTCATGTGTTCATCTGGCGCTTCGTAGATGCGGAATTCGGATGATTGGCCCACATTTGGATGTATTACAATTCAACTGAATACAAATGCACAAGTCTAATGACAAATAACTTACCTGAGCTGAATATAAATGCTCACAATTGTCAATTTGTTGCAGTAATTGGCCAGATATGCCCCCTGGTCACTGTAGACAGTGACAGAATCCAAACAGAAACATAGCCATCTGTCCATATTTCCAATTGCTAACAATCAATTCTTATTGAGAAATGTTCATGAAAGCTGTGCATGCACCAAGCAGATGTAATATGCCATTTTGATTAATTGGAAAAACATTAGAATACTGAATACTAGAAAAAAGAGCAGCATGTGGGGGAAAGGAGAGCCCTAGAAGGATTAGGGAGTTTAGGTGGCAGGTTGGAGATGAATGAGCAAAGTTAGGTTGCACACACACTCATTGCTATTTATCCCAGGCTCCTCAGCCTTTGGCTTCCTTTTCCTGGTGGTCCCTTGTATCTGCTCTGCATTTTCTCCAGATGCAGGCAGTGACGGTTTCTCTCAAAACTTCTGACATTCAGTGCATTGAAGTCTGCTCCCAGTGGAGGTGCTCTCTGCCTCCCTCCATGTTTTTTTCAGAATTTATCAATTTTTTACTAGTAGCCAAACACAAAACATGGGACTCAGGTCTAGCAGTGGTACATTGCAAAATGTAGATTCAGGTTTTTTTAGGGGCCAACTCAGGGCTCTAGCCTGGGTGAGCTCTCCCTGTTAAAGCATCTGGTCAATACATTGCAAAATGGTTTGCATTGAGATGAGAGATGGTGCAAGGAAAATCTAGGCAATATAACCACTCTTAACATATTTAAAAAAATAAAATAAAGTAAAGATTTGAATGTGAAATGCAAATCAACTACTTACTTAGATTAAGCTCTGTTGTAGAATTAACTGCCACCAACATCTGCCAAATGTTGTCTCACATGGAACTGACTAGCTAAGTAATCTTTTTAATTCTTCTTCTTCCTTTAAGTAGAACAACAGTTTGTCTTACATAATCATGCCACCGGAACCAATCATTAAATTATGCTATCATTAATAAATGTTGAAAATAAAATCCATATTAACATAAACTTCATATTTTCAAAGTGCTACAGAGACATTAATATGCACAAGTATAGTTTACAGTAGAACCATAAAAGGTAATCCCACTCTTACAAATAATTTATTATATATATTATATATTTACATATATACATATAAATATATATACATATATGCATATAACAAAACAACTGTAGATTTTTACATATATACATATAAATATATATACATATATACATATATAAAAACAACTGTAGATTTTATTCAATATCTTAATTATAGACAACCTTGTAATAAGAGTGAATTATTTAGAATGTATTCTATTTTCTTTGGTTTCTGGCAAAGTGTTGGTTTTCTAAACTGCTTTCCTTTTTGCACTCAGCTTTTATGTGTTTATGTAGTTGAACATATAAAGCCAAATCAGAAACACGACACAATAAAAGGAACATAGAGTGGAACATACAGTTGAACATAGAGTTGCTCTAATAAAAACAACTAAGAAAAGAACGATGGGTAGAAACATATAATAAAAAAGTTAGCATGGCAGTCAGCAGAGGTAAGTCACAATTTGGAAACCTGCTTTAATGTTGAAACTCTCTTACCAGTCTTTTAACTGGCATAGAGGCTGTATAGACAGGATAGGACAAAACAGATGCACAAAGGGTAAGCTTCTCTAAAATTTGGAAACATTTTCTTCAACTTAGAGTACATTGCAATTTCCCTGGTATTATGCAATTCAGGAAATAAAAATGAAAGAACAGCACACAAAATATATAAAAAAAATAAAATACAATTTTATAAGGCTACTTAAAGTCACCTATCTTAGTAAACAAATATGGGGATTAATTTACACTATATGGCCATATGATATGTCTAACTGCATTACTTACTGCTTAAACTGCTTCCAGAGACCCTCCTCAATTTTATGCTCCTGAAATATTCACTTAGTATACACTTTATTATGTAAATCTTTCTATTACCAGCTAGAGCCCACATTTCCGCCAGAATTATTTGAGCCATGCATTTAACAAGGTGCTGTAATCATTCCACAAAGATGTATTTCTAATGCTACAGTGTTAGCCATCTATTTAGCTTCACCAGCAGAGTAAATTAAAAATCAACTTACACGTGCAAGAAACAAAAAGAAAAATTAATAAGGAAGATCTAATGTGAATGGAAGGGAATATGATGTAGAAAACATCCTACCAATAGGTTGCAGATGCTTATCCACTAGGCTCTCTGTTCTCAATAGACGTCAGGCAGGTCCCTATAGAGTGCATGTTGAACAGATATATTGGGAACAGAGGTCTATACTTTCAAATAAATAATTATTATGATTGTAACGGATCGACGGGCACCCCGACTGGGGTACCTCCGTTGAAGGATGCTCCTAGCGCTTCCTGAGGGCTCCAAGCACTCTAGCAGACACCACAACCACCGAAACGGAGAAGCATATGAATGCTCTCAAACATATGATTGCTGTAAACCGCTGAACAGGAAAAGCATACAATCAGCTTACACGCCTGGCAATCAGCATACAATCCAATTCCCCCAATGACGAGACGACACTTCGTTTTGAGGGTCAAGCAGAACTCATTTACTGGGGCTACCTGCCCGGCTTTTATGCAGGTCTCCCACCTGGTGGACACTCCCCTAGGGGACCAGATGGAAGACTGGGACATATATTGGACAGTGACCAATCACAGACACACAGGGTTAAAACACTCCCACAATGCATTGCTATCCCTCCTCTCTGTCCTGGAGATAATTGGGAAGTAATCCAATTATCTCCAAGGACAGAGGCAAAACTCCTTAACCACATGGCAGGCAAAGGACAATAAAAGACATAAAAATACATACTGTTACATTTATCACATAGAACATACACATTCTACATATCCCCAGATAGCTTAGATCTGAGCGCACATTATTACCGGATGGTGCTCAGATCACATCCAAGTCTTTCCCATAGTCCTTCGGTATACAAATGTGCTCCATGGCTTAGCTATCTGGGGTAACACTGCTCACATAGGGAAAATAAAAGGTTTTTAATGCAGGGACATAGTCCAGCGGCAAGAGGTGGGCAACCAGGCTCCTCCAGTGGCCAGTGGCGAGGTTGGTTCTGCCACAATGATTATTAATTAGGTTTGCAGTGATTTAATTTTACGTACCAAATTTCGACACCAGTCTATTGTTGAGAAGGCAAGCATTCATGCAAATTTTCTACCTATACACGTATTGCAGTAAAAAATTCATGTTGCTGTTGTTTTAATAATTGCCATTTAAAAGAATGGACCAAGGGTCTGGGGTTAAACGGAACTGCAAAGCCCTACTTAAAAGAGCAGAAGCTGTAGCCCAGATTGGTTTGTCAAGCTAGCTATCTCAACAATGAGAACACAGGTGTCCAAATCATCACATCATCAAAAATGTAAAGGAAGGACCTAAGAAATACTTGCAGAAGCCTTGATGGATCTAAGTACTAACAAGAAAAAAACATCTAGGAATTTTATGTAACTGGTATTCTAAAGCATCTCATCCCAAACTAGAATCTGAAATAGAGAATGACAATCCTTTTATCACATTGTTTGGGAATTTTAATTTATCTAACTGTCCAACATACGCACGTTTATAAAAATGTTAAAAAAAAAAGAAAACTATTTCAAGATGATTTGGGCTCCTGCTGGAAACAGAAAGCATTTTGCATAATCATTATTTGCTTCTGGGAGTCATTTTCCATCAATGACCATCACTGACGTTTGAAAGTTACAATACATTTCCAATATGTTGTCCTTCACAAAGAAAAACATTGAGATCTTTAAGTAGTAATTACCATGATGTATATACCCCTGCTTGAGGCTGTGAACCCTCTTCTCTATATAAACCCTTTTAGTTAATGCTCTTAGTCCTCAGTTATCCAGCTAACTCTTATAATTGTCACAGCTCACTGAAGATGGCCACTGTATTGTAGAATCTCCAATATACACGTCTACGTTGTACATACTGCATTCAATGTGATCAATGTGTCACACAGATTAGCTACCAGAAGAAAGATGTAGGTGTTAGCAGAAGTGATTTGATACACAACGGTTCATTCATTAAACACTGTATTGTAGTGAACTGAAAATTGCAAATGAAGCTGCAGCTGCTTTGAAGACTTTTTCTAAACTTTTTTTTTTTTTTTTTCCAGACTTGTACCAGCCCTTCGTACTTTAAGTACACTTTAAACCATTCCTTGGGCATTGGAACACTGTCATCATCAAAGTGTTTATTCTCTTTGTTTTTCTATTGTGTTTTTTTTTTCTTTTATGTATTATGCTATTATACTATATACTAAATCACTTCTGGCTTACAAGGCATTTTAATTGACTTTTTCTAAACTAGCTATTTTTGAATACATTTCGGAATTCTGCTTTCAATTCAGTATTTGTTTAATAAACTCCATAGTACCGGTAGTATCTCTGGAAGCGCAAAATTACAACGATACATAATTACTATATGAAACCACTATTGGGTCATTATACTAGCACCTGTAAAAAATTGCATAGCAAATTAAATGAATTACTACTACTAGTAAAATGGAAATAAACTTAATAAAATGTACTAGCAGCTGGGAAAAAAAAATTGTATTATACTAATAATTCGGAATTAAACATGGTTTACATTTAGATAAAGTGGCTGTGATTCGCAGTTAGATAAAGTATAAACAAAAGGACAAATTCCACACTCTTATTAGAATCCTGGTGCAATCAGACCTAGGGTTGGCTGCCCCTACCGTGATAGTTGAAAGAAATTGAGGTCCAGGTACTCAAGGATCTGTTTGAATAGCAAGTTTATTTGTTAAAGTGCAACGTTTCGATCCCCAAGGGATCTTTCTCAAGCTTAAGAACAATCCCATGGGGATCGAAACGTTGCACTTTTCCAAATACACCTGCTGTTCAAACTGATCCTTGAGTGCCTAAACCACAGTTTTTTTCAATGAGTTAGATAAAGTGACACATCTAGCACTTCTAGCATTGTCTGTATTCTGTCTAAGGTCTGGAAAGCACATGCTAAACATATATAGGCCAATGTATTTTGCATGTGAAGAGGAGCTATCAAAAGAAAACAGCCAATCAAGATCTGCAATTTTCAAATCAAATAGTGACATCAAACACATATCACTATCTAAAAATGAAAAAGTACTAAAAAATGTTACTCAAGCAAGAACTTAAAGAGGACAAAGAATGAGTATTTGAGACAGAGGCTTTAAAAGGGAGAATAATATAAGATATGCAAAGCACACATAAATACACATATGTACACATAAATGAACACACACCATTGCACAACTTAATACACTATAGAAATTGAGTGTGAGTGACAACAGGCTGTGCTGTGTGGAGAAGTTCTAGGATGGTGTTTAAGGACATGGTGATAGGGATATGAGGATGAGGAATGAAGTACTTGGCTTATAGTTCGGACAAAGTTAGAATTATATTCAGGTCTTTAATAATGGCAATTAAAAATGGTCTTGTGTATTGCAATTGTTGATAAAATTTGATCAAAATTTAATTTGTTCAAAATAATATTACTGTAAAGTAACGTATAGATTAGTAATGAAAATAGAAAATGTAGCACATGACTTCAATAATAAAATAGACAAAACAACTAGAAGTATGATATAAGTGATTAACTAGTGACTTAAATCATATGAACAGGAGCAGATGGGAAGGTGAAACATGGCTCTTAAAGTTATCTTGGATACCTTTATATTTCTTAACTTGACCTCCAAGATAGTAGTAAGAAAGAGGATATTTTGTCTATTATTGATTTCTAAATAAAATAATTTGCTTTGTAAAATGATGCAATATTTTTGTGAAATATTGTAAAACCTGTGTAAAAATATCCAGTAATGATTAAAATTTTAATTTTGCATGTGAAGTATTACTTAATAACCCTGTCACAGATTTCCAAACCTCTCTTAATTTCTCCTGGCAGTCAGGAATTTGTGGACATCAACTAGTATCCCCCAACAGGTGCTTGTGGTGCTTGTCTATAGGAATTTTGGGGAGAATGTAACATGGCATGATTATAACTATGTGTACTTAAAATTGTGAACATGAATAAGCTGAAACAAATCCTGCAGTATATCTCATGGTAAAGATATTCTTTATACCTACTCTACCTACTCCAGTGTACTTTGTGGACATACAAAGCCCTAACATTACTATGCAATAAAGCCATATCAATGACAAGACAGCATACAATGGTTACCATCCCAAATAATACTATTATAACTGAAAGTGAGCCCCGAGGACGGAGAGCTGGTTGAAGAATGAAAAAGAGAGAGGGCAGAAAAATTCTAACAATTGAAACTGAAAAAGAGGCAGGGATATTTAATCTGTCCCACAAAACATTAACAGCAACCCAAGTAGCTATACTCAGTAAAGGCCTGAAATATGCCCCCACTAGGAGCTATGAACCATTTCAGGCCTTCATTGACATTAATACATTTGTTAGGAATGCCACCCTGAAAAGGTTTTTTATTCAAAACACCAAAACCATAAGTGAAGACACAAAAAATGAGCCAGATTAAAGCGATATAATTAGAACAGATCTTTAGAACCTTTTACCCTTCCAATTTCAAGTTGTGCCCATTACAAGTATTTGAAAAATTAGTTACTAAAGATATGGAAGATATAAAAAAGAATAAGTACGATACACAGAATTTAGAGAAGGGGAAGCAAGAAAGGAATTACAAGAGGACACAGAGATAGTTATCAGACCAGCTGATAAGGGAGGTGGTACGGTTATCCTTTCCACTGAAATGTATAATAAAGAAGCCCTATGTTAATTAAACAACATAAAAACATATGAAAAACGAAGTAAAGACCCAACACTCACTATTAAGGAAACTATTAGTAATTATTTTAATAAAGGTAAAGATCTAGACATCCTCAATAAAAAGGAATTCTCTTACCTTAATGTAGAAAACCCAATAAAACCGGTAATATATTTCCTACCAAAAATACATAAAGATGAAAAAACACCCCCAGGTAAGCCAACAGTATCCAACATGAACTCAATTCTGGCAAATTTAGCAGAATATCTGGATATATTGCTTCAGCCATCAGTTAAAAAAAATTAGGTCATATCTGAAAGATTCTATTTCACTTAAAAACCATTACAGGGAAACCCAACTACACACTATCTACCTCAGATGTTCAATTATTATATACAATTATACCATATAAATTAGGCTTTGAATCCGTTAAAACAATCTTATTAGAAGAAAATATGTTTCCTCCCTTTCAGATTGATTTTATTGTAGAGAGAATTGACCTCATATTATCCAACAACTACTTTTGGTATACAGATACATTTTATTTACAAAAGCAAGGGACAGCTATGTGGACCAGGTTCTCCTCGAGTATATGCAAACTTATTTATGGCAGATTGGGAAAAACTGCCATTTGGGGTAACCACTTTTGGACTAAGAACCTGGTCTTCTATTTTCGTTATATAGGTTACCTCTTTTTTTTAATCTGGGAAGATTCCCATTTAGAACTGGATAATTTTTAAAATCATCTTAATAAAAACAACAGAGGAATTATTTTAATTACAGAATATAGTAAATAAAGTATACATTTTTTAAATTTGCTAATTTTTATTCATAACATGGAAATATATACACTCACCTTTTTTAAGAAAGTTCATTCTAATGGTCTAATCGATCAAACCAGTTGTCATTACATTGTTAAGATTAAGAAGAAATTGCTCAACAGTTGTAGATTTTAGTAGTCAGTCCTGTGTACTAAAAGAAAAATTTATGGAAAACACATTTTTACCTAAAATAATAGACAACAAATATTATATGAATAAAATAGGGATAGGGGTGACCTTTTAACTTATTAAGAAAAAACAAAAGCAAATGCCCCAATTCTACTGATTATTTTAGATTTTAATCATAAGAATAAAATTTTAAAGATAATATTTAATAAACCTTGGCATATACTACATCAAGATGATCTACTTAATAAAATTATTCCAGAGAACCCACCTATCATATTTAGAGGTGTGCCTAACTTGCAGGCAAAATTAACAAGGAACTACAAAAAGCAAACCAATCCTTATATAGGTACACTCACAAATGAGAAGGGCTTCTACAGATGTAGAAAATGTGCGGTTTGTAGAAATACAAACTGTACACAAAATAAAATGACTTCTTATAAATCAAATGTAACCGGAAAGTTTTTTAAGATTAAGGATTTTATTACATGTCGCTCTTAAAATATTATTTATGTTTTAGAATGTCCATGTGGCTACCAACAAGATGTCTATATTGTACAATAGGTGAACATTGTAGAAATATTAGAAAAGGCTATGAAAACCACTCTGTCTCTAAACAATTTTTAATGCATAACAAGGACCCAAATTTCCAAGAGTATTTGGCATACAAAAATGCATTAGACCTTGGAGAGGAGGAGATATTAAAAGAATTTTAGGAAAAACAGAAGCGAATTAGGTCTATAATTTACAAACCTTTCAACCAGAAGGACTTAATGCAGATTTCAACCTTTACAATTTCCCTGAATTGTTTTCTTTATTCTATATTTCTACTTTTAATATATCATATAATACTTTATTTCATTGCTTTCTACATTTATTTCATTTATAGGTTTTCTATATGTATTTATTTAGGATGGTATTTTGTATTTATTTATTTTATTTTACTAGGTATATTTTTGTATTCTTTTTATATTATTTCTTTAAAAAATAAGTGGTGAGAGCACTCTAAATATAATTGCACATTACCCCTATTGCACACTTTGATCAATCATATATAGACACTTTGACCAATCCTGCAAATACAAAACAGGAAAAAGGCAGCATAGCGTAATAACGTAAAACTTCTGTGTAACTTTAAAAAATATATTGTCACACTCACATGGTCATGAGCCACTTAATTATAGCTGGCTCAGACTACAGGTGTATAAGGTGAATGCACGTGGTTGCATACCAGGCTTCTTTCGTCTGTGGTCCTTTAAGTTTCTGTTATATTCAGATATTCCAGGATGCAGGATATCAGGTAAACAATTTTATTGGACACACTTTTAAAAGGTAGCTTGGGTAAAAAACAAATGAATAGGTATGTATAAATTAATCTACAAAGTTCACTGTGTAACAAATTGAACTTGACGCGTTTCGGCAAAGCCTTTATCAAAAGTCCTTCCTTCACCTTTCGTTTTTTAATAACGTAAAATTTCTGTGTAACTTTAAATAATATATAAATGCTGCGTTTTTCCTGTTTTGTATTTGCAGGATTGGTCAAAGTGTCTATATATGATTGATCAAAGTGTGCAATAGGGGTAATGTGCAATTCTATTTAGAGTGCTCTCACCACTTATTATTTTTTATGTATTGCTCACGTTTTATGTGATAAAGTGACTCACATAGGTGATTGCAGCACCCTGTCTCTAACTTTTAACCTTATTCCTTTCTAATATTTCACATATATTATTTCTTTATTTACCATTATTTTTATGGCTCGCAGGCCTTTGTAAGATACATTTGTAAAGGTCGCAAACAGATACATTACGAGACATTTTGAATGCTGACGATTAAACTTTGAAACAGTACTCAAACACATTGGAATTTCACATAAAGATTACAGCAGTAATACATGGATTCCTATAACAAGGATGTATCTATTTATTCTAGTCGTGTCTCGCTTAGAGACGCGTATTATACGTTTTTCGTGATAGACTTGTTGTATGTTTGTAGTAGGAAGGTTTGTGAGGGAGAGAAGTCAAGTGAGTCAGGAAAAGGAGAGGGAAAGAAAAGGTGGTCGATACAAGAGGGTTTGCCCCCTATCCCAGTGTTGTGCTTCTTTTGTTTTCTGCTTAAGGTTTTAATATTTTTGTTATGTATTTATATATAGTTGTTTTTTTTCAATTATGATTATTATTATTATATTCCCTTTTTGTTGTAGTTTCAGAGCTGCAGGGGGTAGACCTTTCCCATCTTTTGGCAGGACGCGCCAGTCCGTCAAGCATCAAAATCCCAATAATAGAACTGTTGGGGTAATTTATTTTATTTTTCCTTCTTCCTATGGTTTCTATTTAATTTTATATTAATATATTTTTTCTCACCTTTATTATACCTGCGATATGTAAATTTCCCTCCTCTCTACTTTGTTTTGTTCCTTTTAATTTCCCTTCTTTTATTCATATTTGTCATATGATAGTCCCTCCTCTCTACTCATTCTCTTTCTCTGTTTCTCATATTATACACAAATATAGTATTACAACTAGACCCCACTACACACCACTGACCCATCCAGTTTAACAGGTCACTATGGCAACAGAAGCCCTGTCTGAAATCAAACACATGTCCACCAGCCGCAATGCATTTTGGACCGTGAAGTCCATCGGCGGCATTTTTAATTATACCTCATTCCACAGAGATCGGAGCATTATTAACCCCTGTATGCTCTGATCTCACAACACACTCTCTGGCTCGATTTACCTATTTAATCAGGAGTACATAAACACAACTAGATTGTTTAATACACTGATTAAATTATATATATTTTTTCTCCCATTTTGTTTACAATATCGCCAGAGGTCAGGTATTACATATAACAGACACTTACATTAACCTATTAAATTGCTCAAACTGTAACCACGTGATCACAGCTTGTTTTAACATGAAGCATTATGTGAATAGTAGTTTTTCTTATCTTTTCATTGTTTTATACCTTGTTTTTCATTTCAATTTCTAATAAAGCTAGCCAACAATTACTAATGTTCCTATTACATATATAAATCTGTTATTATTGCTTTTGTCGGTTTATTTATTTGTTAATTAATTTAATTAATTCATCAGGATTGAAACACAGATGTGTTATATTGGTAATGTGATTTGTATGATGTCATAATCCTGCCTTCTTCACAGGAATAATAATCAGCAAAACCAGAAGTAAGGAAGGTTAAACTTGATGGACACACGTCTCTTTTCAGCCTATGTAGCTATGTAACACTAATGTGTTTTTAGACTACAATACATGTGTTTAGAAATAAGCCTTTGTAAATTATATACATTGTTCTTGTTCTAAATTACATTTTAGTTGCATCAATTATTCACTCACACCTCTAAAATTAGTGTCCCCCTTTGTCCATTTATAAAGTTGGAAGGTATGTACATTTCCTGGCCATATCCATCGCAGCACAACAATGGGTAGCTCCTCCCTATCCCTAACCAGACAGGAACCTAATTAAAACAGAAGGTATAAGTAACCCCTCCTACCCCTCCCACCCTCAGTCTTTTTGTTCCTGTCCTATCCCTAGGACATACTTAGTCATTCTAAGTCTAGATAATTTTTCTTTTTGGCTTACCTGAGGGTTGTTACCTTCTCCCTCAAGGGAGTTCAGCCTCTCTCCCTTGGGCAGTCTCCAGTACACAGCCCTGTGCAAAGGTGACCCCCCTGGAGAGACCCCTTTAGTGGCCGGGGGTTCTAACTTGCTGTAACCCTAGGGGTAGCAAGATCATGCCATCACCATGATTCCTGCAATGACCAAGAGGTAGCAGGCTGGGCATGCACATACAGAGCATATGGATTTACTTGCGGTGACCCTAGGGGTAGCAAGATAATGCCATCATCCTGTCTCCTGCAGTGACCAAGGGGTAGCAGGCCGGACATGCACATACAGAGCACATGGATTGCAAGGATTAATATGACATCGACTCACATTCCATCACTGAAGGAGTTAATGTGAGACAGACTAGCATTCCATCGCTGAAAGGGTTAAAGTACAACTCACTATCTTATACTTTGCCATGGATTTACTTGCTGGGAACCTAGGGGTAGCAAGATTATGCCATCAGCCTATTTCCTGCAGTGACCAACGAGTAGCAGGCCGGACATGCACATGGATTGCAAAGATTCTATGAGATTAACTAACATTTCATCACTGAAAGAGTTAATGGGAGATGGACTAGCATTCCATCACTGAAAGGGTTAAAGCAACTCACTATCTTGTACTTTCCCATGGATTTACTTGCTTTGACCCCAGAGGTAGCAAGATTTTGTCATCAGCCTATTTCCTGCAGTGACCAAGGAGTAGCAGGCTGGGCAGGCACATACAGGGCATATATATGGATATAACCCCAGCTAACCTTCATTTCCAGAGTCCTTTTACCTTTCTTTTCGGATGTCAGAGGGTGTAGAGTATCTTTTCCAGTTCACGGTCCCCTTAAGATCCTTAATGGAGGAATGGTTCTACACTGAGAGAGGTTTTCAACACAAGGGAGTATATCAGTCTTCATCCATTGGAATTTCAGACACTAGTACCTGGGACTCTGCTCCTAAGTAATAGATGCAGTCCTTAGACTGGCTAAATGTTCCTCTCTGCCTGTAAACAATACGGGATCTCTCTGAAACTCCATGGAGTATACACAGTTCTGCTCCTCTCTAAAGCCTATGTGGCAGCTGGCACAGGCTTTCATCTTGCTGTAAGGGTTTACCTCAATCTCTAAAGATCTAAGATTGGTATGGATAAATTGGAGGAGCATATCAGAAATAAATTTCCTTTGTCTCTTGACAATTTACAAGTCATAAATATGACTTTCTTTGTGTCTATTAGCTGGGCTCTTTGGCTTAGTACCTGGTCCACAGATGCATCCTCCTATATTAATGGATCAAGAGAACGGCAGAGGGCAGAAAAGCTTGTCTACTTCAAGACATAAGGTTCAGGTGACCCTTTCGATCCAAAGATTCTCATTAACTTCCTTCTCAGACCAAGGTATTTCACACCAGGAAGAGAGTGTGGTAGATCTCAACCTTGATGTAAGTGGTCATTATTCTACCAGAGGAAGAGAGTAAGGTAAAAAGAGATGCTTTGTAAATCTCATGGCTTCCCTTCAATTAGAGGAAGCTATTGTGAGATTTTTTTTAAAAAAGCAACTAGAACACAAATAATCTGTTTCTAACAGGTGTTGGAGATCCATTCTAATTTACAGGATTCTTGAACATTCTTATTTATAAAGGTAGTATTCATACTATTTTGGATGATGTCTATAGATTTGCAGGATGCTTATTGCCATGTATCCTTTGCCTCACATCACTTTTCTTTTTATATCTTCATGGTGAAAGATGAATGTCTGCTGTAGTCACCTTGCTCCCTCCCAGTTCAGGGTATAGCTGGGAATACAGTTTGACATGGTCCAAGACACGGTACAGCTCTTTTCAGACTAGCATATTACCCCAGCAGAGAGAGTTTTGATCCAGGTCCTCCACCATAGATCTGATAAGATGTCACAAAGGCACCTATGGAAATCCTTTGGACAGTGATAACCATGAATACCATCCACTGGGGTTGAGGAACTTTTCTCCAAATTCAAATATGTTCAGGAAATGGACACCTTTAACATCCAACATTTATCTTCTGCATAGGTTGCAAGAGCCAATATCAATCATCCTGACAGTTCCATATTAATACCCAGTCCATGGTTTCCACTTCTACTTATCTTCTTCAGGACCTCCAGGACCTCTCCCACAATAGTTCTTCCCTCTTCCATCAGGTCCAGTGCTACTTTCCTCATTCTGAAGGTTTCGATAATGTAGAAGGGCTTAAATATAAGAGTTTTTGAACTACAGTAATTAATACCCTTCTGAGGGCCATGGAAAACTTCTATCCTTGGCTACCTTTACAGAGTTGAGATGCCTTTTTTCCTGGTCTATTTCTAATTAGGTTTTCATTCAAATTCATTCTACCAAGAAGGTTCTAAGTTCTTCAATCCAGGATTTAGCTAGGAATTGGCCACATCACCTCAGAGATATATGTCTCAGCACTCTCTGATCTCTCTTTTCGTGAAAGGGCTTTAATATAGAAGTATCTAAATTTCTGTTGGTTGTATTTATATGATCCAACGATTATCTATTGCTCTCCATGGAATTCTTCCCTGTTTTCTTTTAGAGCTCGGAAATCTTCACCCCTTTTAACCATGAGAGTATCTCTCTCCACAGTTGCTTAATATTAAGTTAGCTCTATCGGTGACATTGGAATGGACTGAAGGATATTAGATCCTCAAGTACTATTTTGCAAAGAATGTAGAGTCCATAATAAAACGTTCTCCTCCTGTCCTAGATAGATGCCTTAAGATCTATTTTTATAGATCCGCTTTCTGGATTTCTTCTGTTTATCTTTACTAGTAGACACTAAAGATCTTCAAGCCTCTATATAAGCCAACAGCAGATGGATAGTCTTGGCTGTTTTTTAGGCTACTAAGACCTAGGGATTACAGTACTTAAAGGTATGTTTGCTCTAGAGCCATTTCTCCCTCTTGAGCATCGGTAGCCAAGCTTCCCTGGAACTTGTAGGTAAATGTCTGCTTGGTCTTCAATCAATTTTCAGACATTTATTTTTTGGTACATTTGAGTTGGTCAATTTGATAATGTGCCATTAGTGGGCAATCAGTTTTTCATTTCCAATGTCCATATGAGGTGTGTGTTTTTTGTGAATTTGCATTTATATTTTGGAAGTCTTTCCCTCCCTTGGTTATTGCTTGGGTATTACCCATTGTTGTGCTACCATGGATATGGCCAGGAAAAAGGAAAATGTATTCCTACTTACCATAATCTTCTTTTCCTGGTCATAGGCCATGGCAGCACAAAGATCCCGCCCTGGGATATTGCTGGAAACAAGACTGAGGGTGGGAGGGGTAGGAGCGCTTACTTATACCTTCTGTTTTAATTAGTTTCCTGTCTGGTTAGGGATAGGGAGGAGCTACCCATTGTTGTGCTGCCATGGCCTATTACCAGGAAAAGAAAATTACGGTAAGTAGGAATACATTTTCCTTTATAAATCTTGGGAAATATTTTATTGAGGATCATGTCATCATTGTTAAGGTTACGTAATATAGATATAACATACTTGTGGCAGCAGTCTATTATCTCCTGTTCTGACATGTTTAATAAACCTACTCTTGAGGTCTATGTGATGGCTTGTTAATCTTGTGCCCAAAAGACTATAATAAAAAAAATCAAAAAAATCTGTTACGTTGTTACAATGATCTCATGTATTCAATAAATTCAAATGCTGGTGTTGGCAGCTTAATAGTCAAATGTCATGCACGAACAGCCCCTTAAGGTCAAAATATTTTTCAAAGATACAAAATGGCAACTTTTTATTCATACAGAGTCAAACAGGGCACACTTTATTTAAGAATTTTAAATACAATTGTTTTCTGGTGCAGCATAATTTGTACATGGGGAAAAAAATCTGTTTATTCATGTCAGTGATATTTTGAAATGGCTTATATTGCAATAAGACTAGCACGATTTTCTTTTTTTCAAATCAAGTGAGAATATTACCAATACATTACACAGTTTAACTGAAACATTACACAGTATAATCATCACAACAATTTAATGACCGTATTGTAAACACATCAATGTAAAGGAAAGGAAAAAATTCCCAGTCTGACAATTTTTCTTGATGTGACTCTGACAATGTTTTCCAAAGGCTTTGCCGTGTTTTGATATGAACACTTGCACCTGGAAGCAATTAAAAATGAAGACATTGGCATTTTAGACATACCTGCATAGTCAGGTGTTAAGTAACCAACAAGATTAAGTATATATGAAGTGTAAAAAAGATAAACCATAGCACTTTTAAATTGTGCATGTAAAAATACCTAGTGAGATCCTACTTTTATGGCACTTTTCATGGCTGACCTTCAGAAATCAGAACCAAGGACTTGATTCTTCAATTTATAGAGAAAAAAATAAATAAACTTGCTGCAGTAATTTATAGAGAAAAAAAATAAATAAACTTGCTGCAGTAATTTGTTGTGATTTTACTACATAATTACAACAGTTAGTTCAAACTAAATTTGTGATAAAACTATACAAATACCTATGTCATCTATGTCATCACTTAAAGGGGATCTTTCACACATTCGTTTTTCATAAAAAAAATAAAAATAATTTTTAAAAAACTGCCTGTCTGTTCTTTAAAAATAGGCATATATAAAAATGTATATGACTTAAAAAAATTATTTTTTTGTAAATAAAAAAATAAAATAAAACATAGCGATATGCATTCTCATAAAAATTATTATGCAAAGGCATAAAGCCTTTGCGGTTTTTAACTGAAAACGGAATTGCAAAATTTAGGCAGGAAGTGTTGATTTGGAAAATAACTCCAAGTTAATTTTAGTTACAGCTTGGCTTTATTTAACCTAAATTTGCAATTTGGTACACTACATTGTTTTGCTTCTTGACTTGGAAATGTGAAGATCACCAATGTGAAGATCTTCGAGAGATATCATCAATCAATCATGAGAGTTATGGTTAAGGTGATAAGCAAAAAATATTTTATGTAGATGTGCTGCAAATGTGCAAGAAGATACAAATCTCCTTTATGTAAGATGTCTTGTAAAATTGTATTGCACGAGAATACAACTTGACCATAATCACATCTTGGTAAGCAAAGCGGCTATAAAATGAATGGAAAACATGGTGGCAAAAAAACCCCACTGTATCCAGCATAACTTATAGATATTACTAATGATCACTATAGTGTTATGAATGCAAATATGCTATATTGTTCTCCTCACTGTTTAGATTCAGGTTTTAACTTATGTTTTTCCCCATTGCCAAGGCTCTCTTGATGCACCTGCCTGCTCCTCTGGCAGGCAATTGCTTCTTCGTCTTTCAGTCTATTAAATGCTTCTCATTGAGGATGACAAGTGCATGAATGATAAGCTTGATGCTCCTACAATTGAATGCTCTATGAGATGCATTCAGAGAAAGTGACATGTGAGAACCAAGTTTGACTCAATTCTCATGGCGGAAGCGCCTCTAGTGACTATCACAAACATGGGCACTAGAAATGTGTTTAGCCCTGCAATGGAAAAAAAGTCATATCTACTAAATGGTAATGATTTAAACTGTACTGCTAAAATGACAGGGGCCCTGTACTCATTGAGATGAAGTGGTCTGGGTGCCAGTAGGGATCCTTTAAAGTGTGTGAAACAGAAATCTGGCAAAAATGCCTTGATTGCCCTTTATTTCTGATGAACAGGCAATGAATACTACACCTTGGAGCAAAAAGTCTTTGCCACTAACTACCACATTTAACATCTTACACAAAACTAAACCAAAAAAAAAAAAAATATAATAATATAATACATTTCTTTATATTTCCACATGCTCCATATCCTAAAAAGCTGACTCGTGCTTTTCTATTTTTCAGATTTTTGAACTATATTTGGTAGTTCACAAAGTTGCTTTAAATTGTTGATGACTAAACATTAGACTCCTCCCATTTTTTACCCTTTTCATACTCTCTTTCTGTGGATTTCAAATTGCAAATGTCTGTTGTCTGACATTCCACACAGAAGACAAAAGAAAAAAATTAGCTGGAATTTAGAATATAATATAATACCATAATAGCATATATGAGAATGACCAACATAGACAAACTCATTTAAATTGATTTCCGATGAAGGTGTATACTCACTTATAAGCAAGTACTGAATTATGGATAGAAGTTTGTTTTTTTATAATTCTTTATTTTTGTTGTGCATGTTATACATAGCAATGACCTACGCCACAACAGCGTGTCTGAGGTTGTACTGGAATTGAAAAGTGGCATGAGGAATTGCACAATTTTATATAGTTTTAACAAGCTAGGCTAAACAGTAAAGTCATCAGCATAGAGTGAGAAAGTCAACGTTTAATAGTGCTAGGCTAGTTATGTTAGTAATGCTAACTTAGTTTTGCACATTTTTAATGTGATTATAAAGAGGTTGATCATCTTGATATCATGCAGCTTGTATATGCCAGGATTATCTAAGTTCGGTAGTCAACGTTTGGCTATGCTTAATTAACTAAGCGAGTGTACCATTTGTGTAGGCATTATAAACAGGCTTATTGTGTTATGTAGGGGGATAACAGCATGCAGTGTAAGCTTCAATAACCTACAATAGCTGACGTGTAAATGTGATGCAATCTTTAGCTTAAGGAGTGTGTCCAAGTTAATTCTCTGAGCCTAGGCTAGCAGGTAACATTAAGTGTCCCAGGAGATGTGCGGCAGGGTCCTCCTTGGCAACATGGACGTGGTAGTGTGGTAGCTCAGCCGATGCCCGCCCTGGAGGCCATGCATGCGTGCACGGTGGGGTTTTCTGGGCGTTGGTGTTGTGGGCACTGTCCGTGGGAGCAGATGTATTCTGTGTCACATCCAGGTAGGAACACGATCCCCTCTGTGGGCCGTGGCATGTGTCTACTCACAGCTTTCTGGTATGCGGTTTACTCCGTAGAGGGTAGCCGTCTGTCATGTAGGGCTCCATGTCTTGGGTCAGGTGAGGTGCCTATGTGTGGGGCCAGCGTGGCGCCCCTTTTTCCGCTTGTGTGGGGACGAGTGTTAGTGCCCGCGTGCCCGGTAGTTGCTTCCCGCTTTGCAGGTCTTTTGCCCCTTCTCCGCCAAGTAGCTGTTTTGGGGGTCCGCGGTAGCGTTCCGTAATGGCGGCGCCTGGTGGCAGGGCGGATCCATGCGGCCACCGCTTTCATCGCTTGATGTTGTGTCCTCGGTTGCGGAGTATTGCCCAGAAGCATTCACAAAGCTGGTCCATGGTTGCTGTGGGTTGAGGCTGCGGCTGGATGCTTGTTCCTTTTAGCTGGGGCCTGCGTTGGGCCGCCACCTTGGCTGTGGTATAACGGGGCCAAACCCTTGAAAGCCCCGTGGCCCTGCGGGCCATCCTTGGGTGCGCTTAGTGTGGCTGGGGAGGACCGGGATGACCCCCGCCGGTCCAAAGGGGGGGGGGGGATAGGGTGTTCGCCAGGTCATTCCTGGGCCGGGGAGAGCGGCTGTCTCGCCCTGGCTCCGAGTACTGTAGGCCGCGATCGGCGTTTAACGCTCCCTCCTCCGACGGGCGCTGGGATTGTGGTAATCGCTTCTATGGTGCACCCCCAGCATGGGTAGTGCACCCTAAGATGTCTGCAGGCTGGGTAATCTCCTCTTTACCGGCAGATTTGTGCCTGCCAGGCAGGAGCTAACTCGCCCCACGTCTACTCCGCTTGGTGGTCATGCTCCGCGCCCCGATAGAAGTTTTTTAAGGTACATTTCTTATGTTCTTCACTTGTTACAAAACAGGTTTGTAAATTCTAGAAAGTGCATGCAAAATAGACAATATGAATGTAAATTGTTGAACATCTAATTTTCTAGATTTTATTCAGAATAGCTATGTAGAAAAGATTGTTCTGATTACATACACTACTCACCTAGCCCAATGGCTTAACTTAATGGCTAATATACTCCTCACGTAGCCTAATGAGCCTGCATTTAACACATTTGTTTTCACCATTTCAATACCCAAATAGAGTATACATGCTTTATGTTCATGCATATTGCAATATGCATGTCTAGTCACTAATATAATTCCTTTAATTTTGCTGAAAATGTAAGCTTACTCCCTGCTTTTAAACAGTACATAAGTTTCAATGGATCATAGTATTCCTACAGTAGTAAATTGAAGGAGACCGCCGTACCTCAAGGTGTGAGACCATTCTTGAACACAACCAGGTATATTAAATTAGGGTTACAACCACAAATCGTAGATCCTGGTATTTCTAGATGAAGGTAAGTAGTTGCTATATAATAAATTGATGAATAAATATATTATTTATCTTTGATAAATTACATATTCATTGCTTATAGTGAGGTTGCAGTTAATATAAACCTGTCATGATAATGTAACATTATGTAGACCTAATACATGGGATAATGCAGAAAACATCAAATCTCAAAATATAATATTCATAAAGCCAGTGACTCACTCCTTCCCACCAACCTATACATCACCGTTACCAAGCTTCAAACATTGAGCCTCTATCCATTCCTGCCATGGAATGTTGTAATAGGGCCTAGCTGAAGTATGCAACCAAGCAATTAGTGGTTAGCACACAAATTACACAAAGCCCTTTTTTACCTTGAGGGGTTCAAGTGACCGAAGATCCATTATCCAGTATGTAAAAAAAGAAAACATAGTGGCCCAGTACACCTTCTTATATCAGCAATTCTTCTTTATTCAATAATACAAATATACAAATTGTCTACATTTAACATTGTATAAAGGCCTACTTCTGTGATCACTGCATTTGATTGCCGCAATGCGTCCAGCTGATTCTATTGTTTAATACAACTACATAATTACTATTCACATGGACAACTTCATTATTGCTACTCCGTGTAAATACCTATAGATAAGGGCACTATATAAGTAAAGGCATATATGAATAGTGTGAAAAAAATGTCACAAACAAAATCATTTTTACAATGTTATTGAGATAAACAAGTTATGGCGTTTATGAATAAAATAACTTAACAATAATAACAAGAATTACAAAAAAAAAGTCTTGCTTTGTGTTACCATTTCCAACTTACAGATAGCTTGTGAAAAAGAAAATAATCTTCTACTTAAGTAGCAATATAAAAAAGGATATTGGGATTAGTTGTAGTATTTTTAAACCAAAGCAAAAGTGAAAGGGCAATGACATAAAACTAAATCATGTTCGGTATTCTAAACATACCTTAATCCTTGTGTTTTTTAAAAATGGCACGGAAAATTGCATGTATGTAATATGCACATTTATGGCTGCTTCTTATTAAAAACTGTAAAAAGCACATTTTATATGGTGCTCTATACATATCCAATAGTTTTTTAGTTATAAAAGCTTTCTGATCCGTGTTCATGCTTCTGTCATCTCTACATAAAGTTTTTTTACTATTTCCCAGCATTGTCGTGAGTTGCAAAGTATTCAAAATTCATATACAGTATATGTTAGAAAAAGCAAACGTTTTCTTGAAGGGTGCTTGTATAATCGTATATTGTGTGTCACAGGATTAGCAAATGCATTTAATTGTTTGCTTTTAAGGATAACAGCTTACTGTGCTTTATACTTAAGTAAACAGAACAGAGCTTTTACTGCATTATTGCAGAGCTTACTCGCTCGCTGCCTGATCACAATGCTAAGTATGGAAATATTGACATTTTTTTTTTTTTATTCTCATAGGACAAGTTGCACAGTAGACATTTAGATAATATTTGGACCTATTTGCTTTTGAAATCCTTACAAGTAATAAAGGTCATAAGGTTTTCCTTACGTCTGATAGAGAGAGGGAGATATGTGATGGAACCTTTATAAAGTGGAGGTTTGGTACAGACGTATTAACCACTATTGTAGTGTGGTCACAGTGAAATAATGTTTAGAAAAGGAAATTATATTAAATAAAGGCTGAAAAATAAAACTTTACATAATTTATATATTTTCAATTTTTTTTGCAATTGTATTTTACAGATCTTCACAAATGAAATAAACTGGGAACAACATGGATACCTAATAAAATGTGAATTTAAAGGACTGAACGTGAATTCAAATTAAATGTAACATTTTATTGGGGGAAAAAAAATAACTATGTCAGCTATGTTTCCAGTTCATTCGTTTTGGTCTAAAGTGTGAAATTCACATTACATTTTGAATTTTACAATTCCTACGTTAGTGAATAAACCCGTTAGACAAAGAAATAAATAAACAGCTATGCAAAGGCACTTTAAAAAAACCAAAAAACATTCCACATATTTACAGTAATGTTACAATAGTTTGTGCACATCATAAAAAAACAGGCAATGTGTGTTTTCAAGGCAATTTCACTGAATAGCACAGCAGCGAAAAGGTACATGTAGATGACCATTACATTTTACATTTTTGAGGTAGGTGTCATGGTTTTTTTTAACTTTAACAATCAATATAGAAACATAAAAGCAACATGTGGATACATCTAGAACAGTACATTTCCATCATGGTATAGTAAATATTTATGTGTTCGCTTGTTGAAGTTGTCACTGGCAGGTGCATAACCGGTGTCCCACCTCAAGTCGTAGTAGCTCTAAGGCGTATAGTATAGAGAGAGAAGAAGAAGGAATAGAAAACAGTTGTAGAAGGCTCTATTGGTCACATTATTAGCTGTGTGGTTTGTGCAGGGGGTGAGGGGTGATAAGAGATGCGGGAGTACTTGGTGGCCAGGCATAGGGGTCCCCCGTATATTACTCACTGAGAGTTAAGGAAGGAAGTGAGACTTCAACCATATTCTTTTGGCCATGCCCCATTACAGATTTTAGCCAATCCAATGCATTTTATTGGTTAAAAATCGTCAATGCTGATGATGTCACAGAGGGGGCGGAGCCAGTGCCGACAGACCCGCACTGCGCTGGAAATTAGGTAAGTTTTTCATGCTTTTAACAGGGGTGGGGGTCAGTTTGTGTTCCTGATCCTATAGGGTTCCTTTAAAAGTCTTCCACAATGGTAATTACATTCATATTTTTAGATTAAATTAGTGTATATAGCTATAACTAACTTTTAAAAACATTATCTCTTGGAAAGGATTGTCTGTTGGGGAATGTTCCATGTAGTCTAACCTACAGCCTAGACCCTATATACACACTGAGACCAGGGGCTTTAAACCCCCTGGCTCACATACCCCCCAAGATAGCTGGCCCAATGAATGGGCAATGGCATTTGTACAGGGGCATTACATTTCAAGCACTCATTGAGAAATGATATCTTGATAGTTTAAATAATAGAGTGGTGGCTTAAATTAGTAAGCAACAATCTGGGAAGCACAGTGGCGTACATACCATGGTCGCAGGGGTCGCAGCTGCGGCCGGGCCCATCAATCCAGGGGCCCAGCCGCCCTGCGAACCCCTGTGACCGGGTGCCCGCCGCCATGTGTTGCGGCCTCGGCCGCGTGGTATAATTGCCGGAGCCACACGTGAAGGGGCCCATCGCGTGGCCCATGCTGTTAGGGCCACCCGATGGAAATGAATATCATCAGAGTGGCGTGACCGGGCCCACTCTGATGATGTCAGATGCTGGGAGGAAGTGACTAACCACTGGGAGCCGCGCGGAAGGAAGGAGTGGGAGTCAGAGTGGGAACTCTGACTCCCATCAACCTGAGCCACTGGACCCCAGGGAAGTCACCCTCTTGCACCTAAAAGATAGGTAATAGGAGGATGACTAAAATAGTTTGCATGTGTGTGTGTGTTAGAGTGTGTATGTGTATGTCTGTAAGTATGTGTCTGTGTGTCTGTGTGTGTGTCTATGTATGTATCGGAGTGTATGTGTGTGTGTCTGTATGTATGTGTCTGTGTGTATGTGTGTGTGTCTGTAAGTATGTGTATGTGTGCCTATATGTGTCTGTGTGTGTATGTGTGTCTGTATGTATGTGTCTGTCTGTGTATGTGTGTCTGTATTTGTGTCTGTATGTGTCTGTATGTATCGGTGTGTCTGTATGTATGTGTGTGTGTCTGTATGTATGTGTGTCTGTATGTATGTATGTGTGTCTGTATGTATGTATGTATGTGTATCTCTGTGTTGGGGAGGGGGGCATGGATCAGTTTTGCACCGGGGCCCCATGGACTGTGTGTACGCCACTGGGGCAGCAGAAACTATATTCTGCAGTTATGATGATGCATTAAAAATTAAGTTGGACTTCATTATTAGATAACAGTTATTATGCTAGATTGCAGGTTAATAACTTGACATGATATTTTACATGATGTTTGCAGGTAGACAGATAGCCCTCTCTACGTCACTACCTGAAAGTATCTATGCCAGATCCAGTTATTAATTGCAGCTTTGTGGGATAATTTTGTCGTTTTGAAGAAAATACATTAAGACTTCTATGTTTAAAGATACAGGTTTTCTTTAAAGTTAGCCATCAAATGAAAAGACAGGCTTAGATGTTACATTCAATTACTTGGACTCACAGCATACTTATTATAGCTATTGTAATCTTTTTTTCCAGCTAAAGAGATTATTGTAAAGCTCTGAATTGATCAATTTCACTGTGATTGCTTTAAAAACTAGAATTGAACATAGGCTTTGTGGACTTTACTTGAAAGTGAGTCATATTAAGGCTTTAACAATAATCACCATGCTTACCTGTTTTGGAGATGATATCTCATGGAACTTCTTTAATTATAAAATGCATCATTGTTTTGCCAGCATTTACTTCTAATCAATGTAGAGCAGGTAAAATTATATACAGGGTTATTTACTAAAGTGGAAATTCAAAGTAAATTCAAAGTGGATTGTGGAATTGCTCAAGACAAAATTACTGAGCATGTCCCAAAATTAGTTCTCTCCAGCCCGTTCTACAAGGTACCCCACTAGTTCAGGTTTAAGGCATTTTCCAATTTTGTTCCAGCGGGGATACTGATAAAACCTGGGCTGTTGTTGAGCTTTAAGGAAATCACTGGCCCATACATCACCTTCACAAAAATATATTACAAAAAAAAATGCATCAGCTGCCAGTGGGCATTCTGTGCTGAAAATAAAAAACACATAAATCAACATCTTTGGTATTTTACAGACAAAAAGTCCAGAACTAAATGACTATGGTTTGGATGTAATGTTCATTTATAATACTAAAATATTATGTGTAGAACATAGTTTACTGTCATTTAATTGATAGTCTGATGTTGCTGTCTTATGAAATGTCCCTATTTAACCTGAGTATCTGCTCATTCCCCCCCATTGCTTATTCCACAGTCATAGTGACACTATAAATCTATTGTTGCCATCACTCATTGAGCCAGAGCAATTGACTTGGTTAACTAATCACATACTCAAATTATTTACAATTGGCACACTGAAGGAAGTTGTTTACATGCATTTATATTTGTATATTTAATCTCATTAAATTGACATAAAAGATTTTGGGGGCCCCTTGCCCACATATATTTTGGTAGATGATGGGGAGGAACACAGGGTCTAGGATAATACTACCCCATATATTTATAGGGGAAATGTAAGGTTATAACCAATCTGAAAGTAAACTGTAATAAGGGTAATAGTCATAAATAAAAGAAAAAAATAAACAACCCTTTGTCTTTAAAACAATCATTTGATTCCCCATTTTGTTTTATTTAATTGTTTATGTTTTATTGCTTGTCTGCTAGTTAAGAAAACCTTATCGTGATGCTTGCCACACATCAATTTACAAGCATGACACATTATATATTTGGAATAAACATTGAATAATGTTGAATAATTTACCTCTTGAATTGAAAATGGTTCTCCAGGTCTAGAATGTGCATCCTTGTTCTCCACTCAGAATCGCTAAATTTTCTTCCTTTAATTGTACTCAAGGACAACAACGACAGTTTACATTTTGTCTGATACTTAACAAAATAAACATGGGAATATTATTCATATATGCACACAAAGCCAAACAAACCAATCATGTCTGCATTTACCAGTCAAGAACAGGAAATAAAGTTCCACAAGTAAAGCACATGGGTAAAATTGACCTTGTTGGGTCATGACCCCAAATTGCTTTAATTTTTGGATTCTGTTACCAAACTTCCTGTTTTCAGACATAACCTAATTGAATATGTAATCTAATTGACTAGTATTATGATTTATTATGAAAAATGTCTGTTGGTGGTGGTTTTATGTTACGTAAATGAGAAGGACTCTTGCTTGTCATTGCTTATCCTGATTTCAAGGTGTCTTAACCTTTTGTCTATGTTTTGGTCTAAAAGGATATTCTAGTAGAACAATTTGTATATTGCTTCATAAATGCTTAAACAAGATGGAAACATAGCTCACCATGATATCTGTATCAGTATTCATTTGAACAAACACTTTACAAATATGTTACTGTAGTTTGAAGTATCCTTAAAATATCCATTGATTGATTTATACATGAGGAACACAGAGCAAAATCTTCTTCTGTGCACTTGATGACTATAAGGAAAATCACAACAGTTAGCATTAAAGCTAAGAATGGATCAAACTATATAATTGATTCCATTTATACATAGTATCAAAATAGAAATTGGGAGAGAAACTTGCAATCATGATCAGACTTTCGAAATGCTAGAAAAAGCTAGACATTTAAATTTATCATGGCAAATCAGGAGCTACTCTCTGTGCAAAGTACCACATGCCGAGAGGTGTTTTATTGGTTGTTATTTGTGATTGCTTCTTGTTTAGCACCTGGTTTTGCCTTGATAAAATATAGAGAGTTTTGAATCAAACTGCCAGAAATCTAATTTAAATCCAAATAAAGAAACCAAAGGTTAATGGTGTAAATGTAAATGTCATGTTATGGTACAGTAATAAAGTTTAGCACATCAGTTAGGTCTTTGTCATTTTCCAGTTTTGCAATGCAATTCAATTTAATTAAAAGAGCATGAACCATACATTCTCTGTCCACAAAAAATATATATAAAAAATTGCCTATATATAGTTCAGAGAGAGCTATTTTTTGTTCTTAATATAAATACAGTATGGAACAGTTCCACAGTGTCTATAAGATTTCCTTATCATTCATCATTACTCTACATTCCTAACACCTTCACTATGCATGTACACCTTGTTGTTGTTTTTATACACTTTTTTTATTTAAAATTTTCTGAAGAAAGATAAAAATACAATACAATTTGTACATGTACAACTTGTTCAACCCTTCTAATAGTAACCCTTTTAGTGTTTTAGACATTGGTGTGGCACATATATCTAGTGAAACTTGAAATATAAGATCTTAATATATGAAAGAGATAAAAATTGAATGGTCTTAAATTACCCGAGATTGCTTGTAATATCTACCCTATTCAAGGAGGCTGACCACTGTGGAGGAGGGGATCCGTTAGGTGATGTGTAAATACCCATGCATTTCCGGCAAAGCCGCATTACCCCTATAATCACTAGACCAGAAGGAATTTGTTTACTATTGTTTGGTTGTATGTTCTTTGGCTGTTACATTGGTACCTTTATTTTAACTCTGGGAATCCATTCCCATGGGGAAAGAAATCCATAGCATCACCCGACAGCAGTGGTTAATGCAAAAACTAAGTTATTTTCTTTTACAGGTATTTTATTTTATTACTCCATATTAAGAACTGGGGGAGTTGGTTGGGACATATATTAAAAAGTTAGTATTTTCATTTGGATCAGGATTTTGTTTTACATTATTTGCCAACACAATCTGAAGATTGGAGGGGGTCAAATTATTTTATTTATAAAATATTTTACCAGGAAAGATACATTGAGATTTATCTCGTTTTCAAGTATGTCCTGGGTCCACAAAACATTGCATTGCTACAACAGGGTACAATAAAATACAAAAACAATATTAATACACAATATATAAAAAATTTAACATAGAACAGGTAGGAAATATATAATCAACTGGATTCCAGCGACAGCAGAACGAGTTATAAAATGTATTGAGTTTATTAATGTGGGATTGGTGCAGGTGCATATACTACATCCCCATAACCAATGATTGGCATCAGCATTTGCTTTACAATCTTTTCCTTTACTGTAGGGCTTAAGCAGGATTTTTTCTGTACAGGGCACCTAGTTTTGGATAAAGTTCAGATGCAAGTTTTTTTATGTGGAGACCAAAAGATAGATTGGGGTCTAACAACATACCTAAGTATTTGAAAGAGTGGACTGCGGTCAGTGTGCTATTTGAATTTGTTTTGATGGATAGGTGGGAATTTGCGTAATTTAGGTACTGTTCCAAAGATCATTGTGACAGTTTTGTCAGTGTTTAGGAAGAGTTTGTTTATTGCGATCCACTCTTCTACCTCTGCAAACTGGTCTTGGAGCACTGCCTCAAGCTGCGGGAGATCAGATTTGCTTGCATAGATTACTGTGTCGTCTGCGTAAATGTGTACATTTGAGGATTTACAGACATTAGGCAGATCATTTATAAATAATGCAAATAGTAGGGGGCTGATAAGGGAACCTTGGGGAATACCACACGTGACTAGGAGAGGCAGGGAGTCGCTGTCAGAAATGGAAACATATTGCGAGTGATCCGATACATACGATCGAAACCAGGTTAGCAGACAATCACCAATGCCTGAGTTTTTGCAGTAGAATTTCGTGGTCTACTGTGTTAAAGGCCTTGGCAAAATCAAGGAAAATAGCTCCAGTTAGGTCTACTTGTTCCATGCCAGTTTGGATGTCATTGCAAACTTTTAAGAGGTCAGTTGTAGTGGAGTGATTCAGGTGAAAACCCGATTCATCAGGGGTCACATAGTTTGATTGTTGGTAATAGTCACATAGTTGTGTATTGGCCACAATTTTTACAATACTGGGAGCAATGATATTGGGCGATAGTTAGAAACCAAAGTAGTGTCACCACTTTTATGGATAGGCATTACTCTCGCAGTCTTCCAAAGATGTGGGTATGTATCTAGACACCAAGGATTCGTTAATTAGGGTTGCGACAGGTTTAGAAATTGCCGGTGCACTGAGCTTCAACAGCATTGCTGGGATTTGATCAGGTCCAGACTGGGTTTTCATTTTTAGATTATGAAGGTGTTTTCTAATGACACTAATTGGTACAGGTCTAAAAATGAACTTGTTTATATTGGGTCTTTGCAAATTTAATGAGTCCTGATCCACATTTGTAGTTTCAAGTTGTGTGTCATTTATTAGCTTGGCAATCAAGGTAGTGGAGGATCCGACAAAATAATTGTTAAAGGCATTTGCTACATCTAAGGGAAGTTGCAGGGTTTGGTTAACCACTTTGACAGTGGAGGGTTGGGAGTGGATTGGGAGAGTTTGTAATTTATTTATGACTTTCCAAAAGTTTCTAGGGTTTGATAGGTTATTGTTCAGATCTTCACAGAAATATTGGGCCTTGGACAATTTTGTTTGTTTTGTGCATATATTTTGCCATTGTCTATATGCACAGTGATCGTTCATAGAGCAAGTACGCTTGAACTTTGACCACAATGAATCCCGAAACTGGTACATTTGGATGAGGTCAGCTGTGATCCAGTTCATATGTGCTCCTTTTACTCTCACCAAACTTCTAGGAGTTCAGACTGAAAGAATTCAACTGCACAGTCTAGATCTGGGATAATGTTTAATCTGTGCCATGGGAGGTTCTTGATGTCATTTTTGAAGGCCCTGGTGATTTTAACCTTATGCATTAGGGCATCTTCTACTCATGAAATTCGGCTTAGGATATATGTAAAAAGTTGTTAGATTAAAAATAGGTCAGATTTTTAATACTTTTAAGAAGAGAGGAGCACTGCTTCCTAATGTGACTATGAACAAAATAATTATACTGCATAACATTAAAAAAGTAAAAAAATTAAATTAATTAAAATAATAATAAATTATATTTAATGAGCCTACTATCACTTTTTCAGAATGTGTGCTTCTCTATATAACTTTTTTTGTCTTGCAAAGTTTGACAAATAGAATGCACAACACTCCATTTCACTCTTATTGACTTTGTAAAACAAGCCACAGATGGTCTGTTTAAGGGCTGTTTCTTGGTTTCAGAAAATCCTGGGGCTTGAGCCCAAAAGAAAACCCGGTGACTCCTCTAATAACATATCACATCACATCATGGCACAGCAAAGTTCTTTAATCCATCAACCCTTCATGACACTACCAGGGGTGCACCAAACTCCACAAAGTAGTGTATAATTACTTAGCTTCAATTAATGTGCAGCCTCCCGGGATCGTTATCCACAACAAACGATCTTTACAAATACAAAAAAACACAACCAACACGGGATACAGCTGTAAATTCTATAAAGAGAACATACAAGAAAAACACAATAGTGTGATACAGTAAATACAATATATCTTGCGCTAATAATAAATGCACTCACGAGATGATGTAGGTAAAAGCGCTCATAGGGTGCCTCCCCTGATGGTGTGGGGGGGCTAGTAATCTCCTTTCCGATACGGAAGAGCTGAAAGGTACACGGGACTCCGAATAGAATCAAACTCCAAATATTTTTATTATAAAAAAGGTGAAATAAACACCATTAAGATCAAATTTAGAAATGCGGTATTAGGTTATTAGCGCAAGATATATTGTATTTACTGTATCACACTATTGTGTTTTTCTTGTATGTTCTCTTCATAGAATTTACAGCCGTATCCCATTTTGGTTGTGTTTTTTTGTCTTCTACTAAGTAGCCTGGTGGATCACTATACTACTGGTGTTTCTTTTTATAATGAAGAAGCAGCTGCCAAATAAAATAAAAAATAAACACACTCTAATATCTACTATTTCCCTCCTACGACTATAGAGATCTGAAACCTAAGAGTCACATACTCCGTGCTTAGGTCCCCAATCCCCTCCCAACCCCACCCCAGAAACACCTACTGTGTGTCTTGATGAATGAATATGTATATTAGGTTTTAGACTAGCAAGCTGATGTATACATATACGGTATATATATCTGTAGAAAGTGTTTGATGCATGCATGATGCTATTCGTTCTGTTTGTTATTCTTTTTATTCCATTGGAGTGGTCTAGAGCTCCAATGTTTATTTCTGAAATTTGCCTCTCTATTATAAATACTCAGATCAGTAAAAAGCTGGAATTTTGCCTTTGGATGGTGCACTGAAGCAGGACTGGAAAAGGTGATAGATCCTAAGAGATTTAGCAAAAAAAAACAAAAAAAAACACTAACAAGCAATGGAAAGGCATCGTCCGATCCCTTTGCTTGGTCAGCAGGATGAGCTCAATCCAAACTCATAAAGCCAGCTTAATTTCCTTAACATAATTTAACTTGTTTTATAACACATACCTACAGATGGTTATTACGTGACTCTAAGAAGTATGTTAGCCAACAACAGCATTAACCTCAATCAAGCATTCAATAATTTATTTTTATTGCATACAAAATGTTTTTAAAACTTATTATACAAGATCAAAATTATTGTTTAATACAGTTTAATTAAAGTAGTACATACTTGCCAACACTAAGCTGCATCATTTGAGGAAAATCAGGTATTACATTTCACAACAAAATGACATAATCTTTACCCACCTAAAAACTTCATGCATTATTAAGGGCAGTTATTGTGCTTGAATACTAGTATGTGTAATATCTCAGAATCCTCTTCTCAAGTTCTCATAGTCTCCTAGACCAGTGTTCTCCAACCCAGTCCTCACGGACCACGAACAGTCCAAGTTTTGTCAGTCTCACTATTGCAATAAAACAAGGAACTACATAAGTTCTGGAATGTTGGTGGTCCATGAGGACTGGGTTGGGGACCACTGTCCTAGACTGCTGTTGAACACTTTCACCCAGTCCTCTACAACGTCCTAGTCTTCACCCACAAGTTGTCCAATGTGAAGGACTGCTTGACATTATGTTTTCTAATATTTACCTTTTTGCTATTATATAAAGGACTTTGGACTGCTGGACGTTCCATAAAATGTACAAAGCATAATAATTATCTTCTTTATCCACAGATGAAGGCGCCTTTCTGGAGTGAAAGCGCATGTCGGGAGTGATTATGTTGCACATTATTTTATTTTGGGTTCACTAGGGTGATTTTTTTTGCTAGGTATGTAGGATCTCCAGTGATATTTATCACAGAGCTCCAAGTAATACGGTCAGTAATTTATTGCCCATTTGAACGACACTTCAAGGCTAGTCTAATTATTTGAAGCCGATAGACCTTGCAGTTGTATTTTATACATGTGTTCACTTAGAGAACCTCAAAAGATCTCTATTTTAGTTTGTGTCCTCACCTTGAATAGTAAGTTGTAGAAATCAGATTGTGCAAGAGTGGTAAAAGTTTGTGGTTTATTATTAACTAATGCAGCCTAGTTTAGAGATAAGAGATCGTGTGGGTTTATTTATTTTTTCTACCATTTGACTATGTGATATTTCAGTATTAATAAAGTTAAAGAACCAAGTAACTCTTTTCATTGATTCCCATAATTTGGGTATATATATATATATATATATATATATATATATAAAATGCCAAAATACCAGAGTATTGCAGTATGCAATGGTACCTTTTTTATTGGACTAACAAGCTTTCGAGAGTTTTCCTCTCTTCTTCAGGTCTGAAGCAATACTGATCAATCTGATAGAGTATAACACCTAAAACAACTGATGTTAGTACTACAATACTCTGGTATTTTGGCATCTTGTCTACTGGACTAATACTGCGAATCCAATCTACACACTGATATATATATATATATATACACATATATATATATATACATATATATACATATATATATATGTTTTTATTTTATTGTTTTGTTATTTCTTTTGGCCAACTTTTCAGTTTTGGCCCAGCTCTAACTGGTTTCTTAATGTAGTCCATCTACAGTTGAGAAATGCCTGAATTTACCATCTTCTTGCAAGTGCATTGATATATTAAAGATTCTCTATTTGTAACAGTATCATGCTATTGATTCTCTCTGTTTTGTCTACCACTTATACTTACAGATTGAAGTTTTATCTGTATGGAATATACCGTACTGGGGAGACAGGCCTGCATATACTTGCATCTTGTGAGTGCTGTCACCCCCCTGCTCCCCTCCTTTGTTTTTTTTTTTTTTTTTTAAATTCTTTATTTTTGGCAGTGCAGTAAGGAAGACATCGTTAACAATAATACGATTAAGTATAGGTACATTGGTAATTGACAGAAAGCAACGTTCGTTAGTATGGGTAAGCAAAGTATACTGCACTGTTGTTTTTTTTTTAGAAAGTATTGTAACAGCATATTAGAACATAGCTCACTTATATTTCTTCCTACGTGTCCCATCTGAATATATAATTAATGCTTACGACAGGTATCCGAGCTGGGAGCGTGTTAGTAAGGTATGTGAAATGAACACTAAAACAGAAAACATAGTAAAAGGCAGATGACAAAAATATGGAAACTATACTTAAACATAACTATACGTCCCATCTGTCTTACTAAATATGCAGCCCAGGCAAGATAGGCGTAACCCAGAGCGGGCATAAGGTTTGGTGTCGCCTGTGGCTAGCTGAGTCCTATGATGATGTGCTATGACATGTGCCCATATCGTACATAGGTATCTAATTGACCCGGTATCTAAGTTATACATATGACTCCCACTCGATTGGTTACAGGTAAGAAAATTAAACTGAGACTTGAAAGAACTGTAAACGTAAAGAATAACGGTAAAAGTAATATCTCGTGAAAACATGCGTTATAGACCTGCATAGGGAGGTCTCCGGTTTATTGGGGACCTTGCCGGTCTGTGGTCTGCGTGGGATCAGCCGATTCCCACGTCTAGGAGGCAGAGGTCACGGGAGTGGGGTTCTGTAGGGCAGTAGGTGTCTGGCAGCTATCGTGAAGAGGTCTTACTGTGGTAAATAGTGTCGTGATGCCTCCCTGCAGTTGCCTGTGGAGGCTGGTCAGTCGCCTCTCTCATTTACCGGACACATTGCGTGGTTGGCTCGTGCCATATCATGTGGGTAAACAATAGGGTACCTCAGTGGTCACCGCTTGAGTTTATGTTAGGTGTGTGAGAGATTATGAGGTTTAATGGTGACTATCAGACCAATTAGGCTAGGTATTACGTTGGATGAGATCAGGGAGGGTCTGAAAAGGGGTACGGCTTGTTCTGCGCATTGCTCAAAACGATAGTAAGGTAACCATATTACAAACCTGTATACATATACACATAACTTTAGCAGAAATGGATAACATGGTGAGGCTTCCTTACTGTTGACGAGTGTAGGCTAGTCAGTCGCACGTCTCAAACATTGTGTTATCAATTTAGTTGCGTTGTACTATTGAGTGTGGATGATTAGGGAGCCATAGCTTGCCGGTAGACCAGCTGTCTTGTAAGATCTGTCATGAGTCACTCGGGGATAGGCGCTGTGCCAGACATTGTGGGAGTCATGAGGGTGTGTGAGGGGGGACCGTACCTGTCTTAGCTGACGGTATCCTGGGGCTTGTGTGTGCGCTCTGTCCTCCCTTGGTCAGTACCCTATTGGTGGTCGTGTGTGTGTGTGTGTGTGTGGATAGGTGTGGCGGTGTGTATTTTTGTGTTCCCCGTCAGCTCCTGGGATGGTGCACGTCCATGTCTGGTCGTTTGTGAGGTGGGTGTGCGTGGGTGAGTTATTGCTGGACCTCGCTGGTAGGTGTTAGGGAGGTAGTAAAGCCATTATACGGCCCGTCTTTTGGAAATGGGTCAGTCCATGGTCTCGTGAGGTCTGGGAGGGTCATGGCCCCGCAGTGCCCTAGGGTGGGGTGGGGGGGGCTTTCTGTAAATCAGACATATACATTACAAGTCCAAGGAGAAATCGGTGTTTCTTGTAGGTGTCCCAGGGGTGTCTGCTGGGGTGTCACTCATGCAGTTTCTGAGGAGTATACAGTCCTCGGTGTGTCACGAGTATTAGGTAGTGACCGCAGCATAGGACACAGGGGTTGAGCCTCTCGGGATAAACGGGTTGATTTTTGTCAGGTCCCAATTGTGATCCGATGTGGTCGGGTGAGGGAGTCCTTCTTGGGTGAGGGAGTCCTGTGGAATGCCCAGAGTCCGCAGAAGGTCTGGTGCGTCCTGGATGTCGTGTATCAGGTGGGAGTCCTTTCCTCGTTGTACGCTGAGAGTCCTGGGATTCCGCCATTTGTAGCTGATTCCATTTTGGTGAAGCAGGGAGGTGAGTGGCCGAAGCGACCTGCGCCAGGCCAAGGTGCCGTTAGACAGATCGGCAAAGAAGGTTAGTCCCCTGTTGTCAAACTGTAGTGGGGTTTTGCCCCGTAGGGCCATGAGGATCACAGATTTATCGCTCCCAGTGCGGAACGTGACTATGGTATCTTTTGTGGCTGAAGGCGGTGCCCTGGGGGGTTTAGGGATCCGAAATATGTCCGCAGGGGTGATGGCTTCAGGCTGTCCATGTGGCAATATGGCTGCTATCATGCGCCGAATAACGTGCGGTAGTTCGGATTCCGATATTTCGTCTGGGAGCCCTCTAACTTTCCAGTTTTGCCTTCTTCTGGTGTCCTCTTGTGCCGCAAATCGGCGTTCATATAGCCGGTTCTGCTCTTGTAAGTCCTGTACTGCCTTTTGTAAGGATGACAGGTTCTGCTGGTGGCTCTGTGAGGATGTCTCCAGCGTGTTGATGCGGCCTGTCAGGCCCTGTATTTCTCCCCTGAGGGCATGTACATCCGTCAGTATATTCTTTTGAAGATCTGCCAGTAGGGCTTTCTTCACCCCTGTGGTCACCAATTCAGCGTCGGTAGCCGTCCCTTGGGGTCTGGCCCTTTGTGGCATGACTGGGGCTGGTAGGTAGTCGTCCTCTGCGTCTCCGGAGAGATCATCAGAAAAATCAGAGCAGCCGCCATGGAGGGCCGCCATATTGGGCTCCGTCGGGCCTCGTGCTTGCCTCCACAGATCTCCGATCGTCAGCCCAGAGGTAGGTTTTGCCGGCCCCGGTTTTTTATTTTTCTTTCCCATATTGCTCTGGGGAGGTCTCTGCAGTCTTTTGGGGGGGTTAATGGGTAATTCTTGATTAGTTTAAGCAGTTTTCCGTCGTGTTGTGTCTGGAGCTCTAGTTATCTGCGACCGCTCTCCTCGGCAGTTCGGCTCCGCCTCCTTTGTTTATTTTTAATTATATCACACCATATGCAGTTTTTGTTTTCTCCATTTTAGATTGGTTACACCAGGTTTTGATGTATTATTCTTTATCTTGCACACTAAGTTGTATTTTATTATTATTTTTATTTTTTTCATGTGTGGAAAAAGAAAGTTCTAATATATATATTTCACGTATATAAAAATTTCTTTATCTTACATTGGGTAATTTTGTGAGGTATACCTTATTGAAAGCTCTTTTTTCACTTTATTGTATTGTATAGTGATTTATTTTTCTGTTTACACTTTGTTTTATTCCTTGTTTCAATGTCTCTATAACTTTCAATACTTCTTACTCACAGCAATATAATCGGAAGGTACTATGTTTATAAAAAAAATAGATTTCGAAGGTTTTAAAGGTAACACTATATAAATATTAAATCTACCATAATATAAAAGCCACCATAATGCATAAAAACACAAATCACATATTAACAGCCAAAATTGCAATTAATCAGCTTTTTGTATTTTACAGGTATTTGTTTTATTGCCCCCCTCATTATTATTAGAGTAGGGATAGTTTATTTTAATGGAGGATGGCTAGGTACTTGGAGACCCCTAGACAACCCCTAGGGTAACAATGGCACACATTTTGGAGGAGAGTGGACAATGGTATGTTCAAAGCCCTTGTTTTTTTTTATTAGTAGCCTGCACCCACCGCCCGTGAGGGGGACACTACATCCTGCCCTGTATTATATTTAGAGCCCTCAACCACCACCCATTGTATCCCACCTAGCATGGGCTAGGTGGGACACAGGGCCCCATATTGTATTATATTTATAGCCCCCACCAGCAGGGCTATAATATATGGATGGAGGCTGGGGAGGGGGATGCTAGGTGCTAACCACAGGAGAGACATTAGAAATTAGATTGCCCCACGCCCCCATTTTTGTAAATGTAATCACCCAAAACCACTGGCCATGGTATAGGACACGAGGTGGACATTGATTTGCCCACCCCCATTATTTAAATTAAAGTCCCCCATTAGTGATGTCCCGAACGGTTCACTGGCGAATAGTTCCTGGCGAACATCGCGTGTTCGCGTTCGCCACGGACGGCGAACATATGCGATGTTCGGTCCGCCCCCTATTTTTTTTGTGGTCTTTCAGCCAAATTTACTAATACTAAGTAAAAATTACTTAGTATTAGTAAATTGTGCCCCTACTCGCAATACCGCGAGTAGGGGCATGTCTATTAAACAGTGAGCAGCCTGTGCTGCTCACTGAGCGGGTGGGGGCCCTAAAGTAAGAAAAGGACCTATTGTCCTCCCCCTGTTCCCCACCCCTGAGCGGTGGGTGGGGGCCCTAAATACCAATTGGGGGGACCTATTGTCCTCCCCCCTGGCCCCCACCCCTGAGCGGTGGGTGCAGGCCCTAAATACCAATAGGGGGGACCTATTGTCCTCCCCCCTAGCCCCCATCCCTGTGTGGCGGGTGGGGGCCCTATATACCAATAGGGGGGACCTATTGTGCTCCCCCCCTGGCCCCCACCCCTGAGCGGCGGGTGGGGGCCCTAAATACCAATAGGGGGGACCTATTGTCCTCCCCCCGGCCCCCACCCCTGAGCGGCAGGTGGGGGCCCTAAAAAAAATGTCCCCCCCAGGTGACTAGGGGTCCCCAGCCCCTAGTCACCCCCTCCCCCCAAAAAATGATCCCCCTACCTACTTACCTCACCCTAAAAATAATGAGGGGGGAGTCAATAAAGCTAAAAACCTGTAAATAAATAAAAATAAAATTACCATTAGATGTCTTCTTTTTTCTAAAATCTTCTTTCTTCAGCCCCCAAAAGGGCAAATAAAAAGCCAATATAACCGTCGCACTTAAAAAAAAAAAAAACAGAGCGCAAAAAAAAAAATTAATCCTTGTTCACCCTTCGAGGGCACGCCATGTACTGAGCTTATAAAGCCTTGCCCCGCCCTGCAATTAGGCTCAGAGCACTCTGATTGGTGGGTTTAAGCCATCCAATCAGAATGCTCTGACAGGTAAATGAAGAGACTGACAGGTAAGTCTCTACATTTACCTGCCACAGCACTCTGATTGGTTGGTTTGAAATCCACCAATCAGAGTGCTCTGTGTCATTTTACACAGCGTGGGAAAGTTCTGTGGAATTTTCCCACGCTGTGTAATTTGACTCATAACACTCTGATTGGTGGATTAAGTAACCAATCAGAGAGTTATGAGTCAAATTACACAGCGTGGGAAAATTCCACAGAACTTTCCTACGCTGTGTAAAATGACACAGAGCACTCTGATTGGGTGGCTTAAAATCCACCCAGTCAGAGTGCTCTTTGGCAGTTTACACAGTGTGGGAAAGTTCTTTGGAATTTTCCCACGCTGTGTAAAATGACACAGAGCACTCTGATTGGCTTAAACCAACCAATCAGAGTGTTCTAAGCCTAATTGCAGGGCGTGGCAAGGCTTTATAAGCTTTGACCCGCCCTGCGGAGCTCAGGATGCGGCATGCCCTCGAAGGGTGAACAAGGATTAATTTTTTTGCGCTCGTTTTTTTTTTTCTTCCAAAGTGCGACGGTTATATTGGCTTTTTATTTGGCCTTTTTGGGGGCTGAAGAAAGAAGATTTTAGAAAAAAGAAGACATCTAATGGTAAGTTTATTTTTATTTATTTACAGGTTTTTAGCTTTATTGACTCCCCCTCATTATTTTTAGGGTGAAGGGGGTAGGTAGGGGATTTTTTTTGGGGGGGCAGGGGGTGACTAGGGTTTTGGGGACCCCTAGTCACCTGGCGGGGGACATTTTTTTAGGGTCCCCTCCCGCTGCTCAGAGGTGGGGGCCGGGGGAAGGACATTAGGTCCCCCCCTATTGGTATTTAGGGCCCCCATCTGCCGCTCAGGGGTGGGGGCCGGGGAGAGGACATTAGGTCCCCCCCATTGGTATTTAGGGCCCCCACCCGCTGCTCAGGGGTGGGGGCCGGGGGAGGACAATAGGTCCCCCCCTATTGGTATTTAGGGCCCCCACCCTCCGCTCAGGGGTGGGGGCCGGGGGGAGGACAATAGGTCCCCCCTATTGGTATTTAGGGCCCCCACCCGCCATTAAGGGGTGGGGGCCGGGGGGGACAATAGGTCCCCCCTATTGGTATTTAGGGCCCCCACCCACCGTTTAGGGGTGGGGGCCGGGGGGGGAGGACAATAGGTCCCCCTATTGGTATTTAGGGCCCCCACCCGCCGCTCAGGGGTGGGGGCCAGGGGGGAGGCCATTTGGTCCCCCCCCTTATTCTTGTTTAGGGCCCCCACCCACCGCTCAGGTGGGTGGGGGCCCATCACTATTGTGGCCAGAAAGAGTCCCTGTGGGTTTTAAAATTCGCCTGCCTATTGCGGTTCGCCGGGTTCGCCCGTTCGCGAACATTTGCGGAAGTTTGCGTTCGCCAACGGAAATTTTCATGTTCGCGACATCACTAACCCCCATCCAATGCCCATGGATGTAAGCTCTGGGGGGACTAGATCCCCTCCTTATTTCACAGGCCCCGTCCAAATGAGATGAGGCTTTTCTAGTGACTGGGTAGCAATGCAAACCAGCTGCTAGGTTTTTATTTAGCAGATATACCTGTCATACCACTTTTTTTATTTACCAATGTGGTGGCTAACAAGCAAGTGCTGGCTAGCTATTACATGATTAACCCTTATGCCACCAAGAGACTTTTAACTACTGCTTGCAAAAAGCAAGTGAATTATAATTTGCAAATAGACATCCTGGTGCATTCGGTATTTACTGAATTACCTTCAGGGCCGGACTGGCCCACCGGGATACTGGGAAATTTCCCGGTGGGCCGTCGGCACCTGGGGCCGGGGTGACCTTCGGCCGCAGGGAGAACTTGAAAGGCGGCCGCAGGGGAAGCTCTTCATGAGGCCGGGAGCAGGCTCTTCTGGGGGAGCAGGCTGTTCTGTCTCTGCTCCCCCTCCCCCGCCAGCACAGTTACCAGTCTGCCCACCCACAGGTACTAAAAAATATGTATGTCTGTATCATGGTGTGTGTGTCTGTCATGGTATGTGTGTGTGTCTATCATGGTGTGTGTGTGTCTTTGTCTTTCATGGTGTGTGTGTGTCTTTGTCTTTCATGGTGTGTGTGTGTGTTTTTAAAAATAGTGTTTTACTCACCTTTTTTTTTTTCCAACGTCGTGCTGGTCTCTGCCTCTATGACTGAGATCATCAAGCTTGATGATCTCAGCCAATCCGCACTGACACAGGAAGCGCCTCTAGTGACCGTCTGAGTGTCTGTCACTAGAGGTGTCACTAGGAAGCAATGTAAACACTGCCTTTTCTCTGCAAAGTCAGTGTTTACATTCAAAAGCCTGCAGGGACAGGCTATAGACACCAGAACCACTACATTAAGCTGTGTGTGTGTGCGCCTGCTAGTGAGCTTGCTTGCATGTGTATGTGTGTGTGTGTGCCTGCTAGTGAGTGAGCTTGTGTTTTTATGTCAATGAGCTTATGTATATTAGTGAAATTGTTTGTCTATGAGGCTGTGTATCAATGAGCTTGTGTGTGTCAGTGAGATTGTCTGTGTCTGCATGTGAGTATGCTTACTGTATAATTAAATGTTTTACTCTGAAAGGACCAATATATTATATTAGAAAAAGCAATATATATATATATATAGCGACAATATATGGCGCAATGACTTATGGGGCTGGCATAGATTTTTTTTTCCAGGGCTGCTTTGTATCCCCAGTCCGGCCCCGATTACCTTGATATTACCCTGATATTTACTGAATCACCCTGATAGCGTCTGCAATGCTGATAGGATCAGCTTTAGCCCAATTGGCAATTATTGTGCTTAAAAAATACCAAAGTGCAATATTTGAATTTTATTTGGTATTTTTCATTTCAAAAATTTCAAAAATGAATTTTCTATTTAATTTGGCTCTGAATAGTATCTAAATTTGCATCTGAATTGACTTTTGTAAATAACAGAATTGGATTCTGCTAATTCAGTTGAAGATGTAGAGCTTAGTAAATAACCCACTTTGGCTGAAGATGTAGAACTTTGTAAATAACCCACTTTATGTCATTTGTCCAACATTTTTGTAGTTGGGGTATATCCTATTTTGTCCTTATGAACAAAGATGAAATATGTAAAAGCAAGTTAAATAGTAAGCTTTGTTCATTGAGCTTTTTTGTTTGAAATGACAGCTTCCCGCCTAGGTTTTGTAGAAACAAGCCTTTTTATGAAATTACAAAAGCCAGCAGTGATTGACAGAATCATGTTGGGATCTGTCAAGTAGAATGGTTTATTCATTGTATATGCAAAAGAGTTATATGCTAAATCGTGGTTTTTTTTATATTTAATATACTACTGCCACTCTCAAATAGGACTTTTGGAAAAGTTCACTTTGATAAACTTTCGTATTTCCCCAAATCTCCCAGAATTCCCAGTGCAGGATGCAAAAGAGCACTAATACGCAACATAAACTGTATCCATTATTTCTGCAGTAACTTTTTTAAATATGGCTTTTTAAACTAAAGTATGGTTTGTGGTCCAAAGGGACCAGTGACCAGTAATCAACCATAGACTTTACAATTGTCCTACTTGAGATATGCAGGTGATGTGCAATGGTAATTTTTAAAATTTAAATATATCTCTAATAGCATGTTCATATATATTATATAGGAAAATTACAAGAAAAATTACAGGAACGATAGGTTGAAGAGGACCCTGCTCAAACGAGCTTACAGTCTATAGGAGGTGGGGTATAAGACACGTTAGGACAGGAAATATGAATCAAATAGGGTGGGAGTGAAGCAGAGCTGGAGGAGAGAGTAAAGCACTGCCCTATAGGAGAGAGCAAGAGACAGGTGTGTAAGGTAGAGATTACTCTGGGAGGCCATAGCTATCCTGAAGAGATGGGTTTTAAGGCCCTTCTTAAATGATTGAGTCTGATGGCGGTGGGCAGGCTATTCCATAGGAAAGGAGCCACCCGCGAGAGGTCCTGCAAGCGCGAATTGGCCGTATGGGTGCGAGCAGCGGTCAAGAGGTGGTCACGGGCAGAGCGGAGGGAACGAGGAGAGGCATAGCTATGGATCAGTGAAGAGATATAAGAGGGGCTAGAATTGTTCAGTGTGTTAAATGTATGGGTTAGCACTTTGAATTGACTCCTATAGGATACAGGAAGCCAATGTAAGGACTGACAGAGGGGTGAGGTGGGAGAGGACTGACTAGAGAGGAAATTCAGTCTAGCTGCAGCATTCATTACAGACTGTAGTGGGGTAATACGGATTTTGGGGAGACCAATTAGGAGAGGGTTACAGTAATCCATGCAGGAAATTACTAGAGCATGGACAAGCTCCTCTTGTGTAAGAAAGGGGCGGATGCGGGCTATGTTTTTGAGTTGGAACCTACAGGATTTGGCAACAAACTGGATGTGAGGCTCAAAGGTGAGGCCAGAGTCAAGTATGACGCCAAGACAGCGTGCTTGCAAGGATGGACTTATGTGGATATCACTGACTTGCAGGGATAGTGAGAGAGGAGGATCAGTATTAGGAGGAGGAAAGACAAGGAGTTCAGTTTTAGAGAGATTGAGTTTCAGAAAGCGGGAGGAAATCCAGTCAGAGATCCAGTCAGAGATGGAAGAAAGGCAAGTAGTGACACGTTGCAGGACGGCAGGGGAGAGGTCTGGGGAGGAGACCTCTCCCCTGCCGTCCTGCGGAAGCTAGGCTGAAGAGGGTCAAGGAGAGAATTGGAATTGAGGAAGCGAGACACACGGGTAAAGACAAGTCTTTCCAAAGCTTTGATGAGAAAGGGAGCAAAGATATGGGACGATAGTTAGAGGGGGAGGATGGGTCAAGAGATGTTTTTTCAGGATAGGTACAACAGTGGCATGTTTAAGGTCATCAGGAACAGTGCCAGAAGAGAGAGAGCAGTTAAAGATGTGTGTTAGGGTAGGCACAAGACAAGGGGAGAGAGATCTGATGAGGTGAGATGGGACAGGAACGAATGGGCAAGTGGTGGGGCGAGAGGAATGGAGAAGTGCAGCCACCTCTTGTTCAGTAGCGTATACAATCTATTTAAATTGCATTTTGAAAGTATTCAGACCACTCAATCAGGCAGCATTAAGAGCCCATTGGGCCTGTGCTGACAATTATGATGGGCCTAATAACAGAATTCTGTCATCAGAAAACACTAAAACAGTTATACCTCTCAAGCGTGATGTATCTGGTGGAGGTGGTGCTGGGGGGGGATCTTACAGGATATAGCTATCAGAACACATAACCTATGCTAATTTCTCGCTTATTTCTCGCTTAAACCCATATCCCCTAACAGCAGTGTCTAGTGAAGAAGGATTTCTGTGGGCAGGGTATAAGGGTGGGCCACTGATGTGAATCAAGTAACCAGAACCGCCCAAAGGGACAAACATATCCAAAAAGTCTGCACAAAGATTTAGATGGTCAGCATGGCATGAATGCACTTCAGGCTGCCTGCCAATCATGCAGGATGAACAACCAAGGGCATACTTTGCAAATAGCACCCTGACCTTGACACTAATGCGTCTAATAATTTGCTATCTCCAAGCTTTCTAAGGACTTTCCCCATAATACTCGCTGGTTCACGCCTCTCTTAACCTTCTTACTAGCAGGCAGAAGTTTCTGTTATACAGCCTGGGACAGAGAAAAAGTGTATGTAGTGAGTGTAGAAGAAAGGGAACATGCCTCAGAGTTAGAAAGACTAAAACATTTGCATAGTCCGCAAAGTCAGCTTTACAATAATTAATTTCATTGTCAGCCAGTCCACACCAGTTTTGTTCCCTTACATCCCTCTTAAGTTTCCATACTTGAAGGATCACTATAGGGTCAGGAACACCCTATAGCCCACTATATAGGTGTCTTGCCCCCCTTTAGCCCCCTATGAAAGTTTAAAACTCACCTTATTTCCAGCGCAGCGTGGGTCCGCCAGCGTTGGCTTTGCCCCCTTTTTGACATAATCAAAACGGCCGCTTTGTAGCCAATCCAATGCTTTCTCACAGGGAATCAATGCATCTCTATGAGGAAAATTCAACGTCTCCATGCAGAAAGTGGGAACACTGAACGTCAGGGGTGCTTACTGTGCAGCACTGAGCCAGGAAACCCTTCCAGTGGCCACTTGGAGGTGTCCCTAGGGGCAATGTAAACAATGTAAAAGGCAGTGTTACATGGAAATGCCTAAAGGGAGCTATTATACTCACCAGAACAACTACATTAAACTGTAGTTGTTCTGGTGAATATAGTGTCATGTGAAGAGTAGTAAAAAACAAGAGCATGTGCAGAGTAGTAAAAAACAAACAAACAAACAAAAAGTATATATATATATATATGTGTATATATATATATATATATATATATATATTTTTTTTTTTTTTTTTTTTTAAATCAATGGGCCTATTCCATGAGCATGGGCCTGTAGCTGCAGCTCCATCAGCCCCTATATTAATCCGACCCTGGCTACAATTGCTTAAATAATTTTTTTCTTTTCACATTAAGATTTTTTTAGGACTTTGCATATGTATTTAAGCAAATGTTTAAATATTACACTGACATAATTATTCAGATCATTTACCGGTGAGGTAGCTCAGTTGGCAAGGTCACAGGTTCAAATCCCGGCAAGGTCAACTCAGGCCTTTATCCTTCCGAGGTCGATAAAATGAGTACCATCAATTGGATAATAATAACAACATCTATTACTATTCAGCTGCCGATTTGGTTAATTCCGAGAGCGTGCGCTAAACAGCGCTTTGAGTCCCACTGGGAGAAAGGCGCTATAAATACTAGTTTGTCATGGTGGCGGTCCGGTGACCGAGACCCAGACACTGTCCGGGCGGCGGTGCGTGGACCGGGACCCAATATGCCTGATGATCCGAGTAGGAGTCACATTGTGGAAGTAGAATAGCAGGGTCTGGAGCAGGGTAACTGCACGCCCCCTGGTGTTGAGCACCAGCGTTTGTGCGGCCACAAACCAAGACCCTGTAGCAGCTTAGTGGAAGCCAGAGCAGACATATACTGAGATGTATCCAGTATTAGAAACAAGATAAAGCTAGGATAGACACCAAACAAGAAAACAAGACAAAACTAGTAGAACCCAGAACCAGAGAAGGACAGAAAGCTAAACCCAGAACATATACACAAGACATGAGGAAAACATGAACATAACATGGGCAAGACTGGACAGGACTGTACATGGACTGGGTAAACAAACTAAAACAAGACAAGACATATTAGGCAAAACAAGAGGAGGCATAACTAAGCACTAATGAGAAAAGTATGGGGATTTAGTTACACTATATGATCATACATTGCATAAGCCTGCCACAACGCCAATGTACCCCATATTCGGCAGGTCCTACACTGCCTAATGTTTACCAAAAGAACCATACTAGACCAGTAGTACTTACCTGCAAGAAAGGGCAGAAGTCTTGAGCAGCTGCCTGCAGGAACTCTGGAACCAAAGGGAAAATGGAAAACAACGGGTGTGGCAAAAAAACAAACATTTAAATGAAACCAAGAGACTGGGAAATCCAGGGACGGAATATAAGAATGAACCCAGAAACCCAGCAATAAGGAAAACCAGACACAGAATAGAAAACCAAAAACTAAGAAATACTAAACAAGAATAGTAAAAGGAGTACTGGATACCAGAAGCCATTACCAGAATGATCCGCAGCCAGGAACAGAACGTGACATAGTTATTATTATTATGCCACTTGAAAGTTAATCTATGGGTAATCTTTGAGATGATCCGACATTTGTGTTCTCAAAGTCTTGCAGTTGTAAATACATATCAGAGTAAAATAAATATGCCACAATGTCAAACGAGCTGCCTGCAAAGCTCCTACACAGGATTGTATCACGTTACAGAAGCACCGGAGTGCTCAGATTGTGAGAAACAAGAATCTCTGGTCTGATAAAATGAAGATTGAGCTGTTGGCCTCAATTTAAGGTGCCATGTTTGAGGTAAATTAGAGATTAGTGTCACTAATAATATACTAGATTGCCTACTTACAACCAGATGAGGATGGTGATGGGCTCTCGCTGCAGTTTGGCTCCACTGGTCTGGTGTAGAACAGGATCTCTGGAGGCTATTTGTAACTGTGGTCGCAAAATTCAATGTTCTGGGAGAACATGAAGCAGCTCAATTTTTTGGGGCCCCTTCCACAGCTCAAGGTCTGGGCCACAGGGCCTGACGGTGAGTATGCCCATAAAGTCCACCTACATGTTCCATCCATGAGTTCGCTCACAGCGAGTGGAGTGTGTAGGGGATGTGTTATTTGTTATTGTAGAGGATCTAATATGTGTGCTTATGGAATGTAGTGTATATGGATACCAGTTTGTGTAGGTGATGCAGTGTGTTTGTGTGTAGTGGAAGCAGTGTATTTTTGTGTAAAGGGTAGTGATACCGGAGAAACTGACGGAAGCGAAGCACAGAGAGATGGACACAGGTTTCTTCAGGAAGGAAGAGATTCTTTATTGGATCACCGATCGGGACTCAGAGGGACTAGCGTCACCAAAATACCACAAGTTCTGAGTCCCGGACAATAGTGCAGGCTCCTTATATAGGCACATAACTCCTCCCATATTAAGCTCCACCCGCACATTCTCTTGACCAATCAATACAAATAAGAATTAACTTCCTGCTTGACCGCATGGCTTGTCCAGCACAATGGAGGAGGGGGAATACTACATCTTGTATTCTTGCACATGCTCCGTACACTACTGATCGTATCTTGCCTCGTGCAACCAACTGATCGATACGTCAGCATATGCACGTACACATGCCACGTGGTAATCTCGGCCTACTAAATTTATTTTTATCGAGATTCCACCACATTCCCCCCTTTGATGCCTCTTGATATTTTACAATTACTTGAGGCATCACTTAACCTGGGTTTGCATACACCTCAAGTTACCATGGACCAGACCAGACTTATCTATGATGTGAATCTTCAACACTCATCTTCCTGCATTGGTTCTCCCTGATCTAGAGCCTTATACTTATAAATCGCCATTATCTGTGCAGCAGCCTTCCTCTCTGCTATATTTTCTATCAGGCTTTGCACAGACCTAACTACTAAGGGTATAAGACACGGCAGGAGTAGACACAACATTAAAATCAGTAGGACTCCACCTACCACTGCCTTAAGCCCTCCAAACCACTCATACCAGCTACCAAACCAACTACTTGGATTATACCCTTTCCATACCTGAGTAGGCACATGCGCTAGTTTAACCATATGGCTAGTAAGCTCAGCTATTGCTTGCCCTTCGTCATCTATTTGAAGACAGCAATTGCTCAGGTTAAACTTCCCACATACACCTCCCTCTACTGCCAAAAGGTAATCCAAGGCTAATCTATTTTGGTAGACTGCCGTCCTCATCCTAGTGTTATGCTTCGCTAGAAGATTGAGCGCTTGTGATGTTTCGTTAGTAATAATCTCAACCACCGCCTGTAATCTTATAATACGGTTGAGCATATAAATAGGGGTTCTGTAACCAAAGGTACCATCCTCAGCCCACGTGGCTGGCCCATAATAATCTATGATACGCTGGGGAGGCCATTCATCATCTTCCCAGGCGCCTATCTCTATGGGCCCCCTTTTCTTCCTATGATTCACATCATACACTTTAACACCTAAAGTCTCACCTGTTTCAATCGGTAACAAGAAGAAGGATGGTTTGAGCATACCCAACACACATGCCCCTTCCCAGTCCTGTGGCAACTCCGAATAGGCTTTCTTACCACAGATCCAGTACAAATTTGCTGGGGCTCTCCAGGTAGATGTGATGGATAAATCAAACCACACATCCTTTAAATTGGCGTATCTAGCAAACGGGTTAGATGGTTCTGAGACATTTGAAGCCGACCACCAAGTTGTATTCTTTGTATCATCATCATAAGCTTTTTGCCCTAGACAAGTTAATTCTCCTACAGAAGTATTATACATTATTCCTTTCCTTGCTATGCAAACATAACCTATGATGGAGGTCTTTAATCTCCACTCAGATTTACCTCTAACACTCATATGATAATCGGCTTGTGTAGATATTAATTGGTCAACTGCCTCAGAACCGGACATTATCTCCTTTGCTTCCCAAGGCCATTGGTCTCCCATGTTAGTACCTCCACACACATAGCAGTTGGTAACATTAAGACTACCGGCAATACTTTCGGCTAAATCAATAAACAGATTTTTAGCATTATGGGGGATCTTATTATCTATACTCATCTCTTCATAAAAGGAATGGTATACTTGATGAGTTTGGGAAGATACCGTATCAGTCTCTATCCCTATAAACAATACTGTCCCAGGATCTAAACCCGTCCCGTATATCTGAAACCCAAATAAATTGCCATATTTGTCTAAGAACTTATCGGGGTTATCTATAAGTATATGGATGGGATTACATTCCATAGACTTACAATATGGGCTGGTAGGCAACTTAGTCACTATCATGTCTTTGTCTACTGTCTGTCCCCAAGTCGCCCACCCCACACAAGACCAATATGGGCAAAAGTTATAGTCTTTATTTGGGCATCTAGGACTCACATATTTATTTTTACTACTGGGACAAATATATTTATCATTAGACCCATACGTCCTCTCCCATCTAAGATCCCCACATACATTCCACGGCTTTCTACCACTTGATATCGCCTTACACGCATCAAATAGCAGAACACCCGAAGAATGTACGGATTCTAACACCGTCTCATTACTTAGGGTCCCCTGAGGATCTCCATTCCTGAGAGTCAACCAAATTGTACGGGGTTGATACTCCGGACTGAAGCACTTAGGTTCTCCTACTCCTAAATGGCACACACTATAATCTATATTTAAGTATCTACATCTCGATACATCTCCTTTACACTCGTATTGTGAATGCCAAATTAGGGTTTGGGAAATATGGTTACCTGTTCTCGTAGTCTTAATGCATACCTCACAGCTAGGAGTGTCGGTACCTCTACCTTCCTGAATATAAAAACACACATAAATAAACACTATCAAAAACACATCTTTCGCCGTCATCCTCAGTCTTCGTCCGTGCGAAGGCACCTCAGCTTCCAGGATGTAAGGGCTGCAAGGAATGGAGTTCTGCTCGTCTTCACAGGAGTCCCTTCGAGACTTTCCCTGGCTTATAAACTATATGTCGGTAAGCGGACAGGCTTTATTATGGCCGTCTAAAAACACTCACTTCACCAAATCCCTGTAACAATAAAATTTGTAATCCACAATAGTTCCTCGTTACTCCGACTGAGTAGTGCGTTTTAACCGGATCTTGCAGGGATTCTCTGGATCTGCTGTAACTTGCCAAGAATCGACTGCTGCTGGTTTAACCCTGGAGTGATGTATCCACGGAGTCACTTCGGCTACTTTTATCGCTGTAGGGGTAGACAAAAGAACAACATAAGGACCTCTCCACTTGGGCCCTAACGGTACATTATTCCACTCTTTAATCCACACTTGATCTCCTGGATGATAACTATGAACAGGGGGATAAATATTCACAGGTAATCTATCTTGTACCCATTTCTGTACCTCCTCCATAGTCTTACCCAACTCTACAACCTGCTGCCGGGTAATTCCTTCTCCCAACTGACTCAAATCCCCCCTTAAGTTACCAAGTACGGGAGGTGGTCGCCCATACATGATTTCAAAAGGAGAGAGGCCCATCCTTCTGGTAGGGGTACTGCGGATTCGCAATAGAGCTATGGGTAAGAGAACGTTCCACTTAAGTTGGGTTTCCTGACACATTTTAGCCAACTGGTTCTTAATAGTTCTCTTCATTCTCGCTACCTTACCAGAGCTCTGGGGTCTATATGCTGTATGAAGCCTCCACTTTATACCAAGCATATGAGTCAGTTGTTGTAGGCACTGATGAACAAAAGCTGGACCATTGTCCGATCCTATAGAACAGGGTAGTCCATATCGGGGTATTATTTCTCGTAGCAGGAATCTCACAACTTCTCCTGCTTTCTCTGTACGAGTAGGACATGCTTCTACCCAGCCTGAATAGGTGCACACAATTACCAGCAGGTAACGATGTCCACCCGATTTAGGCATCACTGTAAAGTCTATTTGTAGATCGGACATGGGGAGTCCCCCCATAAACTGGACTCCTGGTGGCTTTACTGGTCCTTGTCTTGCATTATTTTTAGCACACGTTACACATCTTCGTACAATGGCCTGAGTCAAGTTGGACAATCTTGGTATGTAGAAATGTTTTCTGAGAGATTCTTCAGTACTGTCTCTCCCAGAATGTGTCCCGTTGTGATAATTTTGGACAATTTCTACCGCTAGTGATGCTGGTATGACTATTCTTCCATCTTCTAGCTGATACCACTTGTTCTCCAAATACTTTCCTGGTTCAGTCTTTAACCACTCCTCTTCTTGAGCTGTATAAACTGGAGTCCATTGGGACAGTGGAGTTGGTATAAGAGCAGCTATATGCCCCACATACTCCTGTCTTCCTGATTCAGCAGCACGCTTGGCTGCACTGTCTGCCATCCGATTTCCCTTGGTTACATCACCATCTCCTCTCAGATGCGCTCGACAATGTATGATACCGACTTCTTTCGGCTCCCACACTGCTTCCAATAGTTGTAGGATTTCAGCTGCGTATTTGATTTCTTTGCCTTCTGAATTCAGTAGTCCTCTTTCTTTATACAAAGCTCCGTGGGCATGAGTGGTTAAAAACGCATATTTGGAGTCCGTGTAGATGTTCACTCTTAAACCTTCAGCCAATTGTAACGCTCGTGTCAGTGCTATCAATTCTGCCTTTTGTGCTGATGTTCCTTTCGCCAGTGGCCGAGCTTCTATCACCTTGTCTATTGTTGTTACTGCATATCCTGCTTAGCGGATCCCTTCTTTCACATAACTACTGCCGTCGGTATAATATTGAACATCGGGGTTCTGGATGGGAAAATCACGAAGATCTGGTCTACTTGAGAATACTTCATCCATTACTTCCAAACAATCATGTTGACTTTCAGTAGGTTGTGGCAAAAGGGTAGCTGGATTTAAGGTATTTACAGTCTCTAAATGCACTCTTGGGTTTTCACACAACATTGCTTGATACTTGGTCATACGGCTGTTACTAAACCAATGATTTCCTTTGTAATCCAACAACGTCTGTACTGCATGTGGGACTCGTACATAAAGTTCTTGACCCAGAGTGAGTTTATCGGCTTCAGCTACTAGCAGGGCGGCTGCAGCTACGGCTCTTAGACAAGGTGGAAGTCCGCTGGCCACTGCATCCAATTGCTTAGACATGTAGGCAACAGGTCTTTGCCATGATCCCAAGTACTGTGTCAATACTCCCACAGCCATTCTTCTTTGCTCGTGTACATATAAGTAGAATGGTCGTGTGTGATCAGGTAGACCTAATGCTGGGGCACTCATCAAAGCCTTCTTCACATCTTCAAATGCCGTTTGCTGTTCCTGGGTCCATAAGAAGGGGTCGTGCTCTGTACCTTTGATAGCTGCGTACAGAGGTTTTGCCAGTATCGCATAGCTGGGAATCCATATCCTACAGAAGCCTGCTGCCCCCAAGAATTCTCGCACTTGTCTTCTATTCTTGGGTATTGGTATTTGGCAGACAGCTTCTTTTCTCTCTGGCCCCATAATTCTTTGACCTTCAGAGATATGGAATCCCAGATATTTGACAGTTGGCAAACACAACTGAGCCTTCTTTCTAGACACCTTGTATCCTGCCTTCCAGAGAATGTGTAGTAGATCGTGCGTTGCTCGCTGACAGATTTCTTTTGTAACTGCTGCTATCAACAAGTCATCTACATATTGTAACAATACACACTCTCCTGGGATGGACTCGAAATCCAGTAGATCTTGACTTAGGGCTGAACCAAATAGGGTAGGTGAATTTTTAAACCCTTGGGGCAGTCTTGTCCAAGTCATTTGGCGTTTTGAGCCCGTTACAGCGTTCTCCCATTGGAAAGCGAAAATACATTGACTTTCTGCGGCAATTCGGAGACAAAAGAAGGCATCTTTGAGGTCTAAGACTGTAAAGTAAGTAGCCCCGCCCGGAATTAAGGCAAGCAGGTTATATGGATTGGGCACAACTGGATGTATACTAACAACCGCATCATTGACTGCTCTCAAGTCCTGCACAGGTCGATACTCATCTGTACCGGGCTTTTGAACAGGCAGCAATGGGGTGTTCCAGGGGGAAGTACAGAATTTTAGGATACCATACCGTATGAACTTATCCAGATAGGATTGGATGTTCTTCTTAGCCTTCTGCGGGATGTGGTATTGTCTTAGGCTCACTGGATAAACCCCAAGTTTTAGTTCAATTTTTATAGGTGGAATATTGCGGGCCAGTCCTGGTGGGTTGTTCTCTGCCCAAACTCCTGGTATGTTAAATAATGTCTCATCACTCCTAGGGTTTTGGCTAGTCAACGCTGTATAAAGTCGCCACTCTTCTTCCTTTGGTACGGATAATGTCATGATACCTGAAGGTCCATTAAACTTTAAGGATGTTGTTCCATTTGGTAGGAACGTAATCTGCGCTTGTAATTTTGATAGCATATCACGTCCCAGCAATTGGACTGGACATTCAGGCATATAAAGGAATTGATGTTTTACTACGTGGCCTCCCAATGTACAGAGTCGACTTTTAAGAACCGTTTTTTCAGCACTTCTTCCAGTTGCTCCTATCACAGTAATAGTCCTTCCAGATGGAGGAGCAACTAGATTAGTCACCACTGAATGTTCAGCACCAGTGTCGATCATGAACGCACTCCTTTTTCCCCCTATTGATACATCGACCATAGGCTCCGCTCGACCAAGGGGGATGGAGCCCGGTCGGTATCAATAGTCCTCCATGACCGTGTCAGCCAATCCTACAAAGTCCCTACCTTCTCTACCGCGGGACCTTTGCGCTGCTGGGATATATCTATCTTCCCTAACACTTCCTCTGTTCCCATTGCTCCCTCTATTACCATTACTCCCTCCGGGGCCTCCTCTACCTCTCGCTCTGCCTCTAAAGTTTCCATAACTTATCCTAGGTCTGTCTTTCTCACACTGTTCTCTTCGAGGACACTCATTTCTCCAATGCCCTTCTTCCCTACAGTATGCGCACTGATTTCTACTTAGAGGTTCCTCATTCCATCTACTATCGCCTCTATCTGGGCCCCGTCTATCTACGCCTGCGATCGCTACCGCTAGCATGTCTGCCTTTCTACGCATCTTGCGCTCTTCCTCTTTCTTACTTTCTGTTTCCCTATTCATGTATACCTTATTCGCTACCTCCATTAGTTGGGTGATGGACATACCTGCAAACCCTTCTAACTTTTGTAGCTTGCGCTTAATATCTCCGTAAGCTTGGCTGACAAAGGCGGAGTTCACCATTCGGGAATTGTCTGCGTCTTCCGGATTAAAGGGGGTATACAAGCGGTATGCCTCCAATAATCGGTCATAAAAGACACTGGGCGCTTCATCACTTTTCTGAATCACCTCAACTGTCTTCGACATATTTATGGCTTTCTTTCCTCCGGCTTTCATGCCAGCAATTATAGCGTCTCTATAGGCTCTGAGTTGAACCATATCAGCACCATTTACATTCCAATCGGGATCGGTGTTGGGATAATGTGTTGCGGCCCATGCTGATGGATTGGCTTGGTTTAAAGTACGGGCTTTATCCTCTAGTGCTTTAATGGCCGCTTGATTAATTCTTGTCCTTTCCTCATTGTTGAATAAAGTCATTAATAACTGCTGGCAATCAGCCCATGTCGGGTTATGTGTCTGTACTATTGAGGTGAACAGATCAGTCATAGCTTGTGGTTTCTCAGTATACGAGGAATTGTGGGTCTTCCAATTTAAGAGATCGGTTGTCGTGAATGGGACATATACAAAGACTGGGTCAGCATGTGCCATTTGGCCTGCGGCATCGATATAGGCTGGCCCAGGATTCAGACGAAGAGGCATCTGATAGTGTTTTAATTGTTGGGCACCGGTCAACTGTCGGGTCTGTATGGGGCTACGTGGAGGGGCGTCAGTCATAGGTTCCAGTCGGGGAGAAATAGGGTATGGGGATGTGGGAGCTTGGTTTTGGGAAAAGGTTGTAAATAAAACACTTCGAGCCGAGCTAGATGAAGCTTGACCGGAAGTCTGAAGTGGCGCCAAATCAGGATATTCGTTTTTAATGGGGGTTGGTTCTGATTCCGGAAGGGGAGATTTAGTACGAGGGGGGGTGGATCCTGTACTGGAGGAGGAAGCGGAAGTGGATGGGGGTAATGAGGGGAGGGTTGCAGGACTTCCTGCATTTGCGTCACTTCCTCTTAACGGAAAGTAAGGGGGCGGCAAAGGGATCTCGGACTCAGGGGGCGTGTCCAAAATGGGCCTAACACCAGTCCTAGTGGACGAACAAGTCCTAGCTACCATGAGGCGACACTGCTCCTCGTGGCATGTCTGGAGCCATTTTGGCGAGTCATTTACGGCCTGTCTCCAACAATCAATATAAGGAAACTGGCCGTAAAGTTCAGGCCTACCCGATACAGCCACGTGTAAGCGCTGTACCAGAGTTGGATCCAAACTGCCACGTGGCGGCCATGCCGCAACCAAAGTAGGCCACTCCCTAGTACACAAAGTGACCAAACGTACAGGAGACATTTTAACCCCAAAAACACAAGTTTTGAATCCCTTTTTAAAATTCTTCACCATACAACCTAAGGGATCCGGAATCGTTGACTGCGACGCACCCATACTTAACAATGGAACGTCGTCGACAACGAATACTATACACACGTACTATTCAACAGTCACACCCGTTTCCTCTGGCAACAGCACCACGTGGTACGGTTACCAAGTGAAACGTACACAATAACAATAAACACTCAGGGAATTCCCGTACACACACAGCTGTTACACCAGTCACTAAATAATCAATATTATGCCCTTTGGCGTAACTATACAGTCACCCACGCTATAATTCTCTATATACGAATTACCCGTCTATAACACACCCCAGTAACATCGTCTTTTACAAATAGCGGTTACAGTACGGTTAGCATAGGTCAAAGCACAAGTTAAGGTCACAATACAATTATTAGTGGTTATGGTGTTAAACATGCAATGGACGACAATGATTAGTACTTATATACAGTGTCAGTAAATATACAGGGTTATGGTACCGTGCACTATGATACAGCAACACACTATTAACACTCTCGCTAGACGGCTGAGCTCGCGCTATCTAACAAGATATACACTTTACTAAACAATCTTTATCACATTTACAATTCCCAACTAAACTATTGGCCAGTACCTTGAATGGACTACCTAAAAACAATCTACATACGTTTTGGTTAGCCACACTGCCCAATCACCATATATAGAGAGCTAGAGGACCGAATTTACACAGACGCCTCTTAGTCGCACTATCAAAAGTCTAGTGGGTTCCAAATTTACACGCCTTCCCACTTAGCCCAGATAGGTTGAGAGCTAGCGAACCGAATTTACACAGACGCCGCTTAGTCTCCCGGTCCCTCCGACCTAGCGAACAAAATATACACCCTAGAACGCTAGTCTAGACAAGACACCGGTGTCCGGCTAGGGCTATTTACACCAGAGCCCCGCCTGACTAACAGAATCAAACGGTCTGACTAAAGAGCGTTCGATCGAGCGGTGCGCCTTCGCTCCTTCCCTCCGACAGAGGGGGCAGATACACAGATTCAAACCCCTTTGGGCCTACCGCACAATCGGTATACCCCTAGTGGGTTCTGCCGTCTAAAACAGCAGTTGTCTTACCTCCTCGTTCCTGAACCTGAGTTCACACTCATCGACGGGGACACCCCAGCACTTCTCACGTAGAGGCCGATGATCTCCTGGACAACAGACCAGTGGCGCCGAGACGAAGGGAGGTCCACGCAGAAGTTCAGGGGTGCAGCCGTAGAGAACGTGGGCAAAGATAGACCGTCTCACGCCTCTGCCTCTCAGCTACCGTTGAACGATGAGCTTCCCGGCCAATGCACCAAATGATACCGGAGAAACTGACGGAAGCGAAGCACAGAGAGATGGACACAGGTTTCTTCAGGAAGGAAGAGATTCTTTATTGGATCACCGATCGGGACTCAGAGGGACTAGCGTCACCAAAATACCACAAGTTCTGAGTCCCGGACAATAGTGCAGGCTCCTTATATAGGCACATAACTCCTCCCATATTAAGCTCCACCCGCACATTCTCTTGACCAATCAATACAAATAAGAATTAACTTCCTGCTTGACCGCATGGCTTGTCCAGCACAATGGAGGAGGGGGAATACTACATCCTGTATTCTTGCACATGCTCCGTACACTACTGATCGTATCTTGCCTCGTGCAACCAACTGATCGATACGTCAGCATAAGCACGTACACATGCCACGTGGTAATCTCGGCCTACTAAATTTATTTTTATCGAGATTCCACCACAGTAGAAAATAGTGTGTGTTTGTGTATAAGGGATGCATTCTGTGAATCTGTATTTGTATGCAAATGGGATGCAACGTGTTTCTGTGTATGTAAGGGATGCATTGAGTGTGTGTAAGAGATGCATTGTGCTTCTGTGTGTGTGTAAGAGAAGCAGTGTGTGTTTCTCTGTGTGTAAGGGAAACATGTTGTGTTTCTGTGTGTATAGGGATGCATTGTGTGTGTGTGCGTAGTGTGAAAGAGCTCCCTGTCCTGCACCCTGTCCTACAGAGCTCTCCCTTCCATCCCATAGAGCTTTCCCCTACCCCTTAGGGGTCTCTCCTCTCCTCCCCTGTCCCTTAGTGGTCTTTACTCTCCTCACCCTCCTCGCTTAGTTGTCTCTCCTTTTCTCTCAGGCTTTCCATTAGTGGTCTCTCATACAGGGCCGGTGCAAGGATTTTTGCCGCCCTAGGCAAAAAAACATTTGCCGCCCCCCCCATATGTCCTGCCCACCATGTGACATCACAATGCCCCGCTCATATGCTCTGCCATATGGGCCAACGTCAGCACAAAGTGTCTTTTATCTGAAAAGACAGTGTATTTACATTAAAAAGCCTACAGGCACAGGCTATAGACACCAGAACCACTACATTAAGCGGTAGTGCTTCTGGTAACTATAGTATCCATTTAATGTGAGGTAAATTAGAGATTAGTGCCACTAATAATATATTGGATTGCCTACTTACCACCAGATGAGGACAATAGGCTGATGATGGGCTCAGTCTGGCTCCACAGGTCTGGTGTAGAACAGGAAGCAGCGCCATTTTTTGGTGCCCCTTACACAGCTCAAGGTCTGGGCCCCCAGGGCTTGACCGTGAGTATGCCTACAATGCCAACACATAAATCCACCTACATGGCCCACCCATGAGTTCTCTCACAGGTAGTGGAGTGTATGTGTGTAGGGGATGTTTTATGTGTTATTGTAGAGGATGTAATGTGTGTGTTCTTATAGAATGTAGTGTATAGGGATACCAATTTGTGTAAGGGATGTAGTGTGTGTATAGTGGATGCAGTGTGTGTTTGCGTGTAAGGAATGCATTGTATGTTTCTGTGTGTGTGTGTGTGTGTGTAAGGGATGCAAGGTGTGTTTCTGTGTATGTAATTGAATGAAGTGTGTGTCTGTAAGGGGTGCATTGAGTGTGTAAGAGATGCATTTTGTTTCTGTGTGTAAGAGAATGAGTGTTTGTGTGAGCGTAAGAAATGCATTGTGTGTTTCAGGTATGTCTGTGTGTAAGGATGCATTGTATGTTTCTGTGTGTGTGTGTGTGTGGGTGGGGATGAATTGTGTATGTGTGTAGTGTAAAAGAGAGGGTTTGTGGGGTAGGATAGGGACTGAGAGGGGAGCAGCTCTTTATTTTTTTAAAGAAAAAAGTCACAGTGCTCTCCCCTCCTGTCAATTAGTGATTTCCCCTTCCCTCCTGTCCCTCAGTGTTCTCCCTTGGCCCCCTGTCCCTCTGCAGTCCACCCTTGGTGGTCTTCTCACTCCCCCCTCCCCCTCTTAGTGGTTCTAACTCCCCCCTCCCCCTCTTAGTGGTCCCCCCTCCCTCCCTCCCTCCCTCAGTGGTCCTCCCTCCACCCCCTTTGGTGGTCCTTCCCCTCTTCCCCCCTTAGTGGTCCTCCCTCTGGCAAACCCCTAGTGGACCTTCCCCCCTCCTCCCTCAGTGGTCCTTACCCCCCCTCTTCCCCAGTGGTCCTTACTGCCCCCTCGTCCCCCAGTGTTCCTTAGTGTCCCCCCCTCGCCCAGTGATCCTTAGTGTCCCCTCCCCCTCCTCCCCCCAGTGGTCGTTAGTCCCCTCCCCCCTTAGTGGTCCTTAGTCCCCACTCTTCCCCAGTGGTCCTTAGTCCCCCCTCCTTCTCCCCCAGTGGTCCTTAGTCCCCCCCTCATCCCCCATTGATCCTTAGTGTCCCCTCCCCCTCCTCCCCCAGTGGTCCTTAGTCCCCTCCCCCCTAGTGGTCCTTAGTCCCCCCTCTTCCCCAGTGGTCCTTAGTCCCCCCTCCTTCTCCCACAGTGGTCCTTAGTCCCCCCTCATCCCCCAGTGATCCTTAGTGTCCCCTCCCCCTCCTCTCCCAGTGGTCCTTAGTCCCCTCCGCCCCCTTGTGGTCCTTAGTCCCCCCCTCCTCCCCCAGTGGTCCTTAGTCCCCCCTCCTCCTCCCCCAGTGGTCCTTAGTTCCCTCCCTCCTCCCCCAGTGGTCCTTAGTTCCCCACCTCCTCCCCCACTGGTCCTTCCCCTCCCCTCCTCCCCCAGTGGTCCTTAGTGTCCCTCCTCCCCCAGTGGTCCTTTGTCCCCCCTTCCTCCTCCCCCACTGGTCCTTAGTCCCCCCTCCTCCCCCAGTGATCCTTAGCCCCCCCCTTCTCCCCCAGTGATCCTTAGTCCCCCCTCCTCCCCCAGTGATCGTTAGTGTCCCCACCCCCCCCACCCCCTTGTGGTCCTTAGTCCCCTCCACCCCCCTTGTGGTCCTTAGTGTCCCTCCTCTCCCAGTGGTCATTTGTCCCCCCTCCCTCCTCCCCCACTGGTCCTTAGTCCCCCCTCCTCCCCCAGTGGTCCTTAGTGTCCCTCCTCCCCCAGTGGTCCTTTGTCCCCCTCCCTCCTCCCCCACTGCTCCTTAGTCCCCCCTCCTCCCCCAGTGATCCTTAGTCCCCCCTTCTCCCCCAGTGATCCTTAGTCCCCCCCTCCTCCCCCAGTGATCGTTAGTGTCCCCTCCCCCTCCCCCTCCACCCCCTTTGTGGTCCTTAGTCCCCTCCACCCCCCTTGTGGTCCTTAGCTTAGTTCCCCCCTCCTCCCCCAGTGGTCCTTTGTCCCCCTCCCCTCCTCCCCCCGCACCGGTGATGACTGGGTGCAGGGATCCGGCGCCCCCTGCTAAGTTGCGCCCTAGGCGGCTGCCTAGGTCGCCTTACAGGTGGCGCCGGCCCTGCTCTCATCTCCCCTTTAGTGGTCTATGCTCTCCTCTGCCCCCCTTTCCATTAGTGGTCTTTCCCCCCCACCCTTAGTGGTATCTCCTCTCTCCCCCCACCCTTAGTGGTCTCTCCATCCCACCCACCCCTAGTGGTCTCTTCTCACCCCTCTCCCTCCCTTAGTGGTCTCTGCTCTCCACCCACCCTCCTTTAGAGGTCTCTCCTAACCCCTCTCATCTAGTGCCCCCCCCACATTCTCGTCAACCCCTCTCCCTCCCACGTTCTCCTCACCCCCCCCCTCCCTCCCTTAGTGGAACTGGAAAACTGACAGGGGTGAAGGTGACTGTAGCAAAATACAGAGATATACTTAAGGAAAACTTGACTCATAGCATAGAGGACCCAAGATTGGGCAAAAGGTTCACCTTTTAACAAAACAATGACTAAGTACATAGCCAACATAATGCAAGAGTGGCTTAGGGACAGCTCTGTGAATGTCATTGAGTGGCCCAGCCAGAACATGGACTTGAAACCAATTGAACAACTCTGGAGAGACATGAAAATAACTGTCCACCAAGATCCTCATCCAACTTGATGGAGCTTGAGAGGATTTGCCGATATGAATGGCAGAAACTACCCAAATACAAGGGTAAAAGCTTGTCACATCATACCCAAAATTAATTGAGGCTGTAAATGCTGCCAAAGGTGATTCAGATAAGTATTGAGTCAAGGCTCTGAACACTTATGTCAATATGATATTTAATTTTTTTCAGTTTACTATTTTCACTGGAACAAAAAATCTTTTTTTTTTTTTGCTTTCTCTTTGCGGAGTATTGAGTAAAGGCTAGTGTGAAAAAAAATATTTCAACAATTTTAGCAAAAGTCTGTAAAAAAAAATATTTTTTTAAATGAGGGGATGTGAATACTTTCTGAATGTGCTGTGTATAATTCATATGATGTCATACATGATTAATGTAAGTAGTTGCTGATTGTAAAGATACTACATTACGTAATCATGCTCCTCCTCTGGTCTTTTCCTACAAAGGAAAAAAATAGCTCTTAGATAAAAAACATGATTAATTGCATCGTAGAAACCCTTGGTCATTAAATTAAAATAGCAGTCATACATGCGCAATGCAGTTACAGTTTCCATTTACTTGCAAGAAATGTTTAATCATTTTTTCCACTGAACAAAATTGCTACTTGCAGTTGAACTGGATACCTGAGAGCTGTAATTATTGTCTATGATAGATTAGTAAACATTTTCTCATTGTACGTAACCCATGCCAACATGTTCATTAAAGGGTCACTCCAGATCCCTAAACAACTTTACCTTGCTAAAACTTTATGTGTGAAAAGTGTGTCTTTTTATTTTCCAAAAAGTGCAGATTTCAGTGGAAATTGACACCTTTCTAAATTAACCAGGTTACACCCCCTTGGCTTTCAAGCAGATAACTGGTAATGTTACTTCCTGGTTTTGTTAGCTCAATGCAGCTGACCTCAAGAGGCCTGCCTTTAATACTGTTGATCATCAACAGCGTCTTCACATTCTCCGTAATTTTGGTCTACGGGATACTGCTCTCACCTGGTGCTCCTCCTGCCCCTCACAGCGCTCTTTCAGTGTTTCTTTCTCTGACTCTGCCTCCTCCCCCCAACCACTCTCTGTCGGCGTCCCCCAAGGTTCTGTCCCTGGTCCCCTACTGTTGTCTATCTACACTGCCTCCCTTGGTAAACTCATCAGCTCGTTTGGCTTCCATTATCATTTCTATGCGGATGACATGCAAATTTACCTATTCTCTCCTGATCTCTCTCCGCCCATCTTGACTCGTGTCTCTGACTGCCTCTCTTCGATTTCCAAATGGATGGCTGCTCACTTCCTTAAACTCAACCTGTCCAAAATAGAACTTCTGGTCTTTCCTCCCTCAAGTGTTACTACTCCTGTATCTGTCTCCCTCCAAGTCAACAGCGCTACCATCACCTCTACCTCGCAGGCTCGCTGCCTGGGTGTTCTTTTTGACTCCAACCTCTCCTTCACCCCTCACATCCAATCAATCGCCAAATCCTGTCGCTTCCATCTCAAAAACATATCGCGCATCCGCCCCTGCGGCGAAGGTGCTGGTCCATGCTCTTGTTTTATCTCACCTGCACTTCTGCAATACTCTTCTCAGTGGTCTTACGTGTTCCCAGATTGCACCGTTGCAATTTATAATGAATGCAGCGGCGAGGCTCATTTTCCTGTCCGCTCGCACCTCCCACGCCTCCCCGCTCTGTCAGTCCCTGCATTGGCTTCCAGTTAGATATAGGGCTCAATTTAAAATTCTGGTTCTTGCTTACAAGTCCCTACATAATGCGGCTTCAACCTACCTATCCTCCCTAATACACAAGTATGTCCCGTCGAGGCCCCTACGCTCTGCCAAAGACCTACGTATATCCTCTGTCCGTACTCCCACCTCTAACACTCGCCTCCAAGACTTTTCCAGGGCTGCACCTCTTCTGTGGAACTCCCTTCCCTCCTCCATAAGAATTCACCCAGTCTCCACTCATTTAAAAAATCATTGAAAACTCACTTCTTCAAGAAAGCATATCAATTAAACTGTTAGCAGGTTTTTATCCTCCACCCTCCATGACTCCTCTCCTGCAACTGTCAAAAATTACCTACTAAGCCCTCACCGTATATTTTTCTAACATCTTACTTCGTACCCCTACTTTTACCCTTTGTGTCACTATACCCCACTCCCTCTAACATGTAAGATCATTGAGCAGGGCCCTCCACCTCTCTGTTCTTGTATGTCGAGTTGTCTGGTTACAATTAAATGTCTGTTGGTCCACCCTTTGTACAGCGCTACGGAATCTGATGGCGCTATATAAATAATAAAATAATAATAATATAAAGGAAGAGTGAAATGGTTATGGTGTTCTCAATAAATGCCCTCAACATTCACATTTTGCAGGCTATTGAAAGGCAAAATCTAGTAAAATTAGGTAAATGTTTTCTGAATGTGAACCTAACCTAACCTTTCATACTATGAGAGCTCATAGACTTGGACAGTTATTTACGGAGGTCATTATTGCCTGCCAAGTGTTCTTAAGATAAATGTATCTTGTCTTTAAATGTCTTAATTGTCAAAAGCAGGAATGTCTCTTACTGACTGAATTTTGCCAATTAATATAATTTTTGTTAAAAGAACTAAACCCCTTCAATCTACTTTTAACTTATCATGACAGTCTTACTAGTTTTATAAAACATTCATGGACCTGTTGCTTCATGATAGTAAGCTCTCAGCAATATTTCCTTGGTACCATTACATTTCATACTAAAGAAAAATTTTGCAATTGATGTACGTGGCAGGAAAAACACAACCACAACAAGATACTACTAATATTGATACTACTGTTAATACATTAGATATGTGAAAAGCTAGGAGGTATGTGTCACATAATGATAGCCATTTATTATTTCAGTATTATCATTATCACATTAATTTATTTTTATATTGCCATCAAACTTCAGAAAGAATCACAAATGTTAATGCAACAGGCAGAGTGGATTTGACAACACAGGTCATAATTTAAACCCTAAGTATAGCAGAATCCTAAAATAGGGAGTGTCTCTTAAAATCACCTGTTCTAAGCGTAAATTGATTTCAAGATCATTTTAATAAGTGGCAACCTAATTGAATTTTTAAAATCTTCTATTAAAAAAAATAAATGTAACTTTTTTGTTTAGTTAAAAAATTAGTAATAATAATAATAAAAAATAATTAATATATACATATATAATATGGATTTCAAGATTTTTAAAAAAAAAAAAAATTCTGATTACAACACAGAGGTATTTTGAAACTGAATTACATTACAGCTTACTTCATTAAAACAGATTTTCTTTTTCAACACTAGGAAAAGATGTGGATTTAAAGGTTAGGCCTCTATCTGCAAATCTCAGATTGATATCAGGCACCATAGATGTGTTTTTTTACAGGTCATCTCAGTCTAAAGTAATTAGCTGACCAGCTAGTTTTCACTAAACTACTGTGCAATTTGGTGCAATTACAAGCAATTAGCAGATTTCAGGGAACAGCAAATGATGATGATGATGATAATATCTAGAGATCTAGGGAAATGGAAATAACAATTAGCCTTTCACCTTTAGGCTCACATTGCAAATTTGGGCTGGTGGGGAAGATCACATAAGAGCAGACAGCCTGTGGAATAACAATTCAAGTGCCAAATACTTACATGACAAGACAGATACCTCTTACTATATCACCTTTTTAATACGGAGTGTTGATGAATGAGATGATAAAGCCAATATGGCTTTGCAGTCAACACTGGATTTACATCCCTGGTGCTTGTAGGCACAGGATTTTAAGGAGCCCACTGCATTGTAAAATAAATACTTTTGGAAAGCATGTGTTTGACAAGTTTAAATGGAGAGTTACTTAATAAAAAAAAATCATATATCTGTGTGAATGCTTTATATAGGTAGTGGTAAGTTGTGTACACTGCTTGAAACCTGTGGAAATGTTGTGTGTGATTGATGTATGTGTGCAGTGGTTAGTTGTAAATGTAATGGGCAGAGTGTTGTAGTATGTAAATAATATGTGCAGTATATGAATGCTATCGGTGGTGTAAGTTTAAATATTGTGTGACTCCTGTAATGTGAACGTTTTGTGCAGTGTGTGACTCCTTTGTGTAATGTGGGAATGCCATGTTTATTGTTTTTTTGACTCTTTTGTGTTATGTGTAAATGATGTGTGCAGTGACTCCTGAGTGTAAAGTTTAAATGCTGTGTAGTGTGTGGGTGTTGTCTAATATGTACATATTGGTGCAATGTATGAATCATCTGTCATAGAGACACAAAATAAAAGAACCCCTTTAATTGATAAAACCATTGCAATTACTGAGGGCTGGCGCACCACGGAACATGGAAACCAGATGTCTGCGCTTTTTGCAAAACATACATAAAAATAAAAATTACGTATAAGTATATTACACACCAACACATCTCCCTCAATGAGCTCATTCCCTGCTCTGTGCAATTTGCTCAAACAGAACAACAATTCAGTTTTAGCAGAATTGCATTTAGAAAGAATGGCAACTTTGCTGGTGACTGGATAATTTATTTTGTTAAACATTTCATAAAATTGAGGGCAGGACACTGGTTTCACTGTTGTACTTTTTTTCCTCCTGTACTGCAAACTCTTCTCTTGACTTTACCCTCTTAATTATTGCATTGTTAAAGAATCGTTTGAACATGAAGAGTCTCGACTCTTAAGATATATTTTATTTTCGAAGATATAAAATACTGGTATTCTTTCTTTGCTTGGCAATCAGAATTTTTTTTATAAAGAACTATAATTCAAAACAAAGTATTAGTTGAAATTCTTAAGGCGTACAATGCACTAGTTAGAATAATAGGTGTTATTTTAGCTAATAGTAGTTACGTCTATTAAATCAGCTAGGTTTATCTTGTAAACCTAATGAGGCGTGCATTTTTTAGGTGTTGTGCTTAATGCCAAAAGATGTGAAAAGTTGTTGGCCAAATCATTAGCATAAACCACAAAAGCTAAGACATGTTAATTGCTAAACAAATGTTAACGAAGTCTATCCTGAAAAGTTTGATTTTATTAGCGCTACAAATCACTAGGTTTTAGGAAATGAGAGTGGCCAAGCTACAGCCTGAAATGTGCAAACAATCTATTTAAATACAATTATATACATTATTTCATTTATACATTTAAGCAATCTCCTTTGATATTGCACTTTAATTAATGCATCTACTTTAGTCATCAATGAGCTGCAAAATACATGCGTTTAGGCACTCTTTAGACACACTTGTTAACCCCTACATTACAGGTGGTTAGGTTATGCTTTTATTTCATGACAATATGTCATGGCGAGATTAAACCAGAGCTCAAAGACCACCAGATTTTATTTTATCTCACACAGATTTAGAATTTAGTAATATCTAAATCTTGGACTGTTGTGTTCTCCTGAAGACTAGTTTAGGGATCACAAAAGTCAACTCTTCTCAAATGAAAATCTTATTGGGTTCATAATGGGGTTTATTTGCTAACTGAAGTCACCTGTTTGTTTCTGGTATCTCTGCATTTTTATCTAAAATATAGTAGCTGATTTAGACAGATTTGTGAACAATATTTGAGATATAGGCCTTTTGTCTACATAGAAAAAGTCTTAGATCTTTGAGTTCAGCTCGTGAAAAATGGGGGCAAAAACAAAAGTGTCGCGTTTATAATTTTGTTCACTGTATATGTATTTTTGTATTTTAAATTATATATGTATTTGTATTTTATCTAAAAGCTACTTTAAAGATATTTGTTTCAAATTGGAAAAGGGCTGCCACAGGTCTATGATACGTAGAATTATATCATTATCAACACACACGCACACACATTATAAGTCTTCCACAGCGGCATAAAAAATATCTCACTGTATCACTGTAACTTCATGTTATGGCTTAACCTATCCTGCAACAGTGTAGCAACCTAATCATGTGAAATAAATTTGACTATCCGGCAATACAAATTTTATTAATAGAGATAATCAAACTATTCTGGATTAACTCAGCGTAACTACTGCATGTGCACCTTATTGTTATGAATGCCAGTCACTCAATATATGCCATAGGTTACATGTATATGTCACTATGATATTAATTAAGGTTGATCTCTATATTACCCAGGGTGCATCCAGTTAAATGCATTTCACAAACATTTGCAGTACAGCGGTTAGCCATCAATTCTTTATATCAGGAATGGGGAACCTTTGGCCCTCCAGATGTTGTGGACTAAGTCTCCCTGGATGCTTTGCCAGGGTTATGGCTGTAAGAGCATTATAGGAGATGTAGTCCAAAACATCTAGAGGTCCAAAGGTTCCCCAACCCTGCTTTATATGATTAGAGCTGTCAGTATAAGACTGATTTGTACAGCTAATGTACATGCAAAGCAGCACATTACAGGTTAAATGTGTAAACTTAGTCATAGCCCTGTTCAGAATAACATTTAAAATTACTTGTAATTAGTACATGACCACAACAGACATAAATACTTGTGGTGAATGTGTTGTTGTTTTTTTACATTTAATTTAGCTCACTTAATGCTTGGTATCACATATATTTTGTTAATATATGGCAGACTTTATTCAGTTTGATAGCATTTACTTTTGTACTAAAGACATAGAAATTTTGATAAATTGCAATCATGTTGATTATAAATGCAAAATAATTTGTCTGTGTACATCAGATAATAAGCATTTATTAAACTTTAAAACAAATAGTAATTTGTTAAATATGAAAATATATGCAACCATGAAGATTATGGTTAACTGTTTTCCTCTAAAATAAGAAAAAAATCTTGTTGTATTGCGCATAATATAGTTAACATGTTAAACTATTATTTTATTATATATAAAAATGATTCATTTTAGTGTTGTCATTTTTTTTAAACATAACTCTGGTGCATGAAGAAACATCAGGCTTTGGAATTATAGATTATTCTGTCTCAGAGCTTCAGGGTGGACTTATTCAAGGTAATCATGGCTACACATTCTGAAGATGACTAGTTATTTACAATTTATATACTATTCTACAATGAATGGGGATGTCTGAAAATTCCATTTAGCACAACAGAAATTGCTACCTCAATACAAAAGACTCACCAACAGTCAGGGCTGGGTTTACACCCCACTTGCTCCTGGCAGAAAGTTTACATCATTTAGCAGTGGCGCGGCTCTAGACTTTGTGAGGCCTTAGGTGAAACTTAAACATGAGACCCCCTTTTAACACCCAAAGTAAAAAAATAAATAGGGGTTGCATTTTTTCTATAAGGCGCTGTAGTTGTTTTGAAGGACAAGCTTGCAGCCTTCGATACAGAGAGCTAGTCTCTGCATTCATTTTTCAGAGGCTTGCAGTGTCGCTGCTCCCTGTGCTTGGGTATGGGTGGGGGATGACAAGGTGTGTGGAGGAAGGCTGTGACAGCGTGTGTATGTGTGTGTCGGGTGGCTTTGATAGGGTTGGTGTGGGGTGGCAGGGTGTGGTGGTGGCTGTGACAGGGTAGGGGGTGCTGTGACAGGGCAGGGGGTAATAGGGTTGTTGTGACAGGGAAGGGGATGGTAGTTGGTTGTGACAGGGCAGGTGGTGGGGGCGGGGGCTGTGACAGAGCAGGCGGTGGTAGGGGTACTGTGACAGGGCAGAGGGTGGTAGAAGGAGTGTGACAGGGCAGGGAGTGGTGGGGGGCTGTGATAGGCAAGAGGGGTGGGGGGTCTGTGACAGGGTAAGGAGTGGTGGAGGTACTGGGACAGGAAAGGGGGTTTTGGGGGAGCTGTGACAGGGCAGTGCTTGGTAGGGGGACTGTGAGAGGCAGGGGGGTCGTAGGGAGCTGTGACAGGGCAGAGATTGGTAGGGGGGCTGGGGAAGGGTAGGTGGTGGTGAGGTGTTGTGATAGGGTAGGGAGTGGTGGGGGAGCTGAGACTGTGAAAGGGCAGGGGGTCATAAATACCTTTTTATTACATTGATTCCACCCTGGTGGTCTGGTGGACTCCCTATCTGGTCTGCAGCTCCGCCAGGTGATAAGTCTCGCGATCTCCAGTCAGAGCGTTGCTGTGCTAACCCGCAACAGCGCTCTGATTGGCTGCGATCGCGAGACATCTCAGTCTGCAGCTCTGAACCCAACATAGCTGCAGACTGAAGGCTGGCTCTCTCCCGGGCAGACTGACTGGAGGGTCCTTGCACCCGGTGGCATTATAGGCAAACCGCCGGACCCCCTCCTGTGTCGGGCCCTCGGTCATAGACCGAACACCCGACATGTCAGTCTGCCATATGGTGATTTAGGCAGCCGCGAGGCCCCAGACCGTGTGAGGCCTTTAGGCCACCTAAATCACCTAATTAGAGATCCGCCTCTGTCACTTAGTATTCATATTTTTGGATAAGCGTTTCAAATTATTTAATATTTTGGGATAAACTTTTAAAATGATCTTTTTTTTCAAAATATTAAAATATGTAAAAATATCCATATATAAAAAAAAAAATATATTTGACAATTTTAAAATGTTATCCAAAAATATTAGACACTCAAAACCCATGAAGCACTTTAGCTTGCGGAAATGCTTTATGTGTGCAGTGTGTGTCCTCTTATCATTTTGCAAAAGTGGAGATTTCAATAGAAAGTTGACACTCATAAATGAGACTGGTAACACCTCCTGTTGTGAAGCAGACAACAGACAATCTGACTTCCTGGTTTTGTTAGCTATGGGGAGCTAAACACAAGAGGCAGCAGTTGCTCAGTGCAACTGTCTTGTAAAAACTTCTAATTGAGCTGCAACAGAAAGTCTGGGTCGGGTTAGAAAGGGAGAGTTTGCAAAGGCTTCATAATTGAGAACTGCATTTTGCAAGTTGTTTTTATATATAATCCCCAATGAAAATGCTTAATTAAATGCGTGCAAGTTTATATTTGGGGTATAGCTATTCAATAGTGATTTTAAAAATGTTATATTTCGGCAGTGGAGTGTCTCTTTAACTCGGGCCATGATAAGAATTTATGACCTTTCCAAAGGCTATAGTGCAAAGAGGTCATGTGTTCTTTTCTACTTCCGATAATGCAGTTATGTTTCTGACTGCCCTAGGCCCTGCATCTGCACCATGGACATCCATACATTTTTACATCTGCATTTACACATACACATTCACATTCATTCACTCACTCACACACCTAGCCACATACATGTGTGTTTTTATGTAATGAAGTTACTACTAGAACTTTTCCTCTGCTGCTTTTTACCCTTTTTAGCAGTGAGGAGGAGGGGGTGATACATTGTCTGGAGCCCTTCTGACAGGTATATTTCTTGGTGGTTCTCATATCTCTACATCATAGACAAGGAGTTGGCTGGACAGTGCATAATTATGTTTTTATTTTTCAAAAAGGAAGTGCAGGACAAGGATAAAAAACATCCATAATAGGACCTGTAGGGAAAAGGATAAAGTGGAGAGGCAGTCAGTCACTGTAGGGTCACTAATTTTCATAACTTAGAACTATGAGCGCTGAATTTATTCTGTTATAGGATGTTAAGTTCAAAGGAAGAATGAATAAACATGGAAAGTGTTTTTAAAAGTTGTTTTTATCTCTTTGCTTGGCTAAAACATGTGTTTTTGGAAAGCTATACAGAATTTCATCAACCGCTACATTTTTAAATATTAAAAACAATAATTACCATATGACTTGTATTCAAAATAGTAATTAGTAATAATTAGGGTTATGTGGTTAAAAAACTTCAGTGATGTCATTTTGTCAAAGTGCTTTCCTAGAGTAACAGAATTATTAAGAGCTGAAATCACATGTGCACTTCTGTATTACCATATTTAAATAATCAAGGGCTTATGTTTACTTCACTATCAAGTGAAGTATCATGCACAACCATAGCTCCCAAGCATCCCTATTTAGGAGGGACGGTTCCTATTTTGGGCCCAAATCCCACTGTCCCTCTTTTCTATCCTAATGCCCCTCTTATGTAGAACCTCAGCATTCTTTGCATTCCTGAATTTATACCAGATCTGTAAAGGCATAGTAATGTGTCTTTAAAGCAGATTTTTTTTTATATCTTTGTATATACAAAAATCTTTGTATGTTTTGTAAAGACCCCTGAAACTGACAGATTCAATGTGGCTCTGGTGGCCATGGGGGGCATGGGAGGTGCTTTTCATTTACCTCATGCTGTGCCATCCTCTTGCTGCTGTACCTTCAGAACAGCTCTGCTCTTGGCCAAACCACACTGACATGGGACATCCAGTGTCCAATATCAGAATTATTTTGCATGCTAACACCGGACATCAAATAAGTTCAATTATATAATCTATTTTAGTTGAAGCACCTTGTGATTGTCTGTCTGATTGCCACTAACAGGCATGGGCATTGCTAAATATAAACTGGGCAGCATCTATGCCCTCAAATTTACCTAATTAAGATGCAGTGATTTTGGATCTTAGACTGTCCCTTTAAATTAGAATTTGACTTTCCACCAGACATCTCACTTTCCAATTTTATACAATATTATGTATCTTCTGCATGTATTTTTTTTTATAATTGTAATAATAATGATCACATTAGTTATTTGTATCTTTTAACATCATACTGATATAGTACAGCACTTCACATTTAAGTGTAAATGATATAAACTATAGTTTTTCATTACATATCTTGTAACAGCTGTTCAGTTGCTCTGCTACCTGCTTCTACTACTTCTGACAGAGAGCCAGAAGCTCTCTGTCTGAGCTAAGCTCACAGTACAGTAAAGAAATGATGCATCAGGGCACAGCTAAGGAAACTCCTGTTTAGGTGCTTCCGAATCTCCATCAGAATTAGTGATGGTTTGCTGTAGTGGTTGTGGGGTCCGTAGTGTTCCTTTAATATTTATGAGGTTTGATATAAACAAAACAAGCAAACACATTATAATATTACTTCTGTAAACATCTAACATAATTTAAATCATTACTTTGCATCAGTGTCGTACTCAAAGGAGGTGGGGGGTACCACCAGGTAGGGGGTGTCATGACCAGGGTCAGCCATGTATGAGTTATGTGGCCGCACAGGTTGCCATGGCAGCTGGAGCACCGGGCGGCCAACACAGCTCACACAAGCAGACACCAGGAATGCAGCTGGCCGCACGGAAGCAATGTGGGGGCCGAACCAGTTCGGCGACGGGGTGGAGCCAAACCTGCAGCGGGGGCGGAGCTTTCCCCCAGCCACTGCTGCACATGGAGGGAAAGCAAGGAGTCCCTGCTTCCCCAACTAACAGACTTCAGAGAATCCATTCCTTCTCCAGCCCATACTGTAAGTAAGTAGGTAAATGAGAGAGAGAGAGACCGTGTGTGTGTGACTGTCTGCATGTGAGTGTGTGTGAGATTGTCTCCCAGTAACTGTGTCTGTGTGACTGTCTGCATGTGTCTGTGTGTGACTGTCTGCCTGTAACTGTGTGTGTGTCTGACTGTTGTCCTTGAAATCTGTGTGTGTATGTGAGATGGCCTGTAACTGTGTGTGTGTGACTGTCTGCCTGTAACTGTGTGTGTGTGTCTGACCGTCTGCCTGTAACTGTGTGTGTGTGTCTGACCGTCTGCCTGTAGCTGTGTGTGAGACTGTCTGCCTGTAACTGTGTGTGTGTGACTATCTGTCTGTAACTGTCTGTGTGTCTTACTGTCGTCCTTGAACTCTGTGTGTGTATGTGTGTGTGTATGTGTGTTTGTGACACTGCCTGTAACTGTGTGTGTATGTGATTGTCTGCCTGTAATAGTATGTGTTTGTCTGTGTGTGTCTAACTGTGTGTGTCTAACTGTGTGCCTGTAACTGTGTGTGACAGTCTGCCTCCAACTGTGTGTATGACTGCCTGTGACTGTATATGTGACTGTCTGCCTGTGACTGTAAATGTGATTGTCTGCATATGACTATGTGTGAGTGTGATGGTCTGCCTGTGACTGTGTGTGTGTCTGTATATGTGACTGTCTGCCTGTAACTGTGTGCGTGACTGTGTGTGACTACCTGTAACTGTCTGTATGTGACTGCCTGTGTCTGTTTTTGTGACTATCTGCATGTTAAAATGTGTGTGTGACTGTCTGTAACTGTGTGTGTGTGTGTGTGTGACTGTCTATCTGTAACTGTGTGTGATTGTATGCCTGTAACTCTGTGTGTGACTGTCTGCCTGCAACTGTGTGGGACTGTATGCCTGTAACTGTGTGTGTGACTGTCCGCCTGTAACTGTGTGTGCGGGGGTGCAGGAAATTAGGAGAAGGTTACTGCGGTCTTGTATAAGGGGGTCTGAGCAGGGGATTTGTGGAAGGGGGATACAGGGGTTTTGTAGAAGGGGGCAGACAGGGGTTTTACAACGTTTACAAATTTGTGCAATACATTATAAAAAAAGAAAACATTTTTAAAATGTTGCCACACACAGGATCCAGTTGCCAAATGCTCTAGGTATGCCCCTGCTTTGCATATAACAAGTAACCTTTCTAACTCATCATATATAATGAAAGTATTTATGGAATAAAATAGCCCTTACAGGAACATTAATGTTATCATTCTGTCATTCTGAATTAAAAAGGCGAAACTGTATAGTTTTGTCAGTAGGCAATATCCTTAATCCAAAGGCGTCTGTGGAGGAAGAATAACTTTAGCAGCAAATGCATAGGTGTAGAGGGAACACTACAAATCATTCTCCTTTATGAAGTACGTGGCATTTACACAGTAAGAAGAGTGTTGTTCTCCATATGCAAAAGAAAAAGAAAGAAGAAAAGAAATCAAAAAGAGGACAGTGCCCAACTTCAGAGAGCTGATCCACTGTCATCTATTTAAAGTGGCACTGTACGAGTATTACATGAAGACGAAGTAGTTACCATTTGTCTCATATACTCATCAAAAATTGGAAAATGTGTTACAAATATGCATTTTGTACTCAAGTGCATGTGCAAGAGTACACCAGCAATTTTTATATACTAATTTTTCTGCATTTTGTTTTGATACTATTTTTGTTACACATACATATTGCTCTAAAGAATCAGTTGGTCATTCACTTTAGTGTTGACTATAAAGATTTATAGAAGACATGTTAGTTTATGGCTTTCTTTAGGAATTCCAGATGCATACCAGAACTTGAATTCAGAGTACCAGGTCAATGATGCTATAGTAAAAAAAAAAAAGTAGTCTTATCTTGATAACCTGATAAGACATTATCTCTTCAACTAGAACTTTCAGAGGGGATAGTGTCTTTCCTTTGGTTTCACTGTCTCCATTTTTCTGATAAAAATCCCAAAACACCAAGCAATAAAATGGGGCTATAAAACTGAGAAGAAACACTGACATGGCTTGTTATTCTGGCACCATCTCAGAGACATGCCAGGTCTTCCTGCTTTAAATTAAAGTCCTATGTTCTGATTTACCATGTGCCATCAGAAATATTTATTGATTCTTATTTCACTGAAGAGAATGTGAGAATGTCTGGCAAGTTGTGTAAATACTGTGAATAGTTCCTTCAAGACAGATAATACAGAATGTACTTACTTCAAAAGATGATGTATACATCCCTCTAACTAATGGGGATCAATTATGTTTAATTTAAAGGACCACTATAATGCCAGGAAAACAAACTCGTTTTCCTGGCACTATAGGGTCTTTAGGTTCCCCCCACCCTCAGGGTCCCACTCTCGCTTGACTGAAGGGGGCCAAAGGGGTAAAACACTTACCTTTCTCCAGTGCCGGGCGCCCTCAGCGCTGGGGAACTCTCCTCCTCCTCCCGACGACGTCAGCGCTGAATGCAAGAGCCGCATGCGCATTCCGACAGTCCATAGGAAAGCGCCTATAGCGGCTGTCAGTGAGACAGCCACTAGAGGCTGGATCAACCCTAGTGTAAAGCATAGCTATGTTTACAGCTGCAGGGTTAACACTAGATGGACCTAGCACCCAGACCACTTCATTGAGCTGAAGTGGTTTGGCTGCCTATAGTGGTCCTTTAATGTTGTTCTTAAGTCTTTTTTTTTATACCTAAATTATCATGTTACTTTGTGTAGACATATCCATGGCAAAATATTTGGTTTGGTATTTGCCCAGAAATAAAACCGATTTGGGTGACCGACTTTCATGTATGTGCTGTTTTGATTTGTCCAAATTGGCACACACATAGAAATTATTTAGATGAATTAGAAATAAAAAATTAAAGAAATCTGAAAAAAAGGCTATAGGATCAATATAACACCATTTATCGGCATAAGGGAGGTAAAATAAGTCTCTTATGCCTCCACCCACCATACCGCAGGTACTAATTAAATATTAGCGACTGGGCAGCTATTGCTTCCCAGTCACAAATGAAATAACTGGAGGAAATGGCACAGTGGAAAACATCCCAGTGTCTTCCCCACGCATGTCTGGTGGGTGGGGACTATTAATATAATAAATGTGGGGGGAAAGTGAGTGGTGGGTCAACCCTACCCTAAACTAGGGACAATAACCTCCAACCACCGAAAGGTTAAGGGTCGACAAGCCTCCAGCCACTTCTCCAATAAGAAATTATCCTACCTACCCATCTCACCCTAATAACAGGGGGCAATAAATAAAATACCTGCAAATTAAAAAAAAATCATGCTTCTCTTCAGACGTTTTCTTTATTCTAAGCCACAAAAAATATTATTAAAAAAAGGTATTGCATCCCAATGCTACTTTTAAAATAAAAAAGGACCTCATCGCAGAACACCTGATAAAAAAATAAATTAAATTGCACCTCAACAAAAATTTATTAGAAAGCAAGTGCTGAGCTGCCACCACATGATTAACCCTCGTGCTGTCAAAGTTTTGAACTATTTGCATTCTGGATGGTAGTCCTGCCAGCGGGCTTATAGTATAGTGCAAATTACAAAACCTTCTGATTCTTATATAACTGTTTTCAGGGTCACTGAGACACCTGAGGTATAGTTCGAACCTTGGAATCTGTCAGTGAGGAAGTTCAATTTCAGCATTATCAGCTGAAGTCACAATTCAAAGCTGCTCATAGACTAAGTAGGCTAGCTGAGTGACTGAATATACCATCTCTCTTACCACACTGTGTATTCGGTACACATGTTTGAGCTTGTAGCTAATTCGGTGAAGATAAATATACTGAGCACGCTACCATTTTAGATATATTTTCATCTACTTAGGCATCCCATGTTTCAAATAAATGTTAGAATCCGTAGAATGTGTTTTGGTTGTTGGAATATAATAAACGCATGCTTATCTGGATGTTCTTTCTTTCTTTCTTTCTTAAATACAGGGAGCAGCTCCAATTTGAATCATTTTGGGCTGAAATGTCAGTCTATAGGTAATGAGTTCATGTGAGTTTACTGCTTTAAGAGTATCTGTGATAGAGTATACTGGGAGACATGTCACTATTTATAAATCCTATGTTTTAATTATAGCATTTAGCATTAGTGGTTTAACTTCCACAGTCGCATGTTTTGCAGCTGCGACCGGGCCTGTCACTCCAGGGGGCCTGGCCGCCACTGTGACCCCTGCGACCATAGGCCTTCAGCACCGGCCGGGGCCCCTAGTCGCAGGCTTACAGGCAGGAGGGGAGCGATGTGCTGTTCTGCTCACCTCCTACCGATGTGTGTAGCGCGGCCGAGCGGTCTGACAGGAGAGCACTTCCTGTCAGACTCAGATGCGTACCGCGATCGCAGCAAACAGGTGAGGGTGGGGGGAATGGAGAGTCTGTAGAGGAAGGGTGGGGGGCGAGAGTCTGAAGGGGAAGGGAGGGAATGGAGAGTCTGTAGGGGAAGGAGGGGGATGGAGAGTCTGTAGGGGAAGGGGGCGGGTGGAGAGTCTGCAGGGGAAGGAGGGGGAAAGGAGAGTCTGCAGGGGAAGGGGGGATGGAAATACTGCAGGGGAAGGGGGGATGGATAGTCTGCAGGGGAAGGGGGGATGGAGATACTGCAGGGGAAGGAGGGTGGGATGGAGAGTCTGCAGGGGAAGGAAGGAGGAATGGAGGGTCTGAAGGAGAAAGGGGGGAATGGAGGGACTGCAGGGAAAGGGGGGGCAATGGAGAATCTGCAGGGAAAGGGGGGGAATGGAGAGTCTGCAGGGGAAGGGAGGGGGAATTGAGAGCCTGCAGGGGAAGCTGTAGAAATTGAGGGTCTGTAGGGGAAAGGGGGAGGAAAATGGAGAGTCTACAAGGGAAGGGGGGTGAGAAATGGAGGGTGTGCCGGGGAAGGGGGAATGGAGAAATGGAAGGTCTGCGGGTAGGGAGACTAACAGAGTCTGCAGGGGAAGGGTGGAGAAATGGAGGGTCTGCAGGGGAAAGGGAAGAGATAAATGGAGGGGCTGCAAGGGGGTGAAATGAAGGGCTGCAGGGAAAGGGCTGGGGAGAAAGAAATTGAGAAACTGCAGGGGAGGGGGAGGATTGAGAGAAATGGAATGGCTGCAGGGGAAGAGAGGGGGAGAGAGAAATGGAGGGGCTGCTAGGGGAGAGAGAGACACATGAAGGGGTAAGAGTGGAGGGGGAGAAAGACACTTGGAGTTGCTTATGGGTGAAATGAGACACATGGGGGGAAATTAGACATATGGAGGGGTAAGTGTGGATGGGGAGGAAAACACATGGAGGTGCCTGGGGTGAGTAGGGCACATAGAGGGGCTTTGGGGGGGATGAGACACATTAAGGGGCTTGGGGGAAATGAGACAAGTAGAGGGGTTTGGGGGAGGAAATAAGACTCTGTGGGGGGGATGAGACACATGGAGGGGCTGTGGGGAGTGAATGAGACACATGGGGGAATGAGACACATCGAGAGGGGTGGGGGCCAGGGACATTTTAGCACCAGAGCCCTGGGGTTTGTAGTAGATCTGAATATATTCTCTTTCCAGATTACTGGAAAGAGAATTTATGATTAGCCTCCACCTGCTGAAAAATTCTGTGATGTTCTCCCATTTAATGTAAGAATATTGTCCAACATTTGATTCAAAACATCTTTATCAAACCATGACTTTTAAAATGTTGAGCATAATTTCATTAAAGTTGTAGGTGAAGCATTTAAAGGAGTGCAGTGTATATTAGGGAATAATTCTAGAATTAGGATTTTTTTTTTTTTAGTGTTGGGCAGTATTTGTGATAAGTAATAGTGGGCATAGGTTTAAGGGCACCTGCAGTGTGGGCCATAACTCACATCACTCTTTCATTTGTCTGAATTTTACATAACGTACGTCTATTACATAACATACGTCTATCTAATTCAGTCTTTCTCAAATTTGTTTTTGCTGTTGATCCAAAATAAGGTAAAAAATCCAGTCTGAAGTGCTTCAAATTTTGCAACAAACTAGGAAAAAAATCCTTCTTGACCCCAGAATGGCAGTCAGATATCTCCTTGGATCAAGAAGCTATTACCCGACTAGTTAAACCTTATATCTCTGTATTTTATGTTTTGCAAGTATTTATCCAATTGCTGTTTAACCGTCTGTACAGACTCTGATAAAACCACCTTTCCAGACAGAAAATTCTACATCCTTATTGGTTTTATTGTAAAAAAAAAATAACCTTTCCTTTGCCTTAGACTAAATCTCCTTTCTTCCAGTCTAAATGTGTGTCTTATGTAGAGTCCTGTTTATAAATAGATTTCCAGACAATAGAGTTTGTATTGGCCCTAAATATATTTGTATAATGCTATCATATCTCCTCTAATGTGATGGGAGTTACAGTACACAGCATCTCCAGTGTCCACAATGGTTGTGGGATACACAGCTGGAGCAACATACTGTATGGACACTTTACTACAATCAGGGTTTAATTCTGTGCCTTGCCATATAGGAAAGTTAGCCATTGGAAAGAGTTCTAAAAGGATACTCTAGTATTATGAATGTAGAGTCATTATAGTGTTGCCATAATTTCATTTGACATCTCAAAGTCAACTTTTTTAAAGTGATTAGTTTTATCCTACTTGTTTTGCTTCCCCTTATAATTGAAGTAGAAATACCTCTCTGCAGACGTTTGCTACAGCTGATGACAGCTGATGCGTCCACTGTTAAGTTGTTTTCCTAAGCGTGGAACTTCCCAAATAATTAAAAAAAACTGACACACAAGCTGAAAATGAAAACCTTAACTAGAATATCACACCCAACGGAATTTACTCTAGAGCATGGGAATGTAAGGAAATACATAAGAATGGGAGATATTGCCGTACAATAATAATTATTTTAGGATGTTCAAGGGATTAGGGAACAGAGGTTTTCTACTCTATCATTGAAACTTCCCACATTGTTTTGTACATTTGAACTAATGTAATGACTACTAAAAACAAAACACAAAAAACTTTGAATACATGTGTACATTCCTACTGTTCATATAATAGAATGGGAAAATATAAAATTATTTTTTTAACATGGGTTTATAGAGTTTGCTGTTTGTAAGAATGAAATAATTGCCAACATACAAAATTAAGCCTTGTGGTCAAACTCCCACTTCTGCTGGTCGGCAGCAATGAATATAAAGCACATTAGCTCCAATACATAAAACAAAAATAAAAAAGTTACCTGCGCACTATCCCAAATCTCAATGCACAATTAAATAACTGGAGGTTTTTAGTATCATTTCAATGGCCATTAAAGTATAAGCTCACGTGCCACATCAAGGCAAACCTCTTAGGTGAGTCCTACATTAACAATTCACTTTGTTTCTTTGAGCTAAAGGCAAAATCCCTAATGAGACAGAGAGGGGATTTTTTATAAAACCCTACACACTAAATATACCGTAATAGGGCAAACATGGGGTGGGATATTGCGTAGGTAACTTTTTTTTTTTTTTCCTATACATTTAGTCATTGCTGCCACCCACGAGTAGTAAGAGGTCGAGTGCAGGGCTTAATTTTGTATGTTTGTATTTGCTTTTGTATTACAGAGCCATGTCAAAGTGCTTCAGCTCACCCCATGTGTGCCCTATTAAGGGTTTATTTATTTAAATGTACATAGGGATTTTGGATAGGGAGAAGGTACCTTTTTTGTTTTTTTTTTATTGTTTTAATAAATCCCTCTTAGTTCTGTGTAATTTTAAAAAAAATTGTGGAAATCAGCATAGGAGTTTGGCCGGATTGTGTGAGTAGTTAGTATTATTGTTAGGTGGCGTAAAAGCACTACATATTGTAGGTGCCAATATGCAAGTCCTGGGAACAGCAGTTTGTTACAGTACAACATCCCTCACCTTCACTTACCTGCTAAACGCAAGGATCCCTTCCTCCTCCTCCTCAATACTGACACTGTAAATAGAAAAAAAAAACACGGATATTAAGTAACGTAGTAGATGTATATGTAGCTAGTTTTGTGTGTTTCTATTTAGTGATGGTTTTATGTATGTGTCTGTGATGTTTTTATGTATATGTCTGTGAGTGTATACTACATAACTGAAAGTACCACACTTCTATGCTCAAGTCACGATTTCTCTCTCTCCAAATCTCTCTTTACTCATATGTCAGGTGAGGGGTTGGAGGGGAAACATGGTGTTTCCCCCTCCCGCACATCAATCAGCATATCAGTAAGGGGAGAAGGAAACATTAATGGCAGCAGTGACAAGGCGAGAACTGTAACTGTAGCTTGAAACAGCAATGCCATAATGGCTGCAGCAACTGAATTCTGCCTTACCATGTGCAAATATTTTGGATGCATAGTAAGGAAGTAAAATGTTTCTTTGTTATGTCCTAGCCAGCAGGGGTGGGTTTTGGGAACTGTTTTCTCACCTGCCCCAAGGTTTTTTCATCTGCACACATGGCGTTCTTGTACATTATTAACTAAAATGTATTTATTTTAACAGTTCTTATAAAGTGCACTTATACAAAGCTCATTACAATTTAAGGAAAAAAGAACTTTGGTAATTATACAAATGGGGGATATAAATGGAGAACTGTGAATGCAAGGTACTATGCAAAAGGACACGCAAGTTGTAAATATAATTGTGTTATAATGGTTAATGATACTTTTAGAATCCATTTTAATGTGAAAACTTGGCGTGTGTGTGACAAATAATTTGTGTGTACCAAAGCACTAGAAATATCTCTGGGGTGGAGACTACTTAACAATCCATCTGCAGAGGTGTAAACAGAAAGAATGAAGTCTGTAGCGGAATGAACCTTGGACTGTTACCCTTATTCCTGCTATGGGCTGTCCGTAGCTTGTCCCCCCTGTTATTTCCTATGTTTTGTGCTCCTAGTCCCTGGATCATCTTGTTCTTTCCCCTGTTCGTCTGGCCGTTCGGTAAAAAAACAGCCACCTTGCCTATTAACAACGTCTTGTTCGACAACTGTGTCGGCGGCCATCTTTAGTAGCGAACAGAGACAGCAGTGTTTGGTCATCGAGTGCATGGAACGAAAATCGGACACTCGGCGGTGCAAACACCGCTGGGACTTCCATCCTCCATATGTTTGTGGGGATTCAGATGAACAGAGTGGCGTTCGGGGGGAGCAAACACCCGAACAAGATACACAGAATAATGTCTGCATGAACAAGTTCATGCCTGGTGTTTCGTATATTTAAAACTCCCGAAAGAGACCGACTGCACAGCCTAATTTCATGGAACCTTTTTGGGCAGGCACCTCGTGTGCAGGCGGTCTAAACTATACCCTGGTGGCGTTTTGGCTGCGTTTGTGGGATCTGAGCGCTTTTCGGATATCGTGGGCGCTCAGACCCAGGCTATCCAGGGATATAGGACTTAATGGGTACCTTGTGGAGAAAAGTATGTTTTGGGGTGATTAATATTATACATGTCCTGGACCTGAGAGTTAATGTAATTATGGTGTGTACTTTGTCCCAGTCTACTCTCTGGTCCAGCGGGGAATGCCCCGGGAATGTGTATTTGGAAACCCCTTGCATTCACATAACAGACCATGTGTGGCTACATTAAAATCAGTTAAACCCCGAGAGCTGAGTGTCGTCCAGTTGCTGGGGAGGTGGTGGGAGATTCCTGGATTACTTTACTGTTTTTGGCTGTTCCCTTGGAGTGTTCTATTTGTTCCTGAGCGTATGTTGAACTAACCAGCGGATGAGAGTCCCCGCTAGGACTAGCGCTCCGCTACAAAGCCCTAGTAAAGAAACTAATTTCTATGCATGGTAAATATCAGTTCTGGATCAAAGTGAGCTTTATGGGCTAGATTTATATGTCAGTGCTTTTCATTGCAAAATGAATATTATCATGTGTATACATTTTGTAGGGATGGAATAGTTTATATGGAGTTTCTCATCCTTTTTGGTGTATGATCATAAAGAAATTATCTTTTGATTTTGAGTAAAACTGGCATTACTTCAACAGAACAAATATTTAAATTTTCATATCCACAAATCTATCATTCTAAGTAAATTTGGGAAATCTCTCCTCTTTTGACCATTGCAAACACAATAATGCTGTACAAGTTTCCAAAGAGTGTTTATTTCATTTTTAAAATCTGTCTTTAAACTAGAATGCTTTCTTAAATATCTTTACTCTCTGGAACTCTATCTTAAAAAGCAAAAGTAATTGCACCATTTTTTCAGCTTACAAAAGACTGAATCAATAACTGATTTCTATCTATGAATCATAAACTTGGAATTATTTTAATGCAAGTTGGTAAATCAAAACCTTCTTAACATTCTTGTGTATGTCTCTGACTGTAAAAACCTATAGCATTAAACGTGGACATAACCTAAAGTTATTTTTTATTGGTAAAATCATTTTTGATAGCTCTAAATAATAATTTTTTATTTTTTTTTAAACTTCCTGCTTGCCAAATTGCCTTCGTTTTAAGTGATTTAGAATAGATTTACTGTTTTTTTTTTTTTTTTTAAAACAGGCCTATTTTTATCAGATACTTTAAATGTAGCCTGTTAAAGTGAATTTTTTTTCTCTTTCTTTCTTTCTTTCATTTTTTTTTTCATCTCCACGGCACATGTGATTTGTATTGCACAAGCAAGTTTGTTCCTGAAATATTTATTTAAGTGAGTTCTATGGCATTGTACATAGTTATTTTTCTAGGTGAAATACCTTTACCCAATTAAAGAGCTGTAAAAGCAGATCTGTCTTTGTGTACTTGAAGCTATTATGCTTAAGCATTTCTGGCAAATGCAGAGATGACAGTTCAAAACACATGCTCTTCGTACTTAATAGTTTTGGAGAGAGTATCCTGATAAATAAAATCTTCTATATTTTAAGGATAGTCCTGTGGCATTTACTAAATAGTTTTTCCATGACAAGCAATACCACAGTAACCCCTACACTAAATTTTAATTAGTCATAATAAACTATAAGAATAAACCAACTGTAAACTATAAGAATAAACCAAGTAAAAAAAACATACAAATACAACGGTATGTAAATACATATACTTGACAAAACTCCTGATATGGGGCTAATTTCTAATGTGCCTGCAAAATATATCTGCCCTAACTTATCTCTTGTGTCACTTTACCCAACTATTTCTATAATGTAAGCTTGTTTGAGCACTGCCCTCTACACCCTCGGATCCTGTGCGTCCAAGTCATCTTGCAAATACGTGTCTGTTAGTCCACCCATTACACAGCAATGTGGATATTGTTGGTGCTTTATAAATAATAATAATAACAGTCAGTAGATGTTTGTGACTAAAAAAAAAAACTAACCGATTGACAATCTCCAGGTTTGTGTTTAGCGGCTAACTGCTAATAATGTCCCCCTCCCATAGATTACATCCACATCTAGTGTTTACTAGGCACCAAGCAGCTACAACTGGACAATTGAGTTGTAAAGGATGCACTGTACACAGGTGAACTATGAATGTTCATCTCTAGAACATTGGTGCTCCACAGTGAGGATCTGCAAGCCTCATTGTAAATTCATCAAAAAATAATCTGTAGGCATCACAATGTAATGGAAAGTGAGTGACTTTATTGGATCATAAGGACAACATGTAGATAAAGTTTTGGCCACAAATATATATAAATATTTTTAATAATTTAGTTTCGAATCAAGCTGGTATAGACAAATAGCGGGCACGTCTATGGGAGCATCCATGGCCCCAATGTACGCCAATGGCTATATGTTTTGTTTCGAGTCAAAGTATATTCTGGAACCCTTTCGGGACAACATCATAATGTACGGTCGATATATCGATGATATTTTTATGATCATTAGGGGAGACATCAGCACTGCAGAAATCATGGTGCGAGACATCAATTCATGTACGCCTAATGTGCAATTGACAATGACTGTGGATCCGTTGACTGTAGACTTTTTGGATGTACGAGTTTACAAAGAAGGCAACAAACTGGCTTACACATTATACTCAAAACCTACGGATAGGAACATGCTCTTACAAGCTAATAGTTTCCATCCTAAAGCACTGAGGGAATCTTTACCATATTCGCAATTCCTTAGGGTGTTGAGGAATAACTCCAACATAGTGAAGGCTGAAGCTCAATTAAGTGAGATGTGGGACAAGTTCCGACAACGTGGTTACAGCAATTACACACTACAGAAGGCATTGGATAAATGCCGACAAATTTGTCCTACATCGGACAAATCAACCATGGAGAGATTGGTGTTCCCAACAACCTATTCAACAGCTTCCTCACAATTTAAAGAAATCATCAGTAAGAATTGGAGAATTTTGACAAATGATGTCACACTGCCGGAGCAGTTCCGGCATCCGCCAATGATGTGCTATAAGCGAAATAAAAGCCTTAAGGACCTATTGGTCCGAACGGATCCTACTCATTGTTATTTACAAGAAGAGAAAGTGATGAACCCAGGTTGTTACAGATGTTTAGGATGTGTCACTTGTGGACACATGCTACCTGGGAAATTCTTCACCCACCCACATACTGGAAAGAAGTACATTATCAAGCATCGATTAACTTGCACCACCGACTATGTAGTGTACAAACTAAGCTGCCCGTGTGGGTTAACGTACATTGGGAAAACCGATTTACCATTACGTGAACGTATCCGGAACCATAGGTCCAGTATCAGAGTGGCATATAGGGACCAGAAGTCTGACCTTCCTGTGGCAAAACATTTTTTGGAACAGGGACACTCGTTACCAACTCTAAAATTGATGGCCATTGATCACGTTCCAGTTCCACGGAGAGGAGGGGATAGGAAAAAAATGTTGCTCCAACGTGAACTTTTTTGGATAAGAACTTTGAGAACTGTACATCCAAATGGCCTTAATGAGAAGTATAGCCTATCGGCATTTCTATAATATGTGGATCACATGGGATGCTCACCCTGGGGGATAGGCATACATGTTTAAGCATCTCCATTGCACCATTGTGTATTATTTATAAGAATTGATGGTCACGAGTGAGGTGTGATTGTGAGCCCACCCTGGGGGAGAGGCCGATCACTTACCTTTAGTGACTTAATGGCACTTATCGTTATTGTTTGAAATTGGCAATATGTGTCATGTATAGTTGCCATTTTTTGATGTTAGGTGTTTTTTGTATAGAATTGCCTATATGGGTCTAGGTGGGTTATAGTCTATGGGTTAGACTTTATGAAATCTAGACCTCAATTTGATTATGTCATTCTTGTGAGACAATATGCAACAAGTGATTCTACACACTGTCCATATCATGTAAAATTGGTTTAGAGATGTATAGAATTATCTATTTGGATCATGTTACAATTTTCATTGGAGTAGATTATTGAGCAGGATTTCTATGTAGCACAATAATATTTCTTTCATATGGTAAGGCCGAATGTCTGCCATGGACATGTAGTCTGCTTTCACGATTTATGGTTAAGTTGTGGTTAAAGGATCATTGTTGGATGACTAATATGTAGTCAATTAGAAACTTTTTACACCGGATGGGAGTCATGGGAGTAGGAGTCCGTTGTTGGGTCTGGTTGCAGCATCGTGGCAGCCATCCCGAAAAAATATTTACAGGTTCCCTCTATATTATTTGACTATCCGTGCAGTACACACGAGTAATATTGAGTTTATTTGGATTTCCTGTTTTGTATTAATTATTATGGATGCTTGTATAGCACCACTATGTCGGTCTTCTTTGAGGAGCAGTACAATATGGTTACTCTGCATCAGAATATGCTTAAAGATTTAAGTTTGCCATTAGAAAGTATTTATGTCTGTTTGGGATCCCTATCAACTTTAGAGTTGCAGCTTCTATTACGATTTCACTTCGAGGGTTGTTTTTAAGCTTTTTTATGTTTTGTATATGTAGGTATCCATGGCAACGACTCCGGGGTCGCGTCATTGAGCGCGGCACCACGTGGCTTGCGACTTACGTCATCAGCCCGCGGCAGTCTCGTTCCGGTAGCCCTGAGAGTCGGATGCAACACAGGTGGGGGTAAGTAAGCATTATGTTTTATGCTTTATATTGGGTTATTGTTCATTGTGTGATGTGTCCTGAGGAAAGCCTGAGTGTATCGGGCTGAAACGTTGACCATTTTTATTTGGAACGAATAAAAGTTACATTTTAAAGAAGTCCTTGGAGTGCTTTCCATCTTCACTTTACTTTATATATATATATATATATATATATATATATATATATATTTACATAAATATATAAATACCAATGGATTAAAGTCCAAACAGAATAAAGGGAGTTCAAAGTGGTATCCACAGGTATTTGTTTGTTTCACTTGTATTACTTGTTTCACTTGTATCTCCATTTTGTCCTTGTGATCCAATAAACTCACTTGCTATGCATTACATTGTGATGCCTACGGATTCCTTTAATTAAAAAAAAAAAAAATCTTTATTATTATATTTTTTATACAAGCAAATTTGAACAAATTACAGTGGACACATGATATAAGGGATTCAAGTAGCACCCCCTGGTAGCATTAATCTGTTAGTAATTCTAGGTACTTTGGGTAGACATTGAATGAGGTAGCAAAATAGTAACAATTGTAATATGCTTAAGAGAATAAATATTGCTCAGAATAAGGACTAGAGGTGGGAGGCTAAAAATCTCAATTGGAGGATTGTAGAAAAGGGAAGGTACTGCTAATGGGGTTTAGAACACGAGGTGTGAAGATCACATTTGTTGCAAATCTTTCCTGAATTCCCTTAAAAGAGTTGGATATAAGTGGGTGTTGGTAGGGATGGGGTGGGGGCAACAAAAGGAAATGCTGGACTGATAACTTTATACAAATACATTGGAACAGATGGTAGGACAATATAAGAATCAAAGAAAGGTGTGAGGAAGAGGGGAAACAAAAGAGAAAGTGTATCCGGATGCACCCACCATAGGGAGAGGAGAGTAAAGAAACAAGGTCCCCTCCGCTCCCCTCCACCAAACGCCGGACCCCGTTGCATCCATCCCAATTGCTTCATTATTTTTTGTGTACCCTTGGTCTTGCTAGGAATGCTATCTTTAGGCCACAGTTCTCCAATGGCTCTATGGGCAAAAAAATTATTTTATAAACCCATTCCATGTGTGTTACACATATGGTAAGAGAGGCTGTGGCCTCCAAGATATGTGACCAGTCCCTTGCTTCTTCTGGAGGACCCAGGTAATTTTCCCAAGTTGTGATATAGGGTAGTGAAATTTGGGAGTGTGATACTAATAGGTTATATATTGCAAATATCTGTCCTTTCTAGACTGTGGAATTAAGCCTCATAAGTTTAAAAAGGTGTTAAGGAATCTGCGTCTGTTGTCCTGTCACTGGGGAGGAGACAAAACTGCACAGTTGTACCCAGGCCCGGACTGGCCATCGGGCACACGGGGCAAATGCCCAGTGGGCCGCGATGGCCGTGGGGCCGAGGCCGGCAGGGGAGATCACAGGATCTCCCCTGCCAGCCCCAGCAGAGCCAGCGCTACCCGAGCGCCGGCCCTGCATAGTGCCTCCATGGGCCGGTGGGGAGATCAAAGATCTCCCTCACCGGCCCAGAGGCAGTTACAGGCGGCCACCGGCAGGAGAGGGTGTGAGGGAGGGAGGCAGGAGAGAGGACCGGCAGAGCTCTATCCAGCAGCTCCGCCGGGTCCTCTCGCGAGGTCTGAGCGTTGCCGCGGTTACCGTGGCAACGTTCAGATCTCGCGAGAGTGAACTCTAGCCGGCAGGTTAGAGTTCACTCTCACCGCTGGACCACCAGGGAAGGAAGCATGGTCCCCCCCAGGCAGAACGCTCCTCGCAGGCAGAACGGCTCCCCCCCCCTCCCATGCTAAGGTAAGAAGGGAGGGGGGGATATAACTTTTTTTTTATTATTAATAAAACAAATATTTAAATTTAAAAAAAATCACACTAACAGCCCCCTCAAACAAACACACATCACCCCCAGACACACACATAACCCAGACACACACAGCACCCAGACACACACATCACCCAGACACACACAGCACCCCCAAGACACACACAGCACCCCCAGACACACACAGCACCCAAACACACACAGCACCCAAACACACACAGCACCCCAGACACACACAGCACCCAGACACACACAGCACCCAGACACACACAGCACCCCCAGACACACACAGCACCCAGACACACACAGCACCCAGACACACACAGCACCCAAACACACACAGCACCCCCAGACACACACAGCACCCAGACACACACAGTACCACCAGACACACACAGCACCCCCCAGAACAAGCTATGTTCGCTGGCGAACGGTTCCTGGTGAACAGTTCGGGACATCACTATTCATTAACAACAATAAAGTGCAAAATAGGTTACACATTCAGTGTATCAACACATATACTGATCTAGAGCTGGAGACCAAACTTCCTACGTTTCAGCTACTTCCTTTTTCAAAAGATCTCAATATGCCATGATTTCCGGTATCTTATATACCTGAATAAAAACTAAGTGAACACCTGCTAAAAACTCAATTATTTGTTCTAATAAACCCACTCATCCTACACATGGGCCATAGGTTGGGCCTCTGCCATCAAGTCAAAATCTTGAAGACCAAGCGACTTAAGAAATGTGGAGGCCTCCGCGGCCAAAAAGAGCCTGTAGACAGTCTTGTCCTTTGTCACCACTAGGGACTGTGATGCCCCCCTCAGGTACTGCAGGCCTGCTGTTTGCAGCAGTCTTATAACAGGTGCGAGAGATTTGTGCCATTGCAATGTGCTTCTGGTGAGGTCTTGAAAGAAGGTTAGATTTGCCTCCTCCCTCAAATAGGTAATGCATCTGGCCCCTTAGTGCTGCCATGATGGTGCTCTTGGTGTGTAGATGGGCAATGGACTATGACATCTCTCAAGAAATTAGATGCAGCCTGCCTTGTCTGTGGCAGGCAATATGCCCTGTCGAAGCTTTGCTTCTTTGCCTGGGTCGGTCATCGGTTACAGTCCTCCATAATGGACCTCTACATGACAACTATGTTGTGAGCTGTTTGACAGTGTCCCTTAAATTGGAAAGATCTGCTTGAATGTAAGTGACCGCTTGGACATCTGCTTTAACCCGAGCTATATCAGTAGCTAGCATTTTTTATCACCAGTGATTTAAATGAAAAATTGTGCTAGATAGAGGACTTGGACCAACAAACAGGTAGCCAAATCAATCAAGCTTGAGGGAATGGGATACTGACACGCATTTTAATAGCCTTCATTTTCTGGTAATATGATATAGACAAGAGAGCTACATTTACAGAACAAAATGTTGTTGTTTAATTATTTTGCTTCCTGGAGAAATATAACAATAAAAACGTATTTACTTGAGTCTTTACTATAATTTTCGTGTTAACCATTCTGGTTGGGAGATGAGTCCATTTATCATTGTTTTATCTCTATTAGTGTTTCCTGGTGCTTGCCACACACATAGATGGTTTAATGTAAACTCAATTCCTCTTTTTCGGAAGCAGTGGAATCTGGCATGAAAAGACGTGTTCAAATCTTCAACCAGTATTGGTTTGTTGTTTTATTTTGATGACTGTATAGAAGATTAAGTTGTATGAACTGAACAGACATGGCATTGCAGGTAATCATAAACATTAATTTTGCTAATTCCAGAAAAACATTCCTGATCGCTTGACATGCTGACACACAGATAGTTTAGCTCTCTGCCTGAGTCAGATAAACAAAAGGGTATATTATTGCACGTATTTTGTTTCTAGCTTTGCTATTTATTTTTTTATTTTTTTAAGCATTGACAATCATGACTGTACCTACTACCATCAAAATACAAGGGAATGTGAGACATTACAGTGATAAATATTAAAAGGGAACTTCAGGCCAGTATAGACCCAATTATTTTGTTTTGCAATGAAATACATTGTTTTTACCATTTAGTCCAAAAACTATACAATGCATTAGAAATGTGTTGGTGCCTGAAGTGTCCATTGAAGCTTAAATATTTGTACACTATTTAAAGTAACAGAGATCTGCAAGAAGATTGTAGCATACCATGCAATACCCAGACGCATTCCTAGGTCAAAAATATACCTGGAACTTTAGCACAAAAACGTGATGAACCCTCCCAAACTTTGTCTCTGGCTTCTGCCCACCACCCACCCCTGACCACTCCAAAACTCTAACTCTTCTCACTTTAACCCCTTAAGGACCAAACTTCTGGAATAAAAGGGAATCATGACATGTCACACATGTCATGTGTCCTTAAGGGGTTAAAAGCCCAATATATTTAATATTTAAACTGCAACTTTTTAACCCTTTCCTGTTCTCTCTCACTGGCCCAATATGTCTTCCTGCTGTCTCCAAAGCAATCCATTGGTGGAGGTCAGTTATTGTCACATATACACTGTAGGTGCCCAATGCTTCTCTTTGTAGAATTGTGGCCCATGGTGCATACATCATGCTGTAACCTACTTCTTTTTATTTATTAGTAGCTGACATGGAAAGGCAAGCTCCAGAAATCAACTAGCTGGTATGTGTGAAGTATTGGTCAGATTTGACAAAAAGGGGATTCTGGGTGTAAGGTAGACTTGCATGAATTCAATTTTGGTTCTAATGCTACAGTAAGGTCATCTCCTACAATTGAAACCCCTCTTGGAATTTGTCACATTCTTGTAAAGTATTAGTAAAAAATGTACACTGTTTAGTGTTAGGTCCATAAACGTTAATTAATCTATAATATCCCTTTAATATAATATCCCTTTCCATCCACCCTAGTCTTGTTTTCCTGGAATGGGAATGGATGTTTTTGAGAACAGGATTATCACTCCCTTTGATTTGGCCTGTGAATTATTGGTAAAAAGAGGGGTAATAGCCATTATTGAATGCCTGGGTAGAGCCCTTCCAAATGCATATTTATTTTATAAAATGCTATGTCGATACAACAAGACTTAAGCTTGTGCAATGCTAATGCACTCTCCTGTGGAGTGTTCAAACCTTTAGCATTAGCATGGTTGTAATGGCTGTGCAAGGAATCTTGGCTACAGAGGTGAAATAATAATAAGGCATCTAAACCTGTGTGTCTCTTGACCCTCTTGAATTTCTTATACCCCACCCCCTTTTATGTTTCGTATCTTTTGAAAGCCTCACACAACCCTTTAATTGAAAGTTTTATTATATATATAATATATATATATATATATATAAGTTGGGTGTTTGCAGTTTTTGTGATTGCATTATCAATATTCATTCACTCAACCAGGACATTTACAGATCCATTTCAGGGATTGGCCATTAATTCAGATAAAAAAAAACAGCCTGTGATTTTTTTTCCAAGTATATTAATGAATCATTGCACAATATATCTGCCAAGCAGCATATCTATATTTTAGTAGCTGCTCAATTCCACGTTCTCTTTGCGGTGAGAAATCTAATCCAACAATTATTCTGTCAGGCCTGTCACACCTTTTGCATTTAGCAGTACCTGTAATTTCAAACTCTGGATAATTATCACAGTGGTTGCACAGGTAAGATATGTTGACTTACAATCATAATTCTTTGAGAATAAAAATAAATAACACAATGACGTTGATTGAACGCTAAGCATTCATTTGAAAATGTGGAAAATGTACAGCTCGTTCTAGTTCAACACTGGGTAAAATATACACATTTTATTTTCATCTCAGACTTAAAATTACAAATGTAATGGGCTGAGATAATATATTTTACCTTCTCTTTGCCCTACTGAGTAATGCATGGTGAGAAAAAAAACACATCGCATGCAGAAAATAAATGAAGTGGGTGAGTATTTGTGTTGTATTCGTACACAAAAAGCAGAATGGGAAACTTTTTCTTATGAAAAGGGATATGGTTCAATTACTGTTGCCTTGGGGCCTGAAACTATTTAAACATTGGGAATTTATGAGAATCTACTTTGGTATTTACTAGAAAGGTATTGTAAGTGAAGCAGTCTTTCTACCAGCCAACCATATGCATATGCACCTATGAGAACATTCATATTCAGAGCACGTACAAGTGTTTAAAGTATGGTTGTAGAGCACCGGTATTAAGTATTCACTTTTAATCCCTTAGTCACTGAGGTTTTCCCAAAGTTCCATATATTCATGACGAAGGCCTTTTTGGCCAATTGCCACCAGCCCGGAGCAAACTCTATTTCCACAGCAACCCAAACAGTAAAAGCTTGGCATAGAATTAGATAAAATAAGGCAAATTTGTCAAAGAGCAAAAAGCAACATTTCGGCTCACAAGAACCTTTCTCACTCAGCAAATTATGTCTTAAAGCAATTGAGTCTTAAATAAAACTGTAAAACAGACAATATTTATTACTTTATAATCAGTGAGATAACAACAAACATTCTGCAAAGTGTAATGCAGTTTGTGTGAAGGGGGTGCACTGTGTGCATAGGGAGGGTATCGAGTGTGTATAGTATGTGTATAGTGGGTGTAATGCATGTGTATAGGGGGTGTACTGAGTGAATAGACTGTATACCTCCCGTGGGTGTAGAACAGGGGTGGACAACTCTCGTCACTTCAAATGTTGTGGACTATATTTCCCATGATGCTTTGCCAGCATATTGAGTGCATGAGCATTATGGGTGATGTTACATGAGACGTGAAAAAAGTTGTGTTATCGAATCACAAAATATTGGGTTAGGGACACAATGGTCAGTGCGGTGGTACCAGATCCACCATGAGCTTGTACCCTGAAATACTGAAATGAGAGGTAAATAAAATATACCTTAGAATCGGGAATTATTAGACTGGTATATTAAGGAGTAGAGTAGTCAAATAAATAACTAAATGAATGAATAATTCATTAATTAAATAATTAACAGCTAAATGAATTCCTCTGAACCTCTAGTAGACCATAGAACTAATTCCCACAGGTCATATCAGATTAAGATGTATCCAACTGGTAGAAAACTTTATTGGGAAAATGAGAAAGGGAAAACAAATGGATACAAATAAACAAAACTGGGGAATAAAAGTAGTTACTATGCATAAATACACCAGTTCCACTCCATATACCCAATCTTAGAAAGCAGCTGGGTATCTATAATGGCTTCAAGAAGCCCAAATAATAATTGTTGTTAAGATGAAATAACTGGATAGGTTGGTGAGGGGAAGGTTCACTAAACAGTGGACTGGTAGTACTTTCATAGAACCACTACAATAAAAATAGAGGGAAAAAAAGTTTCAGGACGTGGCTTTCTGGACATGGGAAATCTACTACAGTGGAGTAATATATGGGGCAGGCAGAGCAAAACTTGGTGAAATATAACAACACTTGTGATCACTACAGGGACATAATTACTATAAGTCTCCTTTACAGCTCACCAGCGACATTGAAGGATGTATGACGTTGTAAGTTCTCTCTCATGTTAATCATAAAGTTGCTTGAGATAATTTCCTCTATCTCCTGGAAGACACCTTCATGGGTTTTCTATGCTGAAAATTGCATCAAATTTATAAGCTCTTACCCATAGCTCCTAAGTAGCTTAAGGATATTGCCTAAATCTCCTAAAAAACACCTTTGTGGGTGTTCTATACTAAACGCAGCCCAGTCTAGATAAACGCCCTTTATAAAGGTCTACCACGAGTAACAGAAAAAGAAAAAGACTTCTACTAAACACCAAATACGTGGATAGTGCTCTAAGTGCTCAGCAAACGTGAAATTACAAAAATCAAACAGATGACTCGACGTGCGTTTCGGTACAAGCAGCTGCACCTTCATTAGAGATTAACACGGTCTCCGTGTGGACTAGATTTTTATATACATACGGGCCAATCAACACTCTCTACGTGCCAGTCCACCATGTCAATGCCAAGGTCATTTATGATTATGTTAAATAGAAGCGGCTCAGATCCCTGAGAGTCACAACTTTTGTCCAGTCTGAAAATTTACCTTTAATGACAACTCATTGTACTCTATCCTTAAGCCAATGTTCTACCAAAGAACAAGAATATTCATCTATACCAATTTCTTTTAGTTTGAAGACTAACCTATTGTGAGGAACCATATCAAATGCCTTGGCAAAATCCAAGTAGATCACATCCACTGCAACACCCTGATCTACTTGCTTCTTCATAGAATGCAATTAGGTTAGTTTGACATAACCTATGTTTCATAAAACCATGTTGATTATTGCTAATAAAGTTCTTCCCAATGAATTCCTGAATATTATCCCTTAATAGTTCTTCAAATATTTTCCCAGTCACAAAAGTTAAAGTCTATAATTTCCAGGCAAGAATTTTGAACCCTTTTTAAATATAGGAACAACATCTGCCTTCCTCCAATCCTCCGGAACAATACCTGAAACAAAAGAATCTTGAAAAATTAAATACAGAGGTTCACTTATTTCCACACTTAGCTCCTTAAGTACTTGTGGGTACCGTCAGGCCCTGGAGATTTATTTACATACATTTTCTTTAACTGCTGTAGCACCTTGCCTCGAGTCATCCAATCACAAGTTATCTGCACGTTTTTTGCAGAAATCATTTGCATATCTCTTGCCATAGGATCCTCATTAATATATACTAAAAAAATGTTATTTAAAATGTCTGCCTTTAATTGGTCTTCATTAGCTAACAGACCCATCTCTGTTTCCAGTGTACCTACATTTTCATTTTTTGTTTTTTAGAATTGATGTACTTGAAAAAAATAGTTGGGGGTGGTTTTGCATTCTTTGGCTATCAATTTCTCATTTTCTAGTTTAGCCACTTTAATTTGCAAGCATTATTGGCTCCCTTATATCTTATATAGGATGCCTGTGATCTGTCTAATTTAAATGCCTTAAATGCCCTTTTCTTATTTTTAATCTCTTGTTTTACTTCCCTACTAAGCCACATTGGTTTCAATTTGTTTATTTTATATTTATTACCCAATGGTACATACTGTGAAATGTACCTTTCTAATATTTGTTTAAATAGTTTCCATTTATACTCAGTGTTTTTTTTTCACTAAGGAGTTTATGCTAGTCGATATGTTGTAGAGCTTCCCTAATCTTATTGAAATTGGCTTTTTAAAAATGATATGTTTTAGTATACCCCACATGCTTTTGCTTTTTTGAGTTTACTAAAAAAATTACCATATTGTGATCACTATTTCCAAATCCCAAATATAAGAAATTCTCTCAAGCAACTTTAGGACTTATGTGAGAGAGAACTTACAACCTCGTACATCCTTGTATGTCGCTGGTCAGCTGTAAAGGAGACTTTAGTGATTATGTCTCTATAGTGATCACAAGTGTTGTTATATTTCACCAAGTCTTGCTCTGCCTGCCCTATATATTACTCCACTGTAGTAGATTTCCCACGTCCAGACAGTCTAACTTTTTGCCCTCTATTTTTATTGTAGTGGTTCTATGAAAGTACTACCAGTGCACTGTTTAGTGAACCTTCTCCTCACCAACCTATCCAGTTATTTCATCTTAACAACAATTATTATTTAGGCTTCTTCAAGCCATTATAGATACCCAGCTGCTTTCTAAGATTGGATATATGGAGAGGAACTGGTGTATTTATACATAGTAACTACTTTTGTTCCCCAGCTTTGTTTATTTTATCCATTGTTTTCCCTTTATCATTTACCCAATAAAGTTTTCTACCAGTTGGATACATCTTAATCTGATATGACCTGTGGGAATTAGTTCTATGGTCTACCAGAGGTTCAGAGGAATTCATTTAGCTGTTAATTATTTATTTATTTATTTATTTGATTACTCTACTCCTTAATATACCAGTCTAATAATACCTCATTTTAGGGTGTATTTTTTTTTACCTCTCATTATGGTTGATGTTGTCCCATATGGCATTCGGAAGATTGCCAACCCCCAGGCATAAACCATGAATAACTGTCGGCCTCTCCTTGGCATTAGAGTGGGGTCAGACTGTGTGCAGTGGCCCCACACCCAGCTGCACACTGGCGTAACCCACGCTGATAAATTGCACAGAGTTTATTTCTAAATTATAAGTATCATTCATTTGATTCACTTTTAACTCTTTATGAATATAGTTCATAGTTGTCTAGGTTAAAAAAAACAAAAAACTAACGTCCACCAAGTTCAACCGTGAAGCCCATTCTTTATTGCTGAAAATAAGCCCTAGTCATTCGCTAATCTATGTTTGTGGAATTTTCCCCGAACACAGATATGCAAGATTCCATTTGCGAGCAAACTAATCTTGGTTAGGGGAAGTTTCCCTGAACATAGATTTGCAGGATTCCATGCCCTAGTGAACTGGTCTATGTTCGGGGGAAACCCCCTGAACATAGACCTGCTTTCTAACACAAGTTTTTCCCCAAAATCAGAACTAGTGCATTTTTCAAAGGAACAAATTAATATAAGAACCGGTCTTATTTTAGGGGAAAGACGGTAACCCCTCTCAGACTTTCTGTGGCTGTCCAACAGGCTTCCCAGTGCAGCTCAATTGATAATTCCTACCTTTTGAGTTTAGCTTTACTGAGCTAAACGAACCAGGAAGCAACAAGATCTGTTGTGTGATTGACAGCCAATGGGGCATAAAAAGTTAATTATAAAAGCGTCAACCTAAATTGAAATCTGCACTTAGAGTGCTTTAGGGTCCCTTTAACTGTAACCTATAAAAGATTCCACATTGCACCTTTAAATTGCTACTCTAAATATGTGATTTTTTTTTCCAGTTTCTCTATGTAATGCCTGCAGGGATGGTTAGAATGTTTAAATTTGTATTGATGAATACATATTTTAGAAATGTTATGAAATAAATTATGTTTTTAGCCACAAGCCCCACTCCATCATATTTAATCTATGTGGTATTACTGCCACATTTCCATTTCCATTCTATGGCTCTCAGCCATCCAACCGGGCTCTGCCAAGAGGTAAGTAACCATTAGTTAGATTGACTTTCATGTAATGCAAAGTGATTTTATACAGCATTCCATTCTGTCAATTTTGCATACTTTCCCATCTACAATAGATTTATTTCCTATTTTTATATGTTTACATTTAGTAATATTTATATCTGAAGGAATATAACGGTACATCCTTTTGATTTATTGGCAGCATATCTTAATTTTTTTTATCTGTGTTTTTTTTGGGGTCTTTGTTAATTATTTCAGGTCTCTTTATAAGAGAGATTGAAGACCTAATTAACTTTATCAAATAGTCAATAATTATTAATTCACTTATATATTAGCTTAAATGTTATTTCATTTTGGCTAAGAGCGGAGAAAGTCAGAATTATTTAATTTAACATGCCCATCTTTCTAATCAAAGGTTTGGGCACCCTTTTGTCAATTCACATTCAGAGAGATACCTATAATCAGGGCATTGGACAGCCAATCACTGTAAAGGGGATACTTGTGATCTCCTTAATATAGAGACTGAACACTTAAAGGGACACTCCACTGCCCAAATAAAAAAATAAATAAAAATGACTTTTATACCCCAAATGAAATCATGCAGTTAATTATGGATTTTACCTTTGGGTCTATATCTAAAGCTAGCTTCCAAAAGCTGCAGTTGTCTTGTCTGTAGCCTTTGCAAGCCCTCTCCTAACCCCGCCCATACTTTATGTTGTTGTCCAATCACAGACTTCCCAATGCAGCTCAATCAGAAGTCTTTCAAAGCAGGTTCTCTTGGCAATTGATGCCTCTTAAGGGTTTTCTCCACTGAGCTAACCAAACCAGGAAGTAACCAGATTCATTTATATAATTATTTATTTATAAAATATTTTATCAGGATGGATACATTGAGATTTCTATCATTTTCAAGTATGTCCCGGGTCCACAAAACATTGCATTGTTACAATAGGATACAATATTACAAAAATACAATATGCAACTATAAATATATACACATACACACACACACATATATATATATATATATATATATATATATATATATATATAAATTGTAAATTTCTATTGAAGTCTGCACTTTTTTTTTTTTTTTTTTTTAATTCTTTATTTTTGTAGTGCACGTTAAAATTACAGGCAGGCATGAGGTACCCCAAAGGCAATCCTCAGGCTTTCCACGCAAGCATGCGGGGTACATTCTTATCTGGCACTTTTTTTTTTTTTTTTTTCAGGCTTAAGAAACATAACAGTAAGGTTTCGCTTTACATTGATATAGACGTATAAGTCATGCAAACAAGGTTAAATTATTGCGGTAACTGTGGGAATTAGTAGCATGTTAGAACTAATAAGAGTATTTCCACATTAGAGGTACGGTTTTATGTTAGCAAAATGGGTTCACGTTGTAGAGACAGGCATATTACAGGTAAAGATAAGGACCTCGCTTAGCGTGCTTTAGCATGAAGACTGATTTGCGAGATAGGGTAAAGATTGTTTAGACGTAACTTAGTGTTTGAACATCTGTTAACGCATTTGGCTGAAACATAGTGCTATCCAACGGGATTGGGTAGAGATTGCAGAACACAACAAGGCAAATAGCTAGATATTAGGATCGTGCTAAAATCGGCATGTATAACATACTATTCGTAGGCACATAGTGATTATGGGCACATATTGATTAGTCAGTGGTACATAGTTATCGTTACATATCTCTCTGGGGGTTGCGCTCTGCATCTTGAGTTTGTCCTGAGTGTCTCTGGGCTCTGCTCGTGTTGTGAGCGGCTGCTTCCTGCGCCGGTCAGCCGACCCCTCTTGCGGGCCATGCTGGGGATGTGTCCGCTCTGCATCTTCCTAACGGTGCAGGGTTCCGGCGTAGATCAGTTCCCGTCAGGTAACTTGAAAGGTTGTAGCGGTGGTACAATGACCAATCTGATCTCCCTGTCCCACTTCGTGCAGGGATCGCTGCTCCGGGACCTTGGGTTGCTCCTTTCAGCTTGGCGGTGCCGTGTGTCTTCTGGGGCTCCGGTTCCCTGGAGTCCCCTAAGGTGTGCGGGCATTGGGGCTGACTGTGGTCCCGTCGGGTTCCTCGTTCAGAGGGAGGTTTACCTCTCCGGGCAGATGCTTGGGGCCTCTGTTTGCCGTGTAGGGTTGGGCGGCTTCGTTGGCCCTGTGGGCGCTGGAGCTGGTGTACAGCGGCCATTTTGTATCGGCCTCGTGGGTGCTTTGATGAGCTGACACCGTATTTTTTATCAGGGTGATGCTGCATGCGCTGTTCAAGTTTGTGCCAGAAAGCTTCGAAGATCGCTTCTAGCCGTGCCGAGTAATCTGCTTGTTCAGTGTAGCTATCGGTCAGTTTCTCTGCCCCCATCTCGGGTTGCTCAGGCTCCGTTATGGTGGCAGCCTTGGAGGTACTGCGTTTCTGGTGAGTTACAGGCTTAGTTGTGGGGATAATCGCCCCCAGCGAGGACCGGGATATCCCCCGCCGGTCCATAGGGGGGGGTAGCAGGGCTGTGCTGGGTTCTCGGGTGTGAGCGTGTTCCACGCCGGGGGATCGGCCGCTTCCCCCAGGCGCTAGGCCCCCCTCCGGGTTAGGCCGCATGGCCGGTGCTGACAGTCTCATACCGTATCGGGACATGACAGGTATCTGTACGTTCCTCGTTCGGTTCTGTGTCACTTCCTGGGCACCGTGAGCTGCTGTCTGCATTATGTGGGTCAGTAAGAGTTTAATTGTGCCCACTGGTGCTGGAGCTCTCAGTAAGTGCGACCGGCCATCTTGGTTGTCAGGCCCCGCCCCCCCGAAGTCTGCACTTTTTGAAGTGAAAATAGGACATACTCTTCATACATAAAACTTTTCAGCAAGCTAAAGTGTTTTAGGAGTCTGGAGTGTCCTTTTAATGATTCTATATATGCTATTGTGTTCATTACTTTATATAATTCTCTGTACCCATAGACTTAGACTTATAGTATATCAACTTGTTCCCACCCAGACACAAGAATGTGTGGTTAGATGAAGCCTAATTGTTTTTTTTTAATTGCTCTGTGTATAGATAAAGAGATGATAACAGACCATTATCTGTGATTCTGACAGAAAAATGTTTGTTCTGGGAGACCTAACACTTTTTATTTCTTTGTGCACTTATTTAGTTACCCACTATAAAAAAATAGATTTATGCTTTAGCACCTCTGCATGAAATGGTTAGCACCTCAGTGTTTAGGTCTCAAGCACCTGCAAAGGCATATGGAATTAAGGCTTAGTAATGGGAGACCGTTGATATTTACATTTTTCTCTTTACAGAGAAAGATATGCAAGTCCAAGCATACCTTGGTGAAATATTGCATTTTAATCAAGTTTAGTTTTAAACCAGCAATTGCAATTCCATAAAATGGTTTCTTGTGCTTTATACATCCATTGAGGGTTTGGGAGGAGCCACCACTGAGGCATAGAATTTAGGCCTTGGTCTGGTTTTGCTCCATTGAGGCAGTATAAACTAAAAGATAGACTCTTCCTCTGATATGTTGGCACTTTGACCTTAGAATTTACTTAACTACAAAGTGTGTGTGAGCATGTGTGTGGGAGGCAGTAGTAAGAAAGTCTGCAAATTAGCATCAAAGGCGTAGTGCTAGGTTTATTGGAACCTTTATGACTGCTTCTTTCATTATTTACACTGCTCTTGATTCCAGGAGATCTCATTAACAGTGTAATAACTGTAAAAATATTTAAAGGTCTTTTAAAGTTTCAAGGTAGAAATAACATCATATGGATCAAATTCTCTATCATGTGAAAACCAAGTCAGGGTCTTTCTATCCTTCTTGTCTGAATGGCATTGAGGAATTCATAAAATGGTGCAATGTTTTTTTACGGAATGTAAAAAGTGTAAAAATGAATGCTTGTTGCATATAGACCTTCTGTAAAAACTATGGAAATTGTAGCAATTGCTAGAACTCACTATAATATATTTTAAAAATTCATATAGCATAATAAAAGGAAGGTGCATTTTGCATAGGTGTCAAGAGTCCTGATTTTGTTGGGACTAGGAATGAGTGTAGACATTAATATGCTTTAATGCGGGAAGAGTTGTGCAATGACTTCACATATGTTAGATGAACAATATAACCTTTGTCTTATCTCAAAAGCAATTAATCCTTGACTTCCAGCTGTTACTAGACTACAAGAATGAATTATGAATTATGGTAAGTGGAAAAAAAAAACATACAAAGTAGTTAAAAAAAAACAAACTTTTACTTACATCAAGAGTAAACATCCAAATACAGGTCACATTTGAGGCTTGTACAGATTCTGTAACGTAGTCTCAGGTTGTGATATGATTTTTTTTTAGAGTCATTGCGTTAAATGTGCACAACTGAAATGAGGTAAACTACAGGTAGATTAGGGGGCCGGCCTGATCGCTGACCGGGAAAGTCGCATGTAGCATGAGCTCCTTAGGTAAAACTTCGGTACAAGCCTAATACTGGACTGTATCAACCCATTCTAGACCACAAATGGATTACTTACCTGAGGGACACTCTATCGGGTGTCTGACCTGCTTCTGCTTGACACCAGTGGGCATAACTCATGAAAGGCCTCTCTAAGGCCTGCAGCCATACTTGTGGCGGCAGCCGCTCCACTGCCCTGGTCTAGAGACAGCTTGTTTCTAAGCCCTGTTCCCCCCTGCCCCCTCTGGACCCGTGGGGGTTATTCCGGTCCCAACGCATCCCCTTGCGCATCCTATTTTAACCATAATTTATAAAAGTGCTAATTTCTATGAGAAATTGGCACTTTTGTAAGTAAACCATGGGACACTCCCTTGCTGTCAATCATACACCTACACGTTAATGCCTGCCTCCTCCCCCACAGACTTCAGAGTAGTGCACCCATCTCCTGTAGACCTCAGACCAGACGTGCACGTGTGCACAAAGCCACCAATTCAGAGGCTTCTTAGTGCAAAGTCCGAGATTGGTTATTTCCCTGTTAATAGCCTGGAGGAAAAAGGGGAAGACTTACTAAGGCTGCAGTTCCTTAGAACTGCAGCCTTTGCAAACTCTTTTAAGATGGATCCTCAAAAAATACAGGCATGTAAAAATTAGGGATATATCTAATAAGCAGTGTTTTCTTGGTGCTAATTAGGGCAGTGGAGTGTCGGAGTAAGTCAAGAAAAAAAACAGTTGTTGAAGGTTCTGCACCTGTAGTTACAGTTGAGGTGGTTGTTTGCTGTTGATGTTGCACCAGCTCGCTTCTCAGTAAAAAAATTGTCAGACATATCAGAGTTCTGAACCTTGAGTCCAGGCAAGAGGAGAGAATCACTGTGTTACATGGACAAAATAATCATGTTCCATTGGCTTTGAAGCTGCTCTGCTGCAGTGACTTAAAAATACTTTAGTGAAGATTACTCAAAAGCAGCACCCTCAGTGGACCTCAACATCTCCAGAAAGTACATGCAGTTAAGAAAATTTACGTCAGAGACAAAGTTATCTGGAAATGTATTATTAAAGGAACACTATAGTCACCAAAACAACATTAGCTTAATTAAGCAGTTTTAGTGTATAGATCATGTTTCTGAAGTTTTACTGCTCCATTATCTGCCATTCAGGAGTTAAATCATTTTTGTTTCTGTTCATACAGCCCTAACCATACCTCCCTGGCAGTGACTCATACAGCCTCCATAAAACAAAATGGCTTAATTTTCAATCAAATGTTAACTTGCTTTAGACATTTTAATCTCCTGCTCTGTAAATTGAATTTAATCACACACCAGAGATAAGGAAAGCTCATCCACAGAAGGCTCTTGCAAGGTCTAGCAAACTTTGAACAGTGCAAAAGATAAGGAATACTAAATGAAACAGGCTGTGCAATAAAGGAAGTGTAAACATTAGATGACTCTTTCCAGGAAGTATTTAAAGGAACTCTCCAGTGCCATAAACAGTGCCCCCCCTCACTCCTACCCGCCATCCCATGTTGCTGAAGGGGTTAAAACAGGCTCCGCCCACACTCCTCCCCGCCAATGTAAGCCGGCGGGGGACACCTAATGCGCATGCAGGGCAATGGTGTGTGCATTAGACCTCCCCATAGGAAAGCATTATTCAATGCTTTCCTATGGGGATTCCAGTGACGCTGGAGGTCCTCATGCATAGCATAGCATGAGGATGTCCAGCGTAGTTTAAAACACTTTTCGTGTTTTAAGAAGCTGGGAGTGCTTCTAGTGGCTGTCTGATAGAGGAGGACTTAACCCTGCAAGGTAATTATTGCAGTTTATAAAAACGGCAATAATTACACTTGCAGGGCTAAGAGTGATGGGAGTTGGCATCCAGACCACTCCAGTGGGCTGAAGTGGTCTAGGTGCATGGAGTGACCCTTTAAGAAGACTGCAAGTCACATGCAGGGAAGTGTGACTTGGGCTGTATAAACAAAAGTGATTTAATTCCTAAATGGCAGAGGATTGAGTGGTGAAACTGCAGGGGCATGATCTATACACCAAAACTGCTTCATTAAGCTAAAGTTGTTTATGTTGACTATATTGTCCCTTTAAGGTTAAATTGTATTTGTGGAAAATTGGTATTGTAATTCCTTTTACATTTCTTTCAAAACATGATTTAATATTTTTGTTTAAATTAAGAATTTAATTTCTCTCCATTCATGACACATCTGTTGTATCTTTATTTTATTCTAGGACCTTTTTTTCTGTTTTCATAAGATCCACAGTTTATTTATTTATTATTTATTTATTAAAAATTCTTAAGAAACGCAGTCTTATTACCCATAGGGTCTCGATGCGCATACCAGCAATAAAAAACAGACAAAACAATATCCAGCAAACAACAGCATTATAATCACATGCATTTGGACCAAGTTAAAAATTTTCATGTCATCCCGTACGCCTGAGCAAATAAAGCTGTTTTTAAGCTCCGGCGGAACTTCAGTAGATCGTTCTCAAGCCTTACTGACAGTTGGTGGCCAGTGGTAGCTTGCTTGTCTAAAGCCTTACTGACAGTTGGTGGCCAGTGATAGCTTGCTTGTCTGAAGCCTTACTGACAGTTGGTGGCCAGTGATAGCTTGCTTGTCTGAAGCCTTACTGACAGTTGGTGGCCAGTGATAGCTTGCTTGTCTGGAGCCTTACTGACAGTTGGTGGCCAGTGATAGCTTGCTTGTCTGAAGCCTTACTGACAGTTGGTGGCCAGTGGTAGCTTGCTTGTCTAAAGCCTTACTGACAGTTGGTGGCCAGTGATAGCTTGCTTGTCTGAAGCCTTACTGACAGTTGGTGGCCAGTGATAGCTTGCTTGTCTGGAGCCTTACTGACAGTTGAGAGGATCTTTTACATTATCTTTGTATATATGCAAAAAGTGGTAGGGTTATTGTTTCATTATTGTGTTCTTTTGATTTGGATATATTCCACATTTTAAGTTTCTATCAGAAATCCAGTGATGAGACTTATTTTTTTTTAAATTCTTTATTTATACTCATCCCACCGGCATTAGTGAGCAATAATGGAAAAAGAAGTACATGTCTGCGTAAAGTAAACAATAGACACAACACATAAGTATACAACTGCATTCAATGTACAATATTGGACTAGACAGGGGATTGAGTTTTTTTTTTTTATATATAAAGTGGCCTATTCACAAACTAGGTGGTCACTTCAATTTTGAGCTCAAACCAAGGGTAGGATGTAGGTTATCTCTGTTACGCTTTTCCATATCTGCTTTATTCTCATATACACGGCCGTGGTAATTCCCATATGAAGGAAAGAACATAAAGTTTAACATCTAAAGAGCTACATATTTATGCATAAATAGTAGGCAGTATATGTAAATGCGGGAAACTAATTTGGCTGTCTGAAGGACCTGGTGGCTTTACATCTCTAGGCCTTGTCGACGGAAACCGTCTATTTGCTCAAGTGGAGAGCTGAGGGGGGGGGGAGAGGCCTAGTGACCAATACAACTCCCGTTAGGGTGTGCTTGTGTGAGTGGTATGAACAGCATTGACAAGTAGTAGGAGGAACAAACTCTAAAAAAACATCAATCAAATAAAAAAATAAATCAGGTAAACCTTTAACTATAAAGAATTGTAGAAATGGATATCTTCCTCCCGGGACCAGAAAAGTCCTGTGTAGCCTCAGGTTGTGGCCCCAGCATATGCGAGAGAAGGCCCTGACTCTTGAAGGGGCCCCAGATGTGTGCTATTGTAGTGGCACCTTTTGTTCCAGGCTGTGATAGCGAGTCTTGTAGGAGTCTTATGGGAGGCCTAGGGTTTCAAAGATGGTAGCAACTTCATTCAGATCCTGAACAACGTGGGCGAAATCCCCCTGATATATGTAAAGTGGTCGTGGTGACTGTCAACGGTATTAAATATTGTGGGTGTGGAGCTGTGTGGTGAAGGGTTTCAGAGATTTACTCCATCTCAAAGCTTTATAGCTGTCTGCACTGCTGCCTTCTCCCTGCAACTGCTGAATCTGACCACCAGGTCTCTGGATGCTGACTCTGGAGCTTTTCAAGACTTCGGTACTCGGAATATCCCATCAAATGCATCGCTCTTAACTTGTTTTGGCACTAGCAAGGCCCCAATCAGTCTCCTCATTAAATGAGGGAGATCCACAGATGGAATCTCTTCTGAGATACCTATGATCTTGAGGTTATTTCGGCGCCTGGCATCTTCCATCATCGCAAAGCATCAACTCCTCCGAGAAGTCAGAGAAACTATCGATGTAGGTAGCCATCTTGGGCCTGAATGCTCCATGTGCTTGCCTAAGGAGGTCTTCGATATTCATGCCCGATCTGGACTTGTCAGGCTTCTGTTTCTTTGTTTTGCGACCCATAATATGTGGCAGTACCAGAAGCCCGGTACTTAAGAGTGAAGAATGGTTTGGAATCGCCGGAATATAATGGTAAGATATGGAGCTCGGCTAACATGCGTCTTGCTCATTCATCAGCTTGGCTGATGAGGCTTATTTATATATGTAATGAATTGCTTTTTATTACATTGGTTGGAATTTGGTAATTATGGAGATACAGGAGATACATATTACAACATTGTGGAACTTTGCTTATCTCTAGAATAGAAGTATAGCATTCAGCAACTGATTAAGCAGATTTAACATTTTCATTGTCACATATAAATAGATATTAGTTGGTAGTTGATTTGGTCATTATCATAACATCAGTGGCAAAGAACTTCCAGAAATACTCCAGATCTCACGTTTTGTACTAAGGTTATCTATACACTACATAAATGATAGGGGAATGTGAGCATCCCTGGGGATCAATAATAAATAGTTTTGTAAGGCCAAATATTAATAATTGATCTTTTATGAAGAGCCGGTTTAAGTAGCAAATACATTTTTCTGTATCTGATGGCATTGTTAGGCTTTGAAAAGTCAGATTGTTCATGATATAAAATTATTCCAACTCCTTCCAATATTTCATATGTCCTGAGCACCTCTCATGAATCCCACCAGATAATATTCACGGGAAAATGTATTTGGTCACTGCAGAATTAACATATGGATGGGTACCTGTCTAATATTTACCACAGTTGAGTGAATTAAATGTAGTCCTGTTTTTGTAGCCTTCTTTGGACCATATTGAGATCTCCTGTTAGGGAGAATCTTGATTTATTCAATATCAGTGATTACTTCATTGGGCCTTTTTATTGAATTAAAAACAGGGTTGTTTTTATTTAAAAAATCTGCATTGTTCATTTACCAATGTTGTGCTTAGTTCTTAACCTGGATTTGTGAATGCAGTCTTCTCTGGACTGGAGGCATAGTCCTATTGACATTGCTTTTTCATCGTTTGTTCATTGATTTGATTTCCCTTAGTTTACAAGGATGTACAGCAGGAACTGTGAAAACCCCAAAATAAAGATCCTTTACATTGACAATGTTACACCTTCCTAGCTGTCAGTCAGACAATCGGTCCTGTTACTTCCTGGTTTGGTTAGCTCAGTGGAACTAAACTCAAGAGGCAGCAATTACTTTGAGCGCCTGCCTCAGTGGCAGAACTAGTGTAGAGAGGGCCCTGGTGCAAGACATTTTTTGGGCCCCCTCCAGCACAAGAATGGCTAATGGGTAGATCCTTAACTATCGTGTAACACCGACAATGCTTTTGTCAGCTGGAGATCTACCATTTTCCATCCTTGCAGAGTTGTATTTGTTAGCAGTGTATGTGTGTTTGAATGTAAGCATGTTTTTGCACTGATTATGTGTGTTTTTGAATATAGTAGTGTAGTTGTATGTATTGTTGCCATTTGTATGAATTGATGTGTGTGTGTATGTGTAGTGTTGGCATTTGAATTCAGGGGTTTATTTGTGTATTGTGTTGGTGTTTAAATGCCTGGATGTATTGACATATATACATACACTGTCACACACAAATACACAAATATATTGACAAATACACGCACACACTGACACACATACTGACACACAGGAGAGCTGGCATAAGCTCTACCAAATGTGAGTGTAACCCTATTATTTTACTGTTTACTTATACCTTGTGGAACATACTGCACCATCATTGTTTCCATCTTGTATCGCCCCCTTCTATATATACGGATACGTGGAAAGTGCAAGGACCACTTTCCCTTGGCTTCAGAGACCTACACTGGACTCCAGTTCTATATATTTAGACTTTGTCCTAACCGGGACTATATTGAGATAAGACTATTTTTACCCTTGTATATTAGCACAGCCCAACACTGTTTTTTTTTTTTTTTTTTTGCATTTCTCCGAAGAGTACCAATGTCTGTCAACTGAGTTAGTTCTTGAGTTACTGGAAAAAAAAAACACCATCATTGAGTTTTATAGACAAAAACAAACATTTGTAAAGTTATTCATAGCTATATATGGTAATTGAATAGTAAGATGCAAAGAGCTAAGCATACATTTACTTGTGTTTAGCTATTTGTGTTTAAGGAAACATCCTGTAAGATATTTATTTATATGACATTATTTATATTGAGCAAATGCAGAAAATGTTATCTTGGATGCAGTTTGTGTATGTTTATGTTCATAGCTAACCTTGCAGTATTGTTTGTGGCTGCTTGTACTATAAAATGAGATTACAAGGAACCCTGGCCTTTTCTTGCTTAACGCACTGTATATCATCAAATCATTTTTGATTTATTTGTTTTTCCACATTTCATTGCATATGGAAGCAATAGGTAAGAAAATTTTTACTATGATTTAACTTTTTCCTTTGTGTAAAAGAAACATTTTAAAGGAGTCGTGCAGTTTTGCTTTCCACAAGATCTTTCAACTCTACCTAAATAAAGATAGGAAGAAACCCATAGTCATCCAAACATCCAATGAACCAAAATTTCTAGTTATTTTTTTTATAGTAATTTGATTGTGTTTGGCAGTTATAGGTGGCTAATGCTGCTACTCTTAGCCAATTAGTGAGTTTATTTATATTTATTTATAAAATATATTACCAGGAAATATACATTGAGATTTCTCTCGTTTTCAAGTATGTCCTGGGCCCACAAAACATTGCATTGATACAATAGGGTACAATGAAATACAAAAACGATAATACACACAAAATTTTACATAGAACAGGTAGGAAATATATAATCAACCATGACACGTGCATTCTGTTTTGAGCTATGTAGAGAGGGATCTCTTAAAGGACTTTGGGCTTGTGGAAGATTTGAAAGTGTGCGGGAGGTCGTTCCATAATTGCTGTGCTCTGTAGGAAAAGGAGGAACGGGCTGCTTTCTTTTTGTATTGAGGTAGACTAAATAAAGTGCTGCTACTGGGTCGGAGGTTATAGGAGGTGGGAACAGCCAGTGAGAGTATTCTGCTCAGGTAGGGTGGGAGCTTCCCAGAAAAGCTCTTAAAGGGAAACTCCCCTCTCCCTCCCAATCCCCGGTTACTGAAGGGGTGAAAAAATGTTCCACGTCTGCCGCCGCTCCTCCTCTGCATTATGTCGGCCAGTGGGCGAGACTGGTCCTGCCCACAGGCCGGGGAGACCTAATGCGCATGCGCGGCAATGCCGCACATGCGCATTAGAGCTCCCCATAGGAAAGCATTGGAAATGTGTGAGGACGTCCAGCGACGCTCTAGCACAGGTTTTCTGTGCTATGATGCAGGAAGTGCCCTCTAGTGGCTGTCTAGTAGACAGCCACTAGAGGTGGAGTTAACTCTGCAAGGTAATTATTGCAGTTTATAAAAAACTGCAATAATTACACTTGCAGGGTTAAGGGTAGTTGGCACCCAGACTACTCCAATGGGCAGGAGTCCCTTTAAATACAAGGCTGGAAAGATGAAGGGTGCGTCTGGATTCCAGCGACAGCCAGTTTAGTTCTTTTAGCATTTCACAATGGTGGGTAATGTAATTACATTGTAGCACAAAGCAGCAGAACGAGTTATACAATGTATTAAGGTGGGTTTGCGGTGCAGGTGGAGGTGCATATACTACATATACTATATCCCCATAATTAATTATTGTTAATAGCATTATAGCCACAGAGTTATTGTTTGTAACAGTAGTTATTTCATGTAAATATCATTTATATTTAGCATAAATCACTACACAGGGCCAGATTAACAGTCCAGCGGGCCTGGTGCTGACAATTATGATGGGCCTAATTACAGAATTGTTTCGACCAAAATCACTAAAACACTCCCAAGCGTCATGTATCTGATGGAGATGGTGCTGGAGGGAAAGAAAACAGCAGCTATAATAAAACACATACCCTATGCTAATCTCTCTCTAATTTATGTTTTCATCTTTCAAGTAAATCCATAACCCCTAACAGCAGTGTCCAGTCAAGCAGGAAGTCATTGGGCACGGTAAAAGGGTGTGCCACTGACACAAATCACGTAACCTGCCCAAAGGGGCGAACATGCCCAAAAAGAGGACATGTCTGCCCAAAGAATTGGAAGGCCAGCCTGGCATGAATTCTTGCCAATCATGCAGCTGTCCAACTAAGGGCATACTATGCACCCTGAGCATGGCATAAAGGCGCCTAATGATGCGCTTGCTCAACGCTTTCTAAGGACTGTCCCCTAGCACTTGTTGGTCCACTTGTCTCCTTACCTTCTTACTAGCAGGCAGAAGCTTCTGGTATACAGTCTGAGACAGAGAAAAGCTGTATGTAGTGAGTGTAGAAGAAAGGTAACATGCCACAGTGTTAGAGAGACCAAAGTCAGCATTACCTTAACTATATTCATTGTCAGCCAGTCCATACAAGTTTTGTTCCCATTCATCCCTCTTAAGTTTCCATACTTAAGCAAGAGTATATGAAAAGTAGTTAGGGTTACCACCTTTCTTTTTTTTTTGTTTAATTTCTTTTTATTAGTTTTCAAGTTAAGTCATCAATGTATAGGGTACAGAAGGAATAGGGATACTAAAATTGGTTGAACATAGTGGGGTTCACAGAATTTATACAGAGTCAATAAAACCTTCTAGCATTAGCAATTGCAATTGCAGAGCCCTTTTGGGCAGTCAGTGTCTTCGCAAGTGAGTTTGTTTCAGCCGTTCAGAATTACTAGTAGCGGTGTCAATACCGTTCATAACATGGCAAGCAACATTTGGACCCGTAGGTCCCAACAAGTACATTCTAGGGCTGTCATCGTGGGATGATCGAGTGATTTATATCACCGGTTGAACAGTCATGAAAACAGGACAGAGAAGGTTCCTTGTGGGCTTGGGAGTTAGAGGCTCCCCGGCCTCCCAGTTCCGTTATTCTGTTATATATACCCATTGGTCTTGCAGGTCTCCCGTTCCCATCGGGCTTTTAACTACGTTGGGGCGTGTAGGTCCCTGTCATTGTGGTGGGAGGTGAGACCATTGTCGTCTATCTAGTGGTCGGGTGTGTTCAGTATTTATACCCTAGGTGTTGGGTGTCTGACTGATAGAGCCGATAGGCTGTGTAGGCAGTGTTAGGCTTAGATTAGAGCAGGATTCTAGGTTCTGGCCTGCGGTGTACCTCGGGTAAGGGTTCTCCTGCCTTTGTGTTTTTGCAGTGCACGTCTTGATATACACCTGTGTCTCAAGCAGTCGACTTGTTGTATGTTGTCTCGCTGCCGGGGGTCCGTGTATGTCTCACTAAGGGTTTCAGGAATCAGTCTGTGCTCGCACATGTGTTTGGTCTCGGTTTGTCTGTTATTCGTGGTTACGGGGTGGGGTGGGGAAGAGGGACGGGTGTGCGTCTGCTCATCGATCTGTCAGGCGTCTGTCCGTTTTGGGTGGGGTGGGTAGAAGGGGAGGGGGGGGTGGCCCCCCGGGAAGCCAGCTGTCGGGGTGCGCTTGGCTGGCGTGGTTCCCTTACGGGGACTTCGCTTGGGCCACCAGCCCGTGCTTGCAGATAGCTGGGGTCTTAGTGTTAACTAGTTTCCCCCAGTAAGTCCGGGAGCCTATCTCCAGTCATCGTCAGAATCCAGTGTGTCCATGTGTCTAGGTACCTCTGGGCTCTGTCCGTTGCCGTTAAGTGTAAGTCCTCCATCACCCTGAGGTCCTCCATTTTCGCAAACCATTCCCTGAGGGTAGGGGCCTCAGTGTCCTTCCAATGCAGGGGGATGAGTAGTTTGGCAACGTTCAATATCCGTATAGTCAATGAACGTTTGTATCTGTTGTTGGGCACCATAGTATGGTGTAGGAGCATTGCTGCCGGTTCGTAGGGTGGGGGGCGGTCAGAGAATTTCTGTATTAGTTTGTAAATCCCCCGCCAGAAAGGTTGTATCCTCTCGCAGGACCACCAGATGTGTATGTGTGTCCCAGTTTCAGTCCCGCATCGCCAGCAGTGTGCGTCATGGTCTGGGTGCATGTTGTGTAGTATGTCTGGTGTGTGGTACCATTGTGTGAGCAGTTTGTATGCGGCCTCTTGGTGTCTGCTGAAGACCGCACAGTGGTGTGTCAGTGTGCATATTTTGTCCCATTCCCCTTCGCTTAACTGCAGGTTCAGGGCTGTTTCCCACTTACCCTTAAATCTAGGGGTTTCTACGGGGATCTGGGTTTGTAACATGCCATAAAGCTTTGATATCCCGTGCGAGAGTGGTTCCGGATCGAGGCACAGTCGCTCGAACTCCGTGGGGGCACGGCGTAGGGCCCTACCCTGTGGCAGGGTCCGGAGATAGCTCGTCGTTTGTGCGTGTGTGAGTGTCTGTGAGAAGGTCGGGGGCCGATCGCCTATGAGGTCTGAGAGGGTCTTCCTACCTGTTGGTGCGAGGAGATGGAGGAGTCTAGGTAGTTGGTTTGGTATTATGCTCCTAAAAATTAGCGGGTCAAGTCCCGGGGGGAAATCCGTGTTGTGTGTCAGGGGTAGTAAGGGTGACGGGTACGGGGTTAAGCTAGCTCTGTCAGCTATGCCGTACCATACCTGTAGAGTGTGTCTCACATATATAGGTGCCTCCATTTCCCCCCTTCTAGGTAACCATGGGGCCAGCGCTATGGGGATCCCCAGGTCCGCTTCCTCCACTATCTTCCATTGTTTGTGGACGTCACCTTTGGACCATTCCACTATTCTGAGGAGATGGCACGCGAGGTAGTAGAGGTGGAAGTCTGGCAGTGCCATGCCCCCCCTCTCCCTCGGCTGAGTGAGTTGAGAGAATTTTAGCCTAGGTTTCTTCCTTTTCCATACGTATTCTCTTAGAGTCATATGTAGGGTCGCGAAGTATGTCTTGGGGATACGTATAGGTATCGTCTGCATCAGGTACAGTAGGCGTGGGAGGAAATTCATTTTGATGACTTGGACCCGTCCGAACCAGGAGATGTGGGGGTATGACCATTCCCCTGTATCTCTTTTAATCACAGCCAGCATATGGGCGAAGTTTTCCTTAAAAAGGTCCGTGCTGTTGCGGGTGAGCCATATACCCAGGTACCTGATTTTAGAGTCTGCCCATTGGAATGAGAAGCTCTGGCGGAGGGATGTTTCCCGTTGTTTGGGTATGGAGATGTTGAGGATGTATGATTTGGCAAAATTAATTTTCATGTTGGAGATCTCTCCGTACTCCCTAAAAGCTCTAACAATGTTAGGGAGTGAGAGTTCGGGTTTAGAGACAAAGAAGATAAGGTCATCGGCGTAAGGCGCGACCTTGTGCTGTGCCCCGCCTCTGGTTACCCCTGTGATATCCGGGTTGGTTCGGATTGCTTGTAGGAATGGTTCTAATGCTAGAACGAAAAGAATCGGCGACAGGGGACATCCCTGTCGGGTGCCGTTCTGTATTGTGAAGTCATCTGTGAGAGCCCCATTCACGAGTATCTGGGCTTTGGGCTGTTTATAAAGCGCCTCTATCTCATGTGCGTTCCCATACCCAGGTGCGAAAGGGCCTGGAATAGGAATGTCCATCTGATCCTGTCGAAGGCCTTCTCCGCGTCTGTGGATAGCAGGAGAAGGCCCCCGACTCTCCCCTGCTCCCCGTGGGCTATTGATAGGGCTCTGATCATGTTGTCCCTGGCTTCCCGCCCCCTCACGAACCCCACCTGGTCCGGGTGTACCAGGGCAGGGACGTGCGGTTGCAGGCGGGTCGCCAGGATTTTCGCTAGGAGCTTCGTATCGCTATTTATAAGGGAGATGGGTCTATAGTTGCGGCAATAGTCGCCATCTTTCCCTTCTTTTGGGATGAGTGTGATGTGTGCCCTGAGAGATTGTGGGGACAGGTGATGCCCTTCCCTAATCGCGTTGAAGGAGGACAGCATCGGCGCATATAGGGTCCTTGCAAAGCATTTGTAGTAGCGCAATGGGAGGCCATCTGGCCCCGGGCATTTGCCCAGTTTGGATGTTTTGACAGCCCCTGCTATCTCCTCCACCGTGATGGGCTCATCCAACGCCTCCGCTACCTCTGGTTCCAAGTGTGCGTGTGTGTTAGTTTGGAGGAAGTTAGTTATCCGGGTCATGAGGTTGGTTCGTGATTGTATGCCTTGTGGGGTCGGTAGGGAGTAGAGGTCTGTGTAGTAGGAGCGTATGATTTTGTGTATTTCGGCAGGGAGGCGATGCACCCTCCCTTGACCGTCCTTCATTCTGTCAATATATGTCAGCTGTCTACGTTTGGTCAGCATTCTTACTAGCAATGTTCCGCTTTTATTACTGTTGGCCTCAAAGAATGTCTTTTGTCTGGCCGCCTCTCTATGGTGTCTAGCGTTCAGTAGTGTGGACAGTTCCCTTCTTAGCTGAAGTAACTTGGCCTGTAGTGAGGGGAGATTGTCTCTTTTGTTCGAGTCGTCTGTCGTCTCTATGTCTTGTATGAGTGACGTGATGCGAGCCTCTCTTTGTCGCTTTAACCACGACCCCTTTTGTATAAGGTGTCCTCTTATTACGCATTTGTGTGCCTCCCGGGTTGCCACCTTTCTTGGAAAAACACACCGGCCTTACTAATTTGCATAAGTAATTAATTAATTAGTCTCCCAGTGATCCTATGTATCACAGTGTCTCAATGCCCCATGTCTCCCTGTGTCCTCCAGTATTCCCATGTGTCTATGTCCCCATGTCTCACAGGGTCCCCATGCCACTAGGACACTAGTAACATGGGGAGACCTCGGGACACGGGGAGACCTGGGGACACGGAGACACCAGGGACACTGCAAGATTAGGGGACACTGGCTGGGACACATGGAAACACTTGAAGACATGGGGACACAGACACTAGAGACACTGGATGGGGGACATGGAGACATTGAGACATGGGGCAACTGGAAGACATGGTGACACTTAGACACCAGGGCCACAGACACTAGGGACACTGACTTATATGGGATATATGGGTACATTGAGACACTTGGGGCACTGGGAGACATGGGGGCACTAGGAGACATGGGGACAGTGAGACAAGGGGGCACTGGGAGACACCAGGGACACTGGCTGAGAGACATGGGGACACTGTGTCCCCATGTGTCTTTGTGTCCCCAAGTGTCTGTGTCATAATGTCTCCCAATGTCCCTTAGTGTCTCAGTGTCCCCATGTCTCCTTGCAGCCTTTCCCCCCATCCCTCACTTCCCTTAGCAGTGGGCTGTCTCTGCAGGGTGGGAGTTGCTGTCTCGACTCTCTATAGCTGCTCCCCTGCAGGTCAGTGAGTATAGATAGGCAGGGAGGGATATGATGGAACTTCCTATCCCTGCCTGTCTCCATAAACAGCGACCCCCTACTGGCCAGTGCTGGTATTGCATCGTAATCTCTGTTTATACTGAGAAAAATACCAGCATTTGTATGCCAGTATGACTGCAATATCGGCACTAGTCAGGCAGCCTCAAATACTGGCTGTGCCAATAAAATAAAAGCCAGGTGGAATCCCTAAGAGTAGTGTGTAAAAAAAAAAAAAATACAAAAAAAAAAAAAAAAATCAATTTTTTTTTTAAATTGATGGGCCTATTTCATGGGCCTTGGCCTGGAGCTGCAGCTGCAGCTCCATCAGCTCCTATGTTAATCCGGCCCTGTCACTACATTTTAATGTACAAAAATTGCATTAGGTTATTTGACGATATTCCAACCTATTTGTAAGATTTGAAAATTTTTTAATGTTGTATTTATATGTTTATTTTAAATTCTCTTGGTATAGTAAATTGCATTACTGTGAGCTTACTGTGATTACTGGGGGAAAGCCACAATAGAGAAAGATGATCACATGCAGACATTTTTGAAAACTCTAGTGGCATTTGTGAGAAAAGCCATCAAATGCCAGCAGGCTCATAGCAAATACCTGTAACAAAGATATTTGACCATTTTTAATAATCTATTTTGGCACACCTACTAGACATTATCATGTTTGAAATTGTGAAAAGTGATGCCTTAGTTTTTTTTATAGTATTTTAAAAAACACCCCTTATCTATTTTAATGCCTTTTAATGCCTATTTTAATACTTAAATTATATTTCAGAAACACTGTTCATTGGGTATGCTACAAGCTGGTGCCTCTTTTAACATGAAGAGTCTCTTATTCCATAAACTTCCTGTGGTGGAACCTATCACCAATTTAGTGTGTTTTGCCCAATTTTGAATGTTTTGCCTTTTTCCGTTTGGGAGTTCGGGAGTTATGGTATATGAACACCATCCATTCGTCTCCCTACGAGGACCACACCGGTACCCCATTAGAATGTTCACACCAGCAACTTAAGTGCAAAATCGCAAGGGAATTAATTAATAAATGCTTCCCCTGGGTGGCTGCCATTTTTTCGTATAACCGAATACACGTGGTCGACAAAGGAGTGGAGGCCATTTTGTCTCCCAAATGCGGGCAGCAGCACTTGGTTGTCGTGAAGATTAAACCGCTGCTCGTTCTCTTTCCCAACCAACTATGCGAACAACGTTTTGGGAGATGGGAACTACCGAACAGGGGATGCATTCGTACCCTGAAAATAAGAGAATCCCTTGCCTGGTGTTCGCACAGGAACCCCCGAATAGAGAACGGCCAGTCTTTTCTGGGGTTCTTATTTATGGTGGGGGTACTTTTGAGGTATTGTGTATTTTGTATAGATTGTTTTGTACCTGAGAGCTAATTCAATTATAGGTTTTTCTCATGTAATTATCTCTCAGGCACAAATGATCCTGGGAATGAAACCCCCCCTGTATTATTATGTTGGAGACCCCATGTAAGGGTCTGTGCATAAAAGCCATGTGTGGCCTGAAATAAATCAGTTGACTATCAGAACTATGTTTCGTCTGGTTACTGGGGGAATGGATATCTGTATGCTTTAATGGTTCCAGTCTGGCTGAGAGAAGGAATTAGTGGAGGTAACCAGTCTGGTTACCTGTGGTCCGTTAAACTTCCATCCAGCATGATTATATGACATAAGTAGTTTATCACAAGATCAGTTTCACTCATAATCATTTGTAAACTGATAGGAGTCCTACCACACCTGTTTTCCGTTTACACTGGTCAGGAATTGTGTACCCCACCATGCAGATCTTAGGGCAGAAACCAAGCCAAAGACAGAATTATTGAAATATTGGTATACAAATATGAGAAAACTAGTGAAAGTCTAGCGATACACAGAGTCCGAAACAAGCCAAGGTCAAATGACCCATAATCACACAGAATTACAAACGTTCTAATTGAAAGCCAGAAGGAAATCATGACCGGTCAATGGTCAGGTCAAGAGGTGAGTGGTTTATATAGGTCATGAAGTCCTTCTATAGTTCAATGTTAACTGTGTGACACCAAAATGTGTGAAAGCATTGTAGCACAAATGACGTGTAATGTTTAACAAGAGCGTCGGCAGCATGATAAATAGATGAGGGATAGCAACAATCTGCATCCAAATTGACACAAGAATATGTAGAGCGAAGCAGGCCACAGATAATGGGACATTTCTCTGCTTAATGAACCAGTTTATGTGCATCCATTGCTAGTGCTGCAGTCTTCACATGCATGGTCCATCAGTCAGCCACATCTTAGTATGATTGACATATCTAAGGGGCTGTCTTAGACTTGCAGTGCAGTTAGGATGCTCTATGCACAATCACAATTACAATCATTCTTACAGTGACACTTTACTATTTAAAATTGTTTTATCCTAAATGTAAGTGCTTACTATTTATCTCTGCCTTCAAAAAGCTAGTTTTACTATTTTTAACAGAAATGAATTGGCATCGAAGGGGATTTAATGTTGTGGAAGGCACACACTTTCAGATAGTCTACATATGCAATACAAGATTAATTGCATCTTGTTCTTTACAATCAAATGTCAAAAGGCAATACTGATAACAAGGGGTGTCATGTTAAATTGATTTATTTTTGACTTGCAAAAATTCATGAGCTTTCATAGCAAATTGATTTATACATAAAAGTTCCACAAGTATAAACAAAGGAAAAGTTAATCTTAAAAATGTTTACATAACGATACTACAGTATTGTTTAACCTTTGACAATATCCCATTACTATAAATTGAAGTGGTGTCTATGTGCATTCCAGCATTAAAAATGAGATCACTGCCACCCAAGAGATTTATCTGTCTAACCTGATGCTCACTCTTAGGGTTATTTACATATTCCTTATATAAAAGGGTCCGTTTGCTAAATAGGTGATCTGCGGTGAAATGAGAAGTAACCAAACTTTAGGCTAATAAAGCCAAGATGAGAATCAATTTTAGTTCAGCTTTAGCAATCATTTTCAATCTAACTTTTGTATGGCCTAATCGCGCTTACTGTTTTAGTGAATAGTTGTCACATATTTATTGTCCATTAACAAATATTATAAATTTTTTCAAATTATAATACACAAAAAAGAGAATAATATTTTAAATATTAATTAATTTAAACTTTTTTTTTTAATGCACAGTTTCTCTTATAAGAGAGCTTCTCTTGTAAGGTGCTTTATTTTTTATTCACCATCACTTTATTTATAATTTCCAGATAGTAGTCTGGTTGGCTACACAGTGAATCAGGTAGGGTACAAACTGAAAGCGGTTTTGGTTATCACTTGATATAACAGTCCCACTTATCCATGTGATGATTTCAACTACATTCTGTCAGATGGGTGATAATGGGGTATGAGCAGTCATACTTGGTTTGGGAATGGCCTGTCGGCAACTGTAGAATCCAATGGAGAAGAAAAAGGTCCAGGCACTACTAAGCTCAATAAGGCAGATGTATTTGGAGCAAAGTGAATCCAGCAACGTTTCAACCCTACTGTGGGTTTCTGTCAATCCACTGTAGAGTCAAAACGTTGCTGGATTCACTTTGTTCTAAGTAAATGTGCCTTATTGAGCTTTGGAGTGCCTGGGCCTTTTTCTTCTCAATTGGATTCAACTAGCCCTAGGAATGGTTGCACCCTTTCTTTGCTCATATGAATGAATGCCGTTCCTTATCTTTTTGTTGTTATATGTCTGCATCTGTAGGCAGACCCATTAAGCTCTGCACCAAGGTAAAAGATAAGTAAATTTTTTGTTTTTAATTGCATTAATTACATTTGTTTGCTAATATCTTTGGTGCACTATCTATTAATGCATTAAAATACACTGTTTATGACTAAGATTTACATTGCAAATCCACTTAACCTGTTTAATGCTGTATTACCTAACATACTTTGCTCACCTACACTTGGTGAAACCGGACATGTGCTTTAAAGTGACACTGTCATCGTCTGGAGTCTTTACTTATTTTGCAAAGACCCCCGACGGTGACTGCTCCATTTGTGTCCGATGGTTGCTTGATGTTGGATCCTTTGAGGCCATGGCGCCACCAATAACAATGCAATTTACTGAGGAAAGGACAAAACATGATGGCGGAAGCTCCGCCTCTTGTCTAGTTTTGTCAAGTGGAGGGAAAATACTGAGACAAAGTAAACCATACTCTGTCTCAGTATATCTTTTTGCTGCTTTGGAATTTCAGTGAAATTTCAACATAGTTAATGTTAATATTTCAGAAAGATTTGAACTTTATGAAATACTAATTTAGGAGGGAGTGACAGAGCTGTTTTAATATAAATTAGTATTTGTCTTAAACTTGCATTTTGATATTTGATAAGGTTCATTTACATAAACTATTAAATAACAATGTGTACCTACTGTGGCGAAACCAACCTCGCCACTGGGCCCTGGAGAAGCCTGTTTGCTAGCCTCCTACCTACTGACTATGGCCCCTGGGTTATTTGGGGCATATTGTACTGTATATTGCTGCTACTGGCCCTTTTAACAGCATCTATGGACATATTGGGACTTTTGGGACTACTGTCCCTTTAAGATTGTGAAGCATATTCAAGTGTACTGCCTGTAATATTATATATGTATTTATAGATGTGTTAAGTTTATCCTGGGTGATTTGTATGCAGCATTCTGATTGTTCGGTAGAATCACTCCATTCAGTATATTGAGTGAAACTACCGAACAACCAGACCACCCAGGAATGAGTGTGCCTCCAATTACCGTTTGCAACAATGTTGCAAACAGGTAATTGGCAATCAGTGCAGTGTGGTCTTTGTCCTCTGGGTGGCCGCCATTCGGGAAACAAACACGTGGCGGCGGCCATCTTAAACTACCGAACAGCGGTGTTTTGCCGTCGAGTGTCTGGAACTAAAATCGGACACTTGACTAGGCAAACACCGCTGAGACCTCCATACTTCCAGAAATTCGTATGGAAACTACCGAATGACCCGCCGTTCGGTAGAAAGAGCCCCATAAACAAGGGAATTCATTCAAACCCTCTCCAGGCTCTATAACACAGGCAATTCGCCTGTTTTCATTCCCTTGTTTGTGACCGACCGCAGGGCCAAAATGCATGGAACTGTTTTCGGATACTTTACCCATGCGGTCGGTCAAATCTTTGGAACCCCATATCTCACGAACCATTCATCCGAATTACTTGAATTTTGAATATGTTGTCCCCCTGAATAAGGGCTATCCAGCGATGCTGGATTTAAAGGTGTACCCCCGGGTTTTGGGGTACATCCAGAACTTGGCTGAAAAAGTGTACCGGATAATTGAGTTTAATGTTATCTGAGGGGAGGGGATGTGTGGGCTGAACCATGTATGTGATTGGTTATTTTATGCCTCCCCCTGGGTGTGGCCTGTATGTGGATTAGTGTAATAAAAGCCAGGCTGGATGTGCCAGTCCAGAGTTCCTGTTTTACCCTCAAAGTGATGTGTCGTCTCATTATTGGGGGGAAGGATTTATTGCATGCTGTTCCAGTTGACTGCTAGGAGTACAAGCCTATTCGTATGGTTCCTATTCAATGGTCTACAGCATTCATATGCTTGGGAGAATTTAAAAGGTTTCTCGGATTCGGTGATTGTGGTGTCTGCCAGAGTGCTTGGAGTCCTCAGGAAGCGCTAGGAGCATCCATTAACGGAGGTACCAAGTCGGGGTGCCAGGTGATCCGTTACATTGGTGGCAGCGGTGGGATGGCGTCCTAGTGCGAGGTAAAGCAGCTCGGAGACACAGTGCGTTTGGATTTACAATTGAGGGCAACGCTAGCAGTCGTGCAGCGCCCCTGGGAGCAGACAAGTATGGAAGGTTCTGGCTCTGGAGATGATTGGCTGGCCGAGGTGAGGCAGCGAGTGGCTGAGTATGGGGATGATATACCCATGGAGACACGCCGGGTGATCTGGAACCAGGTCATGGCCGAGCGAAACACAAGGCTGGACCGAGAATTCCGGTTGGCAAAAGAGAGGAAGTATGCTCAGCAGCAGGAGCGTTACAGCAGCCGGGTAGAGGCTGCATCCGAGGAGGTTAGCCGTCTTTCCCTGAGGCGGCGGGAGGAACCCGAAGTGGGGGTCCTCATAGACTGGTCCTGTGAGGAACCACAACAGGCAGGTAGAGATGGGACCAAGGTCACTCCACCGGGATGCTGGGCAGCCGGCCCAGATCCCCAGCAGCAACCAGAGTTGCCAGGTGGGGAAGCAGGTGGCCCTTACTCACAAATGTTGAGGGGCCTCACGGATTGGTCCTGGGAAGACCCACCAATGGCAGGTGGAGATGGGACTGCGGTCTCTCTACCAGCCCTACAGGGATGCTGGGCAGTCGGCCCAGATCCCCAGCGGCAGTGTGCGTTACAGGGAGCTGAAGGTGCCGTTCTGGCTCCCCAGCGGCAGTCTACGGTGCAGGGAGAGGAGCCTGTTATCCCCTCTCCCCAGCGGTTGAAGGTGTGTAAGGGAGAGGAGTTTGTTATTCCCTCTCCCCAGCGGCAGCACAGCTCACCAAGGGGAGACAGTAAGCCCCTCACCAGCGCAGATGGGACCGTGGTCTCTGCGCCCTGCCTACAGGGAGTACAGAGGGTCAGCCCTGCTCCCCAGCGGCTGAAAGTGTGTAAGGGAGAGGAGTTTGTTACCCCCTCTCCCCAGCAGCAGCTTAGCACACCAAGGGGAGACAGTAAGCCCCACACCAGCGCAGATGGGACCGTGGTCTCTGCGCCCAAGCTACAGGGAGCTGAAGGGGCCGTCCTCCCTCCCCAGCGGCAGTGTGATTTGTTGGGAATTGGGAGCCCAGTCTCCATTCCCCAGCGGCAGGCTGAGTTACAGGGGGCAGAGGTAGTTGGTCCTACCCCCCAGCAGCAGAGTGATATGCCGGGAAGGCAGTGTGAAGTGCAGGGAGAGGAGAGCAGCGTCCTCCCTCCCCAGCGGAAGGCTGAGTTACAGGGGGCAGAGGTAGTTGGTCCTACCCCCCAGCAGCAGCGTGATTTTTTGGGAATAGAGAGCCCAGTCTCTATTCCCCAGCAGCAGGACACTGAATTGGGAGGAGAGACAGTCGGTCTCCCTCCACAAAGACTGAAAGTAGGCATGGGAGAGGAGATTGTTACCTCCTCTCCCCAGCGGCAGATCATCAATGGGCAGAGTGTTCTAATGGGAGAGGAGATTGTTACCACCTCTCCCCAGCGGCAGATCATCAATGGGCAGAGTGTTCTAATGGGAGAGGAGCTGGTTACCACCTCTCCCCAGCGGCAGCTTAATGTACCAGGGGGAGACTGTAAGCCCCACACCTGTGCAGATGGGACCGTGGTCTCTGCACTTCCAGCACAGGGGGTAGGGACGGTCGGTCCTGCCCCCCCACAACAGGGCTGTTTAGCCAAAGGGGAGACAGTCGGTCTCCAGCAACCAGGCTCCAACCAGACTACTCCTGTAGTAGTGCTGGCACCAGGGCAGAGTACCGCTGGTCTCTGCCCACTCAGCAACCCACCAAAACAGCCTACCAGTCCCCCACACAGCCGGGGTGAGGCACCTGGACCTGGACAAGTTTTTCCATTACTCAGGTGTAGTAACCATTTATTGTGGGTGGGCTGTACTGCTGTTTCTGTTTTGTGGGTGGGCTGCTGGACTAACAAGGGCACTGACCGGCAAGAGGTCAGGTACCCTGTTAGTCTGTTTGGAAAAGGGGAGAAATGTGGCGAAACCAACCTCGCCACTGGGCCCTGGAGAAGCCTGTTTGCTAGCCTCCTACCTACTGACTATGGCCCCTGGGTTATTTGGGGCATATTGTACTGTATATTGCTGCTACTGGCCCTTTTAACAGCATCTATGGACATATTGGGACTTTTGGGACTACTGTCCCTTTAAGATTGTGAAGCATATTCAAGTGTACTGCCTGTAATATTATATATGTATTTATAGATGTGTTAAGTTTATCCTGGGTGATTTGTATGCAGCATTCTGATTGTTCGGTAGAATCACTCCATTCAGTATATTGAGTGAAACTACCGAACAACCAGACCACCCAGGAATGAGTGTGCCTCCAATTACCGTTTGCAACAATGTTGCAAACAGGTAATTGGCAATCAGTGCAGTGTGGTCTTTGTCCTCTGGGTGGCCGCCATTCGGGAAACAAACACGTGGCGGCGGCCATCTTAAACTACCGAACAGCGGTGTTTTGCCGTCGAGTGTCTGGAACTAAAATCGGACACTTGACTAGGCAAACACCGCTGAGACCTCCATACTTCCAGAAATTCGTATGGAAACTACCGAATGACCCGCCGTTCGGTAGAAAGAGCCCCATAAACAAGGGAATTCATTCAAACCCTCTCCAGGCTCTATAACACAGGCAATTCGCCTGTTTTCATTCCCTTGTTTGTGACCGACCGCAGGGCCAAAATGCATGGAACTGTTTTCGGATACTTTACCCATGCGGTCGGTCAAATCTTTGGAACCCCATATCTCACGAACCATTCATCCGAATTACTTGAATTTTGAATATGTTGTCCCCCTGAATAAGGGCTATCCAGCGATGCTGGATTTAAAGGTGTACCCCCGGGTTTTGGGGTACATCCAGAACTTGGCTGAAAAAGTGTACCGGATAATTGAGTTTAATGTTATCTGAGGGGAGGGGATGTGTGGGCTGAACCATGTATGTGATTGGTTATTTTATGCCTCCCCCTGGGTGTGGCCTGTATGTGGATTAGTGTAATAAAAGCCAGGCTGGATGTGCCAGTCCAGAGTTCCTGTTTTACCCTCAAAGTGATGTGTCGTCTCATTATTGGGGGGAAGGATTTATTGCATGCTGTTCCAGTTGACTGCTAGGAGTACAAGCCTATTCGTATGGTTCCTATTCAATGGTCTACAGCATTCATATGCTTGGGAGAATTTAAAAGGTTTCTCGGATTCGGTGATTGTGGTGTCTGCCAGAGTGCTTGGAGTCCTCAGGAAGCGCTAGGAGCATCCATTAACGGAGGTACCAAGTCGGGGTGCCAGGTGATCCGTTACATTGGTGGCAGCGGTGGGATGGCGTCCTAGTGCGAGGTAAAGCAGCTCGGAGACACAGTGCGTTTGGATTTACAATTGAGGGCAACGCTAGCAGTCGTGCAGCGCCCCTGGGAGCAGACAAGTATGGAAGGTTCTGGCTCTGGAGATGATTGGCTGGCCGAGGTGAGGCAGCGAGTGGCTGAGTATGGGGATGATATACCCATGGAGACACGCCGGGTGATCTGGAACCAGGTCATGGCCGAGCGAAACACAAGGCTGGACCGAGAATTCCGGTTGGCAAAAGAGAGGAAGTATGCTCAGCAGCAGGAGCGTTACAGCAGCCGGGTAGAGGCTGCATCCGAGGAGGTTAGCCGTCTTTCCCTGAGGCGGCGGGAGGAACCCGAAGTGGGGGTCCTCATAGACTGGTCCTGTGAGGAACCACAACAGGCAGGTAGAGATGGGACCAAGGTCACTCCACCGGGATGCTGGGCAGCCGGCCCAGATCCCCAGCAGCAACCAGAGTTGCCAGGTGGGGAAGCAGGTGGCCCTTACTCACAAATGTTGAGGGGCCTCACGGATTGGTCCTGGGAAGACCCACCAATGGCAGGTGGAGATGGGACTGCGGTCTCTCTACCAGCCCTACAGGGATGCTGGGCAGTCGGCCCAGATCCCCAGCGGCAGTGTGCGTTACAGGGAGCTGAAGGTGCCGTTCTGGCTCCCCAGCGGCAGTCTACGGTGCAGGGAGAGGAGCCTGTTATCCCCTCTCCCCAGCGGTTGAAGGTGTGTAAGGGAGAGGAGTTTGTTATTCCCTCTCCCCAGCGGCAGCACAGCTCACCAAGGGGAGACAGTAAGCCCCTCACCAGCGCAGATGGGACCGTGGTCTCTGCGCCCTGCCTACAGGGAGTACAGAGGGTCAGCCCTGCTCCCCAGCGGCTGAAAGTGTGTAAGGGAGAGGAGTTTGTTACCCCCTCTCCCCAGCAGCAGCTTAGCACACCAAGGGGAGACAGTAAGCCCCACACCAGCGCAGATGGGACCGTGGTCTCTGCGCCCAAGCTACAGGGAGCTGAAGGGGCCGTCCTCCCTCCCCAGCGGCAGTGTGATTTGTTGGGAATTGGGAGCCCAGTCTCCATTCCCCAGCGGCAGGCTGAGTTACAGGGGGCAGAGGTAGTTGGTCCTACCCCCCAGCAGCAGAGTGATATGCCGGGAAGGCAGTGTGAAGTGCAGGGAGAGGAGAGCAGCGTCCTCCCTCCCCAGCGGAAGGCTGAGTTACAGGGGGCAGAGGTAGTTGGTCCTACCCCCCAGCAGCAGCGTGATTTTTTGGGAATAGAGAGCCCAGTCTCTATTCCCCAGCAGCAGGACACTGAATTGGGAGGAGAGACAGTCGGTCTCCCTCCACAAAGACTGAAAGTAGGCATGGGAGAGGAGATTGTTACCTCCTCTCCCCAGCGGCAGATCATCAATGGGCAGAGTGTTCTAATGGGAGAGGAGATTGTTACCACCTCTCCCCAGCGGCAGATCATCAATGGGCAGAGTGTTCTAATGGGAGAGGAGCTGGTTACCACCTCTCCCCAGCGGCAGCTTAATGTACCAGGGGGAGACTGTAAGCCCCACACCTGTGCAGATGGGACCGTGGTCTCTGCACTTCCAGCACAGGGGGTAGGGACGGTCGGTCCTGCCCCCCCACAACAGGGCTGTTTAGCCAAAGGGGAGACAGTCGGTCTCCAGCAACCAGGCTCCAACCAGACTACTCCTGTAGTAGTGCTGGCACCAGGGCAGAGTACCGCTGGTCTCTGCCCACTCAGCAACCCACCAAAACAGCCTACCAGTCCCCCACACAGCCGGGGTGAGGCACCTGGACCTGGACAAGTTTTTCCATTACTCAGGTGTAGTAACCATTTATTGTGGGTGGGCTGTACTGCTGTTTCTGTTTTGTGGGTGGGCTGCTGGACTAACAAGGGCACTGACCGGCAAGAGGTCAGGTACCCTGTTAGTCTGTTTGGAAAAGGGGAGAAATGTGGCGAAACCAACCTCGCCACTGGGCCCTGGAGAAGCCTGTTTGCTAGCCTCCTACCTACTGACTATGGCCCCTGGGTTATTTGGGGCATATTGTACTGTATATTGCTGCTACTGGCCCTTTTAACAGCATCTATGGACATATTGGGACTTTTGGGACTACTGTCCCTTTAAGATTGTGAAGCATATTCAAGTGTACTGCCTGTAATATTATATATGTATTTATAGATGTGTTAAGTTTATCCTGGGTGATTTGTATGCAGCATTCTGATTGTTCGGTAGAATCACTCCATTCAGTATATTGAGTGAAACTACCGAACAACCAGACCACCCAGGAATGAGTGTGCCTCCAATTACCGTTTGCAACAATGTTGCAAACAGGTAATTGGCAATCAGTGCAGTGTGGTCTTTGTCCTCTGGGTGGCCGCCATTCGGGAAACAAACACGTGGCGGCGGCCATCTTAAACTACCGAACAGCGGTGTTTTGCCGTCGAGTGTCTGGAACTAAAATCGGACACTTGACTAGGCAAACACCGCTGAGACCTCCATACTTCCAGAAATTCGTATGGAAACTACCGAATGACCCGCCGTTCGGTAGAAAGAGCCCCATAAACAAGGGAATTCATTCAAACCCTCTCCAGGCTCTATAACACAGGCAATTCGCCTGTTTTCATTCCCTTGTTTGTGACCGACCGCAGGGCCAAAATGCATGGAACTGTTTTCGGATACTTTACCCATGCGGTCGGTCAAATCTTTGGAACCCCATATCTCACGAACCATTCATCCGAATTACTTGAATTTTGAATATGTTGTCCCCCTGAATAAGGGCTATCCAGCGATGCTGGATTTAAAGGTGTACCCCCGGGTTTTGGGGTACATCCAGAACTTGGCTGAAAAAGTGTACCGGATAATTGAGTTTAATGTTATCTGAGGGGAGGGGATGTGTGGGCTGAACCATGTATGTGATTGGTTATTTTATGCCTCCCCCTGGGTGTGGCCTGTATGTGGATTAGTGTAATAAAAGCCAGGCTGGATGTGCCAGTCCAGAGTTCCTGTTTTACCCTCAAAGTGATGTGTCGTCTCATTATTGGGGGGAAGGATTTATTGCATGATGTTCCAGTTGACTGCTAGGAGTACAAGCCTATTCGTATGGTTCCTATTCAATGGTCTACAGCATTCATATGCTTGGGAGAATTTAAAAGGTTTCTCGGATTCGGTGATTGTGGTGTCTGCCAGAGTGCTTGGAGTCCTCAGGAAGCGCTAGGAGCATCCATTAACGGAGGTACCAAGTCGGGGTGCCAGGTGATCCGTTACACCTACAATCTACGTGTACGACATTTGCACAAGATAAGCTTACCTTGATCATTAAAACTGACTAGACTTATTTTACATATAAACTTATACAATATTATGCTCCATTAAAACTACACAGGCCTTCCAACAATTCAAGCTGTATGAACAGATACCAAACTAAGAATGATTAACATAAAAGTAAACACTAAAGTGATGGAATCCTTGCCCTTAACACATTTAAGTACACAGTAGGAGTAATATAAGCACATTAGATTAATGTAATATGATCTAGGGGATAAGGAAGTAAATTTTGAAAGAGTCCATTCAATAAATCTCCAGGCACCTTAAGAGCAATATTATAAATGTGGGGGTTTTGAAAACAGACATGAAGCTTAAAGAATGTTTGCAAGGCATACAGTGAGAAAATAATCTAAAAAAAAGGCAAGAAAAAATCCCTTTTATGAATGAACAGTTTTTTCTGTTTTTTTTTATGAAGAACTTATGCAGGGAATATTAATTATATATGTACAATGTTATGAAATATTAAGAAAGAATTCTAAACAGGAAATGAGCAAGAGAATGTTGGCTGTTTTTTACAGTATGCTAGATGTAATATTGTTTAAAGGAACACTCCAAGCATCATAAACCACTGCAGAGTGCAATAGGGATTATTATTATTATAATATTTATATAGCACCAACAAATTCCGTAGTGCTTTACAATTGGTGGACTAACAAACATGTAATTGTAACCAGACAAGCTTGACACACAGAAACAGAGGGGTAGAGGGCCCTGTTCAATGAGCTTACATGATAGATGGAGTGGAGTAAAGTGACACAAAAGGTATGGGAGGTATTAGGGAAGTAGATTGGTAGAATAGTATTCAATGAAGACTTAGTGTGGGGTTTTGGAGCCATTAACCGTTTAATTGATATGCTTTTGTGAAAAAGTGAGTTTTTAATGATTTTTTTTAAGGAGTGGAGACTAGGTGAACATCTAACGGAAAAGGGAAGGGAGTTCCACAGGAACGGTGCAGTCCTAGAGAAGTCTTGAAGGCGAGCATCAGAGGTGGGAGTACCAACAGAGGATAGATGTAGGTCTTCGGCAGAGCGTGGATTTTGATGACAGGAGTGCCCAAGTGCCCCAACCATTGTAAGTAGTAACACTGTTTTAGACTTAACTCATTGGCTGTGAGCAATCAGCTTATACACTACAGGGCTAAGCTCAGGAGAGCAAGCGGACGCTCCTACTCAGCTCTCTGGCTTATGTAAGGAAGTCAGAGAGTGGGGTCTGGCTGACCTCGGGTAAGAAGTCAAACAGTTTTGAAACAGTTTGACTACCAACAATGGAACGAGTGAGTGCCAGAGCGCTCCTGACACTAAAGCCACTACAGTGCGCTGTAATGGTTATGATGTTTGGAGAGACACTGAACAACTTGTATTCTTATTAAAGTTTATATTTGTAAAATATATTATCATGCTTAATATGCAGGCTTTAAGTTGAATCAATTTTGTATTAAAAGTATTGAACAACTTCTGCATATAAAATAAGGTGATTTAGTCCCTCTAGCCCTTTCAGCTTCCATTTCCAGTAATAAATAGACTGCTTAAAGGGAAACTATAGTGCCAGGAAAACAAAGATGAACTGCCCCCCCCATGTCAAGGCCCCCCTCGTGATGCAGAAGGAGTTAAAAACCCATTCTGTAACTTACCTGAGTCCAGCGCTGATGTCCCTCTGCACTCGCATTGGCTCCACCTTCGCTCCTCTCGCTGTTGTCACCTGACTGGGGAGACCTAATGTGCATGCAGGGAAATGGCTGCGCTTGCATTAGTACTTCCCCTGTAGGAAATGGAGTTTCAGGTGACGCTGGCTGTCCTCATACATAGCATTAGGACATCCAGTGGCAGCTAGGTGACCAAAAGTCACCCTAACGACCCAAAAGCCAAGTGGCGTTAACTCACAAACCCACAACTGCAATAATTACTTTTGCAGGTTTAAGGGGCCTGGGACAATGCGCTGAAGTGGTCTGGGTGACTATAGTGTCAATTTTAAGAAAATGGAAATTTTCTGGTATATCCATACACAAAAGCATGACTGCATATTGATAATGATAGAGGCATCACAATCATTTGCATATTTGTTAATGCATTATAACCATCAACGCATTAAAACTTAAAAGGGTGCTCCAGACTTGAGAGTGAATCTATGACTTTCAGCTTCCATTAATGCTCTTCAGGTAAGATTTTGTTTAATGACATCACCTCCTCGACTGAATGTGTGCATTTGTATTCAAACACAGAGATGTAGACAATAAAACATTGTCAACAAACTTCAGTTAATTGGTGTTTATCTGTTCTTTTTATTGTTTTGCTATGGCCTAAAGTAAAGATGATAAAAACGATTTTGTGAGAAGCCTTGAAGATAAGAAATACCAATACAATTTTTTGGAGGAGTTAATTACATGAATAATGTAACCTGAGTCTGACGATGGGCCAAATAAGAAGACAAGTTCAGTCCTATCTCAAAACAGAGCATTTTATACAAATGTTTGCCTGAAATTACCTTATTGCTTAACGCTGACTAGTCTTTATTCTTTGTGTAGCCCTCAATTTTTTAATTTGTTTTCTTCATTTAGTTTTTTCATGAATTCTTTCCTGTTCCATTCCCCCTTTTCAATTCACCTTTTTCCAAAAACCTAACCCTTATTCACATACTCTTCTTTATTCCTACCATTTCCTGATTTATAACTTCATACTGCTCTCCATATTCCTTCTTTTGATTTCCTCACTTAAATTTCTTCTCTTCCTCAATTCCTATTTAACCAAACCAACAATAAAAACAGCAAATTTCGTAATGTAACAAAACAGAGGCAATAGGAAATTTCGTTAGTTGTAATCTGCTAATATATGGAAGTACTCCAAAAAAGGATAAGTGCACAAAAAATATAAAGACTACAGGCCGGAGCCTAGCCTTAGCAGTGAATGCCTTATTTTCAGTTAAATTGCACCTCCGATCGAGGAAATATTCTGACCGAGCTTGGTCTAAATGGAGATGGGTCACAAATCCAAGAAAGCCCGACCAGATAAACCCAAATTGGGTGGTGATATCGGAGACCTCTTCCGACAGGCCAGAGGCACTACTGGGCCTACTGGGAACTCTCTCCTAGGCTACACAGACTCCTCGGACGAACTTTCAGTCAATGAGGAGGATTATCCTCTGCCTCCAAGGCCAAAAGCGGTTACTGCTCCACAGCAGATGGATACCTCACTGCTCACTACATCGGTACTGAAGGCCCTACTTGCTGAACTGCAAACCACACTACAGGCGGACATGGCGGCACTACGGTTGGACCTCTTTGTCCTCACAGGTCGGCTCCAAGCAGTGGAACAAATCGCGAGCAACAACCCACTACGGCTCACAACCCTGGAGAAATCTTCCCAAGAGGTACAGCATACCCTGGAGACCCAGGAATGGCGAATAGCTGCCCTCGAGGAGCCATACCAAAAAAAACCCCTCAAGATTAAAGGTATATCCGAGGAAATAGCAGCAGCTGAATTGCCTCATCTCCCACAAAGGCTCTTCACGGCCTTACTCACCCCCAAACAGGCCAAGAAGATACAACCGGAAGGCATCTTCAGGCTCCCAAACTGGGAGCACCCGCTGCAGCGACACGCAATGTAATGGTTCAATTTGAATCCGGCCGAGACAAAGCCGCAGCTGCCACAGCTGCCACAGCTGCCACAGCTGCCACAGCTGTCAGGGTAAAATTTTCTTTCCACTTTGAATCTATGCAACTCACCTTTTTTTTTTTACTGACCTTTCATCTGGCACATTGGCTTGGAGAAGATCTCTTCACCCTCTCACAACGGTCCTACGGACACATAAAATCCGCTACAGATGGACTCCATCTCGTACACTCTATGTGTCTCATGGTGACACACAGCTACCCATTTGAGATATCACTGCCACAGAAGCCATGCTGGGAACCATGGGCCTGCCACAGGATTCAAGTCACCAACAATATGCCGGTAGCGCCCCAAAATATTCTCCAAACACAATAGTATTTTTGCGCTACCTGTATATTGTTGTTTGACTTGTTCTAGGTTTCTTGGGGGTTGGAGGAATTCCCCTATTATGAGGTGTGCTGCCTCTCATCCTAGTGTTCTTAATTTGTTTAGCGCTGCTCTATTCCTTGTTCAGTTTTCTGCCACAGGATTCGCTTCACAGAGCCTTACCTGCAGTACCCTGTCATAGCTGGGATCCATCCAGGGTTACCCCGTTCATCTCAAGGCGAGCCACCGCTAAACCATATGTTGCTGCAACGACCTGAGGCCTGCACACAAGAAGAAGCATGGCAGCTTCACAGCCCATGAGGACATTACTGTTCTTGTTCATGTTTTTTGCCTTTTTATTTATTTTTATTTCTGTCCTTCTATTGATACACAGACGAAAATGTTACCCTTTAATTTTTAGTATTTCTTTCACTCACAATACTGCGCGATAGCAGTGCGCTTCGCTCCTTTACTTCCCCCCACCTCACACTCTCTTAACATACTAAACCTGATGTGGTATTCCTGAGGTGTGCCCCATAGTATGTTAGCATCCTTTTTGTTCCAGTCGTAAGGCCCCTCACCCATGTTTATTCTTAATTAAATTTGAATAGCAAGGTGGGCTTGATACACAGGGGGCATGCTTACAGTAGGTGCTTATCTTCATGAAGACTACATGCTTCAGTTAATTATGGCCAGGCTACCATTTGTACTACTATCTGTTTTTCTTAGATATTTGGGGGAAACTAAAATAAAAAAAATGAGATGTCATCCATTATTAGAATATTATGTGACACACTATGTTTTAACCTGGTTTGCGAGGCAGATATATTGTGAATCACTGTTACTTACTTTGTGTTTATTGCTAATATCTCAATAAAAAGAAAGACTGACAAAAAATATATATAAAGGCTAGGATAAAATCAACTTTACTCACACTAACTTATATATAAACTAGTTTGGTGTTTGGGCTAATTTTAAGGTTCTTTAATAAGGCTGGAAGAAATTATAGTTGTAGGATAAACAGCAACAATTAACATAATTATTTTGCCTTTTAGATTAAACAGTTATTTAACCCCTTAAGGACACATGACATGTGTGACATGTCATGATTCCCTTTTATTCCAGAAGTTTGGTCCTTAAGGGGTTAAAGGGAGACTCTAGTGCCTATTTTTTTCATGCAGGTTATAGCTAAAACAGCTTGTAAAATCTTTAGATCTCTTGTCTGTAGCAATCACAAGCCGTCCTATTCTATCCCCAGTTTAAACTTTCTGTGCCTGCCCAAAAACAGACTTCCCAATGCAGCTCAATGTGAAGTCTTTGCAAGACGGGTGCTCTAAGCAATTGCTGCCTATTGAATTTACGTCCAGTGAGATAAACAACCAGGAAGTAACAGGATTAGTTTCGGCGGGGTATAACAAGGTTAATTTATAAAAGTGCCAACTTCTACTGAAATCTGCACTTTTTGCAAAATGAAAATAGAAGACACACTCATCATACGAAGCACTTCAGCACATTAAAGTTCTTTAGGTTTATGGTGTGTTCCTTTAAGCAAGAAAGCTGAAAGATAGCCACCATTTGCTCAGTTTTGCATAATTAAAGAGGCAGGCAGCAAAGAAATAGAAAAAGATGGATGTCCTTAAAGCAACAATAGTACTATTTTTTTAAATAAATATTTGTAAAAAAAATGTTTTCATTACATTTAAAATTTAACAAAGAAGAACATATCAGATAAGCACCCACTGCCCACACTGTCACTTAATGTAGCACTACCCAGTCTGGCGATGCTCTGGGCATTGTTCTGTTAGGAAACCTTGGGTCCTGGTATTCATGTGTATGTTACTTTGACATGTACCACCTACCTAGTGATTGTTGCAGACCATAAATGCCCCTTCATGACAATGGTGTTTACTGATGGCAGTAGCCTCTTTCAGCAGGATAATGCACTCTGCCACACTGCAAAAATTGTTCAGGAATGGTTTGATGAACATCACAAAGAGATCAAGGTGTTGCCTTGGCCTCCAAATTTAGTGGACCTCCATCTGATTGTCCACCTGTGGGATGTGCCAGAACAACAACTCCAATCCATGGATGCCCCACCTTGCAACTTACAGAACTTAAAGTTGTGGCTGGCCTGTTTGTATATGTATGCACTGCAGAGAGTCCCAGGAGGAAATTTCCCAAGTAAGTTGAATAATCTCATAAGAGAAGGAATTAGGTTTCTAGAGTAGGACCTGCCAAGAATGGGGTACATTGACGATGTGGCAGGCTTATGCAATGTATGATGATATAATGTAGCTAAATACCCATTAATTTTGCTTTCCACCCAATCTTTCCCTTGGTCAACACAATTAAATAGCTTATTAGACTGGGAATTGGTAAAGTATCTCTTCTATCTAGATCTCCCTCCGTATTGGTCTAATACCAATAGGGATTAATCTTTTCAACCACTCCAAACTCTGGCATAGTATTGACCATTGTGTTCTCACTCCACATTACCACACAAACAGGTGCCCCTAAGGGTTTTATAGGGTTACAGCATTTCCAGTGGCCCAATGCCCAGTCCACCACTATGGGTGGCATGTATACGCTATCTGTAGAACCATCTGAATGTCCACATGCACCTCAGGGTTTTTCTCCTGAATTTGTAGATATCTTCTAAAAGCTCCGTGGTGATTACAGTTTCTCCAACAGCAGCAATATAAAATATACAGTTCACTATTACACATGACATGTATATGCTATTAATAGAACAAATTCCGAATACATCAAATTAGGTCTTGTATGCACCATGAGTTTGGATGCATTATGACTGCACTTACTACTTGATAATTCCCTGTGGTCTCATCATCCCCCCCCCCCCCCTTTTTTGATCAAATAGTGACACTTTAATTTTGTACCGTCGTAAAAAAAACCCTCTTTCAGGTAATAAACTTACGCTGAGGCTGTTCATTTACAGTTTTCATTTGGTGCCCCCTTTGAGGGGACATACATATATTAATATATTATTCTCTGTTTTCGAACCATTAATGTATTCTATCAATTATCCAGTATTGCAAATATCAAATTGGATAACACAAAGTTAATGAACAATATCACCATCGATTTTCAAACATTAAACTGTGTAACAAAATAATTGATTATACTACTATTCAATATCTTGGTAACCTCTTTTGTAATAATACATAAAACTCTTTTTAATTATTCATTATCCTCATGGCAAAATGTTACCACTCTAATCAATTATTCAACAACGCCGTTTCTCATTTTTTCTTTCAACAATCTCTATTCCCTCGAGATTGAAATTTCATTTTTTCATTCTCCCCACATGGGGTTAAAATTTCCTCACTGTGGGTCCGTCCGGCTAAGATCCGCCCTCTCTTAGACACAACCAATCATATTCATTCCTTACTGACAAATCAGGATTAACCTTCTCCTTTTTAAACCGGGTGTTTCATACCGATCGGTTCCCTTTTGACGAGCCAGTTTGGTGAAACGCGCGTGTCAAGGGGTGTATTCCCACGTTGTCTCAGACCTTTATGACCACGTACATCTCTGTCTTTATTATCTTTTGATTTACTAGCATTCATTTAGCAGGGGAATTTAGGTGCCCTCGAAGGCACAGGGGTATACATATTACTTCTCTATCCTAGAGTTACTACCTGGCTAGGGATACTTAGGTGCCCTTGAAGGCACGGTGGAGCTACAGCTAACATTTAGTGCTCACTACACTTAGGATCGCTATTTTGACATTTTTTAGCACTACTGCTTCTATGCTGACCGGAACATTTTCAAGCCTAGCAGTGATAGATCCTCATTATAGCAACTATACACTGTAACTATCCACCTACTGCACCCACTGAGATACAATCTATTTCTTCGTTATCTTGTGACAATGTATATCTGTCTTTATTATCCTTTAACTTACTAGCATTTATCTAGCAGGGGACTTTAGGTGCCCTTGAAGGCACAGGTGTATACATATTACTATCCTAGACTGTTTCTGGCTGGGGATATTTAGGTGCCCTTTAGGCACGGTGGAGTCACAGCCCATATTTAGATCTCGCTACATTTAGGATCGCTATTTTGATACTGTTTAGAACTATTACTTTTAGGCTGACCAGGATATTGTCAAGTTCAGCAGTGAGAGATTCTTACCATAGCAATTACATACCAAAACTATCCATTTACGGTACGCACTGAGATTAATCTAGTTCTTCGTTATCCAGCCATATAACAAATTACCCATTATACATACATCCATTTCATCAGCTAATTGTATATTAGACTTTCTCTATTACCACACTTGGAATTTGGATGTACCTAAACACCTATTTAGTTAAGTAAGCGCTACTCTTATTTGGGGATCACATCAGTAGATGTTGATTAGTGTATACTTCCCTACTCAGCCGCGACATAATTTTGTTGGGATTATAATAATTCCCCTAGAGGCATCAAGGAGTATACCACATACGGGATTTACATATTACGAGCAGGAGTCATTATACCTTTCAGCTCACCAGTACTTACTAAATTAGGCTCTTTGTGCAGGGTTATCCGACACTTTTATTTACATTCAAATCTCAATCATAGAGGTGACATTCTCTTTCCACTACGGCATTTATATATTGCACTATTTAGTGCATTACACTTTAAGCCTACTAATACTATCTTAATATATACTTTCTGACTAGCAAGTGTGTATATATATATAGACGCATCATTACTATTTTTCCAGAATTTACTGCATTCTGTTACTATTACTGCATTCTGCACCTTATATAGCATTCACAAGTGTCCAGCCATTCTCTGGACTACAATTAACCCCTACTACAGTCTTATATTTAGTGACTTCTGTTTTCCTGTGAGCACAGACGTGTGCTCTTGCTGATTCATTATATACACGTTTTCAGAGATTTTCATAGAGCTATTGGGCTCTCTATCAATTGTTATAGAGCTATTGGGCTCCCTATCAATTGTTGATTTTACTTTTTATTTTTATTTTTGAGGTTACAATTATTGTTTTTTGTGTGGAGCACTTTGGGTGATTGCTAATTGCAATTTTTTATTAAAATCAATCAATAAAGACTTTTTTCTTTTCCTTTTTTTAAGTGGTTCTCGCTTTATATTTGAACTTGAGACCCTTATATTTATCTCGGAGCCACCAAGTACTGTACGAGTTTACTCTTCCAGATATCCTTTTATTGGTACACAATATCCAATTTTCTTTTTGTCTTCTACTAAGGGTTACCCCCTCTGTATAGTGTACCACTCAAGGCTGTATACAGTTTCTTTGCTTAGGTGAGGTGTTTTCAAATAAAACTATTACATTCTGTGAGCTTTAAAAAGGCTGTTTAGGGAATAAGTGAGTGCGCTGGATGTTATGTTATGTATGTTGTATGTATGTATATATGTGTATATATATACATAGTAATCCAACAAAAGTATATAGATGGAAAGGTCAATGTTTCAGTCCTTCCTGATAAGCATGTGTCTTTTCCAGGGCCGGCCTTAGGCCTTTAGGCGCCCTGTGTGAAAAATCTTCACAGCGCCCCCCCTTCCCGTTCCCCCCGCCCCCACTACTTCCCCCTTCCCACACACCCTGACACACGCGCACACACAAACACATGCAGGCAGTCACACACAGACAGCCACACACAAACACACAGACATAGAATGTGACGGCAGATAAGAACCATTCGGCCCATCTAGTCTGCCCAGTCAGTAGCATACACAGGCAGACAGCCACACACAGGCAGACCGCCACACACACACACAGGTAGGCAGCCACACACACAGGCAGGCAGTCACACAGGCAGTCACACTCACAGGCAGGCAGTCACACACACAGGCAGGCAGTCACACACAAACACACAGGCAGACAGCCACGCACACACAGTCACACACCCAGGCAGACAGTCACACACATACACACACACACACACAGGCAGACAGTCACACACACAGGCAGACAGTCACACACAGTCACACACAAGCAGACAATCACATAGACAGCTAATGGAAATTTCAGATGAAATTCAGTGTCAATTTGGAAAAGGCCAGCAGTTCTATAATTGAGATCAGTCTAACTGAAAGGATAGGGAAGTTTTGAAATTTCTTGTGACCCCATTATTCTTTCTTAATCCACAATGCAAAATGTTGTATGTTTTGTCTGGATGATTTAATATACATGGGTGTGTTAAAAAGAGTTGGGCCCAGAAATGCATGGTAGAAGTTGCTGTGTAAAAGATATTTTTTCTTCAAAGGATGCACTTGTACATGCTAACTATTACATGTATGATGACCAACATTTAAGCTAGGAAAAGCATGTGGTTGTCAAAATTTACCCCCAAAAACCTACTCAATCGAAAAAAGGTTGCTGGAGTGCCTGATGTCAATTTTTTACTAAACGGGAACAGGCATTCCAACCTTTTCTAAACAGACAAACAAACTGTAGTCACAAGGAAATCAATTAACCAAAGAGTATACTCTTATCCACTGTTGTATATTAACCCGCTTTCAAAATATTGGATTTGATGAGGTAAGGTCCTCTGGATCTTTAGCATCTCTTGAGCCTTTATTTCTATTATTCTTCACACTATAGCCAATGTGGTGGTGGATGAAGAGGAGAGGTCCCTTGTTGGGCCTCTTGAAATTTGTTTGGGGGTGTGTCAGGGAACCCTAATTTTCTTTTTAATCGTTTATTTATATTTGTTTTAATATGAAGGGACACAATTTTTAAGTCTGAGGTATCTAATCATGTTTTCGTTATGATATGCTAGGATTTCACAAAAATTAGATAAGCAGTCTTTTTTAAAATTTTCTCCTATCTAATGTCCTTGTGTAGCTAAACAGAAGTGTAGAAGGATTGGTTAAAGTATCATACTAGGGATTGTGCATGAGGATAATCTGGAATGTACATAATTATTCCACTCTTCCCATCTGGCAGTGTCTGTACTCCCTGAGAGAACCATTTTCAAAGACATTTTGTCATAGATCTGGTTATCTGGAGTGCTGTTAAAGGCATCCATCATAGTGACTTGACAGTTTTGTATTTCCTCACTCTACACATTTGTACGGCAATCAATATATTAATTAGAGCTCACAATTTGGCAATGGAGCAGTATTCTTTTGTTTTTTAAAAACTTTTTTTAGGCTATGGGTCACAGGAATTTGTAGTGTTTACACCTGCTTAAAGGACCACTCTAGGCACCCAGACCACTTCAGCTTAATGAAGTGGTATGGGTGCCAGGTCCAGCTAGGGTTAACTAATTTTTTTATAAACATAGCAGTTTCAGAGAAACTGCTATGTTTATCAATTAGTTAAGCCTTCCCCTTTTTCCTCTAGTGGCTGTCTCACTGACAGCCGCTAGAGGCGCTTGCGTGATTCTCACTGTGAAAATCACAGTGAGAGCACGTAAGCGTCCATAGGAAAGCATTATGAATGCTTTCCTATGTGACCGGCTGAATGCGCGCGCAGCTCTTGCCGCGCGTGCGCATTCAGCCGACGGGGAGGAATGGAGGCGGAGAGGAGGAGGAGAGCTCCCCGCCCAGCGCTGGAAAAAGGTAAGTTTTAACCCTTTTCCCCTTTCCAGAGCCGGGCGGGAGGGGGACCCTGAGGGTGGGGGCACCCTCAGGGCACTCTAGTGCCAGGAAAACGAGTATGCTTTCCTGGCACTAGAGTGGTCCTTTAAGTAATTAAAAACAACTCAGCTACATGAAAAACGGAACTCTGAATGTTTGGTGTTAATCTAGACAAGAACCATTACAGTTTTGCTCCAATAGATCTCTTTCACCATTCACTGGGATTTATATTATACTCTGTGTTCTTACCTTCTCACTTTCATTGTCCAATGCAGAAGTGGCTTCATCTAGAAGTAGAACTTTGGGTGAACGAATAAGTGCTCTGGCTATTGCTATCACACACACACACACACACACAGACAGTCACACACACACACACACACACACACACACACACACAGTCACACACAGGCAGACAGTCAAACACACAGACACACAAGCAGACAATCACATAGTTACCTTTGTTCCTTCTGGAGGCAGACAGGCAGTGCAGCTCCTGGATTCTGGTCGTGGGGGGAAGCAGGGACTCCTTCCTGCTTCCCCTGCAGCAATAAGACGGCATTTTAGCTCCGCCCCCGCCGCACGCTAAGCCCCGCCCCTGCCACACGCTAAGCTCCGCCCCCGCCGCAAATGTTTTCTTTTTTTTCTGCCATGTGTGAGCTGTGCGGCCACAGGGCGCCCCCTGCTCCATGGCACCCTGTGCGGCCGCACAGCTCGCACACCCCTAAGGCCGGCCCTGGTCTTTTCAATCAACCTTATGGGAAAATGCTATTTAGAGACATAGCCCTGTAACAACAAAGGACATTATTTGTGTGGGTGGTTATATATATGTATACATCCTTTACCTTAAATGATGCCAAAATCCTCAAACCATGCTTCATATTCCAAGGTTCACTGACTAACAGTTCTACCCAATCCTACTCCCTTCCATTACAGCTATCGTCATTCACACTAGTCCTGACATTGCCCATTTCTCCCTCTTTGACAGCTAACCACACTGCTACTATTTCTCCCACTGCCCTCTCCTCCTTAAGTACTCCCAAAATGCACCAAAAAGCTATCTCTGCATATATCCCATTGACTGCTATTCCCTTTACCTCAATCCACAGATAAAATGGTTACATGTTTCTCCTAAGAACTGCTCCTCATATTACTATAGTAATACTACAATTGCACATTCTTAATAGCTTCTTAATAGCTACTCATCAAATAGCTATCCACTAATGCGGCCAGCTTTACACATCGACCAGTGCGACCACCCACACGTTCTCCCACAAACCACTTCCCCGTGACTCAGAAAGGCTGCTTCATGTTGTTTCCTGCCCCTTTTTCACATCTTCTCCATCCAGAATCTCACATTCATAGCGATATCTAGCTCTGAGCAACATCTGGAACTAACATTTAATTTTATTTAATATATTGCAGATTAAGCAATGTAATAAGTAAAATCTAGATTAAGACTTTTCAAGGTTAAAATATGGAGGGCAGGTGCCACTGTGAGGAATTTGGAGAGACACAGCATGACGTGATTAGGTCACACAGACACTCAAGGAGAAATGGGTCAGGAGAGACACAGGCGATGACATGAAGGGCCATGAGAAACACACAAAGATTGTAATTCTGCAGGGAGTTCCAAAAGACAACTCCACATAAGGTACCATATACATACATACATAAATATATTGAGACTTAGCAGAGTTGTATCAGCACAGTAGCAGTCTGTAGAACACACGTGTCAAAATGGCTGTTTAGCAAGAGAGGAAGTCCAACAAGACATAACAAGTAACAAGTCATAACACCAACACATATAGGCAGAATTTGCATCAATCTGTGTTAAGTTTTACCTTGTTTTCCTCTCGCCACAATTTTATGTATACATGTAATATATTTCATATACATCTTGCATATTTCTAACACTCAGTGAGTTTCAGCTCTTGATTTAGATCTATTAGACTGAGTTATGTTAAAGGTTCCTGAATCAGAAATTATTTTGAAATACATCAGTATTTGTGCTTCTGAAGTGTCTGTGGCAGCTTTTACAATTTACTCAATGTCTTACTTAAGATGATCTGAAGATTGATTCTGGCTTTTTGGCTTTCCCTGTCTTCCCTCATTATCTCAGTGCTCCCACTATTTACAGGAAACTTAAATCTAGAAGCAGCCAGATTTCACGCACTGAAACTTTAATCCTTGAATCATCACTGCTGCAGAACTACGTATCGCTTGCTGAACTGAACCTAAATGGAAGCTCTTACAATCCATATCCTCAGAAATCCAGGGATTAAGTTTGATTCCAATCTGACTTTGGATGTGTATAATAACCCAGTTTCCCCCACATCAAGTAAACATTTCCTATGTCTGAGATTCTGTGATATTAGTGGATATAAAAAAGGATTGAAATGGTTACTTACTTGGCTTTAATCTAATGGTTTTTATTCCATGTTATGTGAATTCTGTATAATAATTTTGTAAATGCAAGACCTGGATGCTTTTCATAAACTTTCAAGTCATCTAAGTAAAGGAAAAAAACTCTTAAGAATCTAATCTTTGATCATTGCATACTACATCATATAATAAAATCACTTTTATCATTCTGTTTCTTGGATGGTTAGTCAGAAAGTATACATTCGTATATGATACATTCACTTTTAATTCTAAAACGTTAATTTTCAGGACCACACAAAATGAAAACAAAAGATCAAGATGTGTCTACATAATGTTTATAACAAATAGTGGCAATTCTGTTCCATTATATTTGTTGTAACATCATCAGTTTACAATAGTTATGAAAACACTAAACTTCTGTGTGGCTCTTATTGAGCAAAATTAAACTTGGCTAAGATATCACATTTTAGCATCTATCTCTAGCCCTGGACCACTCTCATCCATATTGGAGGGTTACAGATGAAGCAACATAATCTAGAGAGTGTAAAATTAACACTTTCACTACATGTTATTTGGCAAAAAAAAAAAGAAGTAATAAATAAATGAATAAATGATTTAAACCATTGAACTTGGGGCAGCACATACATTTAAAACAACCTAACTCATTATATTATTTATTTAAAGATTACCATTCAGAGGAAATGTGAAGACTCATTCACAGAGACACTTTAGGCAGTTCCCCACTGTATGTTCAATGCAGCTAGTTTTCATAAAAAAAAATTGTTAATACTTTTTTTGAGATAACTTAACTTTTCTTTGCTTTGATAGAGTTGTTTGGAGAAGCTGTTGACAGCAACTAGGTATGTCAATATCTTGTTGTTTGTGTAAAACGCCCATTTTGAATAAAGCGCTCAGATTTGCACATTCGACTCCTAGAAGGGATTTGTGATGTCAGCCATGTGCATTTTAATGTCTAGGCCTGGTGCCATTGAACAGAGGCATGTGCATTGCTATCTAGGCTAGGGACCTTACCAGTTCATTCAAATTTAGGGTTTGAGGTTGATATCCTTACTGAAAAGTCACATTTTGTCTGAACTTCAGAGTGGTAGTCCTGTAAACCAGCAAAAAGTGCTACAGCAAGCTGACTATGCTCTCAGACACTAGAGGATAAAGGGGGAAAAAAAGACGATTGATGGTTAGGGGGTAGCCAGTAAATGTTGTTGTTTTTATTACAGATCACGTGGGAAGTGACCAACTTTAATATTTTTTTTTTACATATTATGTACTTAATAAATATGGATTATTTATCAGTCCTCCTATCTTTGCCTCTATTGGTTACTTTTTCTCCTTTGCAAAAAAAGCTACCTGCGCACTATCCCAAATCCCTATGCAAATTTAAAAAACCATGAGGTTTTCAATATAACTGTAATGATATTGATGTTACAACGTTTTGGAGTCCAGTAACCAGATCAGCAATGTTTTCTGCCAGAGGTAGCCACTTGTTACCCAGGTGGTTGAGCCCCTGAGCCTTGAGTGGCTGTCTGGTCTTAAGCAGAGATGGGAGACTGGAACAGAGAGATGATAATCGTCGTGAGGCAAGCCGAGGTCAGTGGGAAGGAGAAGCAGCAAAGTCAAAACGGTCCAAATTCAGCAACAGGTAGGAGAAACAGGAACAAGCTTGATTAGAGAGTACAGGAACCACAATAATCTGGCAAAGGTACAGAGACAGGAAGTGGCTTTTATAGGCCAAGAACCAGACACATGACCAGACACAGCTGAAGAGACTTGTCACTGATACCATTGTTTGTAGAGTCAAGGTTACCAGATCTCAGGTAAATTTGCAAAAGGCAGGCTGGTGTACTGGTAAAGAAGAGGTTTAGCAACATGTAAACCAGGGTTTGAAACCCAGCAGAGTCAGTTCCTCACAATAACTCTAATGGCCAATAAAGTGTAAGCTTACTTGCCCTATCAAGGCAAGCATCTTAGGTGAGCCCTACTCTAACAATTCAACTTGCTGCTTTCAACTAAAAAGCAAAATCTCTAAAGAAACAGGATTATGTGTAAATACCTCAGTCGTCATTAGTGGTGGCTGCAGGAAATTTGCTTTATCTATAGAGAATCCCCTGGATTAGAGGGATCCTCCATAGACCTCAATACTGTACAACAGCAGAGTTGACTCAGCAGGAGCTGAAAAGGAGCCTCTAGAAAAAGATGGCGTTTCCCAGGAGGCACAGGTTCAATTAAGTAGAAAACACTTTTGTCTGCCCCCACCGGCCACTGGATTCTCACTAGCGTTGTAACCATCGAGGGTCTTTGCAAATTCTGCGAAGTCCCCAGACAGTGACAGTGACACTTTATAGGATAGAAAATAGGATGGGCAGGAAGTGAATTGCTAGTGCAGAAAGAAAAACCCTTATGTTAATTAAGGGTTTACTTCAGGGAGATCATGCCAAACTAATCTTATTGATTTTTTTGATTGGGTAACTAAAATTATAGATCAGGGTGGTGCAGTAGACATTCCTTACCTAGATTTCAGTAAGGCTTTTGACACTGTTGTACGTAGAAGGCTTATCAATAAACTGCAATCTTTAAGTTTGGATTCCAATATTGTTGAATGGGTGAGGCAGTGGCTGAGTGACAGGCAACAGAGGGTTGTAGTCAATGGAGTATATTTGAAGCTTGGGCTTGTCACCAGTGGGGTACCTCAGGGATCTGTACTTGGACCCATTCTCTTTAATATATTTATTAGTGATATTGCAGAAGGTCTCGATGGTAAGGTATGTCTTTTTGCTGATGATACTAAGATATGTAGCAGGGGTGATTTTCCAGGAGGGATAAGCCAAATGGCTAATGATTTAGGTAAACTAGAAAAATGGTCAGAGTTGTGGAAACTGACATTTAATGTGGATAAGTGTAAGATAATGCATATTGGACTTAAAAACCCAAGGGCAGAGTACAGAATATTTGATAGAGTCCTAACCTCAACATCTGAGGAAAGGGATTTAGGGGTGATTATTTCTGATGACTTAAAGGTAGGCAGACTATGTAATAGAGCTGCAGGAAATGCTAGCAGAATGCTTGGTTGTATAGGGAGAGGTATTAGCAGTAGAAAGAGGGAAGTGCTCATGCCATTATACAGAACACTGGTGAGACCTCACTTCGAGTATTGTACGCAGTACTAGAGACCGTATCTTCAGAAGGATATTGATACCTTAGAGAGAGTTCAGAGAAGGGCTACTAAACTGGTTAATGGATTGCAGGATAAAACTTACCAGGAAAGGTTAAAGGATCTTAACATGTATAGCTTGGAGGAAAGACGAGACAGGGGGGATATGATAGAAACATTTAAATACATAAAGGGAATCAACACAATAAAGGAGGAGACTATATTTAAAAGAAGAAAAACTACCACAACAAGAGGACATAGTCTTAAATTAGAGGGACAAAGGTTTAAAAATAATATCAGGAAGTATTACTTTACTGAGAGGGTAGTGGATGCATGTAGCCCCATGTAGCCAAAGCGCAGCTAGGCGGAAAAAGGCCTTGACAGGGGTTAGGAGGCGGGCATAGGAGGAAGTAAGGAAGGGATGGAGTTATGGGTAAGTGGGCTTGACTATTTAAATAGGCAGCCATTTTAGATCTTTCACTTTTAATTACTACCTTGCCGAGTTTGTCCCGCCCACCCTCCCTGAATTTGGTATCGGATTTAGGTTATCCCGTTTTTTCACAGCGGCGGGATAGGGAGCTGAAGGAGAAGAAATAGGCTCCTTAGGATGAACGTCATGGAGACGTAAAACTGTGGTCATTGGTGGTTGGTAGGTTCCGAGTCCTGTCGGTGGCTCAGAACCTGGTATACCCCTGCCATGGTTAATTTATGTTTGGCACTTTAAGTTGGTATGTTGGAATATGTTGGTATGTATGTTATATATATATATATATATATATATATATGTGTTATTTATATGGGGGTCATTGCCTTTTATATCAACAGAAGGATTCGGATGCGAGGGCGGAGTATGGGGGGCAATGACCCATGTTTATTGTTAAATTAATATTGTTATGGTTATTAATATGGAAATTAATAAATTGTTATTATTCTGGATTGTTTTGAATAAAGCTGTGCACATTTTTTCCCATCTACCTGAGTGTCAGTGAGTTATTGGGTTAGGTATGTGGGAGGGTTGTCCTGGAGTCCGACTGCCCATATGGCGACTATACACCGGTCATGGAATAGCCTTCCAGCTGAAGTGGTAGAGGTTAACACAGTAAAGGAGTTTAAGCATGCGTGGGATAGGCATAAGGCTATCCTAACTATAAGATAAGGCCAGAGACTAATGAAAGTATTTAGAAAATTGGGCAGACTAGATGGGCCAACTGGTTCTTATCTGCCGTCACATTCTATGTTTCTATGTTTCTATGTTAATTGTGCATAGGGATTTCAGATAGTGGGCAGATAACTTTTATTTTATTTTTGCTTCTGTTTTATACATTTGGGCTGATGAATTATATAGTCATTGCTGCCACCCAAGAGTAGTGGTAGTTTGAGCTATGGGCTTAGATTTTTTTTTCACTGGATCTGAAAACCAAATGGTTTGTCTGCCAGTGTACTAGAAAACATATACATAATATTTTAATGATTATTATTAAGTTTTTGGTTAGTTTGAATTGTTTTCCTTGATATTTTGCATGGACGATATTCAAATGAGCTGAACTGTCACATGGAATACTTTAAGGCTGCCTACATTTACCCTTAAATGCCACCAGTCACGTGTGCTGATCCGACAACATGCCCTATTGGAGTCCTTAGTCTAGTCTAATGGCATTTCAGACACTGGATGCTGCTTCCCCAACCCTTTTTATAACGTATTCGTACACTGATGTCATGATGTCACTTGCAATAGTATGTGTAATTTTCAATGCTCAAACTTTTGTGGCTTGGTTATCAATTAAAGTGCACACAACATAAATAGCAGTATTTCCAAGTGTTTCTTCCTAACACAACAGTGCATGTTTTTGTCATTTTTTTTTACTGTGTTCTGACCTGGCTTTCCTATTTACTATTCTGTCTTCTAGTGCCCTTGATCTGGTCTTGGTTACTCATTTATCTGATTTCTGGTGAAGCCCAGCCACCAATAACAACCAGTAACATGTTTGTAGGCTCTGCTTAGTGATTGGGGTTATACTCTGTGTGTTGGGGTAACAGTTTGTCAGAGTCAGATTACCTTAACAATTTTCTTTTTACAGATAAATTGATTTGAACCAGCTTTTTTTCTGCTGTACACAATTGTAGATGGAGGTCACTACACAGCAAATCTACTTTTCTTATCACTGTTGAAATAGGTGACCAAAAAGGGGGTATGTCTACACGAAGAATTAGATAGTCAGCCTGTCATGAATGCACTTCAGGCTGCCTGCTAATCATACAGGATGACCAACCAAGGGCATACTATGCAGACAGCACCCTGAGCTTGGCATACATGCTTTCGCTTTCCGCTTTCTAAGGACTGTCATCTAGCACTCGCTGGTCCACTTCTCTCCTAACCTCCTTACTAGCAGGCAGAAGCTCTTGGTATATAGTCTGGGACAGTTGTGGGACAGACAAAAAGTGTATGTAGTGAATGTAGAAGAAAGGGAACATGCCACAGTGTTAGCGAGACTGAAGCAGCAAGAGTATTTGCATAGTGTGCAAAGTCAGCTGTACCTTAACAAATTTCATTGTGAGCCAGTCCACATCAGTTTTGTTCCCCTACATTCCTCTTAAGTGTCCATACTTAAGCAAGAGCATGTGAAGAGTATTTAAAAAAATAATCAGTGAGCCTGTTCCATAAGCATGGGCCTGGAGCTGCAGCTCCATCATTCCCTATGTTAATCCAGCCCTGAACATGGCTCACTGTGTAATTTGTGCAATAGTTTTAAGAATAGTTAGGGTTGTGCTTGAAGGAACTAAGGGTTAGGGTATGTATACAGTTGGAGTGCTGTTTACTTAGGCATAAGGCTAAAGAAGAAGTCTTTAAGATAATAATAACACCTTATTATAATAACTCCTTAAGATACCATTATCTTATCCTAAACTCTCACCTAACTTTAACAATAAGTATGTGCATATATTCGCAAATGATTTGCAATTTATCAAAATATTTCCGATTAGTGGGTTGTCCAAATCTCACAACTCCAAGGGATGGCCTTATCACCGAACAAATGACTCTCACAAGGATTGAGCATGTTTGATTCATGATTCGGAGTTGTGGGGAATAGGACATGTAAGCAGCTTAGTTTGCCATGATAAACAAGTGGTCTGTCCATTGATGTGAGCACAATCAAGAGGTGACAAAAACAACTATATTTTCAAGCAGCATTTTTTTTTTTAACCTATTTAATTGTCTAAACAGTCCTGTTCAGTCCAAAGTATGCTATGCAAGTTTGTAATGTAGTGTTAAAATCAAACACAATAACAAATACTATAGTAGTAAATCCACCAAACAGCAATGGATTTTCTAATAGAAAACATTCATTATGGCTTAATAAAGCTGTTAAAGTTTATACAATCACATTACTTTACCAATTTATTTTAATAATAAAAACAAACCAATATTCCATCCTAATCCCAAGAAGAAATTGAGGAATGGTACCATCGCCAGAAGTACCACCACAATAAGCAATGTTCGGCCTCAGGATAGTGGGATTAGCATGTTCGTTATGTCCAATTCAACACCTAGGAGGTAAATGTTTGTTTTTAATTGACCTTAAACTGTACTGATTGGTAACTCAATGTGTAAAGTTGCAGAATAATCTGTAGTTCCCACAAGTGGTAGCAGCATGTTTGTAAAGCATGCAGGACTTTCAAAAACACAGACAGAGAGTACCTTTAGCAGCAGCAGCTGGATCGGTACAACTAGCACAAGTCCTTCCAGAACCCAAAAGAGGCAACTAAGGGAAAGAGCAGCTGAGTCAAGTTTGTTGGTTCTATCAAAGACATCCTTTACTGAAGAGGTACAGCAAAATATCTGGTCTTGGTGGTAGTGGTGATGAATATTGTTGGTAACTATTTTCCCCCATTACTGCAGGCAGAGTTTCTTTATCTAAGGCCCAGGAGGTACTCCACTAGCTAGAGGAAAGAAGCTTCTGAAAAGGACAGGCAGCACTTCACAAGTGTTTTCTCCAGCTAGAATGCACTCTTCTGCTTCATCTTCTCCGCCTTGGACAAGTCCATCTCTATTTTTTGTTTTGAATCACTTCATTCAATGGACACAGTTATAACATCATCTTCTACCAGGGCCACAAGTAGCTCACGCTCTTCTTATTCTTCCTACTATTCACCACAACAAACACCAGCACCACCACCACTGAAACGACTACTGCTACAACTGCCATCACCACCCTTTCCAGCGTTAATATAGAGGCTCAGTCTAATAATAAACAAATAAAGTTCAAATAAAGTTGCCTAGCTACTGCCACTGCTTCTTACACCAACTGATTCACTGATTTAAGATTTTTTGCTGTTTGGTGATTTTTCTAGTGTGATACAAATCGTTTGACAGATTATTTGACTTGCAGTTTGCTTATACTCTCTGTAATATAGAGTGTGTGGCTGTTTATTGCACAAGTGAACTCTGCCAGAGTGTGACATGTCTTTTTTTTTTAAAGTTTTTGTAGACAAAAAAATTAAAAAATCTATTGGCTTTAGGAACTGTAGCCACCCAGGGAGGCAGGCTTAAAGTCAATTTCATGGGGTTGACAATGGCATGTCTTCCCCCCTTGCATTTTCATTTAGAGCCACCACCCTCCACTCATGGGTGGGAGCTGGGGGACCTGGGTGTTAGGTCCCTACTGTTATTAGACATTAGGTCCCTCCTCTCTGGGTTTATATCATTAATAGCCCCCCTACCATGCACGGGTGGGAGCACATTGTATCCACCTGTTTTTTAAAAATAAATAAAAAATGTATTAACAGTCCAGCCACCACCTGTGGATCAGGGTTGCTGGGGACACTATTTCCCCTCATTTAATAAGTAGTTTTCACCCACTGACAATATGTGGGGGGGAAGGGACACATTACAATATCCCACAGTTTTTTCAAGTAGTTAATTGCCTCCACCCGCTGGCAAAGGGTAAAGACAAATAGGTGGTCAATGATCTACCCACCCCTCATTATTTCATTTAAAGTCCCTGATTCTCACGGGTGATTACCTCAGGTGCGTAGCTGCAGACTGGTCAGAGTTCCCATAATGACTCCTGTTCACCACATAAAGCATCTTCAATGGGGACATGAGCGTCAGATTTTGACCATGGAGCAATGAATGAAGGCTTCCTGGTCTGATGAATTACATTATATTTTAGATCAGGTGTATATCCGGGTGTATGTCCATCATTTACCTGGGGAAGAGATTGCAGCAGGATGCATTAAGGGAAGGAGACAGACCTCTGGAAGGCAGTGTTGTGCTCTGGGTAATGTTCTGCTGCGAAACCTTGGGTCCAGGAGTTCATGTGGATGTTACTTTGACACTTAGCACCTACCTAAAGATTGTTGCAGACCACATACACACTTTTATGGCAATGGTGCTTCCTGACGACAGTGACCTCTTTCAATAGGATAATGCAACCTGTAATGCTGCACAAATTGTTCAGGAATGATTTGAAGAACATAACAAGGCATTCACTGTGTTGCTTTGGCTTCCAAATTCCCCAGATCTCAATGCTATTGAACATCTATGGGAAGTGCTGGAACAACAAATCTGATCCATCGATGCCCCACCAAGCAAATTGCAGGACTTAAAATATCTGTTGCTAATAGCTTGATGCCAGATACCACAGGACATTTTCAGAGGTCTTCTGGAGTCCATGCCTCAACAGAGCTGTTTTGGTAGCAAGAGGGTGACCTACACAAGGCATGTGGTTTTAATGTTGTGGCTGATTAGTAAATGTATTTATATATAATGTCACTGTGAGTATATGTGTACATTTGTTTTCAATATCTGTATGTGTTAATTCATTAATGCATTTAGTGGATGAATGCACAAATCCTTTTTGTTGTGCAAGGAAATGCAGAGTGTGTGTATGTGTGGATAAAGATGCGAGAAATCTGTGGAGTGTGTGTGAATGCATGGGTTTATTTGGGAGGGGCATCAATGTATTTTGATGTAGCCTGGGTGTTGTTCGTGTGGATGTTTGAAGTGTACCTGTGAATTGCATTGATACAAGTACGACTGATTTCTCTGTGTAGTTTGTGTGAATGTGTGAAGTATATTTGTGAAGTACGTCAACGTGAGTACGAGTGATGTCTAGGTGTTGTTTGTGTAGATGAAGAACAGGATGTGTGGGATTCTAGTTTGAATAATTATTTTGTTTTCCTTTTAGAGTGTCTTATGCCCAATTTTTCAACTTCATTATCTCTCTGATCACCTCTCATCCCCCGCCGTACTAAACACTTTTTTCTTTTACTATGTAACAGTAAAGGTTTAATTTGTACATACCACAGGGCAGCTCATTTCTTGTGCTGCCTGTGATTATGGATGTATGTGCAGAGAATATGGATTTTTGAATCCTAATACCTACTTGTGAGGGTTTTGAAGAGTACTTTACAGGTGGGGGTGGAGGGAAAGTGGGCTTTCCTACAGCATAGTTAGAGGCCACAAAATTTCCGACAGCTGCCCTGCCCCCATTTCTTACCTCAGCCCTCTGTAGTGTGGCAGAACTGGGACTGTAGATCTAGCCAGCCTTCCTCTGCCCATCCCCCCCCAGTGGAAGGCTAAGCTGTTTAAGAGAAAATAAAGATGATGTGTGACATATCCTGCACCTTCAATGTGCCAGCAGTTATGCACTGGACTGCAGACTCCATAATGGTGGCTCACCTTGGTTGCAATATACAACCAGGGAAGAGTGGAATGGAGACCCCAGACCCAGACAACACCAGTAATTACAGCAGTTCAGTTGAGGTGTTCTCCCAAATCAATTTTTGAAAATTCAATTATGAAAAGGCTTGCAAGAGCCTTGGCCTGTCTGTAAATGACTGATTTGCTAAGTCTGCTTTGATATCAGGTCTAGCAGTTGCTATTGCTTAAATATTCAACTCTTATGTTGTCTTGCTACTTGTATGGACCTAGCAATTACTCTACCCTGTTTGCATTCTTCATGCCATCCAATTTCCCTTTGTACTATTTTGACTTCTCATTTACTGACTTTAGCTTGATCTTGTTATCTATGTTTGCTACCTGCACTGACCTTTGTCTGTTTATGGTTATTGCTTATTATGGCCTGTACTGACCTATGGTCTGAGTTCAACTATCAGTACCTATCTGATTCAGATCTTAGCTTGTCCTGACTTTGCTCTCTTCTATCTTTGTTATGGTGTATTGAAACAGTCTTCAGATGACTCTTGCACTACATGTTGCCAGCAGAAGCTGATTTATTACACTCTTGTGGCAATGCCCTAACATTACATCTTTGTGGAATACATTGCATTGGTTTAGTGAAACAATCTAGACCTGTGTGAGAAATATTTAGTAATTTAACAAAACTACCTAAAGGTGAATGATTCATGCCTTCTGCCATATCAACAAGTTGTATAAAGGCAATTCTCCATAAATGGATAGAAGTCAGATTGGCATATGACAATTTTGTCATATACAGCAATACACCTAAGGAAAGAAGGCTGCTGTACTTTTTTCATAATGATTGGTCACACACATTGCTGAATAAAGGTACATTTGTTAAATATTTTGCCAGATTGTCTTATTAACAAATTATGAACAAAAATAACAACACCTAACAGAGAAAGAAAAAAGTAACAAATACATCTGGTCAGTGGAGTGACAATATGTGACAAAGACAATACCTATGTCAGGTTATGTGTTCCAGTTCCCCTTTTCCCATATCCATTTTTGTTCTCTAATTCTAGGTGGATTGTGGTTTATCATCAACTAGACCACAACCCAACACGCTAAATGTCCCCAAGAAACCTAAAATCTTCTCAAATATTTTTTTTAGCCAAATGGGATTTATATTCCACCTGCCGTGATTGGTGTAGCAAGATGAGAACATCTGCGAGTGTAGGCACCAACCATGGATTTCCAATTACAGGCAATTAAAGTTTTCACTGCCCGTATCATAATAGAAATTAATTGGCTTTGGGTTGGACTTATTTTTGTTGGGGTAATGAGCCTTGTATAGCACATTCTGGCCAAAGTGGCATCAATATCTGCATGGTGTCAGTGAGGTATTTAAATATTCCCGACTAGATTGGGACAACTTTGGGACATCCCTACCAAATATGTAGGTAAGATCCCTCTTCACCACATCCTAAGTGGAGTCACATGCCATCTTATCAGTATTTTCCTTAATAACTCATGATTACAATATCTGGTAAACCCCCTGTTGTGAACCTAACCACTATGAATCTGTGAACTTAACCACTATGATCAGAAGCTGAACTAGCGCTGCCATGAGGTGAATAAGGCATTCGCCTGGGGTGCCGACCTGCAGGGGACTCTCACCGAGAGGTTTCCTGGTGGGCTGATCTGCTGCTGTCTGGGGCTGGAACGCTGTGTGAGCAGCTTCTTAGCCAACCCTCAGCGCAGTCATTCAGCTGCTGGGCTCCCTCTGCTTCTGCTTGCCTGCTCAGGTAGCAGGGTTTACTGTAACCCCAGCACCCGAGCAGAGCACACTGCTTCCTGCACGAAGGGGAAGCAAGTACATGACCTGGTATCCTGTCTGCCCCCTGTCAGGGAACATCGGAAACTCTCTGAGGGGAACAGAAAGCATCCTGTGCTCAGAGTGCACAGCTCTCCTGTTCCCCCAGCAGAAAAAAATAATAACTTCCTGCAGCCTGGACCTCTTCTCTTAACAGCGCCTAAGGGCAAAGAGGGATTGTTTATTGTATGAATGGTTGTAAATTGGTGTCTGTGTGTGTGTGTGTGTTAAATTTCTGTATTTCTGTGTGTAGGTAAAGTGTGACTTTATGTAAAGTGGTGTGAGCTTGTGTTTGAGTGACAGTATGTGTGTGTTAGTGAGAGTGTATAAGTGGCAATGTGTGTGTTAGTGACAGTGTGTAAGTGACAGTGTGTGTGTGTTAGTGAGAGTGTGTAAGTCACACTGTGAATGTCAGTGAGAGTGTGCAAGTGAAACTGTGTGCTAGTGAGAGTGTGTACGTAACACTGTGTGTGTTAGCTAGAGTGTGCAAGTGACACTGTGTTGGTGAGAATGTGTAAGTAACACTGTGTGTGTTAGAGTGTGCAAGTGACACAGTGTGTTTTTAGTGAGAGAGTGCAAGTGACACTGTGTTAGTGAGAGTGTGTAAGTGACACTGTGTGTGTGTTAGTAAGAGTGTGCAAGTGACACTGTGTGTTAGTGAGAGTGGGCAAGTTACACTGTGTGTGTGTGTGTATGTCAGTGATAGTGTGTGTGTTAGTGAGAGTGCGTAAGTGACAATGTCTATGTCAGTAAGTGTGTGTTAGTGAGGGTGTGTCTCTTTTTTCCTTAAATGTGTGCTTACCATCTCTCTCTCCTAAATGTCTCCCAGTCTCGGTTTCCTAAATATCTCAACAGTCTCTCATTTACCTTAATGTCTCCCCAGGATGTTTCCCTCTTCTAAATTTCTCACTGTGCGCCTGATTTCACTTAAAGGGACACTATAGGCACCCAGACCACTTCAGCTCATTGAAGTTGTCTGGATGCACTGTCCCAAGGCCCTTAGCCCTGCAAAAGTAATTATTATAGTTTTTAACAAACTGTAATAATTACCGTTCAGGGTTAACGCCACCTCTAGTGGCTATGCAAGGGGAACATCCAGCGTCACGCAATATCCCATAGGAAAGTATTGTATAATACTTTCCTATGGGTAAATCCTAATGCGACCATTGAGGAGTGAAGGTGGACCTGAGCCAGTGCTGAGGGACATCGGTGTTGGACCCGGGTAAGTGACGGAAGGGTTTTTTAACCCCTTTTGCACCACGAGGTAGAGGCACTTGACAGAGGGGGGAGCTATAGTGCCAGGATAACAAGTTTGTTTCCCTGGCACTATAGTTTCCCTTTAATGCCTACTCAGTGTGTCTCTTTCCCTAAATGTCTCTTCATTGCAATTCAGAGTTTAGTGAATAAACCTCTGAGAGAATGTAGTTGCATTCATAAGGGGGCGGCAAAATGGATTTGTGCCTAGGGCGGCAAGAATCCTTGCACCTAGGGCGGCAAGAATCCTTGCACCGGCCTTGACTTCGATTGCTTCCATTTTCCTTTATGAGCTTCTGGAGAGGAATGTTCCTGGTCCTGTATGATATTATAACATACTGTGTGATTGCCACCTTGGGTAAATTGACTATGAGGGATTCCAATGGAGTGCATTGCCTTCTTTTTACAGTCTGGTTCGAAACATAGTCAGAGAACGAATACTTAGACTCTGACAAAAACTATATATTTTTAAAGGAAAACTATAAAATAGAATATCTCAGCAGAATTCAAAGTCGAAAATGCTGTATAATTCAGATAAGGAATTAGTTTACATTTTGATGTTTCATTCCACTTGGAGAAGACTAAAGAAAGTCTGACAAAGGTATCTTACCATGGGTTCATTAAATTGTGCAGTCCTTCATATCAAATCAACTCATATACTTATACATTTAGTGTCCCGTTATTTAAAAAAAAAAAAGAAAAATGTTACTCATATAAGCAGTTAAAGAGTGATATTAATGTATATTTATATCATTTTGACCTTGTCTTTGTTTTATATTTTTGAAGGAAGAAAACCCAAACCCTATTTATTATTCCATAAGCAAGTATAGTTTGTCAATTTTTCCTTTCTGAATTCACCAAAATGTAGCTCCACTTTCCAGATGATATTACATGTTTGTTGGTTATTACGGGAATACTGATATGAATGGCAATAAAGATGTATCCAAGAAAAATGGTCTTTAAAAATATGTTCATGTAACCACAACAAATTATTGTGACTATATATATATATAGGCAGACACCGAACATGTTTGTGAATTACTGTGGTTAAATAGAAAACATATTTCTAATTTTATTTACTTATTAACATTTATTATTTCACAAAAGTTATAATATTAGGTATTTTCCGTAGTGTGCCACTTAACATTTGCTTACAAAATTTTGTCAATAGCAAATCAACAAATGATAAAATGGAGATTGATTTCTGTTTGTTGGCTATGATATGTTTATGAAAGTAGGCTTTCAAGTTCACTTAAACCAGCTTCTGAGGCACACATGCTTTTAGACTACATTTCTGTTATCAAGAGATAATGGAATCACTCTTAAAAGTGATTCCCTCTACATGTATCATTTTTTATGATGCAGACCACTGTGTTTGAGTAATTGTCTTTAGTACAGATTGATCACAGATGTGCTCTTAGTACTGAAAAATAAATGCAGTGAGTTGAGCAATGAAACAAAAGTCTAATCATGCTTGTTCACCATGGTTAACAGATCTTGGTAATTTTCCATAGTTTTGCCCCATTTGACTTTATTAACAATATTCTATACTTTATTAATAGTGAGGCATCCTGTAATTAAATTTCATTACAGCTAGTTAGAAACTAGATATAAACAATGTAACATGTCCTAAAAAGGAAAAACTAAATATTAATCCCCAAATTTAAAGATGGATTATGCTTATAATCAAAAGCAGTGGAACAAAAAAGTAGGTTTGGGCACACCCAATAGTTTCATCAGCAGGTAGACTTTATTGTGGAGTACAGAAATTTAGACAACATTTTGGCTCCCCTAAGCCTTTATCAAGTCTAAAGTTTACTTGCTGAAGAAACTAGAAAATAACTGGATTTGTCTGGGCTGGGGTCCTTTCTGTTTTGGAGCACCCTAGTGGGACCACTCCCTAAAAAGTGTGTGTGCAAAGTCCTCTGCTAGGTCCTCTGCTAGGTTCGTCATAGAGCTTCATTCTTTGTGTTAGGACAAAAATCACTAGAAACTAGAAAGTCATTAGACATAAAATGGAGGGATGGCCCCAATAAAAGATTGTCTAGAGCAGGGGTAGGCAACCTTTTAGCAGCACTGTGCCAAAATAGGATTATGATGTCCCATAGCGTGCCGGTCTTATTTTTTTAAAAATTAAGGTGCTATTTATAATGCAGTTGCCTTGTATCGTTGTATTTGTGCGTATATGAGCTAATATATTGTATATGTTTGAGAGTAGTTTGTGGTATTGTGTATGATACCTAGAAATGTTGGCTGTGTATGGGGGCTGCTTGTGGAATTGTATATGTCGATGGATATATCACATTGTGTGTTTGGTAGTGTGTGTATTTGTGGGGCTGTTTGGGGTATTGCATGTGAGACACTGCATGTTTTGTTGTGTGCATGTATGTGGATTGTTAGTGGTGTAACGTTTGTGCGGATTGTGTGTATGTTTGTTTGTGGGCTGTTTGTATTATTTGTATGAGGGGAGGGTTATTCTGCAGCTTTGTGTATATTTAGCAGTGTGGGTGGCTTCCCTAGGTTCCAGTGGAGACCAGCCTGGCCAGGTACAGGTCAAGGACAGGAGCTGCAATAGCAGCTGCCGGCTGCTTTACTCCAGTGTGGATTCCCATTCACAAGTGCTGGGAGGAAGTGATCTGAGGTCACTTCCTCTACGTGCTGCAATGCATAAATTGAGGATTGTCCTTCACCACCTTTTCGTATTAGCAGATATCTAAAGTTTCACTGGGACTCCTGATAGGCCAGAGCCCGTTTGGCTATAGCAGCCTTGAGTGCTGTGCAAAGACACCTCAAGTGCCGTGCATGGCACACGTGCCATAGGTTGCCTACCCCTGGTCTAGAGCCACAGGAGAACCTAGCTGCTGTCTTGAGCTTTATTATTTATTTATTACTTGCATTTATAAAGCACCAACATATTCCAGAGTTCTGTACAATTGGAAAAAAGACAACACAACATGAACAGAACGATACAACAGGTAGAGGGCCCTGTCTGTGAGCTTACAATTTAAAGGTTAAACTGGAGAAATGAGAATTAAAGGGCCATCTTGCAGGGGTGGCTTCAGACTTGGGCCTAAGTAAGAGAGATAAATCAGTAACTCAAAGATTAAAAAGTAAGAGAGAAAAAACAGTTACTTAAAAATGTACAGCTCTGAGTGGCAAGCGGGAGGGAGGAGAAAGAGAGCAGGCTAGCTATTTGTTGTAAACGATTAAATATTTGCCAATCAAAAATTCTATCAGCGAGATTAATAATAACTACATGTAGCAGCAAGTACAAAATATTACAGTAGTAAACTATATGTAACAGTGGTAGAATTATTATAGTAAAGTAAGGCATATGTTGGGTCAGAGAGTAGGTGCCTTTTATGAACTTGTGGCTGATTAAGGTGGAACTTAATTTGGTATTTTACTGAGCTTGAGGGTGTGTGCATCCGTTTTGTAGCACCACAAATTGTGCTCTTGTATACAGGCTTAGGGTGTATATATACACTCTGTATTACTGTAACCCAGGAACGGTGGAAGACCACCATCAAGCTCATGTAAGTGACCTTACTTTGTAGTGCAATTATGTAAAATAGAGAATGAAATCCCACAGTTTCCACAATAATTATAAAGTTACAACAGAGAGAAAACTTATAATGAAAAGACAAAAGGCAGGGGGTGGGGCCTGACCAGCATGGAGGACAGACATGCCATAGCAGTGCTCCTCAGCAAAAAGGGAGCCTAATAGCACATCCAGCCACACAAAGCCGACAAATGGCGCCCAAAATCGACTCACCTAACCCACGATGGGGCGGTCTATGACCAACTTGAAGCCTGTTAAAAGCGCTCAACGCAGCATGGGGCCTAGCGCACATCGACCGGGGGAGGCGGCTGATCTCCCGGTCCAGAGCCGCACAGTGACAATGACCAACGAGCAGGAGCCCCGTTACTCCCCCCCTGGACCGTCGGGGGTGATCGCGGTCCAATACAGAGAGGCAATTCCGGAAAGGGGAGAGCGCAGGGTGCAGCCACCTCAACCTACAGTTTATCCAGCGTGACACCCCTCATGGTCGACTGCCACGTGCCTCCCCAACCTTGCGGACACAGACTATGAAACCTCACAAAAGCTGCATGCACTACTTGCCAATTTCTGGTGTACGATAGAGGGCAGAACGCAGCCACTTAGCACCCACCAGCCAGACAGCTACCCGACAAAGGAGCTGCCTTCACCTCGGAAGATCACTCTGTAGGCCTCACCTGCAGAACAGGCCACATCATGACGGTGGACCACAACGCATAAGAGACGGAAACGCTGCATGAGACACCACCAGGGACACACTGCACAGAAGAGAAGCATGACCCCATGTGCAAACTCGCCCCACCTGGCGACACCCGAGACCAGAAGCATACAACATCCCGCTCCGTTCCAGATCCCACTCATGGACGGTCGGAGGGACGACAACATAGGGGCAATGGCAGCCTCACACCAAGAAGTGATCTAGCTCTGGCCCAACTACGACCTTCACACTGGGCTCCTGTACCAAGCCTCCAGAGTTGGAGTGGGATGACCAAGACGGACTGCCATAAGGACTAATCATGCTTCGCAATGCACAGAAGCAGGATCAGTCCAAAAAACCCACAGTTAATCCCCAATGAGCTACTTAAAGCTAGCCACCTTTATTTGTACCCCAGTACCTTTTAGATGTTAATCCACAGCCTGTGCTCACAAACCTCACTGGGCCTTTAAACCCCGTCTCACTCCCATAATATCTCATTAAGTCTATACACAAGTATCTATATAACTAAAGCCTAAGAAACCTAATATATGGGATCTTTCCCTCACCTAACAGCCCCCCGCCTATCTTGTAACCCCTCTAGGATATAACTAAAATATTGAAGCCTGTTTAAACATATCATTTAAAAAAGTGCACGTTTCTCATGTCATTTATTGCTTTAAACTTGTCTAGTGATCCTTGTGCATGCTGAGGTGACATATAGTTAGCCTATCTGTATATTTTTCCTTTATTGCTAATCTTTGTTAAAAATTCCAGCTCATTAACTTAAAAATGTGCCTGACTAACGAATGCCACAAATTGCAATGCAAATGTCTGCCAATTCACCCTGATGTCGCTGTTGTGGCGCAACAAGGCTGCTTGTTAATCTTGTGCACAACAAAAATAAAGAATTAAAAAAAAAAAAAACAAGGCAATCTCAGGGTAGTTCTTCTTGCTTTATATGTGTTCAGAATTTAGGATCAAATGAGGCATTTTTTTATAATAGACATAAAAATCCATATGGATTTACTTACCGTTTCATCTCCTCAGTTTTAGTCATAGACCACTATAGGAGATGCACTGTTCATAATTACATGGTTTTACAATGTATTTCAGTTGTCATTTGCCCATAAACAGTTTATCTACTTATCATTTTTGGTGAGTCTTCACATATGGTGTGTTACGGATTCTGCTGTTTGTATGCAGCCATTAAATTTATTGCATGGTGTGAGTAAGATACTACTTGGACTGTGCATATACTGAGTTTTCAAAGCATGACATATCTCTGCTGAAAAAGAAAAATATATGGAACTTACGCTGTTTGCTAGACATTTTAATTATTCTAGTATAGATAGAAAATTCCCCAGCAGCCTTTCATGTCTAATTCTGAGGTATAGTGGAATGAGACATTTTTGATAATCTCCGATTACTCTAGTACAGTGGTGCCCAAAAGTTTGATCCCTAGATGTTTTAAAACTACAGCTTCCATTAAGCTTTGTCACTCTAAATGCATGCAAAGCATCTTGGGAGTTGTAGTTCTACAACATCTGATGATCTATCTTTTGGGCACTCCTGTTTTAGTACATGTATATAAAAATAGGTATATTATAGTAGATAGCTACAGCCACATGGGCACTTCTACACATACGAGTATCTGCTTTTAGGTTTAAATATCTTGAGTATGTTCAAGTTGTAGCCAACAAAGCTTGGTCTAGTTAGGTGAGAATTAAAGGACTGAGGAATAAATAACATTTTAATTTTAGACATTGGAAGACCAATGTGCAAATTAACTCTCTTCATCTGTACATACAACTCCCAGTTCCTTGGAAATATCACAGTGGGCCACTCACGCTCAGGAGAGCATTCAGGTTGTAAGTCACCAACTCAAGTTCAAACCCAGGATGGCCCTTGCACAATGTTTGCAAGTTGCAGTGTTCCTATTGTACTCTGCCAATAGTCAACCCAACACACACCAAGTTACTTTTAATCAGAAGGAATATAGTGCTGCAACCCATAGCCCTTTTATGCTTGATAGCCAGAAAAAATAACACCTTCTTTAACCCCTTAAGGACCAAACTTCTGGAATAAAAGGGAATCATGACGTGTCAGACATGTCATGTGTCCTTAAGGGGTTAATGTGCCTCTCCGCGCGTCTGCAGGAACTACTGCTTGGTAGCTCCAGCAGTATGAAATATTACAATAAAAACAGACATATTTTTTAAAGGGGGGTCTTTGGCCTTAGTGCATGGGAATGGGCCTGGTGGGAAAGCTTCATCAGTCCCTATGTCAGCGCTAGGCAACCTTTGACATTCCAGATGTTGTGCACTACACCATCCGTAATGCTCTTATAGCCTGGCAAAGTATTAGGTGAGATTTAGTCCACCTCTTTTGGAGTGTCGAAGGTTGCCTACCCCTTCCCTATGTTAATCAGGTTCAGGGTTTCAAACAGAAATCTATATATAAAATGGATGAGGTGGCTGAAATGTGACAGATTTTTATTCCTTAAACTGAAAACCATCTTGAACTGTAAAAAGAAAAAGTTCCAAACATACTGTATCTCGTCTTACATATGAAAAATTTATATTAAGACACTGCTGTATTGTTAACACCTTAATGGTTAGTTATTCCGTGAAACAATGGAATTAACTAAGCCAGTCAATAATGGTTTTAATTGTTGCGACAAGGAGCACGTGAGCTTTGTTGAGAAGTGTTTTATTTGAGATTGACAGGGTTTATCTTCATTGGTCTAAAATTTGAATTAACTTTGAATTCTCACTTTAGTGAATAAGATTGTTAGTATTTTTTTTATTTATTTTTATTGATCACAGAGGTCAAATGGATAATCTAGTTTTATACATTACAGATTATGAAAATGGATATGATGTTTCTTTTTTTTGGAGAACTATGATTTTTCCTAATTTAGAAGCTAAATAATCAGAAATACTATTCAGGGACCTAGTAAGAAAGACCTACCCTAACACAAATCACTGGTAGTCCCAAAGTACACAGGAATCTACCAACAAACAAGATATAGTGGTTAAGTAAAAGATAGATTTAAACAATTTCGATCAAAATAATTAATAATGGAATTTGTGGTATCTTAGATTAAGAATTTTCCTGTACAACTATTTTGGCTTACATTATGTAAATTTGTTTAAAATTTACAGTTATTTACTTTTAAGTGAATATACTCCAAGATGAGACAGGATTGACATTTTTACTTAGGGAGATGGTAAGTAAATGCATTGTGGCAAACACATATAATATGAGAACTCTGAGAATGAGCAAAATCCCAGAGAAACCTACACAGCTTGCACTTTGAGAACTAACAAACGTGCTTTTGCCCATTCTCAGAGTTCTAGAATCTGTTTTTGCCATAATGCTTTTACTTAGGCTCTCCTTAAGTCAAGAGGGTAAACTAGATGTGGACCCTATGCTCACTTGAGGGGTTTCAGCTACAGCTTGCTGTTGAGGCCCAAAGAAGGTCAAAACAATCATCTGGGGTTGGTGCATCTCTCATGTAGTTGTAACTTGCTGGCTGCCCCTTTGCGTGGGATCAGTCTGATACGCAAAAATGTTTTTGAGACCTAAGCGATAAATAACCGAACGCCAAGCTATTGAGCTATTCTGAGCTTTTGACCATAATCTGAGTTCTCATATTCTAATTTTTTTTAATAAAACTTTAAATCCACAATTTGCACTTACAGTCAGTTCTGATTCTTATTACATCAAGAAGTCAAATAGGTTAATAAAACAGTCAAATAAAAGCAATTCTTCATAGAGCAAATTGTGTTGAAGTTTTAGAGAATAGTTCATTAAACATATAAATCTAAGCTACTAGCATTGTTTATTCCCAAGCAGAATTAAAGCAATGATAGATCTCATATGACATTAAGGCTCTTTGAAAATGTGAATTTTGGAACAACAAATATCCATCTTGTTGAATTGGCTGTGCTTATTTGTATTAAAGAAAGAGCTTCCAGAGAGACTTTGTTTCAAATTCATCTAACATTATTATAAACACTTCAAATATATTGTTTATTCACAGAAAATAATGCAATATATTACATTTGTGTAATTCCAACTTCCATTGAGGTTAGTTTAAAATAAGCTAACTCAAATTAGGCGAAACTAAAACAAAAATGTTTACAGCAAAAATATAACATGGTAAATTACAATGTGACTTCCATAGTTACAATTTTTATTTTTTCATTATGCAAAAAAGGAAGAAAAGATATTCTGACATCCTTAAATATGTGATTAATAATAAAGAAATAAAGAATTAGGTTATGCCTAACCGGGCTGGATGGAGAGGAAGGGGTTAAATCTTACCTTTTTCCAGCGCTGGGCTCCCTTGGCGCGGGGAACTCTCCTCCTCCTTTCTCCGCCATCGGCTGAATGCGCATGCGTGGCAAGAGCCGCGCGCGCATTCAGCCAGTCTCATAGGAAAGCATTCTCAATGCTTTCCTATGGACGCTGGCATCTCTTCACTGTAAAAAAAAAAAAATCACAGTGAGAAGCGCGGAAGCGCCTCTAGCGGCTGTCAATGAGACAGCCACTAGAGGCTGGATTAACCCATAGGTAAACATAGCAGTTTCTCTGAAACTGCTATGTTTACAGCAGAAAGGGTTAATCCTAGATGGACCTGGCACCCAGACAACTTCATTAAGCTGAAGTGGTCTGCGTGCCTATAGTGGTCTTTTAAATCGTTTGTTTTTTGCATGTTCAGATATAGATATATATATATATATATATATATATATACATACATACACCAAAAATGCGACTGTACCGCAAAGCAATACAAAACAAAAAATCATACTAATTTTTAACCCCAGCATCGCTGTATCTCAAAATGGGTTCTGTACTGGTAGGTGTTCTAGCAGCCAGGGATCTGTCTAATTCCAGATGCACACAGCGCGGGCCGCGGGGATTAGTGTGTGCCCAGGCGCACCCGGCACACCACGTGCGCACGCCTATGCTTACTATATGGCTTCATGCCTATATACAGTTGCAATTTTATGAACTATATTACCACAACTTTTTTTAATCTAGCTTTGTCAAGTGAATTGTACATGACAGAAATTATACTTCTGTTTCAATGGAGGTATTGTAAACCAAATTTGAAATGTTAAAAGATAAGGGTTATCATGTAATCTTTACATTATCTCTCTCTACTAGTTCTCTAAAGGATGAATAAATCATATTTAAATAGTTTTATGTTTTTTTTTTTGGTATTTATTTTTATTTCATTCTATGTTGACAAGCTACACAATACTTATTTCAAATAAATGTTATGCTATTTTTTAAGTAAAGGAAACTTGCCATGTATCTGATTTTTCTTCAGTCGTATATAGAAATGATAATAATAAACTCTGTTGCCGCTCTGTTTCAATGAAATTCAGCCCATTTTTAGATCAATATATTAATATATAAGGTTTTCATATTGAGCATTCAGGAATTTGGGCATATTATCCTGAACATTTCATATTATACACCACATACTGCTATTACCTTAATATAATAGCTAACGTTATCAGTTGTCAGATTAAATTAACTGTCAAGCAATATCAACAGCTGCATAAGAAAAACTAAAACATAATAATTAACTGGGTTCACAGGGTCCTTATTACCAAGGATTGCCTCTCATGCCTTCCCTCACCCAGTGTCACACCTGTTCATGGAAAATCAGGAAAGCAACAATTATAGCCTTCTCTTCCTTCACTATCCAATGCATGCTGGTTATTGGAAAAACATTTGAGCGGGTATCATTAGAAACCTCTAAAAATCAACACCATGCATACAGAAATGCGAGTTTAAACAGAACTGACCGCTACTACCCCATATTCCATTTTATGCACTGTGACTAGGGGCTTATTTTGTTTACTTGTAACATAATGCTACACTAATCCCCTTCAATAATAAAACACATATATATATGTATATATTATTGAGAAGAAATTAAAGGGGTACAAAACTATTTAAACATGTTTCAATATCACAAGTAAATGGAACTGGAAATGAACTGGAAATGAACATAAAGGTCCAATAATAACCACAACAGCACACTGTGGGTATGGTGCCAGGAGTGTCCTCCCCACCTCCCATAGTGAACAGTTAACTAATTACCAGGGTTGTGCTCAATGCCTCCACTCCCTCAGAGCATATAATTATTGCAGTTTCTGAGAGGCCCCCCAATGAGCTGAAATGGTCTGGCTGCCATAATGTCCCTTACGCTTGACAGTGAAGGGCTGAGCTCACTGATGCTCTCAGCCAACAAACTAATCCTGCACTTCAGGGCTTAGCTCAAGAAAGCTAACGGTAGCTCCTACGCAGGAACTTCCAGCTCTCTGGCTGAAGTAATGGAGGTGAGAAGCGGCGCCCAGAAAACACCAGACCCATTGCAAAATAGTTTTACTGCTGACAATAGGGGAAGGGTGGCACCAGGGCACTCCTGGAATATTACATTAAGTAAAATAACTTTAAATCTTTACAATTATTGGACTTTTGTTAGCATAAATAAATTAAATCAACAGCACTTCACAAGTGTTTTTTTTTTGTGGCTGACAAGTTGTGCCTTGCTATCCTGCAACCTTTTGGAATGACATCACAACAAGACACAAAGATTCCAAGATTAATGCTATCAGCTGATGGTTCTTTTGGAGTTTGCTACATTTTATGAACCTACTTAGGGTAAACATAAACTTTGTACCAACATAGTTTGACCCATTGTTAGAACCCAACCTAAAAGGTTTGAGTTTGCTGAGAGTTTTATTGCCTTCAGCAATGTAGAAGTAGTCAGTCTGTTTCTTCAGCTATTCTGTGACCTTTCACATTGACCACTGGTGAAGGTGATCTGTAGTGGTTCAGTGTAAACATTTACAACATTATCTTTTAGTTTTATGATGATACTGCACTCCTTCAAATATTTTAGACAAAGTTAACAGAACATTTATAGCCCAAATGACTATGGAAATCTGTTTGAACACAATGACTTATTATTCTTTAGAAGACCTCAAAGCATTCAGAAATTTTCACATATATTGAGCAGAAATGCGCAGAAGGTCTGCAAAACAATGTTGGTGTATGCTCATTTGCATGTCAAGCTGGAGACTCTGGGATAGCTGTGGGAAAATGATTTCTTAAGTTTCTGTGTCTAAGAAGGATAAGAAGGACTATTCAAAGTTCAACTTGGGATTTACAGGTGATGCATAACAATCATTTTTCAAATTGCATTGTGTAGAGCTTTACTTAATATATATCACACAAAGTTATGTTATTCATTGCTTGTCTTTATTATTGGCTAGCTCTCATTCTAAAAAAAAAAAGTAGAGGGGATATGATTGGTGGTTCATAAACCATGGCAAAAACATTAACCCCTACACTTTCTTAACACCTGCATCAACAATAATTCTAACCTAAAAATAAAATTGAAATATGTATTAGGGAAAAATTATTTGCCATTTGGTCTCATGGTTTATTATGATCTCATCTGTACCCCATAAGAATGGCGGGCGTTCTATGCCATCATTTTTAGGGTGGCTGTTGATGCCGGCAGGCGGCATAGAACGTCACCGCCGTCCTTATTACTTACCCGATTGCTTCCGTTCCCCTGCCGGTGATTGGCGTTGCTCCTGGTCTGGGGGGGGACTGTCTGACAGCCCAGACAGTCCCCCCCTCTGCAAATTCTATTTCCTTTTTTTATACTGTATCCCGCTTCAAGAAATCCATAGGTGGGGATAATTCCACCAGCGCTGTGAATATAGAGCAGTAATTTCTGCTCTTCTCTTGTGAGTATATTTTATTTTATTTATTTTATTGTTCTTACTGAGAGCACTATTTGCTGTTTCTTATATCTTGTGAAAAACGACGGAACCCAAGCCAGACGGACGGATCTACCCCTCCAGTATATCCCATAGTGGGGATTATACCACTAAGTGCCCTTCATCCCAGAGCTGGCACTAGCTTCAACAAATGTGAGTGAAAAATCCTCCTTTTTATCTATTTTTATCTTGGAGCTACAATATTTCACTTTTGGCAGTTTTCTGTGCTTTATTTTAGCTTCACCTTGACATATGGATTGACACCTGTCCTCAGAGCCCCTGATACACACTGAAAGAGCAGAATAGGGAATGTTCCCCCTACATAGGGTCACTTGGCAGATATGGATTGACACCTATCCTAACGATCCCTGATACACACTGACACAGAGCAGAATAGGGACTGTTCCTCCTACATAGGATCACTTGGCAGATATGGATTGACACCTGTCCTCAGAGACCATGATACACACTGACACAGAGCAGAATAGAGACTGTTCCCCCTACATAGGATCACTTGGCAGATATGGGTAGACACCTGTCCTCAGAGACCATGATACACACTGACACAGAGCAGAATAGAGACTGTTCCCCCTACATAGGGTCACTTGGCAGATATGGATTGACACCTGTCCTCAGAGACCATGATACACACTGACACAGAGCAGAATAGAGACTGTTCCCCCTACATAGGGTCACTTGGCAGATATGGATTGACACCTGTCCTCAGAGACCCAATTGTGTAATAATGGTAATACTATTACCTATTATATAATATTGGCAGGGGAAAGTAAATTCCCTCTAAATAGATGGGTATAGGCAGAGAGTATGGAGACCGGAGTGATAATAAGGTGATATAAAGTTAAATGTATCACAGACACACAGCCACCCTTTCTCTTAGCTAGTTTCCAGAAATGCTGGATAGGTAGAAGGGCTATAAAGATCCAGAGAGGTCCAAGAAGAATCCTCTAAACTAGCCCTAATCTCCTTCAACACCTTCAAGGGTGTTCTAAGCTAAAGCTCAATCTAAACGTTTAGATGACTGCCTGATTTCCCATCACAGATGCTGGCTAGGAATAACAGTGTGCAAGACAAAGAGTGGGTCTAAGTGCCCATAGTGCAGTAAAGTGTCCCTAGTGAAGTGAAAAAGAGAATAACGAGAATAACGAGCTGGCGCCCAAGAGAATAACGAACTGGCGCCCTATCAGGGGACGTGTATATGGCATCTATTTTAGGAACCGGGAGATGGAAAAAGATGCTTGGTCGGTCCTCCTACTTCAAATTTGGGGCACTGCGCGTGCAATCTAATGTGCCACCAGATAGGAATAGTACTACTTAACACATCACTCCTATCAGTTTAATCCCTGTTATGTGCCTTTTTTTGGTTTGGTTTTTGAAGCCACAGTGCAGCACCAGAGGGCCGAAAAATTAGGCATATACACATGCCTGAAAAATTAGGTATTGTTGCAGCCGCTGCTGTAGCAGCGGCCATAAAAATTGATGTTTGTTTCCCAGGCAGAAAGTGCCCTAAAACATTGCGGCTTGAACCCTAGTTGGTGGCGGATAAGTCAAGCAAGTCAACCGTCATTCAGAGCTAAAATACAGCAGCGTGTGGACCATTTTTAGCCCAAGGCAGCTCATCTCATCAGGCCTTTTTTAGTTGAATGTATCGCCCACGGTCAGTCCCTTCGGGATCCATCCCTCATTCATCTTAAGAAAGGTGAGGTAATCTAGACTTTTTTGACCTAGGCGACTTCTCTTCTCAGTGACAATACCTCCTGCTGCACTGAAGGTCCTTTCTGACAGGACACTTGAAGCGGGGCAGGCCAGAAGTTCTATCGCAAATTGGGATAGCTCAGGCCACAGGTCAAGCCTGCACACCCAGTAGTCAAGGGATTCATCGCTCCTCAGAGTGTCGATATCTGCAGTTAAGGCGAGGTAGTCTGCTACCTGTCAGTCGAGTCGTTCTCTGAGGGTGGATCCCGAAGGGCTGTGGCGATGCGTAGGACTTAAAAAGCTCTGCATGTCCTCCATCAACAACACGTCTGTAAAGCGTCCTGTCCTTGCCGGCGTGGTCGTGGGAGGAGGAGGATGACTTTCACCTCTTCCCCTGTTAGATTCTCGTTGTGCTGTGACATCACCCTTATACGCTGTGTAAAGCATACCTTTTAATTTATTTTGCAAATGCTGCATCCTTTCCGACTTGTTGTAATTCGGTAACATTTCAGCCACTTTCTGCTTATACCGGGGGTCTAGTAGCGTGGACACCCAGTACATGTCGTTCTCCTTCAGCCCTTTTATACGAGGGTCCCTCAACAGGCACGATAGCATGAAGGAATGGGGTCCTTCATGCTATCGTGCCTGTTGAGGTTGGATGCCGAGCTGCTAATTTCCCGTTCCTCCGCCTCAGTGATCTCATTGAAGGTATGTTCTTCCCCCCAGCCACGTACAACACCACGGGTACCAGATAGGTGACAACGAGCACCCTGCGATGCCTGTTGTGGTTGGTCCTTCTCCTCCTCCTCAAAGCCACATTCCTCCTCTGACTCCTCTTCCTCACAATCCTCTTCCAGCGTTGCCGCAGGTTCAGCAAGCGATGCTGATAAGGCTGTTTCTGGTGGTGATGGTGACCACAACTCTTCCTCTTCCTCTTCACGCTCATCTACGGACTGATCCAGCACTCTTCGCAGGGCATGCTCCAGGAAGAAAACAAATGGTATGAGGTCGCTGATGGTGCCTTCGGTGCGACTGACTAGGTTTGTCACCTCCTCAAAAGGACGCATGAGCCTACAGGCATTGCGCATCAGCATCCAGTAACGTGGCAAAAAAATTCCCAGCTCCCCAGAGGCTGTCCTAGCACCCCGGTCATACAAATATTCATTAACGGCTTTTTCTTGTTGGAGCAGGCGGTCGAACATTAGGAGTGTTGAATTCCAACGTGTCGGGCTGTCGCAAATCAAGCGCCTCACTGGCATGTTGTTTCGCCGCTGGATATCTGCAAAGTGCGCCATGGCCATGTTGGAAAGCCTGAAATGGCCACACACCTTCCTGGCCTGCTTCAGGACGTCCTGTAAGCCTGTGTACTTATGCACAAAGCGTTGTACGATCAGATTACACACATGTGCCATGCACGGCACATGTGTCAACTTGCCCAACTTCAATGCCGCCAGCAAATTTGTTCCGTTGTCACAAACCACTTTGCCGATATCCAGTTGCTGCGGAGTCAGCCACTTTTCAACCTGTGCGTTCAGGGTGGACAGGAGTGCTTGACCGGTGTGACTCTCTGCTTTCAAGCAAGTCAAACTCAAGACGGCGTGACACTGCCGTATCCGGGATGTGGAATAGTACCTGGGGAGCCGTTGATGTGGAGCAAGACGCAGCAGCAGAAGAGGACTCAGCCGAGGAGGTTATGGAAGAGGATGGAGTAGGAGGAGTAGATGAGGTGGCAGCAGGCCTGCCTGCAAGTCGTGGCAGTGTCACCAACTCCTCTGCAGAGCCACGCATTCCATGCTTGGCAGCCGTCAGCAGGTTTACCCAATGCGCAGTGTAGGTGATATACCTGCCCTGACCATGCTTTGCAGACCAGGTATCAGTGGTCAGATGGACCCTTGCCCCAACATTGTGTGCCAGACATGCCATTACTTTCTTTTGCATAATCGAGTACAGGTTGGGGATTGCCTTTTGTGAAAAGAAATTTCGTCCGGGTACCTTCCACTGTGGTGTCCCAATAGCTACAAATTTTTGGAACGCCTCAGACTCCACCAGCTTGTATGGCAAAAGCTGGCAGGCTAAGAGTTCAGACAAGCCAGCTGTCAGATGCTGGGCAAGGGGGTGACTTTCTGACATTGGCTTCTTACGCTCAAACATGTCCTTAACAGACACCTGACTGTGGGCAGATGAGCGGGAACTGCTCAAGGCGAGAGACGGAGTGGTGGATGGTTGAGAGGGGGCAAGGAGGACAGCAGTGGTTGACGTGGCTGAAGATGCTGGACCAGGAGGAGGATGGCGGCTTTGAGTTTGTGTGCTGCTTTTACTCATGTGTTGATCCCATAAGCGTTTGTGATGTGCGATCATGTGCCTACGCAAAGCAGTTGTACCTAGGTGGGTGTTGGACTTCCCACGACTCAGTTTCTTTTGGCACAGGTTGCAAATGGCATTGCTGTTGTCAGAGGCAGACACACAAAAAAAATGCCACACTGCTGAGCTCTGCAATGACGGCATTCTGGTGGTGGACACAGCATGCGTTGATTGGCGTGCTGTCGGGCTGACCCCGGGTGCCGATGCATGCTGTCTGACTGTGCCACTAGCTCCTTGCGACGATCTCCCCCTGCTTCCAACTTGTCTCCTCCTTTTCCTCCTCCTCTCTGTCACCCCATCTGAACTTTCGTCCTGTTCTTCTTGCCGAGCGAGCACCCACGTGATATCCATGGATGCATCGTTATCATCAACCGCTTCACTTGTATCTGACAACTCAGCAAAGGAAGCAGCAGCGGGTACAACATCATCATCATCACACCGTACGTCCATGTGTGTAATGCTGCCTGCCTGAGACATATCCCTGTTATCTACATCCTCTGGCAATAATGGTTGCGCATCACTCATTTCTTCAAACAGATGTGTGAATAACTCCTCTGACATACGAAGTGAAGCGGCTGTGGTGCTAGTGTTGGTGGTGGCGGCAGGCGGGTGAGTGGTATCTTGAGAGGTGCCCGAAGCTAAGCTGGAGGAGGATGGTGCGTCAAGGTTCCGAGCGGAAGCTGTAGAAGATTGGGTGTCCTGTGTTAGCCAGTCAACTATGTCCTCAGAACTTTTCGAGTTCAGGGTACGTGGCCTCTGAAAACTGGGCATTATTCTAGGGCCTAAGGAAATCACAGCACCACGACCACGATGGCCCCTGCGGGGTGGCTTGCCTCTGCCGGTAATTTTTTTTTTGGATTAGTGGTACTATGCGTGCAAGCTACTGTGGGACCAGATATGAGTGGCACTGTGCAGTGGCAGAGTAGACGCTGTAGGCCTGACACACCCGCTTGAAGACAACTAACTGCTATTCAATCTATAACAGTGAAAAAAGTTTTTTGTTTTTAAATGCACGCTATTGTGCCACCAGATATGAGTGGCAATGTGCACTGGCAGAGGTTGGCAGAGTACACGCTGTGTGCCTGACACACCCGCTTGAAGGACACTGACTGCTATTAGCTTACAGTGAAAAACTTTTTTTCCTTTTAAAGGCACGCTATTGTCACACCAGATATGAGTGGCAAAGTGCACTTGCAGAGGTTGGCAGAGTACACGCTGAAGGCCTGACACCCAGACGCTTGCAGACAACTAACTGCTTTTCAATCTATTACAGTGAAATTTTTTTATTTTTTTTTAAATGCAAGCTTAAGCTATTGTGACACCAGATATGAGTGGTGGCACTGGGCAAGTGGGCTCAGTATCCACTGTGAGCCTGACACAGAAGCTGGCAGACAACTAACTGCTATTCAATCTATTACAGTGAAAACATTTTTTTTGTTTTTAAATGTCAAGCTTAAGCTATTGTGACACCAAATATGAGTGGTGGCACTGGGCAAGTGGGCACAGTATCCACTGTGAGCCTGACACAGAAGCTGGCAGGCAGGCAGGCAACTGCAATTAAATTACACACAAAAAAAAAAAAGCAGACTGATGTTCTAGCCCTAAAAAGGGCTTTTTGGGGTGCTGTCCTTACAGCAGAGATCAGATGAGTCCTTCAGGACTGTAGTGGACACTGAATACCCTAGCCTAGCTATCAATTATCCTATCAAATGAGCAGCAGCTACACTTTACCTCCTCTATCTAAGAATACAGCTTCAGAATGAATCTAAAATGGATGCTGTACAGGAGGTGGGAGGGTCTGGAAGGGAGGGTCTGCTGCTGATTGGCTGTAATGTGTCTGCTGACCTGAGGCACAGGGTCAAAGTTTACTCAATGATGCCGAATAGGGGGCGGATCGAACCGCGCATGTGTTCGCCCTCCGCTGCGAACGCGAACACGCTATGTTCGCCAGCGAACCGTTCGGTACATCACTATTATGTAGGTGTATGTCTCTGATTGTGTATATATATATATATATATATATATATATATACACATACACACACACACACACACACACACACACACAACTACAGATTTACACACACAGACATACATCTCTTGTGTTATTGTGTGTGTATATAAATGTGTATGTGTTTAGTAGATAGCTCCCTTATTTGGTGTTCTTAAAGGAACACAAACATGTATTCCTGACCTGTGTTAAACCCATTTAGGTGGCTTGCCCCACCATAAAAGTTTAAAACTCACCTTATTTCTAGCACCACACGGGTTTGCCGGCATTGGCTCCGCCCCCTTTGTGACATCCTCAAAATGGCCGATTTTTAACCAAAATGCCGTTTTGGACAACCAGGACCTCCTCATAGAGAGGCATTGAATGGCAGAGTTTTTTGGCAGCAGTGACCAAGGAAGCACCTCCAGTGGCCATCTAAGTAGTGGCCACTTGGAGATGTCCCTAACGGCAATGTAAACACTGTCTTTTCGCAGAAAAGGCAGTGTTTACATGAAAAAAGCCTAAAGGGAACTATTATACTCACCAGAACAACTTCATTAAGCTGTAGTTGTTCTGGTGACTATAGTGTCCCTTTAAATATTGCAATCTCACATAAGGATAACAAATAAGTTATATACTAAACAATTGAAATATTAAAATTAAGAAGAGGGCTTTTAAATTTTAATCTTTTATCTGTTTAGTAGATAATTCCCTAAATTGGTGCCCTTATGTGAGATTTCCATATTTAAAGATACTAAATGTGGGTGCTGTTTAGCAGATAGTTCCCTTATTTGGTGTCCTTAAATATGGCAATCCCACATAAGGATAGCAACTAGGGGAGTTTTCTGATAAACAAAGATCGAAGTTAAGAGATGTCAGCCAGCCCACAACAAGAAATATGCGTGGCTAATGTGAATTCTATGCAAATTTGTTACCGGATGCCAGCATGCACAGCAGAATTAAACTTTTTTTTGTATCTTAATTTCTCACACTTTTTTAGATTTTATTCATAATGAATTATGTTTCATATATTAATAGTTTATGGGAAATGAAAGCCCTGTTTCTCCTGAACAAAATGAGATATAATAAGTGTGGGTGCACTTAATATGAAAAAGGTGAATTACGGTTGAACAGACATATAGCGCAAATTCCAGTTTTTGTTTACGTTTTGTTTTGATCACAACTTGTACAACTGACTCAGTCCTTAAGGAGTTAAAGCAGCGGTTCCCAAACTGTGTGCCGCGGCGCCCCAGCGTCCACACAGGGGTGACACGCAATATCATAGCACTGGGGAAACACTACTACTCAACAGAGACCCGGTTGAGTGCCATGGTCCTTTAAGACCGCGACCGGGTCCTTGTAATGTCGGCCAGGTCGGAGGAAGTGACAGCCTGTCACTTCCTCCCAGCATCCTGCAGGGAAACAGCGCGGGAGGCAGCAGCTGCAGAATAAGGGGGAGGAGCATGAAGAGCTCCAGTCCCCTCACTCCCACAGCAGCAGGACTCCAAGCCACCCTCCTGGCACATAAGGTAAAATAACTTGTGTGTGAGTGTGTGTATGTGTGTGTGAGTGTATGTATGTGTGTGTGTGTGTATGAGTTTGAGTGTATGAGTGTGAGTGTATGTGTATAAGTCTAAGTATTTGTGTGAGTATAAGTATGTGTGTGTGTGAGTGTCTGACACTTTTTCGAGTTTCATAATATCTTTCATAAATAAGGAAAATTATTTCATATTTACTGTAATTTTCTTTTCCTGATCATTAAACACACACAAAAACAGTTTACATTTTACAAGGCTACTTAAAATCACCTATCTTAGCAAACAAATATCAAAGTAGCATTTTCCAAGTAGTTTTTCTATGTGTATTTGGAATCCAGAACAGATTTGGCTGTGCACCCTACCCATTCACTATAAGTGTCCCTTTGGAGGTGCCCACAGGAAAGCATACATAGAGTACAGTTTCTGGAATCAGTTTAAGCAGTTAGTATTGCAGTTAGCATGTTAATCGCCCATAGTAAAATTATTGTAGGACCCACTGATATTGGGGTACTGTGACATAGTGGTGGGCTTAAAACAATATGGCCACTTGTTGTAAATGAATCCCCATGTTTGTTTACCATATAGGTGATTTTAAGTATTTTGTAAAATTTAAAACTGTATTTTCGTGTGTGTGTGTGTGTGTGTGTGTGTGTATGTTACAACACAATATCTGCTGGAGAGGGTGGTGTGAGCTGTATGGCCCCTTAGTGCCCCATGTTTGTTATGGTGCCGGGCGGCCAGAGCAGCTCACACACACAAGGACCAGCTGAACTGGCCGCACGGAATGAGAGTGGGGCGGAGCTAAGCAAATCAGGGCGGAGCCAAATCAACAGCGGGGGCGGGGCTTAATACAGCCCTTACCCGCTGCTGTTACTGCTGCATATGGAGGTGCAGGAAGAAGGAATCCCTGCTCCTCTACCTGACAGGCTCCAGCCAGGGAAGGACTTCAGGGAATCCACTCCTCCTCCAGCTCCTGTCTGTAAGTAATAGTGTGTGTGTGTGTGTGACTGCGTCTGTGTCTGTAAAACTGTCTACCTGTAACTGTGTGTGTGACTGTGTCTGTAAACCTGTCTGCCTGTAACTGTGTGTGTGTGTGTGTGTGTGTGTAAAACTGTCTGCCTGTAACTGTGTGTGTGTGTGTAACTGTCTGCCTGTAACTGTGTGTGTGTGTGTGTGTGTGTGTGTAACTGTCTGCCTGTAACTGTGTGTATTTGTGTGTGAACTGCATGCCTGTAAGAGTGTGTTTGTGTGTCTGCATGCCTGTAACTGTGTGTGTCTGTCTGCCTGTAACTGTGTATGTGTGTGTGTGACTGTCTGCCTGTAACTGTGTGTGTGTGTGTCTGTCTGCCTGTAACTGTGTGTGTGACTGCATGCCTGTAACTGTGTGTGTGTGACTGCATGCCTGTAATGGTGTGTGTGCGTGTGTGTGTCTGACTGTGACTGTGTGATGTTGCCTGTAACTGTATGTGTGTCTGCCTGTGACGGTGTGTGTGACTGTATATGTGACTGTCTGCAACTGTCTGCCAAGCCCAGGCATCCGCCCTGGGTGCAAAATGCTCTAGGTATGCCCCTGATTATAGGGATTGCCAAACTTAAAAAATGGATCAAATAGACGAAAACTGATGGATTGTCAACTTTAGTGCACTGAGCATGAAACCTACTATTCACAACTTTCAAATCAAAATCAAATTTCATTTGACAAAGTAAAGTATATTAATGAAAACATTCAAGTAATTGTTTCAGAAAGTCAATTGCTCATGGGAGCCAATAAATAGCCAATACATAGCCAAAGCTGTGCACAGTGGTGTAACTATTACAGTCACAGGGGTCGCAGCTGTGAACTGGCCCGTCACTCCAGGAGGCCCGGCTGCAGTTGCAACCCCTGCGACCGTGGACCGCCATCACTGTGCACTGGCCCATTCTCACGGTGACAGGCAGGAGGGGAGCGCACAGCACATATACTGAGGATATGTTTAAGCAGCACATCCTATACCGAGATATCAGCCACACGTACATCATAAAGAGACTGCATCTCCACAGCACTAAGATTATACGAGTCAGATAAATTGAGGCTGTGTTTTCACATCACTTCACATGCAGATATGATATCACTAATATACACAGAAGCTGTGACTAACAGCAACCCATACACAGAACTTGTGTTAGATGCATATATGTAAGTTGTCTTCACAACAGCTCATCCTGAAGATTATTTTGAACTCATATATTGAGGGTTTGGTTTTTATATCATTTACATATAATGTGGCTGTGTTTTCACACTAACTCATACATATAATATATAATGGATACATATGCTGAGGCAGCGTCCTCATAGTAACTTATACATAGAGCATATATTGGACACACATACTGAGACTGTGTTTCCATAGATAGGACATATAGTGGATGTGGCGGAGCTCCATGTACCCTGGCTGGGTATCTCCACCAAGGGTCCGCTTCTTAGCTGTGGCTGGATAGGGGACTTAGCTCTAGTTGCTCCCAGGGACTGGGCGGCACATGGTCCTGGGAGCTGTTTCCCCGCTGCATCCTCCACACGCTGGAACAGCAGGCACAGTGATGAACCCTTTCTTCCCCCCAGTAACTGGATGAGGACACAGTTCTGGGAGTCTAACAATGACAATCGTTTATTGGTACACACAGCGTTTATGCACAGATCCCTGCAGGGGTCTCCATTCAGTTCAACACAATCCCAGGCTCTAGGGGGATGGTTGTAATGGAGCTTCCTGTACCCCGGTTGAGTACCTCCGCCGACGGATGCACCTAGTGCTTACCGAGGGCTCCAAGCACTTCTCCAGACACCATAAGTACTGCAGACCCCACGAACCGCCACAGCTTGGTTGGGGTCTCGCCGTCTCCTACCCACCCTGGACCTACAACAAGGCTCCAGGTTCCAGTGGGTGAACCTCTCTTCCTTCAGAGAGCATAGCAGGAACAGCTCTTACAAGAGCTAGTGATTATCCAAGGGAGTATGAAGATCAGAGCAATCCCTTGTAGTGATATAGCAATTCCCCCCAATAAGAGACAAGACTCTAGATTGAGGGTGAAGTAGAACTGAAAGTTTAATGATACAGGTTTGCTTTATATACGATTCCTCATTCCCATGGACCTGATGGAGCACCGCATTACAAACGGTACAGACCAATAACAATATAACAATGTATGACACTCCCACATGCAGTAAACAATCCCTCCTCTCTGCCTGTGATATAATTAAGGCAGATAATGCATTAACTTAATTATTCCAACACACATTTTTATAAAGTACCATATGTACCCCAAGACACAACATATCCCTATGTTACATCCCCTGATAGCTTTGATCTGGGTGAACAACATATCCAAAAATCACACAGATCAGATCAGGGGTTCAGAAATCTTATGGAAGTCATATTTTTGCCCAGGAAAACCAAGGATTTCATGCCCAAAACAGTTCCATAGATTCGCGGCTATGTGCCGCTGGAGGACCGACCGGGAACCGTCACGGTGTCATGACGAAAACAGTTCCAGGGCATTGGCGGCTAAGTCCCCCTGAAGTCTATTCACGGTTTTAGTCCATGAGAACAAGATGGCCACCACCACGTGTTTGAATGTCGACCACTGTTCGGGAGTTTGAAGAACCAAAGTTTAAGTGCCAATAGACACAATTAGGGTGTCTCAGCCAAAATAAATTAAAGGGGCCATAGTCACAGAATAAAAGGCTGGCAAGTAGTCCCCTCCAAAACTCAGTGGCAAAATGGTTTACAGATAAAACAGGACAACAGTTACACACATTATAACATATTACATACTGGGGGAACTTAGGGGCCCCACACGCCAGGAAGGCAATGGGGTACACACATGAAACATACCTCACTGGATAGCCCCTGGTTCCAGCTAGGATCCCTGCAAATAGCTGGGCTATCAGATGTACAGAGCCCAAGAGATCATAGCATAAAGTCTGGGCTCAAGGCTCTGTACTGTCAGGATTATTAGTTGATCCAGCACGTAGAATTGTGTCACACAGATGACTAATAGGTAACGTATTACCGGGCCTTAGAATGGCCGGACTTAACGTATCAAAGATTAGTCAGGATACTTGCTGAGGTCAGAGGAAAGAGACACCACGATAAGGGAAAGCCAGAAGTCAGGGGTACCAGAATACAGGAAAGTCAAACACAACAGGGCACTGAGCAGGATGAGAACTGGGCCTAAATACCCCTCCTCTGGATCTGATAGGCTGTAATCGGCCTTTGACCCCACAGGCAGTTACCAGGTTCCCATTTGCATAATTGCTGCTCAGCACAAACCCTCATGTGGATTTTGATTGCTGCACGGCACAACTTTTCCTGTCAGGACAGTAATGTTGCTCGGCACAACTTTTCCTGTCAGAAGAGTACATGTCATTAATCACATTTTTATATGCGAAAGAATACGTGACATTACCCCCCACCTGAAGAACGCCCACTGGGCGGGCAGGACCAGGCTTGAGAGGAAACTTGGCGTGAAAATAGAGAATCTCGCGGCCAGCATGTATATCAGATGCCCGAACCCAAGAACGATCGGCTGGTCCATAACCGAGACATAAACTGAGAGCCCCTATCAGACACAATATTGTGAGGAATGCCATGTATTCTGTAGTGTCAGTGTGTTCCCGTAGTTAATGAGGAATTCACTATATATTTTTTCTATTATATTACACTGAACAATAGGGAGCCCCCTCCCCCTAGTCCCTCCCTCTCCCTTTCCTCCCGCATATATATTTTTAGTAGGGGGATCCCAATATTCTCATGAGCCATGCTTTAATCAGATATGTATAAATCAATGAATTACTGGTTTATGACTTTAAGAGAGAATAGCTCTTGACTTATAATTAATATTAATGGGATCCGTTTACAGTTCGTGCATACATCTATATTCTGAACAAATATGTCCGTATTTAATCAGAGGTCAATTCTTTGTAATTACGTATTGGGACTGTCTCTTTAAGAGAAAGTGTTTTTTTCACTTTTAAGTCAGTCCCCGTGCGATCAGTTTGAAAGATCTGTTTACAGCCCCCTAAATGCGCTCACATTCAGAATAAGTATGTATATAGTCAGGTATTTACTTTCTGCAACAATGTATTGAGACTGTAACTTTATTATTTTGGCATCCTCTGATTTTGATCCGGCACTTTGCAGGTTAATTGGGTTGCCAGGGAACATATTAACATCTTAGTGGGAGTCTGTCTCTAATCCCCTCCCCTAATTCTGATGAGCATTTGGCTTCACCAATGGGAGACCGTCTGATACGATCGGATTGGATGATGGAGGTAGAAGGGAGGGCTTCATGTCCTCATTTAAACACTCATGGGAACACTTGACACTTAGCTCTTTACAAAGGCGTATCCTTATGCTGAAATACGCGTCGAGTGCTTTTGGTGCCGATGTTCTACATTTGATTTTAGATTCTGGGAGAGTTAGTCTGCAAGAGGTTATTTTATTTGACGTGGAAGTGGGGTTTATTAAGCATGCTGCCTTGAAGCAGCTACAGGAGATAGGGGCCTTGGGTATTGACTTAGCAGGCTGCCTTACCATAGCATCAGGAGATAGGGGTTTTTGGAATCACAAACGGGTTAGTGACAGCCAGTGACTGTGTGACTGGATATTGGTATTTAACAAACTCGTAGTACTTTGAAGCATTTGATGCTTACGTAACAGCTACAATATACAACAAGCTGGATAGTCGCTTGTGTGTAGCGATTCTAACACTTCAGCTTGTTTTGGCAGTACTGCCCCTAAATGCACTGTTTTTAGACAAGCCCCTTCTTTTTTTTTTTTTTTTTTTTTTTTTTTAACCCATCCCTCCTCTACTTTGTTTGGAGCCAGGTACATCGTGTCCACGCCATAGTGAACCCTTTGATTAATATGGTCTAATTAAGAGATGGACAAGAATACCTATACTTTGTAAACTGTGTATAAAGTCCACTTAGCAACACGATCTAATTAGGACAACTATGAATCCATTAGTGTGCGGTGGCTAACAGACTCCGTTTTACTGGAAGTTGGGTATCAATTCAAATGTGATACAGTGTATATCACTTGTTGTTGTTGATTTGTCTGTCTGACCATATTCAGTTTATTCCTTAGTTTTGGTTCAATTTTTTACAACCTCTATACACAACAGCCTCTAATTATTTGTACCTTGATACTCTGGAGGTATCAATCTACTGAACTATTCAACCACTCAACTTTGAGAATACTTATACTAGCTATTAAAATCCTCTTACTACTTGAAATGGCCTTTGAGACTACTCCACCCAGAATTTTAAAGGTGTATTATCACTCTGTTTATTCACAATGTCACATTTGTTTGGGTTTTGGTTTTTCACATAGAACCTCCTGTTCTAGTTAGGCTCTTTATATTTTAATATCCTAATAATCGGCTTTAATAAAGGTTTATACCACTTATACGAATTTTTACTTTTAAAGGTACTACTTTTGGTGAAGTGGGAGTCCGCACACTTTAAGTGGGCGGTCTTCCCACCCCGCTTTATTTTTCGTCTATACCAAGGCTTATACCATATTTATGGATACTTAATTCGGTTATAGGTTCTAGTTTATGGAGGAGGGACTCCCCACATATTTGTGAGGAGTTAGCCTGACTGAATTTAGTAGTTTCTGTTCAATTTCTGGAAAAGTAACTACAAGGATGCAAAGGGGTGTCCTGACTCTCCCTTTGAGAAAGAACTGCCCTTACCCCAGTTTCATAGGCATCAACTTCCAATATGATGGGTTTGCTGGTGTCAGGGTGTCTCAGTATGTCGGCAGTAGCAAACCTTTGTTTAAGAAGTTCAAAAGCCTCTCTAGCTTCCTTAGACCATACCGTACTACTAGCCCACTTACGTGTCATATTGGTGATGGGGATTATTACAGAAGAAAACCCCTTGATAAATCTTCTGTAATAGTTTGCAAACCCAATAAATCTTTGGATGGCTTTTAGTTCGCTAGGTACTGACCACTGTATAACAGCCTCTAGTTTCTTATGGTCCATCTGAAAACCAGAGGCAGAAATGTTATACCCCAAAAACTGTAGTCTGATCAAACAAGCATTTTTCCAATTTTCAATAAAGTTTGTTTTCCAGTAAAGTCTGCAATACTTGTTTAACTTGTTTGAAGGTCAGGGGAATAAATAAGGATATCATCCAAATAAACCAGGACAAATGAATAGATATAATCCCTGAGTACATCATTAATAAAATCCTGGAATATGGCCGCTGCACTGCATATCCCAAAAGGCAAAACAAGGTACTCATAGTGCCCGCATCTAGTGTTAAATGCCGTTTTCCACTCATGATTTTCCTTGATTCTTACCAAATTGTATACACTCCTGAGATCCAGTTTGGTAAAGATCTTAGCACCATGGAGTCTATCAAACAATTAAGAAATGAGAGGAATAGGATAGGCATTCTTAATAATAATCTTATTTAATGCTCTGTAGTCAATGCATGGACGTAATTCTCCATCTTTCTTTTCTACAAAAAAAGAAGCCTGCACCAGCAGGTGAGGATGATTTACATATATGGCCCTTGTTTAGTGAGTCTTTGATATATTCTTCCATTATTTTACTCTCCTGTGGCGATAAGGCATAAACTGCCCCTTTAGGTGGCATAGCGCCGGGTAACAGATTTATGGAGCAGTCATATGACCTGTGAGGAGGTAAGATATTGGACTGACTCTTACTAAATACTTCCTTAATCTCCCGATATTGTATGGGAACTTCAGGGATTTGAGGTTTAGTGGTAGGTAATGCACACTTTTTTGGTTACGTACAACATACATCTCCCAATACAGTCCTTGCCCTATTCCAATATTTTTCCCTTTGCCCAGTCAATATGAGGATTGTGCTTACTAAGCCAAGCAAATCCTAATATGATGGGACAAGAAGGAGAAGAAATTATTCCGAACGGTATGTCCTCCTTGTGTAAGGCCCCAATGAAAATGTTAATGGGCAAGGTTTCGTTGGTAATTAAGGGTTGAGATAGAGGTTTCCCATCAATAGCCTCTACAGCCAGAGGTGATGATCTCTCCTTGCTAGGTATCAAGTGTTTTCTAACAAACTGGATGTCAATGAAATTTACAGCCGCCCCTGAATCCATCAGGGCTATGTATGAAAAGTTGTTAGTGTTACACAAGACCATAAGATCAAGGAGAAACCTACTTTGGTTATTGCCAGAGGACGTATCCATTACACCTAAGATTTGTCCTCTGAAGGTTCTTAGGTGCAGAAGTGTTCTGGACGTATGGGACAAGTACTCCCCATATGTCCTTTTTTACCATAGTATAGGCATCCCCGGCATTCCTGAATATTACCATCAAAATGCAAAGGAGGAGATAAGGATATAGTAGATACCTAATGTACTATAGGAGGAGGTACATTAGGTAGAGGTGACATAGTCGGAGAGGCCTCAGGCCGAAGATGCGCTGTTCTAGTGAGCAGTGTACTGAAAGCCTGGGCAAATTGATCCATACGGTGATCATTCTCCTCTAGCTTTCTCTTGCAAGCTGTTATGTGCTGACACAATTCTACAGGATCTATGGCCATGTCTTAAAGTCAGGATTACAAGTTGATACAGCACGTAGAACTGTATCACACCTAGGACTAAAAGGTAATGTCTTACCGGGCCTTAGAATGGCTGTATAGTGGCTCAGAGGCAAGAGAGCAGGTCTTACCGGGCCTTAGAGCTGTATAGTGGCTCAGAGGCAAGAGAGCAGGTCCAGGATTGCAGAGTACCCAGGTTCAATTCCCTCATCGGGCACTTCTGGAGCGACCTTGTCTGGCTGTCTGGATGTCGCGGTGAGAACCGTGACAGTACCCCTCCCTCAAGAACGCCCTGCGGGCGTGATTTGGTTGTTCATCATTACCTTCCTCCTCTGATAGATTGAATACATCATCTGGCAGGAGGTACGTTCTACCATAGGCATCCATGCCATACGTACGGCCTTCTTCCAGATCAGAGGGAAACACAGCACCTACCGTAGCCTTTGCTCTAGTAGTTCTCAAAGGGGAGGCATTCGCAGCTTTCAGTGCTTTTTCAGTGCTTTTTCGAATACTTCTAACAGAAAATTGCATTAGGCTTGTCAGTAAAAGCAAAAAATTCAAGAAACCATCTGTACTCCGCAGATGTGGCCAAAATAGTAAAAAACTAAAAGTTAGCATTTAGTAATTATAAAAAAAACCAGAGTGAGGAAGACAGAATGACCTATAAGATTAGGCAGAAAGAGGCTAAGCAAGTTATAAGAGCTTCCAAATCACACACAGAAGAGAAAATAGCACAGTCAGTAAAAAAGGGGGACAAAACTTTTTGTAGATAAATGAGAAAAGAAAAGTAAAACAAGGATTAGTTAGATTAAAAACAAAAGAAGGAAGGTATGTAGATGAGGATAAAGGTCTAGCTGACTGCCTCAATGAATATTTTTGTTCGGTATTTACAGCTGAAAATGAAGGAAAGGGACCTCTGTTAAAAAAAAGGATAAATTAGTTATTTATTACACGTGAGTTTACAGAGGAAGAGGTTCTATTTCAACTGTCAAAAGTAAAGACAAATAAGTCAATGGGACCTGATGGAATACACCCAAAGTTATTAAAAGAGCTTAGTGGTGTACTAGCAAAACCATTACCAGATTTATTTAACCAATCATTGTTAACAGGAGTAGTCCCAGAAGATTGGAAGTTAGCGAATGTTGTGCCCATTCACAAGAAAGGTAATAGGGAGGAGTCGGGCAACTATAGGCCAGTAAGCCTTACTTCAGTAGTGGGGAAAGTGATGGAAACCATGTTAAAGGATATGATTGTTGAACATCTAAAAACACATGGATTTCAAGATCAGAGACAACATGGGTTTACTTCAGGGAGATCATGGCAAACTAATCTTATTGATTTTTTTGATTGGGTAACTAAAATTATAGATCAGGGTGGTGCAGTAGACATTGCTTACCTAGATTTCAGTAAGGCTTTTGACACTGTTGCACATAGAAGGCTTATCAATAAACTACAATCTTTGAGTTTGGATTCCAATATTGTTGAATGGGTAAGGCAGTGGCTGAGTGACAGGCAACAGAGGGTTGTAGTCAATGGAGTATATTCGAAGCTTGGGCTTGTCACCAGTGGGGTACCTCAGGGATCTGTACTTGGACCCATTCTCTTTAATATTTTTATTAGTGATATTGCAGAAGGTCTTGATGGTAAGGTGTGTCTTTTTGCGGATGATACTAAGATATGTAACAGGGTTGATGTTCCAGGAGGGATAAGCCAAATGGCAAATGATTTAGGTAAACAAGAAAAATGGTCAGAGTTGTGGCAACTGACATTAAATGTGGATAAGTGCAAGATAATGCATCTTGGATGTAAAAACCCAAGGGCAGAGTACAGAATATTTGATATAGTCCTAACCTCAACATCTGAGGAAAGGGATTTAGGGGTGGTTATTTCTGATGACTTAAAGGTAGGCAGACAATGTAATAGAGCAGCAGGAAATGCTAGCAAAATGCTTGGTTGTATAGGGAGAGGTATTAGCAGTAGAAAGAGGGAAGTGCTCATGCCACTGTACAGAACACTGGTGAGACCTCACTTGGAGTACTGTACACAGTACTGGAGACCATATCTTCAGAAGGATATTGATACCTTAGAGAGAGTTCAAAGAAGGGCTACTAAACTGGTTCATGGATTGCAGGATAAAACTTACCAGGAAAGGTTAAAGGATCTTAACCTGTATAGCTTGGTGGAAAGACGAGACAGGGGGGGATATGATAGAAACATTTTAAATGCATAAAGGGAATCAACACAGTAAAAGAGGAGACTATATTTAAAAGAAGAAAAACTACCACAACCAGAGGACATAGTCTAAAATTAGAAGGACAAAGGTTTAAAAATAATATCGGGGGGGGGGGGGGGGGGGGGGGGGGCGGGGCCGGACCGCCGAGCGGGATGGTCGCATGTCTGAGCGGCTCCTGCAACCAACCGCAATTTACACTGTATAAACGATATATTACCATCAAAATATGGATCGCCAGTACAGTCACCCAAAGTTGAGAGACTACGGGACCCGGGGAGAGGCTGGCTCAGTGAGCTTCAGTCCCCTGGGGGAGGACAACACGCTACCCCAAATGGGGCCTTCTCCTGCGGTGAGTGGGGCAGACGGCCGCTGCCCCACTATCCTGCACCACGGAGCCCAGCTAGGGATGCAGACCGGCGCAGACCCGGCCCCGTTCCCCCCCCTTTGGACCAGTGGGGGTGATCCCGGTCCTCACCCTGTGGCCCTGGCCGTGACACCGCAATTGAGGTCGGAGAGTCCAGCCGCTGCACCTAAAATGGCGGGCGCCATGTGCGCAGACGGCGAAGGGAAGGCCTGCTTCCAACACGCGCTCACAGCCACCAAGGCTCCTGCCTCCCACTCAAACCGCACAGAGACGGCACTACCAGCACGATTTCAGTGCGCGAGGGACAACAGCTGCACTGAACATGCATCACACAAAGCAGCAAACATACCCATCTACAGCTACCGTGCAAACCGTCAAGACAGGCTCCTCTACTGGCGGACTGCCCGGAAATCACCAACACTCCAGCCCACACCGAGAAGATTTAGCAAGCGGCAGCACACCGCAGTATACACCCAGCTCCTGATCAGGGCAGACACCAGCCTGCGGAGAACCAAGGGTGGCAAGCCCATTCACCTGCCTCGGCACCACTGGGAAACCCTGCGAGACCCACATGATAAGCGGCGGACCAACTTCGCCCTGCAGCCTGCTCGGAAGGACACTCACCCCATACAACCAAGACCCAGCAGGGCAGGTATGGGATTTAAAAACAGGACTGCCCCTGTCTGTCAAGCCTTGAGCCCGCCAGGACACTGAAATCTTCCCACTGAAGCGGATTGGGAAACTGCTTAATCAGGGTGATAACTTCGCTATGATCTGGCTTTATATACGAAGTCCTTTACTTAAATCTGAATAATATCCCTAGCTAGGATACTTGCTGTATAAAAATGTCTGTACACCCAAGCAACTTATTAGCTGGTTAGGATGATGTACTATTCAGCATGCTATTAACTTAAGTCAGACATGTTAATCAACTTCTTGTCATCATAACCCATGCTAATGTAACTCGTATTTACTAACATTCTGATCTAAGCAACTTTACTTTAATATTTCAAAATGTGCCGATAATCTCAATGCTCCCACTGTTATGCCTGCAAATTATGCTCGGGGAATGCTATTGGGGCACCACGAGCTTGTATGTTATTCACTCAACGCACAATAAAAAAAGAATTAAAAAAAAAAAAAATAATAAATAATATCAGGAAGCATTACTTTACTGAGAGGGTAGTGGATGCATGGAATAGCCTTCCAGCTGAAGTGGTAGAGGTTAACACAGTAAAGGAGTTTAAGCATGCGTGGGATAGGCATAAGGCTATCCTAACTATAAGATAAGGCCAGGGACTAATGAAAGTATTTAAAAAACTGGGCAGACTAGATGGGCCGAATGGTTCTTATCTGCCGTCACATTCTATGTTTCTATGTTTCTGTACTTAACATACCAGAGAATAGTCAGAATACTTATTGAGGTCAGGGATACAGAAAGAGACACAATGATGAGGGAAAGCCAAAAGTCAGGGATCCCAGAATACAGGGAAGTCAAACAAAGCTAAAGTCAATAACCAGAAATGAAAGCTCAGGAATACACTCTCGGACAACCACTAGGGAAACCACGACAGGGCAATGAGCAGAATGAATAGGTAACCTTAAATACCCCTCTTGTGGATCTGATTGGCCGAAACCGACCTTTGACCCCAGAACGTGCGTGTGTGTCCTTCACTTGACGTCATGCGCACGTCGATGTCTTCCATGCCGTGGTGTTATAAATTGCTGATCTGCAGCGGCCAGCGGCCATCAACAGACACATTGACGCATGGCCTCTGATCGGCACTACCGCGTTTATTGGCAAGGCAACCACTATCAATGTCGCAAGGTGAGGATGAACATGTGACAGCCAATTAGTAAAGCAGGGGCTGAAGTGATGTAATATTCCAGCCCATGACATTACAGGAGGGCATGGAAGAAGAGCGCAGAGGACAACGCTGCCTTGTCACCTGGCTGCAATATGCATGGCCGCTAGTCTCGGGGCCTAAGGTGGCCAGTCAACCAGCTTTTGCACCCCCAGGACACAAGGCTAACAAGGCACCTGCTGGGGCGCTTGAGGGCAACTTTCTTTGCTGCTCCCCTGGAAAGTGCGCAGATAGCAGCAATCATGCCTCAATGGGAACAAGTGTCTGTGTGGACTTAGAGTCAGGTTTTCTAAACCTATGTCATATACTAGGGTGTACTTCCATAAGTCACCCACCAGAGCTTACCCTTACCATGGCTATTGACATTATCTCTGTCTTCAGAGCTATGGTATTCAGGCAGACTTTACACTGCCATGATATCCATTATCAACACTCTTTTGTAAAATGCATCATTGATTGGATTAACCTCCACGAATCTCGTAAATTTGTTAGAAGGATGCCAAAGGTAAGCAACTGGGTAATGAAAGAATAGGAACCCAGCTACTTATAGTAGTATTTCATCTACATAACTAAGGTATTTACAGGTGGGAAAACATTCTAAACAACCATGGAGATAAACTGCAGCAGGCTTGTATGGGGACTTGAACACCTGACAAGCAAACCTGTTCAAACGAAATGCTTCCATCAGCACTCCATGAGCCATTCATCGTCACCAGGGGGGAATGGTTTAAAACAGGCCCTGTATATTGTGGTATACATAAAAGAGGCATAACCAGGTAGTCACCTTATGTTAGTGCTGTTTGTTGGGTTTTCAGGAGAAGCAGCTTTGCCCTGGCTTGGTCTCATGTATCCAGTGGACATCTGTCATCCCCTAAGGGAAAGAGCTGGGTCAGAAACCTGGTCACTAAAGTAGATACCCAAGAAGGCAATTCTTACATCTGTGCTGTTGCTGGGTCTTCAGGGTTTAGAGACTGAACACTGGCTGGGCCTACAAAAATATTGGCCTGATGAGCATAAAAGAAACATTTATTCCTGCTTAAGCAGACTTCTTCCAAACTGCTGTGAAAGACAGGAAAAAGACTACCTGATGGGGAGGGTGTGAATCTATTTATACAAATTTCAGAGATCTATTTCCTGTTTGTTTTGCTGTTAGGAGAGGAGCTAACTCCATAAGTAAATGCTGCCATTTTCTTTTATCAGGAAAACTGGTTAAATTAAGAAAAATAGAATTATTTCTAAATGTTAAAAAAAACTGCAAACAGAATAGAGCTTTACATTTACTTGTTAGTTGTTAATATTATTTCAAAAATATGCAACATGGTTTGTATTAACTTAATTTGTAGACAGAGCTCTAATGTATAGTTTCTAGGTCCTTGACAATTTTTAGAATAGTACATGAAGCTTAACACAACCTCAATACACAGACGTAGCTTATAATATGTTTTGCTGTACAAATATTCAAATAACGTCATATCTGCTCAGATTTTCTGATTTAACTGAAGGGTAAAAACCTGTGTGTCACAGTTACATTAGTTTCAAAAAGTGTGAATTTATCTCCAAAACACCTCAAAGACGCCAAGTGCCAAAGATATCTTTGGCCCAGTTCCAGTTTTAGAACACTTTGCCGGTGCCCAACTGAACTTTTATTTCATGTTAAATTGCTGTTTTAGTCATAATACAGACATGTTTTGTGCCATACAGACTCTGCCTAAAAGATTATTAGACCTAACATTTAAACATTATTATATATTTAGGCTACCTGTTGTGTTAAATTAAAACTGTAAACTTTCAAAACTTGCTTAAGCTGATCTTTAAAGGACATTAAGATAAAGTGATAGTGGCATGGTCGCTTTTACGTCATTAGTATTATGAATAAAAACAAATTAAATATTAATAGTAATAAAATAATTTAAAAACTTTTTATCCTCAATATAAGTACACAATATATCTCCTGTGTCCCACTCCCCTCTTGACATCATGAGCTTAGGCGCAATGTTGTAGATGACCACTTTATTTGACTTGATTTATGTAATAAGTAATTTTTTAAATTGTAATTTTGGCACCACATTTCACAGATACACACACTGACATACATGCAGATACATTGATACACACTGACATACATTCAATACACCCATTCAAATGTCAACACTACATACAAACACACTTCTGCATTGAAACGCCAACATTCAGATACACACTGACACACATACAGACACACATATTAACACACATGCATATGCATTGATACACACACTGACACATGTGCAGATATAAATACACACACATAGAGACAACATACACACACACACACAGGCACACAGATGCACACACTGATGCACAAAAGAACACACAGATACACATACGGAAGAACTGATTCACACTAACAGACATACAGATACACACACTGACAGACATACATATACAAACACATAGATACAGAGAACATACAGACACACACTAACAGACGTACAAATACACACACACACACACACACACACACAAACACCACATACACAAAAGGCAGGTAAAAATGTACACTTTTTTTTTTTTGGGGGTGCAGGAGGGTGGCTTCCATGGGGTCCAGTGTGCTTACTGAGGTAGTTGGGCATTAGGGTCTGTCTCTTGTGGCCTAGGTCTCTCCTCTCAGGCTTTCCCTCAAGCTTACCGCGCAACTCCATGTCACTCTGGGAGGAAGTGACAAGCTGTCACTTCCTACCAGTACTACAGACAAGAAGATGACACAGTTGCGCTATTAAAGGGCCACAGCGCCCAACTGGGCCCCTTCTGACACATGCCCATCGGGTGGCCCTAAGTGCATGAGCCACCTGATGGGCCTCCTACAGTGTGTGGGCCCGCTGCAGCCAGTAGTTCCGCCACTGTATTCCATACAAATAAGGTGCTGAAGATTTAGGAAGGACTAGGACTAGTTTTTTTTATTTCTACTACAGTATATTGCTATTTTAAATGGAGTGTCTTGATCTACCAGATCAACCAATGGTCAAAATATCACAATATAACTACTATCCCCGCATATCATGTAGATGCGCCACACTCCGATCTACTTAACCTTTGCAATGTCCTCATAAATCCCTACTTATAGTGGTTATATGTAAAGGAAGAAAATCAGTAATCCTTGTACACTTGTATAAGAAATACAAAACTGTACTTTTTCATTTTCAATCACTATAGTGTGTTTACTTTAGAAGTTTTATTTTATCTCCTGCTTTGTTAATTGAACTTTAACCACGCATGATTAAGCTAAAGTTATTTTTGTGCTTGTAGTGTTCATTTAAAAAGGAAAAAATAATTCAGTTTTCCTCCTCATTTGCACCGTGTGTCTTATAATGCACTTGATAATTTTTTCATATACACTTAGAAACAATGCAAAAAAAATGAGCATTACATGAAAATGTTAAAACAATTTATAACACAAGTCATAGATATTTTTCAGTGTTTAATTCAGTTTGTGTAATTTCCTGGGAAATTACAGTTACCCTTCAAGGGTAACATAAAACATTACAATTTTTTTTTTTAATTTATTATTCATGCTTTTCACATACACAATCCTCTGTCAATTACTGCACACACAGTTTTCCTGATTTCTGACCTATTGGATACATTGATGAGTTTGTTTCCAATCCAGTTCCTTCAGTTGGATGACTGTCTCTGCCTCTGTTTTAGTCACCATTAGTGATGTCGCGAACATAGAATTTTCGGTTCGCGAACGGCCTAGGCAGGCGAATTTTAAAACCCACAATAGTGGTTGAAGGGGGGGGGAGGAGACCTCTCCTCCCGGCCCCCACCCCTGGGTTCGGGTGGGGGCCATAATGATAATGAGGGGGGGGGACCTACTGTCCTCCGCCCCCGGCCCCCACCCCCCACCCCTGTGCGGCAGGTGGGGGCCATAATGATAATGAGGGGGGGGCCACTGTCCCCACCCCTGGGCGGCGGGTGGGGGCCATAAAGATAATGAGGGGGGGGACCTACTGTCCTCCCCCTCTCCAGCCCCCACCCCTGGGCGGCGGGTGGGGGCCATAATGATAATGAGGGGGGGCTACTGTCCCCCCCCGGCCCCCACCCCTTGGCGGCGGGTGGGGGCCATAAAGATAATGAGGGGGGGACCTACAGTCCTCCCCCTCTCCGGCCCCCACCCCTGGGCGGTGGGTGGGGGCCCTAAATTAACCCCCCTGTCCTCCCCCAATAAGGGGGGGACCTATTGTCCCCCCTGGCCCCCACCCCTGGGCGGTGGGTGGGGGCCCTAAATACAAAGGGAGGGGGGGTGCCCCTGTTAACCCTTCCCCCCCAAAAAAAAAGATCTACCTACCTACCCCCTCACCCTAAAAATAATGAGGGGGGGGACCTTTAACTAAAACCCTGTAAAAAACAATAGATAAAAACAACTTACCATTTGATGTTTTCTTTCTTCTACAATCTTCTTTTTTCAGCCCCATAAAAGGCCAAAGAAAAAACATAATAACCGACGCAATAAAAAAAAAAAAAAAAAGAAAACCGACCGCACAAAAAAATAATCCATCTTCACCCATGGAGGGCTCCGCGCAGACTGAGCTCTGCAGGGCGGGGGAAGGCTTATAAAGCCTTGCCACGCCTGCAATTAGGCTAAGAACACTCTGATTGGCTGGTTTAAGCCAATCAGAGTGCTCTTTGTCATTTTACACAGCGTGGGAAAATTCCAAAGAACTTTCCCACGCGTGTAAAATGACACAGAGCACTGTGATTGGATGGATTTCAAGCCTTTATAAGCCTTCCCCCGCCCTGCAGAGCTCAGTCTGCGCGGAGCCCTCCATGGGTGAAGATGGATTATTTTTTTTGTGCGGTCGTTTTTTTTTTTTTTTTTTAATTGCGTCGGTTATTATGTTTTTTTTTTGGCCTTTTTTGGGGCTGAAAAAAGAAGATTGTAGAAGAAAGAAAACATCAAATGGTAAGTTGTTTTTATCTATTTTTTTTTTTTTACAGGGTTTTAGTTAAAGGTCCCCCCCCTCATTATTTTTAGGGTGAGGGGGGTAGGTAGGTAGATTTTTTTTTGGGGGGGGGGGGGGGGAAGGGTTAACACCCCCCCTTTGAATTTAGGGCCCCCACCCACCGCTCAGGGGTGGAGGCTGGGGGGGACAATAGGTCCCCCCTTATTGTTAAGTTTAGGGCCCCCACCCACCGCTCAGGGGTGGGGGCCGGGGGGGACAATAGGTCCCCCCCCTTATTGTTAATTTTAGGGCCCCCACCCACCGCTCAGGGGTGGGGGCTGGGGGGGGACAATAGGTCCCCCCTAATTGTTATTTGTAGGGCCCCCACCCGCCGCTCAGGGGTGGGGGCCGGGGGGGACAATAGGTCCCCCCCTAATTATTTGTAGGGCCCCCACCCGCCGCTCAGGGGTGGGGGCCGGGGGGGGACAATAGGTCCCCCCCTTATTGTTAATTTTAGGGCCCCCACCCGCCGCTCAGAGGTGGGGGCCGGGGGGGGGACAATAGGTCCCCCCTAATTGTTATTTTTAGGGCCCCCACCCACCGCTCAGGGGTGGGGGCCAGGGGGGGGACAATAGGTCCCCCCCTAATTGTTATTTGTAGGGCCCCCACACGCCGCTCAGGGGTGGGGGCCAGGGGGGACAATAGGTCCCCCCCTTATTGTTCATTTTAGGGCCCCCACCCGCCGCTCAGGGGTGGGGGCCGGGGGGACAATTGGTCCCCCTCTTATTGTGATTTTTAGGTCCCCCACCCCCCCATCACTGTTTAATAGACATGCCCCTACTCGCGGTATTGCGAGTAGGGGCACAATTTACTAATACTAAGTAATTTTTACTTAGTATTAGTAAATTAATAGGGGGCGGACCGAACATCGCATATGTTCGCCCGCCGTGGCGTACGCGAACACGCTAAGTTCGCCGGGAACTATTCGCCGGCGAACAGTTCGGTACATCACTAGTCACCATGCAATCACCTCACAGTAGAGTATGTGGACATAATCCAACTTGCAATAGGGCTAAAATTACATCTGTAGGGCTAAAATCAGACTTGGTAACGGGCACTTCAGAATGCAACAGTATTCTGCATATATGTCATTAAGTATACCCAGAACCCTCCGCATTACCTACCGGATTGTTTATTTGTGTATGCAAATACCTATGCATCTGTGTAGGCAAATATATAATAAAATAGAGGGATTAATGGAGGGATTGGATGAGAAACTCATCGAGAACCAGCACTGGAGCAAATGAGGTAAATAGTATTCACTGCAATACATTGCATTACATATATATATATATATATATATATATATATATATATATATAAAAGAGAGGTAAATAATGGATTAAATGCATACCAAATTATGAAATACCATTATAAATTTTTACACTAAAGTGCTAGAGAGATTTGAGGTATAGCTTTATGACCCATTACCTTCTGAATTCATCGGTTTGTCACATTTCTAACATTTCTTACAGATTTTTATGAAGGAGATTTATGCTCGCTCCAAGTGAATGGAAAAACAAATACTTTGTATTTGATATTTACCATGATACTAGCTTCTTTCTGACACTCCATAAATCTCTATACAATAGCAGAATGACAAAGTCTTGTATGCTTATTTTGCTTTTTCTTTTGTCACTGTATATCACGACGCTGCCGTCAGCAAATGCAAAGTATTGGAACAGTAAAAAAGTACAAAGCATATTGTGATGCTTAATAACCAATATAAAAATAATTAGACTATAAAAAAGTATAATTAATTTATTGATTTATTACAGATATCACCTTTTAAATAGGTGACCCTGTTAGGTAGTTATGGATTACTGTCATTGGTTGTGTTCCCAAGACTTGAACTTGCAGAAGCGGATAAAAAGATTACTTTGTTGTGGTGGTTAGGGTTTTCAGTTGCCAGATTTGTTAATGAAACAACACTAAAAAAAGTAGTTTTCAGAAGAAAAACTGATATAAAAAATAACAAAGAAACAAGAAAAATAGTTTGAAGCAACCAACAAGATGAAGGAATTTTTTTTACTGTGTGTGCTAGGCAGGAAGATTTGATAAAGGCCTCAAATTAGAGCCCATATAATGCTGTTGAATATCTTGTGTGTTTATGTGAGTAATATAAGGGACAATGAATAACCAGACCCAAAACCAAAAGCTTGCATAATGTTTAAATAATGTATGCTATTAGAATTCCACTAGCAGGTAGGTACAAAATGTATACTTTGTGAATACATATCATCTAGTTTGATTTGTGACTGAACAACTTAATATAGATGTCGCGAACATAAAATTTTCCGTTCGCGAATGGCGAACACGAATTTACGCAAATGTTCGCGAACGGGCGAACCAGGCGAACCGCCATAGACTTCAATAGGCAGGCGAATTTTAAAACCCACAGGGACTCTTTCTGGCCACAATAGAAAAGTTGTTTCAAGGGGGCTAACACCTGGATTGTGGCATGCCGGAGGGGGATCCATGGCAAAACTCCAATGGAAAATGACATAGTTGATGCAGAGTCTGGTGCAGAGTTAATCCATAAAGGGCATAAATCACCTAACATTCCTAAATTATTTGGAATAACGTGCTTTAAAACATCAGGTATGATGTTGTATCGATCAGGTAGTGTAAGGATTATGCCCTCTTCACAGTGACAGACCAAACTCCCCGTTTAACGCACCGCAAACAACCGCAAACAGTCCATTTGCACAACCGCATTTGCACAAGGTTGGATACCAAGCTAGCCATGTCTTGTTCCTTGTCCTCACTGATGTCATTGAAGGTCTCTTCCTCCACCCAGCCACGTACAACACCAAGGGTCCCCGAAAGGTGACAACAAGCCCCCTGGGACGCCTGCTGTGTTTGGTCTTCCACCTCCTCAAAGCCTCCTTCCTCCTCTGACTCCTCTTCTTCAGACTCCTCTCTCTGCGTTGCCTCTCTCTGCATTATTATAAGGTGTGTTAAGTAGTACTATTCCTATCAAGGGACGTGTATATGGCATCGATTTTAGGAACCGGGAGATGGAAAAAGATGCTTGGTCGGTCCTCCTACTTCAAATTTGGGGCACTGCGCGTGCAATCTAATGTGCCACCAGATAGGAGTGGTGTGTTAAGTAGTACTATTCTTATCAGTTTAATCCCTGTTACGTCCCCTATCAGGGGACGTGTATATGGCATCGATTTTAGGAACCGGGAGATGGAAAAAGATGCTTGGTCGGTCCTCCTACTTCAAATTTGGGGCACTGCGCGTGTAATCTAATGTGCCACCAGATAGGAGTGGTGTGTTAAGTAGTACTATTCTTATCCCTGTTACATCCCCCTCATCGGGCCTTTTTTAGTCGAATGTATCGCCCACTGTCAGTCCCTTCGGGATCCATCCCTCATTCATCTTTATAAAGGTGAGGTAATCTAGACTTTTTTTACCTAGGCGACTTCTCTTCTCAGTGACAACACCTCTTGCAGCACTGAATGTCCTTTCTGACAGGACACTTGAAGCGGGGCAGGCCAGAAGTTCTATCGCAAATTGGGATAGCTCAGGCCACAGGTCAAGCCTGCACACCCAGTAGTCAAGGGGTTCATCGCTCCTCAGAGTGTCGATATCTGCAGTTAAGGCGAGGTAGTCTGCTACCTGTCGGTCGAGTCGTTCTCTGAGGGTGGACCCCGAAGGGCTGTGGCGATGCGTAGGACTTAACCCCTTAAGGACACATGACATGTATAACATATCATGATTCCCTTTTATTCCAGAAGTTTGGTCCTTAAGGGGTTAAAAAGCTCTGCATGTCCTCCATCAACAACACGTCTGTAAAGCGGATTACTTTCACCTCTTCCCCTGTTAGATTCCCGTTGTGCTGTGACATCACCCTTATTCGCTGTGTAAAGCATACTTTTTAATTTATTTTGGAACTGCTGCATCCTTTCCGACTTGAGGTAATTCGGTAACATTTCAGGCACTTTCTGCTTATACCGGGGGTCTAGTAGCGTGGTCGCTCTCCTCGTTCAGGTCGTTCTCCTTCAGCCTTTTTATACGAGGGTCCCTCAAAAGGCACGACAGCATGAAAGACCCCATTTGCACAAGGTTGGATGCCGAGCTACTCATGTCCCGTTCCTCATCCTCATTGATCTCACTGAAGGTATGTTCTTCCCCCCCCAGCCACGTACAACACCACAGGTACCAGATAGGTCACAACGAGCCCCCTGGGATGCCTGTTGTGGTTGGTCTTCCTCCTCCTCCTCAAAGCCACATTCCTCCTCTGACTCCTCTTCCTCACAATCCTCTTCCAGCGTTGCCGCAGGTCCAGCAAGCGATGCTGATAAGGCTGTTTCTGGTGGTGATGGTGACCACAACTCTTCCTCTTCCTCTTCACGCTCATCTACGGCCTGATCCAGCATTCTTCGCAGGGCACGCTCCAGGAAGAAAACAAATGGTATGATGTCACTGATGGTGCCTTCGGTGCGACTGACTAGGTTTGTAACCTCCTCAAAAGGAGGCATGAGCCTACAGGCATTGCGCATGAGCATCCAGTAACGTGGCAAAAAAATTCCCAGCTCCCCAGAGGCTGTCCTAGCACCCCGGTCATACAAATAGTCGTTAATGGCTTTTTCTTGTTGAAGCAGGCGGTCAAACATTAGGAGTGTTGAATTCTAACGTGTCAGGCTGTCGCAAATCAAGCGCCTCACTGGCATGTTGTTTCGACGCTGAATATCTGAAAAGTGCGCCATGGCCGTGTAGGAACGCCTGAAATGGCCACACACCTTCCTGGCCTGCTTCAGGACGTCCTGTAAGCTTGGGTATGTATGCACAAAGCGTTGTACGATCAGATTACACACATGTGCCATGCACGGCACATGTGTCAACTTGCCCAAATTCAATGCTGCCAACAAATTTCTTCCGTTGTCACAAACCACTTTGCCAATCTCCAGTTGGTGCGGAGTCAGCCACTGATCCACCTGTGCGTTCAGGGCGGACAGGAGTGCTGGTCCGGTGTGACTCTCTGCTTTCAGGCAAGTCAACCCCAAGACGGCGTGACACTGCCGTATCCGGGATGTGGAATAGTACCTGGGGAGCTGGGGGGGTGCCGTTGATGTGGAGCAAGACGCAGCAGCAGAAGAGGACTCAGCCGAGGAGGTTATGGAAGAGGATGGAGTAGGAGGAGTAGAGGAGGTGGCAGCAGGCCTGCCTGCAAGTCGTGGCGGTGTCACCAACTCCTCTGCAGAGCCACGCATTCCATGCTTGGCAGCCGTCAGCAGGTTTACCCAATGCGCAGTGTAGGTGATATACCTGCCCTGACCATGCTTTGCAGACCAGGTATCAGTGGTCAGATGGACCCTTGCCCCAACATTGTGTGCCAGACATGCCATTACTTCCTTTTGGACAATCGAGTACAGGTTGGGGATTGCCTTTTGTGCAAAGAAATTTCGTCCGGGTACCTTCCACTGTGGTGTCCCAATAGCTACAAATTTTTGGAACGCCTCAGACTCCACCAGCTTGTATGGCAAAAGCTGGCAGGCTAAGAGTTCAGACAAGCCAGCTGTCAGATGCCAGGCAAGAGGGTGACTTTGTGACATTGGCTTCTTACGCTCAAACATGTCCTTGACAGACACCTGACTGTGGGCAGGTGAGCAGGAACTGCTCAAGGCGAGAGACGGAGTGGCGTAGGGTTGAGAGGGGGCATGGACCAGGAGGAGGATGGCGTCTTTGAGTTTGTGTGCTGCTTGTACTCATGTGTTGATCCCATAGGTGTTTGTGATGTGCGATCATGTGCCTTCGCAAAGCAGTTGTACCTAGGTGGGTGTTGGACTTCCCACGACTCAGTTTCTTTTGGCACAGGTTGCAAATGGCATCACTGTTGTCAGAGGCAGACACACAAAAAAAAAATGCCACACTGCTGAGCTCTGCAATGATGGCATTCTGGTGATGGCAACAGCATGCGTTGATTGGCGTGCTGTCTGGCTGACCCCGGGTGCCGATGCATGCTGTCTGACTGTGCCACTAGCTCCTTGCGATGACCTCCCCCTGCTTCCAACTTGTCTCCTCCTCCTCTGTTCTCCCATCTGAACTTTCCCCCTGTTCTTCTTCTCTTCAGCGGGCACCCACGTGACATCCACGGACGCATCGTCATCATCAACCGCTTCTCTTGTATCTGACAACTCAGCAAAGGAAGCAGCAGCGGGTACAACATCATCATCATCACACCGTACATCCATGTGTGTAATGCTGCCTGACTGAGACATATCCCTGTTATCTACATCCTCTGGCAATAATGGTTGCGCATCACTCATTTCTTCCAACTGATGTGTAAATAACTCCTCTGACAGATCAAGTGAAGCGGCTGTGGTGCTAGTGTTGGCGGCAGGCAGGCGAGTGGTAACTTGAGAGGTGCCCGAAGCTAAGCTGGAGGAGGATGGTGCGTCAAGGTTCCGAGCGGAAGCTGTAGAAGATTGGGTGTCCTGTGTTAGCCAATCAACTGTGTCCTCAGAACTTTTCGAGTTCAGGGTACGTGGCCTCTGAACATTGGGCATTATTCTAGGGCCAAAGGGAATCACAGCACCACGACCACAACAGCCCCTGTGGGGTGGCCTGCCTCTGCCTGTCATTTTTTTTTAGATTAGTGGTACTATGCGTGCAAGCTACTATGACAACAGATATGAGTGGCACTGTGCACTGGCAGAAGTTGGCAGAGTAGACGCTGTAGGCCTGACAGACAACTAACTGCTATTCAATCTATTACAGTCAAAATTGATTTTTTTTTTTAAATGTACACTACTGTTACACCAGATATGAGTTGCACTGGTGTGACACTGTGCCCTGGCAGGCCCTGAAACGCACACGTGTGAAGGAAACTGACTGCTATTATTTCACAGTCAAATTTCTAGTTTTTTTTTAAATGTACACTACTGTTACACCAGATATGAGTTGCACTGGTGTGACACTGTGCCCTGGCAGGCCCTGAAACGCACACGTGTGAAGGAAACTGACTGATATTATTTCACAGTCAAATTTCTAGTTTTTTTTTAAATGTACACTACTGTTACACCAGATATGAGTTGCACTGGTGTGACACTGTGCCCTGGCAGGCCCTGAAACGCACACGTGTGAAGGAAACTGACTGATATTATTTCACAGTCAAATTTCTAGTTTTTTTTTAAATGTACACTACTGTTACACCAGATATGAGTTGCACTGGTGTGACACTGTGCCCTGGCAGGCCCTGAAACGCACACGTGTGAAGGAAACTGACTGATATTATTTCACAGTCCAAAAAGTTTTTTGTTTTTTTTAAAATGCAAGCTATTGTGACACCAGATATGAGTGGTGGCACTGGGCAAGTGGGCACAGTATACGCTGTGAGCCTGACACACACGCTGGCAGGCAGGCAACTGCAATTAGATTACACAGGAAAAAAAAAAGCAGACTGATGTTCTAGCCCTAAAAAGGGCTTTTTGGGGGTCTGTCCTTACAGCAGAGATCAGATGAGTCCTTCAGGACTGTAGTGGACACTGAATACACTAGCTTAGCTATCGATTTCCCTATTAAATCAGCAGCAGCTACACTGTCCCTCCTCTCACTAAGAATGCAGCTTCCGAATGAATCTAAAATGGATGCTGTCCAGGAGGTGGGAGGATCTGGGAGGGAGGGTCTGCTGCTGATTGGCTGGAATGTGTCTGCTGACTGTGAGGTACAGGGTCAAAGTTTACAAAATGATGATGAATAGGGGGCGGACCGAACATCGCATATGTTCGCCCACCGTGGCGAACGCGAACAAGCTATGTTCGCCAGGAACTATTCGCCTGCGAACTATTCGGGACATCTCTAAAGCTTAACACTCACCAGAGATATACTTTTTGTATATGAATATATATTTATCTGTATACTGTAACATGAATCTTAAAACACAATAGCATTACCGTTGTATAATAAAACATGAAGCACAAATTCCTACTAATGGCAGTTCTCATATTTACTGATGCCAGAATTTGGTTGGCCCAAGGGAATCAGCACCAATAGCCTTAATGCATCTGGGACCCAATACATCTGGCAGGATACATGTGCTTTTGTGCAAGTGAATCATAATTGTAAGCATTATTTGCCAACTGGCAGAGAATGCAAGGAATAATTATGTTTTGGCAGGCCAGTGTTTGCTAACCAGTCACTACATTAAAACAACTAAATAATGACTTAAATAGAATGTCAATAAGACCCCCATATTACTACAAGGGATGTTCAAAACCTCCCTATCACCCTCACCCATGGCAAGCAGTTGGGAGCTGTGATATGAGGTTGCACCTAGTGTTTTCCCTGGGATGGTGGGATGGGGCTCTAAATGATTAAACTATGGGGGTGGGTATGCCATTGCCCACCCTTCTTGAATAATGGCATGCCTCCCCATCTCTGGGTCGCTAATTCCCTAGCCATTAAAAATAAATAACCCTAGCTAGCCCTCTCACCCCAATAATAGTTGTATACAAATATTTATACTTGCCATTTAAAGTCTTCTTTCTTTCTTCGAATTCTTCTTTTCTTCATCCCTCAAAAAAAAAAAAAAAGTTTGAATCCAGAATCCCCGCCATAGATATTGGGGGAAGGGGGGGGGGGGGGGGGGAGGGGAAATAATCCCTCTCCATGAAAAGCGACGCAATAAAATGAATTCATCTTTGTTCCGCAAGGGCTTGCTGAAAACGGATCCAACACTATACAACATGAATAAGACTACTCCAACTAGGTGTCTATTTTACTGCTGCTAGTTGCTAGTTTTATATATTTAGCAGATGTGTTGCAATCTGATGGGGGCATATGGAGGCTCAAAACCACGCTTATAGTAATATTGAGGTCTATTGACACCCATAGCTGTCTATTTAATTCATATTTAGCGACTGGTTAGCAAGCACTGGCCTGCCGCTACATAATTATCCCTTGCATTTTCTGCCAGTGGGCAAATAATGTCTAGAAGTATGATTCACTTGCAAAAAAGCACATGTATCCTGCCAGATGTATTGGGCTCCGAATGCATTCAGGCTCCCCCACAGGGATTTTCTTTATTTATTTTTAACTCTTTCATTTGGTGGCTGAAATTCAGACCAAATTCTGCCTGTTCGGTGCCTGAATTGTATAATCCAGACTTTGTTGTATAGTGTGAACAATGTCCGTATTTTTCATTTGGCACAAGAAATAGGTGGGCCCCTGAACACCAAGCAGTATGAAAGCCTGCTGGCAGTTAAACATGAGGTTAGATTTTATTTCCAATAAATGATTATTGAGGCAAAACATAATGAGTACAAACAAATACAATAGTAATATAAAGAAGCATCACAAAATGTGATGTTTGTGGACCCAGGACATACTTGAAAACGAGAGAAATCTCAATGTATCCTTCCTGGTAAAATATTTTATAAATAAATAAATAAAATGAGTACAGATAATGCAATATTGTTGACAGTATATCCAGCCAATCTTATAAGCAATGCAATGTCTAAATCCCAACTGAAACCTTCTTGACTCCCCCACCTCATCTCTAGTATCCGATTAACTGAAGCTCAAGAAGTGCATTGCACTACCGTATATATTTTACTGGAGAATCCCTGAATAACGGGTCAAATGTGAAGCAAACTGCCCCCTTCAGTCCATAGCTCCAGCAATTTGCTAAGATTCAGGGAAAACGTCTTTGCAGGTTAGTTCTATTATAGTATCCCATTCCTTTTCTGTAGACGTCTCCCTTTTTGCCATAAAGGGAGAAGGAATAAGATATTTTTTCTAGCAAGCTATACATCAGGAATATCCTTTTTACTTTTTAAATAAGATATCCACTATGCCATAGCTCAATAAATGAGGAAGAGGGCATACACTTAGCATTGTACTTCTGTAGTTTGTAGGATGTCCACAATTTGTTTTCAAATTTCAAATTGTTTCCAAATATCAGTTGGGGTGCTTATTTAAAGAAGTATTTTTTTAGTGCAAGAGGTAGCTTTAATGAAGTCAGTCGACCTTTTTATTTCTCATCCCCAGGCGAAGGTGCACAGGTTGCAGTGAAATGCACATTTTAGTATACTGCTGTATGACTGTATCTTTATTTTGTGTTTGTCCACTATGAGCACTGAACACTTATGATTTGTGAATTATTTTTTTCTTAGACAGACTTGAGGGAATAGATTGAGCTAGTGTGTGATGGTATATGTAGGTACAGGTAGGATCTTGGAGAAATTGCTTCCAAGCTCTGACATAACCCACATCTAAGATTCTTGATGGTATCAGTAGAACTCTGGGTAGTATGCACCCAGAATGCTAAAGTATGTGATTCAGCAGATAGTCCCTGTGCCTCTATTACAATTTACAATATGACCAGCAGGTTGTAAGTCCTTATATGGTTGTTACCTTTTTGGAACCATTGCTACATTTGTTGCCACTATTAGTATCAAGCTATAATGAGTTGATTATTTGACATTTGATGTAGAGCTTGAGGATTGTTGCAATGTATGCTTCATTAGTAGCCTATGTCAATTTCTGTGACTAGTTTTGATGCTAGTAGGAGACATTGGTAATTCACTAGGGTAATTTTAATACTACGAGATGGTAGTCTTTTATCCCACTATATATGTTCTGTACATTAAGTGAGATAAAGTAGCTACCTTTGGACTATATATAAAAGTCCTCTGGGAGATATCTGCCTTCAATATATTTTCAAATGAAGCTTTTGTAGGAGGTCACAATTCTTCAATAAAGTTACATTTTTTATTTGAACATGATGGGTCCTTTTATTTACTCTATTTTGTGAGGTGGACTGCAAGGTTGTATATGTGTCACAAACTCCGGAACCAAACACGCTGACAAAACACAGACACAGGAAGTGCAGTACCGGTCCTTAGAGTGGCCGGGCTATGCACACAGAGAGAAGTCAGGATACAAGCCAAAGTCAGAGGGAACCAGAGAGACAGAATAACTGATAAGCCAAGCCAAGGTCAGGGGTTAGAGAAAGCAGGATAAACGATGAGACAAGCTAAGATTCGTTAACCAGAAAATCAGACAAACGTACAGTGTATACACGCTATTGGGCTATCAAAAAAACACAACAGGGCAACAAGACATGAAGAGGTAGGTTCAAGTATGCTTAGGAGGTTTCTGATTGGCTAACTTTCGATTGGAATTAATTATGACACATGGAAGGTATTTGGGCCTTCCACTTTGACCTATGACATAATCTTTGCGTGCCGAGCCATGTGACTGACTTGGGCGCCTATTTAAGCTCGCTGCACACGAGTGTGCAGCAACAGAAATGTTGCCGGAGGAATTGGAAATCACTGTGCGGTGAGCATGTATGAGAAACCGCTGCTCGGGGTGGATGGCAAACAGAAGTTGCCGCGAGTGGCGTACGGAACCTAGAGGGGAGTCGGGTGAGGATGCCATGAGCAGTGCTTGGCCAGCAGAAGCTGCCGCAAGCGGACACCAGCACGGGTCCTGATAATATGATGGTTAGAGTTATACCCTGAAAAAAGAGTAAGGGAGTGGTATACCTTTAAATGGGAACAGATGGTGAGCAGAAATAAAATACACAGTATATAACCTTACAATACAGGTGGAGAACTGTAATTGATAACACTAAAGTAGGTGCAAAATAAACTGAAAATAAATAACAAAATGATAAGCCAATTTTCATAAAAATGTCTCTATTTAGATACAATTGTATCTGTAAAGTAAAAAGTTCGCAATAGTCCAAAATGTAAGCTTATTGTAGCTTTTTCCAGTTATAAAAAACTGGAACTAATAAGCTGGATAAGCTAAATTTATATAATACACTAATATTAACTAATAATATAGTATATATAATATGGGTAATAGTATACCTAGTTTGCGATATGGTATAGTGACTAACAGATCATAATTGATGGTCTGTAGTGAAAATTGGCTTATCATTTTATTTATTTTCAGTTTATTTTGCACCTACTTTAGTGTTATCAATTACAGTTCTCCACCTGTATTTTAAGGTTATATACTGTGTATTTTATTTCTGCTCACCATCTGTTCCCATTTAAAGGTATACCACTCCTGATTATTTATTGGATTTTTATCTAATAATTTTTTCAATTTTACCAGAGTTATACCCTGTTGGAAAGGACATTGCATCCAGTGACATGCAGCTTTAATCCCTTAGCAGGGTCTTTGTGTTTGGTCTTATTTGCTTTATCTTAGTTTTTTGCCTCAGGACTGCTTATGTTTATGTTTATGCTTAAAATTTATCTTTATTGACAATTTTGTTTTCCATATATACATATACATATACATATACATATACATACATTTATTTATGTTCATGGAATATGATGGTGCAGTATTCCAGCATAAATACAGTTTACATCTCATCTCATCCATCCATCCCTCAATCATTCTTCTATTCTATAACATAATATTATACATTTTGACCATTTAATCTTTATCATGCTTATATTCAGAGAGAAAACAATTATATTCTAGTTGTACGGGTAGAGATAAGAGTTTAGTATATATGCCATTTTAGAAAAGGTATCACCTTTTCTATCTAATTATTTTAATTTATGCTCAGGGTATTTATTTACAATTGACTTATAGGATCTTATCCCACAGTCTCCATACTTTTTTATGTATTGATATCTTATTTGGTTTTCGATAGAAACCTTCCTCCATCTGTTGTTGGAATCTTATCTGATTGTTTGTTTATTTCTGGCCATATTGGTGTCATTGGGTTTTTCCAGTTTCTGGCTAATATAAGTTTGCCATAAAAATATGAATAATTAATGTTTTTTGTTCATAATTGCAATTTGGAAAACCCAAATGGAATAAAAATGTCTGGGGTAATAGTATTACTAATTGTAATCCCATTTAAAAAAAAATATTTTAGAAATCTTTTTATTTTAATCTCTTCTAGTTCTTCACATTTCCACCACATATGATATAATGTACATATTTCTTTAGAACATCTCCAGCATTTATCTGAGCAACTATTCTTAAATTTTGAAATTCTATATGGAGTAATATACCATCGGTGACTGATTTTAAAAAAAAGTCTCTTGTATATTAAGATTGTGGCTGATCTTCCTGATTTCAATAAATCTATCGAACCATCTTTCCAGTGTGAATGATTTGTTTATATCGTTTTCCCATTTTTGGATGGAATTGGGTTTATCCATGCCTGGTTATGTATCATCTCCTGACAAACTTATGATCTATATCAGGCATAGGCAAACGTTGGCAATCCAGATGTTTTTGACTACACCTCCCATGATGCTTTGCCAGCATTACGGGTGTAAGAGCATTATGGGGGATGTAGTCCAAAAACATTTGGATAGCAGAAGGTTGCCAATCCCTGATCTATATGTTGGTCAGATGACCATGAATAACTTTTTTTTTTTTTTTTTTAATACCCTTTGTTTTTTTGTTTTTTTCTGTAGCATCCAAGTGAATAATGCACATGGGGCACTGGTACAACATAATCTTGCATATGCATCTAGCCACAAAGCATGCCTGTGCACCACTGAATATATACATATATATTAACTACTACATGACATGTTGGGTGTTAAGTTGTATACCTGTGCTGTCACATTGCGTAGGACTGTACATCAATACTGAATGAATTTTAGAACAGTCACATTTTTTGCAGCAAAAGCCAGACAAATTAGGCCTAAAGTTGCATAAAGAAGTCAGCAAGAAATAAAATAAATGACAACAATAATTTAACTCAAAATACAATACAACTTTGGGGACTCTAGTCTTGCACCATGTCTTAAGTACACACGTTCTCATAACCTAGCAGGTTTAATCTGCTCAAAATATATCTAAATACTTTGCTCACAAATTTGCTGTAAAATTAAATAGGTAAGGTAATCACTGTCTATCAGCAATCCAAAATAATCCATGAAAGTCTTTCCATTAGATGTACATTTCCCCTTGAAAATTGAGATTACATTACATGTTTTATATACCATAATGAATTTATCTCAGCTGTCTTCCTGCAATGTTAAATGGTGACTTTTGTACGACTATGAGGTGTGAAAAATATACATTGAGTGGAGGACTTTTTCATAGTCCACATTTACAATATTTTGCTTACAAAGTAAAATGTTTTACACATCCCCTGTGACAGGGATTTGGGGAAGGAGAGAAGTGACAGTCTGGGGAAGGTGGTGACAGAATTCCATATAGGTTATGTACAGCTACTGTGTATTCAGAATGAAAGCGATTGAAGGCACTGCCTGTTCCAAGATGCATTGATGTGAGTGCTGATTCCATCTCAAGAGTAAAATGTGCAACAGAGTGATAACAGGATATAAAACCATTTTGGTTCAAGTGGATATATTGTGGATGTATTGTACTTAAATCTGTCAACAAGTACATTATTCACTCTGTCAACTCGATTTATTTGTGGTATTTAGAAGACACTTTTTTTCTGGTCCAATAATTGTTATTAAAGAATTTTTCTGAGTTAACAAAATAAATAAAGAAACAAAAAATCATACATTATTAACATAATAAAACAGGGGAAAAACTTCCATCCAACGTACAATCTGTGAACAATATTATCAATTTAAACAATAATCAATTACAATTAAGCCACATAATAATAATTATGTAAATATATAAGTGCAGGTAATATGTAATAAACAGTATATATCACAATGACAAAGTAATGTAAGAGACTGACAAAAGCTGGTCCAAATGAACTCCAATCATAACGAATACACACATTTAACTGTATCTTCCCATACAGGCCAATGATGTTTCAATAAATTATTATTATTATTATTATTATTATTATTATTATTATTTATATAGCGTTAACAAATTCCGTAGCGCTGTACAATGGGTGGACTAAGAGACACAAAACTGTAACAAGACAAATGGATGCACAGGAATAGAGGGGTTGGGATGTTAGAGAGAGTGGGGTATAGTGACACAAAGGGTATAAGTAGGGGTAATGAAAAAGGTTGCTAGAAAAGTATTCACTGAGAACTTAGTAGGTTATTTTTGACAGTTGCAGGAGAGGAGACATAGGGGGTGGGGATGAAAACCTGCTAATAGTTTAAATTATATGCTTTCCTGAAGAAGTGCGTTTTCAAATATTTTTTTAAGGAGTGGAGACAGGGTAAAAGTCTAACGAGAAGAGAAGGGAGTTCCACAGAAAATGTGCAGGCTTGGAGAAGTCTTGGAGGCGAGTATCAAATGTGGGAGTACAGACAGAGGATAGCTGTAGGTCTTCTGCAGAGTGCAGGGGCCTCGACAGTACATACTTGTGTACTAGGGAGGATAGGTTGGTTGGAGCAGCATTATATAGGGACTTGTGAGCAAGAACCAGAATCTTAAATTGAGCCCTATATCTAACTGGAAGCCAATGTAGGGTCTGACAGAGGGTGGAGAAATGGTAGGTGTGGGCAGACAGGAAAATGAGCTTTGCCACTGCACTCATTATAGATTGCAGTGGTGCAATCTGGGAACACGTAAGACCACTGAGAAGGGGATTGCAGTAGTCAAGGCAAGAAAGAAAAACAGCATGGACAAGCACCTTAGCTGCATCTGGTGTTAAATAGGGGCGGGTGCGAGCTATGTTTTTGAGATGAAAGCGGCAGGATATGGCGATCAACTGGACATGAGGGGTGAAGGAGATGTCCTAGGCAGTGAGCCTGAAAGGTAGAGGTGATGGTGGTGCCGTTGACTTGGAGGGAGACAGACACGGGACTAGAAACACTTGAGGCAGGAAAGACCAGGAGTTCTGTTTTGGACAGGCTGAGTTTAAGGAAGTGAGAAGCCATCCAGTTGGAAATCACAGAGAGGTAGTCAGAGATACGAGTCAAGATGGGCGGAAAGAGATCAGGAGATAACATGTAGATTTGTGTGTCATATAAATATAAATGATAATGAAAGCCAAAGGAGCTGATGAATTTCCCAAGGGACGCAGGAGAGATGGAGAACAGTAGGGGACCAAGGACAGAACCTTGGGTAATGCCAACAGAGACGGGTTGGGGAGAAGAGGCAGAGCCAGAGAGAAATTTTTTATTACTACCAAAAATTACCTAAACACTCAATTTAATTTGGTTACATAAAAAAAATGACCCAGCTCATTTTCTTTATGTTTTAACATAAAAACCAGTAAGGCAATTTTGACCTACCCCCCTCATTATTGGCTATGATAAAAGAAATCTAATATAAAATTGACACCAATTGGAACATACATGCTTGATCTTGAAGCGTTTTAGACTAATTTTCTATTTCAAAGTAAACAAGGTCCCTTCCTTTTTAAATTCTAAATTGAGGCTTAAAACCTTGAATCTTGGATTGAACACTTTATAAACGATAATGATGATAAACTAACCCATCGCAGGTAGATTGACCCAGATACTCCACAGATATTGGAGACCTGCTGTGGAGGCCCCAAGGCGAAAATAGACCTGACATGGTGGCGGACCTCACTGACTTTTCCGACATGTCGAAAGATTACCACACCATGGGGGACTTGGACTAATGTGGACCACCCAAACCCACTCCACCAAAAGTGGAAGCTTCCTCCCCCAGTTACCACAGCAATTCTCACTAGTCTCCTGGCAGACCTCCGTCAAACACTCTCAGCAGAAATAGCACAAATCAGAGAGGATGTCAGGGGGTTCACTACAAACTTGGAGGCAGTGGAGCAGACTAAAACCTCGGAAACAACCTAAATTCTTGAGCTGAAGAAACAGGTCAGTGACCTTACAGCAATGCAAAAACAATTAAAAAAAAAATCAGGGGACTGTCTGACACTATCACAACGGCAGGATTGTCACACTTTCTGCGCAGGCTGTTCTTAGCCCTGTTACCCACAAAAATGGCGAATGGCATACTGATAAACAGCATGTTTCGTCTCCCTAAACCACAGATGGCAAAAGCCTCCACCACCAGTGACCTGCTAAAAAAAATTCCAGAAAGGCCAAGATAAAGTGGCGTTTCTGGATGCGACCAGAGAGAATTCCCCATACCATTTTGAGGACATGGATCTCACTTTTTCCACAGACCTCTCACGCGCAACTTACTATGGAGGACATTTCTCTGAACTCTGACGGCCGCACTGAGTGCTAAGGGAATCAAGTAGCGCTGGGGTTTGCCCCGCCTGCTCCTCATTCAGCACCAGAATACACTGGGTAAATGACGCTTCATAGATAGAAGCCACCCTTTCAGCACTGGGTCTACATGACATCAACCCACCCACAACCATGATCTGGGATCCTGCTAATGTCATCCCTTTTGTTCCGGCAACAAGCATGGTTGTTACCTGACTCTCATGATTTTTAATTTGTACTTTTTTTTATATACGTTCTTTTACGGTTGAACCTATACTATGTTTTTATTTTATTGTTTGTGTACACAAAGAGCCTAGCCTACCATGCCCCAGCCACGCTAGCTCCAAAGTTGATACAACCCCCCTCCCAGCTCTAATCTCATGGCTCACTACCTATTTCCAAACAGTGGAGCGGTGTCTATTCATCCGTTAGGTAATCTCAGTTTCTTGCCAACTCCTTTAAATATCTTTAGTGAATTCCTTGTTATACCTAGACATACATAATGACCTTTAATATCCCAAAAGCCCTACACACGGCTGCAACTTGCTCTATAAAACCTAAATACCCATAACCAGAAATGTTTTATTTAATCACGATGTTGTAATACTTTTCAAATGTATACTGAGCTTCGTTTCAAACTTAACATATTAACTCAGGCTTGATTGTGGAAAAATAAAGAAAAAAATACTCTAGCTGGTAAAGTGCTAGGACCAGATGGTTTTACAATGTCCTACTCAGTGGTGTATTTTGGTTTTGTGCTGCTCTAGGCATGACAAAACATGGGCAACCCCCCCATATCTAAATTTATCTTTGTCTGACAGACGTACACCCTCATTGATGCATAAACTGACAGTCATTGGCACACACACTGTTTAACCGACACATACTTTCACTGAAACACACACTTACTGACACACACACACTCACATTCACTGACAGACACACGTTTACACTCTCTGAAAAACAAACATACTCTTTGGCAGACACACATACACACACATACACTCTTACTGACATACACATACTATTTGACAGACAAACATACACTCTCACTGACAAACACATACTCTTACTGACAAACACACATACTCTTTGACAGACACACATACAAACTCATATACACTTTCACTGACAAACACACACTCACTGAAAAAAACACATACACGTGAACACAAATGTTCAGTATCCATTGTGTACCCAAGGACAGGGAGGTAACAATACAGGAGGGTATGGCAACAATACAGTCTTCAGTGTACAATCACAACATCAAACTTTTTTCTGGCATCGCCATGCCTTCGCGGATTTTTTAAGTTCCATTACGTTGTTCTGTGCTGTTACAGTTTCATTTACACATCTTGACTTAACTATATACACAAGACCTCTTTCCTGTGCTTATGCCCCATATAGTTATCTGTGGAGGGTAATAGAATACATGTCCCTGTGGAGCTTTCAGACAGAGTAAAACCATTTCTATTACGGTGCTGGTGCAGAGCTCTGCAGTAACACGTCCGTTCAGTCTCTCTTGAATGCCCTTGCTGATTTTTATATCTCAGAACTTTAACAATTTCATGGAGGAAAATGAATGCACTTTTGAATAGAATGCATTTTCTGTAGGATTTTGGTGTGCAAGTTGGGTTTAAATACCTCATCTGAAAACATGCTCAAATTCCCATATTTTACTAATAACATGACGTAAAGTCATGATTTTATTAATGACACGAAGGCTCCTATTATGCCATCTCTTTCTTACTTTATTCCTCAGCAGCAAAAAGAAAATATAACAAAGAGAAAAAATGTAAAATATGAACAATATATAACATATCTGCCTAGTAACAGGGCAGCCAATCAGCTTCTAGGAACAGTCCATAAATGTCTTGCTATGCACTTCCACTTCCTCTTCTTTGCCTTCTGAACCGAAGACCCAAACCGAAATATCCACTTCAGGAACTAACAATCGCCAACATGATAAACGTCATCACAACGAAATCAAGCTGTAAAACAGAGAAATAGGTGGTAAACTCCAAACTTAGGATCTGAGTGCAACATATCAGAATCATGCGGCCTGTATACAAAGTACATCATTGTCAGAATATCATATATATCACCATACAAAGACTACACCGCATACTCCAGTGGATCCAACTGGAGTAACACCAACCACGTGTGCGCCGAAGGCAAAAGATGGCCGCCGCATGCAGGGCGCGCCGCGGGTGCCTAGAGCTCCTCCCCGGTCAATGGCTGGGGAGCGCATGTATCACACGTGGCCGGGAACACCCTCGCACCAGCGGGTGCGAGGAGATCGATCGGGCTGGCTGATAACGCGGGCGCACACGCGGCCGCGAGGGAAGGGAGGGGGAACCAAGGAGCAGAAAAGCTCCAAGCAAAAAAACGTCCCCTGCAAACCCGGGCTCGTTGCCTGCAAAAGAACAGTGCAGAACAGGCAGGGAAACCGGGCAGAGCGCAGGGGACGGAAAACACACAAGTATAAGTGCTAATTACATGAGAATACACAAACACATGAAATAACAGTTATAAAATAAATTATCAATCCAATAAAAGTTACAGCAGGTAGACAATCCTGGTAACAAAAATAAGCACAAATATATAGGAGAGAAAAAATATACTTAGATGGTCTGAGGACAGCAGCAAAGAAAGAGGAAGTGGAAGTGCATAGCAAGACATTTATGGACTGTTCCTAGAAGCTGATTGGCTGCCCTGTTACTAGGCAGATATGGTTGTATCTGTTATATATTGTTCATATTTTACATTTTTTCTCTTTAAGTTATATTTTCTCTTTGCTGCTGAGGAATAAAGTAAGAAAGAGAGAGCATAATAGGAGCCTCCGTGTCATTAATAAAATCACTACTTTTTTTGAAAACATAGCACCAAGTCCACATTAAAGGGCACCTGTTATTCACCAAACAACTTATGTTCAAAAGTGAGTAAATGAGTGAGGAAACGTGAGTAAATCTTTATATTTTATGTTGACTATACCATATATCTTTGTATTGTATATTATGTATACAGTAAGTTAATTGTTCCATAACAGGTTCACTTTAAAGCTTTAACTTTACACAAAATTAAGCATTATAAGGAAAATAAAAATTTGTGTATGATCCTAGTTATCCTAATTCTAGTGTATAAGATGTTATACACTTTATTCCATATTTTATATGGGACTAGAATAGTGGAGCACTTAAACAGGAAATAAAAAAATAAAAAAATAAGTTGAAAATATAATAGTATAATTATATCACTATTATATAATAAAATATAATAGTGATAAGCAAGGCTGTCTTAACAGCATTAATGGCCCCCCAGGCCAAGTAGTGCACTGGAGCCCTGCCTACCCAACCACTGCCTACAAATTTAAATTATTGATAAAATTCAACTTATATTTATTGATGCCTCCAACAAATTAGTGTTTAAACATTAATTTTTTTTTTGTAAAGCAGGGATTAATCCACACAAATGTTTAGTAGGTAGCAGAGGGAGGCAACTGACATGGCCTGTTAAACATAGAATAACTTTATTATAGCTTTATGGATACAAAAATTGTGTATTGATTTTGTCTTGCTTATGTACAATTAGTACTTGTGTTTTGTTTTCATCAAGGGGAAGACGTGTATTTGCAACAGCAAGATCGCATGTACAGATAACAGTGGATACTGAGATGAATAGTTTGCCTAATTGTTTTGACACAGAGGCTTAAAAAGTCCTGAATAAATCTCCTGGAATAATATACTATGCTCGTGGGTGCCCCTGTGCAACTGCCCAGCATGCCCACGCATTAAAAGCACAATGGTGTTGAGTGATGAGTATATTTCTCATTCTGTAAAAACTTAATTCCTATTGTGCTTAAACAACCAATACTGATAAATATGATGTAATGCTTTCTCAGTTAAAAATGTGCAATAAAAAAAACTCAGAATATTGCCTTATTATCACTATATATAAAGTGCAAAATAAAGTGTAAATTAACCCCTTAACGCCGTTAGAGTGTACAATGTCACCCTGCACACAGGGAAAATTGAGTTTTTGTGTGGAAAATGCAAAAAAAAAATGAATATGAACACTAATATTGGCCATGTTAAAGGTAGCTGGAAAGGAGAACAAATTCAACTTCCAACACACATTAACCAGAGGTGTGCCCATGTAGAGGAGTATATAGCTCAATTGTCATGATTTATACCGTATTGAGAGAAAAATAAAAAAAACTTTAATATAGAAATACATAAAGACAACAAAAGACAGTAAAAGACAGGGACAGACAGTGCTACCCTCTAGGGGTCTAGGTCGTAGATGGAGTCTAATAGTATAGTGCCAATATATACGGGAAAACTTAGGGCAATTGCCTGGTGTCAGGTGGTTATCAAGATACAAATTATCTAGATAATGGAGGAGGAAGTCACTCCTCTAGGTATTGGAGATAATAGGGACAGTCAAAGATGTCTACCTATAGAATGAGTGCATCTGATATAGTCAGGTGCTACTAATAGTAGGGGCAACCCTGAAATAATATGAGTCACGATGCACATTCCTCTTAATATAGAGGTAATCTTAAACCTATAATCTAAGCTGTTTGCTTGTAAACATTAATCCGTATAGTGAAGTCAGGTAAAGAAGGCAACCCCAGATCGATAGATATGTTAATAAACAAATTAACTCTCAACCTGAAGTGCCAAATATCTTACACCTGAGGTACGTGTATCTGTGGCCACCGTGGCAATTGATCTACAGGTAGTGAGAAACAACTGTTAGTTTGTGGACATTAGACCGTATAATAAAATCAGGTAAAGAAGGCAACTCCAAGTTGCTAGATATATTAATAGTTGGAATTAATTCTCAATTTAGAAGTGCCAAGTATCTTATACCTAAAAAATTTTTTTTATAAATAGTAGCCACAGTGACAACCGGTTGTTAACACCCAAAAAGCCACCCTTATAAGAAGTGGCTAGGCAGTGTCAAAAAACTGAATTACAGCTTAGAAAGGCTTAATTTAGGTAGTCATGGGGAAAGTAGACTTATTAGGAGTCCCTAAATCTCCTGTCTCATAACAGTGTTAGGTACTCATAGGGCAATAGAAAACCCTAAATCACCTATCTAAAAATGAGAGATTACTGGACCTTACTAGACACCAATCATCCCGAAATAAGAGCTGACTAGACTATCCATCACGACCCACAACCCGTGAAAAAACCCAATGGTGAAAATAAAAAAGCTAACTAGGAGCCTAAGTCTGGCATGATAATCGCCTAGAAGCCTAAATCTGGCGTCCTTGCTGACGCACGTTTCGGCGCTATGTGGCGCCTTTGTCAAAAGCAGAAGAATACCGGGCCCCCGGCGGACTTTTTAAACGGTGGGGCCCCGCCCCTCCGTGTACGTCATGCGGCCAATCGTGAGCCGCCATGGAGTAAGTAGGGGAGGGGCTACCGTCCGGTGAAACCGGATAGGATGATGTGTCTGAAAGGAGCATGTAGCAGCGAGCCGGATCGCTGCATCAAGCAGTGGCTTGAGTTAACCCCTAAAGTCCCTAGTTGTGAGCAGCAGAAAGTACATATTAAAATAACAGCAGATACAGAACATGTATCTATATTGTATATAAACAAGTATGTACTTAGTGGCCAAATAGTTGCTTAAGTTGACCCCTGAAGTCCCTAGTTGTAAGCAGCAGAAAGTGCATATTGAAGTAACAGCAGATACAGGACATGTACATTATATTTAAGCAGATATGTACTTAGTGGCCAAATAGGGATAAACATAAGACAAAACACAGTCTCCTAACCTAAATAGGTATGGAAGAAGGGGACGATGGGGTATTCATGGCGCCATAAAGATGGGCTGCTGTTGCGTTTTCTAAGAAAATAAAGGTGTACATATTAAAAAACATGAGGTTTTTTTTTTTTTTAATTCTTAATTTTAGCGTGCATAGTGATGACAAACATGCCGGCACTGCCACAACAGCAGGTACCGGCCATTAATCGACATAGGTTACAACTGCACATTTTTTGTTATGAGTCATGCTTGGTTCAGGGTTAAACTGCAGCTTATGTCAGTATAACAGGCAACATAAACATTGAAGATCAGGACATATACTGACATTAAGATTAGGTAATAAAACAATGCTAGTACTTGAATGATCAGGCTAGCATTAAGTGTTAAGGTTAACAAGAGTGATTAACTGAGTAGTCGATGGCGCGAGGGCGTAGATTGTCTAGCTAGTTCAGCTGACTACATGCGTGGTACTTTCTGTTCAGTAGCCTTACATAGCGTGGTATTTCTGTAAAGACATTGCTAGTAAATAGTGAGGGTATCAAGCTAGTTGTGCTAGAAATTCCATGTTGCATAATGTATATGACAGCTATATATATGTTGAGAGTTACAGTATGCATGTCTATCTGGCTCTGAAAATGACAATGATACCTCGACTGTGCTGAGTACATTAACAACAATGGTAGTAGGTCTCACGGCAAAGGATGGGCACTGTCTATATTACAGTGGTGGCTATAGGGGCTTAGCGCGCATAGAGTTGAGTGCCTTAATGTATTGTATTGACCCCCCAACCGCATCAAGGGTAGGTAGATCATGCTCGCAGAGGGCATTCACAATAATAAGAGCTGATTGAGCAAGGCATAGGCCTAAATAATAGATTAAATAATGAGCAGAATAACTAAACAAAATAAGAAGGATGGTGTGCAGGGTCTGCAACAACAGAGGGGAGATACTAAAGGCATAATGGCTGCAGAATTGTGTACAATTTTCATATTATAGGTAAGTAAAGTGGCATTAGGGAGCATATAGAAGCTGTTGGGTCTAATAAACCTGCAGCTCTGATGCAGTCCAAAAGTTAGAAAGTTCAGCCAATGCCCAGGGAAGGGGGGTTGCTTGCGGGTGGATGCTTCAGTCCCTCTCCATTGTCACCCCACGGCTTGCTTGCTTTCGGGCCTGATCCGAGCAGGTGCCACTTTGCTTGTCTGGTGTCCCCCTGGGAATGCCTCAGTGCAACGGCACGGTGCTCAGCCACCGTCTTGGAGAGGAGAGCTGTGTCACGCTGATCCCAGGATCTTTGCTGAGGTGAGTCACTGTAGTTTAGGGGTTGCTTGGTGACCCGGCTCCTATGTAGGTGGGAGCGGGTGCGTGCGCCCAGGTAGCCTGGTTTGGTTTCCCGCCATAGCGGGTTTTGGTGTCTGCGTGGTCGGATGGTCGCTTTAACCCCTTAAGGACCAAACTTCTGGAATAAAAGGGAATCATGACGTGTCACACACGTCATGTGTCCTTAAGGGGTTAAAGGCCTGAAGCGAAAGCCCATAATGGCGTCGGCGGGTTGCAGGGCGGACCCACGAGGCCACCACTCGCGCTGCTCGACTGTAGGGAAATCCTCGCTCACACAGCGCCAAGCAGAGGCCCAGACAGAGTCTGTCGAGGGCTTCCAGGGGGTGAGTAGTTGCTTGGGTGCCTTTGCTCTGTCCCTTTGGTCTCTGTGGAGTGGCCATCTTGAGTGTGCCTTAGCCGCTCAGCACCCTTGCAGGCTCCGCCTGGTTAATGGGGGACCGAGATAACCCCCTTCGGTCCGGGGGGGGGGGGAGAATGGTAAATCAGCGAATTCGGTGGGGGGGGGGGGGAATCTGGTGCCGGAGAGAGCGGCCGCCTCTCCCCAGCTCCAACTGTAGGCCGCACCTGGCGTCTCACTCCCCCTGCTCCGACGGGTACCAGAGAAGTACCTTTCTGTTCAGGAGCGCACCCCCGACGTGGGTAGTGCACTCCGGTGAATCTTGGGGCTAGATAGCCGTCGATTATGCCCGTTATTCTGCTCGCTTAGCAGGAGCTCTCGTCCCCCACGTCTAGTCAGCCATGCGGTCCAACATGAGGAGTTTAATGAGCTAAGTAGCCTACCAAGAGAGATGTGTATGCATCAATAGTATATGGTAAAGCGTATTTACGAAGGTGAAAGATTTATTAGATCCTGTTTACTGGATATTTACAGTCAGGTAGGATCCTATTTACGAAAATTGGATATTTATTAGATCCTATTTACTGTATATTTACAGTCATATAGTTTGTAAGGTAGGATCATGTTTACTAAAATGAGATATTTAGTAGATCCTGTTTTCTGGACACTTAGTCATATTATTAGCTATTTACAGAGATATTTAGTGGGTAGTATTTACAAGAGAGTTCCATATTTCCAGAGGATATTTATTAGATCCTGTTTAATGGATATTGACAGTCATATAATTTGTGTGCTCAATCATCTTTATTGGCTAATTACAGATATTTACAGAGATATTTGAGAGATGTTTAGTGAGTAGTATTTCACAGGAAAGTTCCAGGTGAGAAAATGTTTAAAGAGAATGTTTAAAGAAAAGGAGAAAAGGAGAACCCTTCATTCAGGCCTTGAGGGCTCAGGGTCTCAGGGTCCAAAAACATTCCCTCTGTCTAAGGAATTTGTCGTAATCTCCTCGTCTGGATCTAATAAGGATCTAATAAATATCCTCTGGAAATATGGAACTCTCTTGTAAATACTACCCACTAAATATCTCTGTAAATAGCTAATAATATGACTGTAAGTATCCAGAAAACAGGATCTACTAAATATCTCATTTTAGTAAACATGATCCTACCTTACAAACTATATGACTGTAAATATCCAGTAAATAGGATCTAATAAATATCCCATTTTCGTAAATAGGATCCTACCTGACTGTAAATATCCAGTAAACAGGATCTAATAAATCTTTCACCTTCGTAAATACGCTTTACCATATACTATTGATGCATACACATCTCTCTTGGTAGGCTACTTAGCTCATTAACCCCTTAACGACGAGTGACGGATGAGGTCCGTCACTCAGGGGAATGCGTTAATGACGAGTGGCGGACCTCGTCCGTCACCCGTTAAAATTAACCCCAGATCACCCTGGTGGAAAGAAAACATAGTAAAATTAAAATCCCACCCCCCTTTACCCCCCCTTTACCCATTTTAATAAAAAATTAACCCCTTACCTGCCAATTGATCACTGACTACGGTGATTAATTGGCAGGGATTACATTTTACTATGATCTAATTTTTTTTTTAACCCCTGATGATTAACTTTTATTTATTTTTTAACCCTCAGGGGTTAAATTTATTTAATTAACTAATTTAAATATTTTAAAATTATGAATTTAGCTAGCTGGGAAGGGTGGGAGTTATGGGAAAATGGGGAATTTACTGTTAGTGCTGCTTACTGCTAGTTAGGGGTTAACGTAAAAAAAAAGCTTAGAAAAATGTTAAATCTGTAAAAAAAAGTTTTACGAAAGTTTAGGAAACTGTAAAAAAATTAATAAGCAAAACAAAAGTTTAAAAAATAGTTTGAAAAAGTAAAAAAAGTTTTAATAACGATCATTACCACTACACCTGGTACAAGCTAGCGGAAAAATTATCCCACGCTAAGGTTCAAAATATGCCTTTTGAAATACCCTGGGATGTCTTCTTTAAGAAATGGTATGGCTTTATGGGGTATTTGGTTTATATAGCCTGGTAAAATACTCTAAAATGGGACATGGGCACAGCGTAAAAATGTAAAGTTTGAAAAAAATGGAATGGCTGTGTCCCAAATGTGCCCCTCCGATGTCCACATATACCTGGCAAAGGTACATACGGGGGTATTTTTGTACTCAGCAGACATAGCTGAGCAACATATGAAGTATTATACAGTGGTAGTACACATATGGTTTGCAAAATATACTATGCAAACTCACTTTGTGTGTCAAAAAGGCAGAAAAAAACGCTTATAACCACTACACCTGGTACACGCTAGCGGAAAAATGATCCCATGCTAAGGTTCAAAATATGCCTTTTGAAATACCCTGGGTTGTCAACTTTAAGAAATGGTAGGCCTTTGTGGGGTAGTTTGAATTTAAAACCTGCAAAGATGCTTGGAAATTGCACATAGGCCCGGCGTCAAAATTCAAAGTTCGGTCAAAACTGATTTGGCTTGGTCTCCTATATGGCACTGTAGCTTCACAAAATAGTGCCATAGACATACAATGGGGGTGTCCTTTTACTCAGAAGACTTAGCTGAGCATAATTTGGGGGGTTTGAACTTAGTGGCACACATGAAATATACAAAATGCCCAGCAAAAATGCAATCCGTATGTAAAAAATGTAAAAAATGCACAAAATTATTTTTTACCACATACTTTGGCATGTAATGGTAAAAAAATGGGGGCATGTTAAGGCACAATATGCACCTTATGAGATACCCTGGAGTGTCTACTTTTACAAATGGTAGGCCTTTGTGGGTTTTTTTGAACAGTCAAACTGTTATAATACCCCAAATGGAAGCATAGGCTCATTAAATCCGTCTCTCAAAATTCTACTGTGAATACTGAAAAGGACAGGTCTCCTGTATGGCACTGTAGCTTCACGAAATAGTGCCATACACATACAATGGGGGTACCGTTGTACTCAGCAGAAGTAACTGAACACATAATAAAACTTTGTACAGGAATAGCACACACCAACTTTACAAAATACACATGAGAAGTTCTTTGTTATAAGTTTGTGTGCGAAAACCCCCCAAAAACACAATTTTACTCAAATATTTAGCAGAGGTTGGCGGTAAAATGGCTACGTAGAAAGTGTCAAAACAACCTTAGGTAAATAGCCAGTGGTGTCTACTTTATATAAATATATACTTTTGTGTGGCAATTTTGTTTTCTTTTATGGCTATTAGGCTTACAAGACAAACATACCAAATTCTAAAATCGCTCCACATAAAAAGTTTATTTTACTCCTTGTGCTTTGTGACCTGTAACTACCAAAAAAAACTTAAAATCCCAGACACATTATATATTCTGTAATTCAGAACAACTAAATGAATTTATTTTTAATTACTTCCTTAACCTGCACTAATTATGTACACATTATTATTGCAAAAACTGTAAAAAAAAACACACAAAAATTCATTTTTTTGCATATTTCTGTGTTTTTTTTTTATAATAAATAAGCATTTATATATATATATGTGTTACAGCAAATTAAAGCCCTTTCTGTCCTTTAAAAACGGTATATAATATGTGTCGGTGCAATAAATTAGTAAAATGCAAATTGCAGTTGAACGCAAATAGCAAAAAATGCAAAAAATGCCGTTGTCATTAAGTGAAAGACAAGCTTCTGAAGCTCTGTCCTTAAGGGGTTAAACTCCTCATGTTTTTTAATATGTACACCTTTATTTTCTTAGAAAACGCAACAGCAGCCCATCTTTAGGGCGCCATGAATACCCCATCGTCCCCTTCTTCCATACCTATTTAGGTTAGGAGACTGTGTTTTGTCTTATGTTTTTCCCTATTTGGCCACTAAGTACATATCTGCTTAAATATAATATAGATACATGTCCTGTATCTGCTGTTACTTCAATATGCACTTTCTGCTGCTTACAACTAGGGACTTCAGGGGTCAACTTAAGCAACTATTTGGCCACTAAGTACATACTTGTTTATATACAATATAGATACATGTTCTGTATCTGCTGTTATTTTAATATGTACTTTCTGCTGCTCACAACTAGGGACTTTAGGGGTTAACTCAAGCCACTGCTTGATGCAGCGATCCGGCTCGCTGCTACATGCTCCTTTCAGACACATCATCCTATCTGGTTTCACCGGACGGTAGCCCCTCCCCTACTTACTCCGTGGCGGCTCACGATTGGCCGCATGACGTACACGGAGGGGCGGAGCCCCACCGTTTAAAAAGTCCGGCGGGGTCCAGGTATTCTTCTGCTTTTGACAAAGGCGCCACATAGCGCCGAAACGCGCGTCAGCAAGGACGCCAGATTTAGGCTTCTAGGCGATTATCATGCCAGACTTAGGCTCCTAGTTAGCTTTTTTATTTTCACCATTGGGCTTTTTCACGGGTTGTGGGTCGTGATGGATAGTCTAGTCAGCTCTTATTTCGGGATGATTGGTGTCTAGTAAGGTCCAGTAATCTCTCATTTTTAGATAGGTGATTTAGGGTTTTCTATTGCCCTATGAGTACCTAACACTGTTATGAGACAGGAGATTTAGGGACTCCTAATAAGTCTACTTTCCCTATGACTACCTAAATTAAGCCTTTCTAAGCTGTAATTCAGTTTTTTGACACTGCCTAGCCACTTCTTATAAGGGTGGCTTTTTGGGTGTTAACAACCGGTTGTCACTGTGGCTACTATATATAAAAAAAAATTTTTAGGTATAAGATACTTGCCACTTCTAAATTGAGAATTAATTCCAACTATTAATATATCTAGCAACTTGGAGTTGCCTTCTTTACCTGATTTTATTATATGGTCTAATGTCCACAAACTAACAGTTGTTTCTCACTACCTGTAGATCAATTGCCACGGTGGCCACAGGTACACGTACCTCAGGTGTAAGATATTTGGCACTTCAGGTTGAGAGTTAATTTGTTTATTAACATATCTATCGATCTGGGGTTGCCTTCTTTACCTGACTTCACTATACGGATTAATGTTTACAAGCAAACAGCTTAGATTATAGGTTTAAGATTACCTCTATATTAAGAGGAATGTGCATGGTGACTCATATATTATTTCAGGGTTGCCCCTACTATTAGTAGCACCTGACTATATCAGATGCACTCATTCTATTGGTAGACATATTTGACTGTCCCTATTATCTCCAATACCTAGAGGAGTGACTTCCTCCTCCATTATCTAGATAATTTGTATCTTGATAACCACCTGACACCAGGCAATTGCCCTAAGTTTTCCCGTATATATTGGCACTATACTATTAGACTCCATCTACGACCTAGACCCCTAGAGGGTAGCACTGTCTGTCCCTGTCTTTTACTGTCTTTTGTTGTCTTTTTGTATTTCTATATTAAAGTTTTTTTATTTTTCTCTCAATACGGTATAAATCATGACAATTGAGCTATATACTCCTCTACATGGGCACACCTCTGGTTAATGTGTGTTGGAAGTTGAATTTGTTCTCCTTTCCAGCTACCTTTGACATTTGGGGATCCTTTTTTGATTCATTACTCTGGGTTATGCCCATTCTGTTGCCCATCTAGTCCTATTTTGACTTTAGGGCTGGACTTTGTCTAACCCTCTAGTCATTTCCTTCTATATTTCTAATATTGGCCATGGTTTGTGGGGATTTTGAATAACTTGGGTTGTCTACTTTTGCAAATACTATGCCATGAAGGGGTTAATTTTTATTTCTAGGCTGCCATATGGTCTCAAAGGCAACATAGACCAAGCAAATCAATCTGGCAAACTGAAATGGGCAAACTCAACTTTTCAAAACTCCATAAAACCTATACACTATTGTACTCAGGAGACTTTGCTGAACACAAATATAAGTAAAACATATAATGCCGATTATATCATCAGTGAGAGTGCAGTTTGTAACGGATCGACAGGCACCCCAACTGGGTACCTCCGTTGAAGGATGCTCCTAGCGCTTCCTGAGGACTCCAAGCACTGCAGCAGACACCACAACCACCGAACCGGAGAAGCATACGAATGCTCTCAAGCATATGAATGCTGTAAATAGCTGAACAGGAAAAGCATACAATCAGCTTACACTCCTGGCAATCAGCATACAATCCAATCCCCCCAATAACAAGACGACACTTCGTTTGAGGGTCAAGCAGAACTGACTGTACTGGCACATACAGCCTCTTTTATTCCCAATCCACAAACATAGTACTGCCCACAGTGTTTTGAAATACAACCAATCAATCCGTACAATACACACAGACACTCCCACACAAAATCCACCCCTTTGCCTGTGATATGATTACTGAACACAATGGGTAATATAATTATCACAGGCAGAGAAATACAGTTTATGCAACATATTAATAACTTCCAAAATATACATGCCACAAACATAGAAAAGCACATATTAGAACTCAGCACACTTTAATTATAAACATAGTAAAAATTCACCAATTCCATCCAGGGGTCAAAAAGTTAGCTGGAGGTCCCTTTATGACCGACCGCAAGCACATTTTCATGTGCAAAATCATTGTGGGAGAAGGTAAGGCTCAGCGGTGTTCGCGGAACTGTGTAGCGGATTTCAGTTCCATGAATTTGGCTCCATACACCGCATTGAATGAAAAAAGATGGCCGCCGCCACGTGTCGGTTTGTCGAATGGCGGCCACTTCGACTAATTCGGCACTTCGGCTGCATCCGAAGTGCCAATTTAAAGCTGCAGAACTGCTCCAATATAATTTAAAGGGGCAGCAAGTCTTTTAAAATCCAATCTGCTAAAATAGTCTTTAACAATATCTTCCAGGGGCCATAGTGTTAAAGGGGCATTGTTCCCAAAAGTCACAGTATGTCCCCAGATGGTTCTTAAAGGGCCAGCAGCAGCATAATAAAATACAATATGCCCAAATACTGTTTTTAACCCCTTAAGGACACATGACATGTGTGACATGTCATGATTCCCTTTTATTCCAGAAGTTTGGTCCTTAAGGGGTTAAAGGGCCAAATCTCCCAGGGGCCATAGTCAGCAGGCAGGAGGAGGGCAAACGGGCTTCTCCAATGCACAGTGGCGAGGTTGGTTTCGCCACACAGTTTTTGTGTAAAAATGCAAAAAACAAATATGGATGCCAACTGTGGCCAAGGTTTGTGACTAAGGGGCTACTAAAAAAGACTGTACATTCCCCATTTTGAATACCTTGGGTTGTCTACTTTTACAAATGGTATGCCATGAAGGGGGTAATTCTCAATGCTTATGATATCATCAGTGAAAACGTAACCACATTTTGAATACACTGCGTTGTCTACTTTTGCAAATGGTATTCCATGATAGTGTAATTTTCATTCCTGGGCTGCCATAAGGTCTCAAAAGTAACATGCAAAAGTGCAAAAACTGAAAAGGTGAAAGCCCTATATTTGACCCTGTAACTTCCAAAATTCCATAGCATCTGTACATGTGGGGTACTGTTGTACTCATTAGACGTCACTGAACACAGTGTGCATTTTATTGCAGTAAAAACTAACAGTATTATGAAACTCAAACAGGGCCTGACAGGGCCTGATTATCCTTCCCTTGCAAGTTTTATTGTTCTTTATATTTTATTTACATCTTTTCAACATTACTGTGGACTTTTATGTGTTTTACCTCTATACATTTGTATGTATTTTATTGATTAGAATATATTGTGGATTCTTCTTATATTTTATTTTAAGTATTCCATTCAGTGGTTTTTTATTTAATTTGATTTTACTATATTTGGCGCTACCTTCCCCTTCTCCTTACCATATACATTTGGTCTGAACAGAGGCCTGCTGTTATTCCATGACACAGAATAGGATGCCGTCGTAAAAACAATGCAGTCTAAAGAAAGTGAAGAAGAAAAAAGATCTCTGTGACTAAAGTCACGTTTCCCCACTAGACCATCCCCTTGATCTTGCCTTACCCAACCTTCTGTAAAGGTCTGGAAACTGGGATAACAAAAGTAAGGAAGACAAGCAGCAGCAAGACTCCTGCAAAACTGGTAAAAAAAAAAAAACAGGGCCCTCTGCTGTATACAAACACCAGTAGTGGATTTAGCCTTGCTCCTAAGGAGTAAATATACTCTATGGCAAGATATACAATATTGCATTTATTGGTTAAAAACACATCTGAGTGTATTTACAATAAATTCTTATTGTTTTTATAATTTACATAGCCCCTACATATCCCATTGCACAGCGCTACGGAATTTGCTGGTACTAAATAAATAATAAAATAATAAAAATACCCCAGAGAGCTTTACAATTATAAAATGAGGATATCTGACAACATGCAATTAACATACGGAATATAATAGAGACAAGAGGTTAAGTATCTTGTGTGTCTTTATCTCAATAAGGAAATTGTGAAGAAGAAAAAAAAGGATTTTGCAATGATCTTAAAAAAAATTGAGACGTCAGTACTGTGAAATTTGTATGTTCAAGTATTTAACTCTTGATTATCAACAGAACAGAAGATTGTTATGGTTTAGAAATCATTGTTAAAATAAGAACAACACTATTATAACTGCATTAGTTCACTCTAGTAAAAGCAGAGTACAATGTTATTCAGATATGGATTTAGTGTTTATGGAACTGTGTCTGATGATTACATTAAGGTAAAAGTACTTTAAAAGGGGTTAAGTATATAAGGAAATTATAACTAAGTAGGGATTAATGTGCCCATCCTTATGCTGTCATATTTGTGAGTCCTGTTCTCTTTATTTTGCTATAAATTGGAATGCTTTTCGTATAGAAATGTATTATTTACTTTACTAACAGGTCACTTGTCTATCATCACCAGCTACAAAGCAAACATCAGCTACACAGTAAAACATAGCAGACCTTTCTTATAGACACACCTGGTTCAAACATTTAAGACAAATGGGAGTGACTTTTAAATTCTGCTCTTCTTTACATAGCTGCACGGAACAGATTTTTTTTTTAACCATTTTCCATTGCATTTTTGAAGTATGACAGCTGTAGGATATCTGATTATAAAAGAAAAGCTATCAAAACAGAAAAACGACTCTGTGGGAATTTATATCTGTAAGCAAAGTTCCAACTGTTTTAAAATACGTTTGACGTCACATTATCACTAATGCAGAAAAAAAGTGACCTGATCTTGGTAATCCAAATTAAAATTCAAAGAGAGAACAGAATAAAACGCTCTGTTAGAAACCTAAATGATGTTTATGTTTTGATAAGATACTAAGTGCATATATGCTGCATTTAATAAACTGCAATTAATAAAAAAAAACACACAAGATTTTAGTTCAGTTTGCTAATGAAAGCATGTGTAATTTGTCAGTCTATCTGGTCACAAAAAAAGAAAGAAAATATTGTTTCAAGCTGTGCTGTTAAAATGGTAATTGTAAGTTTTTTCTATCCTCCACTTTCAAGTTCTGAATATGACTTTAGTAAACAAACCTGGTTCTCCACTTGAAGTTGAGTGATTCTAAGTGTGAGTGGTTGAAACCTAATAATGTGTAAAATGAATTAAACAGTTAAGGGGTTGCAAGGTAGTATTCATGTTGTCCATAACAATGAAGAGGGGCCGTGTAATTAACCATAAAGTTGGTGCCAGCTTTTTATTAAGAACCGTGCTGGATTGGGGATAAATATTTGACACCGCCATATTTTGTTTTATCACAGTGGCTCAGTGAGAAGGTGGCGGACCCGGAAATGGGTGCATTTTGTCTTTACCAGTGACAAGCACACCGCCTCTCAAAGTGATTATGTTGGTTCAATGCTTTTCCAGGGCACACTTGCATTGTGTTTGCTTGTGATTGTGGGATACCAGAGGACAAAAGGGCCTGCTTGTGCATGTGTTTGGAACCAGCTTGTGGGATTGTATGTGTACAGTGAGCTGATTATGGTGTGGTGTTTTGTGTAAATTGGTTGGTTTCAGTCTTTGAGTGTTTTTTGGGGTAAAATATGTGGGTAGGCTGTAGAGAGTGAGAGTGTGTGTAGGGGCATAGTGTTTATAAGGTATGTAGAGTGTGTGCATAGGGGCTGTAATGTATGTGTGCATAGGTAAAGTAGTGTGTGCAGGGGCTGTAGAGTGTGTGTGTTTAGGGAATGTTGTGTGTGTGTTTGCATACAGGGGATCTAGTGTGTTCATAGGGGATCCAGAGTATGCATGTAGGTAATATAGTGTGTGTGTAGGTGGTGCAGTGTGTGTCTATAGGGGATCTATTGTGTGTGCAGGGGGTATAGTGTGTGTGTAGATGATCCAGAGTGTATGTAGGGGATCTAGTGTGTGTACAGTTTGTGTGTGCAGGGGATCTAGTGTGTGTGTAGGGGATCTAGTGTAGGGGATCTAGTGTGTGTGTATAAATTTAAGTTTATGTGTGTGTGTTTGTCTGGAATGTAGTGTGTGTAAGTGCAAAAGGCATGTCGTGTCTATAGGTCTATAGGGGATCTAGTGTGTAGGGATGCAGTTTGTGTGTGCAGGGGATCTAGTGTGTGTGTAGGGGATCTAGTATGTGTGTAGAGCATCCAGAGTGTGCATACAGATGTAGTGTGTGTTTGTCTGGAATGTAGTGTGTGTAAGTGTAAAAGGTATGTAGTGACTATAGGGGATCTAGTGTGTAGGGGTGCAGTGAGTGAGGGGTTAAATGTGTGTGGAAGGGGTGCAGTGTGTGAGGAAAGCAATGTGTGTGTGAGGGACCCAGTGTGTGTGACGGACCCAGTGTGTGTGAGCAGTGCAGAGTATGTGAGAGGTTTAAAGTTTGTGGGAAAGTTGCAGTGTGTGTGTGGGGGGTGCAATGTGTTTCTGTGAGGGGCTCTGTGTGTATGTGAGAGGTGCAGTGTGTGGGTGTTGCAATGTCCCCATGGCCAGTCTGGGCCTGATTAAGGTGCACATCAATTAAGCTTTACCTTTGTTACCACCAAAAAGCAAGGGAAGATTTTGACTTGGAGGGAGAAGTACAATAATACTTAATTTGTACAGTGCTCACAGATCTTTCTAACATTGGTCCTACTCATATGACAATGTGATAAATGGGTTTGACAGATGGAGCCTGGTGGGGTTGTGAGGGGTTATTTAATTTCCTTCCCCAATTTTCATATATTGTAACTACAACAACATTACCAGTGCAACATGATAGAGCGATTACAGAGATCTGTGTGTGCCTAAACAGACTTCCAGCTTTCTACTACTACACCACTGACGCTAATGATAATTGGCATGTCTAACAAATAACACAGTTATAACACACTAACACAATTTCATCTCACCCTGTTGCCACTTGAAGATACCTTTAGGGACACCATGCACACTCATTATAGTCTTGTAGTCTGGTAGGCACAGATATTGCAGTTTTTAGTAAATATTGCAATAGAGAAGTCCAAGGTTGGAGAGGATTGATTTTGCAGAACTCTGGCCCAAGCACAAACCCACTGGTGAGGGTGGCTAATATTTTTGCAAATGTAAATGAGCATGTGTATCTGAATGTGTGTCATTGTATGTTTCTTTGTGTCTGTGTATCTATATGTGAGTCAGTGTGTATATCTTCGTGTCTGTGTCTGTGTATCTGTATGTGTGTCAGTGTGTGTATATGCATGTACATGTATCAGTGTGTGTGTGGATGGCAATGTATTTGTATATGTGCATACATCTCAAATGTATAGCATTAAAATGTTAACTTTATATAGAAACACACCCCTTCATTCAAATTCCAACAGTACATACAAACACACCTCTGTTTTAAAACACCAACATCATGTATAAACACGCCCCTACATTTAATTTTAAAAACCACCACTCCACACAATTTCACATCTGCATTCAAATATCAACACTGCATACAAACACTTCCCTAAATTTACACATACATATTAAATACAAAAACATGCTTACATTCAAAAACACAAACACTGCTCATTGCTAAATACAACCCTGCAAGAATGCTCAAATGGTAGACCTTCAGATTTCAAAGCATTGTGGAAGTTGTATGACAGTGATTTACCTTTTGGTCACCCTAGCTATAGGGGGGCCCAATATTTTTTTAAAACCTGGATTAAATTCTAGCTTTGTAACCAACTACTGCATGTGGGAATCCAGACAAAATATGTTAGTGTGACTTCACCTATATAATTCTATAGGTATAAGTGTGACTAAATAATTCTAGCAGTGTGATATGAATAGCCAACTTGTAGCCGCCACAAAGAGAACCAAGATACATTTTGTTTTAAATGGCTTGCTATTCTTGCCACACTTGCACCTCTTTTTCATTTATTGAGATTCATAACTGTTCATTTTTTCTAGCTTCACCTTTTCATGATACCTCTGCCACCACCATCACCTCTGCCACCACCATTTTAAGTACCACCACTATTAATAGGATATGATAGCACATCCGGTATGAATATTTTTTTAGTGAGGTTAGCATGTTTTTTTTTACATCTGTTACATCTGATTCAACAGCTGTTATGCACTTCGGTGTAAAGAGTGCACAAGCAACTTATACCCTTAATGGAATGACAAGACACGAGAAGGACTTGGGAATTGTTATACACAACAAACTATGCAACAATGTGCAATGTCAATCAGCAGCGGCTAAGGCCAGAAAGGTATTGTCATGCATGAAAAAGGGCATTAATTCTCTGGATGAGAATATAATTTTGCCTCTTTATAAATTGATGGTAAGACCACATCTTGAATATGCTATGCAATTTTGGGCACCTGTTATAAAGAAGGATATTATGGCACTAGAAAGAGTGTAGATGCAGGTTACAAAATTAATAAAAGGAATGGAACATTTTAGCTATGAAGATTAACAAATTCAAGCCTCTTTAGTTTAGAGAAACGTTGCCTCAGAGGGAATATGATAACATTATACAAATATATCAGGGAAATCTATTCACTAACAGGACTTTACAAAGCACACAAGTTCATGCATTTAGACTGGAAGAAAGAAGATTTAGTCTAAGGTAAAGGAAAGGTGTTTTTTATTGTAAGAACTAGAACGATATGGAATTCTCCTGGGTGAAGAGGTGATTTTATTAGAGTCCGTACAGATGTTTAAACAGCAACTAGATGCATACTTGCAAAAACAGAATTTTCAAGGATATAATTTTTCAATGTAGGGTAATAGTTTCTTGATCCAAGGATAAATCTGACTGCCATTCTGGGTCCAAGAGGGAATTTGTTTCCTAGTTTGTTGCAAAATTGGTGCTTTAAAAGTGCTTCAAACTGTTTTTTGTTTGCCTTCTTTTGGTTCAACAGCAAAAAACAAATATGAGGAAGGCTGAACTTGATGGACACAGGTCTCTTTTCAGCCTATGTAACTATATAATTATGTAACACCCACACAGAGAAAGGTATTTTTTTAAGATGCAATTGGCGACGTATGATCCACAATAACTTATTCTTCCATTAGCATTGCAGCTCCTTCTACCATAGCTAGTACAAGTGTTATATCTTCTTGTAGCTCCCTCCAAGAACTAAGGAAGAGCTCAGTAGAATCTAGTTTGCAGTTGTCATCAGAGACACTCTTTAAGAACCACTACTACACACAACACAGCGTATTGTCCCCAGTGTCTGGTCTTGGTCCAGGTGGGGATGAATCTGGTGATGATATTGCTCTTTACTCCACAAATATAGCATTAAATAGCTACAGCATTTTTACCTCTGGCACAGGAGGAACTCAACTATGACAAAGTGGAATTACAAGAGGAGAGTCTGGAGAGGATAGGCAACAGCCCACTATTTTCTCCAGGAAGTGTGCATGCATCTTCTGCATCTTCACCTTGTCAAACTCCATCACTAACTACTTTTAAATGGCCTCAACTACTGGAAACAGGTGTAACATCATCTGCTACTAATACATACACACACACTCACAAGTAGGTCAAAAACTGTCATTGTTAGCATCACCATCAAGACCACCACAATCACCACCAACATCAACACTTAAATGAGCATTAATCAGCAAGTGCTAGTGTAGTTTCCGTTCCCACAGATACAAATACACCTGCATCTCCAACAGCTGCAGGGCGAAAGGTTGAGGCTAATGTATTGCACCAAAGCAAAGCTTGGGATTACTTTAAGTGGCTCCAAGAAGGGCAATTTGCAAAACGCAAAATGTGTGGCAATTAAGTGAGTGGGGGAGAGTAAAAGTTTATCCTGCTAGTTCCGGTATGAACCTACATTTGAGAAGACACCAAAAGTCTTGATCATTCAGGATGGAATCAGATGAGGCAGCGTGCTTCTGTACCACATGTGCTTTTGCAAATTGCATGTTTCTTACCTCAGTAATATACATTGTGTGGCTATTTACTGCACAAGTGAACACTGCCTAAACTGATTGCGGAAGGTCATTATTTTAACTCTGTTTTAACTCTAAATAAAAAGTATTCTAAGATGTGATGGTGATGTTTGTTGTAATATTTCAAATTCTTTTCATTGTTATGCTTTCTCCCTGCCTGGCTGAGTCTTTGGGTGTTGCTACGCCTGCTATCGCTGTTGGTATAAGCTGATAGGGTACTGTATGTTTTCCAGACTGAATGACCGTAACTTCTTTTTCTCCGAAAATTCTTAACTCCTAAGGAGAGAATGTCATAAACAGGTCAGGGAAGGCAAACGGAGGACTGGAGGAGGAGCATTATAGGGCAATCACAATGGAACTAAAAGACATGACATGGGACCACATATTGTGGAACTCACATTTATAAGTTTTAAAGAATGTGTAAATAGGCAAATAGAAAACCTAGCTCTACATCTTGCGAGAATGAATGTTCCTTAAAGATTAGAGCAAGAAGTAATCATGTCTTCTATTTAAAAAACAACAACAAAACAAATAACATGCACTGTAACAAATTAGCAAGGCACATTAAGTTGTATGACAAATAGTGTTTTGTTCCTTTGACATTAAGGAAAGATTATTGCCCTGTGATTTAGCTTATCTAAATGATCAGCTTAAAGATACAGGAATAGAGGAAAGCGAGGATCAATTTACAGATCTTAGAAAAGATAAATGTACTCCATAATTACTGCTGGTCTTTACCTTTTGTGTCTGCTAATCTATAGTAGTAGTTGTGCAGTCAGCAGTTGATTTAATGAGAAATCGGCAGTGACACATAGTGGACAGTAAAACTAAAAAGTCTGAAGCATACCTTAAAATCTGACTACCTAGCCATCCCCTCAGACAGTGCACCACAGAAAGGATCAGGGGCTCACACAGATAAACAAGCAGATTAAATCATTGAGTTTGTTAATTTACACCAACACGGTTTTCTTGTAGTGACTGACACTTGTTAATATGGGTTAAAACTCCATGTATTCTACTAGTTTGAGTGCTTTGTCTTGTCTTGCTGTGAAGAGGTGGTACTCTGGACACTGACACCCAGAATGCAGTATTAATTATGTGTGACACTCATTTACGCCTGTGAAATATCTATCCAGTGTCCTGATTGGCATCCACAATATCCTGCTTCTATGATAAGAATACCATTCCTTTAAATGTTCATGTTGCACATGGTAGAGTAAACCTAAGGAGCTATCTCTCTCTGTACTCAGTGCAATATAAGTTGTTACCCAGACATTTACACAATTGAAGACTTCACGTAAAGCTGATTGGTCTGCAATAGTTTGCAATGTGACAAACTGATATATTCAGACTATGTGCTGCCTTAACTCCATGTTGACTCAACTATGATATTTTCTAGTCATTATAATGGCAGTACACGTTATGCTGATTGACCTGTTTGGTGTAAACAGTGATGCGTAGAATTTGTATTATATTAGACACAGCTATTTAACATGCCAATGTTTCCCCTTTAAAATGTGGATAAGGAAGTGACTAGTAGACTTCTGCATTCAGATTGTGAAGAATGAAATTTCATACAAATATTTGGGGATTAATTTGTTTGTCCATAAGATAAATGTGCTGTCATATTGTAAACTGTGCCCACCATCTTATCCATTGATTTATTTCCATTTTCCATATATGGAAAGGGCAGTATTCTATCAATTAAAATTAGGTGTGATAGGTTATTGAAAGGGTTATAAATACCATGCTTTAGTTTTTTGTTCATATTTACCTGTGTAATAGTTACATAGCTGAAAAGAGACTTGCGTCCATCAAGTTCAGCCTTCCTCACATTTTTTTGCTGTTGATCCAAAAGAAGGCAAAAACACAGTTTGAAGCACAATTTTGCAACAAGCTAGGAAAAAAAATCCTTCTTGACCCCAGAATGTCAGATTTATCCTTGGATCAAGCAGTTATTACCCTACATTGAAAGAGCTACTAGATGCAAGTATGCGTCTATGCATCTAGAAATAGCTACTAGATGCAAGTATGCATCTAGTAGCTGTTTGAACATCTGTATGGACTCTGATAAAACCACTTCTTCAGGCAGAGAATTCCACATCCTTATTGTGCTTACAGTAAAAAAACCTTTCCTTTGCCTTAGATGAAATCTTCTTTCTTCCAGTCTAAACGCATGACTTCGTGTCCTATGTAAAGTCCGGTTTGTGAATAGATTTTCACACAATGGTTTGTATTGGCCCCGAATATATTTGTATAATATCATATCCCCTCTCATGCAACGTTTTTCTAAACTAAATAGGTTTCAATTTGTTAACCTTTCTTCCTAGCTGATATGTTCCATTCCTTTTATTAATTTTGTAGCCCGCCTCTGCACTTTTTCTAGTGCTATCATATCCTTCTTTAGAACAGGTGTCCAAAATTGCACAGCATATTCAATGTGGTTTTACCAGTGATTTATAAAGAGGCAAAATTATATTCTCGTGCCCTTTTTCATGCATGACAATACCCTTCTGGCCTTGGCCACTGCTGATTGACATTGCACATTGTTGTATAGTTTGTTGTCTATAACAATTCCCAAGTCCTTTTCGTGTGTTGTTATCCCTAATTCGCTTCCATTAAGGGTATACGTTGCTTGTGTATTCTTTATGCCGAAGTGCATAACTTTGCATTTTTCAACATTAAATTTCAACTGCCATTTGAGTGCCCAGTCCCCCAGTATATCTAAATCCCTCTGCAGCAAAGTAATATCTTGCTCACATTGTATTATTTTACAGAGTTTTGTGTCATCTGCAAACACTGAAACATGACTTTTAATGCGGTCTTCAAGATCATTTATAAAAGTGTTAAATAGAAGGGGTCCCAGAACAGACCCCTGAGGGACAACACTTGCCACCTCTGTCCAGCTTGAAAATTTACCATCAATGGCAACTCTTTGTACTCTGTTTTTAAGCCAATGTTCTACCCAAGAACAAGCATTTTCATCTAAACCGATTTACTTGAGTTTGAACACTAATCTATGTTGAAACGTGCTGCAATTTTTTTTAACGTTATTTTATTTTTTATTTATTTGTATATACCAAGAAAAATTTATTTAATTCAATATTTAAGTCTTGATATTCTATGCTGCTGAATATAAAACTGCATTTAGGACCTACAGCAATCTAAAGCAAAGTGTATCTTGAAAATTGTACCTGATGCATGCGCCAACTCTTAACAGGCTCTAGATATTGTGAGTTTTCACAATGCTTTTAACTTTTAATTTCTGCTCATACATATTGCACTTTTATGCATGATTCTTTTATATTACAATTTTATTGTTTGACAGGAGGAAACTGTAATCACTGTATGCACTTCACCACCTCCTCGATGCTGTTTGTATATAGTTCATTTTAAGTGTAAAGGTGACAAGACACTTGGTGGTCTTAACAGCTGCACTGGATTTTCTTTTTACAAGTGTAAACCATTTACCCTTAATTTTATTATGTATATATTCCTAAATTTGTCAACGTTAAACAGCCATGTGAAATAACTATTTTTTTTTCAATGTAGAATAGTTCAGGCTGTCTTCTTCTGCTAAAGGTACACCGTAATGGAGGTAATTTGCAGTTGGTGGAAAATATGCTGGACCACAGTTTAAATGGGCCTAGTAAATCTGTCTAAGGAGTTAATTTTAACAGAAGCAATATTCACTTCAGTTGACAGATTTGCTGCCATTATTCCTTGATCCTATTAGCTCCATATAGGCTTCCAATATGTATTAATGTAAGGGCCACTGTGGTCACCATAACAGAAAGTAGAGAAGAAACCTTGTATGTGAAAAAACTGCATTTTTGCAAGTAGAAAATAAAGCAAATTAAAGCCATGCAAAAGTATAATGGTTATGAAGTCACGACCAATCAGGTGCTTTTCAAACACTGTATGAATCCATATAAATCAGAAATTGCCTCTGTTCATGAGAGCTTGGCCACAGGGCTGAAGCAAATCACTGCAGTTCTAAGCCACTCTGTGAGTAGGCCTAGATGCTCCACTACCTTTGCAATAAAAATATAATGCTCTAAAAGTCTAGTCAGCTCACTCATAGACCAGGTATAGACCGTGGTATATTTTGGAATTGTGCTGCCATAGGCATGATGGAACTCGCCCCCCCCCCCCTAATTTACACTTGCCCCACCCCTTCCTGTCAAGGCCACACCTTTTCCTGTTAAAGACTAGCACACACTTTGACTGACAGACACACACTCTCAGATACACTGACATACACACACACTCACTGATTTGACACAATCTGACAGACACACACAATCACTGACTCACTTAGACACACACTGACAATCACTCAGACACACAGGCTCCCTCACAGACACACAGGCTCCCTCGCAGACACACAGACACACTCACAGATACACTCCCAGACACACACAATCACTCAGACACACGCTGACAGACACACACAGTCACTCAGACACACAGGCTCCTTCACAGACACACACTGACAGACATACGCACACACACACACACAATCACTCAGACACACACTGACAGACATACACTCACTCACTCACTCACAGACACACACTGACAGACATACACCCTGTTCCAAATTATTATGCAAATTCTATTTAAGTGTCACAAAGATTAAATATTTTTTTTTTCAGTTTAACTCATGGATGGCATTGTGTCTCAGGGCTCTTTTGATCACTGAAAACAATCTCTGACACCTGTGTTAATTAGATTACTAGGTGAGCCCAATTTCAGGAAAAACTACTAAAGGAGGGTGTTCCACATTATTAAGCAGAGCACCATTTTCATGCATTAAGGGGAAGAAAAAGGATCTCTCTGCTGATGAAAAGAGTGAAATAGTTCAATGCCTTGGACAAGGTATGAAAACATTAGATATTTCACGAAAACTTAAGCGTGATCATCGCACTATTAAGAGATGTGTGGCTGATTCAGAGCACAGACAGGTTTGTGCAGATAAAGGCACATTGAGGAAGATTTCTGCCAGATCCATGCATCGGATCAAGAGAGCAGCTGCTAAAATACCATTACACAGCAGCATACAGATATTTGAAGCTGCTGGTGCCTCTGGAGTCCCACGGACATCAAGGTGTAGAGTCCTCCAGAGTCTTGCAACTGTGCATAAACGTTCTATTCGGCCACCACTAACCAATGCTCACAAGCAGAAATGGCTGCATTGGGCAGAAAAAAACATGAAGACTAATTTTCAAACAGTTCTGTTCACTGATGAGTGCCGTGCAACCCTGGATGGTCCAGATGGATGGAGTAGTGGGTGGTTGGTGGACGGCCACCCTGTTCCTGTTCATGTTTTGGGCCGGAATCATGGGAAGAGAGCTGGTCGGCCCCTTTAAGGTCCCCGAAGGTGTAAAGATGACCTCTGCAAAGTATGTGGAGTTTCTGACTGACCACTTTCTTCCCTGGTACAGAAGGAAGAACTATGCTTTCCGTAATAAAATCATCTTCATGCATGACAATGCACCATCTTATGCTGCAAATAATACCTCTGCATCAATGGCTGCTATGGGGATAAAAGGAGAGAAAGTCATGGTGTGTCCTCCATCCTCCTCTGACCTCAATCCTATTGAGAACCTTTGGAGCATCCTCAAGCAAAAGATCTATGAGGGTGGAAGGTAGTTTACATCCAAACAGCAGCTCTGGGAGGCTATTCTGACATCTTGCAAACAAATTCAAGCAGAAACTGTCCAAAAATTCACAAGTTCAATGGATGCAAGACTTCTGAAGCTGCTATCAAATAAGGGGTCCTATGTTAAAATGTAATGTGACCTGTTAAAATGTTTAAAAAGTAAAAATGTTGTTCTAAGTTTGATTGAAATAGCTTTTGATTTCAGTAAATATGCTGCAAACACAACAAGTGACAATTTTTAGTTCTTTACAACCTATAAAGTGCTTTGAAACTTACTGTGCGTAATAATTTGGAACAGTGCATTGTACGTTTTTTATGTTTTAAAAAAAATACTGTTATCATTAGGAGGTTTGTTCAATAAAATTTGAATTGTATTCTTAATAGTTGCTAACATTTGAATTATGCTGACTGTTATTTGCATCAATTATTTAGGTAAATGAGAAAAATATAAATATATATATATATTAAATATAAACAGGGTGTACACACACACACACACACACACATCCCCCCTCCCCCCCAACACTCACAGATAAATGTTTTATTTTAATTGAAATGCACCCAGCCTCCCTACTTTTGGGATAGTTAGGTGGATTTTTTACCTGGGCTCCAGTGTGGCTGCTGGCCGAGGTGTTTGGGCAGGAAGGCGTGCAGGCAGATGGGCGGTCAGTTGAGGCCCAAGCAGGTGGCGAGAGAGTGCTGATTTATGAGTTTTCCCTGCTCAGCTTCCTCGCGCGCTGCAGAGTGATGCTGGGGGCCGGTATGTGACCTCGCTGCCCGCCTGGACCTCAGCTGAACCCAGGTAAAAATTCCACCCAGCTATCCCAAAGGTAGGGAGGCTGGGTGGATTTCAATTGAAATAAAAAAAATGCCTTGTTAACCTTGGGATAGCCAGCTGGCTGAGCTCCAGGTGGATGCTGGGAGCCGTCTGTCTGGAGCCCAGCTAGCCGCCTATTCTGAGGTTAACAAGGCATTTTCTTGGGCATTTGGGGGCAGCGTTTTTTGCCTCGCTACATATGCAGTGCTGGGTGTAGACAATTTTTTGGACAATAAAATGTATTTTCATATACGGTGATCATTTATCATGTACATCTATCAAGTAGTTTATTTATTTCTTCCTAGCAGAGCAACACTGCCAATATACCCCTGCAAAAGGGATAACGCCTGTGAAAACATTGCAGGAGTATGTTGGATACCAGGGGCAGTACTGCTCAGTATAAGCTGGACCGTAAATCTCACCACATAGACCAGCATGTCCAACCCAACATCAGCCAGAACAGTGAGGCAGCATGTTCATCTATGGACCCCAAGTCTGTGTACTGCAACAACCACCAGCTTGACAAAGAGCCAAAAGTCCTTCTCTTGCAGTTTCATCCATCTCCAACTCTCCAATTTACACTGATATTCTTAGAGGCTCTAACAGAATTTCCTGTTCCCTCATTTGGGTTAGACTGCCCCTTCTCTCCTGACTGAGCAGTCACAGAGCTATGATTACTAATAAACCAATCAGAGTGTTCATACTAATATTACATAGCTTGAGCAATTTTCTGCAATGTAATAGTTGTCGTAGCATGGGAAAGCCTATAGGGCTTTTCTTCCTATAAGTGCTTCATTGTTTTTTATCTTCTCCATTTTTTTATCAGCTTTTTTTTTACATTTTCATTACTTGTGTTGGGATTTATGGATTTTTATTTGGCATTTTGGGGCTTAGAAAATAAGAAATAGAAGAGAAAATACTTCTGATAGCAAGTATATATCTTTTAACAGGTATTATTAGCATCTCCTTACTATTATTGGGGTGAGATTAGTAGGTAGAGTTATTTATTTTTAACAGGAGCTGGCGAAGGGGTTGGGGGATCTCCAGGAAGGAAAAGGGGGGACTACATACCACTATTAGGTTGTAAACAATGGCCACCCTCTATTGCTTAATTATTTATGCATGGGTGGGGGTATGTTGGGTACACTAGGTCCCTGCCCCAAAATATTATAATTAGGTCCCGCACCTTCCACCAATGGGTCGGGGCAAGTGTGGACACTAGGACCCCCTTGTATTATCCCCCAACCCACTGACCACAGATGGGGGCAAAGGGATATAACATTGTCCCCACCTATTTATCTTCTTAAATAGCTACCACCCCCTGCCATTGGTGGGGGTAGGGGGTGGACACTGTACTGTCCACCCTTCATTATATGTTTAAATATCCCCCACCATATTGCCACATGTGGTGCATGTGGTTAATATGTCCCCTCTGTTTATATACCCAATCAAGATGGGACAGGGTCTTTGCTAGCAAATGGATGGCAATGGCTGCCTGGCTTTAACAACTTAGTAGAAATGTCCACACCTTTTCCATGGCAAATGGTGACATAGGAAGGTTTAAAAACTCCCTTATAGTAATATGGAGTATTATGGACTCATAGGCTAGCAAGTGCTGGCATGTCCCCACATAATTAACCCTTGCGCTGCCAGGGGTTATTTAACTATTTTCACACTGATGTTTGTGCTGTCAGTTCAGATTTTGTTTTTCAAATCCAGCCTGGATTTAAAGCATTTGATCTGTATTTCAGCCGTCCAGGCAGCTTTTGATCCAGCCCATTTTGGGCCTGTTTGGTGCCTGGATTGCAAAATCTGGACATTGTTGAATAGTGCGAATAGTGTCTGGATTTTGCTGCTCGAATAGCCCCATACGTATAGGGATGGACTTGAGGCAATAGCTTGCGAGTCTGCATCTCTTTGAATACTCATATGATGTAGGGTACATGGATATAAGATGTTAAGAGTAGCAGAATCTGTCAAATCGTATTTTGCATGAGAAGAACCATTCACACTGAGATCTTTTAGATATGTGAGCAATACAAGTCTATTTGCTTGAACTTGATTGCATGATGTCTGTTTATTACATATGCATATTACTTGGTAATTAATGTAAAATTTCATATATTTTATTTTTTGTTTACTCAAACTCTCAGCACATATGTAAACAGGATGTGGTGAAAATGATAAAAGGGGTTTGATTAGCAATTAATACATATGCTTTATTTGACTGTGGTTGTTATTAAGGCATCCTATTTTGTTTGTGATCAGAAGGCGATATAAAGAAGCCACACAGGTGAAACGCATCACCACACTACAAGGCACACACGGTCAGTACGTGCTTACACTCAATTTCCCAGAAGGATTTTACAATGTGTCGGCTGCCCGAGGACCGCAAGTACTAGCCGCGAGTCAGAGGGACTGAGGACACACAGGAGAAGCACTCTGCAAGGGAAAGCGCTCGATATACATTATATATTTTAATGGTATCAAATAAAGGACTTACTTGTATCCAGTTGCCGTCCTGCTTGCCACATCATGGTCCTGGTTATAGGACATTTGAGCTGCATAAGTTTGAGCAGACTTTCACTGCTCTCCTCTTGTGAGATGCCTGATTGTCTTATTTATTTTATATCCATGCCACAGACAGTTACACTATTATTTTTCTATTATTATTATTATTTATTTAGCGCCAGATTCCATAGCGCTGTACAAATGTGGACTAACAGACATTTAATTGTAACCAGACAACTCGAACAGGAACAGAGAGGTGGAGGGCCCTGCTCAATGAGCTTACATTCTAGAGGGAGTGGGGTATAGTGACACAAAGGGTAAAAGTAGGGGTATGAAGTAAGATGTTAGAAAAGTATTCGCTGAGGGCTTAATAGGTAATTTTTGACAGTTGCAGGAGGGTGGAGGATGAAAACCTGCTAACAGTTTAATTGATATGCTTTCTTGAAGTGAGTTTTCAATGATTTTTTGAATGAGTGGAGACTGGGTGAAATTCTTACAGAGGAGGGAAGGGAGTTCCACAGAAGAGGTGCAGCCCTGGAAAAGTCTTGGAGGCGAGCGTTGGAGGTGGGAGTACGGACAGAGGATAAACGTAGGTTTATGGCAGAGCGTAGGGGCCTTGACGGGACATACTTGCGTATTAGGGAGGATAGGTAGGTTGGAGCAGCATTATGTAGGGACTTGAAAGCAAGCACCAGAATTTTAAATTGAGCCCTATATCTAACTGGGAGCCAATGCAGGGACTGACGGGATGGGAGGTGCGAGCGGACAGGAAAATTAGCCTCGCCACCGCATTTATTATAGATTGCAATGGTGCAATCTGGGAACACGTAAGACCACTGAGAAGAGTATTGCAGTAGTCCAGGCAAGAGAGAACAAGAGCATGGACCAGCACCTTAGCTGCATCCGGGGTTAAAAAGGGGCGGATGCGCGCTATGTTTTTGAGATGGAAGCGACAGGATTTGGCAATTGATTGGACATGAGGGGTGAAGGAGAGGTTGGAGTCAAAAAGAACACCCAGGCAGCGAGCCTTCGAGGTAGAGGTGATGGTAACGCCGTTGACTTGGAGGGAGACAGACACGGGAGTAGTAACACTTGAGGGAGGAAAGATCAGAAGTTCTGTTTTGGACAGGTTGAGTTCAAGGAAGTGAGCAGCCATTTAGAAAAAGAAGAGAGGCAGTCAGAGACACGAGTCAAGATGGGCAGAGAGAGATCAGGAGAGGACAGGTATATTTGCGTGTCATCAGCATAAAAATGATGATGGAAGCCAAACGAGCTGATGAGTTTACCAAGGGAGGCAGTGTAGATAGAGAACACTAGGGGAACAAGGAAAGAACCTTGGGGGACGCTGACAGAGTGGTTGGGGGGAAGAGGCAGAATCAGAGAAAGAAACACTGAAAGAGTGCTGGGAGAGGGAGGAGGAGCACCAGGAGAGAGCAGTATTCCCTAGACCAAAATTACGGAGAATGCGATGAAGCTTTTGATGATCAACAGTGTAAAAGGCAGCAGAAAGATCAAGGAGAATTAGGATAGAGTAATGGCCGCGAGATTTAGCAGCAATTAAATTGTTGGATACTTTGGTCACAGCCGTTTCGACAAAATGACCAGTGCGGAATCCAGACTGAAGGGGGTCAAGCAGAGAGTTGGTTTCAAGAAAGTCAGTCAGTCTGGTGTACACAGCTCTCTTGAGGATCTTGGAGGCAAATGGCAGTAGCGAGATAGGGCGGTAGTTGGATGGGGAGTTGAGGTCAAGGCTGGGCTTTTTCAGAATTGGGGTTACAGTTGCATGTCTGAAGGGTGAGGGAAATGTGCCAGAGGAAAGTGAAAGATTTAAAATTTTAGTGAGGGGAAGAGCAAGAGAGGGAGACATAGTGCGGATGAGATATGAAGGAATAGGATCGAGGGAACAGGTAGTGGGGCGGGAGGACAGGAGCAGAGAAGAAACCTCTTGAGTGTTGAGTGGTGGAGGGAGTGGAGTTGGGTGATGTAATGGTAGGGGAAGGAGAGAAATTAGCGATCTCTTCTCTGATTGAGATGCAAAGTTTGTGGCGGACAAGGTGAGAGCATCAAATGTGTGGAATAGGTGTTTGGGTTGATGGGACAGTGTACTCATGAGGGTATTAAAGTAGTGTACTTTTGCAGCGGAGAGAGCCAGGCTGTAGGAGCGCAGCATAAATTTATAGTGGAAGAAGTCAGATGCAAAGATGAGACTTTCTCCAGCAGCGTTCAGCAGCTCTAGAACATTTTTGGAGGTGACGGGTCAGCTTGGTGTGCCAGGGTTGTAATTGGGGGCACTTGCTGTGCTTAATTGTAGGAGGTACCATGATGTCGAGTTGAGAGGAGAGAGTTGAGTTGTAGAGTGAGGTAGCCGAGTTAGGGCAAGTTAGATTTGAGATGGGTAAAAGGAGAGTATTGAGTTTTGTGGAGAAATGCTGGAGATCAAGGCAGTTGAGGTTTCTACTAGATTGGAGAGTTGAGGGTGGTTAAATTTGGGTACGGGGTATGCTGATGTCGAATGATAGTAGATGGTGGCCAGACAAAGGAAATGGAACAGTGAAGAGATTAGAGGTTTATTTCTTTTTTTGTTTTTTTATGTATTGATTTTCACTATCCATACCTGGAAAGGTATACTGAACAGTTCCATTTTATAGGCTATAATGGAGTAAGTGCTCTTTTTTTCCCCACCTTATCACTAAGTGCACTTTTTGATTTGCATAAAAAATGACACTATTGTGTGTATTGCACTGTTTACAGCACTTTATAGTGCACATTTGATTGCATGTTAATTGAATTGAGTTGCACACACACACATATATATATTTATATATTTGTGTACGGGATTATGGAAGGGGGCGCACATTTAAAGTGAGTGTAGTTTTGATAAATAAGAGTCGGTTGAGGCCTGCAAAAAAGAGGGCCAAAAAGTATGTAACATTTTATTTATTACAATAACAACATTATTTAGACATATTATAGAAAGCGAGCGTGATTTCTTTCTCTGGATTTGGAATGTACCGGTTGTATGCTGAGGATTTCCCGCGTCCCATTTTCTTTATAATATGTGTTGGAACTTGACTACTTGAGGCAGCAGTGGCGGCCCTAATACGGAATGAATGTCCTGAGAAGGAATTTGGATTGAGGCCAAGTCTAAGTAACAAGGAACGAATGTATAGCATGAACTGTTTAGTAGTAAGTGGCTTACCTTGAAGGGACAACAGGGGCAGTTCTGATTCCTAATTTGCTGGTTCATTGTCAAATTATCCAGCACTTGGACTGGGCACCATTTAGAACCGGTAGGGAAGTACTTAATCTCCACTGGGGGCCCTGCTTGTTTTGTTTTTGTACGGGGGATTGCTAGTACATAATGATCATTTACTTTGGTTAAGTTTCTCTGTTTAAGACAGATGTCAGTGTCAGATATTTTCTCTACTGAAAACTCTTTGGGTCTAAGAAACCCGAAAAAGGCCAAATAAGCTGCTGATTTGATTACCAGATTAGTGGAATATTCAAAAGGACTTTTGTCTAATAACTTGGAGATGTCTTTAAATATGTTACTATCTATGGGGAGTCTTTTAAGGGATTTTGGGTTTTTTAGTCTTTGGATACCTTTTAGAATGTTTTTAATTGGGTATGTGGATAAGAAAGGAGTCTTGTTTGTGAAAAGAGTAAGCATGAAGTGTTGTATCCCTGTCAAGTATAGTTTGATGGTATTGTAGGCTAGTTTTAACGAGAAGTGGCAAAAAGTTGTAAATGCAACCATGGTTTCTACAGAAAAATGATTTATTACGTTAAAGTCACAAACAAATTTTTTGAACATGTCAAATGCCCTACTATATGCTTTTTTAGTGTTCACTGACAAACCTGCCTGAGCGAGAACTCTACTGTGAGCTAACAATTGGTTTAAAGCATGATTAGGTTTTTGAACTGTGGAGGAGTTTTGGGTTGCCGGTTCGCTGTAGGATGCAGTCTGAAAAATTCCTGCAAATTAAAACGTGACAAAGCGTCAGCTGCATTATTGAAAACTCCTGGAACATGCACGCAACAAATGTAAAACTGCAATTTTTCTGCCAACCATGTGAGTTTCGTTACGAGATTCATAATTGACAGGGACTGAGAGCGGCCTTTGTTAACTATGTTACAAGCTGCTAAGTTATCAGAATAACACCTAACTGCTTTACCCCTCCAATTTTCTCCCCAAATGTGTGCTGCTGCCACTATGGAGAAGATCTCGAACAACGCCGAGGTTTTGTCAAAGTTCTCTAGTGTAGCTGTTTCAGGTTGCCAACTGTCAAATACCCATTTGTCCCCAAATATTGCAGCATACCCGACAGTAGCTGCGGCGTCTGTCCAGATAACCGGGGAATCGTCACAGATGGGGGGAATGAATAATGTCCTACCATTCCATGAGGATAAAAATAGATTCCACATTTTTAGGTCAGCCCTTGCAGGACCGTCTAGATTAATCTCAGTGTTGTCGTCAGGGAGGCCCTGTAGGAGAAAAAGTAACCTAGAGATGAAAGACCTGCCTTGAGGGATAATTCTCATGGCAAAGTTAAGAGAACCCAAAAGAGACTGTAATTCCTTCCTGGTGCATGACCCGTGATTGGTGCAGGTGTGAATGTGACTTAGAATCCTGTGTTCTTTGACTTGAGGGAGGCTAGCTTGCATGGTTACGGAATTGATTGTGATACCTAAAAAGGTTATTTCTGTACTGGGACCTTCTGTCTTATTTGGGGCTATCGGGACCCCTAATTCCTCAAATAGGGAGAGTGCCCTTTTTAGACTGCGTGGTATGTAGTAGTGAGGTTCAACGTACAGAAAATCGAGGTAGTGAATCACTACTGGGCACCTGGACTTGTTAAATAGTAGCCAATTTAAAGTTTCTGCGAATAGGTAAAAAAAAATTGGGCTACTTTTAGAGCCGATGGGTCAGTCTAGTTGCAAAATAGTATTTCTCTTCCCATTTAACACCATGTAGGTGCCAGAGCGACTGCTTAATTGGTAGCAGTTTAAAAGCATTTGAGATATCCGTTTTGCTTAACCAGGCTGCCTTACCAAAGTTGACGACTGCTTAAATGGCATCGTCTATTTTAGCATATTGTAGTGAAAAGTCTTCTGAGGGCATAAGGGAGTTTAAACTTGGGGAGGTGGAAGAGTGAGGTGCTATACCTAGTTGGCTCGTTCTCCAGGAAGTGAAAGTGGTGTGGTGAAGGGTTCTATCATAAAACCATATTCTACTTCTTTGTTGAGAAGATCATTTAGACTGGCTGGGTCAGTTATTGCAGACTGTAGGTTGGGGCATTCTAGTATGCCTGAAGGGAGTGCTACTAAACCTGTGTGAAAGCCTCTAGTGAAACCCGAGATGAGAAAGTCAGCCAGCTGTGAAGAAGGATGTTCAGTCAAGTAACGTTGTAAATTTGTTACGTTTATTGGCGTTATTGCTTTCTTAGGGAACAGTTTGTTTGGGCACATTGTTTTTGCATGAGCCCTGGAACAGATTGAACAAACATGGAGTAATCTACAGGCACTATAGCTACATCCCCCCGCATTAAAGTTATTACAGACTTGTGCTTTCCCAAGAAACACTATAGGTCTGCCTAATTTGTCTTTCATCTCCCTTTGAATAGCAAAATAGTCTGGGTTTGTGTTACTAGTAGATGGACCCTCTGCAGTACTAGGACAAAAGTTTGCTGTATGAGAGGCTGAAGAACATATTGCACATGCTGGTGTTTTGAGCCCCGCAAAATGTCTACAGAACAACTCTGTGTCCAATTGACTCCAATCAGTGGGAGTGTTGTACTGAGCCAGTGACGCGGCTGATCTGGCTGAAAAGGACTTATGGTAGTCTTAGAATGCGTAACCGACATATTTGTAAGCTAGCTCCACCAGTTTGTGCAGATATAGATCCAGCTCTTCTCTACGGTGTGGAAAAGAAGAGCAAATTACATTCCTATATAACCCAAAAGCTAAAACGAATTCAGGAATATTTAGCTTCTTATTGAGCCTAGGGTCTCTAGCTTTCATTACCACGGATATATCTTCGAAAGTATAAGATCTGTTCTCAATTATATCCTGTGAGGCAATTAGGAGGGAAGCTAGATTAACATCTTTCCCTTCTAGTATGTCCAGTTTTAGATTTTGTGGAATTAAATGTACTGGATTAATAATATTATTTGTTTTGGCAGGAATAGGAGTTGAGTTACCTCCTGAGCCGATTTCTGGTTGTCCTAGGGGAATTTGAACTTCCAGAATGCTAGTTTGACCAGTGGCTTCCAGGTTATCTAACCTGTTGTTAATAGTAGCTACGGAAGCTACCAGCGAGGTCATCATACTCCGTAGTTCTGCCAAACTGTTCTGTATTGTACAATCAAAACTAGGGCCTGGTAACTCATCCACATTTTGGGTGTTAAGTAAACTGAAGAGTTCGGCTTTCCTGGCAGTAGCCGGAAAGGGAATGTTCTTTCTATTCAGTTCGGCTGTGATTTTTGGAACAGTCCATGATCTGTAGCTGGATGTCGTATTGAGCTGTCTTGGCTGCGTGTCAGGTCTGGATGGAGTGCTGGCAAGTGATAGTTCATCGTCTGGTACTGAGGTGTTAGACATGCTATGGGCGTGAAAGGAAATGTTCCGGTTAGCAAAGAAAATATATATATATATATATATTTTTTTTGTGCTGGCTGACTAGCTAGTGCCGTTCCGTGGCGAAGCAATTACGCTAGGTTGGTGACTGGTGAGGCCCTGCTAGTTGCCAATCGGCTTGAGAGGCTCTATCTATGAGTTGGCGCGAGGGGATTTCGTGGCCACCGAGCGTTGTGGCGGGGTGTTGGCCTCTCGGTGAATAGTAATCATAAGATAAAATGGGGGTGACAGGTGAGGCCCTATCTATACCATTTGCGAAGCAGCTAACTATGATTTGGCCCGAGGGTCGTAGTACCTCCGAGTTGAGGATGGGTGTTGGCCTAACGGGACCGCTGACTTAAGGCAAGAGAGCCGGGAGGAGATTATCGCTATTGGGCTCCTATCAACCTGACAGCCAGCCACCTAAACTGCGAGGGACGAAACATGCGAGATTGAGCTAAAAAACAAGCGAAAAATAAATTTAAATTGCTCGCTATCCTTACCTGAATGTGAACTTGAAACACGTACTTGAGAAGCCCAAATGAGTTGTTAGGGGCTGCCGTTGTCTGGTAGGGCGGTATTTTTTTACCTAAATTGAAGCCCCCATTTGCGAAAATGGAAGAAGGAGTAAGGGAGTGGGGGAGGAAGGGAAAAAAAAAACGGTAGCAGATTATAACCAGATCGGCTAATGCTATTAATACTGTTTATATAATTGTGTTTTATAATTACTTAAGTTAAAATGTATGTATTGAATTTATCCTGCTGTTGGATAATTAAATGGTCTAATAGTCTATGAAAATGAAAGTTTAAAGAAAGGAATTTACTAACCAGACTGAAAAGAAAACGTGAAACTCTGCGTAATTGTAGCCACGCATGTTGACAATTAACCCCTAGAAAGGAAGAAGAGTAATTGTGCAAATAAACCTCAACAGGCACATTGATATACATTTTTTTTTTTTACACAACAGAGGGATATAAAATAATTAACTTGGGCAGATTTTTTACATGGGATGTATACGGAAAATGTGCACCTGTGGATATCACTAAAATAATGCCAGTGAAAAGAATTGCATTTTTTGACAGCCCCCCTCCCCTTCAAATACCGAAGAATATGTTAGGAGGTTCCTTGTACCCTCACGGTCAGTAATAATAAGTGCTTAACCAGATGTAATTCTAGGTGAATGATTTAGATGAATGATTTAGATGAATGATTTAGATGAATGATTTAGATGAAAGATTTAGATGAATGATTTAGACAAATTATTTAGACGAATTAAGCTTTGAATTGTGGACTTACAGTTTTGGTGGAAACTGGCGACTGGGTCCCGTTCGTGCGCTATACTCACGAATTTTCGCGTGAAGTTTGCTGACCTTCGGTTTAGGCACGTCGCTGCAAATTGACGTCAGAGGTCTCCGTGCACCGGAAGCGAAAGGGGAATTTCCGGAATCGACGAAGACAGGTAAGCAAGGGGTTTGTTGGGTTTAAATAGGGCTTAAATCCCTCCCACAACTTCAGGAATACGCCTTCCATATATATGTATATATATGTGTATATATATATATATATATATATCAAAGTATTTTAAAGGCACAGTGTACCTTAATATAGTACATCCTATTTAGTTTAATTACATATTCAGGACATGCATTATTTAATATTATCAGTTCTCCACTGCACACTTTGCAAGCGTTCTATAGTGGCTAACAATGAGATGATGAATACATTATTAAAAATCAGCTCAGTTTTCCTTTATATGTATGATGCTACTTAATTGTTTAGCCATGCATCATGCATAGCAAAACATGCCAGATATACATCCTAAAATGGTAAGGGACAACGAGCACAAATCTACCATCACAGGGACATCTTGTAATACCTTTTTTATTGGACTAACAGAATTTTGTAATTACAAGCTTTCGGGAGAACCTCAGTTTCTAAAGCATTTCTGACCAAAGACGACACATAGAATTCAAAGCTGGATTGGGATACAGGGGTTAAAGCGACATGAGTGCAGATAAAACACAGATTTGATAGAAAATAGACACCATTTTCTCAGAGGGTCGTAAATATCTGTTTATCTGTTTCTTACATCTGCATCAAGGGACTAATATGGCTACAATCTCTACTTGGAAACTACATATACAGGATTATTTACTAAAGTGAAAAATGTAGCGAATTCGATGACAATTCAAAGTCAATTTCAAATTTAAGTCCAAAAGAGCTAAATAGAAAACAAAAACTATTATTCAGCACTGCTTGCACTTCAGCAACTTTGGTCTAAAATTTGAAATTCACTTTGAATTCTTCCTGAGAAGCTTTTTAAGCTATAGTCATCTCAACAGGGCTTTGCTGAATACACATTTCTTTGTAGGAGGGCAATTATAGAAAGCACTTTGCAAATAATTTTTATAATATACAACACAACTTTTGAAAACAGAATAATTTTTGCTAAATAACACTTTCATTCCACTCGTCCATTAAATCAAATAGAGAAACACAGAGAATATCAATTGTATTCAAATAAATGTCATATGAGACATGAGCACTCATTGAAAGTTTAGACAATTATATCTATCATAAATAAGATCTAAACGGAAATACTTGAGAATTTAATCATGTCTTTTTTTTGTTTGTCAAAGCTTAAGACAACAAAACAAAAATAAAAATATCTTACACTGATTGAGTTGATTCACTTGGATGAACTGTATAAAAAAAAACTATTCTTTGTATTTATGGATCATAATGCTTGAGATGCTTTTGGTAGATAATAAAAACACTTAGTTGCTAAATTACTGTCTGTGATGTCTATGTTTTCATTTGTCTTATGAGGGAAAGAAATCACAATAATGTAGAAACTTTCACGCATTAAAAACATAAAATGTCTTGCAAAATACAACAGACATAACAAGCGATACACTGGGCCTCTGTGAATTGAATAATTCATTAATTAAAGTACATTTAGTTGTTATGATACCAGTTAAATAACTGCTTAATTATAACTAATTTATTGTAAAATTGTGATTAAGCGTTGAAAAATTGTACCATTTGTTTTGAAAGAGAGACAGATGGTGCATAATCCAAAGTCCAACGTAAGATATGCAGGTGATGCACAACAGTAATTTCTCTATTTGCATTGTGCAGGGTTTTATTGTGTTTGGTCCCATCACACTCTTTCTGACACCTAGCTATATGCTATCAGACAAGCTTGTACTTCCAGACCAGAACTGGTGCCATGCTGTTGATAACTGTGCAGTCCATAGCTGGTTTCTGGTCACTTGTGCTTTCAGATCACAATTTTTGGTTTAGCTGTCTTTAAAACAGTCTATTGCTAAGGTGAAGTCTGAAATATAATAGCTTGACAAAGGCCTCTGTGCAGGTCAAAACGTTGCTCCTTTGGTCCAATAAATCTTTTTGCAATATCCCGTGTACCTGGACCTGACTTTTTTCATATCTGAAATATAATACCGGTCTGTGTTCGTTTGCATGTCAAAATAGGAACTCTGGGGTTGTTGTGGAAATAGAATGTCTTGACCTTCTGTGCCCAAGGAGGACTTTCCAAAGTCCAACTTAAGATATGCAGGTGATGCACAACAGTAATTTCTCTCTCACTCTGTTGTGCACCATATGCATATCTCAAGTTGTAGAAGTTTAAAAAGTTGCCCTTGGGCACAGAAACTCCAAGAAATTATGTTTCCACTGCTCCATAGTCTGATGTCGGTGTGCATTATAAAACTCCAGCTGGTGCTTTCCATTGCACAGGATGATGTGAGACTCCCAATTCATGAAGCTCCAAATACAGATTTTGTTTTGATATTGCTTCCAGTCAGAGTTTGCAGTGAGTGATTTAACAGATGAAGAATGGCGATTTTTACATGCTTTGTGCCTCAGCACTCGATGCCTTCACTGATTGTATGTGTGGTCTACCACAATGTGGCCAGGATGTTGTTACTCCTAGAAGTTTCCATTTAACAATAATGGCACTTAAAGTTCACCATGGCAGATATAGTAGGGTGGGCATTTCAAGAAATAACTTGTGGAAAAAGAGGCATCCCATACCATTCAAAATAACCAACCTCTTCAGTATGACTCATTGTACTGCCATTTTTTGTCTATGGAGATTTCTGAATTTGTGAAGGATTTTATGCACCTGTTAGAAGTCAGTGAGGCTGACACACATGAACTCAGTAATGAGTATGTGTGTCAACATACTTTTGTCCATAAATATAGTATCTGGCCAAAGTAAAATCATTCCCTATGAGAACCAAAGGAACCAAAATGCCACACAGTAAATTTCATGACTCGTGTGGTAACATGTAAGCTCTCACTAGCAATTTGTGGTAAGTCAGTGTACGTGTATGATGCTCTGACCTGTGATTCTGAAAAGAAAAAAAGGAAAAAAAAAACTCCTGTTATTGTGCTCTTGAAATCCAACCATTTAATCTTAGAGAGGCAAGCAACTCTATGGTCCCCAAAATCCTAAACCAAACTATGGGGCCTTGCAAAGGGTACGTTATTTCTGTAGTACAGTGGAAGGAACAAGATGAAATACTTCAAAAATAGATGAATAAATAAATAAACTGATAGGTGGCTCCTATCTTAAAGCTCACTAATAAAATGATATGAATTCCTGTAGAGCCTGGAGTATGGCCAATGCCCATGGCACTAGTAAAAATAACAATACTATAATTTGCACTCATTGATGACCAGAATATGCCCAAACAGTAACAACACCTTGCTCCAAGCATGAATATTTATTCTATACTGTAATATGATTGCTTGGCAGAATTAAGCTTTCAAAATGAATAATGTAATCTATTTTGTTTTAGAAATGGGGGTTATATTTTTTAAATCTCTGCAAAGTGTAAGGAACAATTACAATTATCATAACTATAACAATAATCTAGTTATGGATTATTATAGTTATAATAATTGTTATAATATATATATATATATATATATATATATATATATATATATATATATATATATATATAGTTATAATCATAGTTATGGATTTTGCTTTTTTTCAGTACACATTTGGATTTGTTTTTTGTTTCATGGAGTGATAAACTTTTAAATGTATTTCCTTAACATAGGAATGTTCTCATCATGTTAATTATATATATTTTTTCTAAAATCCATAAATAGGAAGGATACATTAAAAGACTAATACAACCTGTGGTGACATGACAAGGGTTGACTACAAAGTATTCTGTGCTAATGGTATGTTAGTATTGTATATTTGGACCAAGAAACTGTGAGTCATTATTGTCACAGACAAATGGAAAGATGGTGACAGACAGGTTGAGTGATCATTTTTTTTCCTTAAAGAATATTTGCACAACCCGTTGCACATTTATTGAAGTTGTTTTCATTGGTTAGAATAAAAGCTTGCTGGCAAAAGAATTTGTTACATGACAGAGCAAACCTACCAACAACTGTTTGTAAACAGATTAGTGCTAAGGAACATTTATTTACTGTAAGGCTGTGAATTAATTTCTGTAGCAGCCTGCTGTAACTTACATAATATGAAACTCAATGTCAGTGCATTTTGTTCCCACTGCGTGTATTACAATATTACCAGGTATACTCCAAGTACCATAAGCACAGTGATTTGAAGTAGTCAAATTAAAACAAAGAAAATAATTAGATTCGTAGCTCTGTAACATGATAATGTAACCAAGTTTAATTCAGTGTTTAGGTAATTAGCTGGTAGTAATAAACAAAAAAAATGCTCCAAGCACCAGAACCACTTCAGTGTTTTGAAATGATTATGGTGCATACTGGTCATCTTTTATCAGCACGCACAGCATGCTGGTGACAGACTTTCAATGATGGATTGACCTCACCTCCCTTTTGAGTCTCCCATGTCCTCCCATCCTTCCTGACATTCCTCCTCCTACTGCTGGGAGAACTTGGCCTTAATAAAAATATGTTTTTTTGTTTTTTTTTATGTTTGGGCGAGCGGGGATTGTAAGGGTTTTAAAAACACTATTTTTCATTTGGAGTAAGCCTTTAAGATCAAAACAGTCATATCATGAGTGAGACACCAAATCACTGAAACAGTTTAATGCAGTGACCTCTACAAAGCCTTTCATTGTAGGCTCCCATTGCCTTTTATGATATCATTAATGACACCACAGCAATTTAACAGTCAATAATTTGGCTTACAAAGAAAATCTGTAAAGGACGGTTGCACATTACTCCTGCACTAGGTTTTAGAAAGGAAAGTATGCACAACAGACTTGTGCATTCGGTTCAGAGCTATTTATGATTCATTAAAATTATAGGTCATCAGCATTTTTTTTCCAAACTCAGAAACTCCAAAATGCTTTGGGCAGAAAACTAAACAAATGCAATGGGCAATGAATAAAATTACATTTATATTTTGCTGTACGCTGATTGGCCCAGTGATACAGTGTGTTTTACCCTTGCTGTGCCTGTGTGGGAGGGTAAGATTGGCAATTGATTGTAGTGTGAGACTAGGTTTTGCTTGCTGCTGTATCTGACTAGCAAGCTAGCCAGAGGCACCTGAAATAACTTTGAGTAGGAGATTGTCATTTTGTCAGTGATCCTAGAATGACATTAGGTTTCCAATATACAGTTGTTAAACAGACTTTGTAGGAACCCAGCCCACTTAATCTCACTTCATCTTTTCAGTGAAGTGGTGTGGGTACCATGCCCCTGTAGGTTTAACCCTGCAAGTGAAATGATTGAAATGATGTTTACATGGCAGGGTTTAAATGCTTTTAGGGGTTGTCACTCTGACAGCCACTAGAGGCAGTTCTGATAAAATAGCGGAGTGAAACCAGATGCTATTACAGAGACTCAGTGCAGCAGTTTTCCATGCATGCACACTTGACTCCCAATGTTTTCCTATTGGAAAGCATTGGATTGGCTAATATCATCAATCTCGATGATCTCAGCCAAAGATGCAGCCAAAGAGGCAGAGCTTCCCCATGGAGATCAGTGCAGCATGGGCTGAAAAGTAAGTAAAGCTTACCCTTTCAAACCTCACATGGCAGAGGAAACATTAATACCATAAAATAAAAACTATAGCATTTATTCCATGTGGTCCTTAAAAGTTTTGTTGTTGACTGTTTGTAGAAAGAAAATCTTTCTCGGGGGGAGAGTAAAAACCAAAAAAGGAGTTCCTCTTGCATTGCTACTCTCACATTGACACACATTTCTAGTGGTAGAGATAGTATGTTTCACTCATCCTAGTGTAGCACTGTTGTGTATGTCTAATGCATTCACTGCCATTTAACTTGTAATCATCAATTTACACTTCACAAAATTTTTTGTTAACTGTTTTTAGAAAAAGAAAAGAAAATCATATTTTTTTTTGTGGTGGGGGGCAGTTGGCGACATTATTCAGTAAAAAGCTTGGGTCTAATAGAAGCCACAACATGCTATCGTGCACTTGGAAATCTGATGTTTCATAGGCTGGGGGTGTAATTGCGATAACCAAACCCACAAAACTTGACGGGACGGTGAATATAACATGTTTTCTATCTCTTGATGTCATGACGCCAGCGTGCGTGCGTGTGCCACGTCATTAAAAAAAGGGTAATTTCTGTTTTTTGCCCCTTACGTCTAGAGCTCTTGTTTTGTCAGTATAATTTTGTATGTCAATTACTGTTTGTTAGATATAATACATTATTAAATTATAATCTATAATTTTAAAGGGACATGGAGTATGCTTATATGTTTCGTCAGAACAAAACCCAGATCTGAGGTAAAACAGTAGGTACGAGATGATGAAGTATAACAGTCTGTAACATGGTAGAATACTTTATATAAAAACTCAATAATAGACATTGAGGCGTGCAGAAAGCCCAAAACGGAGCCCGGTTGATACCTCCCGCCTCCGACCAGCATGGGGAAAAAGACCCTCAAATCCCGACAAGAACAGAGCGAGGGATCCCGTGATATCGGGGATCTGCTCTACACTAGGCCGCAGCCTAAGATGGCGGGCCCGCTGCAAAGATCGCCTTCCTGCTCCTCGGGTGAGTTGGAGTATGATGCTCCAGACCCCATTCCAGAAGCCAGGGCCTCTGCGGCTAAGAAGGGGAGAAGGGCTAGGGAGGTGGACACAGACAGCGCCCCAACTACCAAGGGTGACCTTAAACTCCTCCAGCTACGTTCAATGTTTCAAGCTGATTGTGCACAGATCCGGGAGGACATGCATACCCGCTCCGGCTGCATGAAGTCAGTTGAAGAGGAAGCCATGACGGCCCGCCAGACTCACCTCGACGCGGCCCTACTCACCCAACAGCTCACACAACAATATGCAACACTTGCCCGCCGGGTAGCAGGCCTGGAAGATACTCAGCGCCAATGCAACCTGAAGATTAGGGGGTTGAGCAGTGACATAAGCACTGAAGAATTACCTCAGTATGTCAGACGCCTACTATCCTCACTACTACCACCCAAGCAGGTGAAATCGATGCCCAGTGAGGGGATATACCGAGTGGGCTGAGCCCGCGGGCCCACGACAACTCCTCTGCGGGATGTGATTGTGACCTTCCGATCCCTTGCAGACAAGCGGGCTGTGACGTCTGCCGTTCGAGACAGACAACCGCTGAACTTTGAAAGTTCCTCTCTATCTTTCTATGAAGACCTCAGCAGAGCCACTCTCGCATGGAGAGCATCACTAAGTCCCGTTACTCAGTGACTACAGGCAGCTGGGATTCGCTACAGATGGGGCATCCCACGCATGCTGTGTGCCTACCGAGATGGCAAGGAACACAGACTGGAGGACAACACGGGTGCACCTGGCTTTTTTCAAGCCCTCGGACTACCTGACCAACCAGACCCAGAAATTGCTCATATGTACCCCACACAGTGGGACATAGATAACGTGGTGCCTTTCACACCCAGGAACGCACCAGGCAATGGGTGAAGAGACCCTGATAACCCAGGGCTAACCCGGGATGGTCAAACACATCAGCAGCGTCTAATGTTGTAACCTGATTTTAGTTTTATCATTGTTATGTTAAGTTTGCATTTTTGCTCTCCTCTAATGCATGACCTCAATTAACGAGGACCTACCCGAAACATCTCCCCACTAAGCAAGACACGATGGCTGTGCCCACCTATAATATGACCCCCCCTCCCCCAGGGTAATGGGGCTCTAAAGCAAGCCGGTCATTTAATGGAATAGATTAATATCCCTACAAACAGCCCACCTACCGGCACAAACCTAACCTGAACGCCAGACCTGACTTGATTAACGCATCCTACCACTCCTATGACTACCCTAGCAAGTGCCAGCCTGGTATTGTTCCCATACCTCCTATATTTCGTTTGCTGGATAACCGTAAATGTGATTTATTATCTTAAATTTTTAACCTATCCATGATATCTTGCTGCACGTCAAAAATAAAGAATAATAATAAAAAAAAAAAAACTCAATAATATTTCCCCTATTTTACTATGTCCTACTGTGACAAACAATGGCCCTTGGGATAACTCCTGCTTTAAAGAGACACTGTGACCACCATTCTCACTATAGTTTGTAGTGCTATGGTGCAAGGAGTTTTTGGGTGCCCCCCTTTTTTGACAAACCAGATTTTATTGTTTTTTCACACCCAATAATATCATGCTAAAGTGAAATTATCCTTCCATATCCGCTAAACCTTGGTGGGTTTTGTCAGGCTACAAATGCCAGCCAAAACTCACACATGTCTTCACCCAGAAACACAAAAACACATATTCTAAAACAAACTTATCACACAAATTTGTGAGATATGAATTCATGCATGTTCATATGGTCTCATATATGCTTGTAACACATGAGAAGAAGGGTATTTATATGTCTGAATCCACTTCTATAAGCACATAAATTAGTTTTATAAATGTGCTGTAGATGATTTTGTAATTTTGTAGTGGGAGATGTTCATACCACAGTACCTTTATAGATGTCTGCAATGTCCAGTTTATACAGGCATGAATAGCTGTTTTTTTTACATGTCTGAATTGTTCTATTCCAAGGCTATAAATGCATGTAATGTTTATTTCACATATGCACGTGGTTTTTGCCTAATTGTCTTTCAGCAGTGTAGAGGGGATCCTGTGAATAACATGACTAAAACATAGGAGGTGTAATTCCTACCCGCTAAGGTACCATGGTGGGTCAATCGCAAATGTACTTACTTTGTCCAGACACATTAATTTGTTTACTTCAGGGTGTCCCCAATTTCTTGTCCCATTAATGTGTTACTCATAATAACAAAAGGATGTTCAATCATTGTGGTATCTAATACCATCATATACCCCGTCCCCTGAGTACCAGGGGATGCTGAGTACCTCTGCAATGAAGCTACACTAACAATCCACACTGCTGTACTAGAGGTTTGCCCTGCCCTTCTAAAGTAATATCTTCACAAATGACCTATGAACATGTGGCTAGGTCTTACCTGCTCATCAACTACGCTAAATATATGTGAATCTAGGTGTTACCTACCAAAAAATTCCCTGTTTATACAATGAATCCAATAAAGCTTTTCTGAGGCTCCGTTATTCCTTGTTCTGCTCATAGACTACGTGTTGTTTATTCTGCTCAATAAAAAACAAGCAGTCTGCTGACATCATCAGAAGTTGTAGCCTGATCCAATCACAGTGCTTCATCATAGGATTGGCTGAGACTGACAAGGAGGCAGATCAGGGGCAGAGCCAGCATGATTCAAACACAGCCCTGGCCAATCAGCATCTCCTCATAGAGATAAATTGAGTCAATTAATCTCTATGAGGAAAGTTCAGTGTCTGCATGCAGGGAGGAGATACTGAATGTTTGGATGTATTTTAGGCAGCCATGACCCAGGAAGGATCTCTAACAGCCATCTGAGGAGTGGCCAGTGAAGTCATCACTAGGCTGTAATGTAAACACTGCTTTTTCTCTGAAAAGACAGTGTTTACTGCAAAAAGCCTGAAGGTTATGATTCTACTCACCAGAACAAATTCAATAAGCTGTAGTTGTTCTGGTGACTATAGTGTCCCTTTAACTACTCATTGGGTTGCCCTCATACTTGCATTAGCAACTGTACAAACTTCCATTCAGCTGGTAGAGGGCACTGCAGAGGTATCAAGTAACAATGGAAAGTCTGTTTTTCAATTGCTACCATCACAACCTCTTTCAGGGGCTCTTGGGGCCATCTCCATAGTCTATGGGCAGGAGGCTGCTCTTCAAGCTTCTCCAAAAGGCCATGACATGGGTGCTTCTGTCACGTGCTTTATAATATTTAAAAAAAATATTTATGTCACATTGCTTTGCCATGCACCAGATTAAAATATGTCATGCTAAACAGAGGCAAAAACACAGCTAATGATGTCTAGCTATCATACCTACCAACTTTGGGAGGTATGGAATTGGGACCAGTAGGTGAGCTTCCAAAGGGTGCTGCCAGTGATGCAGCTTGTGTCATTGGCAATGCCCATAATGGGCATGCCTGCTTGTAATGATCTTCTTGCCCTGTGCTTCCTGGGTGCAAAATTGAAATGGTGAGACAAGACCATTAAATAGGGGCAGATGGGGGGTCTGAGCCATGCTACATTGTTATTTATAATGTGCCAAACAAGTGGAGTAGCAAACAATTAGCTACAAGAAGACAGGTAATAAGGATACATTTATTTCATACTTTAGGGTAAAAAGGAAATAAGCTCTGACTTACCTTAAAGACAGTTGGGGTTGGGAATATAGCTAACTTTGTGTGTCTAAGGGTGTATGTGTCTGTGAGACATTGTGAATCTGTGTATTTGTAGACACATCAGGCAGGTTGCATCTATGTGTATTCTGGGACTGTGTGTTGTAGTGCTTGATTGAAAGTGTGTATCTCTGTTCATTCTAGAAGTGTGTGGAATAGTGTGTACCTGTGTAAGTGTGTACCTGTGTATATTCAGGCAGTATGTGTTTGTGTTACACTATAAGTATATACATAGCTCTAGGTATCCAGGTGTATTTGTGTATCGGTGTCTGTCGGGACTGGGTGAACCAATGTTTTTTATGCAGCCCCAATATTTCTGAAGGCAGGCACAGGCAGAATATTTACACTGGAAAAATAGTGTTTGGACAAAAAAAGCCAAAATATTTTGTTTGTTTTTATAATGACTGAATTTCAGAATGTGAGCCACCATCCAGTAATAAATGACTGTGAGGCAAATGACAACATGATTTAGCACCAAAATTTATTTAGCTTAATGGAGTGATTTTCTGGTATAGATCATGCCCCCTGCAGATCAGTACTCAATACTCTGCCGTATTCTCTACACACACACTCAAAGAATGAGAGATCTAATACTTCCTTAATTGTGCAGTCAGTTTAATTTAGGATATCATATCTCCTGCTCTGTTGATAGCCTTCAGGAGCCTCTAATGTGTGATTTCATTTTAATTAACAGAAAAGGAGATAAAAAATTCTAAGCTCACTTCAAAAACACAGCAGGCCCTGAAGCGAGACCTGCTGACCCTTCTGGTGGACGGGATACCTACTCACAGGTCTACACTTGTATATTAATATTATTATTATTATTATTATATCCATTTATATAGTGCCAACATATTCCGTAGTGCTTTACAATATTATGAGAGGGAATTAAACTATAAATAGGACAATTACCATAAATCTTACAAAAACAATAGATTGAAGAGGACCCTGCTCAAATGAGCTTACAGTCTATAGGAGGTGGGGTATAAAACACATTAGGACAGGAAATAGCAATCAAATAAGGTGGGGGTGAAGCAGAGCTGGAGGAGAGAGTAGAGTGCTGCCCTTTAGAAGAGAGCAACAGACAGGTATGTAAGGTAGAGGTTACTCTAGGAGGCCATAAGCTTCCTAAAGAGATGGGTTTTAAGTAGAGATGTCCCGAATACTTCGCTGGCGAATAGTTCCTGTCGAACATAGCTTGTTCGTGTTCGCCACGGTGGGCGAACATATGCGATGTTCGGTCCGCCCCCTATTCATCATCATTGAGTAAACTTTGACCCTGTACCTCACAGTCAGCAGACACATTCCAGCCAATCAGCAGCAGACCCTCCCTCCCAGACCCTCCCACCTCCTGGACAGCATCCATTTTAGATTCATTCGGAAGCTGCATTCTTAGTGAGAGGAGGGACAGTGTAGCTGCTGCTGATTTAATAGGGAAATCGATAGCTAGGCTAGTGTATTCAGTGTCCACTACAGTCCTGAAGGACTCATCTGATCTCTGCTGTAAGGACAGCACCCCAAAAAGCCCTTTTTATGGCTAGAACATCAGTCTGCTTTTTTTTTTCCTGTGTAATCTAATTGCAGTTGCCTGCCTGCCAGCGTGTGTGTCAGGCTCACAGCGTATACTGTGCCCACTTGCCCAATGCCACCACTCATATCTGGTGTCACAATAGCTTGCATTTAAAAAAAAAACAAAACTTTTTTGACTGTAATATAATAGCAGTCAGTTTCCTTCACACATGTGCGTTTCAGGGCCTGCCAGGGCACAGTGTCACACCAGTGCAACTCATATCTGGCGTAACAGTAGTGTACATGAAAAAAAAATAGAAATTTGACTGTGAAATAATAGCAGTCAGTTTCCTTCACACGTGTGGGTTTCAGGGCCTGCCAGGGCACATTGTCACACCAGTGCAACTCATATCTGGTGTAACAGTAGTGTACATTAAAAAAAAGTAGAAATTTGACTGTGAAATAATATCAGTCAGTTTCCTTCACACGTGTGGGTTTCAGGGCCTGCCAGGGCACAGTGTCACAACAGTGCAACTCATACCTGGTGTAACAGTAGTGTACATTAAAAAAAAAAAAATAGAAATTTGACTGTGAAATAATAGCAGTCAGTTCCCTTCACACGTGTAAGTTTCAGGGCCTGCCAGGGCACAGTGTCACACTAGTGCAACTCATATCTGGTGTAACAGTAGTGTGCATTTAAAAAAAACAAAAAACTTTTTTGACTGTGAAATAATAGCAGTCTGTTTCCTTCACGCGTGTGCGTTTCAGGGTCTGCCACGGCACAGTGTCACACCAGTGCAACTCATATCTGGTGTAACAGTAGTGAACATTAAAAAAAACGTAGAAATTTGACTGTGAAATAATAGCAGTCAGTTTCCTTCACACGTGTGGGTTTCAGGGCCTGCCAGGGCACAGTGTCACAACAGTGCTACTCATATCTGGTGTAACAGTAGTGTACATTAAAAAAAAATAGAAATTTGACTGTGAAATAATAGCAGTCAGTTTCCTTCACGCGTGTGCGTTTCAGGGCCTGCCAGGGCACATTGTCACACCAGTGCAACTCATATCTGGTGTAACAGTAGTGAACATTAAAAAAAACGTAGAAATTTGACTGTGAAATAATAGCAGTCAGTTTCCTTCACACGTGTGGGTTTCAGGGCCTGCCAGGGCACAGTGTCACAACAGTGCTACTCATATCTGGTGTAACAGTAGTGTACATTAAAAAAAAAATAGAAATTTGACTGTGAAATAATAGCAGTCAGTTTCCTTCACGCGTGTGCGTTTCAGGGCCTGCCAGGGCACATTGTCACACCAGTGCAACTCATATCTGGTGTAACAGTAGTGTACATTTAAAAAAAAAAATATAGAAATTTGACTGTGAAATAATAGCAGTCAGTTCCCTTCACACGTGTGAGTTTCAGGGCCTGCCAGGGCACAGTGTCACACTAGTGCAACTCATATCTGGTGTAACAGTAGTGTACATTTAAAAAAAAAAAAACTTTTTTGACTGTGAAATAATAGCAGAAAAAGTGTAGAGTAGGTTAGCACTAATAATATACAAAGGAGGCAGCAACCTTACAGAGGGTCACCCTCTAACCCTCTGGGATAAGGATGTACAGGAAAAAAGGGGAGAAAAGGCTGCGCCAAGAGATACAATAAAATAAGTCCCAATAAAATATAAAAAGGATATATATATAAATATATATAAAAGTCAATATAAAAAGGAGGATAAATGTCTATGTTGCGCTGGTGTTCTCTCTTCTTATGATGCTTTGGATCCTCCCGTGATATGTAAAATATAAAAGGGAAAAGGACCAATGGTGCAGATTGTGGGGTACGTGGAAAATGAAGAATAAAGATGTAATAAACTCACATTTGTATGAGCTATAACCAGCTCAGGTGGAATGGGCGTTCTGCAGTATAATCCCTGCTAGTAGGATATCAGGAAATTCTGATCCACTGGTGCTGTCCAATTCTCAGGAGAAGGGAGAAAAATATATAACAGATAGTGCTCTCTGAAGATAAGATGTGGTATATACAAAACAAAATAAATATACTCACAGTATACAGTGCAGATGACACTGCACTTGAGATATGGCGTGGGTGGTATAATCCCCACCTTAGGATATATAAAATGCCAGGAAAGGATAATATAAAATTGGAGTGATAAAAATATATATAATAAAAATATGAATGGCACAGAGATAAAGCCAAACGTAATTTATTATTAAAAGTATACAATAAAATCCATTAACGCGTTTCACCTCAAGGGTTTTATCAAAATGGAATAACAGAACGCCCATTCCACCTGAGCTGGTTATAGCTCATACAAATGTGAGTTTATTACATCTTTATTCTTCATTTTCCACGTACCCCACAATCTGCACCATTGGTCCTTTTCCCTTTTATATTTTACATATCACGGGAGGATCCAAAGCATCATAAGAAGAGAGAACACCAGCGCAACATAGACATTTATCCTCCTTTTTATATTGACTTTTATATATATTTATATATATCCTTTTTATATTTTTATTGGGACTTATTTTATTGTATCTCTTGGCGCAGCCTTTTCTCCCCTTTTTTCCCGTGAAATAATAGCAGTCTGTTTCCTTCACGCGTGTGCGTTTCAGGGCCTGCCACGGCACAGTGTCACACCAGTGCAACTCATATCTGGTGGAGAGAGGCACTGAGGCTAGTGCTGTTGTGGAGAGAGGCATTGAGGCCAGTGGTGTTGTGCAGAGAGGCTTGAAGACTATGATGAGGCCTAATAGAAAGCAGTTGTTGGTGGGGGATTCCATCATAAGAGGTGTGGAGATGGACAATGGTGGTCTTGTGAGGTGTCTTCCCGGAGCTACTGCTCACAGAGACAGGAGACGTATCTGTAATATTGTTAAGCAAGCAAAGCAGGAAGGGGAATTGGATGTACTTGTCCATTTAGGGACAAATGACTTGGCTTGCAATGAGGTTTCAGAGGTTAAGGAAGTTTTTAGTGTTTTTGCCAATGATATACGGCAGGTTGCTTCCACACTGTCATTCTCTGAAGTTCTGCCTGTGCATAACACTCAGAATGACAGGCGGATGCGTATTAGGGACTTTAACTTGTGGCTTGGTGAATGGTGTCCGGTGCAAGGATTTGGCTTTATTGCTCAAGGTAGCTCTGTTTGGAACGGAAATAAACTGTACAAAAAAGATGGTTTGCATCTTTCTCAAAAGGGAACAAATGTTCTCAGTGAGCAGTTCAGAGGTTTTGCTAAGATGTATTTAAACTAGGAGGGGGGGGCAAAAGGGTGATAAAACATCAATCCAATTGTCCCCCAAAACAAGGACAGAAGGTGCCTATAGCAAGTGTGTTAAAAAATGATAAGCTTAGAGTCATGTCTACAAATGCTCGCAGTTTAGGGAATAAGATCCATGAACTTGTGGCAATAATGGCAACTGATAGTGTAGATTTAGTCGCTGTTACTGAGACATGGTATAATGAAAAAAATGACTGGGACATAGCAATACCAGGGTACTCTTTATATAGAAAAGACAGGGAAGGCAAGAAAGGGGGAGGGTGGCCCTGTATGTGAAGGATAGCATAAAATCTAGCCTTATAAAGGTTAGTGAGACGAACATAGAGTCCATTTGGGTTACGTTAGAATTTGGTAATCACACAGTAGTTCGTGTAGGTGTGATTTATAGGCCCCCAGGACAAATTGAAGAGTTAGATAATCTACTAGTTGAAGAAATAGCTGAAATGACAATGAAGGGGGAAGTTATCACCATGGGTGACTTTAATCTTCCTGATGTGAATTGGAAGACAAAAATAGCTACTTGTGCCAGAAGCACACAAATTCTAAACTCCCTACTGGGATTGTCTCTAAAACAAGTCGTTGAGGAGCCAACTCGTAAAGAGGCCATACTAGATTTAGTGTTAACAAATGGAGATTTGGTATCAGATATTACTGTAGGTGAAAGTTTAGGATCCAGTGATCATCAGTCAGTGTGGTTTAATATAAGAACAGTGACTGAGTCACACCACACAAAAACAAAAGTTTTAGACTTTAGAAAAACAGACTTTTCTAAAATTAGAATATGTGTAAAGGAGTCATTATCAGACTGGAGCAACTTAAATGGAGTCCAAAATAAATGGGATTATTTAAAAGCTGCACTACTGAAGGCAACAGAAAATTGCATTAGGCTTGTCAGTAAAAGCAAAAAATTCAAGAAACCACTGTGGTACTCCGCAGATGTGGCCAAAATAGTAAAAAACAAAAAGTTAGCATTTAGTAATTATAAAAAACCCAGAGTGAGGAAGACAGAATGACCTATAAGATTAGGCAGAAAGAGGCTAAGCAAGTTATAAGAGCTTCCAAATCACACACAGAAGATAAATAGCACAGTCAGTAAAAAAGGGGAACAAAACTTTTTTTGGGTACATAAATGAGAAAAGAAAAGTAAAACAAGGATTAGTTAGATTAAAAACAAAAGAAGGAAGGTATGTAGATGAGGATAAAGGTCTAGCTGACTGCCTCAATGAATATTTTTGTTCGGTATTTACAGCTGAAAATGAAGGAAAGGGACCTCTGTTAAAAAAACGGATAAATTAGTCATTTATTACACGTGAGTTTACAGAGGAAGAGGTTCTATTTCAACTGTCAAAAGTAAAGACAAATAAGTCAATGGGACCTGATGGAATACACCCAAAGCTATTAAAATAGCTTAGTGGTGTACTAGCAAAACCATTAACAGATTTATTTAACCAATCATTGTTAACAGGAGTAGTCCCAGAAGATTGGAAGTTAGCGAATGTTGTGCCCATTCACAAGAAAGGTAATAGGGAGGAGTCGGGCAACTATAGGCCAGTAAGCCTTACTTCAGTAGTGGGGAAAGTGATGGAAACCATGTTAAAGGATAGGATTGTTGAACATCTAAAAACACATGGATTTCAAGATCAGAGACAACATGGGTTTACTTCAGGGAGATCATGCCAAACTAATCTTATTGATTTTTTTGATTGGGTAACTAAAATTATAGATCAGGGTGGTGCAGTAGACATTGCTTACCTAGATTTCAGTAAGGCTTTTGACACTGTTGCACATAGAAGGCTTATCAATAAACTGCAATCTTTGAGTTTGGATTCCAATATTGTTGAATGGGTAAGGCAGTGGCTGAGTGACAGGCAACAGAGGGTTGTAGTCAATGGAGTATATTCGAAGCTTGGGCTTGTCACCAGTGGGGTACCTCAGGGATCTGTACTTGGACCCATTCTCTTTAATATTTTTATTAGTGATATTGCAGAAGGTCTTGATGGTAAGGTGTGTCTTTTTGCGGATGATACTAAGATATGTAACAGGGTTGATGTTCCAGGAGGGATAAGCCAAATGGCAAATGATTTAGGTAAACTAGAAAAATGGTCAGAGTTGTGGCAACTGACATTTAATGTGGATAAGTGCAAGATAATGCATCTTGGACGTAAAAACCCAAGGGCAGAGTACAGAATATTTGATAGAGTCCTAACCTCAACATCTGAGGAAAGGGATTTAGGGGTGATTATTTCTGAGGACTTAAAGGTAGGCAGACAATGTAATAGAGCAGCAGGAAATGCTAGCAGAAGGCTTGGTTGTATAGGGTGAGGTATTAGCAGTAGAAAGAGGGAAGTGCTCATGCCATTGTACAGAACACTGGTGAGACCTCACTTGGAGTACTGTACACAGTACTGGAGACCATATCTTCAGAAGGATATTGATACCTTAGAGAGAGTTCAAAGAAGGGCTACTAAACTGGTTCATGGATTGCAGGATAAAACTTACCAGGAAAGGTTAAAGGATCTTAACATGTATAGCTTGGTGGAAAGACGAGACAGGGGGGATATGATAGAAACATTTAAATACATAAAGGGAATCAACACAGTAAAAGAGGAGACTATATTCAAAAGAAGAAAAACTACCACAACCAGAGGACATAGTCTAAAATTAGAAGGACAAAGGTTTAAAAATAATATCAGGAAGTATTACTTTACTGAGAGGGTAGTGGATGCATGGAATAGCCTTCCAGCTGAAGTGGTAGAGGTTAACACAGTAAAGGAGTTTAAGCATGCATGGAATAGGCATAAGGCTATCCTAACTATAAGATAATGCCAGGGACTAATGAAAGTATTTAGAAAACTGGGCAGACTAGATGGGCTGAATGGTTCTTATCTGCCGTCACATTCTATGTTTCTATGTTTCTATGGTGTAACAGTAGTGAACATTAAAAAAACGTAGAAATTTGACTGTGAAATAATAGCAGTCAGTTTCCTTCACGCGTGTGCGTTTCAGGGCCTGCCAGGGCACAGTGTCACAACAGTGCTACTCATATCTGGTGTAACAGTAGTGTACATTTAAAAAAAAAAATAGAAATTTGACTGTGAAATAATAGCAGTCAGTTCCCTTCACACGTGTGAGTTTCAGGGCCTGCCAGGGCACAGTGTCACACTAGTGCAACTCATATCTGGTGTAACAGTAGTGTACATTTAAAAAACAACAACACTTTTTTGACTGTGAAATAATAGCAGTCTGTTTCCTTCACACGTGTGCGTTTCAGGGCCTGCCACAGCACAGTGTCACACCAGTGCAACTCATATCTGGTGTAACAGTAGTGAACATTAAAAAAAACATAGAAATTTGACTGTGAAATAATAGCAGTCAGTTTCCTTCACACGTGTGCGTTTCAGGGCCTGCCAGGGCACAGTGTCACACCAGTGCAACTCATATCTGGTGTAACAGTAGTGTACATTAAAAAAAAAAACTAGAAATTTGACTTTGAAATAATAGCAGTCAGTTTCCTTCACACGTGTGTGTTTCAGGGCCTGCCAGGGCACAGTGTCACACCCAGGGCCGGCCTTAGGCATTTAGACGCCCTGTGCGAAAAATCTTCACAGCGCCCCCCCCCCCCCCCCCGTCATCCATGTATGCTGTAATGCTTGTGTTGTCTGTGTATGTGATAGTAGGTGTGATGACTGTGTGTGATATGTATGCTATGTGTGATTTTTATAATAGGTGTATTAACAGTGTGTGATATGCGTGTATTGGTTGTATGTGACACACACACACACACACACAGAGTCAGACGGCCATACACACACACAGGAAGACATCCACAGACACACACAGGCAGACAGTCATACACACACACACAAAGGCAGACAGTCTCACACACACACACACACACACAGACACACACACAGGCAGACAGTCAGTCATACACACAGACACAGACAGTAATACACACAGACACACACAGAGGCAGACAGTAATACACACAGACACACACAGTCATACACACAGAGGCAGACAGTCATACACACACACACACACACACACACACGCGCAGACAGTCATACACACAGACAAACACGCAGACAGTCACACACAGACACACACAGGCAGACAGCCATACACACAGAGGCAGTCATACACACAATCACACACACAGAGGCAGACAGTAATACACACAGACACACACACACACACAGAGGCAGACAGTAATACACACACACACACAGACACACAGTGGCAGTCATAGACACACACATGCAGATAGTCATACACACAGACACACAGAGGCAGACAGTCATACACACAGAGGCAGACAGTCATACACACAGAGGCAGACAGTCATACACACAGACACACACACAGAGGCAGACAGTAATACACACAGACACACAGTGGCAGACAGTCATATACACACACACACACACACACACAGGCAGACAGTCTCACACACACAGACACACACACACAGGCAGACAGTCAGTCATACACACAGACACAGACAGTAATACACACAGACACACACAGAGGCAGACAGTAATACACACACACACACAGGCAGACAGTCATACACACAGACACACAGAGGCAGACAGACAGTAATACACACAGGCAGAGAGTCACACTCACATGACAATCCCACAGTTACCTGTGGAGTTCATTGTGGAGGCAGTGCAGCTCCTGGTGACTGTTTGGTGGGGAAGCAGGGACTCCTTCCTGCTTTCCCTGCAGCAGTTTTCCGGCGCTTTTAGCTCCGCCCCCGCCGCACGGTAAGCTCCGCCCCTGCTGCAAATTAAAAAAAAAAAAAAAAAAAATTTTTTTTTTTAAATCCCAGCCGGCTGTGCGGCCGCACGGCGCCCCCTGCTACATGGCGCCCTGTGCGGCCGCACAGCTCGCACACCCCTAAGGCCGGCCCTGGTCACACCAGTGCAACTCATATCTGGTGTAACAGTAGTGTACATTAAAAAAAAACTAGAAATTTGACTGTGAAATAATAGCAGTCAGTTTCCTTCACACGTGTGCGTTTCAGGGCCTGCCAGGGCACAGTGTCACACCAGTGCAACTCATATCTGGTGTAACAGTAGTGTACATTTAAAAATAAAATACAATTTTGACTGTAATGATTGAATAGCAGTTAGTTGTCTGCAAGCGTGTGTGTCAGGCCTACAGCGTCTACTCTGCCAACTTCTGCCAGTGCACAGTGCCACTCATATCTGTTGTCATAGTAGCTTGCACGCATAGTACCACTAATCGAAAAAAAAATGACAGGCAGAGGCAGGCCACCCTGCAGGGGCCATCGTGATCGTGGTGCTGTGATTCCCTTTGGTCCTAGAATAATGCCCAGTGTTCAGAGGCCACGTACCCTGACATCGAAAAGTTCTGAGGACATAGTTGACTGGCTAACACAGGACACCCAATCTTCTACAGCTTCTGCTCGGAACCTTGACGCACCATCCTCCTCCAGCTTAGCTTCGAGCACCTCTCAAGTTACCACTCGCCCGCCTGACACCACCACCAACACTAGCACCACAGCCGCTTCACTTGATCTATCAGAGGAGTTATTTACACTTCAGTTGGAAGAAATGAGTGATGCGCAACCATTATTGACAGAGGATGTAGATTACAGGGATATGTCTCAGTCAGGCAGCATTACACACATTGACGTACGGTGTGATGATGATGATGTTGTACCCGCTGCTACTTCCTTTGCTGAGTTGTCAGATTCAAATGAAGCAGTTGATGATGACGATGCGTCCGTGGATGTCACGTGGGTGCCCACTAGAGGAGAAGAAGAACAGTGGGAAAGTTCAGATGGGGAGACAGAGAGGAGGAGGAGACGAGTTTGAAGCAGGGGGAGGTCATCGCAAGGAGCTAGTGGCACAGTCAGACAGCATGCATCGGCACCCGGGGTCAGCCAGACAGCACGCCAATCAACGCATGCTGTTGCCACCACCAGAATGCCGTCATTGCAGAGCTCAGCAGTGTGGCATTTTTTTTGTGTGTCTGCCTCTGACAACAGCGATGCCATTTGCAACCTGTGCCAAAAGAAACTGAGTCGTGGGAAGTCCAACACCCACCTAGGTACAACTGCTTTGCGAAGGCACATGATCGCACATCACAAACACCTATGGGATCAACACATGAGTACAAGCAGCACACAAACCCAAAGCCGCCATCCTCCTCCAGGTCCAGCATCTTCAGCCACGTCAACCACTGCTGTCCTCCTTGCCCCCTATAAACCATTCGCCACTCCGCCACTCCATCTCTCGCCTTGAGCAGTTCCTGCTCATCTGCCCACAGTCAGGTGTCTGTCAAGGACATGTTTGAGCGTAAGAAGCCAATGTCACAAAGTCACCCCCTTGCCCGGCATCTGACAGCTGGCTTGTCTGAACTCTTAGCCCACCAGCTTTTATCATACAAGCTGGTAGAGTCTGAGGCGTTCCAAAAATTTTTAGCTATTGGGACACCGCAGTGGAAGGTACCCGGCCGAAATTTCTTTGCACAAAAGGCAATCCCCAACCTGTACTCGATTGTGCAAAAGGAAGTAATGGCATGTCTGGCACACAGTGTTGGGGCGAGGGTCCATCTGACCACTGATACCTGGTCTGCAAAGCATGGTCAGGGCAGGTATATCACCTACACTGCGCATTGGGTAAACCTGCTGACGGCTGACAAGCAAGGAATGCGTGGCTCTGCAGAGGAGTTGGTGACACCGCCACGACTTGCAGGCAGGCCTGCTGCCACCTCCTCTACTCCTCCTACTCCATCCTCTTCCATTACCTCCTCGGCTGAGTCCTCTTCTGCTGCTGCGTCTTGCTCCACATCATCGGCACCCCCCCAGCTCCCCAGGTACTATTCCACATCCCGGATACGGCAGTGTCACGCCGTCTTAAGGTTGACTTGCCTGAAAGCAGAGAGTCACACCGGACCAGTACTCCTGTCCGCCCTGAATGCACAGGTGGATCAGTGGCTGACTCTGCACCAACTGGAGATCGGCAAAGTGGTTTGTGACAATGGAAATTTGTTGGCGGCATTTTTTGAATTTGGGCAAGTTGACACATGTGCCGTGCATAATCTGATCGTACACCGCTTTGTGCATAAGTACCCAGGCTTACATGACATCCTGAAGCAGGCCAGGAATGTGTGTGGCCATTTCAGGTGTTCCTACATGGCCATGGCGCACTTTTCAGATATCCAGCGGCGAAACAATATGTCAATGAGGCGCCTGATTTGCGACAGCCCGACACATTGGAGTTCAACATTCCTAATGTTCGACTGCCTGCTCCAACAAGAAAAAGCCGTTAACGACTATTTGTATGACCGGGGTGCTAGGACAGGCTCTGAGGAGCTGGGATTTTTTTTGCCACGTTATTGGACGCTCATGCGCAATGCCTGTAGGCTCATGCCTCCTTTTGAGGAGGTGACAAACCTAGTCAGTCGCACCGAAGGCACCATCAGCGACATCATACCATTTTTTTGCTTCCTGGAGCGTGCCCTGCGAAGAGTGCTGGATCAGGCCGTAGATGAGCGTGAAGAGGAAGAGTTGTGGTCACCATCACCACCAGAAACAGCTTTATCAGCATCGCTTGCTGGACCTGCGGCAACGCTGGAAGAGGATTGTGAGGAAGAGGAGTCAGAGGAGGAATGTGGCTCTGAGGAGGAGGAGGAAGACCAACCACAACAGGCATCCCAGGGTGCTCGTTGTCACCTATCTGGTACCCGTGGTGTTGTACATGACTGGGGGGGAAGAACATACCTTCAGTGAGATCACTGAGGACGAGTAACAGGACATGAGTAGCTCGGCATCCAACCTTGTGCAAATAGGGTCTCTCATGCTGTCGTGCCTGTTGAGGGACCTGTACTGGGTGTCCACGCTACTAGACCCCTGGTATAAGCAGAAAGTGCCTGAAATGTTACCGAATTACCGCAAGTCGGAAAGGATGCAGCAGTTCCAAAATAAATTAAAAAGTATGCTTTACACAGCTTATAAGGGTGATGTCACAGCACAACGGGAATCTAACAGAGGAAGAGGTGAAAGTAATCCTCCTCCTCTCATGACCACGCCGGCAAGGACAGGACGCTTTACAGACGTGTTGTTGATGGAGGACATGGGGAGCTTTTTAAGTCCTACGCATCATCACAGCCCTTCGGGCTCCACCCTCAGAGAACGACTCGACTGACAGGTAGCAGACTACCTCGCCTTAACTGCAGGTATTGACACTCTGAGGAGCGATGAACCCCATGACTACTGGGTGTGCAGGCTTGACCTGTGACCTGAGCTATCCCAATTTGCGATAGAACTTCTGGCCTGCCCCGCTTCAAGTGTCCTTCCGTGCAGCAGGAGGTATTGTCACTGAGAAGAGAAGTCGCCTAGGTCAAAAAAGTCAAGATTACCTCACCTTTATTAAGATGAATGAGGGATGAATCCCGAAGGGACTAACAGTGGGCGATACATTCGACTAAAAAAGGCCTGATGAGGGGGATGTAACAGGGATAAGAATAGTACTACTTAACACACAACTCCTATCTGGTGGCACATTAGATTGCACGCGCAGTGCCCCAAATTTGAAGTAGGAGGACCGACCAAGCATCTTTTTACATCTCCCGGTTCCTAAAATCGATGCCATATACACGTCCCCTGATAGGGGATGTAACAGGGATTAAACTGATAGGAATAGTACTACTTAACACACCTTATAATAATGCAGAGAGAGGCAACACAGAGAGAGGAGTCTGAAGAAGAGGAGTCAGAGGAGGAAGGTGGCTTTGAGGAGGTGGAAGAGCAAACACAGCAGGCGTCCCAGGGGGCTTGTTGTCACCTTTCGGTGACCCTTGGTGTTGTAAGAGACTAGGTGGAGGAAGAGACCTTCAATGACATCAGTGAGGACAAGGAACGGGACATGGCTAGCTTGGTATCCAACCTTGTGCAAATGGGGAGTTTGCGGTTGTGCAAATGGACTGTTTGCGGTTGTTTGCAGTGCGTTAAATGGGGAGTTTGGTCTGTCACTGTGAAGCGGGCGTAACACTTACACTACCTGATCGATACAACATCATACCTGATGTTTTAAAGCACGTTATTCCAACAATTTAGGAATGTTAGGTGATTATGCCCTTTATGGATTAAAACCAGACTCTGCATCAACTATGTCATTTTCCATGGGAGTTTTGCCATGGATCCCCCTCCAGCATGCCACAGTCCAGGTGTTAGTCCCTTGGAAACAACTTTTCCATCACTATTGTGGCCAGAAAGAGTCCCTGTGGGTTTTAAAATTCACCTGCCTATTGAAGTCTATGGCGGTTTGCCCGTTCGTAAATATTTGCGGAAATTCCCGTTCGCCGTTCGCAAACGGAAAATTTTATGTTTGCGACATCTCTAGTTTTAAGGCACTTCTTGAAGACTAGGGGAGAGTCTAATGATTGTAGGCAGGCTATAACATAGGAAGGGAGCCACCAACGAGAATTCCTGCAAGTGCAAGTTGGCCATACGGGTGCGTGCAACGGACAGGAGAAGGTCACGGGCAGAGTGGAGAGACCAAGAAGGGGCATACCTATGGATCTGTGAAGAGATATAAGAGGGGCTAGAATTGTTCAGTGCTTTATAGGTATGGGTTAGCACTTTGAATTGACTCATATAGGATACAGGAAGCCAATGTTAGGACTGACATAGGTGTGAGAGGACCAACTAGAGAGGAAAATCAGTCTGGAGGCAACATTCAGTCTGTAGTGGAGTAATACGGGCAAATCAGTCTGTAGCAGGGTAATACGGCTTTTGGGAAGATCAATTAGGAGAGGGCTACAATAATCCATGCGGGAAATTACTAGAGCATGGACAAGCTCCTTGGTAGCATTTTGCGTAAGAAAGGGGAGAATGCGGGCTATGTTTTTAAGATGAAATCTACAGGATTTGGCAACATACTGGATGTGAGGCTCAAAGGTGAGGCCAGAATCAAGTATGACGACATGACAGCGTGCTTTGAAGGAAGGACTTATGTGGATATCACTAACTTGAAGGGAGAGCGAAAGAAGAGGATCAGTATTAGGAGGAGGAAAGACAATCAGCTCAGTTTTAGAGAGATTGAGTTTCAGAAAGCGGGAGGACATCCAGTCAGAGATGGAAGAAAGGCAAGCAGTGACACGTTGCAGGACGGCAGGGGAGAGGTCCGGGGAGGAGAGATATATCTGGGTGTCATCAGCGTACCGGTGGTAGTGGAATCCAAAAGAGTTAATAAGTTTGCCAAGAGAGGCAGTATAAAGAGAAAATAGAAGGCGACCAAGGACAGACCCTGCTGGTAGCTGTAGCTGGCTAATCTCGTGGGGATTGGGGTATTTCTCCAAGGGTTAATGTGCAGCTAATCCAGTAGCTACTTTCTTCCCCTGACTGGTATACGTTATTCTCAGGGCCCAGGGGTCTTTCATCACTATGACACACTTTAACTAGTGCTACAAATTTTTATTGTTTTCTATGTCACTCTTTTGTTTCTCTACTATACAAAAAATAGTGCAGTACGTTTGATGTTGTCTGCCTTATTGTTATGGCCTGTATTTTTGTCTATTCTCTCACAATATGTCATTCAAAGCTTATATGCCTTTTTTATGCACTATAAAAATGAAGAATTATATATATATATATATATATATATATATATATATAAAAAAGTGTAAACAGTCATTCCAACATCTTATATTTTATAATTATTTATATAAAATTCTAAAAAAATTATTTGTCCTTAACTGACTTGTGTTCTTGTAGGGACTGTATCGTCATATTTGTTACGTGAAGATTAATTTGCACGTATATCTAAACGGTGCCATGAATACGGATTTGAATATGTTCAAGTGACAGGTGATGCCACGGGAAGATTTAGCAAAACATATCTGTGAGTGAATTATGAAAATGAGATTATAATTAATATAAATAAAACCGCAGTACGTGAAAAATACTGGGTGTAACAAGGTTAAATTATAAATGATTGGCAGATTGTTATATGTTAGGCTTGCTTTTGGAATAATTTCATTTTACAGAAAGAATTGCAAAAACAACTTCCACTTTCAAAAAAGCCAACACTTGTGTCTGCTTTATTCAATGTATTCTTTAATGCTTCAGGGCCTGTCGACACTAAATTATTTAATTACTCATAGATACATCAAAATGTTACAAATCTTTGAATTGGTTATTTTATTATACACATGAACGTCTACACTAGCTGGGTGTGTTTGTTCAGGCATACATTTCAATTGCCATAGAAGATTATAGTGCACAATAGGATATTTATTATCCTTGAGATAGTTCATTACATGCAATTATACAAGATCATACTCACTTTATGATATACATATATCAAATAAATCATATTGATGTTCTTGTGTATTATCAGTGAGACGTGTAAGATTCTGATATTGAATGATTGTGACGTTTGCATAACATGCTATTTCTTTTATTGGATTAAAAAAAAAAAAATAACATGATAGATAGGAATGGCCCTAACTTTTTCTGCTACTAGAGCACCTGGGCATCCGTGATCCCATTTTGAGAGCTATAAGAGCGCCATATAATTTTTGCACAGAGAAAATTGCACTCCAATCACAGTTGTCCCTACTCACTCTTGTTAGTTAGACTTTCTTTAGAATCCATTATTTTGTTGATTGGATCACTGCAGTATATCTTTTAATGTTTTAGAAAATTAATGTATTAGATTTAGATATTAAAGTCTAATATCCAGTTATAATATTTTGATTCACGAATTGTATACAAGCACTCCTCACTTACCGACTGGGTTCCATTCCTACCACCCAGTCGTAGAACTAATTGGTCGGTAAGTGAGGAGTTAAGGCATTCCCTGCTCTGCTGCGTTCTTCTATGTTCAGGGAGATGTCCCTGAACATAGACGAATGCAACTGAGCAGGGGATCCCTCTAATCTATGTTCGGGGGAAATTTCCCTGAACATAGATTAGAGGCATTCTCTGCTCTGTTGCGTTCATCTATGTTCTGGAAAATATCCTCGAAGACAGAAAAATGCAGCAAAGCAGGGAATCCCTGTTATTGACCCAGGACATACTTGTAAACGAGAGAAATCTCAATGTTTCTTTCCTGGTAAAATATTTTATAAATAAAATAAATAAATAAATAATTCCCACGATGGCTCGCACTACCCACCCCACGAGAGAGCTGGTCATAAGTGCGAAACGTCGTAGAACAGTAAGGTCACAAAACGAGGACCACCTGTATTACTAAATTAACAAAGACAAATCAACAGTTCTCCAGAGAATATCTGTTCTCCATCAATGTATCTAATATACAAATCTCTTAACATAATTGCAAAATTATAGAGATCTATTTGACTCAAACGTATCCCTTTACAACATCAATAAGACTTCTTTATTTTCTAGATTTAAATGAGACTTAGAGAGCTGGGGTATTATAGAATTTCTTGGAAATTAAAACTATTTTGATGAACAATGTCCATCACATACATCTTCCATCAAGTGGCAAAAGGACAACAGCCACCATCAGTAGAATAAGTGGAGTGCTTAATATTTGCAATACACTTACCCATCTATAGAATAAGGATGTCCAAAATATTATGCTAAAATAAAACAGAACCAGTATATAGTGTAACCATATATAAATGAGATGTCCAACACTTTACTATACACATGCATAATGGTGCAAAACAAGAAGGAAAAATAAATGTTACATCATTTGAAATGTAAGAGCTCAAAATCATTAAAACATTTTAGATGCTGTGCTGTGTTTAAATAGAATATTTAATTGTTTGTCTTATTTGTCTTATTAGTTTATCATCTCTCTAATTTTTTTTAGAACTCGCTGAATGTCCTAAAATTGGTTATTTGGATACCTGTTATGTTTTAATTTATAGTGAAAACAGAGGCTGTGTCATAGCCATTTTTTATATTTCTAGTATGTTCGTGTAACCTCATATATTGTAGTTCTGTCCATGTAGCTTAAACCGCAAGAACAGAAAATGAGATAAGTTACATTTTTCGAATAACAAGGAATTAATTGTGTACTTATAAAATTATTTCCATCATTTTGAGGATGTGCAAACTTTATTATCAAATATTTTTTTACTCCTGGCATTTTTACACAGGAGTCACAGCCATAATAACCTACAGCCTTATTAAAAAAAAGTTAGATTTATGATTAATATTCATGCGCTTATGCACCAATCTTCTCCTCAAATTGGAAACCCCCATACACAATCACTGGCTGATCAGTAAATATTTGGTTAAGCAATTGGTCATTTTTAAATATTTTAAATATTTCTTACAAATCTTTTTTATGTTGAAACTCCTACAATTAAAATCAGATATAAAGGCTATAAAGGCAATTGATTATTGTTATTAGTTCTATTTTTTCTGTACATTTAATTAATGTACCTCTCTCTTCCTTACTAACTCAACTTAGGGGACAAAGTAGAATTTTCCTTTAAACTCATATGGACAAACTAAGAAACCTGATCTTGTATACAAATTTCCAAAGTATTTCCAAATGTTTCGAAAATATATTTTTTTCAAAAACATTTTTTACATTTATTCAAATCAGTATACATGCTGAACCTGTCCATCACTTTAGTAGGAACAATTATAAGCAATTTTCTCAGGAAATTAGTTTCCAGTGTGTATGATATCATCTTTGTCAAGTTAAAAATGCCATAATAATTTAACAACTGTCTTTCTCTTCCTTTTTATACACTTATTCTTCCATACTTGCACTTCTTCTAAACTTTTCATGCTTTTTACTGGTGACCTGGGGAGAGGTTTACTCAGTGGTGTATCCTGGTTTTGTGCTGCCCTAGGCAGGACAAAATTCAGGCGCCCCCCTCCGACCACCCCCCACGCCACCCCAACCCAACCCTTCCCCCCGCGCCACCCCACCCAACCTTTCCCCCCGCCCCGCATTCTAAATACACACACACACACACATTCACTAACAGATACGCATACACTCAGTAACAGAAACACACACACACTAACAGACACACTCAGTAACAGAAACACACACACACTAACAGACACACTCAGTAACAGAAACACACACACACACACTAACAGACACACTCAGTAACAGAAACACACACACACTAACAGACACACTCAGTAACAGAAACACACACACACTAACTAACAGACACACACACTCACTAGCAGACACACACACTCACTAGCAGACACACACTCACTAGCAGACACACACTCACTAGCAGACACACACTCACTAGCAGACACACACTCTCACAGTCACACACACACACAGACTAACAGACACTCTCACAGTCACAGACACTCTCACAGTCACAGACACTCTCACAGACTCACACTCACAGACACACTCACAGACTCACTCTCACAGACTCACTCTCACAGACTCACTCTCACAGACTCACTCTCACAGACTCACTCTCACCCACATTAACAATTTTTTTAAATTTATTTAAACACCCCCCCCAGCCTCCTTACCTTTGGGAATGCTGGCGGGGGGTGTCTCTGCAGAGGTGTGTTTCCCTGGTGGTCCAGTGGCTGCTGGGCGGTCGGGCAGCGCGGCCGGCGAGGGAGCATTTCCTCTGAGCTCTCTGCTCAGCTCCCTCGCGCGCCGCCCGCAGAGTGAGGCTGGAAGGCGGAGCCGGAATATGACATCATATTCCGGCTCCCAGCCTCACTTTAAAGTCTCTAATTCACAGGTATATTCTTCAGAAATTCTCAAGATGTCTTGGGACAAATCCTCATCAGCATATATGAAAGACAAAAAACACCCATAGGGGACCAATGGTGCAGTAACTTAAATGAGTATGGCCACAGACAACACTGAGGTTAAGAAATGCCAACTCACATTTATGGGAGCTATATCCAGCTCGAGTTAAAACAGCATACAGTAGTATTTAAACTCCCCACATGTAGGATATTCCTCTGACGATATTTTCAGTGCAGGTCATATGAAATAAAAACACAAGAGAAGGCCCATAGTGCTCTCCACATTAAAAAAGTGCTGGGTAAAATAGGAGATGTACTTACAATTTACAGAGCAGACAAACAGCTCTGTGTAAAGCACGTGGGTGGAACAATCTCCACCATGGATTCTTTGGATGGTATAAAAGCTTCAGATGTTAGGATATGCCAGGTAAAAAAATTAGGATAAATAAAAAAGTATTTAAAATTAAAGAGACTAACCAAAATATTAGGTAGTAAGAAAAAAATATAATTTTATTTAGATTAAAACACAACGCGTTTTGCCACAAGGTGCTTCTTCAAGTACACTTTCGCCACAGGGGGCTTCTTCACCCACAATACCCCCACACTATGCTGTATAACTGACTTTAAATATGGAGAATTGTCACATATTATGAAACTGGGTTTCCTATTTCTCTCTAAATATTATGGAATTGGGGCTAGGTTACCAAAATCAAACCCAAGGCTTTTCAGGCCTTGTAAAGTACACACAGTAGCAACCTTATATGCCTTTCTTCATTGCATTAGGAAAATCACCATATAGCTATTCTGGAGACTTTGTGAAAACACACAGGAATCTTCTACCATATCTGATAAACTTGTGCAAAGTATCAATCATTCAGGACCATCAATAGTATAGTATCAGATGCATTGAAAATACAGATAATAGTTTGGCCGTGTGCTGTCTTCTTACTTGCATTACCCATGGCATTACTCCAAGTGAGTTGTCATCCAATATAACTCCTGCTGTCATTAGATCAGTGGCCTCAGTCTGATTGTCTAATGTTGAAATTTATCAGAGTTGTATTAGCACAGCAATAGCATGTAGCAGTGAGGGCAGGGCACACAATCTTAAAGACAAAATGGCTACATAGCGAGAGAGAGGGAGTGAGATAAGACAAGATTATACCATACTTCTGCTCCAGCACTACAGAGCACTGTCAGAAAATAATTCCATGTTAGAGATAGTTCACATCCATCCACTGACTTGCTATAGACTTATTCTTTCTGCTCAGACAGGAAAACCACCTTTTCAAGCATGCTTGGGGAACAAATCACTGAGACAACATGTAGTTCAGAGCTTACTCAGCCCCTTTAATGGTGGGACAAAGGTTTTATATAGAGAAGGTGTGCATAGGCGGATCCCAGGCACACCAATCAAAACAATACTACTTATCATTAAATCAATTCATGAATACATTAATTAGACCTCCTGAAAGAGGGTTGTCATTGTGCATGAACCAATAGAAAGAGAATATGTGATGTAGAAATGCGTGTCAGGCTTGTGTTTTGATTACGTCAATTAATGTTAGAATAAAAATAATTTATTAAGACAAGTTGTAACATTCTAAAAAAAAGTTGCACATTAACCCTTTCAGTAATGGAATGTTAGTCAGTCTCACATTAACTCTTTCAGGGCTGGAGTTTTAGTCAATCTCATAATAATCCTTACATGCGCACGGCAAGTCTTCCAACACATACAGATTTTACAGTAGCAATTATTACTAACAACTAACTCTCCTCCTCAACAGGAGATGAGTTTATAAAAAAATAAAGGACAGTGTACAAAAAAGGAAATAATACAATTAAACACAAAGCAATCAACTGCATTGAAAGAAATCCCCTTTCTATAAATGTAGAGAATTGCAGAAAAATTATAATTGATTTGGAATGTTATGCCTATACAACTGGTATAGAGTATTGCATTATATAAACAGTGTGGAGCAGCCAAAAGGCTTACATGCTAAACTGTATACTATGATTTAACTCTAACAGCAAACATATTGCATAAACAGCATCCATTAGTTGTAAAATAAATCACAAATAAATCTCTGGATCCTCATTAAACCAGTTGTAAAGAATGAGTAAGATCTGACTCTCATCTGCTTTCTTCTTTTAAGTTTCCAGTTCACTTTTACTCATTATACATTTAACAGTTGTCATGGTAATTTTTACAATCATTGGACCATTTGTAATTGTATTTAGATGACTATGTAACATTTTCAGCCATTTACCATGTGTTCTCTTATTACTTACATTGTAATTCATGCTTCTGACCTAACTGGCTAGTTAGAGGAGTAAGATATGTTGATAATCTCCTAAGTATTTGATCTTTGATTTTTTTAAATTGTAGGTCGAACTTATATTAAAATATTAATCAATATAGTAATTGAAAAAATAAGAATAAAAACTACTGGAAACAAACAAATCCTAATTCAGACATAAATTCTGACGCTGTGTATGTAGTGTTCTTTTGATTGATATCAATGCAAACCTCCGATGTTATTATAATAGTAATTAGTGGTATCATTGGTGTTCTGTCTTGTACTTCAGCTTTGCTTTTGCTGCCAAAACAACAACACACATTATAAATGCATGCTTAATGCAGAAAACCTATTCAAGCAAATGGGTGTTTCTATGAAAAGAAGTTTACCAATAATGTTCCATTTAAGTGGCTATCCCCCATTGAGAGCATATTCTGGACTCCCCACAGTGATGCGTATCATATAAACTTACAATGACCTGAATACTTTTGTTTGTTTGGTCATTTTAATGCCTGTGGAACTTACACAGGTTATAATTTATCAGGTTATCGTAAAGATTTGTGTTGTCACAAGGCAAATATGAACCGTGAACCAACAGCAAGAGACTTTTTTGTTTGCCAAAATACAGTGCCAAGTGCAGTACTGCAACAATAATAGTAGCCTGAGTCACCTTAAGTCAATAAATGGAGCTCAGTGTGATGAACTGGCAGATTGGCAACCATCCCTAATGGTTAAAGGGCACGGAGTCATTTTATTTTATTTGGCTTGTATTCTGTTTCCGGGGTGCTGTCCTCTGCTTTTTATTATCAATGAGAAAACTCATTTCTTGAATTTTATGTATAAGTTTACGCTAATCTTTTCTAATTATTCCATTCAGCTGGTTCACCTAAATATATTTTGTATGACATGCTACATATGGTTCTTTCCTAACTTTTCTACGTGTAAACACGAACTAAAAATGATATAATCAAATGACTCAACCGGACATCTGGCTGAGTGACCTCATGCTTAGGACCAGCACTACACATTTTAGGAATAGGCAAAATGTGAATTATTATAGATCTTTTTTCCCCTTAATTTAAATGCATGATGTTCAGAGTGGAATGGGAATTTCCAATTTACCTATAGAAAAAGGAATATTTAATTAAAGGAACTGCCATCTGTATGTAGAGTTGCAGCCTTCTCTATCGGATATGCATGAAATATTTGTACTTTTTTTTACACAGGTACCACTCTTTAAAACTACTTATGTCCCCCAAGTTTTCTCTAAAAGTGAATAGTTAAAAGAAAGAGTTAGGTGGCGGTGCGTGACTGGCAAGCCAAACATTCAAATGCTAGGTGAGCTCCTGAGCAAAGTCCGCCTAATTAGCTTATTATACCTGCCATTATGCAGTTTCTCACCGCAAAACAGGGGGGACCCTTGTGACCCTGGTGACCCGTTGGATACCTCAAACTGGAATAGCTTCTCTACACTATTTGTGGCCTTTAAGCTTAAAGGCTACTCTCTTGTTGCCGCATCCTGATACACACTGTGGACTTCTGCAAACTCGCCCCCCCTTTCGACTGGCGTGGTTTTTACTGGTCCCCACTGGTGTGCCGACCTGACATGACTGAAAGGCATTTGCAGACAGAGGAGATAACCAGACACTCCTACACTCTTAGTTTAAACCTTGTTGTTGATAGCATGTTCTACTAAAACCTTATCAGATCTACCTGTATTATGACCAGCCCATGCCATGCATTGTTTCTTATAATTTTCTTAAAATTGTGCTGTTGTCTCCATGCCATCCTTCTGTTTTCCTATGTTTGACTTTTGCATGCTTGTATTCGCTGTTGTGGCATCACAAGCCTCTCTGTAATAATGTGCACAACAAAAATGCGGAATTAAAAAAAAAAGAAGTAAAAAGATAAATTCTTACAATTTGCATAATTTTAATGTTTTACTACACATCAAACTGCATACCAAACAATAGGCTTTGTATGCTGATGTAAATCAATTCCTTGTCAAGTGCTCGGTAATGGCCTTCATGTTATCATGTTCAACACTTGGGGACTTGGGGACTTCTCTATAATGATTTATTTTATCACATCAGTCATTACAGGCCAATGTCATAGGAACTTTTTTCACTATTACTGTATATATGCAGGTCATTATAATGTGGTCACGGGATATGGAGAAATTTATATGCAACTATATGCAACTCAAACTCTGGTTTATTATTATGTCTCCATTATGTCTCTTTCAGCCCTCCAACTGTTGGGGACTATGTTTTCCATGGGAGTGTTTGGAGTGAGAGAGCAATACTTGTTGTAAACTGTGTCAATAGAAGTAAATTGGAACTTAGCACTGAATGTTAAAATTTGGTTCTTAATTTGCAGGTGGTTGACTTTTGGTTCTGGCTTTAGTCAAATATAAGCTAGTCATAAACCAAAAAGATTGACAGCTGGCAACACTTTATATAAACATGTCAACTTTCAGGCTGCATTACAGATAGTCAAAGCTGTAAGTATTTACAATTAGCACTAATTGAGGGCATTATTACCTATGGTAGGATCCAGGGCAACAATCTGCCAGTTATACAAGTATATTTTAAGAGAGAAGCCAGTAAATACCTCATAAGCAAGGATGAATTGTGGGAATAATTGTCAATGAGATAAATGCTAATTGAATAAATAGAAGTGCATATATATTTCATGCTCACTAAATTAATAGATAACAGTTATACAAATTACATGGATACAATGGAATACAATAGGCATTGCACTGAAAAGTAAAAAAATATTGCATATAGTTATAAAAGTTTGTTTATTATTCTTAGTAAACATAAGCGTTACATTGATTACATAACTTTGTTAGTGTGTTTAATTTTCACATTCTGCCACAGTCCTCCTGCCACTTGTATGCTCTTTATAACCTTGTAACCTTATAACAATTAGATGGAGAAAAAGCGTTAGCGTCCGCAGGAATTTTTCCAGGGGGGAGGGGAGTCATAATTGTAATGACATCAATGCTCTGACCCTTTTTGCAGGGCTGGACTAGGGATATAAAGCAGCCCTGGAAAAAAATTGTATGCCAGCCCCATAAGTCATTGTCGCATGTAGTGTGTGTGTGTGTATGTGTTTGTGTGTATATATATATATATGTATATATGTATATTATATATATATATATATATATATATATATATATGTGTGTATGTATATGTGTGTATGTATATGTGTGTATGTATATATGTGTATGTATATATGTGTATGTGTATATATATATATATATATATATATATATAAACAAGGAGTAATAGGAGCACTCAAAGGACTTCTTTACAATATTTTCATTTATTGTAGTATCACATTTGTGCAAAAAATATTGACCAACGTTTCGACCCCTAGAGGTTCTTTTTCAAGATCCTTCTAGCTATCAGGGACCCTGGAGCACTTAAGACCCAGTCGCCAAGGGTTGACGGAGGGCCTTTTGACTGAGATCACTGAGGGCCTTTTCCACCCTGGACCAGGCTACTGTGTAAATAGCCCTGGGCACACTTTTCTTCAGCAGATTCCCCCAAAAACCAGATGAAACTTGGTGAAGGTTAAAACAGCAACTGACTTTACTAGACATAGCACACATATTTTAAGCCCCCAACAACCTCATTTACATACAATAGGGTGCATAGAGTACTATAGTACAAGGAAAGGTGGGGTCAGACAATAGCAAGGGCTGATGGGAGATTGAGGAGGGACAAAGCAGCTAGTTTCTACTGGTCTGGCAGTGTTCCTGGGTCAACGCCCTGCAGTGGAAACAATAGGACAGGAAAAAGGGGGAGGAGGAGAGGCACAGACAAGCAATACATGAAACAAATCCTGCATTAATACTGGGCACAGGGTGACCAAAACACAAGAGGAATCTGGGAACCTACATATAGTGTCTGTCTTCCTTTCCCAGTGACGGTGAATAATGTCACAGGCCCACCTTAGAGGGTGATTTAAAAAGAGGGAGTGGTGGAAGGGGCAACTTGTTAGACAAATAACGCTATGTGAGAGAGGATTGAAGGCCCTTATAAAAGGGACCAAAGCTACAGGCACAGCCTTAAATTTGTGGTCGTGGCAATATTGTCGTAAGAGTTAAATAACACATAATTCGTAGTAAATATCATAGTTAATAACACCAGTTGGTTGTGGTGTGCTAGAACTGACAATGCAGTAGGCCTGTAATAAAAAGGGCAAAAAGAAGTGTACCATACAAATTTTGTTTGTTCTAAAATACATCAAAATTACTTGGATAAGTCACGAAATGCCTGACGAGTCTCTTTATCCAGTTCTGGTATATAAAGTGTATAACTGGATAAGTGGATGATTTCCAGCATCCCATGGCCTTTATTATATGTGCTGGAATGTGCTTGGAGAAAGCAGATTATGCTGCCCCTATGCAAAAAGAGTGGCCTGTGTAATGAGTTGCAATGAGGCCAAGTCCTGCGAATAGCATACGGACATAGAGCATAAAATTAGCAGTAGTGTGTGTGGAACCATGTAATTCTAGTAATGGTTGGAGTGGTTGTTTATGAATGGTGCTGAAATATTTTTCCAATACCTTAACTGGGCACCATTTGTTATAGGTAGGGTAGAAGGGTATGTCGACCGGCGTCCCAACTGGCTGGTTTTATAGTGGGGGAGTGAAAGGATGTAGTGATCTATAGATTTGAAAGTTTAAGGTAATCTGCGTAAGTTAGTTTAACCCCTTAAGGACACATGACGTGTGACATGTCATGATTCCCTTTTATTTCAGAAGTTTGGTCCTTAAGGGGTTAATGGTGGTGAACTATCTTGGTCGTAGCAATCTATAAAAGCTAGTTATATGATGGTTTTAATTATCATATCAGTGTTAGGTTTAAAAGGTCTAACAAATTGGATAATTATTGGAACAGTTTACTATGGATGGGTTGTCTCTTAGAGGGTAATATTGTGTCAGATTTTTGGATTCCTTTCAGTAATAATTTGGTAGGATGATAGGAATACTTTTTTCTTAGGGTGCTGTAACAGCATGTGGTGTTGAATGCCCGTTAGGTAGAGTTTGATATTGTAAATGATAATTATAAGTTAAGGTGGCAAAAAGACGTGAACCCCAATAAAGACCCCATAGAAAGCATGTGATGAATTTGAGATTCGGCTATGACTTTAGTGAAAACGTTAAAAAGCCCTATCCTAAGATTCCCTAGTGTTAACTGAAAGTGCTAAGAGTGAAAGATTATTTGCGTGTAGCAGTAAAACTTTTAATCCAGTAACATGTCTCGGAATGGAAGGGCGAGAGTAGCCAGCCGGGAAGCTGTGGGCAGAATTATGCGGAATGCCTGCAAGCGGAAATGAGACCAGTGATCAGCCGAAATATTAGTGACTCCCGGGAAGTGCATATAAGTGAGGAAAAACTGGCAAGTGGCCACCATTTACGTGAATCTCCTCAAAAACCTCACCAAACCCGACCAAACATGATGACCTGCCTTTATGTGCAATGGGGCCGGTATCTAGGTTGTCTGAAAAGCATCTGACCGAATGACCTGCCTCGCAAGGACCACAGGCAATTGCTGCCACTACTATTAGGTATAACCCGAATAAGGCCGATGTTTTGGAGATTGGCCTTCACTAGGCCAATGACCTCAGGGCCACTGATTGCCACAGATGGCTGCGAATCCCATATTGGCTGCAGCATCTGTCCAGGGGGTCGGGGAATTGTTGGAAATTGGGGGAATAAATATGGATTTCCTGTTCCATGTTGTGACAAATGTGCACCATGTCAGTAAGTCAACAGTCTCTTGTGGGTCTCTCACTGACACAAACAGACAAGCTTACTGGAACACACACACAAACATAGTACAAACTCTGACACTAATACACTTTATATGGAGATCTGTTCATCCCCATACGGATTGTCAGACTCTAATGTGATAATATAGCATTGTACTCCAATTATGAGCGTTTACCCTCCATGCTCTTGGTATCTCCTTTACTGTACTTGATAAGTATATCTCAACATGTTGTAAATACCCTCCTCCTGACATATACGGAGGATTGTGCAGGCTTTCTACCAATCATATCTCACCGTGGAGTTGACTGACATATTCACCAGAGAGGAGTTGGGTGGAGCTTCATACAGTCAATCCCGGAATTGGTTGACACCTCTGTACGTCATCACTAGTCATCCAATGGGATGATGTACCACCATTCATCTTAGTATACAGCTGATCGGTGGGAGTTGACTATGACATCCTACATACACACCCCCTTTTGTTCCAGTATCATTATTCCGATTGGATACAGGTACTTCTCAGCTGTAAGTAATGATTCATAATTAGAGGGTACTTAAGAACGGGTTGAGACAAGTCTCATTTCACTTGCTCCTGACGACGGCGTGTAGATAGGCCGAAACGCGCCTCAAGCGTTCTTTTATTTTACGCTTTTAATGGCACTTTGGATTATGCTTTTTTTGTTTGTCTAGCTTTTCTAGTTTAATAAGATTCATATTGTTAGGCAGGGACAGCGGTACTTAGGTATTTGTTGTTTGCTTCTCAATAAAAAAAAAAATCTTCAAAATTGTGGGCATGTTCTGTAAATTAAATGATGCAAATCCTCAAACAATCCATGTTAATTCCAGGTTGTGAGGCAACAAAACACGAAAAATGCCAAGGGGGGTGAATACTTTTGCAAGGCACTGTAGATTACAGACAGCTTTACAGTGACTCAATAAAGATGCCAAGGACAAGGGTATAATTTCTGAGGGAGAGTATAGGTACATGGATAAAAACACCCAATTGTTCCGGTGTTCTATACTCTCCTGAAAATACATAAAACCCCACTATTTCCACTGGGGAAATCAATAGTCAGTGGAACTGGGTCAGTATTGCAACCACCAGCGGAAATTTTAGATACATTTCTTATCAAGTATGTACCAACGCAGAAATCATATATTTAAGATACAAATAAATTTCTTAAATTGATTGAGAATTTTTCCATAACAGAACAGGGAGAGATTTGGCTAGTGACTTTAGATGTCCAAGCCTTATATACATCTATAGACCATGCAGGTGGACTAAGAGCGGTTAATGGACTTTAGACAATGATAATGACCTGACACAATACACATACACTAAGAAATATATACTGGACTTATAACAATTTGTTCTTACTGAGAATTACCTAAAATTACTTTTGCCTAACATGGAAAAGATTCATAGACGACGTGTTCGTGTGTTGGGGTTGCATATTCTTTGATCAACTCAATTCATTAGATTCCAACATTAAATTTACCATTACATGGGGCAAGTATAAGGTCCCATTTTTAGACAGACAGACGTATCTGACTGAGCATAAATTACATACTGATATCTACACAAAACCAACAGATAGGAACACTCTTTTAGACTATAACAGCTATCACCCACAACATCTGAATGATGGCCTTCCTTACAGCCAACTTTTAAGAGTTAGAAGGATAGTGTAACAAGAAAATCAGGTACAAGTTGGACTTGATTTTATATGTAGCAAGTTTACAAATAGAGGGTATCCATTAAAACTAGTAGAGAAGCATAAAGAAAGAGTACAGAGTTTAAAAAGGGAACAAGCCCTAAATACAACCCTAAATACAACCAGGATGAGGGAAAACTCAGAGATAATTCCCATTATATCACCCTACAACCCATATAGCAAGGATATCAGGAGAATTATTATGAACGATTGGAAAATCTTTGAAGGGGATGTAAATTTACCTATAGAATTTAATAATCCTCCACTCTTTTCGTATCAAAGAGCTAAGCATCTAAACAATTTATTGGTCTGATCAGATATCAGTAGCAGTAAGAAACAAAAACATTTCTTTTCAGAACCCAAGAGAGGTACTTTCCCATGTCTTGGATGTATACATTGCAATAGTGTAATTAAGAGTGAACATTTCACACACCCATACTTGGTTAAACAATATAAGATACATGATTATTACACTTGCAATTCAAATTATGTGGTTTATATCCTGAAATGTCCATGTGGGTTACTTTATGTGGGAAAGACGATTAGGCCGGTCAAAGAATGTATAGGAGAGGCATCTGAGCTGTATTGCTGAGAGGAATAAGTGAAACTCCGGTACCAAGACATTTCAAACAACAAGGACAATTTTTAAACCAGTTACGGTGTCCAACCATTGCGTAGGGGTGGCAATAGTCAAAAATGACTAAGTGGATAAGCACTTTGGAGACATTTCATCCAATGGGTTTGAATGAAGACTATGACCTCAAACATTTCTTATAGGTCATAAGAGCAGGCATTCACAAATCCTCGTTAGATAGTACATTGTATATTGATTTAACTAACTGAAGGATTTAACTTATATATTATTATTATTTTTTTTATGCCCACCTCACAGTGTACAGCTCTGACCAGGATTGGTCCAATTGCCTCTCAAACTTTCCCTATTCTCTCAACTTTGTTGACCTTTTACGGTCCGCTACCCGACAAGAAGCTGGGTTCCCACTAGATGACACCACATACATTTGCACACATGACACCGCTGGTGAGTATGCTTCTTTATAATGATTTGATCTCAAACTATGAGTATGCAGATGTGTGTACCCTTAACTGCCTGTAATGAGAGGTCTATTTATGCTTGAGTACAATATTTTATTTATGTACTTCATTACAGTACTAACAAGTTAACGTATATATCCTAGGTATTTGGGGTCTAAGTTACATTTGATATATATATATATATATATATATATATATATAATTATAGTTTATGACATCATAAATTATCATAAAGGGCATATAAATTTTTTAACTAACTTTGATGTATTGTATCTATCTCTTCCAAAAAATATTTGCTTAACAATAATTAATTTCCCAAGTAAGTGGATTAATCTCATAAGAACAAGCATTAGGCTGCTAGAGTAGGACCTGCCAAGAATGGGGTACATTGACGTTGTGGCAGGCTTATGCAATATTTGATCATATAATGTAACTAAACCCCCATAATTTTTTGCCTAGGTGAGGTGTTTTTAAATACATAGTTACATAGTTACATAGTTACATAGCTGAAAAGAGACTTGCGTCCATCAAGTTCAGCCTTCCTCACATTTGTTTTTTGCTGTTGATCCAAAAGAAGGATATAAAAAAAAAATTAAAAAAAAAAAACCCAGTTTGAATCACTTCCAATTTTGCAACAAGCTAGGAAAAAAATTCCTTCTTGACCCCAGAATGGCAGTCAGATTTATCCTTGGATCAAGCAGTTATTACCCTACATTGAAAGATTATATCCTTGAATATTCTGTTTTTGCAAGTATGCATCTAGTAGCTGTTTGAACATCTGTATGGACTCTGATAAAACCACTTCTTCAGGCAGAGAATTCCACATCCTGATTGTTCTTACAGTAAAAAAACCTTTCCTTTGCCTTAGACGAAATCTTCTTTCTTCTAGTCTAAACACATGACCTCGTGTTCTATGTAAGTCCGGTTTGTGAATAGATTTCCACACAATGGTTTGTATTGGCCTCGAATATATTTGTATAATGTTATCATATCCCCTCTCAGGCGACGTTTTTCTAAACTAAATAGGTTTAAATTTGTTAACCTTTCTTCCTAGCTGATATGTTCCATTCCTTTTATTAATTTTGTAGCCCGCCTCTGCACTTTTTCTAGTGCCATAATATCCTTCTTTAGAACAGGTGCCCAAAATTGCACAGCCTATTCAATGTGTGGTCTTACCAGTGATTAATAAAGAGGCAAAATGATATTCTCGTCCCGAGAATGAATGCCCTTTTTCATGCATGACAATACCCTACTGGCCTTGGCCACTGCTGATTGACATTGCACATTGTTGCATAGTTTGTTGTCTATAACAATTCCCAAGTCCTTTTCGTGTGTTGTTATCCCTAATTTCGCTTCCATTAAGGGTATATGTTGCTTGTGTATTCTTTACGCCGAAGTGCATAACTTTGCATTTTTCAACATTAAATTTCATCTGCCATTTGAGTGCCCAGTCCTCCAGTCTATCTAAATCCATCTGCAGCAAAGTAATATCTTGCTCACATTGTATTATTTTACAAAGTTTTGTGTCATCTGCAAACACTGAAACATGACTTTCAATGCTGTCTTCAAGATCATTTATAAACATGTTAAATAGAAGGGGTCCCAGAACAGACCCCTGAGGGACACCACTTGCCACCTCTGTCCAGCTTGAAAATGTACCATTAACGACAACTCTTTGTACTCTGTTTTTAAGCCAATGTTCTACCCAAGAACAAGCATTTTCATCTAGACCAATTTCCTTGAGTTTGAACACTAATCTTCTGTGTGGAACTGTATCAAATGCCTTGGCAAAGTCCAAATAGATCACATCCACTGCAACACCATGATCTATACTTCTACTTACTTCTTCGTAGAAGAATAAATAAAACTATTACAATCTCTAAGATTTGAAATCATTATTTAGTGAATAAGCGATTGTGATGGATTGTGTATTTTGTATATTTTGGCACCAGCAGCACCCTATATGCATGTTCAGGTGAGTGCAGCCCTCTGGTTTAATTTATATATTTGGGAGTCCAGGCCAACTCCTTGGCACAGGTGCATCATTCCAGGACTCTATTTAACCTTGACTTGCAGAGAGTCCCAGTAAGGAAGTATCTCATAAGAGCATGCATTAGGCTGCTAGAGTACTACCTGCCAAGAATGGGGTACATTGACATTGTGGCAAGCTTATGCAATATATGATCATATAATGTAATTAAACCCCCATTATATTTTGCCTAGGTGAGGTGTTTTTAAATAAAACTATTACAATCTCTAATATTTGAAATCATTGTTTAGTGAATAAGCGAGTGTGCTGGATTGTGTATTATATATATGTGTATATATATTAATATGTTTATATATATATATATATACAAATATTGAAAAAGAGGCTTGCACTCACGGTCTTTGTTTCTTTAAAACGATTTCCTTTTTATTTCATTCCTTTTAAAATCTGATCGACCGTGACCGTGAGTGCAAGCCTCTTTTTCAATATTTGTATATTATGGCATTGGCTGAAGTGCACCAGGCAATATTGCATTGAAGTATGTGTGCATGAAGACAAAAGGACATTATATATATATATATATATATATATATATATATATATATATATATATATATATATATATATATAGTTTTTATTATATTCTGATGTGAAAGTCAACTTGATGTACATTGCTTCAACTAAATCACTATTTTTCAGCATGTGCAATTTATTCTCTAATTAATTACATTGTTATTTGAACTTTAATAATGCAAGTTTGTACATCTGATTAGGTATTTTAAGAGTAAGATAGTCACCGTTAAATGTTTGACTAGTGTGATGTAATTGATAGAGTCTGCTGTTTTCATGCGTGCTCTCCTTATTACATGGCTTATAGTGCTGCTAATTTAAAAACCAAGTGAAGTCACCAGCAATGCTTTATTACATCCAAACCTAGCCAACCAGCTGTTACTAGGTGTCAATCCCACTTCTCTACAATGAAACTTTATTTTCAGATCATAGGCTTTTATAAACTCAGGTTAAAATTAATTATGGTAATACAATACTGTGACTGAGTCTTCTTGACTAATCTTTATTTTTTTCGTTGACAGCTGTATTAAACAAATTTCACAGTAGCTGAGTAAGGGAGTTGTATGTGACATTTGCAATTGAAATAAGCCCATCACTGTTTTAGAGTAAAAAAGAACCCTTGATCAGTTATTAAGGAGAGTAGATGTACCCAAGTATTTCAAGTATTACACCATAATTATTTGGATGTAACATCATTATAGTGATTTATACTTACGCATTCTCAGTAGTATCTCAAGCCACCAACAAAGGAAGGAGAGGAACTGTTAGAACTAATCATGACATATTTTTTTCTATCACTTATCTTTGGTGCTTATCATGCCTCTAGATTTGATTAAAAAAATTTGGCGGGGGAGGGACAATTACTGTGGATGCCACCACATGTGCCCTTATGGACAAGTCTTCACTTCGTTTTCTGCAAAAAGAAACCACAGAAACTTTAAAAATCAAAGTTCCAGCAAAATAACACTTTACACTTTTTGCTACCATTGATTTTCCAAATGCTATCCATTTTACAGAAAAATTGCAATTAAAAGATCACTATAGTGTCAGGAAAACAAACTTGTTTTCCTGACACTATAGCATTCTTAGGTCCCCCCACCCTCAGGACTTAAAACCCCTTCAGCCACTTACGTTTATCCAGTGCCAGGCTCCATCGGCGCTGGTGACCTCTCCTCCCCTGCCAACGTCAGCTCTCGAGTGGAGCGGAATGCGCATGCGCGGCAAGAGCTGTGAGTGCATTCAAACAGTCTATAGGAACTGTGAACGTTCTGCACGCTGGATGCGAATTTCGCATCTAGCGTTGCAGAAGGGCTTCTAGCTCTGTCAGGAAGACAGCCACTAGAGATTGGATTAACCCTGCAATGTAAACATAGAAGTTTCTCTGAAACTGCTATGTTTACATCTGAAGGGTTAAAACCTTGGGGACCTGGCACCCAGACCACTTAATTGAGGTGAAGTAGTCTGGATGACTATAGTGTCCCTTTAAGTATCTTTTTGTGAACTACTACAGAAGGGAACATTGCCACTTTTTGCATGCTTTACCTTATATCAAAAATGCTCATCAAACCTTTACTAACATTTGCTACCCTCTTTCTCATATGAAATTTCTGCTTTATGTTATTACCAGCAGTTTTCAAAAACCACGTATTTTACATGAGCTGTATAGGAAAACAACATAACTTTCCTTAAAATAAACTATTTATTTATTTATATTTTTACATTGATAAGTATTTGTTTATACTATATGTACTAATGAGACTTGTACAGGGAAAAAAATGTGGGGCTTGTTTGAATTGATTTATCCGAAAAATATTTTTTGTTCGGACAAACCGTGTTTCAACCATGTGGAGTTTCTGTACAGAAGAATTTGGTCCATGAAATCTAGAGAAAAACTATTCATACAAAGTAAAATGATGCAAAAATGGGCTTATTAGTTTACTGTAATGTAAAAAGGGCTAAAGGATCTCCACTATTAAATGATACTACAGGCATCAAAACAACGTTAGTGTATAGATCTTGTCCCTGCATTCTGACTGCTCAGTTCTCTACCTATTAGGAGTTGAGTCACTTTTGTTTTGTTTTTGCCTAGGCACAGCAGCAACCTAACCACCTCATCAGTCTGACACTAGGATCAATGACACAGATACAGCAATGGTAAAACTCACAATCACTGCTGGTCTGTCTTTCTCAATAGTGAAAGGCAAAGTGTCTAGAAGAATCCTACCTGGATATATATTATATAATATATATTTTAATGCTCCTTCTTTTTTCCTCTCTAGAGGTCACTTCTCACTTGATCTGTAAACATTATCATTTAATGGCCATTTCGTAACCTTCAATCATCTTTTATCCATCAATCATTTTTTTCCCACCTCTGTATTAGATAGAAGCAGTAGTGTCACTAAAGGGGTGGGTGTAGACCGCGATTGGTGTCACCATCAGAAGGGGTGACACCAGATGGCCATCCACGCACAGGGTGCTGAGTCCCTTCATGGGCTGGTGGGGGAAATAAAGCCTGACCTCCCCATTCCAATCTACTGGTCTACACCACGAGCTCCAGCACTTTGATTAATAGTATCAGACTGTTGCCATGGTAATCCAACCACGAGAACTGAACTAAAACTAACAACAAGAATATACTAGGTCTGCAATGGTGAAAGTGCAGACAAGAAGAGCTCAGTAATCACAAACACTACAACAAACTGCGGGATACGGCTGAGAGTAATTCTAAAAGAAACATACAAAATACATAGACATAGTGAAGTACAGTCTAACACATCTCATGCGCTGAATAAGAATGCACTCACAAGATAACGGAGAATAAATCGCTCATAGGGTGCCTCCCCCAGTGGATATGGGGGGCTGATGATCCCTTGATTCCTCGTTGAGTTTCTTAATAATACTCAGGACTTCAGGTGGGTAGTAGTAGAAAAAATATGTTTTATTGATAAAAGGTGAATAATCACCATCAATAAAATATAATAAAATAACGGTATGGTCCTACGCGTTTCGTTCTGTAAAGAACTTCCTCAGGGACCGTGTGTAAAAATAAAACAGTATACAATTATAACAAATTAGAAATACATCCTATTCCCACCCTCCCAAAGTCCTCTTTAAATAGGGCTACTCCCTAAGTCCATTGGTGGTTCCAGGGGTGGTACCTGGAGTCCATCTCTTGATTGGTCCTGTAGATGGATAGTGCAGCTGTTTCCCATTCTCCTGCTGTTGTTGGCAATCAAATTTGGCGCATTCGGCTAACCGGAACCGGAAGTAAGGATCGTATTGTACTTCCGCGTTCCACGTGCGTTCAGAAGAGCTCAGTACTGGACCACCAGAAATCTAAATTCCCCTTATCTGGCTAAAGGTAATGGGGGAGTAGAGAATACATAATAGATGAAGTTAGTTGTTTCCACATCTCTTCCATATGCCACCCTACACTACACTTGGTGATTAAAACAATTACTGTAAGAGCTTCAGTTCCCTCTGCAGACATTCAGGTTCTAAGAGGGTAAGTTTGCTCTGCTTGATAGGAACAAAGGTTCTCTGGTAACATTTACAGTTTGATTTTGCATTTGGATTACTGTATTTTTTGTATCATTAAGAATTATTTGATGGGTTTGTCTGTGAGTTACAAAATATTATTTTTGTGTACAACTTTTTGGAATAATTTAGATTACTATTGTTATCTTAATTCTTCTTCAATAAATGTATAAAACCCTATCCCCCGATGTGCCTCTATTTATTCATAGATTCAACAAAAATACATTTGCAATAAGAATCATATAGTTTAATGTCTTTGATATTATAGCACATACATGAAGTCCATTATTTTTAAAATGTGTTTTAATTATTCTCATTAGATTTAAGTATTCTTTATCTTTTAGATACTTCAATATTCTTCTAGATTTAATCCATGTATGTATGATTTCTGCTTATTTCTGATATTTGATATATTTTGGAGGCTAAAATTCGGAGAGTGTTTGAAAATAGATGCATGTGCAATATTAAAGAAATATAAAAAAAATAGGTCTACTGAAAAAGAGATAAGGGCCTAACCCAACAAAAGGGCCTAAACTACATAGGGGCCTAACCCAAATAGTAGTAACACAAAACATATGGAAAAAAGTACTCCACAATGGGAGTTCCAGAAAGTAATCCCTAACTTTAAAAATGTATAACATCCTTAGTTAAAGGGACACTCCGGTCACCATAAAAAACTTCATCTCAGTTGTATCTCAGTTTCAGGAAAGGTGCAGTACTGCTGGCCTGGAGCTCCACTGATTGGCTTAGAGTGGTCAGCTGGAAAGCTCATGCCAAACAGTGGCTCCCTTGTCCGGCGGTACATTGTAAACTGCTTCAGAAATTGTTGACACTTTATAAATATTAATAATAACAATAGCAATACCTTAATTTTCAGTAAATCAATTCAGGGACACTTCAAAGAATGTGAATGTGGATGTTAAAATATGAAACTATACAGGTTTAGCTGAACTGGGGATACTGGGAATATTATAATTACTATACAATAATTACAAGAATCATTTGAAGTACTTCTTTCAAATGTGCATCAGATGTAAGTGTAAGAGTAGTAAAGTGCAGGAAAGAAGTGGAACAGGGAGATACCTAACTTTTTAGATACAGAGGCCTGACAGGCATGATGCTGGAAGGAGAAATACCCATAGTGAGAGAATCACAGTAGACAAGATGCTTGGATGAATGCACATGGGAATTGATAGATCATGGATGGTAAACCACAGGCAACTCAGATGAGGATAGGATCAGGTCAGCCATGATTGAGCACATCGGGTACAAGTAAGGGGATGCTGTGGTGCAAAATACCTGCTGTGGGTGTCACAGGGTTCTCTAAATGTGTTGGGTGAGTTTATATCAAACTATCCAAACATTTTTCCAAACATTTTCCTTGCTATATATTATCTGAACTTCTATATTTCCTGTATCCTTCTGCCTGCTCTGGCCCTGGGATTAATGTCTCTGTACTAAAATCTCACATCCCTGGGGCCAAGTGTTTAACCTCCTCCAGACCTTGAGAAACCCATTTCTAAACCAGGTAAGATTGAGGCTATACTAATAGAATATTCTGACATTATCAATATTTGAACAATATCATTATGGTAAACTATAATTCACGTTGACTCATTGCAGAGATTGACAGTAAATATTGGCAAAATTAGTAATACTACTCTGTTTGATGCCTCCCATAAACCCAGCTGTCGCTCTGACTGATATACAGGGAGATTTTCTGCTTTAGTTCTGGCATGAATTTACCTGTGGATTAGTTCAGCAGTAAGTTCTAAATGAGCAGTGCAACCGCACCCACTTCTTAATTCAACATGAGTTGTGCCCATAATATAAATGTAACAATAGTATCTTGCAATTAAATAGAAGTACATGTAAATAATTGTTAATACAGTTTATTGCAATTTCTGATTAGAAATTGGAGTTGCTTTGTGTATTTTATTGGAGTTGCTGTGTGTATTAATGGTTTCCAATCATCTTGGAAACCATTGCAACTAGCAGACACTTTCCAGAACAGAACAATATCCCCCATGGTATTAGTATAAGAGACAGGCCAATGCATCTATCTATCCATCCATCCATCCATCCATCCATATATCCATCTATCCATCTATCTATCCTATTTGTATGTCTGTCTATAATACAGGTGTGTATTTCATATTTGCTTTGGATATATTTTATAGGATGATTCAGAGATTTTATTTTACTAGTTGCAAAAGCTGTAGTGATCAATCAGGAAATAGAAAGATCTGCAGGGTAAGAGCAAACTCAGAGCTCAAAGAAAGTAAATATTCTTAAAAGGACCACCTTAATATAAACGTAGTTGTTCAGGAACAGTAAAAAGTACAGTGCACTTGTCTTCCTTAATTAAAATAAATACAATCCTTATTGTAATCAGTCCTCCTAATCACAATCCTTAGACAGCAAGGGGTGGGAAATCCAAATAACTGAGCAACAAATTGTATGCCACCCCAGCTCGATCCTCCAGTAAAGGAAATGAATAACAAAAAACATTTACAAAATTCTCAGCAAGTCATGTGCAGCGATGCTTGGAGAGAGGCCCATGCTTACATTTCACAATAAATAAACAGTTGATATGAACAAGCATAGTACTGAAATAAGGGAGTGGTTGATGAAAGATTCAAAGAAATTGGCGCAAGAATGTGACAGTGAATCTTAACTCCTTATCGAGAAAAATAATGACGATGACAAAGACAAGGTTGATGATATAATTATGCTCTTTTATCAACAAGACAAAAGAATAAAAATAAATACTTTTAAAGACACAAATCCTGCCATAGGTTTATATATATATGCAAAACTGAACAGGGAATAGAGCAGCGCTTAGGGCCGGACTGGGGATACAAAGCAGCCCTGGAAAAAAATCTATGCCAGCCCCGCAGCACAGCGTGGGAAAACAAAAGGTGAGTAAAAACACTATTTTAAATGCACACAGACACACACATACACCATGACAGATGACAGACACACACACTCCATGACAGACACACACATCTTGACAGACACACACACACCATGACAGACACAGACACACACATATACCACGACAGATGACAGACACACACATACAATGAAGAACACAGACACATACCATGACTGACACACACTTCTTGACAGACACAGACCATGACACAGACATATACACCATGACACAGACACATACACCATGACACAGACAGAACATGACACAGACACATACACCTTGACACAGACAGACACACAAACACAGACACACATCATGACACACACACACCATGACACACACACACACCATGACACAGTACACACACTGACAGACTGACACATAATATAGCTACCTGTGGGTGACCGGACAGGAGTCTTGCAGGGCAGACAGCTGAGTCAGGTGACAGAGAGAGAGCGGGCAGAGAGCAGGCCACAGGTGTATCTGGCTATTCCGGTGGCCGCAAGGGGGAGCTTGCTGTTCTGGCGGCCGCAGGGGGAGCTGGCTGTGCTGGCTCTGCTTTCCAGTGCGCAAGTTAATGAGACCGGATATTCCGGCCCCGATCTGATTAAGTAGCGCGCGCGCGCGGGCGGGGGAGCAGATCCAGCACAGCCAGCTCCCCCCTGTGGCCGGTGGAACAGCCAGCCCCCCCCCCCCTGCAGCCGCCGGAACAGCCAACTCCCCCCTGCGGCCACTGGAACAGCCAGCTCCCCCTGCAGCCCAAGGTTGCCCGATCTCTGTCCGGCCCCTGGTGCCGACGGCCCACCGGGAAATTTCCCGATATCCCGCTGGATCACAGTGAGTGCCTGAAATTTTTTCATTGATATGGATTCCTTGGGGTTTGCTGACCCATGCTCAGCAGCACCCTGTGTTGGAAAATTGTGGCTGAGTGCGACCCTTCCTTTTTTCTACTACGTAAAAACAGATACCTGACAAACTGGGTTTATATAGGCTTCAAAACACTTAATTTTGGCGCCAAAATGATGTCATTAATCACATGACCACAATTGCATGGCTATGGCTAGTAAAAAAAAAAAATCAGTCCCTTTTATTCCCCTCCCCCAATAGTAACTTTATTAGGTCTAAGCAATATATTTTGTGTGGCAGTGTAGCCTGCATAATTAGATATTAAAAACAAGGGTTTAGGAATGAACAATATGACATATTAGGGGAGGGGGTAGTATTAAAAAGTATAAAATGAGCATTTTTAGACAAGAGATATAACAATTGATGGAAAATTATTAAAAGAAACACAGCCTTTAGGAATATCTGCTAAACAGTGACAATTAAAAACATATTAAGAACAGATTGTACAGAAAATTAAAAAGAGCAAAATCAGCATTTAAACCTTCTAGTACCAAAGTTCTCAAGTTAAAAACCCACTGCATTTCATTATTTTCCCCAGCTAGTTTGATCTATCATTGTGTTCTAGTATTAATATTACCATCTTTAATAAAAATTTGGAGATCTAGAAAGTTTATAATTCCTTTACTGTATTCATGAGTTGTCAATGCCTCTGTCATTTGAATTTAAATGATCTAAAAATAAATTAAGAGAACCTTCGGATCTATGCCATATAAAAAACAGGTTGTCTTCCTCCAGTCATGGCAACCCCAAACTGCCTCTGATTCCCAGTCAGCCATGAAGAGGTTGGCATAACTGGAGGCGGACATAGTTCCCATAGCTGTACCCTGTCTTTGAAGATAAAAAAAGTCTAAAAACCAGAAAAAAATATTTCTTTAAATTATCTCTATACCAATTTAAATAAAAATGATTTGCTGTTCAGGAAGTCTTTTTTCATTAGTTAATATACTGATTACTGCTTCGCATCACTTAGTATGGGGGATAATGGTGTAAAGGGATTGTACATCGCAAGTCACCAGGATATAATCTTTTTCCCAAGTAAAATTATTTAGAAAAAGGAGAAGAGACATAGAATCTTTGAGGTAGGATTGTATTTTTTTTTTACTGACAGTTGTAATAAGATATCTATGTATTCAGATCAATTAGATAAAAGGTAACTAAGCCCTGAAACTTTAGGTCGGCCAGGAGGGCAAGTTTCATTTTTATGGATCTTAGGTAAAAAACTAATTACCAGGATTATTGGATGTGTAATGTTCAAATAGCTAAATTATTTTTTAGTAAGAATATTAGAGGTTATACCTTTATCTAAGAATTATTTTAAAACAACTTCTATGAAGTTGGATCATGGGTTAATTTTTCACAAACATTAGTGTCATTTAACCCCTTAAGGACACATGACAGAAATATTCTGTCATAATTCCCTTTTATTCCAGAAGTTGTGTCCTTAAAAGGTTAATTGTCTTAAGGCTTCCTAAGTATACATATCCTTTGAAAGTAAGACTAAACCTCCCCCTTGCCCCCTTTGTCTGCTGATTTTATAACGATAGTATCATCTTCTGTTTGTCAGGATCGTGACAGGGATCCAACACGCAGAATGCAAACAGGAGATAGGTACGTATACCGGACCTTAGAATGGCCGGACTAACGTAAGGAGTAGGCAAAGAATGGTCAGAGACAAGCCGAGGTCGAGGGAACGAGAGAGCAGGTAAGCGAGAGACAAGCCGAGTCAAAAGGATAAAAGAGGTAAGCAGGGTCGAAAATACAAAGCCAAATCAAAAACCAAAAGACAATAGAAATAAGAGCACTGAGTGACCAGACTAGCTAGAACCACGACAGGGCAATGAATCATTTCAAATAACACTCTTTTATACCATGGCTCTTTAATTGTTGGCCCCGCCCCCAACCAGTCCTGATTCGTGGTTTCTGGCGGGTCGGGACGTGATTGACGTCATGACGTCGGCTAATGAGCGCTGCGTCATAAAGGCTATCGCGGCCGGCATGTAAAGGGCTGGGGAGACTGAGGAGATTGGGTGTGCCAGCCCCCCTTTGAGGACGGACGTCTAGGTGTCTAGCCTCCTCTGAGGTAGACACCATAGGTAACATGACAGTACCCCCCCTCTCAGAAATGCCCACCGGGCGGAAGGAACCGGGGCGAGACGGAAAACGAGCATGAAACGCCCGGAGGAGATGAGGGGCATGCACATTTTCATGGACCATCCGACTCAGAACCTTGTAAGGGCCTATGTAGCGAGGAGCAAATTTCATGGAAGGCACCTTCAAGCGGATGTTTCTGGTACTCAACCACACCTTATCACCCAGGGCAAAAACTGGAGCCACCCGTCTACGTTTGTCAGCGTGCTGTTTGTACACCGCGGATTTCTGAAGAAGAATATGTCGAGTCTGATCCCACAACTTTCTCAGATTGGCAACATGAACATCAACCGACGGTACCCCTTGGGAAGGGGAAACCGACGGAAGAATGGTAGGATGAAAGCCATAATTCAAGAAAAAGGGGCTAGTACGAGTAGATTCACAAACGAGATTGTTGTGCGCAAGCTCCGCACAAGGAATCAGACCGACCCAATCGTCCTGGTGTTCAGAAACAAAACAACGTAAATATTGTTCAATCTTTTGGTTGATGCGTTCGGCAGCTCCGTTGGACTGGGGATGACAGGCAGAGGAGAAATTCAATTTGATACCTAATTGAGAACAGAAGGACTTCCAAAACCGAGAAAAAAATTGGGAACCCCTATCAGAAACGATTTCAGAAGGAATACCATGTAAACAAAAAATCTCCTTCGTGAATATTTTTAGGCAAGGGTACGAAATGAGCCATCTTAGTAAACCTGTCAATTACCGTGAGAATAACAGTATGTTTCTTAGAAACAGGCAAATCGACAATGAAGTCCATAGCCAAACAGGTCCATGGTTTCTCGGGAATTTCTAAAGGCTGCAACAACCCACATGAGAGCGTATGAGGTTGCTTAGTCTTCATACAGACATCACATGCCCTGACAAAATCCCTTATATCCTTACGTAAAGAAGACCACCAGAAATCTTTGGAAATTAGAGAATAAGTCTTGCGTATGCTGGGATGCCCAGCAACTTTACTGTCATGAAAGCAATGCAGCAGTTCCACTTGGAGCTCAGGAGGAACGAAGTACAGAGCCCCAGGAACAGGTTTAGGAGCTAGATGTTGTACTTTCTCGATCTCAGCAAGCAACGGCGAGTGTACTTGTTGACACTTGTTTTGGCAATAATATTACACTTGGGAACGATAGAAGACAAAGCAGTTTCAGTCACAGTAGAAGGTTCATGTTGGCGGGACAATGCATCTACCTTGGAGTTCTTAGAACCTGGTCTATATGTGAGCACATAATTGAAATGCATAAGGAACAAGGACCAATGAGCTTGCCTGGCGGACAATCGCTTGGCCTCCCCTATATAGGAGAAATTCTTGTGATCCGTCAAAATAGTAACCGAGTGTAAAGTCCCTTCCAACAAATATCTCCATTCCTTTATAGGGGATGTAACGGTTTATCCAAACCTTGCCTTTGGAACAAGATTGCGCCTATACCTGACTCCGAGGCGTCTACCTCGAGTAGAAAAGGCAACGAGGTGTCAGGATGAACTAATATCGGTGCTGAGGCAAAATGTTCCTTGAGTGTTTTGAAAGCAGAGAGAGCCTCCGTAGACCATGTTTTGGTATCAGCACCCTGTTTAGTCATATTAGTAATAGGAGCAATAACAGAAGAGTAACCTTTAATGAAGCGCCTATAATAATTGGAGAATCCGATAAACCTCTGAATGGCCTTGAGTCCCCTGGGCAATGGCCAATCTAAAATCGATTGAAGTTTAATAAGGTCCATCATAAACCCGTCTCCAGAAATAACGTAACCAAGAAAGTTTATCTGAGATTGGTCGAAGCTACACTTTTCCAATTTGTAAAAATTTTGTGAAAGTTTGCGCAATACCCTTCTGACTTGTCTGTGGTGGGTCTCAATCTCTCTAGAATGTATTAGTATATCATCCAAATATACTATTACGCATTCATTCTGAAATTCCCTAAGAACCTCATTAATTAGATCCTGGAAAACTGCTGGTGCATTGCAAAGCCCAAAGGGCATTACCGTGTACTCATAGTGGCCGTAACAGGTATTGAAGGCTGTTTTCCATTCGTCTCTCTGCTGAATTCTTACCAAGTTATAAGCTCCCCTCAAATCTAACTTGGCAAAAATCTTGGAGCCTTTCAGTCGATCAAATAGCTCAGTAATCAGGGGAATATGATAAGCATTCCTAATCATTATCTTATTCAATAATAATAATAATAATAATAATAATCAATGCAAGGCCGCAGAGTGCCGTCTTTTTTTTTTTTTAAATTCTTTATTTTTGAATTCGACAGAAAAAAGGCAATGGCAATAATCAAGCAACAATGGGGCTTGCGCAGAAGCCATGCTCAGGACATGGCAATCACTTAAACATAGGTAACAACGTCAAGCGGCAGTACACATCCTATGTCAACTTTTATTACTCCACTCTTAATACAAAAATCACATGTTATCATTTCTCTATGCCTAGTCATCTGGTATTGCGAATGTACTGTAACCATGTAACTTACGCAGCAGCCAGCTCTTTTGCGCGCAGTCTGTATAAATTTGTACGCACACCAAGCCTGGCCTAATGGCAATCCCCCTCACAACCCGGTCCCGGATCGTTCATGGGTTGCCTCCCTGTCGAGAACATTTTTAAACTTTTATTCAAGCCCTGCATGAGGATTGTCAAACCTCTGTGACACCCAGATAGGGTAGCCAAATGATTCCACTGTACCTTCCAATCCTTCAAACAGGCTAGAGAGAAGAGAAAAAGAGAAAAAAAAGAAAAAAGAGAATGCGAGAAAAAGGAGAAAAGAGGAAAAAGTCCAGCTAGAGGATAAGAAGAAAAAAGGGGGAAGATAGTGGGGGGGAGGGGGGTGGGGGGAGAGAAAGATGAGGAAATTGAGAGGTACGGGACAAGGACGGACCTACTTCTGTCAGAGAATGTCCCTCAGAGGATGCTTAAAGAATGGAGGGGAGGAGGAGGAGGGAGAAGGGGGAAACCACTGAACAATGATCAGAAATGAAAAAACACGGCCCCCAACCTCGTCCGCACCCAGTCAAATAGCCACGGGCCTATTTACTAGCCTCTCCGATCAGGCCAGAGCGCAATTGTCCCAAGGTTCCCATAGTTTCAGGAATCTCTACACAGATCCCTTCAGCCTGGCCGTCAGGTCATCCATAAGCCTGCAGTCCTTTATTTTGGGTACTATGGTTTGGATATCAGGGCCTTCTGGCGACAGCCACGCTGTGGCTATTGCCCTGCGAGCACTTAGGGTCACTTTGTGTATTAATGCCTGTTCTCGTTTGGACCAGCCCTCTACAGATCTGTTAAGCAGATAGGTCCACGGATTCAGGGGCAGTGGCCTGCCAAACACCCGTATCAGTATGTCTTTGACTGCCGTCCAAAAGGCCTGAACTTTTGGGCACTCCCACCACATATGTAGATAAGTGCCGCGCATGCCACATCCTCTCCAACAATTGTCAGTTTACGTTTTGTGCATATGGTAAAGTTGTATAGGGGTGGTATACCATCGCAGCATGGTCTTCCAGGATTGTTCCTGAAAAGTGGTGCATATGGAGGCCTTAGAGTTTGCCTCCCAGATTTCTTGCCATTCAATTCCTTCGAGCACTTCTCCCAATTCAGATTCCCATTTATCTGTGTACGGTAAGTTTCCCCATTCCTTGTTCTTCTCGCTTAGGTGAGCGTTAAAGAGCGTAATCGATCCCTTGGGAGTTACCCCTTGTAGGCACATTGATTCATAGAATGTCATCTGTTTCATAGCTGCCGCTTTTATGTGTGCTTGTCTTGCATAGTCCCGGATTTGAAGATACCTAAAGAAATCTGCGGGGGTCATGTGGGAGTCCTGTTGGAGGTCTGTGAATTGAATTATGGTTCCGTTCCAGTATAGCTGGTGAATCCTCTGTAGTCCAGTTCTTTCTATTCGTTTAAATTCCCGAGGTGCCATTCCTGGAGGAAAATCGCGGTTCCGCAGTATTGGAGTGAGAGGGGACGGTGTGGATGCGAGAGAGTATTTGGATCTGCTACGGTCCCAAATGTGAATAGAGTTAAGAACCGCCGGGCACGTCGTCCGTATGATAGGTCTGCTGTCTTTAGTGGCCCACATGGCGAATTGGGGGACGTCGGATCCAACCATCATGGACTCTATGTCCACCCATCTCCTCTCGGCGGGTGGTGAGTGCCACATCGCAATCTGCGTCAGTTGAGCAGCCAGGTAATAGAAGTATAGGTTTGGGAGGCCAAGCCCGCCTCTATCTTTGCGTCTGTAAAGCACCTGTCTGGCTATCCTGTGCCTCTTGTTGTGCCAAACGAAATCTCCTATTGCCTTTTGTAGCGGAGCCAGCTGAGATTTAGCGACCTGTATCGGCAGGGCCTGAAACAGGAATAGGATGCACGGTAGGATGTTCATTTTCACCGCGTTTATTCGTCCTATCCATGATATTGGTTTGTCGTCCCATCTTTCCAGGTCGGCGATCAAAGATCTGATCATGGGAGTATAATTAGCCGCGTATAAGCGTCCGCTGTCCGCCGTCAGATGAATCCCTAAATAGGTCAGCGTCTCAGTTTCGATCCTGATCTTATGGGCCTCCCTTATCCGTCCCACTGCTTCCTCTGGTATTCCTATCGGTAAGGCGCTTGACTTTTGCATATTGGCCTTATTGCCTGAGTAGGTCCCGTACTCTGTTATTACGTTCCGCAAGGTTGAAATCGATTCCTCTGGGTTTGTTAGCGTCAAAAGAATATCATCCGCATATGCTGAAACGGTAAATTCTTCTCCCCCCACCGTCACCCCGCTGATCCCAGAGTCACGTCGTATAGCCTGCAGTAGAGGTTCCAGTGCCAAGGTAAAAAGTAGGGGAGATAAGGGGCATCCCTGCCTTGTCCCGTTAAAGAGTCGGAAAGGAGACAAGGGGGCACCTGTAATCTGTATTTGGGCTCTCACGTTGTGGTACATCGCTTGTGTCATCGCAATGTATTCGCCAGGGAAGCCCAAGTGCTTCATAACCGTAAACAGAAATCGCCATCTGACCCTGTCGAAGGCTTTCTCAGCGTCAATAGACACCACTAGCGTTGGGGCAGCTACAGCTGTCTGTTTCCATATTAAGTCAATATTCCTCCTGGTGTTTTCAAACAGCTGCCTGCCCCGTATAAAGCCTACCTGGTCTGCGTGGATAATCGAGGTCAGAAGTGGGTTTAACCTATCCGCTTGTATCCTAGCTAATATTTTCAGATCATGGTTGATCAGAGATATGGGTCTAAAATTCTCAGGATATAGGGGGTCCTTGTTCAGTTTGGGCAGTAAGATTATGGTAGCCAAGGTCATATCAGATTGTAATTGTCCCCCCTCTCGTAAGTCCGCAAAGAGACGTACCATATGTGGGGTCAGTTCCTCCAGTGGCGTCTTTTTTATCCACAAAGAAGAAACCGGCCCCAGCTGTAGATGAGGATCTCCTAATAAATCCTTTGTCTAGGTTTTCATGTATATATTCCTCTAGGACTATGTTCTCCTTAGTGGATAAAGGATATACCGTACCCCTCGGAGGCATAGTACCAGGCAAGAGTCTAATCTTACAGTCGAAAGACCTATGAGTAGGTAAAGTATCAGCCTTCTTCTTGTCAAATACTGCCTTCAAATACAGGTACTGAGACGGTATCTGTAAATCTGTAGATTGGGAAGGGCATCAACTACGCAAACCGGTGACACTTTCTGTAAACATCCTCTCTGGCAAGCCTGACCCCAAGAAACTATCTCACCCAGTTCCCAGTCAATGGTAGGGTTATGCTTCTTAAGCCATGGATACCCCAAGACCACTGGAACTGAAGGAGATGAGATAAGCATGAGGACAAGATAGAAACACCCAAGGCCTGTCCTCTTGAGAAACTTAGGTGCGAGCGTTTCCCGCCCGGTTAGGGCAATTTAGGCGTAGGTGACCTCTTACTTCACAATACATACAAAGATCCTCCCTTCTCCTGTACTGTCTCTCATCTTCTGAGAGTCGAGTGGTTCCTATTTGCATAGGTTCTGGAAGAGCTAAAGTTGTAGAATCAGAATTCTGAAATGAGGGGGCTAGTCTTATGGAAGGTCTACGGGTTCTATCCCGAGTATTCTGCCTCTGTCTCATACGTTCATCTATTCGGGAAATAAATGAAATCAAATCCTCCAAATTTTCTGGAAGTTCTCTTGTGGCAACCTCATCTAGAATCTCATCAGATAACCCATTCAAAAATACGTCCATATAAGCCTGTTCATTCCATTTGACTTCTGCCGCCAAGGATCTGAACTCTAACGCATAATCCACGAGGGTTCGGTTATGCTGTCTGAGACGTAACAGTAGTCTAGCTGCATTGGCCTTTCTTCCTGGGGGATCAAAAGTCCTCCTAAATGCAGCAACAAAGACATTATAATTATAGACTAACGGGTTATCATTTTCCCACAGAGGGTTAGCCCATCTGAGTGCCTTGTCAATAAGCAATGTGATTATAAATCCAACCTTCGCCCTGTCTGTAGGGTAGGCGCGAGGTTGTAACTCAAAATGTATACCAATCTGGTTTAAAAAACCTCGACAAATATCAGGAGAGCCGCCATAGCGTAGAGGGGAAGTGACACAAGAAGAAGCACCCACTGTGGCTACTTCTAGGCCTGTACTTACAGGGGAGATAGAGGGAGTACGCATCTCCTCTGACTGATTATTAGGACGAGATAGCAAAGCTTGCTGCTTCAAACTGTTTTTTTTGCCTTCTTTTGGATCAACAGCAAAAAAACAAATGTGAGGAAGGCTGAACTTGATGGACGCAAGTCTCTTTTCAGCTATGTAACTATGTAACTATGTAACTTGTCCACCTCTCCTTCCTATCATGTTAGGCTTCTTTTTTCTGCCCTTGGTTGGTGGAATATATGTGCATAGGGGTGAGTGTTGGTGCGGATTTCTAAAAAAATATCCTCCATATCACCTTCTGAATCAATAGATAACAACTGGTATCTATTGTTGTGCTTGTGTGTAATCTGTGATTTGGCTTGGTTGGTGTATTCATTGTTATGGGCATATCTTGATCTTTGTGGTCTAGGTGATTGGTTTCTGTAGTCTCTTCTTTCATATGTATCATTAGCATAAGAGGCATGTTTATAGTGATTGTAACGTGTAAAGTGTTGTTATGATGAGCTGGAAAATTCAGATGTTCCTGGGTGGTCATTGGTTGTGAGGTTTTCTGTAAGTGAGGTAAGCAGCTAGCCTGCCTGGCTGCATGATTTTCAATGAAGACAGACTTCGAAGGAGAGGCAGTGTGGGCCAGGCAACAAAGGGTTAGTACACCGATCCTGGTCCGCAGCTGACAGAATCCCCCAGGGGCCAGGCGCCGCGGCTGCATATCCTCACTCACAAACTAGAAAAATATTCCTTCTTGACCCCAAAATGGCAGTCAGATATCTCCTTGGATCAAGCAGCTATTACCAAACTAATTAGAAATTATATGCCTGTATGTTATGTCTTTGGACGCCTGTTTGATCCAGAAAGATAATATCTGATAGAGAGGGGGAGAGATGCTTTGCCAAAATTTTGAAAAGGACTTGTGACCCAGATTTAGAACTTTAATAAGGCAATAGCTGGAACAAAATGTTGGGTCCTTACAATCCTTAGCCAAGAATGTGATGTTCACAGAGGTAAATTAAACTTTTGACTCACTTTTGGAAAAAATAATATAAGAGAGGAAAGACCTTGGTTCCTGTCATGGGCAGGATCAAGTAGCTATTACCCCACTAGTTAGAAATTATATTCCTGCATGTTATGTTTTGGAAGTATTTATCCAATTTCTGTTTATACATCTGTATGGACTCTGATAAAACCACCTCTTCAGGCAGAGAATTCCACATCCTTATAGTTCTTACTGTAAAATCTTTTCTTTGCCTTAAACTAAATCTCTTATCTTCCAGCCTAAATGTGTGACCTTGTGTCCTATGTATAGCCCTCTTTATGAATAGATTTCCAGATAATCGCCCTTAATATATTTGTTTATTGTTATCATATCCCCTCTGAGGGCCCGTTTTTCCAAACTAAAGAGATTCAATTTGTTTAACCTTTATTCATAACTAAAATGCTCCAATACATTGATAAACCATGATATCCTTCCTTAGAACAGGTGCCCACAATTGCACAGCATATTCAAGGTGTGGTCTTACCAGTGATTTATAAAGAGGCAAAATTATATTTTCATCCCGAGAATTTATGCCCCTGTTTTTACACGACAAAACCTTACTGGCCTTAGCAACTACAGATTGACATTGCATTGTGCTGCCTAATTTGTTGTCTATAATTCCCAAATCCTTCTCGTGTGTAGTTATCCCTAATTCACTACCATTTAGGGTGTAAGTTGATTGTGCATTCTTTACCCTGAAGTGCATTACTTTACATTAAATTTAATCTGTCATGTTAGTGCCCAGTCCCCCAATCTATCAAAATCCTTCTGAAGCAAAGCAATATCCTGCTCACATTTTATTAATTTACGAAGTTTTATGTCATCTGCAAACACTAAAACATGTCTTTCAATGCCTATTTCAAGATCATTTATAAATATGTTAAATAGAAGTGGCCCCAAAAGAGAACTGTGGGGACACCACTTACTTGTTTGGTTCATGCTGAAAATGTACCATTAATGACAACTCGTCACTATCCTTAAGCCAATGTTCTATCCAAGAACAAGAATTTATCTAGACCAATTTCTTTTAGTTTGAACACTTACCTATTGTGAGGAACCGTATAAAATGCATTGGCAAAATCCAAGTAGATCACATCCACTGGAACACCCTGATCTATACTTCTACTTACTTCTTCGTAGAATGCAATTAGGTTAGTTTGACATGACCTATGTTTCATAAAACCATGATGATTCTTGCTAATAACAAAGTTCTTCCCAATGAATTCCTGAAAATTACCCCTTAAAGCCCTACCAATACTTTCCCAGTCAGAGAAGTTAAGCTCACAGGTCTATAATTTCTTGTCAAGGATTTTGAACCCTTTTAAAATATAGGAACAACATCTGCCTTTCTCCAATCCTCCGGTACAATACCTGAAACAAAATAATCTTGAAAGATGAAATACAGAGGTTCACTTATTTCCACACTTAGTTCCTTAAGTACTAGTGGGTGAATACCGTCAGGCCCCATAGCTTTATTTACATTAATTTTCTTTAACTGCTGTAGAACTTTGTCTTGAGTCATCCAATCACGTTATTTTTGTTTTTTTGCAGCAATCATTTGCATAGCTCTTGCCATAGGACCCTCATTAATGTATACTGAAGATAAATAGTTATTGAAAATTTCTGCCTTTTCCTAGTCTTCATTAACTAACAGACCCATCTTTTTTTCCAGTGTACCTACACTTTCATTTTTTGTTTTTTTTTGAATTGGTGTACTTAAAAAAATGTTTGGGGTTGGTTTTGCTTTCTTTGGCTATCAATTTCCCATTTTCTAGTTTAGCCACTTTAATTGCCTTTTTGCAAGCATTATTGGCTTTCTTATATCTTATATAGGATGCCTCTGATTTGTCTGTTTTAAATGCTTTAAATGCCCTTTTCTTAGTAGGGTAGTAATTGTTTTACTACCCTACTAAGCTACATTGTTTTTAATTTGTTTCTTTTATATTTATTACCCAATGGTACATACTGAGAAATGTACATTTCCAATATATGTTTAAAGAGATTCCATTTATCCTCAGTTCTTTTTTCACTAAGGAGTTTATGCCAGTCAATATGTTGTAGAGCTGCCCTAATCTTATTGAAATTGGCTTTTTTAAAATTATATGTTTTAGCATGCCCTACATGCCCTTTTGAGTTTATTTAATATGGTACGATATTGTGATCACTATTTCCCAAATACTACCATACTTGAATTTTGTTCAAAAGATCAACATTGTTTGTTATAACCAGAACCAGTAATTTTCCTTCCTTGCTACAAACCCAGAGCCCTTTAACAATAGACTTCTCAATAATGGGACTTTTTGTGTTTGCAGTTTGAACAGAGTTACCATAAAATGCTTGTGTGATGGACCGACTTGCACCCCGACCGGGTACCTCCGTCAATCGCTGCTTCCTAGTACTTGCGAGTATCATAAGCACAGCACTGGAACACCATAACCACCTTAAACCCCATGAACCGCTGCAGCTTAGTTGGGTTCTCGCCATCCTCCACCCACCCTGGACCCAAGACCTGGATCCAGCTTCCAGTGGGTAGGCCTCTCCTAGTCCAGAGAGCGCAGCAGGAACAACTCAAGAGTTTAGTGATTATACTCAGGGGAGTATAGTGATTATAGCAATCCCCAGAGTTTAGTTCTCCATTCCCCCAAAGATGAGCCGCTTCTGTCTAGGGCCAGGCAGGGCATGGCGTTGAAGTTGCCCCCTTCCACTACCACCCCTTCCCGTAGGCTGGTGACTAGAGTTTCCAGTGTTTCCCAGAAGGAGGTGTGAGGGTCGTTCGGGGTGGAGACATTGACTATATGAACCTTTGTGTTGTATATGGTGCCCTTAAGAGCCAGATACCTGCCCTCTGGGTCCGCTTGGATCTGTGTTGCAATGAAAGGGCAGCATTTATGACTCAGTATGGCCACTCCTGCCCTCTCTCGGAGAGCCCTCGCCTCATGTGTTTGTGCATAGACCCGGTCTACCGGTCTGACTGGTGCCGTTTTGGGGATGTGCGTCTCCTGAATTAAAGCGATGCCTGCTTTCTTGGCTTTTAAGTTGCACAGTAGGAGTCTGCGTTTATTAGGAGTATTCAAGCCTCTAGCATTAAGGGATACAATTTTTAGGGCCATGGGTGTGTTGGTGTGTGAGCCGATCTTCAGCTTGACCGGCTGAGTGAAGTGAGTGAAGGGCGGCAGGCCGCCCAGTCCCATATTGAACTGTCATCCCCCCCTTTTGCTTGGGTAATGTCCTCTCTCCCATGCATACAGATGTTGTCGTCACTCATAGGGTAAATTGAACATAAGAAACACTTGATCTTATAATCTGCCAGAGTGGGCTGGGGGTGGATGCCCCCCCCCCCTCGCGGGGTAAACAAATGGGCTCTCCTCCAATCCACCGTTCGTGTGACTCCAAAACGAGATGCTTAACCTGTGCTAGCCTGTGGGACTGTTCAGCCAGGTATGTGACCTTTTGTTGCCAGTGGGCCCTGTCCTGTTCCGTATGATGGCTTTCGTTAGGTCTGGGTGCATGTGGCTTAAGTCCCTTCCCTGTGTGGTCCCTGTCCTAATAGGGAACCCGTTGTTCCCCCCGGGGGTCTCGTGCCCATTGCCTTGTAGGGCTCCTCAGAGCCGTGGTGAGGGGATGCTATTGTGTGTGTGCCTGCAAGCTTAGTGTCCTCTGCAGATCTGGAGGTGACTCGCACATGTGGCTGCCTCGTCGTGTTGGCGGCTTCAAGGGCCGTCGCTATTGGAGAGAGATCCTGCCATGCGTAGGGACACCTCTGTTCAGTCGGGAGGGTTCTAAATAAAAGACGCTGTGGGGAGGCCTCCCAGTACAGCCAGCAGTATAGTGAGGAAACAGTAAAGGGGCACTACCATGTCATGCCCTGCCTGGGGGCCTTGGGAGCGGGCAAACCCCCTACCCCATGCTGGTTCCTGGGTAGTGTGGGGAATTTTTGCTTGGGTGTGGGCCCACATCTCCAGCTCCCCCGGCCCTCCCAGGGTCTAAGTGTCCTGGCAGGAGATGGAGCGATATGTGTTATTTTGGCTGGTCTTTGGGATTCCGTGTGACCGTGTAGGTGGCCCGCTAATGGGTGACATAAACTCCCCTGATCGCCAGGCTGGCATGTAGCAATAACATGTTCCCGTTCCCCCTCGCAGCCATCCCTGAGTCCCGGAGGATGGGTACTCAGCTGTGAGTCCATGGACCCCTGGGCTCTTCAGACCCATCGTCCCGGGCATCGTCTCTCAGGCTCGGAGGCCTCTTTGCTCCACCGCGTCCATCCATTCTCTAGTCAGAGAGTGGCAAGTGCAGGTCTGTCGAGCATCGGTAGTGAGAAGGCTGGTAGGGGTTCGATGCCCAGGTGCCGGAGAAACTTCACAGGGTCGGCAGCGGGGAGCAGCGCGTGCGTCTGTCCATTTTGGAAAGCAACCAACTTAAACGGGTGTCCCCACGTGTACCGGACCACCCGGCTGCACAGCAAGTCCACAACAGGGCTCCACTCTCTTCTTCTTTACAGGGTTGTTGGGAAGAGGTCTTGGTATAGGGATATAGTAGCCTCGCGGTAAGTGAGTTTGTGGTCTCTCCCGTACCTCATCACCGCTTCCTTTGTAGAGACAAAGTTAAATTGGAGGATGATGTCCCACGGCACCGTCCCTTCGGCCCTGCGAGCTCAGAGCACTACCTGAGGTCGGTCTATTGCCCACCTCTTGTCCAGTAAGTCTGGTATGAGATGATTCAAATAGTGCTCCATCTTTTCTCCCAAGGGCCCCTCATTGGGTGTTTCGGGTAGGCCTCTAGTCCGTACATTATTACGGAGTGAGCTGCTGGTTCATGGAGTTGGCCATGGAGTCTTGACCTCCAGCATGCTCCATGTTATTTCAGCAGCTAGGTAATTCCTGACCTCCAGCAATTTAGTAGGGATGGGTGAGTTATCTCCCACCTGGGGCTCATGGGAGTCGCTGCCCGCCATGGATATCAGTGATACGGAGCCACAAGGGCTGGATTGGTGGCCATCTTGTGCGGCATGTACAGGGCGCAGGGTGGAGAGCATGTCCACCACTGAGACACAGGAAACTCTCTGTTCCCCTTTCTTTTGCCATTGTGGCTTAGTGCCAGTTCCCCCTCTGGACATCTTCCGTGCTATTAGTGCTCCTTCTGAGTATCGATGCTGCTGGCTGGTGCTAGATTGCAGGTGGATTGGCTGGAGCTCCTAGTTCATGCGGCCATCTTGGTTGGAAGCCAAACCATGCCCCCTTGTTCTCCCTTCTTTATCAATCGCTACATGCCTGCATGTTAAGTGTGTCTGCTACTCTGGGATACAAGGTGCAACATTATATTGATTAAATATATTGATTATATTATTTCACTCTGTGATACAAAGTTACAACCTGAGCTCCTGCATGCTATACCCAGTTACTTAATCTCTGCTTGTCCACCACCAATCTAGTGGCAAGTTTATGAAATTGGTCATATAACATTTACAGCCATTGCTATGTAGAGACAGTGGCGTACCTACCATGGTCGCAGGGGTTGCAGCTGCGACCGGACCCCTCACTGCAGGCAGGGCCGGACTGGCCCACCGGGATACCGGGAAATTTCCCGGTGGGCCGCGGCTCCTGGGGGCTGCTCTGGCAATATGTGCCACCGGGTGGCCGGTCCGGTGGCACACACTTTGAGGGGGCCGGCCGGCCGGCAGGCAGGCGGCCGCATTGCACGCTGCAGCCTCACCGGTCCGGCGGCACACCTAATGCTGAGGGCTGAGGGAGGAGCATATCTCTACCATGCTCCCTCGCGGTTCCCACAATCCCCAGCAGCATCCGTGCTGGGGATTGTGGGAACCGCGAGGGAGCATGATAGAGATATGCTCCTCCCTCCTCCTTCAGCCCTCAGCGTTAACAGTGCTGCCGGACCGGCGAGGCTGCAGCGTGCAATGCGGCCGGCCCCCTGACTCCTCTCAGGTGGGTGGGGGGGTGAATAGAGAGAGAGACAAGGGGGGGGTGAAGAGAGAGACAAGGGGGGGGGGTGAAAAGAGAGACAAGGGGGGGTGAAAAGAGAGACAAGGGGGGGTGAAAAGAGAGACAAGGGGGGGTGAAAAGAGAGACAAGGGGGGGGTGAAAAGAGAGACAAGGGGGGGATGAAAAGAGAGACAGAGGGGGGGTTGAAAAGAGAGACAGAGGGGGGGGTGAAAAGAGAGACAGAGGGGGGGTGAAAAGAGAGACAGAGGGGGGGTGAAAAGAGAGACAGAGGGGGGGTGAAAAGAGAGACAGAGGGGGGGTGAAAAGAGAGACAGAGGGGGGGGTGAAAAGAGAGAGCGAGACAGAGGTGGGGTGAATAGAGAGAGAGACAGAGGGAGGTGGAGAGAGAGAGAGGCAGAGGGGGTGAATAGAGAGAGAGTGACAGAGGGGGGGGGAATAGAGAGAGAGAGACAGGGGGGGTGAATAGAGAGAGAGACAGAGGGGGGGGTGAATAGAGAGAGAGACAGAGGGGGTGAATAGAGAGAGAGACAGTGGGGGGGTGAATAGAGAGAGACAGTGGGGGGGTGAATAGAGAGAGAGAGAGAGACAGGGGGGGTGAATAGAGAGAGAGACAGAGGGGGGGAGAGTGCCACAGGGAGAGGGGGGAGAGTGAGACACAAGGGGGGAGAGAGGGGCGAATAGAGAGAGACAGAGGGGGAGGGAGAGTGCCACAGGGAAAGGAGGGAGAAAGAGACAGAGGGGGGAGAGTGAGACACAAGGGGAGAAAGAGGCGTAAATAGAGAGAGACAGAGGGGGAGGGAGAGTGCCACAGGGAAACTCTAGCCCTGGAGCTACGGGCTAGAGTTCACTCTCACCACTGCGACCACCAGGGATTCCTGGTGGTCCAAGTGGTGAGAGTGAACTCTAGCCCCATACAAACACTGCCCACACACACCATACACATTCACACACTGCCCCCCCATACACACACACAGACCCCCATACACACATTCCCCTACACACACAGCCACCCATACACACATTGCCCCACGCACCCTACACACTGAACCTTTCACACACATTGCACCCCTCACACATTGCACCACTGCTCCTATACCCTACTACAGCCCCATATCCCAGCAGACCCCAGGTAAGTTGTCAAACTGTACTTAAACGGTTTGACTACTTACTCTGGGAGCGGGTCCCGGCACTCCTGGCACCATACCCACTACACAGAGCAGTAGTGGTTATTGTGCATGGATTATTTCTTTAAATAATCTATAGGTGCCCCTCCTGAGATCAGGCTCTGGATCTGCCACTGATTTATATTATAATATATAATATATAATATATATTATATATATTATATATTTAATATATAATATATAATATATATATTATATTATATTATATTTTTATAATATATAATATATATATTTATAATATATATAATATATATATATTTATAATATAAATCAGTGGCGGATAAAGAGCCTGATCTCAGGAGGGGCACCTATAGATTATTTAAAGAAATAATCCATGCACAATAACCACTACTGCTCTGTGTAGTGGGTATGGTGCCAGGAGTGCCGGGACCCGCTCCCAGAGTAAGTAGTCAAACCGTTTAAGTACAGTTTGACAACTTACCTGGGGTCTGCTGGGATATGGGGCTGTAGTAGGGTATAGGAGCAGTGGTGCAATGTGTGAGGGGTGCAATGTGTGTATATATATATATAATTATGCCTATTATATTTACACATATATTAATGTACATTTATATATGCATAATACACTAAGAAATTTCATTGATATGTACAATATGTAATAAGCAGATATTGGCCCAGTCTTGTTGCTAGGTGCATAATCCAGCACAATAACATATTTAAAGTGAAGAGTGCACCCACAGGACCTCAAAATAAACAAGATAACGTCATTTTTTACAGTTGTGCCCTACATACATTCACCATTTCAGTCCCATTACCAAGCTTTCCTTAATATGTCATGGTAGTTGGACTGAAACATTGGCTATATGCAAAGGCACGTCTGCTTAAAAGAAATCTGCACTCTTTTTTTTTTAAGCCTATATGTGCTTTTTTTCACGTTGGAGTAATAATTTTAATTTTAAGTTATCTTTTCTAACTCTGTATCTGCACACTATGCTGGCGCGACGCATTATGGGGCTGGTAAATAATTTTTTTCCAGGGCTGCTTTTAATTCCCAGTCCGGCCCTGACTGCAGGGGGCCTGGCTGCAGCCACGACCCCTGCGACCACTGGCCACCTAGAGAGAACACAGCTCCCTCGCCACATCTGACAGGAACGCCGCACAGAAGCCTCACTGGACCCCAGGGACAGATCCATGCCAGCTCTCCAGGTAGGAAGGCTGGGTGGACATTTTATATGAATAATTTGTGTTTCTGTAAGTGTATGTGTGTATGTTTGTGTGTCTGAATGTGTATGTGTCTGTAAGTGTATGAGTGTCTGAGTGTGTGTGGGTCTGTGAGTGTACGTGTGTATATGTCTGAGTGTGTGTATGTGAGTGTATGTGTGTGTGTCTCTACATGTGTCTGTATGTATGGGTCTCTGTGTGTATGTGTGTGTGTCTGTATGTATGTGTCTGCATGTGTATCTATTTGTCTGCATGTGTGGGGGGGTGGGCAGTGGGGACGTGTGGGGTAGGAGGTAGATGTATGGGGGAGGCCCAGGGCAATTTTCGCACCGGGGCCCCATGGTTTCTAGTTACGCCTCTGTGTAGAGAGATATTTTTGATGAGCAATGGGATATTGTTAAACATGCATATGTGCTTATATAAAAGGTATAGAGGTAGGCATAAATAAATCGGTACACAAGTGCATGTATTAGCATGTATCCTTTATATATAGGATTAATTGTAAGTAGAGTATTGGTAATTTAAGTATTATAGAAGAAATTAAAAGGAGGAATTGTGCTATTTATAGTGATACTGTGAAAGGTGATTTATATTGCATGTGTTGTTATTTAATATATTGATCCAAAATCATTTTACATGGGCTTTATCCTAAAAACAAATGTTTACTGAGCCAGAAATGCCGAGGGAAATAAAAACCCTCTAAATGTCTAATCATTGTATCATTGAGTAGTTAATGATAGTAGAAATGTTTTAAATTTTTTGCTGTGCATATTGTTCCAAACATGGTTGTCATGCCCCAAAAGCAAGTATCAAGCAGGAGAGCTTACAAAACATATAAACACATTTAGGACATTTGATAGAATGTTTTGTTTTTTTAATAATCAGGAGTTAACTATTGCAAGAGTAAGCTATTTTGACTTTTGATAAGAACTTAGTAGGTTAAACTGTGCTATGTCATGCTGCGGAATCATCAAAAAGGTAAACACTGGTTTAACTGCACATGAGATATCCCAAGAGGATACTTGCAACATTTAGGCGATAAACCCCTGCCATACATCTGATTAAACATTTCTGCCCCCACAACTTGCAGCGTCTGTGGTTATTAAGAGGACACTGCACAGCCAGGAGTGGTAAGTGCCTCAACTCTGCACCAATATCAGCCAATGCCCCGTTGGGGGATTACAGTGTCCCGTGATAGTTTTAGGGCTATGCCCAGGTGTATGCCCGAGTGGGGATTTGCCTCTGGATGATGAAGGCAAAGGAGACTCGAAGCGGTCTGCCCGGGCCCACTCGGCCGTGTCAGGTCCCAGCGTGGAGCTGCAGGGTCCCTGTTTCATGCCTTGCTGGTAGGTTGGATTTTGCCGCCATTGGTAGCATCAGTTGCGTGGGCTTGCAGGCCCTTCATCTTGTCCGCCTTCGGCGCAGTTTTTTGGGCTCTGTTTGCTCGAGGAGGTGTGTGCCCGTGTTGGGAGGTCACCGGCAACGCTGTGGGTATGTGGCAGGTTTGCGTGCCTTAGCATGTTGCTCCCTGGATGCTATTGTCCTCCAGAACTGGCGAATAGGTCGTCCAGCTTGGCCATGAGATCAGGCTTCTCTGCATTCCGAGCACACATGGTGGCAGCCATTTTGCTTGGTTTTGCTTCTTTCCGCTGCTCTCAGAGTTCCACCTTTGGGGCCTTTGCAGGAGGGTTGCCTCCCAGGATTGGACCGGGATAACCCCCGCTAGTCCTGGGGGGGTGAAGGGCGATGGATCTGTACCTCCAATGTATGGACGAGGAGAGCAGTCGCATCTCCCCGGTTCCACCATCTGTAGGCAGCATCTATCCACTGTGGGCTCCCAATCTCCAAAACGCTCAGGAAAAGTATGAGGCTTGTCACCAGGTCACCCCTGAAGTAGGTAGCGCACCCCGGTTTGTTTTTTGTCTCAACCGGGGTGAGTTCGGCGAGTATCTGTAGGAAATCGCCAAGTAAAGGGGGAGCCCAGCTTTCATGCGACTGCTCAGCTTCCTGGCTTGGCCCTGCCCCCATATCATTGAATACTTTAATGCTTTAAAGAACACTTTAATTGTATGCAAATATTTATAATGATGAGGTGCTCCACGGCTTGTTTAGATTATTGGGCCTCCTGTTAAAGGAAAATAAATTGTGTCACAATTGCCCTGCTCAACCAATTAGATGTTAGTTTAAGAGAAGAACTGTATCAAATGGTTCACTATCATTGAAGATTTTGCTTGCTGTCAGATAGACAGTCTGCCACAAAGACAGAGGCATTCTGACTGACAACTACAGACAATGCTGTTTCTTCACAATTGGCAATGTTTAGAATTGTCAGGCAGCAGGAACAGGATATTTGCACCATAACCACTGCATTAGGATATAGTGGTGTTAGTGTTTAGATTGTCCATTTAAGTCAGACTTCTGCATTTACATAAATCTTTTTCTATTTGAATTCTTGAAGGGACTGATTGTGAGTGAGTGATTAGAAGCTGTTAGGATAGAATATATATTTTTTCCAATGTATTTTTTTTTTATTGTTTTTGACATTTTCAGCAGTACAACCACAGAACATACAAATAACATGTTGGTGCTACATAAATGATAATAATAATAATAATAATAATAATAATAATAAAAATAATAAAATGTGACAACGGGTTACATAAGTAACTTTCAGTCTAAATAACATATATAACACGTGTGTACAAAATGTTGGTCCTATAATTAAAGTTAGCAAGCTAAAAAGGTAGTATCGTGTCACCGCAGAGAAAAGTCATGGGGAAGTGGGAATGGTTGGTATCCAAAGAAAAGATAAAGTTGGTAGACAAAGAAAAGAAAAACATAATATTCAAGTATAGAAGGGTGTATTAATAATGTTAATGAGTAGAGGATTCACGCCTTTAAGCCTTTTTTAAACTATCCCAGGTCTTTCGAAATTTGTTGCACCCAAAATTCTAAATGACATTTAAGTATGTATGTTTTATGTAGCTTATCCAGGAATAGCCTAATGAATGGGGCTTCTGTCTTTCTCTAAAAACCTGCCACAATAGAGTGTGCAGTGGTCAAGATATGAAGGATTAGATTTTGGTGAGACCTGTGAATACATTTAGGAAACATATTTAATACGCTTTATGTGGGTTCAAGTGAAAGAGAGAGCTATGGTTTGAATAGCTTTCCACAAAAAAGGGGACAGGACCAGAAATATGTGAAGGAGAGCCAGCATAGGGGTAAAGCATTGGAAAATGTGTAGGTAATCAAGTGCCATCTCATAATATTCTTGCAATATGGTTCTCAGTGCTTTAGACACCACGATGCACTTTTTGCCCAGGTGGTAATTTGAAACCATTTCTTTAGAGTAAAAAGAGTATTTAGTTCATTCTCCTAGTTCTTCATATAGCATATCGTTTATAGAAATAGATACTACTTGCCTAGAACAGAGTGAGAGTGGTTTACCTTGTGATTTAGCCTTCAACGTACCCAAATGCAATGAAGCTCACTGCCTCATCAACAACCTTAACCTGTAAAGTGAGAACATGTTTTATCCTCTGTGTAGCAATGTAGACTCCTTTACTAATGTAGGAATCTATTTAAGTCCCTTAGCATCGAAAATCTGGGATAACTTGGTTATGCTAGATGTATGCCACTTCAGGAGATTTAGCTTGATAGCAAGATACAAATAGTCAGGGTAGAGTTCTGCTTAGTTTAGGTAGTTGTGTATAACATAATCAAATTAGTTTATTTATTGTGTTTGAGAATAAAAATATTTTCTAACTGCAACCAGCATGGCCAAAGTATGCTAAGTTACTAGCTTCAACATTTAAACAGACTGTAAGGAAACCAAGTGTATTTAAACCCCCTTCGGTAGTTTCCTCCCGAACCGCCAGAGCCTAGTATATATAGCTCTCCGTTCGGTAGTTGCAATAGATGAAATCCTTACGAAATAGCAATAGCTTCACAAGATAATTCCCTTAGTAAAGCATACGAATTTCCAAATAACAGTCAAAGTCGAGAAGCAGGGTACAAGATGAACTGGCTTTTATTAACACACACAGGCTTTTATGCATGTCCCCATGCAAGGAGACATCCCTCAGGGATGGACAACATGTAACTAATACCGTACAGTAAAAACATAAAGCACACCCAGCACAAACACATAATTCCCTCCCCTAGCCCTGGAGATAATCAAGTCTGATAAAGTAATAACTTAATTATCTCCAGGCAGAAAAATCCACTGTTTTCCCCAATATCTGGAACACTCATTTATACATGGAGTATCCCCACAAATAATATGTCCCCTGATAGCCCCGATCTGGGCGACCAACATATTCAAATTTCACCCAGATAGGTTTAGGGGTTCTCAAAAACCATGGGTGGGTGGGCTGCCCAAAATAGTTCCACAAGTTTGGGTGGTTTTGCTGGTCACTTTAGAAAAAGGAGAAAACGAACAAAAGTACCGAATAGATTCCCCTGGCTCCTAGTAGTGGTTGTTCCCCTCATTCGTATGCACAACCGTACTGAATAGCGCTCTTTTAGCTAATCGGTTCATATAGTTCCAGCGTTCGTGTGTTTGAGACCGGTGTTCGGGAAGTCGAGTGTCCGATTTTAGTTCCAGACACTCAATGACCAAGTCCCGCTGCCTTTGTTCGTATGAAAAAAGATGGCCGCGGTTTTCTCAGCCACGTGGCGTTCGGCAGTACGAACGCTGGCCGCACACGTAGAGGGTTTAATTGATGCCGGTTTTGAAGTTAAATGAGCCAGGGGGTGGTCTTTGTTCGGTAGTTTCATCTACCGAATGGAAACATGAAGAAATAGAAGGGAAACATGAAAAAATACAGAATACAGGGGTCATTTCTTCACCAAGACTTCTTCCTTTTGAATCCCCTGAACAATGGAAATTTCTCTTGGAGTGACAGGCTGTCAATAAAACCAGACATTTTGAAATGTGATAGACTTACTCTAACACACGTAACCTTCTTGGGGCATTAGACACTGAAAAGGTGTTTTATTGGCATAAAATGGAAAACCTGCATTGACATAACATAGAAAACACAATACGCATATTTGGTTTTCCAATTCCATTCCTTGGAGCCAATGCTGGCCTCTATTCTTTTCCATCTGCTAGGGTTCTCAACTCTATAATATATAAACAAAAGGAGGAATTCCATACTCTTATTAAAATCCTGGTGCAACCAGACCTGGGGTTAGCTGCCTCTACCGCGATAGTTGAACAAAATTGTGATCCAGGCACTCAAGGATCAGTTGAACAGCAGGTTTATTTAAAAAACTGCAATGTTTCGATCCCACAAGGAATCTTTCTCAAGGGTTCTTTCTTTCCAACAAATTTATGATTACTAATGGAACCTGACAGGGGTGCCATTTTTACCACTCTCTTTGATTGGAGACTGATTGATATTACTTTTGTACGAACTGCTGTTTGGCTGAATTCTCTACATCAGAAGCGCCAATTTATGTATAACGAATGAATTAGTGTGCGATGGCAAAACACGCTAATTAAATTCGGTATTTGGGAAAACAGATGATTGAAGGAAAGGGTAGAGCTTCTATATGTTGATTTTATTCACAGATCAAATCAAGAGTGACCAATAGTGGGGAAAAGGAGGGGCATGAAAATAAATCTATATTATATATATATATATATATATATATATATATATATAAATACTCACACAGCAATTACAAAGATGTATAAATAAACATATGATATAAATATAGATTTTTTTTTTTTTACTGCTCCTCCTTTTTTCCCCACTATTGCTTAGTTTTCCCACTTAATCTGTGAATCAAATCTGTCAGAATAATTTAAAATATTATGTGTATAATCTTTTTCAAGGATGATATTTGGACGAGCCAAACCATCAACTGAAGGAGTGTTGGACGTACTGAACTACGTTTCATGTACAGAAAAAAATAGTTATACTGCATTAAATGTTTATGCTGTGCACAAATCTAATGGTTATGGTATTTTTTATTTTTTTTTATCTGCATCAAACAGAATGAATTTTGTCTAGGTGTACATTTGTTTTGTTGTATGTTTTCACCAAATGTTAAAACATTTGATTATTGTAACTATGCAAATTAATGCTATAAAAAAAGCAAACACACAAAAAACAAAAAGGTATTGCAATTACAGCTGCATTGCACCATAACAATTACAATAAGCTGTAGTGGTTTTGGTACTTGGTCTGGCCTCTCAAATTGCTTCTGGACTCTGGAAGTTTTCCTTAATAATCAAGTGCTTCACAAATGGATGAAACATAAGGTTATTCACAATGTCAGTAAGTAAAAGGTCAGAAAAAAATTGCACTTCACAAGCCAAAGGATTTCATATCAAGGATAACTTTTTTATTCTTCTTCACAGGGGAGCCTTTTCATTTCAGATTCTTAAGGTCCAGAGTTTCCTTATCTACACTATGAACCATACTTCTGCTTTCTGTTTATTTATTTTTTTAAGACTAACATATTCCCAATCCACCCACATTTTTGTAAGTGAGTTCAGGTAGATGTTGCCAATAGATGGCTGCATCTACATGGGTGCGACATACCACGCTGTGCTTGAAGTACCATTAAAAGGAAAAATGAGTGACAGTATTTAAATCATTTATTTAGGGAAATTTTATTCAAGAACTTCTTAAATCAGTGTGCAAGAATAATATATTTTCACAAGTTGTCAAATGTTTACTCAAACACTGCAAAATAAGAAATTGCAGTTATAAAATTCCAGCAACAGAAACGAACATCATCTCCTTTTCTGTGACGAATATTGCAAGGTTACTAATTGGGAATTTGTATGATTTCCATTTGTTAATGGTAGTAATTACACATGAAACAGTATACTTATTGAGTGAAATAAAACCTTCTTAACTAGAAAACAGGAATATTTTTAATAGTACGGTTTTATCAGGCCCAATTATACTGCTTTTACATTATTATTATTATTATTATTATTATTATTACTATTATAGGCATTTTGTTTATCGTGTTAACTTATTCCGCAGGGCTTTCCAATCTTATAAAAGGGGGAAATTTAACAATAAATGAGACAATTACAACATGTAACAGGAACAATAGATTGATGAGGACACTGCTGAAATAAGATTACAATGTAGAAGAAGTGAGATATAAAAACACAGTAGGAAGGGCATAGAGGGGGATAGTAACCAAACACAAAGGTGGGAAGGTAGCAGAACTGGAAGGTGACTGTGCAGTGAGTATTTTAAATTGACTTATATAGGTTACAGGAAGCCAATGTAAGAATTGACAAAGGGACAATGTGAGAGGAGCGACAGGAAATCAGTCTGGAAACAGCATTCATTATAGACTCTAGCAGGGCAGTTTCTGGGGAGACCAATTAGGAGTCAATTACAATAAGCAATGTAAAAAAATACACCATCAACAAGCTCCTTAGCTGCATCTTGCATAAGAAGGGGCAGATGTGGGCATTGTTTTTATAGTGGAATTGGCAGGATGTGGAAACAGACTGGACATGAGGCATAAAGGTGAGGCTAGAACAAAGACAACACCAAGACAATGAGCTTGTCGGGGTGGGCTGATGTGGGTACCATCAACTTGCAGGGAGAGAGAAAGAGGAGGATTGGTATCATCAGGAGGAAAAATAAGAAGTTCAGTTTTAGAGAGATTGAGTTTAAGAAAGAAGGAGGACATCCAATCAGAGATGGAAGAAAGGCGAGCAGTGGCACATTCTAGGAAATTCTAGGAGAGATTTTTGTGAGTCATTGGCTTACAGGCTGTAGCAGAATCCAAACAAATTAATAAGACTGTCAAGAGAGGCAATAAAGAGAAAAACAAAAAGGGGCCAATAACAGAGCCCTGGGCAACTCTGACTGAGACAGAATGAAGGGAGGTGGTGGTATTAGAAAATGAGACACTGAATGAACATTGGGAGAGATAGGATGAAAACTGTGAGATTGCAGTGTCACAGAGACTGAGGGATTGAAGAGATTGAAGAAAGAGTACATATTCAACAGTGTCAAATACAGCAGAGAGGTCAAGAAGAATTAATATAGAGTAGTGGCCTATGGATTTAGCCTCAATTAGATTATTAATTACTTTAATCAGAGCGGTCTCAGTAGAATTGAGAGTTGGAAGCCAGATAGAAGAGGTTTGTGGAGAGACTTGGAATTGAGAAAGCAAGTCAGATAGGTAAACATAAGTAATTCCAGAAACTTAGAGATATGGGATAGTAGTTGATGGGGTAGATAGGTCAAGAGATGGCTGTTTTAAGACTGGAGTGGGGACAATGCCAGAAGAAAGAGAGCTGTTGAAGATATGTGTTAAGGGTGGCACAAGACAAGGGGAGAGAGATCCAAGCATAAACTAATAAGAGCAGAAATGTATAATTGCTTAGCAAGGTTGAGGGCTGCGATGTATGAAGATGAACTTATAATGAAGAAAGCCTGACAAGGTGCAAGGTTTCCTCCAGCAGCATTCATTTGTAGATAGCGGGTTGATTTAGTGTGCCACAGTTGGAGTGTCCTTCTTGAGGTACATGTTTTAAGGGTGGCTGCAATGTCCAGGGCAGAGGTGAGGGTATTTTTTGGATATAGTCAAGAGAAGATAGAGATGGATGAGAGTTGAGAATGGACATCACCAGGCAGTTGCTGTTGGTCAAGAGATTCGGGTTCCTCCTGGGTTGAGGAGGGTTAGGCTGAAAATGTTGCTTGAGGAGGCTCTCAAGAACAAATGATAAGAGGTGGTGATCTGTGAGAGAAAATGGAGTGGTACAGACCACTGGGATAGTTAAGAGAAGGAAGTAATTGAAATAAGTAGGCAACTGGTAGGCATCAAAAGAAGGTTATTTAACTCCATCTGTATCAAGACTTAACTAGTAAAAAGGTATCATAGACCATAGTCTGGATAGCACTACATACTAAGTATAAGCGGTCAACTAATTGCACCATGATGATGTAACCAAGTATAGATAGGATATTTATTTCGAGAGCTTGAACCTTAAAAAGTGCTACATATTTAGAAAAATAATTTCATGATTTCTGAACAATGCAACATATTCCAGTCCATTATTAAATGTTGTTTTCTATTTTTCTAAGGTCAATTAAATCTTTAGTTTCTTTATTTATTTTGTGTTTTGAGTTTATTTGGGGTATTTTTTTTTATAAGAAATAGGTAGCAAGATGGGTTAATAATTTACTGACTCTCCCAATGTGTTGCAGAGTAATCTTAGGGATTTCTATCCAGCATGAAAATAGAACTGACCCACCAAGGGCAATCATGATAATAGTTAGAAATACACAGCTGAGAGTATCAAATAACATATCATGTAGTGCTCAGTCATAGAGGTCAAAATTGCCAAAACAATGAAGTAATAGGTTCATAACACCAGTAATGTATAATTCAACTTATATGTGTAGCTTCAGACTAGGGTAAATAAAAAAAAATTGTGGTGGTCGTAAAAACATGTATAGAATAAGTTGGAGTGAATATGTGTATCTGACATGTGACAGTCCTAGGTGTTGAGGAACCCACCAGAAAATAGAGTAGAAGTTGTGGCACTGAGACTGCAGACGATGCAGTTAGTAGCACCTTGATACATAGTATGTGCTGGTGTTGTGGACCCTGTCAGTTACTGAGATGCACATCATAGTTCCATGTTGGAATGCCTCATAAAGATCTGAAATTTTTAAGGAAAAGTAGCAATTGGAGGGAACATTAGGTTCATCCTTCCCACTGTTTACAATATTTCATTATTAGTAGGTATCCCCTCCCTTTCCTTCATGTTCAAGTAATTTAAAATAACACATAGCGTGCATGTTATTAAAACACTTGTCGATATTTCTTATTTTTTCAGGACATCTTCAGCTTCTTCTTTTCAGCATGATCCCCTGAATTCCCTTGAGCTAACACCCATGGGCAGCAGATGGGTGCTATTAATTAATCAAGGGAAGGACAATTCCACTGCTCATCCCTTGGCTTTAGGGGCAGGGTATTTATCACATGGACATGCCATTATACACAGCCCAAATCAGGGGTGATCCACCTCTGGCTAGCTTGGGGTACCCAAGCCACTAACTACTTCCTGTTCCCAAAAAGGGCAAATAAAATGCAAAAGTACAAAAAATATATAAATATATATATAAAATATATAAAAATCAGAAGACTGATAACAAGTATGAACAATGTCCAAATGTTTCAGTCTTGATGGCCCTCTATGCAACAGAATAATGTTACCCCATTCAGTATGGGGCATACAGACTTTAGTGAATAACCCTGTACGAAATAAAAACAAGTCAAGAACTGCACCTAGATTCATCACATTGAGCTGACAAGATATTATGCCAAGAAAAGAATACAAAGTATGTATTTCCCTGTCTTGTTACAAAATCTTTTTCTTTCATATATAATGTGTTTTATTTCTAAGCCAATGCAAGTGTAGAATAAACAAAACAAATCAATTGGCCAAAAATGGATTTTCCTTTCCTCCTTTTCATCTTTTCAAACTGTTTAACTGAATGCTAAAAGATTGGAAACAAACCTTTGAATGTATTTGGTAACATTTCATCCCTAGACTTTTATAAATGCTTCATGTCCATTGTTAACATTCCTGATTAAGCATCATAATACAAAATAATCACAGCTGTCTGGCTTGTATTGCTGCACAAGGCTACTGTGAGTCAAGTTACTTTGATGAGATTCGCTTGAGGTTTGAAATAGGCAGCAGATGCAGCTGTCCAATCTTTAGAATATATATCTTTAGTGGCCATTTAGTGTCTGGTTTTCTGGTTATAGAGCTATTTTCTTTTAATGACAGTAAGCTAGACTCATTGCCAATAAGAACAAAAAAAACATTTTATTAGTAATTTAGTTTATTTTAAGATTTTTTTCAAACATTTTATAAGATATACAAAGTTATAAAGTACATAGTCAGATATCAAGCTATTGTGGTACAATTTTCAGATATTTGTGGAATTTTTAAACATATTTGTATTAATCATTTACATTCACTATACATATTACAGGAGAGAAGAAAAGTAAAACCAAACCAACGAAAACACTATGTGGAGAAATAATTATTTTTCTCTTTTTCTTTTTTAAAGTCTTACTTTTGTCTAGAATAGCATCTTGAAGTTTGTACTATAAAAACATAACTTTGTAGTAAGTCTACTATTAAGTGTACATGAACCATAATGTGTTGAACAAAATACTCAAGAACTGTTTCTAGTGGCTTATGGAATCTGTGTCCCAAATAACAGGTTTTTGTTGTTGTTGAGTAAAATGGGATGGGAGTAGGATGAACTAGGAGGTCGGTTGTTTAAGACACCTTGAGGGGGGACCACTGTGCTTCTTCCATTCACAATACCTACTTCTAGTAATACAATCTGCTTATCCTGGTAAGGACCTGATTGCATATGTAACCATGCAGCTTCATAATAATGTCATCAGAATGTAAAAAGAAAAAGTCTTATTTGGGTCTAATGGTGATATACGATTTTACTATAAATACGTTTCTAAAATTCTACAACAATTTACAAATAATCAATGTTCTTCATAGACTGATGATGACTACTTCTCTCCACCAATCTGGTAGTTGGAAAAAGGTCTGTTATTTAAAGGTCCATTAAAGAATATAGGCACATACGATAGATAACAGAAAAATTAATTTCTCTGATGTTGATTATTGAAATAAAAAAAGAAAGTGAGGATTTGTGGGCTATTTTATTTGTTGTTGTTTGTTTGTCTAGCAGTGTAAAATTAAAGCAGAACGGTTTAAGGACAAATTTGGCATTTAACCACATAAATCACTTACAGTTTACATAGCAAATCATTCTGATAATATTAAACCATGTATGTTCATCTTTAAACACTTTTAACACATTAGGTGTTACTTTAATCTTTTTAAATTGTTTTAATATTTATTTTTTCATTTACTGTAATGCAAAATATAGAATAAGCAATATATCTACAAAAATGTATTTTCAAGTAAGGAATTTATTTCCTCAAAAGTTAACATTGGTAAAATTTAATATTTTTAAACATCTTTTATTTTATCTTGAGAGCACATTTTATATTTGGCAATTTAAATATGCTGTTATATGCCTTTTCTCATAATCTTTGCTGATAGATGCAATAGCTGTAGCAGTTTATCAGTTTTTCAATGCTTCAGCTGAGAATAGTTAATCACTTTTATTCCAATCTGTGCATAAAGGTGTCAAATATTCAATTAACCAGAGTCAGAACCACTGAGTAAATTAGAGAAAGTAATGAACTCTTCTTAGCAAAACAGTACCAGTAATACAATTAAATTATTTTATGTTCTTAATAACAGTTATACTGCTTTCTTTTATGTCATTATCCCTATTTGCTGTAAAAAAATGTATTGTGCTATTTGACCATGTATTACTGCCACAATGTCTCAGTATAAAGCCTAAATCACACACATTGACAATTTTGACTTTACACCTTTGCGTTTCAAGCTTCCGCTCTCAATTTGTTGCTGAAAGTGCTGATTACCGATTAACATACTGTACACAGTCTACCTGCCTATTATCTAAGTTTTCTTTCCAACCAGTCAATCTTTTATGAAGTTTTATCCTTTGTCTTTGTCTATCTATAACTCATTCATAATCTCCACTTCACAAAAATCACAATATCCATAATTTATTCCCGTGAGCCCTGTTCTTTTTTCTTTTGCGACAAATCCCAGCTGTTAGACGAGACATTATAGTTAGTAATTAGCACTTAAATTATATGCTACTTAGTGTTTAGCAGTACTTCTCTATGAGAGAGGATAGCAATAGCAATTTAAGCTATAACCAATATTTGTTTTTAAAGGTTTTGCTTGAAGGAGTAAATAGATTTGTACTATTTGGTCTTTCTTTCTCTGCTTGTTTGCTGCTCCAAAAGAGAAGCTCAGCTACATTTAAAGGATCACTATAGGGTCAGCAACGCAAACATGTATTCCTGACCCTATAGTGTTAAAACCACCATCTGGCAACCCTGGGCCCCTCATGCCTCAATAAATATAGCAACATCTTACTGTATTCAAGCCAGAAACTGTAGATATGCATGCTGTTTGCCTAAAACAAAACAAGTAGTCTGCTGACATCATCAGAAGTGGTGTCCTGATCCTGATCCAATCACAAAAATAGCATAGTCGATTAAGTGGTGATGTTTCTTAATGTTAGTATAAATTGGTTTATTAAGGGAGGGTGGATCAGGTTGCTATGTACAGAAGGGGTGGGGAGTGGGGGGAGGGGGGTTACCCCTGATTGTAATGTTGAAAGACCTAAAGACCAAAACAATGAAGGGGAAGTAGAGTTGTAAAATCAAATCAACTCTAAATAAACTCTTCATATGAAAAAGCAACTCATATCTAAAACCTAACTTTTATTAAGATATATTAAAATACAAAATACAATTGACAAAATAAACTAAAATGTAAACTAGACTTAGTAGGCTATAGCGTATGAAAGTGCAAAAATGCCCATTCGTCAAGATGTGAGTCTTAATGAGCTGATAAATGCAATGCCTAGTCTTCTCAGAGATAGGAGCTAAGGTATATGATACAAAGTAACTTCCAAGCCATATATTGTTAAAGAAAAAGTAGCAAACAAATGTAACTGCTGCCTACATAAAATATAACAACAGAAGTGAGAAAATCTGAGAATAGAAAGGGGTGGTGAACAGCTTACCTAAAAGAGTATCTTATGTAACTAAAGAATAAAATGATCTAAAGGAGGGAAAGAATAGGGGACTACAGTGGGGCACCCCTTAAGGGCACCCCTTAAAAACTAGTCCCCCCCTCTTCCTCTTAGTAATTATGGTAAAGTCCTAATAGTTAGGCTGATAACCAACCACTCTCTAAACTATTGTGAAATAGAAGTTAGCAGAAAAAACTAAAATAATACATTAATTTACAAAAGAAGGTATGAAAACAATCTATTAATCAAATAAAATGGATATTAAATAAGTATGTGGTGTCAATCTTTAAGATAAAGTATATGCTGCAGCATCGTCCCATATAACCAACTCACACATATTTCGCCACTAACAAAAGGTTGGATACTTCATCATAATTTAAACGTCATGTACTTGCACATAAGGACAAAACAAAATTACTCAATACACAATTTATATAATGAATCCTAAGTTATATAAACATTATCACATCATAAACATACAATGTGCACTCTCTTGGATTTCACTATTTTATGTACTTGTAATATGCATCAAGCAGTAATGCAGTAAGCCCGAATCGCTTTGTCCAAAAATGTAATTAGTTTGAGTAGTCTGATAGTTCTCCATGTGGTGGCACAGGTCATCTGATTATCATCCTTGCAAAATATTCAGGAAAAGTGTTCAGATGAACCAAAAGGGTGGGAAAATGGGCAAATCAGTGTACTGCAATGCATATACACAATAAAAATATATTTTGCAGTACATGCATATATTTGCAGTACACCACAGCCACATTGTCCTACCATTTGGTGTATAGATCAAGTGAGAAAAAGTAACATATAGACTATAGAGGATAAAAGAGATATCCTCTATATGTGTACATATGTTTTTTTACTGTTCATTCTTTTTTCACTCTCTTGGCAACTTTTCACTTGATATGTTAATAAAATCAACATCTAGTGGCTGTCCCCTAACCATCACTCTTTTTTTCTCATGGAACATCGCTTTGTTTTGGTGCCACTGGTGGGAATGGGAATCATGAATCTAATTAAAATACTTGTCCATAAACATTGTTTGGTTATACTTCCATATGATACTACAAAGCTATAAAATTCAGATTACCCACCGATCTGTCTAAATTTGGACAAAAGCTAATGCACAAATCTAGTTTGCAATGTATGCCAAAGTTAGCTGACAGAACTATAAAACCATTTTGTTTTCATTTTGTACTGAGTTGGGTTTTAACAAATAATGCTATTTTATTTATAGATTCTTTATTGTTCTTCCCTAAGAAGTGATGTGTAATATTTCCTATCAATACATTTGCTCTCCATGCATTTTAATAAGTAGATAAATCCTGTACTTTTTATTTTGCAGCATAAGAGGCTCTATGTAAAAATTGAGACATGTGCTTAAATAGTGCAATGAAGAGTCCCTCTCTGTAAATCTCACATGTAAATTAGTTATAAATGTACCATTTCACGTAAGAAATAAAAATAATAACAATAGAGGGATTACAGTGTGCCACATTATATGGCCAACACATCACAAATATATCAATACCAACTAAGCTTCTTCTCTTGAAAAACGCAGTGTATGTAATAAGCATCCTCAGGTCCTGCCATGACAATGTTGGTATGTAGGTGCCACTTTGGAGCCCATGACAGTTCCATGCAACTGTAGGTCTTGCTTATCAACAAATGTAAAATAATTCTTAAGAGCAAACACATTCATATGACTAATACAGTCAGTCATATCATAGCTTCTGATATTTTCTCACATGTTATTTTATATTACACTGCCAGGATTATTGAAAAACTTCCCTACTTGAAAGATATTAAACAAAGTAAGGCTCTAATATTACCTAAAGAGTGCACCACACAGCTCCACCTTGGCTGTTTTTATAAACAAGCAATCAGTAGTGTTAAGCCAACGCTCTCAAATTGTCTGTCTGTCTATCCATCTAATATCTGTATGTATCTAACTGTCTGTCTGTCAAACCTGAACATTGAATATCATAAACATACATAAACAAATACTAATGTACATGTTATACACACATACATATGAATAAAAAATCTTGAATGTGCTGAGTAATGAACAGCCACAGTACACATATATATTAATATTTGTAAAAGCATTTAATCTACAGAAATGTTTCTCAATGTAAAAATTCACATTCGAACTGTATACATTTAAAATATCCAATTATATTTTGCTATTGCATCTGGTAGAGATCATCCATATGGAGATATGTGTATTGATAGCACTACACGGATAAACATTTAAATAACATCAGTGCATAAATCCATTAACATAAATATTAATGTTGTACTTTTTGGTGTCTTTGAAACATTTCACACTATGCAACTTAAACAACCACATGACATTTAAATTGCCCTATCCGTTTGCATTTTAGTCAAATTTCACACTATTTAATTGTTTGGTTACTACTGATCACAACAGCTGGAGCATTTGGAAAGCTTTCAATTTCTTGTCAAGTAACACAATATGCCATTTTTATTTTTAAACTGGAATGTGAAATAAAATACATTTAATTTTGGAGTATGAGAACTATAGAGTTTAACTGAATTGTTAGTATATCAATGCCGGTAAAGATTAAGATGGGTTTATTGCTTTGATGCAATCTTCATATTCTGAAACATTTATGATGAGAATTGCAGAAATTTCAATGGCACAACTCATTAAAAATTATAGGTGATCTTTTTTCACATGCATTTGGTTCTTTGGAAATAAAAAAAATGGTTTTTGTTTTAGTTGTCTAATATACGTAGCTTAGAAGATAATGCTTCACTTCCCACATGGCCTTCCCCAACCTCTACGCAATCAACCCATTGCATCTGTGTGTATGTAGCAATGTATACATCCCAGTATTCCAACGCCAACACTGCACACAAATACACCCTTGCATGTGTACCTGAGTGCCTGTACATATCTGTCAGTGTGTATAAGAGTGTATCTCTGTATGTGGATGTGCCAGTGTGTGTGTGCGCACACCAGTGTCTGTATCAAAGTGTGTGTATCAGTGTGTGAGTGTCTGTGTGTATCTGAGTGTGTGCATGTGCTAATGTGGGTATATGCCAGTGTGTTTGTGTTAGTGTTTGTATCTGTGTGTCAAGATGTGCATGTGTCAAGATGTGTGTGTTTATCCAAGTGTGTGCATGCATCAGTGTGTTTTAGTGTGTATCTGCATATTAATGTGCACGTATATCTGTTATATATATGTGCACATATCCCAGCAAACACACCCCTGCAAACACAAACATTACATACAAACACACCCCTGAATTAAACCTCCAAAATGATATACAAACACACCCCTTCAAAAACACTAATACTACACACAAACGTACATCTGTTTTTTAAAAGTCAACACTACATCCAAACACACCCTGCATGCAATTACGAATGTTACATACAAGCACACCCCTTTATTAAAATGCTAAAATTATATACAAACACCAACTCTACACACAAAAGCGTTTCTGAATTTAAAAGCCAGCACTACATACAAACACACACCCCTGCATTCAAACACTACACACAAGTAGACCACTGCGTTCCAGTGGTAACAGTTCATCCAAATACACCCCTACATGCACAAACATAATATACAAAAACATGCTTACTTTTAAACGCACAAATACAACCCACAATAATTGTAAAATGGGAGATCCCCAGCTGGTATAGCAACGTGGAAGTTGTATGATCAATGGGGATCTAACAAATACTTTCCCAGGGTCGGGTAAGATTATCTAATACTTATCAAAGTGACCAAAATCAAATACTCATAAAGGAAAACTCTGCCAGCACCCCTTGAAGTGTTTATTGAAAGTGAGTGCCATTATAAGTGGCTCTCTGTTATCAGCTTGACAGCAGTAAATAAATTTTAACTGAACTCATGAGGTGTTTGCTACATATACAAAAGTCAATATCTCTTCCAGTTCTAAAAATGAGATAGACAAGTATTAATTTAATTATGGCTTATTTCTAGTTTAGTAGAGTCACTGGAAAGAATCAGAATATTAGCTATGTTGCATCCACGATTACTTCATCTTATATTTAGCTGCCATTAGTGTCTCCATCTTTACTGTAATAATGAAATATGAACTTGCTGCATTGTACAGATCATAATTAAAACTATGGCATGGAATGTTTTCAATTAAACCCTATGGGAATAGCTACAGTGTGGGAGCCATATCTCTTACTATTAGTAATGGAATTTCAGAGTAGGAATGAGCCGTATTAAATAACTACCTTTGCAGCTTCCATAGAGGACTGCAGAAATAGTAGCTGTATAGCGTCAACAAGCCAATGTATCTATCTTAACCCTTTAAGGACTGAGCCAGTTGTATACATTGTGATCAAAACAAAATGTAAACAAAAACTGGGATTTGTGCTACATGTCTGTTCAACCGTAATTCACCTTTTTCTTAATAAGTGCACCCACACTTATTATATATCATTTTGTTCAGGAGAAAAAGGGTTTTTATTTCACATGAACTATTCATATATGAAATAATTCATTCTGAATAAAATCTAGAAGTGTGAAAATTAAGATAAAATGTTTTTTTTTTTTTTAGTTCTGCTGGCATTTTAACTGTGAATGTCATAATACTGTTAGCTTTTACTGCAATAAAATGCACATATTTGTATTCAGCAAAGTCTCACAATTACAACAATACCCCCCATGTACAGGTTTTATGGTGTTTTGGAAAGTCACAGGGTCAAATATAGCAGGTTTCATTTTTCAGTTTATACACATTGAAATTTGCCAGGCTGCTCATGTTGCCTTTGAGACTGTATCATAGCCCCCGAATGAGAATTACCCCCATGATGGCATACCATTTGCAAAAGTAGACAACCCAGGGTATTCAAGTCACATATTTAGCCAGATTGCTTATGTTTCCTTTGAGAGGGTATGATAGCCCAGGAATATGAATTTCCCCCGATAATGGCATACTGTCATTATCTGCTCTGTTCTGATGTCTGGACTTGGCTTCTGGTATCCAGTACTCTTGTTACAATTCTTGTTTAGTTTTTCTTGGTTTTTGGTTTTCTATTCTGTGTCTGGTTTTCTTTATTGCTGGGTTTCTGGGTTCATTCTTATATTCCGTCCCTGGATTTCCCAGTCTCTTGGTTTCATTTAAATGTTAGTTTTTTTTTGCCACACCCGTTGTTTTCCATTTTCCCTTTGGTTTCAGAGTTACTGCAGGCAGCTGCTCAAGACTTCTGCCCTTTCTTGCAGGTAAGTACTATTGGTCTAGTATGGTTCTTTTAGTGAACATTAGGCAGTGTAGGACCTGCCGAATATGGGGTACATTGGCGTTGTGGCAGGCTTATGCAATGTATGATCATATAGTGTAACTAAATCCCCATACTTTTCTCATTAGTGCTTAGTTATGCCTCCTCTTGTTTTGCCTAATATATCTTGTCTTGTTTTAGTTTGTATACCCAGTCCATGTACAGTCCTGTCCAGTCTTGCCCATGTTATGTTCATGTTTTCCTCATATCTTGTGTATATGTTCTGGGTTTAGCTTACTATCCTTCTCTGGTTCTGGGTTCTACTAGTTTTGTCTTGTTTTCTTGTTTGGTGCCTATCCTAGCTTTATCTTGTTTCTAGTACTGGATACATCTCAGCATATGTCTGCTCTGGCTTCTGCTAAGCTGCTACAGGGTCTTGGTTTGTGGCCGCACAAACGCTGGTGCTCAACACCAGGGGGCGTGCGGTCACCCTGCACCAGACCCTGCTAATCTCTTCCACACTGTGACTCCTACTCTGATCATCAGGCATATTGGGTCCCGGTCCTGCTCCGCCGCCTGGATAGTGTCTGGGTCCTGGGCATCGAACTGCCACCGTGACACATACCATTTGCAAAAGAAGACAATCCAAGGTATTGCAAATGGGGTATGCTCAGTCTTTTTTTAGTAGCCACTTAGTCACAAACACTGGCCAAAGTTAGCATTTATATTTGTTTGTGTGTTAAAAATGCAAAAAACGAATGCAAATGCTAACTTTGGCTAGTGTGTGTGACTAAGTGGCTACTAAAAAAGACTCAGCATACCCCATTTGCAATACCTTGGATTGTCTTCTTTTGCAAATGGTATGCCATTATCGGGGGAAATTCATATTCCTAGGTTATCATACCCTCTCAAAGGAAACGTAAGCAATCTGGCTAATTTCAATGTGAAAAAACAGAACATCAAACCTTATATTTGACCATGTAACTTTCAAAAACTCTATAAAACATGTACATGGGGGTACTGTTATAATTGGGAGATTTCGCTGAACACAAATATTAGTGTTTCAAAACCGTAAAACATATCACAACAATGATATCATCAGTAGAAATGCCATTGGTGTGTGAAAAATGAAAATAACGTCACTTTCGCTGACAATATTAACGGTGTGATACGTTTTACTGTTTTGAAACACTGATATTTGTATTCAGCAAAGTCTCCCCAGTAAAACAGTACCCCCCAGGTTTTAGGGTGTCTTGGAAAGTTATAGGGTTAAATATAGTGCTAGCAAATAACATTTTCTGGACTTTCTGCCTGGGTTGTCAGGCTGGTCCCTCAAGTTGTAATCAATAAAATTACCTAATTATGTCAAAATATCACATAAATATGCATGCAGAGTTTAATAAATAAATATATATATATATATATATATATTTGAAGTCTACGTGTATCTTTATGAAGTTATTTATGTAATTATGATTATATAAAAAAAATACACAATATGAAAATAATTGTGCAAAGTACACATGTTAAATTAGCTTGATACACTTACAGTGTATGTTGTTAAAGTATGGAAAGGTGGCTAAACTTTGCATTTATTATTTATGTGTGTGTGCCTTTGTGTTTGTGTGTCAGGGTGTGTGTAGGTGCATCTGTGTACACCGATCAGTGACAACATTGAAACCAGTGACACGTAAATAACATTGATTATATCAATACAATGGCATCTGTCAAGGGGTGTGATATATTACGAAGCAAGTGAACAGTCAGTTCTTGAATTTCACGTGTTAGAAGCAGAAAAATGGGCAAACTAAAAGAGAGAGAGTTCCTTTGACAAGAGTCAAATGGTGATGGCTAGACTACTGGGTCAGAGCATCTCCAAAATGACAAGTCTTGTGGGTTGTTCCCAATATGCAGTGGTTAGAACCTACAAATAGTGGTGCAAGGAATGAACCTGCCCAGCATGCTGGCCACGGTAGAAATGTGTCAGAACGCACAGTGCACTGCAGTTAGCTGCATATGATGATGACCTCTGTCCAGTGCCAAAACCAAACGTCAGCACTGGACTATGGAACAATGGAAGAAACTTGCCTGGTCCGATGAATCTTGTTATTTTTTAGATCAGGAAGATTTTTGAGTGTGTGTGAATTTGTTTACCTGGGAAAGAGATGGCTGCAGGATGCACTATGGGAAAAAAAGCAGGCTGGCAGAGGCACTAATATGCTCTGGGCAATGTTCTGCTGAAAAACTTGGGTCCTGGACGTCATTTGAATGTTAAATTTAACACCTACCTAGAGATTGTTGCAGACCACATACACCCCTTCATGACAGTGGTGTTCCCTTATGGCAGTAGCCTCTTTCAGCAGATTAACACACCCTACCACACTGCAAAAAATGTTTAGGAATGCATTGAGGAACACGAGAAAGAGTTCAAAATGTTGTATTGGCCTATGAATTCCCCAGATCTCAATACAATTGAGTATCTATGGGATGTACTGGAACAACAAATCGAATCGATGGAGGCCCCACTTTACCAGATCCAAAGGATCTGCTGCTAGTGTCTTGGTGTTAGATACCTCATGACACATTCAGAGCATATTTGTGGCAGTAAACATTTGGGTGAAGACAGTAGTGTGCATCTCAGTGCATATCTCTGCGTATATGTGTGAACTGTACATCTGAACACGTGCATCTCTGCTCATTTTGTACATGTGTGTTAATCTTTGTATGCCTAGAAGTGTGTATTTTTATTTAATTTATTGTTGTATTCCGTCTATAAGTGCATATGTCTCTGTTTGGAAATGTGAATGTCAGCTGGGAATGTGTGTGTGTGTCTGAGAAAGAATGTGTGTATATGCAAAGAAAAGTTTATCTAGGTTTGTATCTGTGTTCATGGTTGAGAGTGTGTGCCAGTATTAATAAAATGTATTTATTAATGTACTTCTATTTTACTTCACATGTTAAACTGCAAAATATTACGCAACATGAATCCTGCTCAGTTAGAATTTATACATTAGCAATGAATATATGTAATTTAATTTAGATTTCATATTCTACTGCTTTCACAAATAATATGTTTATATTAAAGGTAAAGACTCACCTAGAATATTTGAGTACTTTTTGAAGATGCCCAATTAGCTGTAACATCTCTCAGGTCTTTAGAAAATGGTAGAAAGTCCTCCATTACATAATAGGGTTCGGAACATTGTGAAGACATCATACATTGTATGGTCCCCTGTCCAAGTATGAAGGAAGGCCTTCCACTTTATTTACCATGCCTTTTGAATTCTAAACTGTGTGCCGCCAAGAGCACATACATCTCTGAGCACTGGACTTGGAGATTTGCTTGCAATTTGTCTGAATTTGGGCTGAATGCGTGATTGTTCAAATTCTTGAACTTAGTAGCCAAAATGTAGTTGAATCACGTACTAAATGAAAATTGCAATGAACAAGTATGTTTGTTTTGTTTCATAATTCTGAATTCCACCTTTTACACCAAAAAAAAGAGGATTGAAGAGGAAAAAAATAGTTTAATGGCTGGAGGACAGGCACTAAATGTGGATTTTATTCACAGATCAATAGAGGGAAAACAACAGAAAATAGAAACAGTAAAACATATAGAAATGTATTGTTCAGTATAGATTTTTCTACTACTTCACCTTTTCCCTCCGTTGATTACTTTTGCTTACTTGGTCTGTGAACCAAACTGCAGGAACATGTGCATTCCGGCAAAGTGGTTTAGCCAATACTATTTTTTTTACCATGCCCAAATCTACTTAACACTTCAATATCCATGTTTTTCAAGTCTACTGTATAATTTGTATGCCAATTTTGCTCAAGGTAGTGTAAAACAAGGACGATTCATTAGGATATTTTCTCCACCTCCCTCATCCTCTGCTGTCCACCAATCTTCATTTGCAAGATGGAAGAAAACAGTAATTATGTGTTTGAACAGAAAATAAATTTAACTATTTGAGCTTTCCTGGCTAATCATGGCAGCATCACTTATGGTTAACTAAACCTCCATCAAAACAGGACATGAACTAGTGAATTAAAATAGAATAGTGAATTAAAACAGAGAAACTGCCAAACGAAAAAGTCTCTCCTACTTTCATATTGCAGCCTTTTATTTCTGTCCTCAGTCAGAAATATTATCCTTACGAAATTTACTTTGTGGGCCAAATATACCGCTCAGTAAATATAAAGTTAAGTTGGTGGACAATTTAAAAATATATTTTCTATTAGTAGAACCAGATTGACAAATTATAACCACACATGCCAGTTTCCACGATTATTGAAACTCATGAATGCAGAGAAAATGGAACTACAAGGAAAGGAAGTTCCACTTCAATGTCAGACAATTAAGATTCATCACCAAAGCTCTGAGATATCTCCCTCTCCAGCTTTCAGAACCATGGGTGATAATTCAAATGGACAACACAGCACTTGCTGTTTATGTGACTCGTTCAGGAGGCACACTCAGCAACACTTGAATGGTTTAAAAGAGGTTTATGTCATGGGTGTTGTACCCCAACACGCAAGAAAAGTGGATCCAAAAGGCTTATCACCGAGCCTTAGAGTGGCCGGACTTAACATATAATATATGGTATGTATGTATATATATATATATATATATATATACATATATTAAATATATATGTAATATATGTGTATATATTAAATATAGCGAGAATCAAGGTCTAGGATATAGAAAAACACAAAGTCAAGGCAAACCCGGATCAGGATACTAGAAATCACAAGGTCAATACGAAGCTTACCTATGTTCTGATAGATCCACGTCATCATTGCGACTCAAAATAGATTACGATCACAATGATGATGTGGTCACTTTAAGAGCAGGCGTGACATCACACCTATTATCTATTTATAGATGTCCGGCTGCATGGCTGCATGTGGTTGGACCACCTGGCAGAGGATGGCTGCGTGACTTGAGGGAGGTGAGTTTCCCTCAGCATGCCGTACAGCCACGTGGAGCGGTCGGACTGCGCGTCAGGAGGAGGTCTGCGCGGCTCTAGCGACGTGAGTTTCTATCAGCATGCCGTCCAACCGTGTGGAACGGTCAGACCGCGCGGCAGGAGGTGGTCTGCGTGGCTTGAGGGAGGTGAGTTTCTCTCAGCATGCCAAAGTTTATCTGTCTGGATCTGCAAACTACTTGGTGGTTTATCTATGTCGATCTATTATCAATCCAGGGGAATGGAAACTAAACACAGAGATTTTCAAAGAGATCTTGACAAACGGGGGCATACTCAGATCAATCTTATCACCAAGTGCAAGAATGCCCGGGTTTCTGACTTTTTCTTTCTATTTCCAGATTAACTATCAGTAGGTCAGGATGACTTTTTTTTGTAACTTAGAACTTTGCCCTGGCATTTGTGTTCATGCCCCCTTCTCATCTATTAAAATATGGAAAGAAAGGATGAAAGTCATTGGCATTATACCAATCTGGCCGAGAGGACCATAGTATCCATTTTTTGTAAGAATGATCATTGTAACTTTGTGGGAGTTACTGTGAAGATGGTTTTAAAACTAAGCATCAGAAGCGATGATGGAGACACTGGTTATTTCTAGGGAAACAATATCTACCTCCTCAAGCTATCATCACATCTGAGAGATAGTCAACTTGTGCTGGGGAAAGTCAATTACCTTTCTTCTCCTTCATAACCAGAGATGATTGAGTTCCTTCAAGCAGGATTGGATAAAGGTTTATCTCTTAGCACCTTAAAAGTTAAATCATCAGCCTTATCAGCACTCTGCAATACTTCTTAGTCTTCATATCCTCTAATAGCTAGGTTTTTTAAAGCAGCTATGCAAATCACTCAAGTCAGGAATTCTTACACTCCTTGGGATTAACAATTAATCCTGGAATCTCTGACTGAACCACTGTTTGCTACATTAGGATAGCTAAACCTTACTTAGTTAACATTCTAAAATCTGTAAGCGATTACTTCTGTGGAACGCATATTAGAAATGCAAGCTTTTATGTGTGATAAATCTCATGCTCATATCTTCCATGGCAGAGTGACTTTGAGACCCAAACAAGATTTTCTATCTATGGTGGTTTCCAAATGATATATTCTCTAAGAAGTAGTCCTTCTTTCTTTCTACCAAAATCCCTAATCTCCTCTGGATGTGATGTATTTCCTCATTCAACATTTGTCAGTTTTCAAGGAATTAAGGAAATAAAATTAATTATTTGTCTTTTCATTACAAACATGTAAAGGTGAATCAGCTTCAACATCCATTAAAAATCCAGATGTTAAGGCTCAATGTACCCCTATATGTCTCTCAGTGATGTTAGTTCGATTAGCTTAAACCAAGGGAGAAATAGCCTCAGGGCATGTTACTGGGTCATCGTCCCCAAGCGTAGAGCTCAGCATATCTCTCATTACCCTCTAAGGCAACACTGCCTGACGCAGACCTACCACTCCTGGCATGGCCACTAGCGGCACGGGATGGAGGACATGAGCGGCAATCTTAATTGGTTAACACCCTAGTTTAGCATCTAGCTTCCAGCGATGCAATGCCGCCTTCTACTAAAGATAGCCTGGAGTTGTGTCCCCCCAGTGGTCTTATAATGTGTTGAAGAAAGCTATAAATAATCATTTACAATTGCTATAGAGTCTAGATAGATTTGAATACCTTAAGAACCTATGTTATGATCTAACTCTGTAATAGTGATACCAAGCATGTACCTACTCTTGTCGTTGTAACTTTAAAAATTGTGCAAACTTTCCCAATGTGGTTCAACAGGGCAAGTACAACATTGTCTGGAGTAGTGAAAAATAATTTGAATATTCTCACTGGAGATTCAACCTTACCGGAGATCTTTTCCCAGAAACCAATGATATGTTACAGAAGAGAGAGAAATTTGCGAGACTTATTAGCCCGAACTGAGCCAGAGCAAAGTTATTTGCTGGCGAAGTCTACGTTTCTTAACACCGGGTGCACTAGATGCCTTGGATGTGTAACCTGTGGGCACTTGGTTCCAACAAAATAATTTGACCATCCCCACACTCACAGAAAGTATAACATAAAATACAGAATAAGTTGTAAAACGGATCACGTAATGTTATCCTGCCCATGCGGTTGAATTACATTGGGAAAACTGAAACGACATTATGTGAAAGAATACGAGGGCATAGATCGAGCATCCGAACTGCAGTATGGGATGGCCACACAGACAAACCTGTGGCTTGACATTTTGTTTGAATACAAACATCCTCTGGCTTCCCTGAAATGCATTGCGTTTGACCATGTCCCTATGTCGAGAAGAGCTGGAAACAGAGCGAACCAATTACTCCAGAGGGAGACATATTGGATTCGGGAATTGAATACCATTGCACCAATGGGACTTAATGAAAAATTGTCTTTCATGACATTTATACAGTGAATTGGATTTACTATTCACTAAAGTTTGGAGTATTGGTACAGATCCTTAAAAAATGAATTTTTGTTTTGCATTTTTATATATTGTTTTTCAACTTTTTTATATTGATCTGTAAGCTATATTACTAGTACCTTGATAAATATGGATTCAGGGAATATAATTGTTTAGATGCTACAATGAATGTCATTTTTTTTATAACATTGTAGATACTAGATAGTCAATATTTGGTCTTATATCCAATCCTATAAGACAAGGACTCAGGTATTTGTCTGGGTGATATACAGAGAGGTATTAAGTAAAGCCTGTATACATTTGTATACACAATTAAAAAAAAAAAAATGTTATATTTTATTTTCACGACTAGACACATTGTACTTTTGTTACAATGTGTAAATGTAAAGTATTTTTTATGGGCGACAAATAATTGTTTTCTCCTAGCACCAAGTTATAAATATAAGAGATAGACACACTAGTACCTTTTTGAATAATATCTGATGGATAGGTACTAAATATGAACATATTTGTAATTATTTCACCATAAGGCAGAATCATAGAATTTTTTTAAATTTTTTTCCCATTATTATATATTTTTAACTACCGTATGTACAATTTGTTATTGCACTTGTTCACTTTATTATTGGATATGATGCCACTTTCTATAAAAGATGGGTACTCTAAACACATGTACATAGTATACAGGCACTACATTTATGCATGACCGTAGTACTTACTAATATAACTGCGTCTTAATTTACAATCGTATGCACTTTTTAGGATTTATATTTAATCCCTTCTCTTTTTTCATGATGTTTTAGTTCACGCTATCCTTACAAATATAGAAAAAAAATCGACTGGGTGTTTAGACACGTATCATTGTGGTAAATCTATCTCTATAGATCTGTGTATACACATTCCCTAGGAAACGTGTTTACGTACCCGGAAGCCTTTATGTCACGAGTAGGCGGGTGCTATGCATGCACACGGAGGGTTTGGTGATGCTCGCACACAGGTGAAGGGAATAAGGTATGATAGCTCTCTTATATTAAGGCAGTGTTTGTATGTTTATGTGATTATGTCCTGATAAAAGTTCTAATGTAAAGATCTGAAATGTTGACCAACCACTGGATTGTAAGCAGAGTTGAAACCATAATTTATTTTCCAAGTGCTGACTTTGTTTTGAGGTTTTATATATATATATATATATATATATATATATATATATATATATATATACACACAACATACAAAATACATAATCCAGCACACTTGCTTATTCACTAAACAATAATGGGGATTTAGTTACATTATATGATCATATATTGCATAAGCCTGCCACACCGTCAATGTACCCCATTCTTGGCAGGTCCTACTCTAGCAGCCTAATGGGGTACTAAATCCCATTATAACGGGGACCACATGGAACGCCACAACTTTGTTAACGGGTTAATCAACAAATATCCAGTAACTGTTAAAGTGCAATAAACTTAATATAGGGATATCAATTTTAAATATATATTTTGAGATCTCACTTACACGGATCAATCTTCAAAGAGAAAAGAACAAACAATATAATAGTGCATATAGTCTGTGCAATAGGACATGCATATTTGTAAATTACTTGAAATTAATGCTCACTCACATTTACTAGAGCCCTATTATTTATAGCTTGGAGTCTGAGACTACTTCCCTCTCTCTTCTTATTTCCTTTCCTCCCTCAAAGAGAAAATGGGAAATGTAGTGCAATATGTCTGTCTAGTATTATACAAGAAAATAATAGGTTATCCAACTTATATATTTAGAAGTCACAATTAACAAGACTCAATACAGCTTTGGTGCTTATTATCAGGGTAGCACCTAAACTCTTTGTGTGGATAAAAGTTCTTCCAATCCTATATTTAGTTTCAACTTTAATACTCAATAAAACAAATACAGTTGTGCACAAAAGTTTGCATACCCTGGCAGAAATTGAGAAATGTTGGCATTGATTTTTATTGAAGGATAGTTATTGAAGGATATTGAAGGATAGTTTATTGACGGATAGTGATCATATGAAGTAATTTATTTTTTACATAGTTGTTTGTTTCTTTTTTTTAGATCATAATGATAACAGCAATTACCCAATCAAAAAAGTTTACATACCCTTAAATGTTTGGCCCTGTAGGGTGACACACACATGTTAAAATGGCAATTAAAGGTTAATTTCCCACACCTGTGGCTTTTTAAATTGCAACTAGTGTCTGTGTATAAATAGTCAATGAGTTTGTTAGCTCTCTCACGTGGATGCACTGAGCAGGCTAGATACTTAGCTATGGGGAGCAGAAAAGAACTGTCAAAAGACCAGTGTAACAAGGTAATCAAACTTTATAAATCATCCAAAGCATTAAAAATGCCAGTCAGTACTGTTCAATCACTTATCAAGAAGTGGAAAATTCAAGGATCTCTTGAAACCAAGCCAAGGTCAGGTAGACCAAGAAAGGTTTCAGCCACAACTGCCTGAATAATTGCTTGGGATACAAAGAAAAAACACAGGTAACCTCAGGAGAAATACAGGATGCTCTGAAAAAAGACGGTGTGGATGTTTCAAGGAGCACAATACGACAATACTTGAACAAAAATTTGTTGCATTGTCGAGTTGCCAGAAAGAAGCCTCTATTGTGCCAATGCCACAACAACACCTTGACATGCCTCATAGCTTCTGGCACACTGTAATTTGGAGTGACAAGACCAAAATAGAGCTTTATGGCCACAACTATAAGCGCTAGGCCTTGTTGACCCCTCTATAAGCGCTATGTTTAGAGAGGGGTCAACAAGGCCTATTGTGAAAAGAATACCATCCCCACTGTGAAGCATGGTGGTGTCTCACTAATATTTTGTGTGTGTGTGAGCTCTAAGGGCACGGGGAACCTTGTGAAAATTGATGGCAAAATTAATGCAGCATGTAATCAGAAGATACTGGCAGACAATTTGTATTCTTCTGCATTAAGGCTGCGCATGGGATGCTCTTGGACTTTCCAGCATGATAGTGACCCTAAGCACAAGGCCAATTTGACCCTCCAATGGTTACAGTAGAAAAAGTTGAAGGTTCTGGAGTGGCCATTACAGTCTCCTGACCTTAATATCATCAAGTCACTCTAGGGAGATCTCAAACGTGCGGTTCATGCAAGACGACCAAAGACTTGACCTGCATGACCTGGAGGCATTTTGCCAAGACGAGAGCAGCTATACCACTTGCAAGAATTAGGGGCCACATCGACAACTATTACAAAAGACTGCACGCTGTAATTTATGTTAAATAGACAGTATTAAGAACTAAGGGTATAAAACTTTTGAACATGGGTCATGTTTTGTTTTATGATTATGCCATTCTGTTATAACCTACAGTTGAATATGAATCCCATGAGAAATAAAAGAAATGTGTTTTGCTTGCTCACTCATGTTTTCTTTAATAATTGTACATATATTACCTATTTTCCTAGGGTATGTAAACTTTTGAGTAAAACTCTATGAAAAAGCACAAAATAAAATAAAGGGCTAAAAATAACCTGAAATCCATTTAATCTCTTCAAAGGCTTCCCATGTCTCCTACGTGTTTTCTGACCCCTCTCCCTACCTTTAAATATCCTGCCACTCTCATCCTATGTGTGTGTTTTGCACCCCCATTTTGTTCTCTATAGCAAGTCTGTGCATGCCCAGACTCTTTATCACTTAAGAACGCATATTTATCTATTGCACATGCGCATTAATACTTAATACTGGATATACTTTGAAATGGATTTTTCTGGCCTACATGGCAGCATCAGTAATGAGTTAAATTCCTCCATTGCGCATACATGACAGGAAGTAAATAAATAATTAATTTTAATAAGTTAATCCCCTTCCCAAATACTCCATTATTTATTTTCCTGTTCCTGCAGCAGCAGGATTCCACTTCTGCAGTACATTTTTTTGTGGCTTAACTTTAAAGAATATCATAGCAGTCCCAGTGGTTCAGTCTGACAGTTTCTCCACTGAAAAAGCTAGTGAACAGCATCTATATCAGGACTAACTAGACCGTGGAGATATAAATATAGAATGCAAATAATTCCCAAGCACACCAAAGGTTTTAGTACAAAGATAATTTTATTTCTTTAGATGTACACTTAATAAGAAAGTGCAATTGTACAAAACAGAAATAAAAATATACCATCAAATGTGTAAAACTGCATGCATGACAATAAAGTGCCCAAGACATAAAGTACTTTTACCAAAAAACATATAATAGAAACAAGGTTTACTGACCTAGAGCTTGGAGACCAAAACAACCCCAACGTTTCGATCCTTGACCTTTGTCAAGGGGGATCTCAGAGTTAGTGTTGCAAGTACCCATTTATATACCCAACATATTGCTGTTCAAAATAAGTCAATCACCATCTACCTACTTCCTGTTCTTCTCAGTTAACCCCTATCTATACTGAGAGATATGTGAAAATATCCGAATGTACAAGCTTATCCAAATAGCACCATGCAATGCACAGTATGTGTATATATAAAAATAAAGAATATTGATATCGCAATAAACCATAATACCAATCATCATGCGTTATAAATGTTCACAGAGTAAATACAATAGTCACAAAAGATAAGAATTTACATTAGTTACATAAAGATAACAGTCTGATCATCACATTTATCAAAGAAATATATATAGAAAAAAAAGTATATATGAGGCCCCATACATGTATAAAAAAATATATAATAATAACTAATAAGAAATAAATATAATAATAATTTTGCTAAGAAATAAACTCAAAAATAATTATATATTAATAACAAAATAATAAAAATACAAATGAACAATAGGAACGTGTTCACAAATCCATGGAGTCGGAGGAGTAATGAAAAGTAATAATAAATAATGAACAAAAAATAATAATAAATCATAAATATTAAATAGTACATAGCAAATGGTAATAATAGAAAACAAAACAAAATTAAAATAAAAAAACATTGTGTCAATAGTCCATTGAAATCATGTCAGATAAAGACTTCACCATAAGTCCATAGAGTAGGGACATAAAAAAGGCTAAATCTGAATATAAGGAGGTCTAATGATATAATGAGAATAATATAAAATGGAATTATGAAATTCTATAAATCTCTCTGTAGTGTCTTCATTTGTCTATCCCTATCTTCACACCATTTCAAATGTGGTAGATTAGACCCAAATCCCTCTCGTTGGGATTTCCAAACATGGTAGATTAGACCCAAATCCCTCTCGTTGATCCATATAACCCAAAATATTCAAACACTGTGATAATAAAAATATGTGTAAATTAAAAACAAAACAAGTCAACATATGGATCAGATAGATGTAGTTTCATTAGTCTCTCTTAAAATAGGTGAAGTCTTTCTCTTCATTTGTCCCATTGGGATATAAAGTATTCAGTTTATGTATCAAAAACATCTCGCTACGTTTAAGAATTTGCATTCTATCCCCTCCCCTAAAGGGAGTCCTAATGTGTTCAATCCCAAAGTATTGTAATTGTGATACTCAATGTCCCATTTCTTTGAAATGTCTGGCAACAGAGGATTTATTGAGTTGATTTCTAAGTGCACTCCTGCTCCCTTGTAGGTACAGTCAAATTATTTGCATTCTATGATTGTTAAATACCTGGTGAGGAAACAGGTTCTTTATTTTAAGCACCCTGTTTATTTCCTTCTGCATGCTACACCACAACTGACCCATATTGTTTGAGCTTTGACTATAATATTTTGTAAGTAGCCTTAGATCTTAGTAATATCTCTGTAATACCAATATGACATCTTCTGTATGGAATTATGCCTATATACTAAGAATTCCAAGCAGAATTATATTTAATTGTGTCTCCTGGAGCCCCTAAGCAGGATTTATTTGATGCTTCTAGGAAACCTTTTGACACTTTTGGAAGCTTCTAGGAAACCTGTCTGATTGAGGGTTTTCATTGGCTTATGTTCCAAACCTTTATGTTGCATCAATGTCCTTGGACGCTTCTGCACATGCCGGAGTGTCCAAATTTCCATGGGGGCTTAAAATACCTGCATTTCCACAAAGATATGCCTACAGATTGCAAGTTCCTTGCACAAATCATTGCTGCTATTGCTGCCTGAACCTGGTGCCTGCATCTGCCAAGGTAGGAACTGACTTTTACATGTTCTGCATCCTGTAGCTAGCATGTTTTTGCAACCTTTAGTATTTAAAGGGGCAACATCTTTTTCAGATTGCCATTTCCTCTGTTTCTATAAGTCAGCATCTACAAGAGTCAGATACGCTACATTTTGTTCTTAGGGGACCAGAGAGTTCAGGGCCTAAACAGTAATAACTATATGGCCACTTATAATTCATCCATAAAAATCCTATGGAATTTACTGCCAGGGAAAGAATGGAGAAGACTAACTACTGTATTGGAAACAGTTCCACTGCTCTACCGGGAATTAATAATTTTGCAGCCTTCAAGAGAGGTTGTGACTTTTCTCACATATATAGAGATGACCCCAAGGGACTTTAAAAATTAAATTTCTAGGGAAATTGCTGATGGTTTTCAAGCTGCCCCTTTTCAAACATCGGCAAAGAGGAAGAGAGAAATGGAAATACTGTCTCATAAAATGGAAATTACATCATCTGAAGGAGAGTTATACTCTAGGGATATGCATGGGCAAAAAATTCAGTTCCGGTTCGGCACTAACGTAATTCGGGAATTCAGCAATTCAGGACTTTTGCACTTTGGGGATTTGGGACTTCAGGAATTCTGGACTTCGGAACTGTGGCACTTCGGGAATTCGAGACTTCGGCAATTCCCTAACCCTACTTCTAACCCTACCTCTACCTCTACCCCTTACCCTAACCTCACCCTCCTTCTAACCCTACCTCTACCACTGACACCTACCCTAACCCTACCTCTACCCCTAACCCTAACATCTTTGAGTGTGAAAACCCTACCCCTAACTCTACCTCTACCCCTTACCCTAACCCTACCTCTACCCATTACGCTAACCCTACCTCTACCCCTATCCCAACTCCTACCCCTTCCTCTACCTTTACCCCTAACCCTACCCTGATCTACCCCTAAGCCTACCCCTATCCCTACCCTACCCCTAACCCTACTAGGGTAAGGATTAGGGTTAGGTTTAGGGTTAGAGGAAGGTTGGGGTAAGGGTTAGGCTAGGGTTAGGGCTAGATCACTGTCATCAGTCCCTTCATTTTCCCTCCCTCTCCTGTTTTGCCACTTTTCAGAAATCTGAAGTACTTTGGCACTTCAGAAATTCGGTACTTCAGCAATTCAGTTCGGCACTTCCGAAATTCGGCACTTCGGAACTTCTGCAGTTCGGGACTTCGGCAATTCGGTCCTGCACTTCGGCACTTCTTACATTGGGAAGCATCGAATTGCACATGTCTATTATACTCTACCTCCCGTGTACTTCTGGGCTGATTCCTTAATGTTCTCATTGAAACTCCACGAGGTAAGATCTTGCATGTAGCACCAGACTGAGGGAGACTGACAGTTATTTAGTTTTTCTTCCATTTGCAAATAATCGCACCAATTGTTGTCACATTCTCACCAAGTTGCTTGATGATGGTCTTGTAGCCCATTCCAGCCTTGTGAGTCCATCCTTGGACAGCTCTTTGGTCTTGGCCATGGTGGACAGTTTGGAATCTGATTGATTGATTGCTTTGGTGGACAGGTGTCTTTTATACAGGTAACAAGCTGAGATTACTAGCACTCCCATTAAGAGAGTGCTCCTAATCTCAGCTCGTTACCTGTATAAAAGACACCTGGGAGACAGAAATCTTGCTGATTGATAGGGGATACTTATTTCACTCATTGACATGCAAATCAATTTACAACTTAAACAACAAGAAAAAGGAAACTCAAAAGGCTGGAAAGTGGGGGGGGAGGAAAAGACACTCCCGTATCCCACTGCCGAGCCTCCAGAGTATAGAGGTCACCTGGACTGGTTAAAAGGGGGTGGGACACTATGCTGAATGTCTTTCAAAAATGTTGGCCTATCCTCCAATCAGATAAGCATCTGAAGGAAATTCTGCCATCACTCCCTTCAATTACAGCACGGAGGGGCAAAAACTTGAGAGATATCCTAGCACCTAGTCACCTCTCAACTACGTCCCCGTCAGGTTATTTTCAAAAATACCTACCAATGGGTTCTTTCCAATGTGGTCACTGCAGTGCATGCCCGTTTATTACCAAGAGGGCCTCTGACAGCAAGGGCTTAATGAATTTCAAACCACGTTCCTTCTTTAATTGTAACACAACAGGAGTAGTTTACCTACTGTCTTGCTCCTGTGGTCTAAAATATGTAGGCAAGACTTTTCGCCACTTTAGGCTAAGGATACGTGAACATGTAAATTCTGTCAAGAGACGTTTGGAAACACCCGTCTCAAGGCATTTACATCTACATCACAATCACTCCTCGGCAGGCATCCGGTTCATGGGTCTTGAACATGTACCACAGCCTCCTAGGAAAGGAAACTGGGACCTAAAACTAAGACAAAGAGAGGCGTTTTGGATTTACCATCTCAAAACGCTATCTCCCCTGGGGTTAAATGAAGGGTTTTCATATTCCCCGTTTATTTAAAGTACTGCAATAATTCTGATAATAAATGGTATCTTAAGTTATGCCTGTATATATGTATATATTCTTTATTTATTTCTATTAATATTTGGTGTTCATATGTCCATTCACTTTACTTGTATTATAGGTCTAAGAGTTTAGGGGTCTGTTTTGTGTTTGCAAAACTAATGGGTTACTATTTACAGTGGCAAAAACAAAAATAATTGTCGGCTTCTGTGTATGATTGCCCATATAGCCATTGTACTTATCCCTTACTGGTTTACAACGGTTATAAGTTGTTTCTTTAATTGTACTAATAGCTACACAATACAGCCATAAGAATCAATCCACATACTTGACCTATATGACACAATTTGGACATTCCAAGGGTTAATTGTTAAGCTATGGATACTGCACTTTAGACATAGTAAGTATCCATTTATATCTGTTCCGGGAGGGGCACTCAAAGGGTTAATTCCCTTCCACCTGATTATGTTCAGCTTTCTGTTCTGGCCACCTCTGACATAGAAATGTGGGCTGACACAGGGGCGTATTAGCCGCGAGGCAAACAAGGCATTTGCCTTGGGCGGCATTTTCCAGGGGGCGGCAAAAAAAGCCGCCCCCAAAATGCCCAAGGCAAATGTCTTGTTAGCCTTGCGGCTAACAGACATGCCGGCGGGCTGCTGGGTGATCGGGCGGCACTGCTTGGCGGGCGGGCGGCTGGCCGGCGAGGGAGCACTTCCCCTGAGCTGTCTGCTCAGCTCCCTCGCCAGCCGCAGAGTGAGTCTGGGAGCCGGAATATGACGTCATATTCCGGCTCCGCCTCCCAGCCTCACTCTGCGGCTGGCGAGGGAGCTGAGCAGACAGCTCAGGGGAAGTGCTCCCTCGCCGGCCAGCCGCCCGCCCGCCAAGCAGTGCCGCCCGATCACCCAGCAGCCACTGGACCACCAGGGAGGAAGAGACACCCCCCTCCCCAGCATTCCCAAAGGTAAGGAGGGGGGTGTTAAATTAAAAAAAAAAATGTGTTAAAAATTAATTTTAAAAAAAAGTGTTAAAAATAAAATAAAAAAACGTGTTAAAAATAAATTAAAAAAACAATTTGTTAAAAATAAATTTAAAAAAATGTGTTAATGTGTTAAAAATAAATTTTAAAAAAAGGGTTAATGTGGGTGGGTGAGTGTGTGTCTGTGTCTGTTAGTGTGTGTGTCTGTTAGTGTGTGTGTGTCAGTGTTTGTGTCTGTTAGTGTGTGTGTGTGTGTGTGTCTGTTAGTGTGTCTGTTAGTGTGTGTGTGTCAGTGTGTGTGTCTGTTAGTGTTTGTGTCTGTTAGTGTGTGTGTGTCTGTTAGTGTGTGTCTGTGTCTGTTAGTGTGTGTGTCTGTTAGTGTGTGTTTGCCTGTGAGTGTGTGTGTGTATGTTAGTTTGTGTCTGCTAGTGAGTGAGTGTGTTTGTCTGTTAGTGAGTGTGTCTGTTAGTGTGTGTGTGTTTCTGTTAGCGAGTGTGTGTGTGTGTGTATTTAGAATGCGGGGCGGGGGGAAAGGTTGGGTGGGGGTGGCGCGGGGGGAGGGGTGGCGCGGGGGGAGGGGGGGCGCCTGAGTTTTGTCCTGCCTAGGGCAGCACAAAACCAGGATACACCACTGGGCTGACACTATGGTGTGTTACACCACACCCCCACAGCCCCATTCGCAGGAGGACCAGAGCAGCTTAGACACAATCACAGGTGATTACAATAAAGCTTATGAGCTTAAGGTATAAATTTACCACCCGGACAGTTTCTGCTCACTGCTGATACCCCTGAGGACGGCGTGTGGTCACGCCGAAACGTACGTCGGGTTCTTCTGTGTTTTTAATACTCTTTGAGCACTTTGCTCTGAGCACCTTTTTCATTTATGTTTTTCTAGCATGTGTGTGTAACCTGGGGATTCAGATGTTATGACAGCATTTAGATTAGAACACCCACGAAGGTGTTTTATAGGAGATAGGGTATTAGCATAGCACTACTGTTTGGTTGGGAGTGTGTGTTTCTCCCTTTCCCTGTTCTCTCCTACTGCTTTGTTACCTGAGTGATGTATGGGGGTACATATTGCCTTCTATCCCCTCTCCGTTTTTTGTGAGGGTTCCTTTTGGCTATTAGGCTCCTGACTAGCCCTGTTCCTACCATACATATTTCTCCCTATATTATTCTGTCCATCACTGATAACCCAGGTTTTTAATAGATTTCAATAAAGGCTTTTTTATTTTTTTGGCAACTATACTACTGTTGAGATTGGACTGGGTATTTACCCTCTGGGCGGTCTTTATATAAGACATCCCTTTTTGGGTTTTTTTCTTCCTTTTTTCTACAATTTACAACTTATTTGTCACATCATTTTTCTGGATTTTTTTCTTTGTTATTCTGTCTCTCACTGTTAAAATACACCTACAATTAAAATTATAGACTGATCATTTCTTCAAAATCAGCAGGGGATCAAATACATTCCCCCCTCACTTTAACTACAAAGCACAATGGTTTATCCTTTCAATCAGAAGGACTGTAAAAAAAACCCTAGGACTGTTGCAATGATCATAAAACTAGCAAAAAGGGCAGCTCTTCCAATAGATAATATCATCTCTTAAAGAGCCTATGAAAAAGAGAATTTGAGCAGACTTCGTTGGTTCCCCTAAGGAAAAAAAATGTCAGGGTCCAGAACCTGCTCTGCGGTCCTTTAACAGTGCGACTGGGCCGCTATAAACTTGGCAGCATAGGAGTAAGTTGCTTCTTCCCAGCTAACACAGAGCCGCATGGGAGGGAGGCAGAGAGGAGGAGCGGAAGAACCTGTGACTCCCAACAGTCTCAGCTCGACCCCAGGGAAGCCACCCTTCTGCACCCAAAAGGTAAACAAGAGGATTGCTTAAACTGTGTACATTGTGTCTGTATGTGTATCTGTCTATATGTGTATGTATGTGTGTCAGTGTATTTATCTGTGTGTATGTTTGTGTGTGTGTCTGTCTGTGTATCTGCATGTGTGTATTTGTGTGTCTGTGATTTGAATGTATGTGGGTGTATTTGGCAGTGTATATGTATATGTGCATACATCTCGTCATTCAAACTCCAACACTGCATGCAGACACACCACAAGGCCAGCACTACACAGAAGTAAACCACTGATTTCAAAAGGCAACAGTAAACATGGAAACATAGACATAGAAACATAGAATGTGATGGGTGATAAGAACCATTCGGCCCATCTAGTCTGCCAAAATTTTCTAAAAACTTTTTAAGTTCCTCGTCTTATCTTAAGTCTAGGATAACCTTAACATTAAGCCTTGGCTCGTGTGTGGGGGGAACAGCTGTACTGCTATATCACTTGCTATACATCCTTTAATCTCGTGGAGGAGAGGTCTTCCAGGGTGGGAAGGGACGATGAGACCCCAGCCAAGCTGCGGCAGGCAGGCGGTCTGCCACACCACGCATGCTTAAACTCCCTCACTGTGTTAACCTCTACCTCTTCAGCTGGAAGTCTACTCCATGCGTCCACTACCCTCTTTGTAAAGTAATACTTCCTGAAATTATTTTTAAACCTTTGCCCCTCTTATTTAAGACTATGTGCTCTTGTTGTGGTACATAAAACCTCACAACACAACACTACACACAAATACACTCCTACATTCACATACACCTACTTCATACAAAAACATGCTTACATTCAAACACTGCTCAGAGCTAAATACAACTATAGTCAAATAGACGATTCCCAGCTGGCAAATCATTATGTGAGTTGTACAACAGATATGGATCTACCCTTTATTCTATACATGCGATAGGGGTCTTCAAAAATGTTCTTGCCCAAGGGCCCTCTCTACCTCACTTCTGCCACCGGGTAAAGCATATTTAACTCTGGGATCATGCCTACACCCAGCTACTGCTATAACATCTCTCTCCTGAGGAAATAAAGAACCCTATCAAAAGTGGGAATTTCTCCTGGGATACATATTTTACCCAATTCCTCTCATCTCATGGGTACTAGAGAAAATCTGGAAAGAAGAAAAGACATACATTCTAATATGTTGGAACATGTTATTGTGAGCAACAGAAAATTATATCAGAAATGCCATGCATTCTTCCTATAAGAACAGGCCTGCTCATCCAAATTCCAATCTACATGCTAATACTCAGACACTCAGACTAGCAAATTGGGTTTTGAAAGGGTGATGCCATCAAATCAAGGAATTCCAGAGTAAGTTACAAATATTTTTCTACAAACAGAGGCACAAATAGAAACCACCAGGTCCCAGTGCAAAAATTGCCCTGGGGGCCCACTCCCATGTGTCTCATCACACCCCCCCAGTGTCTCATTCCCTCCTCCCAGTTCCCCCATGTGTCTCATTCCCTTGACCTCAAAGCCCCTCCATGTGTACCATTCCATATCCCACTTAGCCCATCCTTGTGTTCCATACCCTCCTCTCTCCTAGCCCCTCCATGTGTCCAATACCCTCCCCCTCAGCATATCCACGTGTCCCATCTCCCTCTCTCTCCCATCTCCCTTCCATGTGTCCCATACCCTCCTGGAGTAAGGGGCAAGGATGTAATGGCGACCATGATAGGTATGCCACTGTCTAGAAGCAAAAAAAATATTGATGTCTAAAACTTGCAATTGGTAACATTCAGATCCGGAACACTTGAAACCAGGATAAGCCTTCCAGAACTTAATCCATCTGACATTCTGGAGTTCTCCATGCAGGGCTACAAAAGTGCCTAAGCATGAATTCTCTGAAGGTACAAATGTTAGTACTCTCCACTGTAACAGATTTTGATTTGGCCTCAGATCCTATGGTTAGGAAACGTTTTAAAGCAGTAATTAAGATTAGTTCCCATACAGAAGAGTACTATGCTAACTTGGGATCTGTCATCAGTGCTTAAGAGATTTAGTCAGAAACCATTTTGAGCATTTGGAAGAATGATCCTTATTCTTGACAACATTAAAAAACACTATTTCTTACTGCTATTAGTTTGACCAAACATGCTTTTGAACTACGAACTATATCATCTGATGGTTGATTCCTGAGTTCCTCCCCAATGTAGTTACATACTCAGCACGATATAGTTCTACCATAATTATTTGAAAATCCCCAAAACCAAGGCAAAAGCAGAACTACACACCTTCAGTAGCCACATGGTCCTTAACTACTACTTAGAGAGAACTACTGCTCAGCTAATAGACTTAATTATTCCAGAAGACTCTATCTAAACAAGGAAAGCAAAAATCCCTCTTTTCTCAGGGGCTTTAGGTCCTGGTGTTTGTTAGGCCACATTCCACAAAAGCTATGGCCACATCTTGGGCTGCTTGTGCAAATGTACCTAGAGAGGCAATAGGCAAGGCAGAAACCTGAATATCAAACTCTACTTTTGACAAGCACTAACCTTTGAATATTCTATTCATAAGCATCAAGATTACGAATTTGAAATAAAGCGCATTTTCATCAGTGACTTACTAAAATGTAAATAATAAATAATTTTGCAGTAATCTAATGTTCTTCCTCCATTCTTGCGTTGGTATTCCTCATTTGCGATGCTGCCATGTTGGCTCTTTTCTTTTCCTGACCATTTCCACAGCAGCATCAGCAACCCTCACTTCTGTTGAGGCTTGGGGAAAGGGGAGAAATGTATTAAAATGTATTAATTAGGTATTTACTTCCTGTCCTGCATACTGAAAGAAATATCCTGTTTTATAAAATGTTAAAATATAATTTATTTTATCTCATTTATCAGTATATAAACATATCAAAAATACCCAAATATTATACTTCTTAAACTTTTTATATTATATAATTTTAAAATCATATCAATCCAAAAGTATTAAATCATTTGAAAAGCTTATCCAGAAATAGAGAACTGCAGCTTTGTGTCCTGAAAATGACCCACTGATTTAAAACTTTAAAAAGTGACAAGTATGCAAAGCAAATATGATACATGTGGAAATGTGGGCAGCAAATCCTGCTGTTCTGCAAGGAACTAAATATCAATCAACATTGAAGTGGTTAAATAAAAGTAGCAAGTGTGATTTATTTAGTAGCTTTCACTGGCTATACTCAAGGGAGATAAATCTACCTATTTGTCAAGCTTTTCACAATAGCACAATTCTTTCTCTCTACCAGTTTGCTTTATTAAAGAAACACTTGACCCACCTGTCATATCAAATTGCTTCTTTTATCCAAAACTGAATAAGATAGACATTCCCCTTAAGGGAATTTGGATGCAAATACAGGAGGACTATAAGTGCAGGTTGCCAATTTGTTGAGCATATTAGGGTACAGCTATATTGTCAAGGGAAACAAATATAATACTCATTCTTCTAACAAGCTCATTTCCCCCATGTTTTTGCAGGGCTACTTTTAGTTTGTCTATAGTTTATATTATACATTTTCCTTCTACAATTGTTATGGACAGCTGTCAACTAAAACTGGCTTTTTACTTTGATGGATATGGCAAGAGCTGTGTTGGGATGTCTCATATGGATACTTGTGTTTTTGCGTCTTCCGATAACTACAAGAAAGAATTTATCTGAAAAGCATGATATATGTGTGCCACTTGCATAAACTCAGCTAGAATTTTTAACATTGATTTGGACTTTGAAAACTGCCATTCATTTTTTTTTAATAGAGTATGAAGAATAATTGCCACTATAGTATTTTATTTTAAATTTGAATGTATATAAATCTCTAACCTTTATATTCTTACAATATAATTCTCTTGATGTGTTATGATTAAATGACATATATGATCATAAAATGCATTTTTAACCTGTATAATTGTATAATGCCACTTGGATTTTGGGACCATTAAATAATTATGTAACAATAATTAATATGATGACCTGTAGTTATGTAACAAAACATTAATTTGTCTCTATGATGAACTAGCACAATAATTTCCGACACATTTATCTATAAACTGCTATTACAGAATCTCTAAAAAAAAATATACACTTTTTCAGAAGGTATTACTAAAATTGTCTCAAAAGTGTTGAAAAGAATCATGGGTTACAGCACCTGTTTAAAACAAGGCATTATATGCTGCTATTGCAGGCGGCACAAATGCCCTGTAATGTACCAGAATGTTTTTTGCCAATTTCCTGTATTGCTGATAGAATGCATCAAATATATTTTGAACCCTATTGGCTATTTTATTGTAAGAGCACGGCATTTAGTTAACATCTGACGTGCAAACTATGTGTCAAAATATTCTAGCAAAGATTGTCTATCTGCATATCAATACATGTGTTTGTTGTGCAACTATAGGTCATTTTGTGGTGCTTATATTCTTATATTGATAATCTGTTACATATTTCCTCCAAGTATATGTATAATAAAGTGTGGTATTTTATAAATATTATATAGTTTAACATTGTCTGCAGCAAAATTGAGACCAGAATACAAAACATTTCTAAAAGTTAATTAGCAATATAACATTTAGGCTTTCACATTTTCCAAGCACAAATACAAGTAAATGATCTTTTACTAACGCACAATGACATATGCACTAATATTATTAATGTGATGATCATACCTTAACATTCAGTATAGTGACATCAATAATAATAGTTAGAACATTATTTGCTACAGCGTATGCCAGTTAGCAAATAAATGTATCTCATATTCTACTATAGTGTCTGCTCCGTTTAATATTCAATAAGTTTATTAACAATATTTACAATTATCCTAAAAACAAAACCTTAATGATTAGCATATGAAAACATATATTAAAAACTATTCTTAAACAATGCATATATAGCTATACTTTAAATTTATTAAACATATTATAAACTAATATGTTTGTTAGTTTTATAGTTCAATTTAGAACTACATATGTTATATTTACTGAAGTTTTAAAATGTTGTACTTTTTGTTATCACAAATTTATTTTATTTCATTTTCAAGGTCAATTCATATTTCTTTTATTAATTATGCTCAATTATAGTATTTGATGTTCAAGGTAGTTTTAAAGATATATAATTTGAAAGGTGTATATGAAATTTAAAGTCAATACCACTAATCAAGTGTATACATTTTCACTATAGACATTTAAGAACACAGAGAAAGTGGCTAAAACATTTGAAATGAGCAGATTTTATTATGACATCTTTTCAATAAACCTTTAACTAAGAGCATTAAGAAAAAATGCATTATGAAATAGACGTTGTTGAATAACTGTATGATGCATAAGTTTAGATGATCACGTAATAATGAGCAAATAAATTATGGTATTTGCAGGTGATCATGCATATTATATATTCTAGAACATATTCATTTGGGAATGCTATAATTTCTCTGCTGAGGAGGTTCTGAAAAGTAAATTGCAAGACAGCTCAACCTAATTTTCATGCAGCACTAGGTTAATCCATATTCCCAAGTGATTGCTTTTAATACACCACTGAATGTCTTATGTATATATGTGTATATATATATATATATATATATATATATATATATATATATATATATACACATATATACATAAGACATTCAGTGGTGTATTAAAAGCAATCACTTGGGAATATCTATCTATATATATATACATATATATATATATATATATATATATATATATAGATAGATAGATAGATAGATAGATACATGCATATATGTGTGTGTATGTGTGTAAATATATATATTATTACTTTTTAATGATGTACATTAGGTATATTATTTATTAAATATCATTTCATTAAAGTTTTTATATTGTTTTCTTACACATTTTACCTTCTCTTTCAATAAACTAATAATTAATCATTCTGATTAAAAAAAAAAAACATGATTACAAAATGATTATAATTGTAAATACGATTATAATTTTAACAATACTTTAAGGCTAACGAATATAATAGAATTGAGGATAAGAAATATCCAACAAACATAACCTAACTTTTTATATCCATATTGGTATATATATATATATATATATATATATATATATATATATATGTATATGTATATGTATATATATATATATATATATATGTATTTATACCTATAAAACTTTGAAAATAGTTCAAAATAAATAGGTCTGCTAAATTTTAATGGTTGCTGATTTTCCTTAGTAATCTGTTAATTATAGATATGTTTTTTTTCAGATCAGGTTGCTTTGTGGCATATTGACATAGATATCAATAAGCTCTTATTAATAACAAAAAAATCTACAGAATATAGAAACAATGACTTCTAGATTATAAGATCTTCTGACTCCATCTCCCCACAAATTTGTTTTGGTTTTAACAGCCATTATTTTGATTACACTTTGCCTGGTTATATAACTTTGGAGACTACTAGGGAAAATACAATCTCAGATAATTATTGACATGTTAAAAGATTGCAGTCTTAATGCAATCAAAATTGCATAGTTCAGATATATTTCCCCAGCACTTTTTCAATGTTTTAATGATTGAAAAAGGGTCCTTTACCTTATGTTAAGCACTTATAGTTTGGAAATCATAATTCTACTGAACAGGAGTGATAAAGTCAATCAGATTCCTGCCAGAAACCTAATTAACCAGTCAATTAAAATCAGAACAAATAAAGTGGTACTTATCTAAAGGTATAGTTCAAGCACCATAGTCATGGAATCTTGTTGTAGCAGTTATAGTGCCTGAAGTTTCCTAAATCCATTCACTAGTCCAGCGTTAACCCATTTTAAAATAGTTTAACATTGAATGAGGATCCCTGAGTGAAATGTAATTCTAAATTTATTATACCAGGCCATAACAGTGATGAGGAGCAGTAAAAGACTGGGAAATAGCCCTAGCAGCAATGAAACACTGGGCTTCAAGTGCCTAGGGACACTCATTCAGTATTAAACCAATTAAAAACAGTTTAATAGACATGTAGTAAAGTTGTTTCGGTTGATTTGGGAATCAACTATCTGTTTGTATGTTTTTTATCCATTCAATTGTTTGGGAAACGAAATATTTAGGGGAACCAAAATGGTGCACAACTTGGACTTTCTGTCACAAATTCACAGATCAAGTGAGAAGAATTAACCAATATTTATGATATTTATATATGATATATTGATTGAATGTTATTCAAAAATATTCCATAGAGAACTAATTTTAAGTTAATGCTCCTGCATGCCAACTATTAATTGTCATGCTATTTTATTGCATATTATTTGTGAATTAAATAGTTCACTGTACTCTCAAAATATTGATTAAAACACAAATAAGAATGCACCCCTGTGCAATGCTAGACACTGATGTCTTACTGCAAATACTTTAATGATTTATGATAAAAATGTAATGATAACCTTTTGTTGAAAATCCTCATGTTGAGCTATTTATGGAAATCTTAGAATCAAATTTTCAAAAAGAAGAACCTTTCTCAATGGATATACATCCTGATGTTTTAGGATTTTGAAATGGAGATGCAAATCTATAGACGTTATTCTTGAAGTATACAGTAATTCTGCACACTAATGACCTAAACTAGTCAAACTGACTTTTACTTAAAATGACATTGGCTTTGACATTTGCAGTTCAATTACATGACCTTAATTGTAATTATGGGATGTAATTTGTGAACTCATTAAACTTTAATTGACCATTTTCGACTAATGATTCCTATAAATGTGGAGCATCTAGTAACATTACTCGTGTTTTAAAACAAACGGATTTCCTTATTTTTAAATTATATTAAATAGATTTGAAGACAAACTTAATCCATTTTCTTCTCTAAAAAAATACATTTAGGAAATACCTGTCAACTCTAAAATCAGTTTGCAGCTTGATAAATACCTATTTGTTAACTAATTAAAAATATTACATATTTTAAGATGTATCATTTGAAGTTATAAGAAATCTGAAGACACATTTTAGATCCCAAAATATTAAATAGTAACAGTACTTCACGGTCATTTGAAAGCTTTGTTATGCCACAAAGCGACCTGATCTGAAGAATACATATCTATAATTAACAGATTACTGAAGAAAATCAGCCATCATTAACATTTCACAGACCTACTTATTTTGAGTTATTTATTTAAGTTGTTTAGGTGTATACATAATCATCCTAAAAATAAGTCTAAATATATATGTATGTATGCTTGTGTCAAACTTCCAGTCAAAAGCATGGTAAGTTGGTAACACCTTCTCATGGACTTTCCCAAGCAATCATGAGTAGTTGGCTAAGACTGGCTCCACTCCCCTTACTCATGGCTCTTTGCATCTCCTAGAATTTAGACTGGCTCTTGGAGATACTGGAGAGTTTGTTCTATCACTCTTACCAGCCCAAATATTTTAATAAGCTCACCAGTGTTCTGTACAATGGCATGAGCACTTCTCTCTTTCTACTGCTAATACCTCTCCGTATAAAAACAAGCATTCTGCTAGCATTTCCTGCTGCTCTATTACATTGTCTGCCCACCTTTAAGTCATCTGAAATAATTACTCCTAAATCCCTTTCCTCAGATGTTGCGGTTAGGACTCTATCAAATATTCTGTATTCTGCTCTTGGGTTTTTATGTCCAAGATGCATTATCTTGCACTTATCCACATTAAATGTCAGTTGCCACAACTCTGACCATTTTTCTAGTTTACCTAAATCATTTGCCATTTGGCTTATTCCTCCTGGAACATCAGCCCTGTTACATATATTAGTATCATCAGCAAAAATACATACCTTACCACCTTCTGCAACATCACTTATAAAAATATTAAAGAGAATGGGTCCAAGTACAGATCTCTGAGGTACCCCACTGGTAACTAGACGTTGCTTTGAATATACTCCATTGACTTCAATTGAGACTTTTGTAGATAAATACGTTTGGAAGTTTTTCTAATAGTATTGAATCTTATGGAAAGTTTATTAAATCAAGGTCCAGGTGTCTATGATTGACACATGTATCCATTACTGTCAGTGTATATTAATGGGCAAACATCAGATTATTGCTCATAGACATGTTCTTATTTACTCTTTCTTATAGTGAAACTGTCAGGATCGTATCCTGACAACTATGTTTATCTTCATGTATTTATGTTCCTTTAAAAGAAGTTACAGCTCTCCACCACTAGTGGCCTCCCTAGCCACTAGTCACCTCAGTCCTCACCTGCCTAGGACTAATTACTTCAGCTACAAAAGGCTACACCCAACTATCCTCATGGCCTGTACATTGAAGTTGGTGATTTACCTGAATCACTTCATATTCTGGCTCCTGTGAACCTGCTCCAGATTTATCTTCAAGTCGGCTCCTAACAATAACCTGCTCCACCCTTAACTATACTTCAAACCAGCCTTCCACTGTTACCAGGCTGCCTTTGATACCAACCTGCCTTTGTTACAACCCTACCTGGAAATTACATATATTCTTTATTATTTGCAGGTAACCTGTTCTGTGGCAAGTATCCTGTTTTGTGGCATATTACCTAAATTCTGTTTTACCTCAAGGTCCATAAAATGTCTAAAATCCCTAATAAAGTACCTGAAGTCAACCCTGGCATGTCTCCTATCTGACCTGCACAAGATCATGACAGAAACAAGTATATCATGCATAAAAACATAACTGTTTCTATTATGACTATTTTTTTTTAATGCTGTTCTCTTTCAAATAAATGTTTGTAAGTGATTTTTGTTGAAAATTAAAAAACACCTCTGAAATATATAGAATTTTTAGGAGAATTAACGCAACAAGGCACAATAGAGTTCATAGTTTCAGATATTCATGAACTTTTGGGAAATCATTCTCAATTTGTAATTCACAAGAGGCCACCTGTCATATATTGTCACCTTAATCTTGCATAATAAATGTGATGTACTACTTGGAATTAAAGATCATCTAAGCCAAAAGACTATAAACTTATGGCACAAAGTATAGCGAAAAATACAAAGTTCTTTACTCCTCCCCAACATGTTTCTGAGTCTGTGAAAACATGTTCTCTCATAAACACACACGGGTAATTCAATAACAATTCATCATTAAAATGTCAGTATATGCATCCATCATACTGAATGTCTTGAAGTTTATTGTATGCAAAGCCATTTTTAAATAATTTTATGATTCTTTCAATAGCATGCCTTCTTTACCCATTTACTGCCACATGGTGTTGAAAATATTTGGCATATCAAGATGTTATAGGGCTCACATTTATAATAACTCTTAAAATTGGAACACAAATGATTTCAGAAGGAATTGTGGGTCAAGTAAAAGGCAGCAAATAACAAAAAGAAAAATGCAAAAATCTAAACTAATTAACTTATTTTATTATTTTATTGTTTTAATGTCCTCTAATGCTGAACTGCCAGATATACAGCTTATAACTATAATCGCAAAACATTGTTTTAGTGACAAACTCTAAACCCAAAAGTTACAATATAAGTACAACAGGCTCTGTGGACTAAATGGATTAGGCCAACTGGCTCGTTTGATGATAAGAAAAATGTTTAAGATTGTTTTTGTCAGATATGACAAGTTACCAGTTGATTAGTTTGCAGTGGAACAGCAACCCCTTGAAAACATGACCTTCCCATGTCCCTGAGAGTGATACAGGAACCTGGGAGATCTATGAGGGCCTGAGAGCCTTTATTTACAGAGAAAATGGAGAAACTCGAAAGGAGCAGGTAGGAAAGTGATGTCAGGTAGTCTGGGTCGGCAGCAAAAGAGCGAGGTTAAGAGTTAAGCCGAAGGTCAGAATCAGGGATGTCAATGAACAGAGAGCAGGATGTCAGAAGCCAAGGGTCAAAGACAAGAAGCATGGTCATGTTCAAAGCCAAAGGTCAGAAGCCGAGAAGTATTACTGTGAATCAGGAACCAGAAATCAGGAACCGGAAACCGGACCAGAAACATGTACCAGGAACAAAGATCAGAATTCAGGAACAAAGACAATGATCAGTAACAAAGAACTGGATCAGGAGCCAAGAACACCAGGAGACTGGGAGCAAGCACCAAAACAACCGAACACTGACCAAGTGCAGTGTTTGACTATTTATAGGGGAGGCCAGTCATGTGACTGGCCTCCACCTCCTTGCAGATGGAGCCACCCTGACTATTTAAAAAGAGCATGGACTCAACAACATGCCAGAGACCCTGCCCCTTTAATTAAGGGCCAGCACATGAGTCCTCCAGCCCCCCAATGCATGTATTGAGGGCATCTGTGTGGCTGCCGCCATCTTGCCGCAGTGGCCCCCACACGAAGTCCGGCGCTGACTGCTGGAACCATGAGGAGGAGAAGTGGGCCCAGGGCACTGCGAGACCTCTGGGCAAGGTAAGTTGTGACAGTTATGCTTGCAGGATTACAAAGGCTAAAAAAAGTCTCCAACAATTTCAGCCTTTCTCACATTGTTTTCCTGTTTATCCAAAAGAAGTAAAAAACAGCTTGAAGCTCTTTCCAATTTTGCAACAAACTAGGAAAAATTCCCAGTTAAATCTCTCCTTGGATCAAGAAGCTGTTACCCCACATATTAAAAATGATATCCCTGAATATATCCAGTTTTTTAAATATTTATTCAGTTGCTGTTTAAACATCTGTACATATTTGATAAAACCACCAATTCAGGCAGAGAATTCCACATCCTTATTTTTCTTACTGTAAAAAAAAAACTTTCCTTTACCTCAGACTAAATCTCCTTTCTTCCAGTCTAAATGTGTGGCTTGCATCCTATGAATAGTCCTATTTATGAATAGATTTCCAGACACTGGTTTGTATTGGCCACAAATATATTTGTATAATGCTAACATATCCCCTCTGAGGTGCCATTTTTCTAAACTAAAGAGATTTAACTTCATAACTTAAATGTTTCAATCCTTTTATAAATTTTGTAACCAGCCTCTGCACTTTATCAAGTGCCATAATATCCTTCCTTAAAGCAGGTGTCAAAAATTGTAAAGCATATTCAAGGTGTGGTCTTACCATTGATTCATAAAGAGGCAAAATACATGACAATACCTTACTAACCTTAGCAACTGCTGAATTACATTGCATTTTGTTGCCTAGTTTGTTGTCTTTAACAGTTCAAAAATCCTTCTTATGTGCTGTTATCCATAATTCACTATCATTTAGGGTGTAAATTGGTTGTGCATTCTTTAACCAGAAGTGTATAATTTTGCATTTATCTGCATTAGGTTTCATCTGCCATTTGAGTGCCCAGCCCCCCATCTGTCTAAATCTCTCTGCAGCAAAGTAATATCCTGCTCACATTGTAATAATGTACAGAGTTTTTGTCATCTGCAAACGCTGACTTTCAATGCCTATTTCAAGATGATTTATAAATGTATTGAAGAGAAGCGACCCAAGAACAAAACTCAGAGGGACGCCACTTACCACAAAATTTACCATTAATGACAACTCTCTGTACTATATCTTTAAGCCAATGTTCTACCCAAGAAGAAAAAATGCATCAAGACTAATTTCTTTTCATCTAAATACTAACCTATTCTGTTGAAATGTATGAAATGCCTTGGCAAAATCCAAATAGATCATGAATGGTTATACATGGTTTGTTACCGTTATTTATTATTTGTAGTTTTTATTTTGTTTTTGTTTTATAAAAAGAAAACATAAAATACAAGCCACATGTTTCTACATATTACATTTACAAATGTGATTAACCTTACTTATTTATTTTAAGAACCATTCAGGGCACCATCATAACTTCATCAAAAATGTATTGCAATGCTAGTAGTTGGGCAGAGCGATCATGCAAAGCTTGTAGTTAAACAATTTGTTAACATTTTAGCATCTTAAGGTAATATGGTACCAGGAACCTCCTCACACAATAACACATGTGTTGCAATGTTTTTGTAAGCATCTCTTCAGATTGATTTTGTATTTTATTTCTAACAGGTTTATTTACTTAAGGTTAGAAAACAGAGTGAATTCAAAGTGTACTTCAAACTTAAGGCCAGAGAGACACTGTAGTGTTCCTTTAAATCAGGGCCTGAGCAGAAAAATAACTAACTACATTAAAAAAATGTGTGTGTGTGTATATATATATATATATATATATATATATATATATATTTATTATTATTATTATTATTATTATTATTATTATTGGAATTTATATAGTGCCAACTAATTCCGCAGCGCTCTACAATATTATGAAAGGGGGGAAAGTTACAATAAATGAGACAATTACACAGTGACACAGGAACAATAGGTAGATGAGGACCTTGCTCAAATGAGTTAGAGGAGGTGGGGTACAAATACACAACAGGGCAGCAAGGGTGACAGTCATCAAACAAGATGGAAAAGTAGCAGAGCTGGAGGTGAGAGTGGAGTATGACTTTTTAAGAAAGCAAGAGACAGATTTGAATAAGTATAGATAAGTTACTCTGGGAGTCCATAAGCATTTCTGAACAGATGTAAGGATGTATGTGTGTGTGTGACACTTCCTTTGTTTTTGTGTTTTATTACTGTGTAGTTGATATAGATATACTGCTGTACTAGGAAGCAATAACTCCTTTCTTACTTACTTAATTCCTCTGTGACTGGGGAGAAACAACTTATTGCCTTATACATATCTTCTACATCTAGTCTTGTGACTTTGGATTTGTTAATTTTTGTTTCTGTGAAGATATCAGTGTGTATTTCTGTGTTTGCATGGGTCAGTGTCTGTGTGTATGTGGGTCGTTGTCTGTTTGTCAGTTTATGTGTGTGTATGGATCAGTATCTTTGTATCAGTATGTGTGTGTGCATGGGTCAATGTCTGTGTTTGTATGGGTCAGTGTCTGTGAGTCAGTTTATTGTTATTGGAATTTAAACCGGTACTCTAGGTTGATGAGGACCCTGCTTGAACAAGCTTACATTATAGAAAAGGTGGAGTATAAAACACAATAGGAATGAAGGCATCTGTGGGGCCCCTTGTTTGTTAACTTTAATCCATGCCTCACTAAGAGATATTAGCTTAGAAGCAACTATGGGCAGAGCCTCCACTGAGTAGCAGGAACCCGTGGAACACTACTTGCTATGTTAAACAGATGTCTTAAATGCAGTAAGTTTTTATTTTATTTTTTTTGTTATATGGTTTGGCCACTTAAAGTTCATGGCTTCAAAGTCAGGCCAAACCATATATTTGTGTAAAGATGACTTTTTAAACTTCTATATCAAGTTGGCAATCTCTTTAACTATACCAGTTGGAGTTGATTTTAAATATGTAAAACTGACATATTTTATGTAATGCACACCTGCTAGATTTCTTTAAAAGTCCTTACTGTATAGTCCCAATGATTTGCTCTTAAAAACCTTTATTTAAATAAAGCTGTTTTTGATTTTTCATTCAAATTGATTCAGAATTTATATAAAACATTTAAATGCAAACATTATGTTCAGTTCAGTTATGGTCAGTTATGGTCAGTAAAACAACTGGAAAAGTACAATGATATTTTTTTTTTATGGTAAATATGAATTCTGCCAACCCCTTTTATCCTTTCAACCACGCATTGAACATTTTGCGAGAACAAATCCTGATATTTACTCAATAAATCTGTGTTAATGGTAATATTCATACATATTACATATCTTGTGGATCTAGAAAGCAAATAGAACAGAAACGTATAATCTCTTGTTAGTACATTATTATGGGAAGTGTAATACTATGTCACAGATATTAATTTTTCTTGCTTCCCTGTTGTGGATGTTTTTTTTCCCACCTCATTTTACTGTTCATTCAAGATCATTTCAGAAAAAGGATAAATTTTCTCTCCTAATCCTTCACCCTTTAATACTACTGGTGCAGCTGGCACTGTAGTTCACGTTCACTCAGCCATTCATACTTGAGAATTAACACTGTCTTCTTATAATCCATTCTTGCTGTAACATAATATATACTAAACCACATAGCTAAACTCATTATGTTCGTTTAAAGATCCCTGCATTTTTTCTCAGTCTTTTATAAAGAGTTATATAGGCTGAGGCTTACTAACATCCACAATTTCCTTGCACTGTGTTTTTTTTTTCTCCCTAAACTTATGTTTACAGTTTATATTATTAAAGGAAGATCCAGCAAGAAAATATCAAAGATAACAAGCAAAAGGACTGCGGACCATCCCAAGAGAGACAGGGGTGAATGTTAACCCCCTGTTATGTTTTATTCAACAGTAAACGCAGCTAACCTTTTCATGTTCTGAATCACAAGTATGTGTGTAACCATCAGGCGATTTAGCATTGGATTCAACATGTTCCCAAAATTATTAATGGCACACATAGCACAGTAATGCACTGTAAAATAGGATGCGTACTTAAGTCAGTATTATCAATGGGTGTGTTTTATGTAATTAGACCTAATTATAAAAGAATAATATAAAACTGCTGGAATACTGGATTGATGCATTAGGAAGCAGCTAAATTAAACATATATTTGTGTTAAGAAGATAGTGGCATTTGCGTCTTTATTTTAAGATGTATAAAATAGGCTTATTAACACTATACATGGCTAACAGACGAGCTGTATGATGCTTTGTTTTTTATAATATATTTTCTTTTGGCAATTAAACAGTTAAGATATTAAGGAAAATGATTCAGGGAAACAAGAATGCTACACCCATTGTTTTATAGTTTTTATTGCAAGCAATCTATCTTGTAATCGTCTAAGATTATTCACTCCTTCACCTAATTTTGCCTGTGGTTAATCCTCTATGCCTTTAATGGTTTAAAGTAGACGCTTCATAAAATGGCATTGTGGTACATCATTGCCTTAAATCAAAGGTCTACAGAATCCAAGACATTCTTGTCTTTTTTAACCTAATAGGGCTATCAGTAAAGCAAACTTTTTGTTTTAACTATTTGAAAAGCTACAGACTTGATAATTCAGTTTGGAGTAAATGTCGACCAATTTCACAATTTTTAATTTCTGAATCGCTGCCACACTAAAACAAATTAAAAAGTAATGGATCGAAATGAATAGCATCGATTAGTTTCAGATTCATTCTGATACAGCTGACTAAACAGTGGGATGGAACAGTAGATAAGCAAGAAGCAAAACAAATATTAATTAATAATATAAATATTACATGTTACAATATTTTTGAATTGTAGAAATGGATATATTTACTAAATAGCACATTTTACAGAGCCAGTGTGCATAGTAGTGTAAGAAGAATTACAAATTAAAACACAAAATATATGTGTATTTATTTGTAATTCTTCTAACACTAATATGCACACACACGCGCGCACGCACGCACACACACACATAATGATACTCTATAAAATTATTTACGCCTTTCTGCAATTTGCAAATAATAACCCCTTAAGGACTGAACTAAATGTACATGTTGTGATCAAAACAAAACGTAAACAAAATCTGGAATTTGACTATATGTCTGTTCAACTGTAATTCACCTCTTTCATATTAAGTGCACCCACACTTATTATATATCATTTTATTCAGGGGAAACAGGGCTTTCATTTAACATCAAATATTTAACTATAAAACATAAATTAATATGACTAAAATATAAAAAAATGGGAGAAAATAAGAATTTCCTTTTTTTTTTAGTTCTGCGTGACATTTCAACTGTGAATGTCATAATACTGTTTGCTTTTACTGCAATAAAACACATATTTGTATTCAGCGATGTCTCACATGTAAAACAGTACCCCCTATGTACATGTTTTTGGATCCATTCATTTCCCATAGTATAGGCAAATACAATTTGAGAATGAAGCATTTTCTTTCCAAATTTCAGTTTGTTTAAATAAATATTTACCAAGTTGAAGATGACCTGGAATTTGGAAATTTACTATTCTAAACCAAACTAAACTAAATACTTGTTTTATCATGCACATCTCACATATCTTCTATGTGTGTATATCAGTGTTTGTGTAAATAAAAATAAAAAATATAACATTTTAATGAAAAATACAAAAAATAACTGAAGCTGATTGTATATCATTCTAATGAAGCCATGTTATAATGATTAATTAGTGATACGAATGAAAACATGCACGTTAGAATGTGCATCTTTAATTAAAAGCCTAAACTTTTAGCAAACAGCTTATTTATAATATCACATTATAATAGCACATTATTTGACATTCATTAAAACTTTCTGGCATACTTGGGTGTAGTTTTCAAGGGTATATCATATAGCATTATAAACTAATTAAACCCAAGCTCATTCTAGTTAAATATATTCATCATGTTTCACACATTTTCATTTGCAGGCAAGAAGGATTTAATATGTAATTCTGATATTTATTCACTATAAAAGTTTTTTGTGACAAATCTGGATTAAAATTTCGTAGGACTTTATGCAAGGTGCATGTTAAGCCCCCCAATAAAACCTTTCACAAACTATAATCTCACTTCACATGCCACATGTGATAACTACAAAAATAGGGACTGTCGCCATACACCGACTGTCCCCATACTCTGATTTGTTTAAAATGATTTAAAAAAAAAAAATCTCAGCAAAAAAGTAAATTGTGGTAAAGCTGGAAAACCCCAACATTTGCACAAAATCCAGAAAGTTAGAAATTATGTTCTACTCAGGTGACATCCTGGACTTTCTCTTGTAAAACAATCATAATTTATTATTTAGTTAATACTTAATATATATATGCATGCATCAACATTGGCAAAGACGGGATATGGTGTAGCTTAAATTCTCACTTTTACAGTATTTGTTTACATATAGATAACAATATTGATAACAATATATCACATCTTACAGATCCTGTTGCACGTTTTCACTTTCTGACACACTTCAGAGCATACTGAGGTTTGAGGTAGTGGTTACCAAGTGGTAATCCTTGGGGCAAGGATAAGTAATATGGGGATTGTTACAGTCCATTGTTAACACATTCCATGTCCGAGGGAGGTGTGTAATTGGGTATTATAGGTGAGCGGACTTGTTCTACCCCATGCAATGGTTTGGTGGGGATTAAGACCAACGTATTAACTGTCAAATTGTGAACAAGCTCCCATATGGGTGGCTTTACGCCTATCGCCCAGGTTGGTTTAGGTGTACTGTATGTTGCATCATGTCTATGTTTACATGCCACCCTGTTTCTTCCTCTGTTTTGGAGCTATGGCAGGGGGCACAGTTGTGGTCCCCCTAGTTGCCCTGGGGTATTTTGTGTGAATATTTGTTGGGATTGTTCTTCCTTCTTGTCTTATTGCAACTGGTATGGTTCAGGATTGCTTCCTGTGCATTTATGGAGAATCAGATATTATCCCTTGGCTACCTGTCCCTGAGTTGTCATACCTCAACATGTCTGAGTGTTTCTTTACTGATCTTCAATGCTGTATCTGTAACTTCGTATAACTAAGTAACTAACTATATACAAGTGGTTAACCGGGCAAAAAGGGAAAAGAGTGGATAAGTGTGTGTGTGTGTCAGCAATCCATATGAAGGGAGCTAAAGTGTTTATGGAGCTATCCCCTGAATCCTTAGTTGTTTTGGTACCGTGGGGTTGTTCCTTCCAGATGTTTATTTCAAGGTGTGATCATTTCAATTGTTCACTGTTCAGTAGTGTGGGGTTTAATATGTGAGTGTTTGCCTACACCTGATCATGGTGCATTAATCGTAGGCTATGCATCAGGTAGTCACCGCTTGTAGGAGGTGTGGCACCATAGACTGGCTCCTAACACATCTGTCACATCTGTCACATTGATCTTAGTGCCTGTGGTTAGGTGTTTTCTTGCCATACATTCATAATCCAAGTTTGTGGAAATTTGGTGTAGTAATGTTTGGTGACACGGGGACTCAATGGTCTTCCATGACCTAGCTATTAGTGTGTTTGCATCTATCAGGATGTGAAAAATTAGAATGGAGTCCAGTTTGTTGAACTCATCCAGCTTTAAAAATAGAAGGATGGGTGATTTCCCTGCCCACCGCATCCAACATCACTCTCTCTACCATTTCCCCTATCTGTTGTGCATCTCCACCAATTGCCCAGGGTGTTTGTATATATGTTCTGTAGTTTATCTGGTACCATGTACCACCTATACTGCAGCTTCTGCATCAACTAGAGGTGCAAGGCGCATGATGGCCTGCCTCTATGTGCTTTGAACGCTCCTCTCCATTGATGTAAGGAAAAACTCTCATTGAGCTCTTTCTGCCAGGCCTCTATGTGCTGATCTTGCAGTCTGCCCGGCACAGAGTTTATTAGGTTGTTGCTTAGTGAAAAACTTTTTTTTGAGCATAGTGTGGGCAAGGCAGACTTGTTCAAATGGAGACAATTTGGTTGTGTTGTTGTTTTGGTGGGGAGTTTTGCGAGTATTGATTTGAGTTGGAGATAAGAAAAAACTTGATCAGGAGGTTAAATGGTATCTGGCCTATAAGTCTGGGTAATGCATATGTTTATTGTTTTCAAACAGTTGGTATATATAGCTGCAACATCCCGCCACCCATGGTCTGTAGGCAAACAAGGGGTTTGTGAGATGTATGCTATAGAGCGGGGCTACCAGCCACCGCAGACTATCCCTACAGAGGTGAATTTTGGTAGAGTCCTAAATTTGTAGCAGGAGCTTCGATGTATGCAGCAAGTCTGGCATTTTTGGGCATCTCGTTTTTTATGTGTTTTTCTTTTCTAAGTATCAAATATATACAGGTATATACAGGTCAAAGCAAATATCTGTTTGTATTTGATCTGTATATATTTGTACTTTGTTATCAATTCTGTGACACATATTTCCCAATATAAATAAATACAAGTTTTCTGGAATTTCTCCGTAATCAAACTATACCATTCTACTTATTAATTTTGGCCCCTTCCTCTGCACATTTTCTATAACTATAATAAATAGGTCACCAAGTTGCACCTTGTTTAAAAGGTGGTGGTCTTACCATTATTTTTTTAAAGAGGCAACATTATTTTCATCCTGGGAATCAATACCCCCTTTCAACACATGACCTTAGCAAGTACTGCCTCATATTGCAAATTGCTGCATAGTCTGTTGTCTGCAATTTTCCACGAGTTTTTGTGATTTATCTAACTCAATACCTTTTAGGCTGGAATTTGCTTGAACATCCCTTATTTAAAACAAAAATCTTTCAACCAATGAAGCATTTTGCTGGATTGCTGTAAGCTTTCCTTACACAATAGGAGTTCTAGTCTTGGCTATGGATGACTACATTATGTGAGTATACCGAAGTATACCTGGAGTGAGGAAGTTTGTTCATTAAATTCTGAAAGGTTGCTGGGGCTCCATGAAGCCCAAAGGGTAAAACTGTGTAGAGGTACAGACCTTTAAGGGTCACAAATGCTGGCTTTTCTTTAGCAGATGTTGTCAGCAGGATCTGCCAATAGCCCTTTGTAAGGTCTAGAATATTTAGAAATCTGGGCCAGTTTCTTAATGAGTTTGTCCACACAGGGCATAGAATATTTATGGTGTTCATTAATATTTTGGAAGCAGTATTGTAACATGGAATAGTTCTGTATAGCATGTGGCATAATCAAATATAACCAAGATGTACTAATTACCCTTAGCTGACTTTTTCAATGGCCTCACCAAATTATAGCAGTTTGCTTAAAAGGGGTTTCAAGAATGGGTAATAGGATTAGCTGTGCCCTTAAGTGAGGTTTTGGGCTGCTAGTTGGCAGTCTGGACATGAGGCATCCCAGGCCAGAACAATATCCTTAGAATCCTTTCCTGAGTTTTTCAACCCCTGGTGTCCGCCAAATAAATGGAAATGAGCCAATTCTAACACCTTCCTTCTGAAAGATCTGGGTCTCAAAAGCTGTTTAACCCCTTAAGGACAGAGCTTCGGAAGCTTGTCTTTCACTTTATGACAACGGCATTTTTTGCATTTTTGCTGTTTGCGTTCAACTGCAATTTGCATTTGACTAATTTATTGCACCGACGCATATTATATACCGTTTTTTAAAGGACAGAAAGGGCTTTCATTTGATGTAACATATATATATATATATATATATATATATATATATATACATGCTTATTTATTATTAAAAAAATACAGAAAAATGCAAAAAAAATGAAAAAGTTTGTGTTTTTTTTACAGTTTTTGCAATAATAATGTGTGCACAATTAGTGCAGGTTAAGGAAAGTAATTAAAAATAAATTCATTTAGTTGTTCTGATTTACAGAATATATAATGTGTCTGGGATTTTAAGGTTTTTTTTGGTAGTTACAGGTCACAAAGCACAAGGAGTAAAATGAACTTTTAATGTGGAGCGATTTTAGAATTTGGTATGTATGTCTTGTAAGCTTAATAGCCATAAAAGAAAACAAAATTGCCACACAAAAGTATATATTTATATAAAGTAGACACCACAGGCTATTTACCTAAGGTTGTTTTGACACTTTCTACGTAGCCATTTTACCGCCAACCTCTGCTAAATATTGGTGTAAAATTGTGTTTTTGGGGGGTTTTCGCACACAAACTTATAACAAAGAACTTCTCATGTGCAGGGCCGGCGCGTCCATAAGGCGGCACAGGCGGCCGCCTTAGGGCGCCAGAGAAGGGGGGCGCAAAAATCCGAATCCCCTGCCTCTGGCTGGAGACTCGGATTTTTTATCTCCCCTCTCTCCCTGCAGCCAGCACACAGGAGCCTGGCAGTGAAGTCAGCCGTCCTCCTCTGATGATGTCAGAAGGGGGCGGGACTTCTACTGCTCCCAGACTCCCCAGCGGTCCTGATTGCAGCTCCAGCCTCCCAGCCTCCAGTGCAGCCCATCCCATCCCATCCGACCACCAGGGGTAAGGTTCTCCCTCCTGGACCAAGGTAAGTCTCTGGGAGGGGGTGGGGGAAGAACTTGTAGCATTTTTTTTTTTTTTTTAAATCAAAACGTTTTTTTTTTTCAGCCCCTTTCTTCAGCCCCTGCCCCCACCCCCACCATACTCCCCCCTGCCCCCACCATACTCCTTCTGCCCCCCACCATACTCCCCCTGCCCCCACCATACTCCCCCCTGCCCCCACCATACTCCCCCCTGCCCCCACCATACTCCCCCCTGCCCCCACCATACTCCCCCCTGCCCCCACCATACTCCCCCCTGCCCCCACCATACTCCCCCCTGCCCCCACCATACTCCCCCCTGCCCCCACCATACTCCCCCTGCCCCCCACCATACTCCCCCTGCCCCACCATACTATCCCTGCCCCCACCATACTATCCCTGCCCCCACTATACTATCCCTGCCCCCACTATACTATCCCTGCCCCCACTATACTGCCCCTGCCCCCACTATACTGCTCACTCCCACTATACTGCCCCTGCCCCCACTATACTGCCCTTCCCCCACTATACTCCCCCTGCCCCCACTATACTCCCCCTGCCCCCACTATACTCCCCCTTCCCCCACTATACTCCCCCTGCCCCCACCATACTATCCCTGCCCCCACCATACGGCCCCTGCCCCCACTATACGGCCCCTGCCCCCACTATACGGCCCCTGCCCCACTATACTCCCCCTGCCCCCACTATACGGCCCCTGCCCCCACCATACGGCCCCTGCCCCCACTATACTCCCCTGCCACCTCTATAGCCCCTGCCCCCACTATACTCCCCTGCCATCTCTATAGCCCCTGCCCCACCATACTACCCCTGACACCTCTATAGCCCCTGCCCCCTCTACAGCCCCTACCCCTCCAAACTGCCCCACCATACTACCCCTGGCCCCTTTACAGCCCCTCTATAGCCCCTGCCCCACCATAGTGCCTCTGCCCCCTCTACTGCCCCATGTGCCCCTCTACAGCACTTCTATTTCCCTCTATAGACCCTGCCCCCACCATACTGCCCCCTTTACAGCCCCTGCCCCCACTATACTCCCCCTGCCCCAATATACTCCCCCTGCCCCCACTATACTCCCCCTGCCCCCACTATACTCCCCCTGCCCCCACTATACTCCCCCTGCCCCACTATACTCCCCCTGCCCCACCATACTCCCCCCTGCCCCACCATACTCCCCCCTGCCCCACCATACTCCCCCCTGCCCCACCATACTCCCCCCTGCCCCCACCATACTCCCCCCTGCCCCACCATACTCCCCCCTGCCCCACCATACTACCCCTGCCCCCACCATACTACCCCTGCCCCCACCATACTCCCCCCTGCCCCCACCATACTACCCCTGCCACCTCTATAGCCCCTGCCCCATCATACTACCCCTGCCCCCTTTACAGCCCCTCAATAGCCCCTGCCCCCTCTACAGCCCATGCCCCCCTCTACAGCCCCTGTCCCCACTATACTGCCCATGCCCCCCCTATTGCTTTTGTGCCCCCCTCTTTATCCCCTGTGCCGCCTCCTATTTCCCTCTACAGCCCCTGCCCCCTGCCTCTGCCCCCCTTTCACACGCCTCTACTGCCCCTGTCTCCCCCCTCTACTTCCTCTACCCGCCTCAACAGCCCCTGTCCCCCCCTCTACTTCCCATTTACCCCCTACCATACTGTCCCTGTGACACCACTTTATTGCCTCAGTGTCCCTCGTTACAGCCTGTGCCCACACCATACTGCCCCTGTGTCCCCATCTGCTGCCCGTGTCCCCCCTCTACTGCCCATTTCCAACCACATTGCCCCTTTGCTCCCACCACAGCCCCTATACTCCCTTCTACAGCCTCTAACTCCCTTACTTCACATCCCTTCCACTCCCTTTTACCCCATAGCTCCAGTACAGCCCCTATTCCCCCACTACAGCCCCTCTCCCCCAAATTGCTGCCCATATCCCCCACACTACAGCCCCTGTTCCCACTTGCAGCCATCAACCTACTTCAGTCCCTAACCCCCTACTACAGCCCCAATTCCCCACTACATTTCCTAAGCCCCCAATTACAGCCCCTAACTCTCAACTACAGCCCCTGTCCCCCTACTACAGCCCTTAACTCCTTAATTAGAGCCCCTATTACCCCACTAAAACTCACTACCACCTCCCCCCCCCCCCCCCCCCCACCCAAGATTAGGTTCTGGATCTGCCCCTGCTCTGTATACCTGTCTGCATGTCTCTGTATGACTGTCTGTCTGTGTCGGTATGTCTCTATATGACTGTGTCCGTGTGTTTCTGAATGTCCCTGTATGCCTGTATGTCGCTGTATGACTGTATCCATATGTCTCTGTATGCCTTGTTCTGTATATCTTTGTGTGACTGTCTGTGTATATATGTCTCTGTATGCATTGTTCGTTATGTCTCTGTATGCCTGCATCTTCATGTCTCTGTATGTCTGTGTTTGTATAACTGTTTTTATTTATCTATATGCCAGTGTCTGCATGTCTGTGTGTGTGTGTCTGTATGACTGTATGTCTGTGTACCTGTATGTGTTGATTGTATGACTGTGTGCCTGTATGGCTGTGTTTGTTTGATTGTGTGCCTGCATATTTCTGTGACTATGTGCCTGTATGTGTGTGTGTAGCTATATATCTATGTCTATATGGCTTGGGAGGGAAAAGTTACACAAAGGAGCCTGAGGGGAAGAGGGACACACAAAAAACAGGCTGAGGGGAGAGACCCACAGAAAAGGGCTGTGGGAAAGAAAGACACACAAAGGGGCTGAGGGGGGGAAATGAGATACACATGGGGGTTGTAAGAGACATACAAGGGGGTGTAAGACACACTAAAGGGGGGTACAATACACTACATGGGGATTTCAAAATGCTGGATATGAGACACCACTAAAGATACATCTTATTTGTGTGTGGGGGGGCGGCAAAATTCATCTTCGCCTGTGTAGCCAAAAATCCTTGCACCGGCCCTGCTCATGTGTATTTTGTAAAGTTGGTGTGTGCTATTCCTGTACAAAGTTTTATTATGTGTTCAGTTACTTCTGCTGAGTACAACGGTACCCCCATTGTATGTCTTTGGCACTATTTTGTGACGCTACAGTGCCATATAGGAGACCTGTCCTTTTCAGTATTCACAGTAGAATTTTGAGAGACGGATTTAATGAGCCTATGCTTCCATTTGGGGTATTATAACAGTTTGACTGTTCAAAAAAACCCCACAAAGGCCTACCATTTGTAAAAGTAGACACTCCAGGGTATCTCATAAAGGTGCATATTGTGCCTTAACATGCCCCCATTTTTTTACCATTACATGCCAAAGTATGTGGTAAAAAATAATTTTGTGCATTTTTTACATATGGATTGCATTTTTGCTGGCCATTTTGTATATTTCATATGTGCCACTAAGTTCAAACCCCCCAAATTATGCTCAGCTAAGTCTTCTGAGTAAAAGGACACCCCCATTGTATGTCTATGGCACTATTTCGTGAAGCTACAGTGCCATACAGAAGACCTGTCCTTTTCAGTATTCACAGTAGAATTTTGAGAGACGGATTTAATGAGCCTATGCTTCCATTTGGGGTATTATAACAGTTTGACTGTTCAAAAACAGCCCACAAAGGCCTACCATTTGTAAAAGTAGACACTCCAGGGTATCTCATAAAGGTGCATATTGTGCCTTAACATGCCCCCATTTTTTTACCATTACATGCCAAAGTATGTGGTAAAAAATAATTTTGTGCATTTTTTACATACGGATTGCATTTCTGCTGGGCATTTTGTATATTTCATGTGTGCCACTAAGTTAAAACCCGCCACATTATGCTCAGCTAAGTCTTCTGAGTAAAAGGACACCCCCATTGTATGTCTATGGCACTATTTTGTGAAGCTACAGTGCCATATAGGAGACCAAGACATATCAGTTTTTACCGAACTTTGAATTTTGACGCCGGGCCTATGTGCAATTTCCAAGCATCTTCGCAGGTTTTAAATTCAAACTACCCCATAAAGACATACCATTTCTTAAAGAAGACATCCCAGGGTATTTCAAAAGGCATATTTTGAACCTTAGCGTGGGATCATTTTTCCGCTAGCTTGTACCAGGTGTAGTGGTAATAAGCGTTTTTTCTGCCTTTTTGACACACAAAGTGAGTTTGCACAGTATATTTTGCAAACCTTATGTGTACTACCACTGTATAATACTTCATATGTTGCTCAGCTATGTCTGCTGAGTACAAAAATACCCCCGTATGTACCTTTGCCAGGTATATGTGGACATCGGAGGGGCACATTTGGGACACAGCCATTCCATTTTTTTCAAACTTTAAATTTTTACGCTGTGCCCATGTCCCATTTTAGAGTATTCCCACCGAAAAAGAGGGCAAGTACTACAATGATTCGAAACACTATGGTCAAGTTTCCCTTTTTTAATATTATTAAAGTGCTCCAATAGTCTAATATGAAGTTTTCTAGTGGTGCGACCTACATATTGGGTTCCACACCCACATTGAAGTAAATAAATAACAAAAGTGGTTGAACACTGTATATGTTTCTTAATTAAATATTTTCATTTATTGTTCCTGTACTCTGCTGCTTCAATTGGACCTGTGCTTGTGATCTTCACATTGCTCTCCAGTTCCACTGAAAGTGGAGACATGCTTACCACTACTCTATGTCTGTAAGTGATACCAATAAATTCCTTTTATATATTTTTTATACATACTTCACCATGTATGGCTCTTTTTATCCATTTCTTTGAAGACACTTCTATGTTTGGATCTACTATCAAGTCCAATACTGCATATACCCCAGGGGAGTGAGTTGCAAAGTCTGAGGCGGTCAAGTTAGTAGGTGGAGGAGGAACAATAGGGCAAAGAAGAGAGTTAAATGTGTGAAATAGTTGTTTGGGTCCACGGGAGAGTGTGGTTATGAGGGTATTGAAGTAATTGTAAGCAGCTTGCTACTTTGTATCAATCCTATCTACTGTTTTAATGCTTAATTTGTAGCTGGTGGAGTCTACTATATAAATCTGGAATAGAGACTCAGCAGTCACTTTACCATCACCCTTAATACACTTTTCTATATCACTCTTAGGTTGCATGAGCACCTCTGTTGTATAGTATATGTGTTTTTTTTTTTTTTTAATAAAGGTTATTACCCTACATTGTATTTTATTTAGAGGTACTCCTTGTGGGGTTGGTCCCTTTATCCCTTTCTAGGGGGGCTACCATCCTCATTAGTTTTTCAATGTTTTTATTTGAAATTAGATAACCTAGAGAAAATCTACCCCAAGGAACAGAAATCAAGCAAATTAAGATTATAATTAGAGACTTTATGGTGGATAGAGCAAATAAAACCTAACTAAATGGAAATAGAAGTGGTTCTATCTGGGAAATTGAGCAGATAAATTCTTATCTAATCAACTAAACTCTAATCTTAGGGAGACAATTTTCAACATATCATCAGAAAATAATCAGTGTAGGTCCCCCGATCAAATCGCTTCCGCATTCAGAGAGTATTATTCATCCCTATATAACATAGGTGAACAAAAAAAAAATGAATCACACGTTTTTGATCATTTAAAACATTCAAAGATGCGAGCATTAGAGATAAAACATAAGGAAGCATTAGAAAATCCAACTGAAATTAGTCATCCAAGCTACTAACAATTTAAAAAATAATAAATCCCCAGGCCCAGATGGCTTCATTAAGTATTTTTAGTAAAAAAAAGTCTCATGTTATCTCTTCTAATCTAACAAAAGTTTTTAATGACAATTTGGAAAATAAACCAATACCTAGTGAATTGCTCCAAGTGATCATTATTCCAATTCCTAAACAAGGGAAAGATATGAAACTGGTATCTAACTACAGACCTATCTCTTTAACTATTAGTGATATCAAAATCTTTTCTGCAATTTTAGCTGGCAGAATTAAAAAAGGTAATATCACTTATAATTCATAAAAAACAACTTGGGTTTGTTAGTGGACATCAATCATATGGTAACACAAGGAAAATTATAGATATAATAGATTTTGCCTTGACAAATAACATTTCTATGGTAACTATCTCTTTGGATGTGGAAAAATCAGTTGATCGGGTAGACTGGGTTTTGTTGGAGGCAATTCTTAAAAGTTAGAATTTTGGTGATAATATAATAACATTCATTATGGCCTTATATTCTGAACTGACAGCTAAGATAGTGGGGCAAGGTTTTTCCTCCCAGTGATTCAGAGTTTGGAATGGTACCAGACAGGGCTGTCCCTTGGCCCAGCTTCTTTACATCATGACTCTAGAACCTCTGGCAGCAGGAATCAGATATAATAAAGAAAGGATGACATCTCTATTGGTGATACCGTGAATAAAGCTAACCTCTATGCGGATGATATTCTGCTGACATTAACCCAAAAAGAGATCAAAATATATGGGGTTACTCTTACTACAAACTTAATATCAATAACGCACAAGCAATGACAGTGGGAATCAATGAAGATAGAATGAGCACACTTAGGTATAAAATTCCATTTATGTGGAAAGATAAGTGTATTGATTACTTGGGAATTAAAATCGCAAAGGACCCTTCGCGTATAATTGAATTGAACAATCAAGATCTATTAAATTACCTTTTTTTTAAACTGGGAGAATGGGAAAAAATTGCCCATATTATGGATGGGCAAACTCAATATTATTAAATCCTACATATTGCCTAGATGGCTTTAAAACTTGAGATTAATCCCTCTACAATTGTTCATTTTTTTTGTATACAATTTCAAATGGCAGTAGAAAAATGTATATGGTTAAAGAAGAAACCAAGAATTTCAAAAAAGGTTCTTTATGGTATTAAATCTAGTGGGGGAATAGGTTTTCCCAACATGTGGTTTTATAGTCGAACATATGCAGTGGTGCATTTACACACTATACATACACATTCGTCTAGATCAGAAGAGTGGTTTATGATTGAGCAAAAGACTTTGGATATGGAGAATTATAATAATATCCCATGGTTGAATAATACAACAGTAAAGAAAATCATAGATAATTCTAAGGGGATTTTTGTAATTAAAAATATTATTTCCTTTTGGTCTAAACTAAAGACTAACATAGGTATAAAAGATAAGATAATAAAACAAACCCCTATAAAAATAATTGAATACAACATTCCAAATATAACTAAGTTGAAGTGGTTCAACAATAAAAATTTAAAGATGGCAGATTTCTTTCAAATAATCTCAGATATTTTAAAGCTGAAATTAAGGTATCGCCAGAAAAGGCCATTTTATATATAACCTTAGATAACATTAATAAAAATGGTAACTTTTTGATTATTCAGTTGTTTTAATGGCTATGAAACTGGCTATTTTAAGAATGTGAAAGAAAAAAACAAGAAATCCCTCTGATAGCGGTAGTGAATCAAATTCATTTTCAGTGTCTTATGGAAAAAGGTTATTTCTTGGCAATTCAAAGATTTGGTTCATATAAAAAATATGGGATCTTTGGCTTAGTTCTTAACCTGATAGGATTAATGTTTAATTCTTTATCTTTTAAGGTTTTTTAACATAAGGTGAGGGGACCAATACTTGGTTGCGCAGGTTTTGTCTTTTGTAAGAATATTGCTTCATATGCAAGACATAATATAAGATAACAGTTTATGGTCCTTACTGATGAATTATACATTTGTGTTGTGTGGTTGGATGACTTTGATATCCAACTTTGTCTGTGAAAATTTAATTAAGAATATTTTTTTTGAAATGTTATGATGAAAACTATAATGAATGGATACCCCGTTTTTATGTTCATGTCCCTGACCTTGTGAAAGAACTTAATTACACTTGCGGGGTGGATCTGCAAGGGTTTAGGGGCTCTATTTTGTTTAAGAAATATATGTAGGGTAATGTTGCTTTAATTGAGGTACTGCCTGCAATCCTATGATGTATAAATTGATGTGCTGCCAGTGCCTTGGAACACTAATTTTGCTTCTATTTTACCTCTTCTACAGCTATACTGTGTATGAACTCAGATTTGTTTATTGGATTTTGTCTGTGGGTTAATTCTACTACTTCTAAATTATATTCATATTTCAAAGAAGAAAACATCTTTCTTCTGGACTTTTCATCATCAGAAAGGTAAAAAAAAAACTATTCTATTTCTACATTTATACGATCAAATGTTTAGTGAATTTTTCACTCAGGATAAGTGTAGTAAAACATATTAATATACAACACAATGTAGGTATGTATGTGTCAGGCAGTGTGTGTAAGTATGTGTTAAGCAGTGTGTGGTTATGTATTTGGTAGTGTGTATGTATTAGGCAATGTCTGTGTATGTATGTATTAAGCAGCATGTGTGTATATATTAGGTAGTGTTTATATATGTATGTATGAATTTGGCATGTGTGTGTGTCTTTCAGTGGTATAATTTAGTGATGGAAATTATTAGTGTCCCCCAGTAGTGACTGTGATATCTTATCTGCTCCCTTCTATATTGTTCCTTACACATTATTTAATTATTGCAGTACTTCATCCTGTGTCTTCCAATCATGTTTGCTGAAACGTTTTGTAGTAGTAGTGATGTCCCGAACGGTTCGCTGGCGAATAGTTCCTGGCGAACATAGCTTGTTCGCGTTCGCCACGGATGGCAAACATATGCGATGTTCGGTCCGCCCCTTATTCGTCATCATTGAGTAAACTTTGACCCTGTACCTCACAGTCAGCAGACACATTCCAGCCAATCAGCAGCAGACCCTCCCTCCCAGACCCTCCCACCTCCTAGACAGCATACAATTTAGATTAATTCTGAAGCTGCATTCATTTTTTTTTGTGTTTGTGTTTATTATACATTATTCTCCATAGCCAGTAACCTGTGTTTATTATACATTATCCCCCATAGCCAGTAACCTGTGTTTATTATACATTATCCCCCCATAGCCAGTAACCTGTGTTTATTATACATTATCCTCCCATAGCCAGTAACCTGTGTTTATTATACATTATCCCCCCCATAGCCAGTAACCTGTGTTTATGATACATTATCCCCCATAGTAATTTATCGTTGGACCTAGGCAGCATGATGTCTTAGGCAGGCCCAGAGAGTGAGTGAGTGAGTGAATAATATAATATATATGTTCAGAAACATATTAGTAATATATGTAAATCGGGTTCATGCAAAGAGGGTGAAAAGGTATTAAAGAAAAACACACTTATTGCATCAAATTTACAAAGACAAACTTTTAAAAGCTTTCCTCATTTCTTTCTCGGGATGAGGAATATATTGGTTGTAAGATCTGCCCAATCTTTTAATAATATGCACTGGAGTGTCAGTGTTGAAGGAGACCGAAGCTGCCCCTATTCTAAATGAAAGACCCGAGACATGGATACAACCCAATCTTAGGAGTAGTGTTCTGATGTAGAAGATGAATTTAGCCGTAGTCAGAGGGATTCAGTGAGAGTAGTGGTGAAATGTGTGTGGCATGACTGAGTGTGAGTAAGTAAGAGTCAACTATTTTAATTGGGCACTAGTTCTAGGTGGGATAAAGTGGTATAGCGGATGGATGAGTAGTGATCATGATTTTTAGCGATATCCAATATTTTTAAGGTGGTCTCAAACAAACATAAAATGCTATGTAAAATTTGTGGGAATATCGAATAGTCGTGTACAGTAAATCAGAGAGGGCTCAGAATATCGAACCATCGATCGGTAACCTGGATGAAGTATGGGGTCTATCTGTTTTATTAAATACGTAGTAATATGCTTTTAATGGGATAGGACGTTAGGAAAGGTGTGTGATTGGGATAAGTGGTTGTGGCTGTATTAACCTTATCCTGGGACCGACCTGGCTCCTAAGCTTGAGCCACGCGTGGCTGGATCACTCCTGCCTCCACACGAACCGCATGCTACTTGATCTCCTCTTCTGACTTAGCCGCGTGCACTGACCGCAGTGATCGGTCACGTTGCCCGCCTGGCACTAGGAGCACGGCTCGAGTCATGAGCTCGCTCTTAAAGGGGCAGTGGGAGCCAAAAGTTGATTCAGGCTCCCATTGGCCCACGTCATTCCAGCACCCCCACACACGAAAGTTTTGGGGGCACAATAGCTTGCATTTAAAAAAAAAATAAAAAAATTGTGACTGTAATATAATAGCAGTCAGTATCCTTCACACGTGTGCGTTTCAGGGCCTGCCAGGGCACAGTGTCACAACAGTGCAACTGATATCTGGTGTAACAGTAGTGTACATTAAAAAAAAAAAAAAACTAGAAATTTGACTGTGAAATAATAGCAGTCAGTTTCCTTCACACGTGTGCGTTTCAGGGCCTGCCAGGGCACAGTGTCGCACCAGTGCAACTCATATCTGGTGTAACAGTAGTGTACATTTAAAAAAAAAATACAGGGGGCTTGTTGTCACCTTTCGGGGACCCTTGGTGTTGTACGTGGCTGGGTGGAGGAAGAGATCTTCAATGACATCAGTGAGGACATGGCTAGCTTGGTATCCAACCTTGTGCAAATGGGGAGTTTGCGTTTGTGCAAATGGACTGTTTGCAGTTGTTTGCGGTGCGTTAAACGGGGAGTTTGGTCTGTCACTGTGAAGCGGGCGTAACCCTTAAACTACCTGATCGATACAACATCATACCTGATGTTTTAAAGCACGTTATTCCAAACAATTTAGGAATGTTAGGTGATTTATGCCCTTTATGGATTAAAACCAGACTCTGCATCAACTATGTAATTTTCCATGGGAGTTTTGCCATGGATCCCCCTCCGGCATGCCACAATCCAGGTGTTAATCCCCTTGAAACAACTTTTCCATCACTATTGTGGCCAGAAAGAGTCCCTGTGGGTCTTAAAATTTGCCTGCCTAATAAAGTCTATGGCGGTTCACCGGGTTCGCCCGTTCGCGAACATTTGCGGAAGTTCGCGTTCGCCGTTCGCGAACGGGAAATTTTATGTTCGCGACATCACTATGTAGTAGTGATTAATTTGTAAGAAAATAGTAATAGTAATTTTGGAAGAAAATTTGGAAGAAAATGGTTTTTCACAGGTTTCAATGAAATTCCACATTAAATCATGGGTTTTTAGATGGTATGTCCTTTGATTTTCTACTTTAGCCATTGCCATTAAGGGCATGTGATGCCTCTGATCCAAGTGAATTAAACACTTTAAAAGGCCTTTCTACTTATTTTTTCTTGACCACCTGCTAAGCCACATGTGTTTAATTTATATTTATGATTGAATAATATACACTGAGATGTGTATGTTTCTAGATTGTGTTTTACATTTATCCACTGTATGTTTCTTACAAAAGTGTTTCTGCCATTTAACAAGTTGTAAAGCTGTCCTTATCCTATTGAATTCTGGTTAACTTTCAAAGTAATGTATCTGATCCTAAAACACACTATTCCACCTCCTACCTTCTGGCACAACATCTGTATTTCCTATTCTCAGATCTTATACCCACATCCATATAGTAATAATATCAACCCCAGACCACTATCTCTTTTGCATGGTCCAGTGGTGGAGCAATTTACACCACCATTCCAGTCAATGCTTGTTATTGGCATTGTGTATTGCGATGTGAAGCTTGTGCATAAATTCTCAGACATGGAAACCTATTTCATGAAGCTCCCAGTTATTGTGATGTTGCTTCAAGAGGCAGTTTGGACACCTTTAGTGAGTGATGCAACAGAAGATACTTTTTCTATGCTACATGCCTTAGCACTTAGCACAACCTCATAATAGAATATATGATGTCCCCTAATGTCTAATTAAAGGTGATGCTGTTCCCCAACCCATAATTTACAAGAGGCATGTATGTTAAAAAAATAAAAATAGGTACAGTACCTTGTTGTTGATCCAGGAATAATCACCCAGCCAAGACTCATAATCTGTCTCCTACTGGGCATGTTCAGGGTCTGGATGGAGCCGGATCATCAACCTCTCTCCTACTACTCCATCCTCTAATGTATGGAGAAGGGAGGAGCAGAGGGGGGAGTGTGTCACATGCATGACCCTCCCCCCCTGCTTTGATGTGGATGGTGGGCACCCGCTGCCTAACTTAAATTTCAGCTCCTCCTTACTACAATTTACAACAAGCAGTCGCTGGGCACTGCAATAAAATTTGGGGGAACGTTTTGAAGTGGCACCGGGGAATGACGCATGTTGCTTATTTCACTCTCTTTAGTGCCTTGTGCTGGCACCACAGATTCAGCACATGTGGAACACTGGGCACACCGTCCTGCGGGTGCCCTTTCCATATGTGCGCCCTAGGCCGGCTCCTACTCCTGACGCGCGTTTCGCGGAGCCGCCCTACCAGCGTAACGCACGTCGGGGATCATTGCTGCTAGTAGCTGATGTTATTCTCTGACAGTAATTGAATTATATTATCTACCTTTCCAGCACTGGAAACATTAATTTTTCACTCTGCTCCTTTCAACAGTCAGCCAGTTTCCTGCTTGCTCTACTGACGTAGAATTTAGCTCTATATTGCTTGATTACACCAATCTCTGAACCTCATCCTTTGTAAATATTCCCTTCCTTGTTAATTAACACTTTTTCTTTATTTATTTTTTCATTTATTTATTTTTTCATTTATTTATTTTTTCACACTTTTTTCACACTTTTTTCACATTGTTCATTGTGAATATTTGTACCTATACATAGATTGATCAATACTTTCTTCTTTTCTATACACACTAGGACAATATTTTGAACATACCTAATTGTGTCCATGATTTATACTAATTATTGATATAATTTCCCCCCTCTCCCCCCCTTTTTTTTTTTTTAACAACATAATAAAAGTGAAGTTTTAGACATTATTAATATTTCATCATCATCTTGTTTGGTCAGGGTTTCCGCTCTAAATTAACGTATATGCAAGTTTTCCAGCTAGACTAATATAACTTAAAATTTTTTAAGTTTTTTCTGAATACACCACAACATGCTAGTAAACAGATCTAAAAATATAATAATCTTCTTTTAATATAAATACTATACATTCATTTTAGAGATCTGATCATTATTACATGATCTTCTCTTTAGCTTCTGGGAATGTGTAACTGTGTTGCTTATACCTGACCCTTTTAATATTTGGAGTAGCAAATTGCATAGAAATGCATTAATCAGTGTTAAACATATACAAAATATTTAGGACAGACTCGATGGGCTGAATGGTTCTTATCTGCCGTCCATTTTATGTTTCTATGTTATATTTTGCTGTCTACTAATTGGCCACTAATTGAGTACCTCTCTTTTTGGTTAGTCCAAATATTTTTCTTCCCGAAACAATTACATTGATAAAATTCATCTGAACAAAAATGCCACATGGACAAATTCCATATCACGCAAACTATTTTTTTTTTTTGCAGATGATTTGATTCAGATGAACAGAATTCCTTCACTATGTTCAAGTGTACTATGCACGGTATACCGTCTTAACTAACAATATCAGAATTTTAGACCTTTTCCTGTGAATGTGTTTTCCTAAATGCTCTTGCAAATATTCTTGGAAACACTTTCCTTTGGCTCCAAATCCAATATTCTTATTATTACCCATTAGGGTTTTGGCCACCTCCTGCCACTATAGGTCGAGAAACTTAGAATGCAAAAACAGACAAGCATTGACTGGGGGTAAATATTAGTTATATCTTCTGACACGATCCCTCTATGCTAAGATTAAAAGTGAAGCCTCTGCTACAAAGCGGCATACCTTGTGTCCTGCAACAAGGGGACTCCTTACCTGTGAGATTCCTGTCTGCAGTCATGCTATTTTTTAAATAGGCTAAGTTTACTGAACTCTAACGGTACTTCCATCTTCCAAAACATGCTAGGTTGCTGGCTATAGCCATTAGTTAATTACTGGTTCAATTTCAGAAGGACTGGGAAAAGGACATGGTTGTTACCAGCATACTGGGTCACTCTCCCATCACTTTTAAAAATATGGCACCTTTCTTGCAGATGTCTCCAGTGGCACTCTTGCATGGTGGAGATCACATTAATCCATTGAATTACCAGGCTTACAATTTGCAGTCCTATGCTACAAATCAGGCTAGTTACTCACTACTGCAAGCCATAGCATACTCACCAGAGTTGAATTCTACTCATTAGGGCTAAACAGCTAGTGGTGAGAGGACATTTTGAGGCCTGCAATACAATATTGCTAAGACTCTGCTAACAACCTTGTTGTTTCTTATGAAAATCCTATTTCGTGGATTAAGAAGTGGTGATCATCATTGACTATCCTCTGGCACTACACTTTATAAATAGAAGAGAGAGAAGCGTTAGTGTGTGACGTGATGTGAGTGGCACAGCACGTAAGTTTGGGGCGTGTCAGGGTGCTAAGGATCAAGCCACCAGAATGCCTCAATGAGCTGGGGACTGAGGGACTGAAATGAGCACAAGTAATTTTGAGTGAGTGCCACAGAAGATAAGCCTGACTGCAGCTTGTCAGAGGACCATCTGACAGATGCCTGTGAGGGAGCTATCAGAGAGCCATGGGGTATTTGCTTTTGCCTACCTCTCCACGTGGAGAGGGTATCCATAGCTGGACAGCTATAGAAGTGCTATTCTACCATTTCTACAACCTGTAGTACAACTTCAACAGAGGTCTACAACCAAGCAGGCTCACAACAGGCTGATTACCTTAAGGTACAAAACCCATGAATCTAGTCTTGACTAAAAAAGCTGGCTGGTATATAAATTCATATAACATACAGTTATTTAAGTGCAAAGTGATAAGTGATTTTAAAAAAAAAAGGAAAATTAAATTGAAGAGGATAAAGAGTGGAGAAGGGGGGAAGAGAAATGTTAAGAGTTAAGGAGGGGTGAGGGAGTTATAACAAAAAGAAAAAAAGAAAAAAAGAAAAAAAAAGGAAAGAAAAAAAATCAATAAGTTCTCTCCACTAATAAGACCCCTCATTAAAGATGGTCCGAAAAGGAGATAATGCAGAAAAAAAAGAAAAAGCGGAGAAAACAAAGACTACAACTAAACAAAACAAATCGCAACCTCTCAACAACTTTTACTCCCCTAAAAGCCAAGTGAACATGTCAATACTATCCGAAAAATCATCCTCTGAAAAATCAATGGAAACAAGTTTATATGAACATATACCTGAACATTTAGGATACATGACTCAAGCAAGACTTGTCACTGCCTTCGAATCACTATATGATAAAATCAAATTAGATCTTGAAATCTTTATCAGATTATAAAGAGGAAATGGCTCATTTAAGAAATTCCTTATCAAAACAATCCCAGGAAATTGCACTATTATATATAAAAATGAATGATTTACAAACTCAAAATTATTCCTGAAACTAGCCATGACTAAAATGGATATTAATCTGACAGATCTTGAAGATAGATCTTGGAGACAAAATCTGAAAATCAGGGAAATACCGGAAGAAACTGGCAATCTTGAAGAATATCTGATGGAACTATTATCTGTCTATATAGACATAAAAGTACATGGCTCAATGCCTAAAGACAGAGCACTTAGACTACCGAAGCCAACTAATCTAATTCAAACAAATAGCCCTAGAGATGTGATAATTCGCTTCTCTAGCTGCTGAATTAACGAGATGCTGGCTAGAGAGATGAGGAAGAACCTTTCAAAAATTCAAAAATTTTAAACGCTGACTTTATGGATATTTCATTATCAACGAGACTAAGCAGAAAGAAGTATCAGGAGCTTACAACATGTCTACGAAAAATGACATTGCTTACTCATGGGGGTTTCCTACTAAACTATGCAGATCATATTAAGAGAGAACCTATATCTGCACAGATCCTCAGCTAGTAAGAGATAAACTATTGGCATGAGGCCTAAAATTATTATAAAATTACAAATAATTATTTTCCATTCAACCTTTAAGATTTTTTTCAAGGACTCTATTTAAAATATTTATATTTATATATATATATATATATATATAGAGAAAAAAGAAATGAAGGGAGCACACTAGGTCTTCGTAGTAGTGCAAAGTTATTTACTGCATTCCAAGGAATACATCTCTGTGTTATACAAAACAATCAACGTTTCGACCCTGCTGGGTCTTTATCAAGATCACAGTGACAAATGAAAGTTACTAACAATTTATACATAATCGTGTAATGAGCTTACCAGTAAGATGATCGGACAGCCGATAGACTGAAAACCCGGAAGTGAGAACCACCACGTGTCGTCGTGCGTGTGACGTGTTACGTGTTACGTATCAAACAGATAGCGTAGTTGCTAGGGAACTACGTTCAGAAAATACAAACATACACCCGGTAAAGGGAGAACCGGAGGAAACAAAGGCTATATCAGTCCACAGACATGTATATACAGCAAGAGCTGAGCCCATCTCCCCAGAATCTGCACAAGTACATCTATGTCCGTGTATAGAAAACGTGAAGTGAAAAATTGTGTGGAAAAAAACATCGGAGTGAAAACTTACAGTGTATAAGCAATATACATAGACTATCTGTACATATGGGGATCGGGCTAAAATACAAAGTATTTGGTAAACTATAAAATTGCGTTGTGTTGTGTATACCAACGTCTAATCAATAAGACTAATGATTATTCTTATAGCATGTAGTGGGCCTTAAGCTAGAGGCATAACATAATATTATGGCTAAATCTATTGTGTTCATAAGACAATGTACAATTGTCTCCCACATAAATGTTAACCTTAATGCTTTATGGATCTGGACCTATTTTTATCTCAATTTTACTTACTGTATATTAGAGAATGCTTCTAGGCTTAAATTTAACTATTTCCCGTGTGTGTCACATCGGGGACCATACTGTAGTAGCTAGTGAGCCCATTCCAAAGTGAGCTATCTGGGTTGTACACTTTGAACAGAACAACTTAAGGTTGTATCCTATTCTATAGTATAGAGACAGGGAATTACAAATTGATGGAACCAATCTAGTCTAAACAATACTCTAGAGCTACGAACGTTATTTTTTGGGTGCTGGATTATGTCCTTTAAGGCAAGTCCCAATTTACAGCTTGCAGGAGTGCTGGTTTAAAGGAACATGGACAATACAAGGTGTTCATTGAGTCCATTTGGAGTCACGGTGTTCAGATGATGGATCCAGTGAGCCTCGCGTTGTAGGAGCAGTTTGGATCTGTCGCCTCCTCTCGGTTGTACCGGAACATGGTCGATTGCAATAAATCGTAGTGTAGGTAGATGGTGTTGGCTGGCCAAAAAGTGTTTCGCGACAGGTTTGTCGGTCCTTTGGTCTCTAAAAGCCGTCATTATTCCCGATCGGTGTCCTCTAATGCGGTCACGCAAGGTCATATCAGTTTTTCCGACGTACGAGAGTCCACAGGGACATGTAATCATATAGATGACATGTGTAGTCATGCACGTAATATAATGTTTGATTGCCATTCTTTTGCCACTATGTGGATGGGCAAATGTTGATCCCGTAAGCATGTGGCTGCAGGTGACACATCCACTACATTTAAAACAGCCTTTTTTATGAATAGAGGGTGGTTTAGCATAGCAGTGCCGAGGGTCATTCCGAACCAACAGGTCCCTTAGGTTACGGCCCCGTCTGTAGCTGATCATTGGGCTCTGTTTAAATTTATTTGGAAGACTTTGGTCTGATTGGAAAATGTTCCAATTTTTCTGTATAGATTTTTTAAGCGATGGAGTTGCTGTATTATACGTCAAGGGAAGAAAAAGCTTGTCTTTTGTATTGGACTTAGCTATCTTGGTCTGTTTAAATTTACTCCAGGCCTTTTCCTGTGCAGTATCCAGTGTCCTGGGGTGGAATCCCCTTGCTAAGAAGCGGTCACGAACTTCCTGTAGTTGCTCTTCACATTTAATTGCGTTGCTATTGAATCTTAGTACTCGCAGAAACTGTGATATGGGTAAAGAGTCTTTGATATGCTGAGGGTGGAAGCTAGTGGCTGATAATAGTGTATTACGGTCGGTTGCCTTCCTGTATAAAGTAAAGCCCAACCGATTTTCTTCTTTGAAAATAGAGACATCCAAGAATTCAATGTTGGTTTTATGCCAACTCAATGTGAGGGTTACTGGAATAGGCAAAGAGTTGATATTTTCCACCATCTCCTCGAGTGTGGTGATGGTTCCTTTCCAAATCATGAAGATATCGTCCACATATCTTAGGTATTTAATAATTTGCTGTTGGTATTTAGGAAGGATATGTGTGTTCTCAAACCAATACATGAATCCATTGGCATATGCCGGTGCCATAGCCGCCCCCATGGCCGTGCCGGAGGTCTGTAGATAGAAGTACTCTTCAAATTTGAAGTAGTTACATGTAAGAGCAATCTCTAGCCATTCCATTAAATATGGAATTGGGGGACCTTGGTATGCCACGTCTTGTTGTAGAATTTCACTGATAGCTTCAATGCCTTCTTTTTTTGGTATTATAGTGTAAAGACTTTTGACATCCATGGTTGCTAGAATGATTTCTTCATCGATTAGCTTTATGTTTTCTATCTGGTTGATAAAGTGTTGAGTGTCAAGTAGGCACGTGGGTAATTTTCTTACACTGCGGTTGATATGGAAGTCGATGAATTGGGCAATAGGCTCTAGTAACCCTTCTTTCGCCGATACAATGGGTCGGCCGGGTGGATGCTTAGCATCCTTATGAATTTTTGGTAGGGTGTACATCACCGGGTGCTTAGGATACTTTACAAATAGAAATTCGGCCGTGTGCTCATCCAAATAGCGATGTGCTATACCTTCTTCAATCAGTAATGTAATTCTTTTCTGAAATTTTTTGACTGGATCGAATGTAAGTTTTAAATAAGTCGATTCATCCTGTAACTGTTGTAGGATTTCGTTCCTGTAGTCTTCGTATGATTGAATTACCACGGCACCGCCTTTATCCGCAGGTCGAACTATAATTTTGGGATCTTGCATTAGATCCTTAAGTGCGGTGTGTTCTTCAAGTGTCAAATTGTCACGATGAGAGGACGGTGTAGTACATACCGATTTAATTTCATGTCTTACGGTTTGCATGAACGTCTTAATTGAGGGATTAGACGTATAGATGTCCTTCTTATTCCGTTTCGGGAATACATATGCTTTATTTGGAGGTCGTTCCTTCATGATCTCATTGCTGTATAGAGTTCTTTGTAGTTTGTATAGGTCAATTGCCATCTCAAATTGTTTTGGATGGGTGACCGGTATAAATGTAAGTCCTTTTTGTAGAACCGAAAGGTGGTTATGGTCCAGTGCCTTTTGTGATAGATTGAATATTGATATTACCTCCGTAGTCTGGGAGGTTTTCCTGTGTTGCCTGTATTTCTTGTGACCCTTTTGTCCACGTCTGGGGTGTCTCTTACGTCTCTTCCGTCCCGTCTGTTGGTATTGTATGTCCGTGGTGGATCGTTTGGATGTTCTCCAGCTTTTAAAAAAGTGACCTGTTTCGTGGTTTGATGGTCGGCATGGGTGTCTCCATCTGAGGCTGATTCCCCTGAACTCACATCTACCGTTTGTAGTGATGGCTTTCTTATGCGTGTACGGAATCTTGGAGGCGGATTACGTGTGTTTGAGTCAGATCCGCTAAGCCAGCGGTACACCTGATGAAACTTGTAGTCGTGGTTTACCTTCTCTACTTTTACCTTTTTAAAACGGATCAATTCATCCTGATACCTTTGTATATCATCCTGTAATTTTAACATAAAGTCCGTAGATGGTATTGATTGTAGCGCACTCACATGGGTAAGTTCAAAGTCTTGTATTGATTTTTTAACTTGTACAAGTTCTGTTCCGACTTCTTCGATTACAATCACTAGCCAATCTAAGGAACATTTGTTGGAGATGTTCATCCACTTTTTGCAGAATTCAGGGTTTTGCATCCCAATAGTGGGAGCGTTTTTTATACGAAAGCCCCTGGGAATCCGTTTAGATCTGAAGTAATCTGACAAAAATACTCCGTGTAAGTCAAGGTCCACCTCTCTTTTCTTCAGTCTGGATAGGTCGTTGTATAAATCCTTAGCTGTGTGTCTTTGTGGTAAGTCCTGTGAGCTGCGTGGCCATAGTACAGATTGAGCTTTTTCGTCCGTAATGGATAGTGTTTCCGCTGTCTCTGTTAATGCCCCTGCTCTGTGTAGAAAATCCTCCATGTTGAAAACGATCTTGGTGGCTATATCCAAATCACCGTTAAGGTAATGCGTCCAATTTTAAACAGTGGGGGTGCTCAGGCAAGTGCTACGCCAGCACTTCTATATATAGAAAAAATCCAAGAGCCAGGCACTCCTCCTTTACAAAAAACTTTCAATTGTATATATGGGCCTAGGTGCAATCCCGCGTTATATATAGAGAAAAAAGAAATGAAGGGAGCACACTAGGTCTTCGTAGTAGTGCAAAGTTATTTACTGCATTCCAAGGAATACATCTCTGTGTTATACAAAACAATCAACGTTTCGACCCTGCTGGGTCTTTATCAAGATCACAGTGACAAATGAAAGTTACTAACAATTTATACATAATCGTGTAATGAGCTTACCAGTAAGATGATCGGACAGCCGATAGACTGAAAACCCGGAAGTGAGAACCACCACGTGTCGTCGTGCGTGTGACGTGTTACGTGTTACGTATCAAACAGATAGCGTAGTTGCTAGGGAACTACGTTCAGAAAATACAAACATACACCCGGTAAAGGGAGAACCGGAGGAAACAAAGGCTATATCAGTCCACAGACATGTATATACAGCAAGAGCTGAGCCCATCTCCCCAGAATCTGCACAAGTACATCTATGTCCGTGTATAGAAAACGTGAAGTGAAAAATTGTGTGGAAAAAAACATCGGAGTGAAAACTTACAGTGTATAAGCAATATACATAGACTATCTGTACATATGGGGATCGGGCTAAAATACAAAGTATTTGGTAAACTATAAAATTGCGTTGTGTTGTGTATACCAACGTCTAATCAATAAGACTAATGATTATTCTTATAGCATGTAGTGGGCCTTAAGCTAGAGGCATAACATAATATTATGGCTAAATCTATTGTGTTCATAAGACAATGTACAATTGTCTCCCACATAAATGTTAACCTTAATGCTTTATGGATCTGGACCTATTTTTATCTCAATTTTACTTACTGTATATTAGAGAATGCTTCTAGGCTTAAATTTAACTATTTCCCGTGTGTGTCACATCGGGGACCATACTGTAGTAGCTAGTGAGCCCATTCCAAAGTGATAATAAATATATTTATAAATAAATATATTTTTTTCAGTATTTTTTTAAAGGAGAGGAACATTCTCTCTCTCTCTCTCTCTCTCTCTTTTTTTTTTTTAACACGGAACAGAATATCAATATATATATTGTGACCGAAAGCAAGGAATTGTGCTGGAGGGAATCTATATACCTCCCCAGATTTTGCAAGGTTCCTACTTTGTGTAATTAGCCCCAGGGAAATGTGTAATGTTATAATGAATGTTGCACTTTAAATATGTGTATATTTGGGCCCTGGGGTGGAGTACTTGGAGAGTAGGGTGGGCCAGTGCTCCACTCCACATTTTGGAAGTTGCTTGGAACCTACAGGTGAGAAGTCCAGTTCCAGAGTTTGAATCCTAATTTAACTCACCTGAAAAGGATTGCCAATTACCGGTGCTATTAAGTACTCCCCTGCCAAGGAAGGAGGGAGATTGTGTTTGGTTTCTGTGAGTGGAAACAGAGAGCTGAAAACCCTGAAACAGTAAGGTTGTTTATGCTTATGTTTATGTTGGGAAATGGACAAGCCATCCAACCCAGTTAGCTGATTATTTTGTTTAGTTATTGCTCAGAAGAGCAAGGCTTTTTGTTTTATATATTTTTGTTACCTTTATACCTTACTGTGCATTTATTTTGGAACCTCAATAAAAGAGCAAGTTAATTTACCTCATCCAGCGTGTGAAGTGTCTCTAAAGCCTGAAAAGACTGTGTGTAACACCCCAATCCCAGGACAAGGTACCAAGGGAAAGGAGTACTTTTGTCACAATATATAAAGTGACTTTAAGCACTTAAATTCAAGTAAAATGTATATCCTCTTATGAATTTTTGTTCTTCTCTTTCTTTTTTTAATTAGAAAACTGGTATCTGATAATTTTTGACACAGAATAGAACTTAACACTAATTAAGCAACATAAAAAGTGATATAATAATTTTCCAGAAAAAAATAACTTTGGATGGATGACGGGTGTGACAGGTAGAATCAGCGATTTAATGGGTGTGCTTTTTAAGCACGGAATAGAATTCTGAACACTTAAATATTAGTAATATGAAAGGCCTTTTGTCCCTTTTTTTTCTTCCCCTTTATCTCCCTTTTTTAAAAATTAGATATTAGCCCATTCTAGGTAAAGAATATATGTAAAAAACAGTAATAAGTGCTCTCTATCTATAGATGAGCTGCAATTCACCAACAAGGTGTTCCCCCAACCTTGTGAAAAACAAGACAGGTATATAAAATAAAAAGGTGAACAGCGCTAACAATATAAAAAATGTATTACATACGTAGTTGAAGATACTTGTCAATGGTATAGCTTAAAAGAGAAAAACAAAATAAAATAATAGTGAAATATGTTATGAACAGTGAAGTGAATATTGGAAGAATATATGATCCACACTCACACTTTGGAGAGCTATATAAGCTCAATTGTAAGGGCCTGGACGGAATAATCCCCGTCTAAGGATTTCTTGATATGTGGTCTTACTGGTGGACTTATAGATATGGGTATTCAAAATACATAAGACAAAAAGGAAAAGAAAAGGAACACCAATGGTATAGATTGTAAGTATAGGTGTAGCGCAGATAAAAGTAATCCTACTTACATATACTAGAGCAATGAACCTGCTCTAGTGTAGACAGCTTCAGGTGGAATAATCCCCACCTAGGGATATAGTGGACCCAAATGTAGCAGCAGCAAAATGAAGTAGGAAGTAGGCCTGAGAAAGACTGGGTTTACATAAAATGTATATACTTTATTTTAACAAATATTTAAAAGTGAAGTAACAAATACAATTATAAAATACCAGTCAAAATAAAAAAGTCTGTATTACTTCCTCACTAGACGCGTTTCGACGTGGCTTTTTCAAAAGTGAATGCTTGCTGCAGGGGGACCTTGAGGTTATAAACCTTCTGTGATTGTGGAAACGGATTCCGATGTGTGTAGCTCGTCATTTCCGGTTTCGTCGCGATGCGTCATTTCCGGGCGCCATTTTGGATATGGGCAGAATCCGTCGATGCCCAAAAGATTAAAAAGTATACATTAAATAAGTCTATTAACATGGATAATAGTATAATATATACAGAAATAGATGTTGAAACATAGAATGTGGGGACAAAAAGGCATTAAAATATTATGTATGGGTGATCACTTTTAAACAGACGTCTGGGCTTAATATTGGTATGATAATATATATAATTTTTTGACATAATTAGGAAGATGAATAAATCACAATAAGGAGAGTATAATTATTTTTAACAGTACCAAATGTATGTTAAAAAATTGTAGTGCAAGAGAATGCAATAAATATACATAAGCTGAAATTATTCAGTAAAAATATTAAAATAATTGATAAGTTATAAAAAATGGATTAAATCAAATTCTATATTGAGCCCATTTGGATGGAGGGTGTCTAAACGGTGAACCCATTCCATTTCTAATTTTCCTATATTTTTAATAATATCACCCCCTCTCCAGTGTGGCTTGTATTTTGCAATCCCTAGAAATTTTAGAAGGCTGGGGTCTTTGTTGTGCTGTAGAAAATGTGCAGATACAGAGAGGTTTTTATAGCCCTTTTCGATATTGCGACAATGTTCGCTAATTCGTATTTTTAGTGGACGTATAGTTCTTCCGACATATTGTAGTCCACAAGGGCATTCTAGTAAGTAAATCACATTATTGCTATTGCACGTAATTTTTCAATGTTGAAAAAAACAGAAAACGACACAAAGAAAATTAAAATAAGCAAATATAATTGAGATATATACGATTACACACACGACCAAGTAAGGACAACACAAAGAAAATTTATAATAATGAAAACAACACATATTCAAGAAATTATTTTCAACGAAACACATATAGACCTACATATTCACCATATAAAGGTAATTCTTATAGACAAAGACTTCAATCAAATCACAAACCTAAATACAACAAACAACAATACAGACCAAGGAAATATTCCCCTATACGCCAACGCACATGATCACCAAAAATTTTTGACACATATGCAAATAAAGCAAGGACTGGAAACACTTTAAAACAAGACAAATTTCAAGAAAAATCATATACAAAAACTACAACCAATAAAACTGAAAACAAAAGATACAGATCGAAATCTAGAGAATAGACCCCACTAATAGTGAGACCAAAAATACACAGGTACACTTATAGACCAACATCCCCAAAAAGAAAAACTGAAAATGAGAACTATAGATGGGAGAAAGTAAACACCAAGTCACACAAGGAACTTGATAGAGTTCGTTCCAGATCACCTACAGATTTGCTGAGAAGAAATAGAGATCACACCCTATCCTTCTCAGAACATTTAGATGAAACATCCTTTTTAGAGATCCCTATGAACCAAGAACTACACACAAACCGCTTACCACTAGTGATGTCGCGAACACAAAATTTTCGGTTCGCGAACGGTGGACGCGAAATTCCGCAAACGTTCGCGAACCGGGCGAACCGCCATAGACTTCAATGGGCAGGCGAATTTTAAAACCCACAAGGACTCTTTCTGGCCACAATAGTGATGGAGAAGTTGTTTCAAGGGGACTAACACCTGGACTGTGGCATGCCGGAGGGGGTCCATGGCAAAACTCCCATGGAAAATTACACAGTTGATGCAGAGTCTGGTTTTAATCCATAAAGGGCAGAAATCACCTAACATTCCTAAATAACAATGGATATGGATTGACACCTGACATATGACATATTGACACCTTGACATATGGATTGACACCTGTCCTCAGAGCCCCTGATACACACTGACACAGAGCAGAATAGGGACTGCTCCCCCTACATAGGGTCACTTGGCAGATATGGATTGACACCTATCCTAAGGATCTCTGGTACACACTGACACAGAGCAGAATAGGGACTGTTCCCCCTACATGGGGTCACTTGGCAGATATGGATTGACACCTATCCTAATGATCCCTGATACACACTGACACAGAGCAGAATATGGACTGTTCTCCCTACATAGGGTCACTTGGCAGATATGGATTGACACCTATCCTAATGATCCCTGATACACACTGACACAGAGCAGAATAGGGACTGTTCCCCCTACATATAGTCACTTGGCAGATATGTATTGACACCTATCCTAATGATCCCTGATACACACTGACACAGAGCAGAATAGGGACTGTTCCCCCTACATAGGGTCACTTGGCAGATATGGATTGACACCTGTCCTCAGAGACCCTGATACACACTGACACAGAGCAGAATAGGGGCTGTTCACCCTACATAGGGTCACTTGGCAGATATGGATTGACACCTGTCCTCAGAGACCCTGATACACACTGACACAGAGCAGAATAGGGGCTGTTCACCCTACATAGGGTCACTTGGCAGATATGTATTGACACCTATCCTAATGATCCCTGATACACACTGACACAGAGCAGAATAGGGACTGTTCCCCCTACATAGGGTCACTTGGCAGATATGGATTGACACCTGTCCTCAGAGACCCTGATACACACTGACACAGAGCAGAATAGGGGCTGTTCACCCTACATAGGGTCACTTGGCAGATATGGATTGACACCTGTCCTCAGAGACCCTGATACACACTGACACAGAGCAGAATAGGGGCTGTTCACCCTACATAGGGTCACTTGGCAGATATGGATTGACACCTATCCTAATGATCCCTGATACACACTGACACAGAGCAGAATAGGGACTGTTCCCCCTACATAGGGTCACTTGGCAGATATGGATTGACACCTGTCCTCAGAGACCCTGATACACACTGACACAGAGCAGAATAGGGGCTGTTCACCCTACATAGGGTCACTTGGCAGATATGGATTGACACCTATCCTAATGATCCCTGATACACACTGACACAGAGCAGAATAGGGACTGTTCCCCCTACATAGGGTCACTTGGCAGATATGGATTGACACCTGTCTTCAGGGACCCTGATACACACTGACACAGAGCAGAATAGGGACTGTTCCTCCCACATAGGGTCACCATTTTTAGCCCAAGGCAGCTCATCTCATCAGGCCTTTTTTAGTCGAATGTATCGCCCACTGTCAGTCTCTTCGGGATCCGTCCCTCATTCATCTTAATAAAGGTGAGGTAATCTAGACTTTTTTGACCTAGGTGACTTCTCTTCTCAGTGACAATACCTCCTGCTGCACTGAAGGTCCTTTCTGACAGGATACTTGAAGCGGGGCAGGCCAGAAGTTCTATCGAAAATTGGGATAGCTCAGGCCACAGGTCAAGCCTGCACACCCAGTACTAAAGGGGTTCATCGCTCCTCAGAGTGTCGATATCTGCAGTTAAGGCGAGGTAGTCTGCTACCTGTCGGTCGAGTCGTTCTCTGAGGGTAAGTAGGACTTAAAAAGCTGTGCATGTCCTCCATCAACAACACGTCTTTAAAGCGTCCTGTCCTTGCCGGTGTGGTTGTGTGAGGAGGAGGATGACTTTCACCTCTTCCCGTTGTGCTGTGACATCACCCTTATATGCTGTGTAAAGCATACTTTTTAATTTATTTTGCAAATGCTGCATCCTTTCCGACTTGTTGTAATTTGGTAACATTTCCACCACTTTCTGCTTATACCGGGGGTCTAGTAGCGTGGACACCCAGTACAAGTCGTTCTCCTTCAGCCTTTTTATATGAAGAATGTGAAAATAGAAAGAATGTAGCGCTTATTTAAACACAAATTGGTAACAAAACAAATTGGTAACAGAATAAATCACCTGTTTGGTTGTTAGTGGAAATTCTTTTTAGAATGAACAGAATTCATATGGGTATCTAAAAAGAATAATATTCAAACATAGTGTAACTCATACTAACAACCACTAACTAATTTCCACTAACAACCAAACAGGTGATTTATTCTGTTACCAATTTGTTTTGTTATCAATTTGTTCTGTTACCAATTTGTGTTTAAATACGTGCTACATTCTTTCTATTTTCACATTTCTTGTTATAGGGTCATTGTAAGGAAAACTTGAATGTATAGCAGCTTAAATTAAATATATACGTTATATTTATCTATTGAATTGATAGTAAAACTAAATAAGCGCTGATTTCATACGAGCCCTTTTTATACGAGGGTCCCTCAACAGGCACGACAGCATGAAAGACCCCATTTGCACAAGGTTTGATGCCGAGCTACTCATGTCCCGTTCCTCGTCCTCAGTGATCTCACTGAAGGTATGTTCTTCCCCCCAGCCACGTTCAACACCACGGGTACCAGATAGGTGACAACGGGCACCCTGGGATGCCTGTTGTGGTTGGTCTTCCTCCTCCTCCTCAAAGCCACATTCCTCCTCTAAATCCTCTTCCTCACAATCCTCTTCCAGCATTGCCGCAGGTCCAGCAAGCGATGCTGATAAGGCTGTTTCTGGTGGTGATGGTGACCACAACTCTTCCTCTTCCTCTTCACGCTCATCTACGGCCTGATCCAGCACTCTTTGCAGGGCACGCTCCAGGAAGAAAACAAATGGTATGATGTCGCTGATGGTGCCTTCGGTGCGACTGACTAGATTTGTCACCTCCTCAAATTGACGCATGAGCCTACAGGCATTGCGCATGAGCGTCCAGTAACGTGGCAAAAAAATTCCCAGCTCCCCAGAGGCTGTCCTAGCACCCCGGTCATACAAATATTCATTAATGGCTTTTTCTTGTTGGAGTAGGCGGTCGAACATTAGGAGTGTTGAATTCCAACGTGTCAGGCTGTCGCAAATCAAGCGCCTCACTGGCATGTTGTTTCGCCACTGGATATCTGCAAAGTGCGCCATGGCCATGTAGGAACGCCTGAAATGGCCACACACCTTCCTGGCCTGCTTCAGGACGTCCTGTAAGCCTGTGTACTTATGCACAAAGCGTTGTACGATCAGATTACACACATGTGCACATGTGTCAACTTGCCCAACATCAATGCCGCCAACAAATTTGTTCCGTTGTCACAAACCACTTTGCCGATATCCAGTTGCTGCAGAGTCAGACACTTTTCCACTGGTGTGACTCTCTGCTTTCAAGCAAATCAAACCCAAGACGGCGTGACACTGCCGTATCCGGGATGTGGAATAGTACCTGGGCAGCTGGGGGGGTGTCGTTGATGTGGAGCAAGACGCAGCAGCAGAAGAGGACTCAGCCGAGGAGGTTATGTTAGAGGATGGAGAAGGAGGAGTAGAGGAGGTGGCAGCAGGCCTGCCTGCAAGTCGTGGCGGTGTCACCAACTCCTCTGCAGAGCCACGCATTCCATGCTTGGCAGCCGTCAGCAGGTTTACCCAATGCGCAGTGTAGGTGATATACCTGCCCTGACCATGCTTTGCAGACCAGGTATCAGTGGTCAGATGGACCCTTGCCCCAACACTGTGTGCCAGACATGCCATTACTTCCTTTTGCACAATCGAGTACAGGTTGGGGATTGCCTTTTGTGCAAAGAAATTTCGGCTGGGTACCTTCCACTGCGGTATCCCAATAGCCACAAATTTTTTGAATCCCTCAGACTCCACCAGCTTGTATTGTAAATGCTGGTGGGCTAATAGTTCAGACAAGCCAGCTGTCAAGGTGCTGGGCAAGGGGGTGACTTTCTGACATTGGCTTCTTACGCTCAAACATGTCCTTGACAGACACCTGACTGTGGGCAGATGAGCGGGAACTGCTCAAGGCGAGAGACGGAGTGGCGGAAGGTTGAGAGGGGGCAAGGAGGACAGCAGTGGTTGATGTGGCTGAAGATGCTGGACCAGGAGGAGGATGGCGGCTTTGAGTTTGTTTGCTGCTTGTACTCATGTGTTGATCCCACAGGTGTTTGTGATGTGCGATCATGTCCCTACGCAAGCAGTTGTACCTAGGTGGGTGTTGGACTTCCCACGACTCAGTTTATTTTGGCACAGGTTGCAAATGGCATCGCTGTTGTCAGAGGCAGACACACAAAAAAATGCCACACTGCTGAGCTCTCCAATGACGGCATTCTGGTGGTGGACACATGCTGTCTGACTGTGCCACTAGCTCCTTGCAATGACCTCCTCCTGCTTCCAACTCATCTCCTCCTCCTCCTCTCTGTCTCCCCATCTGAACTTTCGCCCTGTTCTTCTTCTTGCCGAGCGGGCACCCACGTGACATCCATGGATGCATCGTCATCATCAACCGCTTCACTTGTATCTTAAAACTCAGCAAAGGAAGCAGCAACGGGTACAACATCATCCTCATCACACCGTACGTCCATGTGTGTAATGCTGCCTGCCTGAGACATATCCCTGTTATCTACATCCTCTGGCAATAATGGTTGCGCATCACTCATTTCTTCAAACTGATGTGTAAATAACTCCTCTGACATACCAAATGAAGCGGCTGTGGTGCTAGTGTTGGGGGTGGTGGCAGGCGGGTGAGTGGTATCTTGAGAGTTGCCCGAAGCTAAGCTGGAGGAGGATGGTGCGTGAAGGTTCCTGTGTTAGCCAGTCAACTATGTCCTCAGAACTTTTCAAGTTCAGGGTACGTGGCCTCTGAAAACTGGTCATTATTCTAGGGCAAAAGGGAATCACAACACCACGACCACGATGGCCCCTGCGGGGTGGCCTTCCTCTGCCTGTCATTTTTTTTCGATTAGTGGTACTATGCATGCAAGCTACTGTGATACCAGATATGAGTGGCAATGTGCACTGGCAGAGGTTGGCAGAGTACACGCTGTAGGCCTGACACCCGCTTGAAGGACACTGACTGCTATTAGCTTACAGTGAAAACCTTTTTTTTCTTTTTAAAGGCACGCTGTAGTGACACCAGATTCGAGTGGCAAAGTGCACTTGCAGAGGTTGGCAGAGTACACGCTGAAGGCCTGACACCCACTTTAAGGACACTGACTGCTATTAGCTTTCAGTGAAAAACTTTTTTTCTTTTTAAAGGCATGCTATAGTGACACCAGATATGAGTGGCAAAGTGCACTTGCAGAGGTTGGCAGAGTAGACGCTGAAGGCCTGACACCCAGACAACTAACTGCTATTCAATCTATTACAGGGAAAACATTTTTTTTGTTTTTAAATTCAAAATTGGGGTGCTGTCCTTACAGCAGAGATCAGATGAGTCCTTCAGGACTGTAGTGGACACTGAATACCCTAGCCTAGCTATCAATTTCCCTATCAAATGAGCAGCAGCTACACTTTCCCTCCTCTATCTAAGAATGCAGCTTCAGAATGAATCTAAAATGGATGCTGTACAGGAGGTGGGAGGGTCTGGAAGGGAGGGTCTGCTGCTAATTTGCTGGAATGTGTCTGCTGACCGTGAGGCACAGGGTCAAAGTTTACTCAATGATGACGAATAGGGGGCGGATCGAACCGCGCATGTGTTCGCCCGCCGTGGCGAACGCGAACATGAACACGCTATGTTCGCCAGGAACTATTCACTGGCGAACAGTTTGGTACATCACTACTTACCACTCACTCCCATTATAGGACAGAAAAGATCCCTAGAGGAAGAAGGGCAGGAAGGAAACATCACCGCAATAAAGAAAGTCAGATCAGACCGATTTTAAACCAAAGTAATAATACAGAAAATCATGGTATATTTAATTTATCTGGTAAAGCACTAAGCGGCATACAAATGAATGTTTTAAAAAAAAGATTAAAATATGCACCAACAAAAACCTATAATAACTTTCAAGCCTTTATAGATGTAAACACATTTATTAGAAATGCAACATTAAAAAGGTTTTATACTTCTAAAAATTTTGAAATAAACAATACTACAACTAGCATTAACCCAATACAGATGTTTTTAAAAATTGCTTTTTAAAAACAAATCTACCTTCTATCCATCTTATTATAAATCCGCAGCGCTTGAAATTTTCGTAAATAGAGACCTTGCAAAAATAGAAACCAATTACAAACATGATACTTTCAATCTAAATAGAAAAGAAAGAGAAGCTATTAAACTTTAAAACAATGATGACTCAATCGTTATCCAACCGGCCGATAAGGGGGGAGGATTAGTTATCTTATCAAAAGAGATGTATGAGACTGGGGTCTATAAACAACTTAACGACCCACAAACTTATGCCAAATTGAAAAAAGATCCTACTGGAGATATTAAAGTATTATTAATAAACCTCTTAAATGAAGGTAAAGAAAAAGGAATCTTGACTCCAAAATAATTTAATTATATTAACATAACCCACCCAAAGATCCCTGTCATATATTTCCTCCCAAAGATCCACAAAGACCCTATTAACCCACCCGGAAGACCTATCGTCTCTGGCATAGGTGCAATTTTGGCAAATTTGGCCGAATATATAGACATTATGCTTCAGCCATATGTAAAACTAAGTAGATCTTATCTTAAAGACACCATAGATCTTTTGAATATACCAAAATATATCACATGGAAAGACAATTATATCTTAATCACCTGTGATGGAAAATCTCTTTATACGATAACCCCCCATAAAAAAGGGATTCTAGCAGTTAAATCAATTCTAGATAATTATAAAGATATGGACCCCACTCAAATTGAGTTCATCATAAAAGGAATAGATTTAATCCTACAGCACAACTATTTTTGGTTTGCAGATTCCTTCTACCTCCAATCTAAAGGTACAGCAATAGGGACAAGGTTTGCACCAAGCTATGCCAACCTATTCATGAGAGAATGGGAAGATAGATCTATATGGGAAGGGCATGGCTGGTGCGAAAACCTGGTCTCATACCATCGGTATATAGATGACCTCCTCTTTATTTGGGAAGGCTCCATGTCCTCCATTATTTATAGATCACTTAAATCACAATAATGAAGGGATCATTTTAACTTCTCATCTAAGTAAACAGACAGTTACCTTCTTAGATTTGGAGATCTACATCAAGGAAAATATACTATATACGAAGACTCACTTCAAGGAAGTACATGCTAATTCCTTTATCAGCTATGATAGTTGCCATAATCCAACATGGCTAAATGGAATACCCAAAAGTCAAATGCTCAGGCTTAAAAGAAATTGCTCAGAACCTTCGGTATTCCAAGCACAGGCTCTAGAGATGAAGCAAATGTTTGTACAAAAGGGCTACAATATTGGAAAAATTGATAAAACAATAACGTCAATTGATAAAACACAAAGAGAAATACTACTAAGTCAGAAGCCCCCTCAGGATCCCCAGACAAATAAATTTACTCTCCCTCTCATTTTCGATTATAATAATAAAAATAAGGATATCAAAAAAATAATTAATAAAAATTGGCATCTACTTAAAGAAGTCCCAATATTAAATAAATCTCTACCCGAGAAACCCATTATAATATTCAGAGGTGCACCCAATTTAAAACTACAACTTATGAAAAACTTTACAAAAAATCAAAATACATGCAAAAATAATTTTTAAACTATCAATAAAGGCTTCTATAGGTGCAATACATGCATTGCATGTAAAGAAACACATACAATGGACAAATGCACTTTAGATTTTAAATCAAATAGAAATATTTTTTTTTTAACATAAATTAAATCATTACATGCAATAGCAATAATGTGATTTACTTACTAGAATGCCCTTGTGGACTACAATATGTCGGAAGAACTATACGTCCACTAAAAATACGAATTAGCGAACATTGTTGCAATATCGAAAAGGGCTATAAAAACCACACTGTATCTGCACATTTTCTACAGCACAACAAAGCCTTCTAAAATGTCTAGGGATTGCAAAATACAAGCCACACTGGAGAGGGGGTGATATTATTAAAAATATAGGAAAATTAGAAATGGAATGGGTTCACCGTTTAGACACCCTCCATCCAAATGGGCTCAATATAGAATTTGATTTAATCCATTTTTTATAACTTATCAATTATTTTAATATTTTTACTGAATAATTTCAGCTTATGTATATTTATTGCATTCTCTTGCACTACAATTTTTTAACATACATTTGGTACTGTTAAAAATAATTATACTCTCCTTATTGTGATTTATTCATCTTCCTAATTATGTCAAAAAATTATATATATTATCATACCAATATTAAGCCCAGACGTCTGTTTAAAAGTGATCACCCATACATAATACTTTAATGCCTTTTTGTCCCCACATTCTATGTTTCAACATCTATTTCTGTATATATTATACTATTATCCATGTTAATAGACTTATTTAATGTATAATTAATAACCTAGACACTATTGTGCCGTCTTTTGGGCATCTACGGATTCTGCCCATATCCAAAATGGCACCCGGAAGACTTCCGCTCGCGTCATCGCGACGAAACCGGAAATGACGAGCTACACAAATCGGAATCCGTTTCCACAATCACAGAAGGTTTATAACCTCGAGGACCCCCTGCAGCAAGCATTCACTTTTGAAAAAGCCACGTCGAAACGCGTCTAGTGAGGAAGTAATACGGACTTTTTTATTGACTGGTATTTTATAATTTTATTTGTTACTTCACTTTTAAATATTTGTTAAAATAAAGTATATACATTTTATGTAAACCCAGTTTTTATCAGTCCTACTTCCTACTTCATCTTGCTGCTGCTACATTTGGGTCCACTTTATCCCTAGGTGGGGATTATTCCACCTGAAGCTGTCTACACTAGAGCAGGTTCATTGCTCTAGTATATGTAAGTAGGATTACTTTTTTCTGCGCTACACCTATACTTACAATCTATACCATTGGTGTTCCTTTTCTTTTCCTTTTCTTTTTATATATTACGAATACCCATATCTATAAGTCCACCAGGAAGACCACATATCAAGAAATCCTTACATGGGGATTATTCCGTCCAGGCCCTTACAATTAAGCTTATATAGCTCTCCAAAGTGTGAGTGTGGATCATATATTCTTTCAATATTCACTTCACTGTTATAATATATTGCACTATTATTTTATTTTGTTTCTCTCTTTTAAGCTATACCATTGACAAGTATCTTCAACTACGTATTTAATACATTTTTTATATTGTTAGCGCTGTTCCCCTTTTTATTTTATATAGGTAAAGAATATGAAAAGTACGTGGGGTATATTAAAACGTATAATTTTGTAAAAGCCAATTTTAATAAGATTAGGGCAGCTCTACAACATATCGACTGGCATAAACTCCTTAGTGATTAAACACTGAGGAAAAATGGAAACTATTCAAACAAATATTAGAAAGGTACATTTCACAGTATGTACCATTGGGTAATACATTTAAAAGAAACATATTAAAACCAAATGTGGCTTAGTAGAGAAGTAAAACAAGAGATTAAATATAAGAAAAGGGCATTTAAAGCATTTAAATTGGACAAATCAGAGGCATCCTATATAAGATATAAGGGAGCCAATAATACTTGCAAAAAGGCAATTAAAGTGGCTAAACTAGAAAATGAGAAATTGATAGCCAAAGAATGCAAAACTAGCCCCCAATTTTTTTTCAAGTACATCAATTAAAAAAAAAAAAAAAAAAAAAAGGGTAGGTACACTGAAAACAGAGATGGTTTTGTTAGTTAATGAAGACCAGGAAAAGGCAGAAAATGTAAATAACTATTTTTCTTCAGTATATATTAATGAGGATCCTATAGCAAGAGATAAGCAAATGATTGCTGCAACAAACTTGCAGATAACTTGTGATTGGATAACTCGAGACAAGGTGCTACAGCTATTAAAGAAAATTAATGTAAATAAAGCTCTGGGGCCTGATGGTATCCACCCACGAGTACTTAAGGAGCTAAGTGGGGAAATAAGTGAACCTCTGTATTTAATTTTTCAAGATTCTTTTGTTTCAGGTATTGTACCGGAGGATGGGAGGAAGGCAGATATTGTTCCTATATTTAAAAAGGGTTCAAAATTCTTATAGACCTGTGAGCTTAACTTCTGTGACTGGGAAATTATTTGAACGGCTATTAAGGGATCACATTGAGGAATTCATTGGGAAGAACTGTGTTATTATCAATAATCAGCATGGTTTTATGAAACATAGGTCATGTCAAACTAACCTAATTGCATTCTACAAAGAAGTAAGTAGAAGTATAGATCAGGGTGTTCCAGTGGATGTGATCTACTTGGATTTTGCCAAGGCATTTGATACGGTTCCTCACAATAGGTTAGTCTTCAAACTGAAATAAATTGGTCTAGATGAATATTCTTGTTCTTGGGTAGAACATTAGCTTAAGGATAGAGTACAATGAGTTCTCATTAATGGTAAATTTTCAAGCTGGACAAAAGTGGTAAGTGGTGTCCCTCAGGGTTCTGTTTTGGGACAGCTTCTATTTAACATATTCATAAATGATCTTGAAATGGGCATTGAAAGCCATGTATCAGTGTTTGCAGATGACACAAAACTTTGTAAAGTAATAAAATGTGAGCAGGATATTGCCTTGCTGCAGAGGGATTTGGTTAGATTGGGGGACTGGGCACTAAAATGGCAGATGAAATTTAACGTAGAGAAATGCAAAGTTATGCAATTCGTGGTTAAGAATGCACAAGCAATTTACACCCTAAATTGTAGTGAACTAGGGATAACCACACACGAGAAGGATTTGGGAATTGTTATAGACAACAACTTAGGCAGCAATATGCAAGGTCAATCTGCCGTTGCTAAGGCCAGTAAGCTTTTGTCATGTATAAATAGGGGCATAAATTCTCGAGATGAGAATATAATTTTGCCTCTTTATAAATCGCTGGTAAGACCACACCTTGAATATGCTGTGCAATTTTGGGCACCTATTCTAAAGAAAGATATCATAGCACTAGAAAAAGTGCAGAGACGAGCTACATAATTGATAAAAGGAATGGAGCATTTTTGTTATGAAGAAAGGTTAAAAAATGTAAATCTCTTTAGTTTGGAAAAACGGCGCCTGAGAGGGGATATGATAACATTACACAAATATATTCGGGGCCAGTACAAACCATTATCTGGAAATCTATTCATAAACAGGGCTATACATAGGACATGAGGTCACACAATTAGGCTGGAAGAAAGGAGATTTCATCTACGGCAAAGAAAAGGTTTTTTTTTACAGTAAAAGCAATAAGGATATGGAATTCTTTGCCTGAAGAGGTGGTTTTGTCAGACTCTATATAGATGTTTAAACTGCAATTGGATAAATAGTTGCAAAAACATAACATACAGGGTTATAATTTCTAATTAGTGGGGTAATAGCTGCTTGATCCAAGGAGACATCTGACTGCTATTTTGGGGTCAAGAAGGATTTTTTCCTAGTTTGTTGCGAAATTGGAAGCGCTTCAGACTGGGTTTTTTGCCTTCTTTTGGATCAACAGCAAAAACATAAGTGAGGAAGGCTGAACTTGATGGACGCAAGTCTCTTTTCAGCCATGTAACTATGTACTATTATAATATTTTCCAAAAATAATTAAGGAGGTTAAGATGTTAGTGCAGGCTTCCCCAAACTCCGGCCCTCCAGATGATCTGTTTCATTCATAGAATTATGGGAGTTGTAGTTCAGCAACATCTGGAGAGCCGGAGTTTGGGGAAGCCTGTGTTAGAGGTTTAAACGGGTGTGTTTCTAATGTATGGAATAGATTTATGAACTCTTGAATATAAGTAATATGGAAAATGTCCCCTCCTTCTCTTACTCCCAATATCTCTGAACCTGGAGAGTCCTATTCAAACACTCCTACTCAAACAAAATTAAATGTGTTATTATAGTATTTTTGGATTAAGGAGGTGTGTATGTTAGAGGTTTAAACGGATATGTTTTCTAATCCACGCAATAGATTTTGGAACACTGAAGTAGATGGAAAAGATGGAAAAGTTCCCCCCTCCCTCTTCCTCTCCATGTTCCTGAGATTGGAGATAATTTAATGGGATTTCGGAACACTTGAATATAAGTAATATGGAAAAGTTCCCCTCCCTCTCTTCCTCCCTATAACCCTGACCCTGGAGACTTATTTTCAAAAATATTTTGAAATACTCTCAATAGCATTGAATTTATAAAGGAGGCATGGGGGGGGGGGGGGAGATTGGGAGGCAGAAAGGAAGGGGAAAATTGTATTATTTGTTTCTAGATATTGGAGCAGTCTTGGCACAGAATAGAATCTTTATATGAAGTAATTGTGAACATTTCTATTCAAACAATATAAAATACTGGGATATTTAATGGGTTTATTTTTTTTAAACACAGAATAGAATATTGAACACTCAAACATAAGTAATATGAGAGGCTCTTGCCTTTCTTTTTTTCTTATTTTAAGTAATTTTGAACACTTTAAATCAAATAATTAAAGATGTGTCTATGTTAGAGGGTTAAACGGGTGTGTTTCTAAAGCACGGAATAGATTTCGGAACAAGGTTCTCTTCCTCCCCATATCCTTGACCCTGGAGAAAATCTAACTTGATCTTTTTCTAATATTTAGATCAACATAATCTTTAAGAGACAGACACTCTATAATCGTTTATCATAGAGAAATTGTACTATCTTAATTCAAGCTTGAATATTCCATTGGCAAATATGTTTATATAGGAGACCTAGAGGATGGGAGGGGGAGGGAGAATATATATATATATATATATATATATATATATATATATATATATATATATATACATATACTTTTTTTCTCTATTGCTTTTTACAAGCTTAGATATTGGATTTGTTTTGAAATAGAACCGAATCTATATATGAAGTAATTTTGAACACTTCCATTCAAAGAATACGGAAAATATTAGTATAATTTTGGAAAATAACTAGGGATGTATGTAGGGTAGGAACCTTAATGAGTGTGCCTTCAAGGGAGGAGGGAGAGAGTAAGGGGATTTTTTTTTTATATGAATATTTTCTTTTTTTTTTCTTTTTTTTTTGATAAGCATATCACTGATAATTTTAGAATCAAGGATATCCTTTGATAAAGGCGCTCCGACAACCCCAAGCTTATCCCTGATGGTACAGGGATTTTTTCTTTTGCTTGTGATGGAGACTTTATTCTTAAACCACAATGCTGCAAAATAGAGTATAAGTGAGTCTTGCATGAATGTTACCTTATATGTTTTGTTTTTTTCTAAACTTAATGGATTGTTCTCTGGTGTTCCGTGGTGTATGTCCCAATGAAACAGGAGGCCTGGATTTGGAGACAAGAGTGTTTGATGTCTCTTAAACTGGTTATATTAAGCTCGCAATAGCTAAATTCTCCTTACAAAAGAGCATTTTTATACAATCTGCTAGAAAAATACAGATGTGGCTATAATACAAGAGACACACTGGAAACTAATGGAAATATACAAAACAAAGGAAACAGCACTAAAATAAACCAACACTAGAAATATGGGAAGTAGGAGGCAGCAAACCTGGTGATAGGACTCCCTCTTGGCCCTACAGATAAAGGTAATACACAAAACAAGACAAATGAAGGTTGCGCCAAAGCTGGCTGTATTCCAGCTAATATGAACAAAGTCCAAAATAGTGAAAAGCAAAGTCCAAAGTAATATAAAACAAACTCTTTAGTGGAGCCTGATGGGGTATCAACGGCCTATGAAGAGGGATATTCTGGATCAAATGGAGGCAGCTTTCAAGGATCCGTATTTGAAAATAGAAAAGGATAATAGGGCAAATATGTCAAGTAAAAAGGTGGGATAGCAGGAAGAAAAAGTCTATGGTAGTCCTACTCACGTGTAGTTGAGCTAAACTAGCTCTAGTGTGGATGGCGTACAGCGGTACAATCCCCGCTTATGGGATACGTAGAGGGGTGTTGGTCTTTTTGTCCGTTTGTGGAGAAAAAAGACAGATGATAGGGCAGTACATTTAGTAAAGATGGTATAACAACAATAGAGACTAATATAGTCCTACTCACGTGCGGTAGAGCTTGAACCAGCTCTAGTGTGAATGGCGTACAGCGGTATAATCCTACTAGATGCATACTTGCAAAAACAGAATATTCAAGGATATAATCTTTCAATGTAGGGTAATAACTGCTTGATCCAAGGATAAATCTGACTGCCATTCTGGGGTCAAGAAGGATTTTTTTCCTAGCTTGTTGCAAAATTGGAAGTGCTTCAAACTGGGTTTTTTGCCTTCTTTTGGATCAACAGCAAAAAACATATGTGAGGAAGGCTGAACTTGATGGACGCAAGTCTCTTTTCAGCTATGTAACTATGTAACTATGTAATCCCCGCTTGTAGGATACGTGTAGAGTGGCAAGTCTTGTATAGATATATATATCATAAAAGAAAAAGGAGACAACTAATAGTGCTCACTGTATAAAATAGTATATAAGGAGTATATCAAATAAAATGGGTACTCACATATGATTGAGCAGACGAACTGCTCAATGACTTTTGCGTAAATGATGTAATCTCCACCTAGGATATCTTGGAGTAATACTCAGCAGGAAGGATAAAAACAGGATACCAAGCAAAAATAAATAAATTAAATAATAAATAAAAAAGTAAAATGGCACAATCAAGGTATATTAAAAGTAGCCAAAATACCTTTATTAAGAATACAGAATAAAATGTTAAAATATCCACAAGGCGTTTCACCTATAATGGCTTTCTCAAGTGGAGACAAAAAGGCGCAACCTACACTTGAAACTAAACCAATCTCTATATTTGGGAATAACGCAGATTCCCACATATATTTACTTCTTCATTGATGGAGAAAAATAAATCTGTTGTTTCTGTGATTGTTTCTAGTAAAATTAAATTTGAATATATACATCATGATGGTGATAACAAAAGCAGACGTATAATCTTGATTTGCCGTATTAACGATATTATGTATAGTTTATTGACACAACATAGAAGTATAGACAGGAGTGCTAATCTATCCTATGTAAAATAAATATATCCTAATTCACATAACTAGTCCATGGACAAGTACTATTTGATGTTTTGATATTTTGTATACTCTTGTTAGTTTATATGCACCATCTCAACATTCAGTAAAATTTTAAATCATTCAACTGAAATTATAGAGAAAATTTCAAAAGGTTTATTGGTGATAGGAGGTGATCTGAATAGTATCTGTAATCCTGATAACGATAGAAATAGGAAAATAATATTATAATTAAGGCTGAACTTTTTTCAAATTCTCTTTTTAAAAATAACCTTTATAATGTATAAACGGTCTGTCATCAAGAGGAAAGAGATTACTCTTTCTATTCATCCCCCACAGTTCATATTCATGAATCAACTTTTTTCTGATGCTTGGTCCCACCCTGGAGATCACTATCAACTCCAGGATAGAAAACATCACATGGTCAGATCATGCACCAACGTTGGCTCTCGTTCTAAATGGAAAATGAATAAATTTATATAAAAATCAGAAGAGAGTAAACGAGAACTTATTAAACAGGCTGACAATTTTTTAGAGTTTAATGATAATGGGGACGTTCAAGTACATTATGGTATACCCTGAAGAAATTTAATTAAAAAAATGGATCCTGGATGAAGAGAAAGGAAGGTATATATATATTCTGCAATATATATATATATATATTGCAGAATTATACATTTCTCTTGCAAAATTAGCAAGACAGAATAAAGCTATTCCCACAATGGAGGCTGCAGGTGAGATAGAAATAATCCAGGGTAAAATAACAGAAAAATTAGAAGAAAATGCAGAGAAATCATTATCGCGCCTAAAAAGGTATTGGTATTATGACAACAATAGGCCTGGAAAATAACTGACCAGGAAACTAAAAATGTACAATCAGCAATGAAGAATAAAACAAATATGTTTTATGGTAATATCTGTATTACACCAGCACAGATAGGAAAGGCATTTAGTCAATACTATAAATCACTTTATAATCTCCCGGATTCGGCAGCTAAAAATGATAATTTGAGAGTTAATATATGAATGACCTGCATCTCCCTTCTCTATCTTTAGAAAAAATAGATATTTTAAATCATCCTTTTATAACATCAGAAATATCATCAACAATAAAAGAAATGAAAAGAGGCAAGGCTCCAGTACCGGACGGCTTTACAACTTTATTTGTTTAAATTATTGATCGAGTAATTAATCCACTTCTAAGCAGAATGTTTAATCCAAATAGGGGAAATACTGTTTTCCCTCCAGAGATGATGGAGTCAAGTATCTCTCTTATTCTAAAGCCAGGGAAAGATCCGACACAAGTCACCAACTATAGGCCCATTTCCCTTATTCATTTAGACATTAAGCTTTTCTCTAAGATCATAGCCCTGAGACTTTATCGAGTGATTCATGAACTTATTGTCTAGACCAGGCTGGATTTATGCCAGGTAGATCAGGAGAGGAGAATATCCACAGAATCTTTAACATTTTAGAGGAAATCCATCTTTAAAAAAAAACAAAAAAAAACACTTTTATTTTAATGGGCATTCGACCGTGAAAATTGGAGGATTATGTTGGAGACCCTGCAAGTGTTTGGTATAGATGGCATATTTTTGGAACAAGTAAAGGCTCTTTATATGAACTTAACTGTCAGAGCCAGAGGTCCTTACATTGACTCCAGTTCATTTAAAATAAAAAACAGCACACTGCAGGGATGCCCCCTGTCACCTATGCTGTATGCCTTATCAATCGTACCATTTGCTGCTTTTATTTAAAAAAAGATTGAAATTAGAGATATAAAGATAGGCCATCAAGAACATACTATTATATTATATGCAGACAGTGTTCTCCTTTCACTCTCTTCTCCAGGATCCTTAATACCAGCTCTCTTAGATGCAAAAGATCTATTCTCCTCGTTGTCTAATTATAAATGAAATTTTTCTAAAACTCAAATATTGACATTTTATATGACTGATGAACTGAGGTCAATTTGATATATATAAAAAATCTATAGATTATCTAGGAATCAATATCAGACCGAAAATATTGGAAACTATCACAATGAATTATGAAACCCGATGGGGGGAACTTAATATATTACTGACTCACGGTTGGGATGTCTTGGTGTATTGAAATCATAGGTACTCCCAAAACTTCTCTAGTTGTTTAGAGCTATACCATACCAAGTTTCAAATTCTACCTTGAAAAAATATGATCTGGCATTTTCTAGCTTTGTCTAGGCATCTAAAAATCCTAGGATCCCAAGTACAATTCTTACGAGAAGTACGTTGCAAGACGGTTTGGGATATCCAGATATATATCGTTATCATGACTCATTTCAACTCTTCCATATGATAGCTTGGAGGAGAAGGAAGGAGTCTAATCTTGGCTGCTATAATATTGAAAAACCTAGAATATAAATTTGTGACCCATGTTTATTATGTTGGTCTTCTTCCAAGCTATTTAAAAAACTGCAGATTAAGAGCAATTTAATAGAGTATTGAGTATTGTGTTATCAGCACATACAATTAGGAAGAAATGTAATTGTAATAACATCTTTACTAAACACACTCCTATTGAACTTTTATCCTTCCATATAGAAACATAGAAACATAGAAACATAGAATGTGACGGCAGATAAGAACCATTCGGCCCATCTAGTCTGCCCAGTTTTCTAAATACTTTCATTAGTCCCTGGCATTATCTTATAGTTAGGATAGCCTTATGCCTATCCCACGCATGCTTAAACTCCTTTACTGTGTTAACCTCTACCACTTCAGCTGGAAGGCTATTCCATGCATCCACTACCCTCTCAGTAAAGTAATACTTCCTGATATTATTTTTAAACCTTTGTCCCTCTAATTTGAGACTATGTCCTCTTGTTGTGGTAGTTTTTCTTCTTTTAAATATAGTCTCCTCCTTTACTGTGTTGATTCCCTTTATGTATTTAAATGTTTCTATCATATCCCCCCTGTCTCGTCTTTCCACCAAGCTATACATGTTAAGATCCTTTAACCTTTCCCTAAGTTTTATCCTGCAATCCATGAACCAGTTTAGTAGCCCTTCTTTGAACTCTCTCTAAGGTATCAATATCCTTCTGAAGATATGGTCTCCAGTACTGTGTACAGTACTCCAAGTGAGGTCTCACCAGTGTTCTGTACAATGGCATGAGCACTTCCCTCTTTCTACTGCTAATACCTCTCCCTATACAACCAAGCATTCTGCTAGCATTTCCTGCTGCTCTATTACATTGTCTGCCTACCTTTAAGTCCTCAGAAATAATCACCCCTAAATCCCTTTCCTCAGATGTTGAGGTTACGACTCTATCAAATATTCTGTACTCTGCCCTTGGGTTTTTACGTCCAAGATGCATTATCTTGCACTTATCCACATTAAATGTCAGTTGCCACAACTCTGACCATTTTTCTAGTTTACCTAAATCATTTGCCATTTGGCTTATCCCTCCTAGAACATCAACCCTGTTACATATCTTAGTATCATCCGCAAAAAGACACACCTTACCATCAAGACCTTCTGCAATATCACTAATAAAAATATTAAAGAGAATGGGTCCAAGTACAGATCACTGAGGTACCCCACTGGTGACAAGCCCAAGCTTCGAATATACTCCATTGACTACAACCCTCTGTTGCCTGTCACTCAGTCACTGCCTTACCCATTCAACAATATTGGAATCCAAACTCAAAGATTGCAATTTATTGATAAGCCTTCTATGTGCAACAGTGTCAAAAGCCTTACTGAAATCTAGGTAAGCAATGTCTACTGCACCACCCTGATCTATAATTTTAGTTACCCAATCAAAAAAATCAATAAGATTAGTTTGGCATGATCTCCCTGAAGTAAACCCATGTTGTCTCTGATCTTGAAATCCATGTGTTTTTAGATGTTCAACAATCCTATCCTTTAACATGGTTTCCATCACTTTCCCCACTACTGAAGTAAGGCTTACTGGCCTATAGTTGCCCGACTCCTCCCTATTACCTTTCTTGTGAATGGGCACAACATTCGCTAACTTCCAATCTTCTGGGACTACTCCTGTTAACAATGATTGGTTAAATAAATCTGTTAATGGTTTTGCTAGTACACCACTGAGCTCTTTTAATAGCTTTGGGTGTATTCCATCAGGTCCCATTGACTTATTTGTCTTTACTTTTGACAGTTGAAATAGAACCTCTTCCTCTGTAAACTCACGTGTAATAAATGACTCATTTATCCTTTTTTTAATATCACAGATTTAAATGTAATACCATGGAAATCAGTAGGTATTATAGGTTGGGAAATCTATTTAACTTAGACCAAATTATGCTATTTCCTGATATTGTGAGAATTGTTATATTACCTGCAAAATAACTATTCAATTATATCAGAATCAAACATTTTTTTATAGTAAATCCTATATCCGATTCAAATATATGGGATTATATTGTTGATATACCATCGCCAAAAATATAGTTTAAAAAATCTCAAATATTCTTGCTAATTCAAAAATAATTGATAAACCTAAAGCTTTTCAAAAATGGGAGATTGATTTAAATCTATCATTTTCAATTCAGACCTGGGATCAAACCTGGAATAGGACTAGAAAAGCAGTTCACTGTATTAACCTTCATGAACTGTTTTTTTTTTTTTTTTTTCATTTTAAGATTTTCTATTAGTTTTATTACAAAATACATAAAACTCGAATAGATACAAATTTCTTCACAATAGTCTTGCTTTGACACAAATTACATAAAACATACACAACAATCGGCCTGTCAGTTAACAATATATAATTATACTATTATAACACAGTACAGGTAATACCCTATGTCTGTCAACTACCTCAACAGATTGTCCTCATCCCAACTCTTCCCCGGCTTCCCCTATAACAAACGCAGTCCCCAAGCCTCCATCTTAATCACTTTTTACATCCATACCCTAGAGGGAGGATAAACTGAAATATAGCCATCTTCTCTACTAGAAAGGGAGACTATATATATATGTTTCAAAGTAAAATGGTATAAAGAAGACCATAAAGGAAAAAAATAAAATAAATTAACCCGAGGAATGAGGCAAACCCCATGAGGTATCTTTGGGTACCTATACTTTAACAACCACACACATACCACATTCATTGTTCCAAGGATCTAAAGGGGAGGTGGGCTGACAAGGAGGAGTAACTATAATGAGTTTTATCCAAGGGTCTCACAGTGGTCATCCCAGAGTGCCCATCTATGCTTCGGATCTATAGAAGCCCCTAAGTGTCCATCTTCTCTTTCTAATGTTCTATTTCTCTGCATCACCCTCTCCACTTCTGAACACTTTGGGAGTTTTCCTCCTTTCCAATTTACAACAATTAGCCTTTTTGCTATTGATATTATCTGAAGGAGAAGAGATTTTAATTATTTAGTATGGTGAGTAGATAAAAGGTGGAACAGAGCCAATTCTGGCGTTAAGTTAATGTTTACACCTGCAATTCAAGATATCCCAAATTTTACCTCCTGCCAATAGATTTGAATGTAGGGGCAGGACCACCACATGTGCATTGCTGAGCCAACTTGATTGCACCCTCTCCAGCATAATTTATATGTATCATCTTTCTTTATTTTCCAAACTTTAGGCGGAGTTACATACCATCTGTTTAAGATTTTAAAATACATTTCCCTATATGAAACATGTTTAATTAATTTATCCGTTAAGGAAAAAGCTCCCACCCACACTTCTATGGGCCAGGATTGATTTAATTCTTCTTCCCAAATTCTTATACTTAGAGATTTAGTATCCACCTCCCTGTGACAAGACCAATCTCGCCACTGTGCATTGGAGGAGCCTGGTTGCCCACCTGCTGCCTTTAGACTATGGCCCCATGTTGAAACGCTTGATTTTCCCTTGCAAAGACACGAAAGCTGGGTCATTTGGTGCTTGCCCTGTTTGAGCGGTGATACCCCAGATAGCTATGCCATGGAGCCCATTCATATAATGAAAGACTATGGGAAAGACTTTGGCTCCATGGCAATTGAACTGTATGTGTGTAATCTGAGCGCCATTCAGTAATAATGTGCGCTCAGATCTGTGCTATCTGGGGATATGAATATGAATGTACCTGTTTTATGCAATGGCTGCACAGTTATATATTTTTATGTTGTTTATTGTCTTTTGCTGCCATGTGTTCAATGGAGTTTTGCTCTGTCCTTGGAGATAATTGGATAACTTCCCAATTATCTCCAGGATAGAAGACTCCGTGGAACTGGTTTTGGGCAGAAAAGCCATGCTTCATTTGGTCACAAAGGACTACAATCTATCTTTTGAACCACTGGACCAATTTGTATTTTGACGTATGTTTGGAGTATGCTGATTCTGAAAATGTAAGTTTTATGTGAATGTGATGCATACTTTTAAAGTTATGAATAATGGGGAAAAACTGTATTTCTCTGCCTGTGATAATTACATTACCCATAGTTTAAGGTAATTGTATCACAGGCAGAGGGGAGGATTTTGCATGGGAGTGTCTGCGTGTATTGTACGTGTTTATTGGTTGTTTTCCAAAACCTTGTGGGTGGTACTAATGTGTATGTAAGAACAATAAACCCACAGCTCTGTCTGTTCTGCTTGACCACAAAATGAAGTGTCGTCTCGTTATTGGGGGAATTGGATTGTATGCTGATTGCCAGGAGTGTAAGCTGATTGTATGCTTTTCCTATTCTGCTGTTTACAGCATTCATATGCTTCTCCGGTTCAGTGGTTGTGGTGTCTGCTGCAGTGCTTGGAGTCCTCAGGAAGCGCTAGGAGCATCCTTCAATGGAGGTACCCAGTCGGGGTGCCTGTCGATCTGTTACACTCCCTATCTCTCAAAAGACTAAAACATTTTGACGGCAAATGCTTCTTATTTGTTGAACATATTATTTTTTCACAGGCTGTCAATTGTCTAAACTGCTTTAAATGATAACTTGATGATGAAACCTTAGACTTTAACTGGTTATATTCCATCCATAAACTAGTAGGAACTTTAACCCCTTAACACCGCAGCCAAATGTACAAGTTGTGAACGAAACAAAATGTAAACAAAACCTGGCATTTGCGCTATATGTCTGTCCAACCGTAATTCACCTCTTTCATATTAAATGCACCCCCCCTTATTATATATCATTTTATTCAGGGGAAACAGGGATTTCATTTAATATCAAATATTTAGCTATGAAACATAATTTAATATGAAAAAAATGGGAGAAAATAAGATTTATTTTTTATTCTAGTTCTACATGACATTTTAACTGTCAATGTCATAATACTGTTTGCTTTTACTGCAATAAAATACACATATTTGTATTCAGCAAAGTCTCACGTGTAAAACAGTACCCCCTATGTACAGGTTTTATGGTGTTTTGGGAAGTTACAGGGTCAAATATAGCGTGTTACATTTGAAATTGAAATTCGCCAGATTGGTTACGTTGCCTTTGAGACTTTATAGTAGCCCAGGAAATAAATGTACATCCATAATGGCATACCATTTGCAATAGTAGACGACCCAAGGTATTGCAAATGGGGTATGTCCAGTCTTTTTTAGTAGCCATTTGGTCACAAACACTGGCCAAAGTTAGCGTTAGTATTTGTTTGTGTGTGAAAAATGCAAAAAACGCCAATTTTGGCCAGTGTTTGTGACTAAGTGGCTACTAAAAAAGACTGGACATACCCCATTTGCAATACCTTGGGTTGTCTACTATTGCAAATAGTATGCCATCATAGGGGTAATTTTCATTCTTGGGCTACCATAGGGTCATAAAGGCAACATAAGCAATCTGGCAAATTTTAATGTGAAAAAAATTAAACACAAGCCTTATATTTGACGCTGTAATTTTTGAACTAAATATAGTGCTAGCATATTAAATTCCCTATACTTTCGGCATTGGTTGTCAGGCAGGTCCCGCTAATTGTAATTAATTAGGATTCCTAATTATGTAAAATTATTACATAAATATATGTGTAGAATTAATATATGCATATATATACATATGTGTATATATACGTATACATATATATTTTTTTCAAAATATTTTTATTTATATATAGGTATATATATATATATATAGTGATATATACGTATATATTTATGTATATATATATATACATTATTTCGTTCTACGTGTATTTTGATATAAATATATATATATATATATTAATATCACAATACAGTTAGAACGAAATAAAACACATCTATATATTTAATATTTTATTTTTAATTATTTTTTTATTTCATTTTTTTACGTATTTACATATTTTTTTATATTATATATATAAATATATATATATATAACAATAATTATATATATATTTAATCAGTATCAGTCTACGTGTAATTTGATATTAATATATATATATAATTATATATATATATATATATATTAATATTAAAATACACCTAGACAGTGTATATGTATGTGTGTATATGTGTAAATATATACTTAGATCATATATATATAATATATATATATGATCTAAGTATATAATTTTTTTACACTTATTTTAAGTTATTTTTATTTGATTTCCAGCCAGCAGGGGGACTAACTGTCATTACAGCCATGCAAGGACCTCACTCTCACATGGCCGGGGGGGACCGGAGGAGGAAGATCTGCCGCGGGGGGGCTCCCTGGGAGTCCCCCCAACTGCGATCGCCGGCGTGGGATCGTCGGCGACCGGGTAAGTAAAAAAAAAATGGAGGGCGTACTATTACGCCCTGCAGCGTTTAGAGCCGCTTTCAAAAGGACGTAATAGTACGCCCTCCGGTCTTAAGGGGTTAAAATTAGATTTATAGACAATCAAATGAAAGAAATTCATTGTTTACATATAAGTCCCTTAAGTGTCTACAGCCCAATTTCCAAAGCCTCTCAAGCAAGGGAGAATGAATCTTTTCCGGCAGCCATGAAATAGGAGTAATAGGGCTTGGGAATGGGATCAGAGAATATTTACAGTTAAATTTCAACCAACTTTTAGCAGTGTACCAAGTTGTCGAAGCTTTACTATGCACTAGGACACCGGATACGTCATATCGATAGATTATTGAGTTCAGATGTGTATGTTTACAAAAAAAAACTTCTATCGACACCCAATTATTATTCTTTTCCTCTTCCTCCCTCATCTCAGCATATGTGCCAGGAGGGTGGCTTCCTCATATTTCTTAATGTCTGGGTATGCTAACCCTCCACTAGAATTTTTTTAACCATCATTGGTATCTTAATTCGCATTCTTTTATTCTGATGGATAAATACGTCAATCGCCCTCTGCAGCTTACTAAGCAAATAAATGGGACACTGCCAGGGTATGATATAGGTGATCTTAGGTAGTATTGTCATCTTAATCACTGCTATTCTACCCGACCAGGAGATATTAAGGTTTTTCCATGTAGCCAAGATTTGCATTATATTAGAGTAAACTAATTGATAGTTAACTGTCAGTATTCTTTTCATTTCAACAAACAGTTTTATCCCTAAATGAGTTATTTAGTGTTGCCAATTAAATGGATATAATTGAAATAATGTATTTTTCTCAGACCGCCCCATATTAAACAACAGTGCATCAGATTTCTTTACATTGAACTTATAATTGGAGACTACACTGTACTCGGTTATAATATCTTGAAGAGCTTTTAGGGATTTTTCAGGGTTTCCTATTGTTATTATTACATAATCCGCATATAGGGAAATTACATGGTGCCTTTGGTATACTTCTATTCCTGTTATATTTGACGATTCCCTAAATCACATTCGCCAGTGCTGATAAACTTAATTTGCCCTTTGTTGGGGGCGTAAATATTTAAAATTTTAAATTTCTGAGAATTAATCAAGCCTTCCCAAAGTAGATACCGTCCTTCTTTATCTTTTATGACAATTTCTTCTTTTATTAATAATGTTTTATTAAATATTATTGAAACCCCTCTCGATTTACCTTTCAAATAAGTAGCACTATAGGAATTAGAATAATATCTGTTACCCAAATATTTTATTTTGTTGGTCTGCCAGTGAGTTTCTTGGAAACAAATTACATCCGGCTTATCCCTAAACAGGTTTTTAAATGCTATACTCCTTTTGCCTACTGTGTTTAACCCCTTGATATTTTGACTAATATTCCTCAGAGTCATAGACTAATACAGCCATGACTCTGAGGACCATCTGGTCCACCTTCATCAGCACCTTCCATCCCACGCCCCGGAACCTCCCACAAAACAAGACAAACACATTCACAGCCATTCATACTAAAAATTAAAAAAAATCTGTGATACCATCATCTTTTTAGAAGATCTACCTACTTAGGAAATCCCCACTCCTCCCTCTACCAGCCCGGGGCTAAAGGGTCTCTCCTATCTATAACACAAAACCAGTTAGTGAAATAGTCTGAGAGAGCAGTCCATACAGGCCCACAAAGGAGAAAAGGCAGCCCACGGGGATAAAACCAAACATCCGAGAACCAGGGGAGGAAGAGGGTCCAAAAAAGAGAAGTTTAGCTTCATGAACAGTTTTATAAGTTGGCTCACAGATAATATCTGGTTCCCACTCGTATAGCTAAATTAAAAAAAAACGCCAGCAATTTATGCTGGGGCTGTCAACAAAAAACGGGAACACAATTCCATATGTGGTGGGCGTGCTAATACCTAGATATGTACAAAAATAAAATATCAGAATTTATTACAGATATTGCATAGGGAGAATACAGTATAACACCTCAGACATTTCTCCTACATCTAGATTTCCTAGTTACGGATAAATATATAATATTTCTCATAATAAATATACTATTGGCCTTTAAGATATGTCTAGCAAGATACTGGAGAACACAAACTGTTCCATCATGGCCTGAGATTAAAACTCAAATTAAGTTCGAGGCATCCTCAGAGAAATATTTTTTTTTGAAATTTGTAATTTATTGTTTTTTCACAACATAAACATATATAGGAAGGGGGAGGGGAGTGGGTACAGAAAGAAAAAGGGAGGGGAGGGGGGGTGGGAGGGGGGGAGTATAGTCACGATACAATATATCACATGTCGAGCAATAGGATATACAATTACTTTGTTAAACATTACATTATGTACATTTATCACATTATCTCCGTTAACCCTGTTGCTGTGTATACTAGTCGGTCGTCTCAGAGGTACACCTCGTCTGCCTACCCCGGTTCTGGCCTACCCATTCGGGCCAACTGCTTATATCTAGGTTGATACCCCACGTATTAAGTTGGGAGTTGTGGGTTAGCTATTCTCCAGGAGCGCCACTGGTCCCACGCCCCGCTCGAGCGGAGTGGTCCCGGGTGGGCCCCGGCAAAACTGGTTTCATAAATCGCTTGGTTGTCTATGTCCTGCATAAGAGTTGGAATTGTAGGAACCCCAGTTGTTTTCCAGGCTCTAGCTATTAATTTTTGTGCTGTCAACAGAATATGGTACATTAGTTTCCTCGCTTTTATGGGCAGTTCTTTGGATATGTCCAGTAATAAAAAGGTCATGGGCTCGAAGGGCAGCCTAACATGAGTGACGTCAGCAATGAGACCTTGGACCTCTTCCCAGTACCTGACCAGTCGTGGGCACCGCCACCATATGTGCAGGACGGAGCCTTCTTCCCGTTTGCATCTCCAGCACGTCGGAGACGTGTGAGGATACAATTTTTGTAAGCGTGCTGGCACCAAGTACCACCGATATACTGTTTTCTGATGTTGCTCCACAAGGGACGCAGATTTAACCAGCTTCCTAACTGAAGATGTAATATAGTTCCACTGCTTGTCAGTGATGGAGGTTTGAAGATCCAGCTCCCATTGCCTCGCCTGTGTCGAGCCAGAAAGGGGCTGGTATGGCAGGATAAGTTTATAGCAACCCGACAGCGGTTTAAAGGTTGGAGGTAGTGTACCCGTGGTACCTATTTGTTCCCAAATTGAGAGTTCTCCCTTTTGTGTATTTTCTACCTTGGTATTTTTGTTAAGTTTGTGTAAAAATGATTTGAGTTGAATGTAAGAGTAGTGTGATGTGCGTGGGATATCGTAGGTTTTACTTAGATGATCAAAACTCATCATCCGTCCTCCTGGGTCAAAGGCCTGGAATAGGTAAGAAATACCTTTCTCTTTCCATGGGGTGGCATGGAAGGTTGGGATGCAGTATGTTATTGCTTCAATAGGAGTCGCCATGGAAAGGGGGTGGGCCGTTTCAAATTTCGTTCTGTGCAGATCCCAAGTCTGCAGCGCTAGGTGAAGTTGAGGGGGTATCAATGGAATGTTTGGCCTGTTCTTGCTGGGTAACCAGAGTAGGTTGTTAACTATGAAGGGTTTAATGGCTAAATTTTCTAGGGCCACCCATTGTGGTCGGTTGCCTTTCACTAGATGAGTCATGAGGGGCGCCAGCACCGCAGCTTGGTAGTAGGATTTTACGTTCGGTACTGCCATTCCTCCCTGACCTGCGGGGGCTGTTAATAGTTTACGAGAGATTCTTGCTCGTCCTGTACCCCAAATAAATTGAGCAAGCGCAGATTGTATGGTTTTAAAGTAGGCTTGTGGTACCCTCAGGGGGAGGTTCCTGAACACATACTGTAGTTTAGGTAATACAGACATTTTAAGCGCAACAATGCGCTCCGTCCAGGTAAGGAATAGCTTGTTCCATCCCCGTACTAGTGACAAGCACTCGTTCCAGACTCTGATATAATTAGTGGGGAACATATCAGAGGTTTTCCTAGTGAACGTCAATCCTAGATATTTTATATCGTGCTTTCTCCACTCGAAGTGGTACTCTTCTCGTAGCTGTGTTAGAACCAATGGATCGAGTCTTAGCCCTAATGCCTGTGTTTTGGTTGTATTTAGGGAATAGTAGGAGAGTTCCCCATAATTTTTAATAAGTTTCATGATGTGGGGGAGGGATTTATCAGGTTGGCTGATATACAGCAGGATATCATCCGCAAATGCACTAATCTTAAACTGCCTGTCATGCCAGTTCACTCCTGTTATTTCAGGATGAGATCTAATGGCCACCAGTAGGGGCTCTAAGGCCAGCACATACAACAAGGGTGACAAAGGACACCCCTGTCGGGTGCCATTCGTAATTTTGAATGGGTCCGATTTAAACCCCGCCTGCAATACTTGGGCCCTAGGTTGACAGTACAAGGCAAATATTTGTTGGATGAACTGTTGTGGGAATCCAAACACCGACAAAACCTGCCGCAGGAAGGACCAGCTCAGGCGGTCAAACGCTTTTTCAGCATCTAAAGCGAGGAGTAAACCGCCTGGGCCAGACCTTCGCATCGATTCCATGATCAGGGACAGTTTCCTGGTATTGTCGAGCCCCTGTCTCCCCATCACAAACCCCGTTTGGTCGTCATGAATAACTGAGGGTAATATTTTGCCCAGCCTGGAGGCCAAGATCTTTGCATATATCTTAGCATCTGTGTTTAATAATGATATTGGCCTGAAGTTTTTACATTGGTCTGGGGTCTTCCCAGGTTTTGGTAGCGTAACTATGGTTGCTAGGAGCATTTCTGGAGGGAGTTCCCCCGTGTCTGTGGCTGTCTGGAATACTTTGACTAGTCTCGGGCCTAATACCTCTGCGAATGTCTTGTAATATAGGTTGGGGAGACCGTCTGCTCCCGGAGATTTTCCCGGAGGGAGGTGTTTTATCGTATGGAGCACTTCCCCTAGCGTGATAGGTCTAAGTGGGCTTGATGGATTTTTGGGAGGTTGAGTTGGGACAGAAACTCCCTGACATTCTCCTCTCGTATGGGGTGCGTATCGGGGTCGTCTCCTAGGTTGTACAATTTTGAGTAATATTTAGCAAACTCCTGAGTGATATCTAACGGGTTTTGTACTTTGGTGCCATCTGGGCTCTGTATGTAGGCTACTTTGGCTGCTACTAGTTTCGCTCTCAACCTATTAGCTAACTGTTTATTAGCTTTCCCGCTGTGGTGGTAAGAATTCGCTTTCATTTTAAACAAGAAGTATGAGGTTTTGGCCGCTTGTATTTCGGTAAGTTTGTTCGTTAGGGTTTTTATTTGCAGAGCAAGGGCAGGTGAGGGTGTCTGCTTGTTTTGGGCAGTGACAATTGCCAGCTGTTTTTGACAGTCCAGTGTAGTTAGTTGTCTGTGTTTTTTAAGGTAAGAGGAATGTCTTATAAACAGACCTCGCACCACGGCCTTGTGTGCCAACCATACCATGGCCTCAGGGGTCTCCCTTCCTTCGTTAGACTGGAAGTAATTTGAGAGTTCGTCGGTCATCTGGTTTACAAAAGTGTTATCCTTCAGTAAGGATTCATTCAATCTCCAGTTCCCTCTGCCTTTGTACTGAAATCTGTCATGTAGTTCCAGGGTCACTGGACTATGGTCTGACCAAGTTATGTCTCCCATGACGCACCTTGATACTTGTGCAAGCGTGGATTGGTCTACATAGAAGGTGTCAATGCGGGTATATGTATTATGTACTTTAGAGTGGAAGGAGTAATCCCGTTCTCTGGGGTGGAGCACCCGCCAGCTATCATATAAGTTGTGTAGTAAGAGTATCTTGGACAATTTCTTACTTATGGATACTATACTTGCTCGTCTAGCCCCGCTCGGTGTAGCAGTTGAATCTACGTCCGGAGACGTTATAAAGTTAAAGTCTCCACATAACACCAATCCTCCCTGTCTCAATTTATCAATTTCGTTTAGTATGCGACTTAGGAATCTCTCCGCTCCAGTATTAGGGAAATATACTGATGTCAATGTATATTGGATATTGTTAAACAGACCCACGAGAACAATGTACCTTCCCTGAGTATCTATAGAGATTGCTTGCTCCTGAAATGCTATGTCTTTATGTATGAGGATAGAAACTCCTTTAGTCTTATTGTCTGACAGGGCATGGTACTGTGTAGGGTATAGTTTGGTAAAGATTGATGGGGTGCGAGATTTTACGAAGTGCGTTTCCTGAACACACGCAATATCTACTCCATCTTTTTTAAGGTCTTGCAGTAAGAGCCTGCGTTTACCAGGGGAATTCAGCCCCTTTACATTGTATGTCAGTATTTTAACCATTGGTGTGTAAGTGGGCACAAGGCCCCACAGAAACCTTGCAATATTTCCGCATTGGTACTAACGGTAATGGTGCACGTCAAAATTGTACATCCGCTGTGATGCAACCTGAGTGATTTATGTAGTGCGTGACAAGGGGAAGCAAGAGTGGGACAGGGGAAGGAATAGATAATTAGGTAGGGAAGGGTCGTAAGAACTAGTGGGTAGCACACCCAACTCGGCTCCAAGGTCTGGGGCCTCGCTACCTGACCCAGTGGGTAGGTACGTCTGGTGGGGGTAGTGGTGGTGAAACTTTCACTCATAGTGTTTTTTTTCACCATGAAACCAGAGGGCATTTGTTACACATGTATAAACAATCTAGTAAGTCGATGAGGATAAACAAAACACACAACCTTATCCTAACAGTGAACTCAGTATAGCCTCTCTTACACAATATTATTCTGTATCTGTATCTTGTTGGTATTTACGCTTATGACCCCACGTGGGGCCTTTACAAGGCATAATGGGCAGTGTCACAATCTAACCAGCTATTTTTGCTGCTTACTTTAGGTATACTCTAATGCATAAATCAACACTTAGTAAGTTTCCTCCATTTTAAGGCCTCGTCAATAAACTAACATGAATCAAAATCTAAACAATTAACTGTGCGGTAATGGGCAGTATAGTTACGTATACTCCATAGTGATAACAAGCTCTCATTTGACAGTCCACTCTGGCGATTTTCTCGGCATTTTCGATGACTTAGTTGGTTCCAAAGCTGGTGTAGGGAGCCCCCAGTCCCCCAGCTTTTGTATACCTTGTCCCAGGTTCGTAATAGAGTGTATGACTCCTTGGTGGGAGACCAAAAGCTTAGCAGGGAATCCCCATCGGTAGCCCAGGTTCTGCTCTCGTAGGATGGAAGTTACCGGCGACATTGATTTCCTGAACATCAGCGTGTCTGCCGACAGGTCCGCGAAGATCTTAACGTTGTCATACTCTTTTGGCATACCCGGGTTTCTGCTAACCCGCATGATCTTGTCTTTTGCGTGGAAAAAATGAATTCTGGCAATCACATCTCTCTCAGCCGTTTGTGGCAGATGTTTCGGCCTGCGTAACCTGTGCACTCGGTCTACGATCAATTGATCCGGGTGAATTTCCGGGACCAGGCTCTGGAACATATCAGCCAGATAATTCTGCAGTTCGGCATTTGTAATGGATTCTGGGATGCCCCTGAACCGGAGATTATTCCTCCTCGCCCTATCCTCCATATCAGCCAGTTTCAGCCTATGTGCTTCCAGGCTGTCTTCAAATTCCTGTATTTTGTCTGCCAGGCTGTTATGTGCCTCTGCATATTCGTCCATCTTGGACTCCATGTGGGCAGTTCGATTCCCAATGTCTTGTATATCTTTTTGTATATCTGCCTTCATGGCTTGTATTTGGTGCTGCATGTTTTTCTGAATGTCATCAGAGAATTCCGCCATCAGTTCTCTTATTCCTCTCATTGTAGGTGGTTGGTCCTCAGCGCTCTGTGTGGGAGACATATGAGGTGAGAGGGAGTGTTCCCGCGGTCCCAGGTCGCCGCCATCTTGCGAAGGCTCTGCTCCCTCACGCTGCTTGGAGGCCGCCGGTTTTGCTCCAAAGAAGGAGGCTCGTTCCGACTTCCCCGTTTTGGTTTTGGATCTTTGGGACATTATGCATGCGGTCTCACGGTAATTAGTTTGTTTCTGTCGGTATTCCGTTTATTTTTCGCCCGTTCTGGTTTCTATGCAGGGAGCTGCTCCTACATACGTCTGCTCAGCTCCAGCGTTAGGCCACGCCCCCAGAGAAATATTTTTATAATAGAGATGTATCGACAAAAGTATTATACAACAAGGACAAAATGGTCTACAATATAAACTAACCTTGAAATTTTACTCCATGGGAGAATTATATTTAGTAAAACATCTAATACTCCAGAAATCTCCAAAAATATAATAATTGGAGAGCACCATCCCTCAAAACACCAGAGACAATAAAATAAAACAAGCTGACTGTGATAAGATTTATGTTAATAAGTGAATGTATATTTGTTCCTTTTTTTTCTTATTTCCTATCCCTTTCTCTTCTCTGATGCAAAATGTAAAATGTTATTACAGTATATAAGCAGTGTGTCGTAATAAGTTTCTAAATAGAAATAAGAGATTGACATATATGTATTTGTGTACGTATTTTACCTCAATGTCAATAAAATTTTCATTTCTTTTTTTCTTCTGTCTTTTATTGTACTTGTATTATATAAAAATGTCAATAAATAGATATAAATAATAAAAAAAAACAAGTGTTGATTATTTTAGGAACTTTGGCCTGCCTTTGGACTCTTTTAAGCTTATGCTACCTCAGGCGACTAGACTGCCTTAGGGGAAGAGGCCAACACCCCACCATCGGGATCCAGCTAAAGTATTTCCATTAGTACCTTAAATGTCTACTTCACTTTCATAGCACTGTGCTGTTATTCTGCAAGTTGTATTTATAGCTCCTATGTCGTATTTATCCTTAAATGCTCTCTGTGTTTTATCTCTTCTTATTCTCTGGCGCACGTATCTAACTGCTCTCCCTCAACTCTTGGACTGTATGGTATGTTTAATAAAATTGTAATATTTGAGGCGTATTTGCATTTTTTGGTTTTATATTTGTGACCACCCCGTCACTGGTTATACTCTTTCAGTTAATTTCTTTCCTTGTTGTTCGATAATCAAACCAAGTCCTGAATTTTCCCCTTTTATACCCCCATTATCCAGACCACCTCCTAGCTTGTTAAACTTTTTGACCTAATTAACTCAAATGCTCTTCTTGTGGCTGCCATTCGCATAAGGGATCACATGGGATATAAGATGTCTCGCAAAGTAAGGCAGTGGTACTCGGATGTCGAATACCTGGAACTAAAATCGGACAGGCTATACTGCGAACCCTGCTAAACTTGTAACGCTGTCTGCTTTTTCCCTAAATAAGCAAGGAGAGCGCTTTTCAGGCGAGAATATTTGCTCTCTGCAGCCAGGAAGGAACATAGGAACGCCAGAATGGAGAACGGCCACAGCCTACTTCACTCTGGAACAATTTTGGGCTATATTTCATGGCTGGTCGGCCAAAACATTACCCGATGGTGATTCTGTCCCACCAAACTTGGGCAACTTGGGCTCTTGGATCCAGGCTATCCAGGGATAAGACTTGTGGGGGTTCCTGGGGTGACTGAATGTGTTTTGAGGTATTTTCTGTTTGGTTCCCTGTAACTGAAAGATAATTGAGTTACCGACATTTAACTCAATTATCTTCCAGACACAGAGACGCCAGAGAGGAGTTTGTGTTGAAATGTATGGAGACCCTCTAATTGGAGTCTGTGTATAAATTAAGTGTACGTTGCCCTAATAAAAAGTTTACTCCCAACGAGGTGAGACACGTATCCCTACCCGAGAGGCCACCACAATATTGGTTTACTTGTATATCTCATGCATACTTAAGGTGCATGAGTTGGAGTTTCTTCAGGTAATCATTAATATTTTATAACCATCAGTCCTCATAATCTCTTTATTTATTAGTCTTCACATATTAATGAGTAAACATTATATTGCTATACCCTTTGATTGTGTGCACTGTATGGTACCATATTTCTTGGATATGGTCTGAATAGAAATAAAGAATGAAAAAAAAATACACTAACACATATTTAACATATTTCTGGTTACCTTGAAAAATGAATGCTTGCTCAGTTGCACTAAAAATATATAAAAATAGAACATTTAGCAACTTAAAATACAAGTTATTATAAACACCATTCATGCGGTTCCATTTTTGTTTTTTTTTAGTTGAGAGTCATATTATTCCTTGATACAAAGTAAGAGATAAATGAATGAACCTTTGCTCGGACAAAAACAGACCCCTCATAATATCTTCACTCTGACTGGTGGAAATACTGACTCATGCAAGATGACTCCGTTTTGCAAACATGTTTAAAATTCTGCTAGAAGTGCTTTAAAGGAAATGCTTTTTTTTTTTTTTTTTTAAAGAACACTCCTAGTATAGGTGGGTAAAGTGCACATAAGAAGTTGAGAAGTATTAGGGAAATGTTTTTACAAGTTTAGATACTGCTTAGTGTTCTGTTTGTGCTGATTCTAAAGTGTTGTTCTAAGTCACCTGTGTTTGACTTTGTTGAAGTATCCTGGTTATACTAATTTGTATTACTATATCAATTAGTGTTATGGATTAGAAAAGCAAACATTCCAAGCTAAAAACAAATACATTTAGAACGAAGTGTATGTACTTATAGTACTTTTTATGGCCATCTGTAAAATAAAGCAAATGGAATTCTTACTTTTTAATGTTTCTTCTATTTAAAACATTATGGAATCATTTTGCATATTAAAATTCTTCTTGCTTTTCAATTCCAACACATTCATAGCCAGAGATTTAGTTCAATCATGTAATGTTCTGTTACAGCCTTACTGACCAAGAACTCTGGTCAGTAGAAGGATTTATAGACAGACTATCAGGGCTTCACTCTACTAAGACCTTAAATTATTTCTGAATGTATCAATATTATGGTGCATTTAATGAATGAAGAAAATGTAAGAAAATGAACTTGTATGCAACAACTTTATATTATTGAGAAAAATTTTAAGGAGATAAAATATGTACTCACATTGTAAGTTCTGTTAGTTTCCAGACAATACATTAACCATTATTTTTATTTTCAAAAGAAAGATTTTTATATTTTTGTTACTACGATAGAATTATCTCTATTCTTTCATGTATTTCCTTTCATGTATGGATTTGCCAGTGTTTGGATTTTTAAGCCACAGTATATAATACCGTAATATAGTTACAGAGTTAAATAGTTATATAGCTATAGGAGACCATTCGTCCATCTAGTTCAGCCTCACATCTGTCTTTGCTGTTGAGCCAAAAGACTGCAAAAAACAAACAAAAAAAAACACAGTTTGAAGCACTTCCAGTTTTACATCAAATTAGGAAAAAAATCCTACTTGATCCAAATGGCAATCAGATCTCTCCTTAAGTCAAAAAGCTATTACCATACAAATTAAAAATTTATATCCCTGAGTATTATGTTTTTGCAAGTATTTATCCAATGCTGTTTGAACATCTGTACAGACCCTGATAAAACTATCTTTTCAGGCAGAGAATTCCACATCCTTATTATTCTTACTGTAAAAAACCTTTCCTTTGTCTTAGATTAAATCTTCTTTCTTCCGGTATAAATGTATAGTCTATGTATGTAATGTATGTAATGTACGTTCTATGTATAGTCCTATTTATGAATAGATTATCAGACAATCGTTTGTATAGGTCCCGAATATATTCATATAATGTGATCATATCCCCTCCGAGGCTCTGCTTTTCCTAACTAAAGAGATTTTAATTTGTTAACCTCTCTTTATAACAAAAATGTTCCATTCCTTTTATTAATTTTGTAGCTCGCCTCTGCACTTTTTTACAACAGGTGCCCAAAATTGCACTGCATATTAAAGGTGTATTATCAGTGATTTAGAAAGAAGCAAAATTATATTTTCATCCCGTTAATTAATGCCCCAATTTATACATGACAATACCTTACTGGCCTTAGCAACTGCCTATTGATATTGCCCATTGTTGCCTAGTTTGGGTCTATAAAAATTCCCAATTTCTTTTTGTGTGTTGTTATCCCTTATTCCCTAACATTTAGGCTATAAGATGCTTGTGCATTTTTTACCCCGAAGTGCATAACTTAGCATTTTTCTTCATTAAATTGTTTCTGCCATTTGAGTGCAATCTAACTGAATCCCTCTGCAGCAAAGACATATCCTATCACATTGTATAACTTTAGAGGTTCAAACCACCTTGCAAATATTGTGTAGGTCCCTAATGTGATTCCAAAATATGTCGAGGCATGAACTCCACAAACTTTTTCAACATGTCCTGTGGTATCTGGCACATTACTAGCAGATCATTTAAGCATTGCAACAGTGACTATTCTTCAGTGTGGAATAAACTTTGTCTTTGAGATGCAGCTGCCCCCTCCTTTTTCAAAATGCCTTTCATTGTAGTGTTTATTTGTAAATTTTTGTTTATATATTTTTTAAGTAAATGTCATAAAGCAGTTGGATACACAGATCCTCAGTTAAGTAAATGGAGACGTGCAGGTCTCCGATACATTGCTGATACCGAAGGTTATTTTGAAAGTTCGGTAGTGGACCCTTATGTGGTGGTAATGTGTTATTAACTGTATAAGTACCCTGACTGCTGTCTGGGATCCTGACAGATTTGCAGCATTAGGCAGCCGGGGCATGGTATACCCTGCCGTAGTGGTGGTCGGGTCGGGTCGCATTCCCTGCCGTAGTGGTGGTCGGGTCGGGTGGAAAGGCTAGGTTACATGGCAATTCCAGTTATGTTACTTCTCAGGTTGAATCAGGAATCATAGACCTATTGGCCGGAGTGTCCATCGCTTGCGTGCCAGCAGGGGAGGGGGAGGGAGTGCGGGAGGTGGGATGGAGAATATATAGAGGAAAGAGGAAGGGGGAGAGAATAGTTGAGAGGATACGGGGAGGGGGACTTATAGCCTGTCTATCAGTGTTGTTGCATCTCCAGGTGACAGTAGTACGTGTGGTATGGCTTGCAGGGCTCAGCATGGTGGGATCCCCAGCAACCCCCCTGGCGTAGTGTTTCTGGTGTCATCAAGTTGAGGGCAATATTGGGGTTCTGTTGTTCCCGGGCATCAGTTAGGGTTTTATGGACCCGGGGTAGTTGCTGTTGCGAATGAGTCAGTGAAATGTCCCCCTATGTGGTATGGTACCCCCATCCCTGCTGTGATCCAGTCAGGTGTCTACTGTGAACCAGGTGGAGCCAAAGGTCCCATTGGTTGCTTTAGTTTCCCCACCTTCCCCCCCCCCCCCCCGTCATGATGTCTCAGGCGGGAGGGAGGTTGTCGGTTCCGAGGGGTGCGTGTCTCCTAAGTCCAGCTTATGTGTAGTGTACAGTGTGGGAGTTTGGAATAGTTGTGACTATGAGTCAGGGTGGTGTCATCTAGACTGAATTCTGGAGAGCCGTTGTCCCTTCTTATGTTCCCGTGCCAGTTTCGTTGGTGATTGTCCAACTTACAATACTTACAATATGGAGAGCAGACAAACCGCTCCATGTGCCATGCATTGATGGAACAATCCCCACCTAGGATTCTTTAGATGAGGGATCAGGTGCTTTTCCAGTAGTTAACAATGCTACGATTTAGCAGGTAAAACTGATCTTTAGCATGACTTCCTTATGTTTAGACCAACAAAATTAAACCCCAAAAAAGGGGTTTACCCAGGCACATTGGAGAAGGTGGCTTTCTTCTCCTCTAATAGCTGCAGTACCTGTGTATGCTCCTGAGGGCTCAGCCGTTCTCCCAACTTGAGCTCCTCTAACTCGCCTGTCTGACTCCCACCCCTAGGAGGTCTTGTAGGGGAAGGTTATCAGAGACTTTGGAGGCATGAGCGCAAATCGCCGCCACTTCTTCCGCTCTTTCATGGTAGGGCTTTAGCATATTCACACAAGTCTTTCAGGAGATGAGCAAGGGGGTATGGACAACCAAACATAGAGGAATGAAGTCTGCTACAGGGGAGTCCGTTTTTTCCAATAAAGTGGGATCAGGCTTTTAGCTACATTGAGGATTCTAATAGTTAGGGATTGTTTATAGGCCAAAGAGTTTCAGTGTGATATAAGAGAAATGCTGCGGGTTGCAGCGCTGGTGGGTCATCTGAAAACCATTCAGAGGATCAGAGGGCAATCCCACCATAGGTGTAGAAAGGCTCCCGTTCCCCCCCCCCCCCCAGCACTTGTCATCTGCCGATGGGTCGTAGGTGTGGATGTGCTGTGGGGTCCTGTACCATAGTGCCAGCAATTTACAGGCCATTTCTTGTACCCCGCTAGAGGGTACGCAATGTAGTGTGAGGGAACAGATTTTGGACTACTGTTTAGGCGAGAAATTGGTACCTAGGACTTCTTCCCACTTCCGCATGAAACCCAGTGGCAGTAATCTCCTCAGTTTCAGGAGCATGCCATAGAGAATGGACAAGTCCCTTACCATTGGGTCAGGATCCATGAATAGTGATTCGAATTCTGTGAGGTTGAGGTAGTGGAGCTGGCCAGGGACGATATATAGTATGAATTCAGCTGACAAAGCTGGCAAAGTCGAAAGCATAAAATGAAGTGCGACCTTTCGGTCGATGCTAGGGATTCCAGGGGTCTGATCCTTCCATCATCAAGGGCATGGCAAATCTGGGGAATCTCTTGCCCCAATAGGCGTTGGAAGGTTCTTGCTTCCAAGCCCGATGGGAAGGCCATGCTGTGAACTAGTGGGAGCAGTGGGGAAGGTGAGGTGGTAAGGGTTAGTGGCGTGGCCACATTGTGCCAGACTAGCATGGTCGCTTTTATAAGGGATTGGGGGGCTGCCAGCTGTTTGCCCTGGAGTTGGTCTAGCCAGGGGAGGACGGAAACCGGTCTGCCAATCTGCGCTGATTCTATATTTACGATGCATAGGATGTGTGTGGTATACCCGAAAGTCTGGCAAGGCTGGCATCTTTGTCGTTTTTGATCCGGGCTTTGAGTTTGTGCCATATAAATAGTAGGGTCAATGACCGGAGTAAGGTAAAGAATGCCTCTGGTATGGTGATTGGTAGCATTTGAAATAGATATAGAATCCTGGGTAGGATGTTCATTTTCATGACCCCGACCCTGCTGAACCAGAAGAGACAGAGCCTAGACCACTCCTCAAGATATTTACGTCAGAAGAAGTTGGAAGTTGGCTTGGTACAGCCGGGTGAGGTCCTGGATGGTGGACTTGTGTAGTTTATTTTAAAATTCTATAGTTAACCATATTCTATAAATTCTGCCATAATGGCCAGTAGGGAGGCTTCGGTGACGAAAAATAATAGATCATCTGCGTATGCCTAGACCGTATGTCTCTCTACCCCGACCCACAGGCCAGAAATGTCAGGGTTGCTCTGAATTGCACCCAGGAAGGCATTGTAGTGGTTTTATTTCCTCTGCCTTGCTAAGGCTTACAGTTATGGTTGCTATATCCACCCACAAATGCAGTCGGTACAAGCAGATATTGGGAACCGTTTTTTACCACACTAATGGATGGTTACCAATATCGGTACAGTTACCATACACGAGTGCTCTCTTAGCTCACTCCCAAAAATTATAAATCATCTTAAACTCCACACAACAGCTACTAGAAAATATACGTAGACAAAGATTCACATTGTTAAGCATTCAATCTCCATTCAAACTCAATTCAAACTTTCCACATTGGCAGACAGAATTTAGTAAATCACTTATTCCAATTTTACCTGCAGTAGGACATTTTTTTTTTCAAAGCTTGGCTGAAACTTTAACAAACATGGTAATAATTTTATTTGAACATTTTTGGGTGTTTTTGGAATTTGAAACTAATAATGATAACTATAGTTTTTTATATTTTTACTAATTTTAACTTGGGGAATAAGTTGTCATATCCCAGGGCAAAGAAAGATGAAAAATGTAATTACTAACTGTTTTCCAATTATCAACTATTCCAAAATGATCTCAAGAGATTTTGAATAAAAGATAATTTTTAGCATTTAAAGAGAATGCAACTTTAAATATAATTGTGAACAATTGCAGTAAATAATTTGCCAATAAGCTAATTACTGGCACTGGGAGCCCTATAGATGTGTAAGTGGTTGTGGTGGCAGTCCGGGCACTGGAAGTCCTATAGATGTATAAGTGGTTGTGGTGGCTGTCCTGGCACTGGGAGCCCTATATATGTGCAAGTGGTTGTGGTGGCAGTCCTGTCACTGGGAGCTATAGATGTGTAAGTAGGTGTTGTGCCTAACAAATTGTTTTACTTACCCGAATTTCAGAACCGAACTGAACAGAATATTTTGCCCATGCACATCCCTAATGATGCTGACATTTTCATCTTATTATAGTAATTTGTGAATAAACTAAACTTTATTCTGCAAAAATAGGTGTGTAGCAAAATTGGTTGCTGCTGGGTGGATTTACTACTATAGCGTTATTGTGTTTGATGTTAATAAACACATAGTGCTTCACTGCTCTCAAACTTGAACAGCATACACTAAACTAAACACATTTAGAAAAAAAAAATAGGAATTTCTTTCCTCCAAACAGTTCACAAATAAAAAAGTGGGTAAGGATTAATAAGTGTGTTGCGGTTTAGCAAAATACCACTTTCTGTCTCATTAGAGATTTTTTACCTGAAACTGAAAGAAGCAATGTGAATTGTTAGTGTAGGACTTAACTAAGAGGTTTGCCTTGACGTGGCAGGTGAGCTTAATGGCAATTGGAGTGATACTAAAGAACCTCCAGTTATTTATATGGGCACAAGGATTTAGGACAGTGCACAGGTGACATTTTTTTGTTGTTTTTTTGTCCTGGGAGTTTGAGAGTAGGAATTAATTTTTTATGTTTGTATTTGATTTTGTATTACACAGCCGTGTTACAATGCGGCCACCCACCCGGTGTGGGTGCTAATAAGTATGAAGGGGTTGAAGACAAGATAATGGATTGCAATATACCTAAGAGAGATAAAAGATACATGTAAGGCTAATGTTTATAAATTTATATGTATTTCGCAAAAATGCTATGGTATGTTCCCCCCTCCCCTTTTCTTTTCTGTATCCTATTTATTTGTTTGCTCTTTGGTCATACCTATAATGACCGATGTAACCAACATAAAATACTAAATAAAACCAAGATATATATTAAAAAAAATGAAGGGGGTTTAGAAAAATACCCCTCCCAGTTTCATTAGAAATTTTACTATTTCCAATTATTTATTATTACCCAATAACACCATATAATACAGATGGAACATGAATATTGCTCAGTACCAGGATAGTTTACCCTATAGCCAGCTTCCCAAAACTCCTGCCCTCCAGATGTTTCTGAACTACAACTCCCATGATTTTCAGCCTATTTCATTCATAGAATCATGGGAGTTGTAGTTCAGCAACATCTGGAGTTTGGGGAAGCCTGCCCTATAGTATATGGTAAGAGGAAGGCAATTCATCAGACTTCCTTGGTTACCGGGGTTCATAAGAATCCTTCATATTTTTTCCCAGTAGGAAAACATTTGCCTATTTTGAGACAATTCCTTGAATACAAATTACAAGTGTAATTTCTATTTTTTTCCTTCTTCTTTTCCTCAATTTAAGTATTAATATCCTATTTAATTTCTCCCTTTTACCATTTTATCTCTTCTCTATTTATAATGCATCTCCTTTTCTTTCAATTAACAACTGCTTCTCAACACTCCTTGCAATATACCTTGCCTCAGGCTCATCTCAATGCACATTCATTTTATTTTGTTTCTTTCAGTCATGCAGAGAAAAATTAAATCTCTGCACTTTTGAGAAGAAAATAAAGCAATTTTTTCAGTGTGACTTTCTAAAGGCAGATAAGGGTTTTCAAAAATATCAAGAAGTTGTTCCTAATGGCGGCTGAATATCACTTTAACAAGGTTTCTAAACATGTGGTGTATGCTCTTTGCTAGAGAAGGTCTTTTTCCAGTCTATTAGAACAAAAACTATTTAAAGGGATCTTGTTACAACATAATACTTTAACAAAAGTAGCAATACATAAGCCTTTACACACATAACTCATTGCGCACAATGGAGTTGATGAACATGATTTATGCACACATTAATGCAGAATCATGTCATCTCTATCTGCTAGAGTTAACTCATGGTTATGAAGGTAAAATAATGACTTGTGAACATTTTTCAAAGATGTATGACATATAGCAAACTGGCATATTGCAAACAAAGGCATTAAATGGCATGTTTGCTTTAACAATGGGGTCAATTGTGGGTAATTTTAAGGTTGGCTTAACTAGTATTAAATTACAGTGTGTAAAGTTCAAACCTATACAAATTGGTAAACTAAGATTGAAACTTGAGTGAGCCCCAACCTATCTAATTCATTAAATATAAAAAAAACACTGTGGTTCCTAATTTGTATTTTGTTCAAATATAGGAGACAGCCATTTAGCAAAGGCAAATTAATTTCAACCAACAGGAGATTGCCTTGAAATATACTATTATTTCTCAGTAATACAAAACAAAACGTATACCCTGAAAGCACTAGCTTCAACAATATTTACAAGCATTTATGATTAATTTCAAAGATATATTAATATTTACTTATGACTATTAATATTTTACATTTAAAAACTAACAAAATTTATTAATTTTAAAACACATATGAAAATAATCATTTATATGTATTTTGCCATAGTTGTATAGTTTTTCCCACTTAAAGCAACACTATAGTCACTCAGACCACTTCATCTCAATTTTTTTTGAGAAACTGCAATATTTACAACTCGAATGATTTAACTTCTTGAGGTAAGATTTCTCCCTAGCACCATTAGGCACCATAACAACTTTATTTAGATTAAGTTGTTATGGTACATAAACTGTCCCTACAATTCCACCTCTAGTGGCTGTCATTACAACTAAATGTAAAACTTGTGATGTAGAAACTCCCATAGGAATGATTACTACGCATGAGCAATAGGTCCAGAATGTTTCTCTTTGAGAATGCCTCCTTCATGACAGGGTGTACAGGGGTACAATATCATAATGAATATAGAACTGTATTCCTAACATTTCCTTGAAATTACTTGTGTAATATTGTAACATGTATGTTTTATTTCTTTTAAGCATTAAAATATATTTGGTTTTGACACAACTAGAATGCAGACCAGCATTCCCTACTTCCACTGCCCCCATAAGGCCAGCACACGGATCTTAATTGACTAGCCGACTATCTACCAAAGCACACGAATAGGGGCACCTCACTAGAGCTGACCTACACAGAAAATGCATATCACCAAACACCGGCTTACCCACAGGGTGCTTGACACCACAGCACAGTTCCCCCGGATGGCACTAAGAGCACCCAACAGCCTGCTGATTGGAGCTGGCCGCCACCACGTTTCCCCTTAGGGACATTTATCACTCTGTACATAGTTCTCAGTTGTAGTACGAACAGATATCCCTTGATTATCACTATCACTGCTAGGCTGCCACACACCATGGCAGACGGGGTCCTATACCAGCCTGCAACTTAACTCTGTCAGACCCAACATCCTTCAACAGGTACACTTACTATAGCAGAACTATACCAAAGGCAGGAATGTCTTGCGATCACTAACGTATATAATAGCAACCAATGCCTGTTCTGCCCATGCATTACCAGCAGAGTAATCAAATTATACTTTTAGACCAGACTGTGACCCTTGTGCACCTATAGCTTTACTTGTACGGTGTACTGATTAAAAAGTTATATGGCGGGCCTTTCTGGGGGCCTAGCAGCTCGCCAACCTAACACTAGAGCTTAATCTGTTGCTATTTTATATTAGTCTTTACTCATTAGCATATACGTTAGAACCATTGTAAAGGTGCTGTAACACGCTTAAAGACCCCACTGTGACACCCCACGGCAGACAAGCTAAGCTAGCCAGCACTAAGATTACTTGACGCTTAATGTATGACTTGTTGCATATTCAAATTATCACGCAAAAAAATGTGCTATGCCTTTTGATGCCATACCAACGTTATAATATTATGTTTATATATCTGCTTGCACCAGCTGTTGTGGCGGTGCAAACAAGTTTGTTCTTACCATGCACAAATAAAATAAAGAATTTAAAAAAATAAAAAATAAAATATATTTGGTTTTAATTTACTGTGTTGTGATATGTAATTTATTACACTTTATATGCAATTTTCCAATTTTATTTGTTCCTCTAAGTTATCAGATATTACTGTAGGTGAAAGTTTAGGATCCAGTGATCATCAGTCAGTGTAGTTTAATATAAGAACAGTGACTGAGTCACACCACACAAAAACAAAAGTTTTAGACTTTAGAAAAACAAACCTTTCTAATTTCTAATTAGAATATGTGTAAAGTAGTCATTATCAGACTGGAGCAATTTAAATGGGGTCCAAGAGAAATGGGATTATTTAAAAGTTGCACTGCTGAAGGCAACAGAAAATTGCATTAGGCTTGTCAGTAAAAGCAAAAAAATCAAGAAACCACTGTGGTACTCTGCAGATGTGGCCAAAATAGTATAAAACAAAAAGTTAGCATTTCGTAATTTAAAAAAAAAACCAGAGTAAGGAAGACAGAATGATCTATAAGATTAGGCAGAAAGAGGCTAAGCAAGTTATAAGAGCTTCCAAATCACACACAGAAGAGAAAATAGCACAGTCAGTAAAAAAAAGGGGGCAAAACATTTTTTTAGATACATAAAAGAGAAAAGGAAAGTAAAACAAGGATTAGTTAGATTAAAAACAAAATAAGGAAGGTATGTAGAAGAGGATAAAGGTCTAGCTGACTGCCTCAATTAATATTTTTGTTCAGTATTTACAGATGAAAATTAAGGAAAGGGGCCTCAGTTAGGAAAAAGGACACATGATTCATTTGTTACATGTGAGTTTTCAGAGGAAGAGGTTCTATTTCAACTGTCAAAAGTAAAGACAAATAAGTCAATTGGACCTGATGGAATACACCCAAAGTTATTAAAAGAGCGTTGTGGTGTACTAGCAAAACAATTAACAGATTGATTTAACCAATCATTGTTAACAGGAGTAGTCCCAAAAGATTGGAAGTTAGCGAATGTTGTACACATTCACAAGAAAGGTAGTAGGGAGGAGTCGGGCAACTTTAGGCCAGTAGTCTTACTTCAGTAGTGGGGAAAGTAATGGAAACCATGTTGAACATCTAAAAACACATGGATTTCAAGATCAGAGACAACATGGGTTTACTTCAGGGAGATCATGCCAAACTAATCTTATTGCTTTTTTTGATTGGGTAAGTAAAATAATAGATTAGGGTGGTGCAGTAGAAATTACTTACCTAGATTTCAGTAAGGCTTTTGACTGTTGCACATAGAAGGCTTATCAATAAACTGCAATCTTTGAGTTTGGATTCCAATATTGTTGAATGGGTAAGGCAGTGGCTGAGTGACAGGCAACAGAGGGTTGTAGTCAATGGAGTATATTCGAAGCTTGGGCTTGTCACCAGTGGGGTACCTCAGGGATCTGTACTTGGACCCATTCTCTTTAATATTTTTATTATTGATATTGCAGAAGGTCTTGATGGTAAGGTGTGTCTTTTTGCGGATGATACTAAGATATGTAACAGTATTATAAAAGATAAGCCCTATAGTAATCAATTGTGAATTAAAGGGACAGTACAGGGGATAACCCTAAGTAGAGAATGCGAGCAAAAAGGAAAAGGGGGGGGACTGTCCCTCAATAATGAAAGGTATCAAAGAAAATTACTTTAATAAATTGAAATACAAACACACACAAAAAGACTGACAGAGTTACTGTTCACTACTGCCTCAATGATGGATAATTGGGACAGAAAAAGTGGCTGTAACTGTACTTACTGGGTGTACACAGACGGAGAGGCGGTGAACAAACAGGACACAAATGGGGCAAAAAGTCTAAACAGTAGTTAAGTAAGTATGTCCCTGCAGTGATGGCTGTATGATAGCCTGTTACCAGTTGCCCAGGGTGAACTTAATATACGGATACTGATGCCATGTAACAGAATAACAATGGTAAAAGTAAGAGCAAATTGGCTACACTGTATATGACCCTGCAAATCCAGGTGGTAACTACTGAAAAAGAAAAAATTGCCCAGCATAAAAGAAAAATATATACATAAGCTAATATCCCCCTCGGGAATAACCCTGTGTTGGAAGAAATGTGTGTATACAACAGGGTCCCAATGGGTATATCGGGGGATATAGCTCAACAAGCAGCACGTTGCTAACAGGAGAAGGGCATGATATCGGTCTAAACAATACCCATAATGAAGTTAGAATTAGTGGCTAGTATGTGCCTTGGTGGGCACTTGGCTAGAATAGCGACGAAGCTATACAGTTGCTAGTAAGTTGTCACTAGCTGCAAGGGCTAATACCCCCCTGGGCGAAGTCCCTGCGTAACAATCAAGTGCAGCAGAGTCCCAATGGGTATACCGGAGGATAAAGCCAATAATGAATGAGCAGCTAATAGTAGGTCATGAGATAATGAGATTGCAAGCTAGCAAGTGCCTTCATGGGCACCTGACTGTAATAACACTGGATGCCAGGCTACAGACCCCCTAGGAAATACCACTGCGTAAACATAAAGTACAGCAGGGTCCCAATAGGTATACAGGGGGGTATAGCCAATGATGAGAGGGCAGCTAATGATAGGGCACAGAGCAAAAAGCTTACTGGCTAGTGTATGCCTTTGTGAGCGTCTGGCTATAATGGCAACACTGTACACTAGCTAGCGGTTGTCCTAAACTGTGCCTTCGTGGGCACCTAGTAAAAGAGAAAAAATATATATAGCTTGCTAGTAAATACCCTAATCTGTGCCTTCGTGGGCACCTAGCAGTAAGGATAATAAGCCTACTAACGTGCTAAAATAAAGTCTCCGAGCTATTACCCTAATCTGTGCCTTCGTGGGCACCTAGCAGTAAGGATAATAAGCTTACTAACGTGCTAAATAATTTCTCCGAGCTATTAATCTAATGTCACGAGATTAAGAGAGGAGAGGTCCAAAGATCCTGAGTAGAGCAAAAATAAATGCAATGTCTATATGCAGGGTAGCACAAAACTCAACACAAGGTGAGTCACACAGGACCAAACGTCGAGCCCCGACGTGCGTTTCGCCAGAGACAGGCTCATCAGGGGGAACCAACTCTCCAGAGAGGGTGAGTTTAAATAACCCGCCAAGAGTCATCATTGGATCAACCAAAAGTGTGATGTCATCAGCGGTAGTCAGCCGCTACGGAGGCTGGGCGCGTCCAAAATTAGAGGTATAGCGCTAGCCAACGAATAGATCGTGATCTACATGTCTGATCACAAGCAATGGAAAACCCTGGAGTTGTGCTGACAAGGGAAAGGGGAGAAAAGAAGTTAGGATCTGCCCCTTAATAAAAAAGCCGGTAGTTGCGACCATTTACACAAATTGATAATTATTGCCAGCCCATTGATAATGGTAAGGAGTGGGTCGTGCTTGTGACAGAGGGATGATGCATATTGATGCTATGGTTGATGGTCTAACAAACAAGTTAGACCTGTCATTTTTGGTGTGAGTTAGAACAGTTATAATTACTGACATATGTCAAGATAGTGACATATGTCAAGATAGTGAATGCAACAAGGTGCTAATCAGTTAAGAGTAAGTTGTTAACAGTGCTTGTCATCGGTGAATGAATGCGGTATAATTGAATTCTTCATTCAATCCCGATGGGGCCAACGTCTTAAAGAGATAAATCCATTTAGATTCTTTTTGTAACAGGATCCGGTTGAAATCTCCTTTTCTGGGATTGGGCAATAATTTTTCTATTGCCTGAAATCTTAGATTATCAGATTTGCCTTCATGAAAATTGGTGATGTGTCTAGCCACTGGTGTAGGGGTGATGGTGTTTTCAATTGAGTTAATGTGCTGTAAGATTCTCCTACGAAACTGCTGGAATGTCTTTCCGATGTATTGTGCACCACAACTACATGTTATGAGATAGACAACACGGGTGGTGCTGCAATTCACCAGTGCATTGGTGGCTATGGTGATATTGGACTGTGTTGACTGGACAGTCTTGGAAGGTGTGATATATCGGCATGCCTTACAATGTCCACACCTGTACGTCCCTTTGGTACTGGTTAGCCAATTGCTGGGTGAGGATGGTAATGACAGGTGGCTATGGACAAGAAGGTCCTGTAAGTTGGTGGGTCTACGTGCTGTTAAGGGAGGGTAGTTGGGGAGAATGTCTTTCAAAAGGGGGTTATGGAGTAAAATTGGCCAGTTCTTGTGCAGTATATCAGACATGGTGTTCCAGCCTCGGTCGAACGTGGCGATACACCTAGGTGTCTTTGAATCTGCTTTAGGTTTACTGGTCGTCAAGCTCACATGTCTATTAATCCCACTTGCTCTTTGGAATGCCTGCTTGAGAATGCGGTTCGGATAACCTAACTCTTTGAATCTAGATCTTAATAGTTTGCATTCATTATTGTATGTAAAGTCTTCAGAGCAGTTTCTTCTCGCTCGTAGGTATTGGCTAAAAGGGATTGAAGCTTTTAGCTTAAAGGGATGATGGCTATCCCAGTGGAGAAGACTATTGGTCGAGGTAGATTTACGGAATAATTCAGTTTGAATGCTGCCATCTTCTGTGAGGATTATTTTGAGATCTAAGAACACTAATTCGTGTTCGTCGATCACATGTGTAAGCTTCAAGTTGATCTCGTTGTCATTAAGGGTTTGTACAAACTGTTCAAAAATCTGAACAGGGCCAGTCCAAAAGAGGAGCACATCGTCGATGTATCTATGCCAGTTTAGAATATACCCTTGAAACTGGTCAAATTTCGCTGAGGTAACAATGTGCTGCTCCCACCATCCCAAAAATAGGTTGGCATATGTGGGTGCACAAGTAGTGCCCATGGCTGTCCCTGAGATTTGCAGATAATAATGACCATTAAATGTGAAGTAGTTGTGGGTCAAAATAAATTGAAGGGCATTGATAAAGAACATAGTTTGTGAATCGCTATACGAGGTGTTCTCCAAAAAATATTTACAGGCTAGAAGACCCATCTGGTGGGGTATGTTAGTATAAAGAGCCACCACATCAAGACTAGCTAGCATGGTATATGGGGGGACTGACATGTCATGCAAAAGTTGCAGGGTGGTCTTGGTGTCTTGAAGGTATGAGGGTAACTTTAGTACAATTGGATGTAAGATCTTCTCCATATATTGACTCAAACGCTCAGTTAGACAATTATTCCCAGATACTATGGGTCTACCTGGTGGTGGTGATATGCCTTTATGTACTTTGGGAAGACAATAGAACGTAGCGATTGTCGGATTCTTATGAGGTAATAGGAATTTAAATTCCTCTGTAGTGATAACCTGCTGTGTCCTGGCTTCAGTTAGTAGGGTGTCTAGCTCGCTTAAGAATATGGTGGTTGGATCAGAGGGAAGGGTCCTGTAGCTTAGACTGTCATTCAGATGGATCATACACATATTGATGTAGTCATGTCTATTCTGTAGGACAATATTTCCACCCTTGTCAGCAGGTTTAATAATGATATTGTCAAGTGTTTGGAGTTCTTTTAATGCTAGGCGTTCTTGCGGGCTCAGGTTATTAGGGATGGGCATGTGATTAGATGTCATCTCAAATTGGTTCAGAGACATTTCCACAAAAAGGTCTATGTGTGGCGTGTCCTTGAAGTTGGGTGTAAAACAACTATGAGGTTGAAATTCCAACGGGATTTCAAAGACTTTAACAACGGTGAGATTTTCAGACAAAAAAGAAAGTACAATAGGAGACCTGGTAATTATAGAGGGTCCTCATCCGGCGAGACCGACTGGTCAGACCAAGACGAACCCTCTAGACCAAGACGTAAATCCTCATCTAGAAGTACTGACCGCCAAAGAGATTTCAGTGTCCAATCATACCGTAATAAGAGTATACTTAGGAACACTGACAAATCTGTATCCTTTCTGGACATTCCCATTCCATTGGAAATTAACAATCCTTCAACCCAGCCTAGTGCACAATCTGCGACTTTTTTAGAGCAGGATCCCCCGCGACAACAACGGGGGAGACTCAGGGACAGGGATCGGTGGGCATACAAAACCCAGGGCCGCAAACAGAGGACATCTAATAGAATTATTAATCTGTCAGACTTCCCATTACTAACACGTCATATTACCCTTCTTAGCAAAGGACTTTCCTTTGTTCCAACTCCGACCTGCAGCAATTTTAATTGGTCAAAGGACATAAATCTATTTGGCAGGAAATTAGCTCTCAACATCATGTATGCAAAACGGGACCAACAATTGGCAAATGAGTTAGGACTCTCCCTGAAGGATTATGAACTCTCAAAAACACTGACTAGTCTTCTAGACGAACAGGACCCTCTCAGACCCCTTACTAATTTCAAACCTCATAGTTGTTTTACACCCAACTTCAAGGACACGCCACACATAGACCTTTTTGTGGAAATGTCTCTGAACCAATTTGAGATGACATCTAATCACATGCCCATCCCTAATAACCTGAGCCCGCAAGAACGCCTAGCATTAAAAGAACTCCAAACACTTGACAATATCATTATTAAACCTGCTGACAAGGGTGGAAATATTGTCCTACAGAATAGACATGACTACATCAATATGTGTATGATCCATCTGAATGACAGTCTAAGCTACAGGACCCTTCCCTCTGATCCAACCACCATATTCTTAAGCGAGCTAGACACCCTACTAACTGAAGCCAGGACACAGCAGGTTATCACTACAGAGGAATTTAAATTCCTATTACCTCATAAGAATCCGACAATCGCTACGTTCTATTGTCTTCCCAAAGTACATAAAGGCATATCACCACCACCAGGTAGACCCATAGTATCTGGGAATAATTGTCTAACTGAGCGTTTGAGTCAATATATGGAGAAGATCTTACATCCAATTGTACTAAAGTTACCCTCATACCTTCAAGACACCAAGACCACCCTGCAACTTTTGCATGACATGTCAGTCCCCCCATATACCATGCTAGCTAGTCTTGATGTGGTGGCTCTTTATACTAACATACCCCACCAGATGGGTCTTCTAGCCTGTAAATATTTTTTGGAGAACACCTCGTATAGCGATTCACAAACTATGTTCTTTATCAATGCCCTTCAATTTATTTTGACCCACAACTACTTCACATTTAATGGTCATTATTATCTGCAAATCTCAGGGACAGCCATGGGCACTACTTGTGCACCCACATATGCCAACCTATTTTTGGGATGGTGGGAGCAGCACATTGTTACCTCAGCGAAATTTGACCAGTTTCAAGGGTATATTCTAAACTGGCATAGATACATCGACGATGTGCTCCTCTTTTGGACTGGCCCTGTTCAGATTTTTGAACAGTTTGTACAAACCCTTAATGACAACGAGATCAACTTGAAGCTTACACATGTGATCGACGAACACGAATTAGTGTTCTTAGATCTCAAAATAATCCTCACAGAAGATGGCAGCATTCAAACTGAATTATTCCGTAAATCTACCTCGACCAATAGTCTTCTCCACTGGGATAGCCATCATCCCTTTAAGCTAAAAGCTTCAATCCCTTTTAGCCAATACCTACGAGCGAGAAGAAACTGCTCTGAAGACTTTACATACAATAATGAATGCAAACTATTAAGATCTAGATTCAAAGAGTTAGGTTATCCGAACCGCATTCTCAAGCAGGCATTCCAAAGAGCAAGTGGGATTAATAGACATGTGAGCTTGACGACCAGTAAACCTAAAGCAGATTCAAAGACACCTAGGTGTATCGCCACGTTCGACCGAGGCTGGAACACCATGTCTGATATACTGCACAAGAACTGGCCAATTTTACTCCATAACCCCCTTTTGAAAGACATTCTCCCCAACTACCCTCCCTTAACAGCACGTAGACCCACCAACTTACAGGACCTTCTTGTCCATAGCCACCTGTCATTACCATCCTCACCCAGCAATTGGCTAACCAGTACCAAAGGGACGTACAGGTGTGGACATTGTAAGGCATGCCGATATATCACACCTTCCAAGACTGTCCAGTCAACACAGTCCAATATCACCATAGCCACCAATGCACTGGTGAATTGCAGCACCACCCGTGTTGTCTATCTCATAACATGTAGTTGTGGTGCACAATACATCGGAAAGACATTCCAGCAGTTTCGTAGGAGAATCTTACAGCACATTAACTCAATTGAAAACACCATCACCCCTACACCAGTGGCTAGACACATCACCAATTTTCATGAAGGCAAATCTGATAATCTAAGATTTCAGGCAATAGAAAAATTATTGCCCAATCCCAGAAAAGGAGATTTCAACCGGATCCTGTTACAAAAAGAATCTAAATGGATTTATCTCTTTAAGACGTTGGCCCCATCGGGATTGAATGAAGAATTCAATTATACCGCATTCATTCACCGATGACAAGCACTGTTAACAACTTACTCTTAACTGATTAGCACCTTGTTGCATTATCACTATCTTGACATATGTCAGTAATTATAACTGTTCTAACTCACACCAAAAATGACAGGTCTAACTTGTTTATTAGACCATCAACCATAGCATCAATATGCATCATCCCTCTGTCACAAGCACGACCCACTCCTTACCATTATCAATGGGCTGGCAATAATTATCAATTTGTGTAAATGGTCGCAACTACCGGCTTTTTTATTAAGGGGCAGATCCTAACTTCTTTTCTCCCCTTTCCCTTGTCAGCACAACTCCAGGGTTTTCCATTGCTTGTGATCAGACATGTAGATCACGATCTATTCGTTGGCTAGCGCTATACCTCTAATTTTGGACGTGCCCAGCCTCCGTAGCGGCTGACTACCGCTGATGACATCACACTTTTGGTTGATCCAATGATGACTCTTGGCGGGTTATTTAAACTCACCCTCTCTGGAGAGTCGGTTCCCCCTGATGAGCCTGTCTCTGGCGAAACGCGCGTCGGGGCTCGACGTTTGGTCCTGTGTGACTCACCTTGTGTTGAGTTTTGTGCTACCCTGCATATAGACATTGCATTTATCTTTGCTCTACTCAGGATCTTTGGACCTCTCCTCTCTTAATCTCGTGACATTAGATTAATAGCTCGGAGAAATTATTTAGCACGTTAGTAAGCTTATTATCCTTACTGCTAGGTGCCCACGAAGGCACAGATTAGGGTAATAGCTCGGAGACTTTATTTTAGCACGTTAGTAGGCTTATTATCCTTACTGCTAGGTGCCCACGAAGGCACAGATTAGGGTATTTACTAGCAAGCTATATATATTTTTTCTCTTTTACTAGGTGCCCACGAAGGCACAGTTTAGGACAACCGCTAGCTAGTGTACAGTGTTGCCATTATAGCCAGACGCTCACAAAGGCATACACTAGCCAGTAAGCTTTTTGCTCTGTGCCCTATCATTAGCTGCCCTCTCATCATTGGCTATACCCCCCTGTATACCTATTGGGACCCTGCTGTACTTTATGTTTACGCAGTGGTATTTCCTAGGGGGTCTGTAGCCTGGCATCCAGTGTTATTACAGTCAGGTGCCCATGAAGGCACTTGCTAGCTTGCAATCTCATTATCTCATGACCTACTATTAGCTGCTCATTCATTATTGGCTTTATCCTCCGGTATACCCATTGGGACTCTGCTGCACTTGATTGTTACGCAGGGACTTCGCCCAGGGGGGTATTAGCCCTTGCAGCTAGTGACAACTTACTAGCAACTGTATAGCTTCGTCGCTATTCTAGCCAAGTGCCCACCAAGGCACATACTAGCCACTAATTCTAACTTCATTATGGGTATTGTTTAGACCGATATCATGCCCTTCTCCTGTTAGCAACGTGCTGCTTGTTGAGCTATATCCCCCGATATACCCATTGGGACCCTGTTGTATACACACATTTCTTCCAACACAGGGTTATTCCCGAGGGGGATATTAGCTTATGTATATATTTTTCTTTTATGCTGGGCAATTTTTTCTTTTTCAGTAGTTACCACCTGGATTTGCAGGGTCATATACAGTGTAGCCAATTTGCTCTTACTTTTACCATTGTTATTCTGTTACATGGCATCAGTATCCGTATATTAAGTTCACCCTGGGCAACTGGTAACAGGCTATCATACAGCCATCACTGCAGGGACATACTTACTTAACTACTGTTTAGACTTTTTGCCCCATTTGTGTCCTATCTGTTTGTTCACCGCCTCTCCGTCTGTGTACACCCAGTAAGTACAGTTACAGCCACTTTTTCTGCCCCAATTATCCATCATTGAGGCAGTAGTGAACAGTAACTCTGTCAGTCTTTTTGTGTGTGTTTGTATTTCAATTTATTAAAGTAATTTTCTTTGATACCTTTCATTATTGAGGGACAGTCCCCCCCCCCTTTTCCTTTTTGCTAAGATATGTAACAGGGTTGATGTTCCAGGAGGGATAAGCCAAGTGGCAAATGATTTAGGTAAACTAGAAAAATGGTCAGAGTTGTGGCAACTGACATTAAATGTGGATAAGTGCAAGATAATGCATCTTGGACGTAAAAACCCAAGGGCAGAGTACAGAATATTTGATATAGTCCTAACCTCAACATCTGAGGAAAGGGATTTAGGGGTGGTTATTTCTGATGACTTAAAGGTAGGCAGACAATGTATTAGAGCAGCAGGAAATGCTAGCAGAATGCTTAGTTGTATAGGGAGAGGTATTAGCAGTAGAAAGAGGGAAGTGCTCATGCCATTGTACAGAACACTGGTGAGACCTCACTTGGAGTACTGTACACAGTACTGGAGACCATATCTTCAGAAGGATATTGATACCTTAGAGAGAGTTCAAAGAAGGGCTACTAAACTGGTTCATGGATTGCAGGATAAAACTTACCAGGAAAGGTTAAAGGATCTTAACATGTATAGCTTGGTGGAAAGACGAGACAGGGGGGATATGATAGAAACATTTAAATACATAAAGGGAATCAACACAGTAAAGGAGGAGACTATATTTAAAAGAAGAAAAACTACCACAACAAGAGGACATAGTCTTAAATTAGAGGGACAAAGGTTTAAAAATAATATCAGGAAGTATTACTTTACTGAGAGGGTAGTGGATGCATAAAATAGCCTTCCAGCTGAAGTGGTAGAGGTTAACACAGTAAAGGAGTTTAAGCATGCGTGGGATAGGTATAAGGCTATCCTAACTATAAGATAAGGCCAGGGACCAATACAAGTATTTAGAAAACTGGACAGACTAGATGGGCCGAATGGTTCTTATCTGCCGTCACATTCTATGTTTCTATGTTTCTATTATCTAATGTGCCACCAGATAGGAGTGGTGTGTTAAGTAGTACTATTCTTATCAGTTTAATCCCTGTTACGTCCCCTATCAGGTGACGTGTATATAAGGCATCAATTTTAGGAACTGGGAGATGGAAAAAGATGCTTGGTCGGTCCTCCTACTTCAAATTTGGGGCACTGCGCATGCAATCTAATGTGCCACCAGATAGGAGTGGTATGTTAAGTAGTACTTTTCTTATCAGTTTAATCCCTGTTACGTCCCCTATCAGGGGACATGTATATAAGGCATCAATTTTAGGAACTGGGAGATGGAAAAAGATGCTTGGTCGGTCCTCCTACTTCAAATTTGGGGCACTGCGCGTGCAATCTAATGTGCCACCAGATAGGAGTGGTGTGTTAAGTAGTACTATTCTTATCAGTTTAATCCCTGTTACGTCCCCTATCAGAGGATGTGTATATAAGGCATCGATTTTAGGAACCGGGAGATGGAAAAAGATGCTTGATCGGTCCTCCTACTTCAAATTTGGGGCACTGCGCGTGCAATCTAATGTGCCACCAGATAGGAGTGGTGTGTTAAGTAGTACTATTCTTATCAGTTTAATCCCTGTTACGTCCCCTATCAGGGGACTTGTATATAAGGCATCGATTTTAGGAACCGGGAGATGGAAAAAGATGCTTGGTCGGTCCTCCTACTTCAAATTTGGGGCACTGAGCGTGCAATCTAATGTGCCACCAGATAGGAGTGGTGTGTTAAGTAGTACTATTCTTATCAGTTTAATCCCAATGTCACAACTACTAGTGTGGTCCAGCACGCAGAAACTATGTAAACATATACATAGGCAACAAAAGGAAAATAAAAGGACAGAGCGTAAACCGGACCTTAGAATGATTGGACTAATACGCTAGAGACAGAGAATGGTCAAAGGGAAAGCCGAGGTCAAGGAAGCCAGAAAACACACAATACCGTTTACACAAGCCAAGTCAGGAAAACCAGAATTCAGAATAATCAGGGAAAAGACAAGATCAGGATACCAGGAAATCAGATTCACAATGATAAAGCACTCTCAAGAAACCAGGAACAGGAAACCACGACAGGGCAAGGTACTGGGGTGAGCTAGGGATTTAAATATCACGCGGCGGGCCGGCAGCCGCGACACTCTGTTACGTCCCCCTCATCAGGCCTTTAGTCGAATGTATCGCCCACTGTCAGTCCCTTCGGGATCCATCCCTCATTCATCTTAATAAAGGTGAGGTAATCTAGACTTTTTTGACCTAGGCGACTTCTCTTCTCAGTGACAATACCTCCTGCTGCACGGAAGGTCCTTTCTGACAGGACACTTGAAGCGGGGAAGGCCAGAAGTTCTACCGCAAATTGGGATAGCTCTGGCCACAGGTCAAGCCTGCACACCCAGTAGTCAAGGGGTTCATCGCTCCTCAGAGTGTCGATATCTGCAGTTAAGGCGAGGTAGTCTGCTACCTGTCGATTGAGTCGTTCTCTGAGGGTGGACCCCGAAGGGCTGTGGCGATGCGTAGGACTTAAAAAGCTCTGAATGTCCTCCATCAACAACACGTCTGTAAATCGTCCTGTCCTTGCCGGCGTGGTCATGGGAGGAGGAGGATTACTTTCACCTCTTCCCCTGTTAGATTCCCGTTGTGCTGTGACATCACCCTTATACGCTGTGTAAAGCATACTTTCTAATTGATTTTGTAACTGCTGCATCCTTTCCGACTTGCCGTAATTCGGTAACATTTCTTGCACTTTCTGCTTATACCGGGGGTCTAGTAGCGTGGACACCCAGTACAGGTCGTTCTCCTTCAGCCTTTTATACGAGGGTCCCTCAACAGGCACGACAGCATGAAAGACCCTATTTGCACAAGGTTGGATGCCGAGCTACTCATGTCCTGTTCCTCGTCCTCAGTGATCTCTCTGAAGGTGTGTTCTTCCCCCCAGCCACGTACAACACCACGGGTACCAGATAGGTGACAACGAGCACCCTGGGATGCCTGCTGTGGTTGGTCTTCCTCCTCCTCCTCAAAGCCACATTCCTCCTCTGACTCCTCTTCCTCACAATCCTCTTCCAGCGTTGCCGCAGGTCCAGCAAGCGATGCTGATAAGGCTGTTTCTGGTGGTGATGGTGACCACAACTCTTCCTCTTCACGCTCATCTACGGCCTGATCCAGCACTCTTCGCAGGGCACACTCCAGTAAGAAAACAAATGGTATGATGTCGCTGATGGTGCCTTCGGTGCGACTGACTAGGTTTGTCACCTCCTCAAAAGGACGCATGAGCCTACAGGCATTGCGCATGAGCGTCCAGTAACGTGGCAAAAAAAATTCCCAGCTCTGCAGAGGCTGTCCTAGCACCCCGGTCATACAAATACTTGTTAACGGCTTTTTCTTGTTGGAACAGGCGGTCGAACATTAGTAGTGTTGAATTCCAACGTGTCGGGCTGTCGCAAATCAAGCGCCTCACTGGCATGTTGTTTCGCCGCTGGATATCGGAAAAGTGCGCCATGGCCGTGTAGGAACGCCTGAAATGGCCACACACCTTCCTGGCCTGCTTAAGGATGTCCTGTAAGCCTGGGTACTTATGCACAAAGCGTTGTACGATCAGATTACACACATGTGCCATGCACGGCACATGTGTCAACTTGCCCAAATGCAATGCCGCTAACAAATTTCTTCCGTTGTCACAAACCACTTTGCCGATCTCCAGTTGGTGAGGAGCCAGCCTCTGATCCACCTGTGCATTCAGGGCGGACAGGAGTGCTGGTCCGGTGTGACTCTCTGTTTTCAGGCAAGTCAACCCCAAGACGGCGTGACACTGCCGTATCCGGGATGTGGAACAGTACCTGGGGAGCTGGGGGGGTGCCGTTGATGTGGAGCAAGAGGCAGCAGCAGAAGAGGACTCAGCCGAGGAGGTTATGGAAGAGGATGGAGTAGGAGGAGCAGAGGAGGTGGCAGCAGGCATGCCTGCAAGTCGTGGCGGTGTCACCAACTCCTCTGCAGAGCCACGCATTCCATGCTTGGCAGCCGTCAGCAGGTTTACCCAATGCGCAGTGTAGGTGATATACCTGCCCTGATCATGCTTTGCAGACCAGGTATCAGTGGTCAGATGGACCCTTGCCCCAACACTGTTTGTCAGACATGCCATTACTTCCTTTTGCACAATCGAGTACAGGTTGCGGATTGTCTTTTGTGCAAAGAAATTTCGGCCGGGTACCTTCCACTGCGGTGTCCCAATAGCTACAGATTTTTTGAACGCCTCAGACTCCACCAGCTTGTATGGTAAAAGCTGGTGGGCTAAGAGTTCAGTCAAGCCAGCTGTCAGATGCCGGGCAAGGGGGTGACTTTGTGACATTGGCTTCTTACTTCTCAAACATGTCCTTGACAGACACCTGACTGTGGGCAGATGAGCAGGAACTGCTCAAGGCGAGAGACGGAGGGGCGGATGGTTGAGAGGGGGCAAGGAGGACAGCAGTGGTTAATGTGGCTGAAGATGCTGGACCAGGAGGAGGATGGCGGCTTTGAGTTTGTGTGCTGCTTGTACTCATGTGTTGATCCCATAGGCGTTTGTGATGTGTGATCATGTGCCTTCGCAAAGCAGTTGTAACTAGGTGGGTGTTGGACTTCCCACGACAGTTTCTTTTGGCACAGGTTGCAAATGGAATCGCTGTTGTCAGAGGCAGATACACAAAAAAAATGCCACACTGCTGAGCTCTGCAATGACGGCATTCTGGTGGTGGCAACAGCATGCGTTGATTGGCGTGCTGTCTGGCTGACCCCGGGGGCCGATGCATGCTGTCTGACTGTGCCACTAGCTCCTTGCAACGACCTCCCCTGCTTCCAACTCGTCTCCTCATCCTCCTCTCTGTCTTTCCATCTGAACTTTCCCCCTGTTCTTCTTCTCTTCTAGCGGGCACCCATGTGACATCCACGGACGCATCATCATCATCAACTGCTTCACTTCTATCTGACAACTCAGCAAAGGAAGCAGCAGCGGGTACAACATCATCATCATCACACCGTACGTCCATGTGTGTAATGCTGCCTGACTGGCATCCTCTGGCAATAATGGTTGCGCATCACACATTTCTTCCAACTGATGTGTAAATAACTCCTCTGACAGATCAAGTGAAGCGGTTGTGGTGCTAGTGTTGGTGGCGGCAGGCGGGCGAGTGGTAACTTGAGAGGTGCCTGAAGCTAAGCTGGAGGAGGATGGTGCGTCAAGGTTCCGAGCGGAAGCTGTAGAAGATGTGTACTGTGTTAGCCAGTCAACTATGTCCTCAGAACTTTTCAAGTTCAGGGTACGTGGCCTCTGAACACTGGGCATTATTCTAGGGCCAAAGGGAATCACAGCACCATGACCACGACGGCCCCTGTGGGGTGGCCTGCCTCTGCCTGTCATTTTTTTTTCGATTAGTGGTACTATGCGTGCAAGCTACTGTGACAACAGATATGAGTGGCACTGTGCAGTGGCAGAAGTTGGCAGAGTAGACGCTGTAGGCCTGACACACATGCTTGCAGACAACTAACTGCTATTCAATCTATTACAGTCAAAATTGTATTTTTTTTTTTTTAAATGTACACTACTGTTACACCAGATATGAGTTGCACTGGTGTGACACTGTGCCCTGGCAGGCCCTGAAACGCACACTCGTGAAGGAAAATGACTGCTATTATATTACAGTTCAAAAAAGTTTTGTTTTTTTTAAATGCAAGCTATTGTGACACCAGATATGAGTGGTGGCACTGGGCAAGTGGGCACAGTATACGCTGTGAGCCTGACACACACGCTGGTAGACAACAATCTATTACAGTCAAAATTGTATTTTTTTTTTTAAATGTACACTACTGTTACACCAGATTTCGAGTTGCACAGGTGTGACACTGTGCCCTGGCAGGCCCTGAAACGCACAATCGTGAAGGAAACTGACTGCTATTATATTACAGTCAAAAAAGTTTTGTTTTTTTTAAATGCAAGCTATTGGGACACCAGTGAGTGAGTGGTGGCACTGGGCAGGCCCTGAAACGCACACGCGTGAAGGAAACTGACTGCTATTATATTACAGTCAAAAAAGTTTTTGTTTTTTTTAAATGCAAGCTATTGTGACAAGAGATATGAGTGAGTGGTGGCACAGTATACGCTGTGAGCCTGACACACACGCTGGCAGACAACTAACTGCTATTCAATCTATTACAGTCAACATTGTATTTTTTTTTTTTAAAGTACACTACTGTTACACCAGATATGAGTTGCACTGGTGTGACACTGTGCCCTGGCAGGCCCTGAAACACACACGCGTGAAGGAAACTGACTGCTATTATATTACAGTCAAAAAAGTTTAGTTTTTTTTACATGCAAGCTATTGTGACACCAGATATGAGTGAGTGGTGGCACTGGGCAGGCAGGCAACTGCAATTACATTACACAGAAAAAAAAAAGCAGACTGATCTTCTAGCCCTAAAAAGGGCTTTTTGGGGTGCTGTCCTTACAGCAGAGATCAGATGAGTCCTTCAGGACTGTAGTGGACACTGAATACACTAGCCTAGCTATCAATTTCCCTATCAAATCAGCAGCAGCTACACTGTCCCTCCTCTCACTAAGAATGCAGCTTCACAATGAATGTAAAATGGATGCTGTCCAGGAGGTGGGAGGGTTTGGGAGGGAGGGTCTGCTGCTGATTGACTGGAATGTGTCTGCTGACTGTGAGGTACAGGGTCAAAGTTTACTCAATGATGACAAATAGGGGGGGGCCGAACAGCGCATATGTTCGCCATCCGTGGCGAACGCGAACAAGCGATGTTCGCTGGGAACTATTCGCCAGCGAACAGTTCGGGACATCACTACTGCTAATATACAGTATATTTATTTCATTCACTATGATTTAATCCTAATACATGAAGCCATGGTCAAATTATGTGACCATCACAAATGTCAATAAAAAATATAATGGCAGGCTAGCAGTTTAAAGCTCTTTAGTGATTTTATAAGTTTGCCTGTCACCGTCCAGCTCTAACCCAACTCACACTTTATGCAATGAGTACTTAAAATGCTTTACATAACAGTTTGCATATTCATCTGACAGGTTATCTGATTTATAGTGTAAACTAGTAACTTCATCTCTCCTCTCCGTACAGGAGATTCAGTCTAAGGCAAAGGAAAGGGTTTTTTTTTTTACATTGCAAACAAGTTTGTGAACTCTCTGCCTGACGAGGTGGTATTAGCAGAGTCTGTACAGATGTTTAAACAGCAACTGGATGCAAACTTGCAAAAACATAATATTCGGGAATATATTTTTTAAATACATTTTTATTAATATCAGGAGAGGTATAATTTTTAAAAGTAACATCTTCTTGATCCAAGGAAAGATCTGCAAAATTTGAAAGTGCTTCAAGCTGGGTATTTTGCTTTCTTTTGGATAAAGAGCAAAAACACATTTGAGAAAGGCTGAACTTGATGGATGCGTGTCTCTATTCAGCCTATGTAACTGTATATAAACAGATATAAATAGATATGCAGGAACTTTTAACAAAGGTAAGTGTCATTCAGCAGAGCACGTTTAATGTTTCATTGAGAATTGCCCTAAGATTAGAATCAGCCCCCTTTGTTACTTGCACTATTCTACACATTTATAATATTCAGGTAACAATAGAACTGTTTATATTTCTCTGATATTACCTTTAATAATATTCCTCTTTTTATTGCTCGGACTTGGCTGATTGAGCTTTTCCTACCCTCCGCAGGTGTCTCAGTTCTTTTTGTATATTTCTGCTAGTGTAATTTATGTCAGTATATACATTTTTATGTATGTTATTATATTTCTTTTTTTTTTCATTTGTATTTTTATTTTCTACTACTAGAAAATTATAATATTTTAATACATGTGTAATACTTTCAATACAATAGTCATATAAGTGTACTATTATCACTTTAATTTCTTGATATTTATTTGGGGAATTAACTAGGCACTTTATTGAGAAATGCAATTGAATATATGTGAAATTTCTACATGTCAATATATTTGTTTAAATTCAAATAAAAATTTAATATATATATATATATAAAAATAACTGTTTATAGTTGCCTTTAATATTGGTGCATAATGTTGTAATGGGAGTACACTGGAATATGTTTGCACTACTACTAAATGTGATATTTATATATGTATATGTATATTGTATAATACCTCATATTTAATTTTGATTTAATTTATTTATATTCACTATATTTACTTAATATTAGCATATTTTACTGCTAACATGCAATATATCGTAATAGGAAGTGTGAAAAACTTTTGACATCTCAAATAACAACTATCAAATTACATTAATGTTTGGTAAGTCATTAGACTGTAAGTTTCTTAAAAGTTGAATAAGTTATATAGATGGGTAATGACTACAGAAATTAGTTTTATTTGTATTAGGGCTTTTGTTTTCTCCTCAAGCATTTATAAATGATGTCACTGATAAATAAATAAAGTCACTCACCCTCCTCTAACCAATACATACCAGTGTTTTAAACAGTCACACCACACCAGCGCAAATTGGAGTGAGGATGTTAAATGAATAGGAAAAAAATATTCACTATTATACCAGATGCCTAGGTCTGTTAAAACATTACAAATCAACTATTATTAATAATACTACAATTATATAAAACCTATTTTCATGATTGCTCCTCTTTAAACGATTGACTACATAAATTCAACAATTTACAAATTTCAATTACACTTTTACTGTAATCTTTATGTAAGGTTACAGTTATGCTGGATATACTTCTTATTATAATTAATTAAGTTAGTTTGGCATGACCTATCATTCTTAAAACCATGTTCATTTTTGTTCAAAATTAATTATTGGATACTATTCCTTAGCAGCCCTTCAAATCCATAACATCTTTTCTCCAGTCCTCTGGTACAATTACTGGAAGAAAATGTAAAACAGTATTAGGGATATTTCTACTCTAAGCTCCCCAAGCACTCATGGGCGAATACCTTCTGGCCCTGGGGCTTTGTTTATGTTAACTTTATTTCATTTCTCAAGTATTTTATCCTGTGTTAACCAAACACCTCTTTGCTGTGAGACTTTTGGAACCGGGATTTACAAATCTACAGTAATAGATTCTTCTCCCATTTATACTGAAGAAAAATAATTATCTAGAATGTCTGCCTTGTCCTGATCCTTGATTAACTCACCCATCTCATTTTTTAATGGACCCGCTCTTTCACTCTTAACCTTTTCAGCATTAATGCATTTAAAAAAAATGTTTTGGCGTTGGTCTTGCTCTCTAACTATGAACTTTTCATTTTCAAAAGCACACAGGCTAAATGGAAGGTCTTTAAACAAATTCTACAAAAGTACATTTCTCAATGAATACAATTGGGAAACAAATATAAAAGTGGCAAATTACAACCAATATGACTTAGTACAAGGGTCAGTTAAATGACAAACAATAAAAATAAGGCATTCATGACATTTAAATCAGGCAAAACATATGACCATATATTTCCCTTCTAATCTCACTTTTGCAAGCCATATTGGCATCCTGATATTTGTTTAGAATGCAATCAACACCACTGATTTAAATGTCATGAATGCCTTTTTGTCATTTGACTGACCTTTGTAGTAAGTCACAATGGTTTTACTTTGCCTCGTTTATATTTGTTTCCCAATTGTATGTATTGGGAAATGTACTTTTGTAGAATTTGTTTAAAGACCTTCCATTTAGCCTGTGTGCTTTTGGCAGTGAACAATTCATGCAAGTCAATTAGTTGTAAACATGCCCTTATCCTACTGAATGTAACCATTGTACCATTTTTTATTTTTTTACAGCCCATATAAATTATTTTTTGAGTTGATCCCAAATTATGCCATAGTACGGTACCTATTTCCCAAGTGTTTCCTAACTTGAATGTTTGAAAATAAGTCAACATTATTAGTTATAACTTTAAAAAACCTATTTCCCTTAACTGACCCAATCAATGTCTATATAATTAAAATTGCCTATTTGATCCAATTTGGTTAACAAATTACCCAGTTGTGCAGACTTACTAATTTGAGATAGCAGTTGCTCTTCCCCATCAGTATAACTGTTTGGGAACTTGAAACATATTGCTACTATTAATGGATGCATATTTCTACCCATAAGGCTCCACATTCTCACCTACTTCATTACATACAATTTCATTAACACTTGGCTTCAGCACATGTGCAATACAAAGCCGTACCACACTCTCTTTTCTATTTTTTCAATCCTTTCTAAATAATGTATATATATTTAACCTCTTAAGGTTGCGGGGCATATTATGCCATCCTGCAAAATGTAGGCTTCAGCACCGCAGGGTGACATAATATGCCCAGCTCATTATACTTGCCTACCACAGTGATCCTGATCGGGGGGATTGCCTGACAACCCAGTCTGTCCCCCTGCAAAGAATCCAGCCCTTTCAGGCCATGTGATTGTGATGACATTGAGATCACATCACCGGATCTGCAGTGAGCTGCATTTGCCTGCAGGGGAACTGCTTTGTTTGAACAACATGTAATTTATAACTTCTTGCTCTGTCTGCTAATCTTACCCCTCTCCTCATCTCCACCCTCCTGGACTTCAGCTGAATTTCATCTCATTTTCTATACTATCTATCACATTTATCATTCTTTGATCATTTGATGTGACTTTTCCAAGCCAGTTTAGTAAATGGGCTGTCACTGACTGGCATTCCTTTTGCATTAATTTGCGGAATTTGTGTAGGTACAGTGCCATATAAGAGACCTGACAATTTCACTTTTGACAATTTCAATTAATTTGTTGGGCCTATTCCGCATTTCTGGGCATTGTAGCAGTTTCACAGTTTAAATCACCTCATACATGCATACCATATGTGAAAGTAGACACCACGTGCATGTTATGTGGTATATTTTTGAGCCTTATTATACTGCCATATTATCGCCAGTTTCTTTCAAAGTATTATTTTCACATTTTTTTATATGCACATTGCAATTTAGTGGTGTGTTTTGTAAACGTTATATGTGCTACTGTAATAAAAATTACTAAATTGTGCTAAGCTATATCTCCTGAGTACAGATAGACTCTATTTCTATACCTGGTCTGGATGCCAAATCTACACAGAACAAAATGGGAATTGGGGGCACACCTAGAACATGCATTTCCAAGCAGTGGTGCCGTAAAGACCAAAACATTTGCAAAATACAGTTAAAGGAACAGCGCACACACCTTTATATGCTAACTTGTAATACTTACTTGCAGTATAAACTGCTTTAAGAGTGTGGGGATATTTATGGGATAATAATTGTAAACAGAGAGAATTACCCACTAATTTAATTCTCAGATCCCTAATCGTTATCGTGTTAAATGAAATTTATATCATATAATTAATATCACAAATTGTTATAAAAATATAATTTTTATTTTTAACAATTTAAATTAATAATGATGAGTAACATGCATGATAATAATCAATGGAATTTGAGTATAACATTATGCAATACAATATGGCAATAATCAATGAATATTCAGTATAAAGCAATATATGCAATACAATAGGCCATTTACTTCCTGGTTAATACAGCATTGAATCTACAAGCTCTCAAGACTGATTTACGACTTTCTTTACAGAGGAGGAAACAAAGTTTTAAGGAGAGACGGAGCATTCCTTAGAGCTGCAGTAAAACTTTCAGCTGGCAGAAGTAACCCTTTCAATGCTGGCTAGACCTCTTCTAGGGATTTAAGATCTACTCTTTTGTAATTTTAAATAAAAAAATAATATTTAAATAGTCAGTAACCACTCCTTGATCCATCCAATGAGAAATCTACATAAGCTGATATTTTAATTAATTTGCCTAAATAGATATTTTATCTTATTTTAGAGCCAATCAATACAGCTGGATAAATGGTCATGGTATGCTAACGTGATATTAATCACACAAATACATTAATGGCTATATTAATCCCAGCTGCAGATGGGATGCTATAACCATATATATATATCCTTTAATAATTAAGATTTCTAAATATGAAATCTAACCACGATTTATCCAGTCATATATCATGCTATTAATTTTAATTAATTTAAATTAATTAATTAAATGCCTGTATATTTACCAGTTAAGTAGATATTTTCTCATCAGATATACTCAGGTAGCTAAGTGTCATGGATCTCTTTCTCTGCATGGAGTGTAAGAGTTTCTTGGTAACTCTGATCGCCCGATTCTGCCTGGATCTCTCTGAATCTCCCGAGAGTGTTGTAATGTCTCTCTCTTCACTCTTTGAATCTGAATCTCTCCTCTCTCTTCCCTTGTCTTAACTTTTTAAAGGGGAAATTCCTCTAAATGATAGGCAATCACAAATGTGGGGTGTGGTTGCCTTCTAGGTAATCATTTTAATATTTGGACTCAAGAGGGCGGCAGCCTTGTTCCACTAAACATACCTATCCAGGAAATAGTTAACTTCTCCTGGTACTAATAAAACACAATAAAAAGGGAAAAATTGATACACAGTGCTCAAATCACCAAAATGTGAATCACTCCAATCACACTAAAAGTGTATAAAACAATATAAACAAGGTAGTATGGTGAGAGCAAGTATTAATACACCAAATAGAAGATAAATAGAGTATATAAAAACAGGCAATATTACCAACAGTCTTGAATGTCCTAAAAATATAAAATAAAGGACATAGTATAGCCTGTATAAAATAGTGACACTTAAAATAGCTTTTAAGATTGTCCACTCACGTGGTGCTGAGCCTTAGACAGCGGCTCAGACTTCAAGCGCCTTTATAATGATATCGTGGAGACCGCAATGCTGGTTAAAATGATCTCTGTCAGAATCCCCTTGTACAAATTTGGTAGGAGCCAAGTCGGGAAATGCAGGAACAAATTTTATTAACAACGCATAAAATAGGATCTTCCAAGTATTTGCACTGACGCGTTTCAACCGTTATGGTCTTTATCAAAGTGCTATGTGATCAACCACAATTTACAGTTTAAATACACTTACAAACATCAAAATTTTAAAAAAGGCGCTCATTGTAATTTCTTCGTCGGTCTACTTCCGGCTTCCGGTTATGATTCGTCCTCGTCTAATTTCCGGCTTCCGGTCACGTTGCGTGTCACGGGGTGTTTCCGGGTCAGCGGTCAAGTCCCCTTTGTGTTCCAGCAGAGGCTCCGATCCCGGTCAGCGGAAGTAGTAAAATTTCTCTAAATTGTCTTTTAGATCATGTCCATAATATAAATAAACAGTATAAAAGACATTCATTTGGTAGGTGTTTATCCATTCTTTATATCGTTGTTTGGAATATAATAAAAGAAAACTTTTCCTAACATTGGACTCTTTCATATACAAAGGACTATAAATCATATCTTAGTCATATGTTTTAAAACAGACAATTCCACGGGTTAAAAAATGTGGTACATCCAAATATAATGTAAATACATAAAAACTCAATAAGAGAAAAAACGAAAGGGAATAAAAGAGAGAATATATGAATATTAAAACGGATTATAGGAAACCTAAAATGCATGCAATAACATATAATATAAAAATTATAAAAATTCATATCATAAAAAAGAAAGAAAGAAAGAAATTCATATCATAAAAAAGAAGTAGTTTCAAATCCACGTTGAGGCCCTCGGGAGTGAGGGTATTGAGGTTAAACATCCACCTCATTTCTGCTCTACTTAAAATTTTATCTTTACACCCTCCTCTCCAATGGACTTTTATTCTTTCTATGCCTATGAACTGAAGACCTTCTGGATTTCCGTTGTGATGTTCTAAAAAATGTTTGGAAACACTATGGTTAATGAATTTTTTCTTAATATTATTGATATGTTCTCCTATTCTAACTTTTAATTTTCTTATTGTCTTGCCCACATATTGATAACCACATGGGCAAGTTAGGAGATATATTAAATTTGTTGTATTGCAGGTGATTAATGAGTGAATTTTATATTCTTCCTCTGGATTTTTATTCGAAGAGAAGGTTTTTTTATATTTACTTGTGGTTTTTTTAAGTCTACATCCAGTGCAATCTCCGCAATAATAAAAACCTATTTGTCCTCCTAAAAAATTACTGGTTTCCTTTCTTTCTTTATCTAAAAAACTGTGTGTTAAAATTTGCCTAAAATTTCTTGCTCCTCTAAAAATAAATTGGGGTTTATCTCCTAAATAAGGTAAAAGATCTTTATCCTCTTTTAGTACATGCCAGTTTTTTCTAAAAACATTGCATAAGGGTCTGTTATTAGTGCTAAAATTAAGGATGAGGGGAATATGTTCTTCCTTTTTTATTTCTTTATGTTTATATTCTAGCAATGACTCTCTATCTCTTCTGCCTATTTCATCTCTGGCTTTCTTAATTAGAGAAGGGTCATAACCTTTATCCTTGAATTGTTGCATAAGGTTACATGATTGGTTTTGGTAATCGTTAAAATCTGTACAGTTCCTCCTTAAACGGAGGAACTGGCCTCTTGGTACATTTTTGAGCCAAGGCTTAAAGTGACAGCTTTGCAGGTCTATAAAACTGTTTACATCAACCTTCTTAAAATGAGTTCTACTTTTAATTTGGTCCTGTTGTATAAAAATATCCAAATCTAAAAAGGTGATGTTTTCATTACTAATATTGGAGGTGAGTTTAATATTCCAATCATTGGAATTTAAAAACTCTAAAAACTTTTCAAGGGAATGTCTGTCCCCCCTCCATATAATAAAAATGTCATCTATGTACCGCTTATAAAGGACCAGAATATTTATTAAAGAATATTATTAAAGAATATTAATAAAAGAATGATAGACAAAATCAGTAAATTAGAAAGGAAGATTATTGAAACTAAACGAAGAAAGTTTAAACGAGATATGGAGGATTATGCCCAAGGAAAAATTAGGAATTTTTCGACGTCAGAAAGAAACAGAGAGAATAACCAAACAAAAAGAAACTATCAAAATAAACTCAATATAGAAAGAAAAGAGAATAGAAACATCCCTCATTACCGTCAAAATAAAATGGGAAGGGAAGAAAAAAACAGGGGGGAATATTTTAGAAAGAGGACCCCACCCAAAAGAGAAAACCAATGGATAAAGGTTACTCCTAAAAGGAAAAACCACATCTATAGAAGGGAATCCACAAATCCTATATCACAAACCAGTAGTTCGTTTAGAAGAACCACCCCACAGAAAATTACCACTTCCAATAGATTTGACAAATTAAGGGAACTTAGAGAAGAAAGTCAAGAATTTTTTTTAGGACCAGCATATCTAAATCGGAGAAAATTGAACACCCCATTGAAAAGAACAAGGGAAATAGAAGAGGGGGAAATAGAGGAAGAGGGAAAGAGAAAAAGAGAAGAGAGAATAAAGAGGAGATAGACGAAAAACCCATCCCTATTTTTAACCTATCAGATAAAACTTTAACAGACACACATATGTCTGTTCTGAGAAAGGGTTTTAAATTTGCACCAAGCTGTGAGGCTAATAAATTTGACAGCTTTTTAGATCTTAACAGATTTTTACGTAAATTATGTTTAAATTTTTTTTTTAAAGATTTTACACCAAAAGAACAAGAAGTAGAAAAAGACCACTATAAACACACCAATTTAAAACAAAAATCTTCGTTTTATCCAGTAAATAAAAAATCGGAGGCAATGAAGGTTTTTGAAAAACTGTGTTTAAGGGATCTAAAAAAGCTAAAACCTTTAAATAAATACCAAAGAAACTTATCTAAAAAAGAAAAAATAGCATTAAAAAATTTAAAAGAAGATAAGTCAGTGATAATAAAAGCGGCCGATAAGGGAGGAGGTGTGGCAATTTGGCAGAAAGACAGATATTTAAAAGAAATTCAGAATCAATTAGAGGATGCTACCACCTATCAAAAATTAGATATGAACCCATTAACTAAGATAAAGGATGAATATGAAAATTTTATCAAGGAGGGATTAGAAACAGGGATTTTAAATAAAAAAGAATATAAATTTTTAAAAGTGGAATATCCAAGAATCCCAGTTATCTATGTATTGCCGAAAATTCATAAAGATATTTTTAATCCACCTGGCAGGCCTATTATATCTGGTATAGGATCTCTTTTATCTAATTTATCCCAGTATATTGACCGATTTTTACAGGATCTCGTTAAACAGTGCCCGACATATCTGAAGGATACAATGAGTCTTTTAAAAATTTTAAAAGATTTTAAATGGGACAAAGAATATATTATGGCAACATGTGATGTCAGCAGCCTATACACTAACATAGCACATGAGAGGGGTTGTAAGGCTGCAAGATACTTTTTACAAAAATTGGGAGATTTTAATGAAGCACAGATAGATTTTATTTTGAAGGGAATTGAAATCATATTAAAAAATAACTTTTTTTGGTACGAAGAACAATTTTATCTGCAGACCCAAGGTACCGCTATGGGGACCAGGTTTGCGACCAGTTATGCTAATTTATTTATGTCCCACTGGGAAGAGACGTTTGTCCTCCCAAATGTGGACCAGGGGGCAAACCTGGTCCTTTATAAGCGGTACATAGATGACATTTTTATTATATGGAGGGGGGACAGACATTCCCTTGAAAAGTTTTTAGAGTTTTTAAATTCCAATGATTGGAATATTAAACTCACCTCCAATATTAGTAATGAAAACATCACCTTTTTAGATTTGGATATTTTTATACAACAGGACCAAATTAAAAGTAGAACTCATTTTAAGAAGGTTGATGTAAACAGTTTTATAGACCTGCAAAGCTGTCACTTTAAGCCTTGGCTCAAAAATGTACCAAGAGGCCAGTTCCTCCGTTTAAGGAGGAACTGTACAGATTTTAACGATTACCAAAACCAATCATGTAACCTTATGCAACAATTCAAGGATAAAGGTTATGACCCTTCTCTAATTAAGAAAGCCAGAGATGAAATAGGCAGAAGAGATAGAGAGTCATTGCTAGAATATAAACATAAAGAAATAAAAAAGGAAGAACATATTCCCCTCATCCTTAATTTTAGCACTAATAACAGACCCTTATGCAATGTTTTTAGAAAAAAACTGGCATGTACTAAAAGAGGATAAAGATCTTTTACCTTATTTAGGAGATAAACCCCAATTTATTTTTAGAGGAGCAAGAAATTTTAGGCAAATTTTAACACACAGTTTTTTAGATAAAGAAAGAAAGGAAACCAGTAATTTTTTAGGAGGACAAATAGGTTTTTATTATTGCGGAGATTGCACTGGATGTAGACTTAAAAAAACCACAAGTAAATATAAAAAAACCTTCTCTTCGAATAAAAATCCAGAGGAAGAATATAAAATTCACTCATTAATCACCTGCAATACAACAAATTTAATATATCTCCTAACTTGCCCATGTGGTTATCAATATGTGGGCAAGACAATAAGAAAATTAAAAGTTAGAATAGGAGAACATATCAATAATATTAAGAAAAAATTCATTAACCATAGTGTTTCCAAACATTTTTTAGAACATCACAACGGAAATCCAGAAGGTCTTCAGTTCATAGGCATAGAAAGAATAAAAGTCCATTGGAGAGGAGGGTGTAAAGATAAAATTTTAAGCAGAGCAGAAATGAGGTGGATGTTTAACCTCAATATCCTCACTCCCGAGGGCCTCAACGTGGATTTTGAAACTACTTCTTTTTTATTATATGAATTTCTTTCTTTCTTTTTTATGATATGAATTTTTATAATTTTTATATTATATGTTATTACATGCATTTTAGGTTTCCTATAATCCGTTTTAATATTCATATATTCTCTCTTTTATTCCCTTTCGTTTTTTCTCTTATTGAGTTTTTATGTATTTACATTATATTTGGATGTACCACATTTTTTAACCCGTGGAATTGTCTGTTTTAAAACATATGAATGTCTTTTATACTGTTTATTTATATTATGGACATGATCTAAAAGACAATTTAGAGAAATTTTACTACTTCCGCTGACCGGGATCGGAGCCTCTGCTGGAACGCCAAGGGGACTTGACCGCTGACCCGGAAACACCCCGTGACACGCAACGTGACCGGAAGCCGGAAATTAGACGAGGACGAATCATAACCGGAAGCCGGAAGTAGACCGGCGAAGAAATTACAATGCGCGCCTTTTTTAAAATTTTGATGTTTGTAAGTGTATTTAAACCGTAAATTGTGGTTGATCACATAGCACTTTGATAAAGACCATAACGGTCGAAACGCGTCAGTGCAAATACTTGGAAGATCCTATTTTATGCTTTGTTAATAAAATTTGTTCCTGCATTTCCCGACTTGGCTCCTACCAAATTTGTACAAGGGGATTCTGACAGAGATCATTTTAACCAGCATTGCGGTCTCCACGATATCATTATAAAGGCGCTTGAAGTCTGAGCCGCTGTCTAAGGCTCAGCACCACGTGAGTGGACAATCTTAAAAGCTATTTTAAGTGTCACTATTTTATACAGGCTATACTATGTCCTTTATTTTATATTTTTAGGACATTCAAGACTGTTGGTAACTTCTCCTGGTGGCTATTTTTTGACGTCATTTACGTTATCTTTATGTAGCCAATAACTTATTTTATATGTCAGATCAAGAGGATTTCTTCGGACTTATCCAGACTATGCGTCTCCATTTTCTGCTATAATTCCTAAAATTGATAGTTTGTGAACTAAGTTTCACCTTAAACTATAATGGGACGTTGTACAATATCGAAAGTAAAATTTAATTATTTAATCTCCTCTGTCACCTAAGTCTGGGAATAGAATTTATTATATTCCATTTGCAATTAGACAGTCTGTCTACCCCCATTCTCAATGTCTTATCTATTTGGTTTGTTTATATACACATTCCATTCAGCTTGGGCAAAGCAGTCAGTTTTAAAGAAAAGATAGAAATGTTGTGTCTCTTTGTTAACTTGAAGATACAAAATGGAGTCTGGTCTGTTTAGCAATGACTTCAGAATATACACTTTGTATTTCTATCATAGCACAAAATGTCTGCCGATATAAATACCCTGACAAGAGACTCCTCAAATTAAGCTTTCCTATGGTCATCTCCAAAGGAGCACCCATAGTGGATGCTTGGAAATGCATGTTCTGGGTGTGCCCCCAATTCAACTGTTTTCTGTGTAGATTCAGACCAGATTCCAATTGGGCTGAGCACCCTACCCTACCCATTCAGTATTCTCCTTGGATAATAAGACATGGGACCACAAGAGGTAAAATATTTTGTCAGATATGTTCAGACATAGAACCGCAAAGGGTTAAATTTATTCTAAATCAATCTTAAATATAAACCTAATAATTAAATGAAAAATGAAACAAATATTTACGGTATTCAAAAACGCATCTTAATTCATAATACCTAATGTAATCCTAATATCAGGGATTTAAAGCTAAAACAGGGTGGTGTGTTGATGCCATCTACTGGGTATGTTTAGTATGACAGCTTTCTATCTTTAACATTGAATAGAATATGCCCAATGCATTGTGACTAGTGGCAGTCACTGGGCAACTGACAACATCCAGCACTGATCAAAATGCCATTGGGGCACTAAAATGGCCCCAGCTGACAGAGAGGAACTTCAGGTATCTATTGATCCCCATTTAAATCCTTGATTGCAGTATAAGTCAGTCTGGGTCCACTAATTCTGTACCAGCATAGAGAGGACCACTAGTTATCAAAATATACCAGAGGGTATATATCTCTGTGTTAGAAGTTATTTAATGTGGCCTTTAAGTGGTTAAAGTGACAGTTTAGGCACCTTAAGGCACCATAACAACTTCATCCAGTTTAGCCATCGAGGGGTTAAACTGCTTTTGAACAGGTAAACCCCAAAGTTGCCTCTAATGCTAATCTCAACTCCCCCCCCAGACAGAATCTGGCTCCTGAAATTTCAGTTTCAGGAATTGCAGAGTGCCGCCAGGCAGGGGCGCTGCTGATTGACTGCTCTCAACCAATTGACTTTCCCTGAACGGTGGCACTCCACACTTCCTGAAACTGAAATTTCATTGGCAATTTTCTGGTGAGGCTAGAAATCATGGGGCCTTTCACCAAATGTAGGATCTTCAAATGTGAGTAGATTTTTAAAATTATTTTTTAAAGGGAAACCCCACACCACTAGAACACTTCAGCTTGTCCTCTTTAATAAATTAATTTTGTTACATCTCCCAGCTGTCAATCAGAAAACTGGTCATCTTACTTCCTGATTATTTATCTCAAAAGAGCTAAACTCAAGAGGCAGACAACCTGCCTTGCAAAGACATCTCATTGAGCTGCATTGAGTAGTCTGTAATTTGAGAGCCACAGAAAGAGTGAACGTGCAAAGCATCAGTCAAGAGATCTGCAGCTTATGCAATCTGGTCTTGGATAAAACCACAATGAAAAAAAAAAAATTAAACAGTGATATAGAAGCTTTTTCTTATATGGTCAGTGGAGTTTTCCATGAATCTATTGCTTTTGTGTGTGTGTGTATATATATATATATATTTTATACAAAATCAATAGATTCATGGAAATTCATGGAAATTAATGTGGCCTAATCTATATAACGCATTACATTAATAAACTGCAGCCTGGGGTGTCCCTTTGATAACTAATGATCAGATATTTTGTATTTTGTTATTATTGCTTCCATTCTTATCAAAGTAAAAAATTGCATATTTAGTATTAGGGTGGAATGCTGTAGAAAAGGTCATAAAAGGGTTATCTATTTAAATACTTTGGATTTGTGTTAGATAACATGTTAGCAATTTAATATCTTAGTGCACATAATTCTTTTTGGCTCTAGAAAGGATTGCATCTATATATGAATGATTGCTCAATTCATAGTTCTTACTAAATAAAATACCTGCTAATTAGAAATTCAACACCAATGAAAGGGCCAAGATAGAAAGGCGAGCTAAGTAATCCTCTAAGAATGATTACTTTAAACTAGATTTTCATATTAGAGTGATATTTACTTTTTGGCAGCAGATAGTGTGTGTGTGTATGTATATAATTATATTTAAGTAAAGATATTTATCAGAAGATAATGCAAGGGGATAACAATCAGTCAACACTTATCTAACAATTCAACGTTCTTTAATCATTTTGAAAAAAAATAAATATATATATATATAATTAATTTTTGTTATGAACCATGTTCTTGGTAATTCAGTATACAATGATGACAATGATTTGACAGAATCAATAATGAATAAACTTTAAAGGGTCAATATAGTCAGCAGAATAACTACAGCTAATGTAGTTGTTTTGGTGACTATAGCATGTCACTTCAAGAATTTAAATGTAAACGTTGCCTAGTAACACCTCCAGTGGCAGTCATTCAGATGGTCACTAGAGGTGCTTCCTGTGTCACTGTGCAGCACTGACACTCAACATCTCCTTGATCTCTACATAGAGATGCATTGATTCAATGAGGAGATATTGAACTGCCCTGATTGGCGCATGCACAATAGCTTCCCGATGCTTGCCTAGAAAAGCATTGGATTGGCTGAGATCATCAAAACTGATGGTCTCAGCCATGGAGGCAGAACCAGGTGAACCTAGTCATGACTCAGAGTGATCTGAAGGGCCGTTCACCCAAACAGACATACAGGCACTATAGTGTCAGGAATATAGTTACATAGTTACATAGGCTGAAAAGAGACATGTGTCCATCAAGTTCAGCCTTCCTCACATATGGTTTTTGCTGTTGATCCAAAAGAAGGCGAAAAAAAACACCAAAAAAGAGTTTGAAGCACTTCCCATTTTGCAACAAACTAGGTAAAAAATCAAGAAGCATTTACCCTACATTGAAAAATTATATCCTTGAATATTCTGTTTTTGCAAGTATGCATCTAGTTGCTGTTTAAACATCTGAACGGACTCTGATAAAAAACACTTTTTTCAGGCAGAGTATTCCATATCCTTATTGTTCTTACTGTAAAAAAAACCCTTTCCTTTGCCTTAGACTAAATTTTCTTTCTTCCAGTCTAAATGCATGACCTCGTGTCCTATGTAAAGTCCTGTTTGTTAATAAATTTCTACACAATGATTTGTATTGGCCATGAATATATTTGTATAATGTTATCATATCCCCTCTCAGGCAAAGTTTTTCTAAACTAATAAACTAAAGAAGTTTAAATTTGTTAACCTTTCTTCATGTTACGCTACTAGGGGTGATTTGGATTGGAACTCAACTGCAGCTTGTAAACTCCCTAATTACAATAGTGAAGAAATAGAGAATCCTTAGGTATCAATACTGTAGCTTTAAGAAAAGAGAGAATCACTGGTAACTTGATTCAACCGAAGTTTAAACAGTTCATAGTGAATATGCATGATGGGAGTTGTCCTTCATGCGATTAGTAACTTGAAGCACTGAAGATTTGAGTAACCAAGCATTAGTTCATTAATAAATGATATTGCAGACAATTAGCTGAAAGATATACTTAAGGTTAATATGGGTAGTCCTCCAATAGTCCAGACATATGGTCTACTTGTAAAGTAGCAGAGTATCCGTTCTCCAGTAATCCTTTATGGCATGCAGCAATCCTTGCATTTGCTCAAAGGCTGGAAGGGCTTGTCTGAGCTTGTGGAGAGGTAAGTCTTGTGGAAGCAGTTCCCAGTAGCTGAGCCTGTGGAGCTCACAGAGGCAGCTCACACGTTAGCTCAAACAATCAATCACCAAGCCCCCTCCCTCTGGCCCAGTCTCCCTAAATACTGTCAGAGCTGTGTCAGAGGGGGGCGGGGTTCGGCTCCTCACAGCTGAGTGCAGAACCCTGGAAGTGTTACTCCATGACACTTCATAGCTAAAATGTTCCATTCCTTTTATTAATTTTGTAGCCTGCCTCTTCCTCTCTTTCTAGTGCCATAATATCCTTCTTTAGAACAGGTGCGCACAATTGCACAGCATATTCAAGATGTGGTCTTACCAGCAATTTATAAAGAGGCAAAATTATATTCTCATCCCGAGAATGAATGCTCTTTTTCATGCATGACAATTATTATTTTTTATTTTAATACTTGTATAGCGCTAGCCAATTCCATGTTCGATGGGTGGACTAACACGTTATGGTAACCAGACAAATGGACGCACAGAAACAGAAGGGTTAAGGGCCCTGCTCAATGAGCTTACATGCTAGAGGAAGTGGGGTATAGTGAGACAAAGGGTATAAGTAGGGGTAATGAAATAGGTTGCTAGAAAAGTATTCACTGATAACTTATTATTATTATACTGGTTATGTTTGACAGTTGCAGGAGAGGAGTCATGGGGGGAGGATAGGGGGAATGAAAACCCGCTAACAGTTTAAATTATATGCTCTCCTGGAGAAGTGTGTTTTCCAAGATTTTTTGAAGTGGAGACTGGGTGAAAGTCTAACAGAGAAGGGAAGGAAATTCCACAGCAAAGGTACAGCCCTGCAGAAGTCTTGGAGGTGAGCATCAGATGTAGGAGTAGAACATAGAAACATAGAAACATGGAATGTGACGGCAGATAAGAACCATTCGGCCCATCTAGTCTGCCCAGTTTTCTAAATACTTTCATTAGTCCCTGGCATTATCTTATAGTTAGGATAGCCTTATGCCTATCCCACGCATGCTTAAACTCATTTACTGTGTTAACCTCTACCACTTCAGCTGGAAGGCTATTCCATGCATCCACTACCCTCTCAGTAAAGTAATACTTCCTGATATTATTTTTAAACCTTTGTCCCTCTAATTTTAGACTATGTCCTCTGGTTGTGGTAATTTTTCTTCTTTTAAATATAGTCTCCTCCTTTACTGTGTTGATTCCCTTTATGTATTTAAATGTTTCTATCATATCCCCCCTGTCTCGTCTTTCCACCAAGCTATACATGTTAAGATCCTTTAACCTTTCCTGGTAAGTTTTATCCTGCAATCCATGAACCAGTTTAGTAGCCCTTCTTTGAACTCTCTCTAAGGTATCAATATCCTTCTGAAGATATGGTCTCCAGTACTGTGTACAGTACTCCAAGTGAGGTCTCACCAGTGTTCTGTACAATGGCATGAGCACTTCCCTCTTTCTACTGCTAATACCTCTCCCTATACAACCAAGCATTCTGCTAGCATTTCCTGCTGCTCTATTACATTGTCTGCCTACCTTTAAGTCCTCAGAAATAATCACCCCTAAATCCCTTTCTTCAGGTGTTGAGGTTAGGACTATATCAAATATTCTGTACTCTGCCCTTGGGTTTTTACGTCCAAGATGCATTCTTGCACTTATCCACATTAAATGTCAGTTGCCACAACTCTGACCATTTTTCTAGTTTACCTAAATCATTTGCCATTTGGCTTATCCCTCCTGGAACATCAACCCTGTTACATATCTTAGTATCATCCGCAAAAAGACACACCTTACCATCAAGACCTTCTGCAATATCACTAATGAAAATATTAAAGAGAATGGGTCCAAGTACAGATCCCTGAGGTACCCCACTGGTGACAAGCCCAAGCTTCGAAAATACTCCATTGACTACAACCCTCTGTTGCCTGTCACTCAGCCACTGCCTTACCCATTCAACAATATTGGAATCCAAACTCAAAGATTGCAGTTTATTGATAAGCCTTCTATGTGCAACAGTGTCAAAAGCCTTACTGAAATCTAGGTAAGCAATGTCTACTGCACCACCCTGATCTATAATTTTAGTTACCCAATCAAAAAAATCAATAAGATTAGTTTGGCATGATCTCCCTGAAGTAAACCCATGTTGTCTCTGATCTTGAAATCCATGTGTTTTTAGATGTTCAACAATCCTATCCTTTAACATGGTTTCCATTACTTTCCCTACTACTGAAGTAAGGCTTACTGGCCTATAGTTGCCCGACTCCTCCCTATTATCTTTCTTGTGAATGGGCACAACATTCGCTAACTTCCAATCTGCTGGGACTACTCCTGTTAACAATGATTGGTTAAATAAATCTGTTAATGGTTTTGCTAGTACACCACTAAGCTCTTTTAATAGCTTTGGGTGTATTCCATCAGGTCCCATTGACTTATTTGTCTTTACTTTTGACAGTTGAAATCGAACCTCTTCCTCTGAAAACTCACGTGTAATAAATGACTAATTTATCCTTTTTTTAACAGAGGTCCCTTTCCTTCATTTTCAGCTGTAAATACAGAACAAAAATATTCATTGAGGCAGTCAGCTAGACCTTTATCCTCATCTACATACCTTCCTTCTTTTGTTTTTAATCTAACTAATCCTTCTTTTACTTTTCTTTTCTCATTTATGTATCTAAAAAAAGTTTTGTCCCCCTTTTTTACTGACTGTGCTATTTTCTCTTCTGTGTGTGATTTGGAAGCTCTTATAACTTGCTTAGCCTCTTTCTGCCTAATCTTATAGGTCATTCTGTCTTCCTCACTCTGGGTTTTTTATAATTACTAAATGCTAACTTTTTGGTTTTTACTATTTTGGCCACATCTGCGGAGTACCACAGTGGTTTCTTGAATTTTTTGCTTTTACTGACAAGCCTAATGCAATTTTCTGTTGCCTTCAGTAGTGCAGCTTTTAAATAATCCCATTTCTTTTGGACTCCATTTAAGTTGCTCCAGTCTGATAATGACTCCTTTACACATATTCTAATTTTAGAAAAGTCTGTTTTTCTAAAGTCTAAAACTTTTGTTTTTGTGTGGTGTGACTCAGTCACTGTTCTTATATTAAACCACACTGACTGATGATCACTGGATCCTAAACTTTCACCTACAGTAATATCTGATACCAAATCTTCATTTGTTAACACTAAATCTAGTATGGCCTCTTTACGAGTTGGCTCCTCAATGACTTGTTTTAGAGACAATCCCAGTAGGGAGTTTAGAATATGTGTGCTTCTGGCACAAGTAGCTATTTTTGTTTTCCAATTCACATCAGGAAGATTAAAGTCACCCATGGTGATAACTTCCCCCTTCATTGTCATTTTAGCTATTTCTTCAACTAGTAGATTATCTAACTCTTCAATTTGTCCTGGGGGCCTATAAATCACACCTACACGAATTACTGTGTACAGACTAAGGATATACTTGTGAGTACAGACTAAGGATATACTTGTGTATTAGGGAGGATAGGTAGGTTGGAGCAGCATTATGTAGGGAATTGTAAGCAAGCACCAGCATCTTAAAATGAGCCCTATATCTAACTGGAAGCCAATGTAGGGACTGACAGAGGGGGGAGGCATGGGAGATTCGGGTGGACAGGAAAATTAGCCTCGCCGCCGCATTCATTATAGATTGAAGCGGTGCAATCTGGGAACACATAAGACCACTGAGAAGGGGATTGCAGTAGTCAAGGTGAGAAAGAACAACTGCATGGACCAGCACCTTAGCTGCGTCTGGTGTTAAATAGGGGCGGATGTGTTGTTTTTGAGATGGAAGCAGCAGGATTTGGTGATCGACTGCACGTGAGGGGTGAAGAAGAGGTCGGAGTCAAAGAGAACATCTAGTCATTGAGCCTGCAAGATAGAGGTGATGGTGGCACCGTTGACTTGGAGGGAGAGAGACACGGGGGTAGCAACACTTGAGGAAGGAAAGACCAGAAGTTCTGTTTTGGACAGGTTGAGTTTAAGGAAGTGAGCAGCCATCCAGTTGGAAATCACAGAGAGGCAGTCAAAGAAACGAGTCAAGATGGGCGGAGAGAGATTAGGAGAGGACAGGTAGATTTGTGTGTCATCTGCATATAAATGATAATCGAAGCTAAAGACGCTGATGAGTTTACCAAGGTAGGGAAGTGTAGACTGAGAACAATAGGGGACAAAGGACAGAACCTTGAGGAACACCAAAAGAGAGGGTGTGGCAAACCTAGCCACTTCTGGACTATAGTGTAAGAAAGGTTGTCTATAGGCTGTACTGTGTGCTATGTATATTTTTGCTGTGTATTAAGCTAAGGTCGTTCGCATGCTGGCAGCCGTAAGCTACCAGCATGCAGGTACTTCGTTCGACGAACAGCGACTATCCGGGCTGTTCATCAAACGAATAAGGGCCCCCCTGGTCGACCACACACTCAGAGTCGTGTGGCGCTTGTTAACCAATTGCAACATTGTTGCAATTGCTAATTAGAGGCTCTCCTAGGTGCCGACCATGCGGCGGTCGGCCATCTTGGATCCTCTATTCTTCAGCAGTGTTTTGTCGTCTAGCGAATGGAACCGAAAACGGCTACTCGACGACACGAACACCGCTGGGCTTCCAGACCATTCGGGAGCCCGGTGTTCGGTAGGATCGTTCCCCTAAGTACGATCGACAGATTGAGGGGAACTTTAATGTAGAACCTTATTTGTTGTGGCGTTCGTTCAGTTCAGATCAGACCCCAGCTATCTACCGAACGTTCGGTCATGTTAATATACCGAATAAAACTCAGAAATTGTATTTTAATGTAAATTGTCAGTTCTGCTGCACGAGGGAATAATCCACTTAACCGTCCATTTTAGTGGGAGTATCCTTCTCGTGCAGCAGGGCCTGTTGGGAGAATAAAACTGCATGATGGGATAAATCCCCTGAAACATCTGTGTGGAAACCCCTTGCATGGGGAACTGTATAAATATGCAAGCTTGTGAATAAAGCCAGTTAGTTGACTCCCAAACTGTGTTTCGTCCGGTTATTGGGAGGATTGGGATATTGCCTTACTTTTCAGCGCTGACTGTGGATTTACCTGTTATACCAGCAGAGATCGTGGATTTTCATATTGCACTCTGCTACAGAGGAGTTGGGGAGAAGAGTCAGAGTCAGAGAAAGAAACACTGAAAACGCGCTGTGAGAGATAGGAGGTGCACCAGGAGAGAGCAGTATTTCGTAGACTCATGAGAATTCATGAGTATATGAATTTCATTCATGAGAATGAAAAGAAGTTGTTGATGATCAACTGTGTCAAAGGCAGCAGAAAGAGGAAAGGAGAATTAGGATAGAGTAATGGCCGCAAGATTTAGCAGCAATTAAATCGTTGCATACTTTACAATACCTTACTGGCAATACCTTACTGGCCTTAGCCACTGCTGGTTGACATTGCACATTGTTGCATAGTTTGCTGCCTTTAACAATCCCCAAGTCCTTCTCGTGTGTGGTTATCCCTAATTCGCTTCCATTAAGGGTATAAGTTGCTTGTGCATTCCTGACGCCGAAGTGCATAACTTTCCATTTTTCTACATTAAATTTAATCTGCCATTGAGTGCCCAGTCTATCTAAATCCCTATGCAGCAAAGTAATATATGTTTGTATTTCTGACAATATAGGGTTCCTTTAAGTGTTCTGTAAATCCATCATATTCATACAATATTGGTGCCAGGCTAAACCTCAATTAGAAAACATACTTATTGGGTATAAAGAAGTAATGATAAATAAATATCACATTACAAAAGAATTCTCTACCTGCCAGATCCTCAGCATGTGTGGTCTGGGTGTGGATTACAGTACAAAATCATATAGCACATTCACAAAGTTAGGTGTTAAACACGCATCAAAAATACAACAAATTTGTTTGTCTTTTAAAGTTAAATGGATAAACTGCATTTTAATAAGACTTTTTAATAATCCATTTATTTCTGAGATATAAAACTGTAAACATTAAAGTGAAAGTTTGACTTATGATTAGAAAGAAGTCCTGCCTTAGTTTTAAAAAACTTTATGGTAGCAACCTGATTTCATTGCAGACTACATTTCATTTAAATTTTTTTAGAAAGTTTGCTAATCTCAAATTACACTAATCCACTCAATTAGCATAAGCTTTGCCAACTTCCGTCATTGATGACATTTAAAAAAAAACTTTTTATTGATAATTTTCACAACAGTACAGAGTCATAAGACAATGGCTACATATGTATCACAAAATAAAAAATAGGAATAACACTTAATCCACATAGGCCATAGACCGTTGGCCAGCACAATCTCCCCAAACGTAAATATCTATAGTAGAGAAAAGGCTTGACAAAGACCCAGCTTTGGGTTGAAACATTGCTGTGTTTGTTTTCTTCTAATAAATGTACCTGAAGCTACTGGAGTGCCTGGACCTTTCTTCTACCAATGTTACAAAAATGACAATATGAGCAGCACTCAATCTCAGTAGCGACTCGGTGCTCAGGAGCAGGACCAGCAATCCCAGAACTACAAGACAACACAGGAAATTCTCCAGATACTCAAGAACTCAATAGAACAAAAAAGGGAGCAGCAATGTTACAACCTGCTAAGAGGTCTTTGTCAAGCTTGAACACCTTGAGTGCCCGGAGAATTTCTTTTGTTGTCTTTCCACTACCAATGGCTACATATGTGACACAACTCACATTTCATGCAGAATTGACAGAAGCACTATTCTGAGAATTTACATTTTTGCAAACAAAGTGAATTAAGAATGCATAGGCCAGAAACATGTCCGCATGTCACATGAAGCCATAAGACTCTACGGTGTCATGTTTCTGGGCAATAAAATGCAGCAAGTTAAGATCCATTAGCCCAGAACAAGAAATGAAGAAGAGAAAAGTTAATAAACTCGCTGGCTACAGAAAAGACAAAGAGTGAACAATCAGTAAACAGTCCCAAAACGTTTTTGGGAAAGTCCAGCAGCATCCTGAAATATGCCAGACAATAGTGGGTCAGCTGGGATATGCATGCATGTCAATCTTTCAGCACAAGATTTTGTAGCTCAATCAAATTACAGGCAGATTGCTCAGTATGAGTTATGTTTGCAGGTAGTTCACTGGTGTCATCATGGGCATTAAAGCTGAGGGCCTGGGAAAAAGTCCTCTATGCTCTACGGATAGGCTAGGTAATGTTGTTTTTCAGAATATTTAGCTGTAATACCCCGCACTAGAATCATATTGACATGTGATACTTCTATCCATCAGCACAATATTTCCTGCACCAATTTGGAGTTTAGTAGGGCAAGCCTCTAAAGAGATGAAATTACAGGTTGTCATACAGCACTGCTGGTGAAGAGTGCATCCACTGTATGATTGCTGCTTTGTCTCCCATATTTGTAATCTGGGCAATCACATCCCATGGAGCATCTACTGGAGCTAGAACCACTCTCATGACACGATATGCTTGTTCTACTTGGATAAGGTTGCTGTCCCCTGCGGTGCTACAGGATTGCAGAGCGGCTTCTGTGTATGGTTTAACCCCTTAAGGACCAAACTTCTGGAATAAAAGGGAATCATGACGTGTCACACACGTCGTGTGTCCTTAAGGGGTTAAGTTTCTTAGTTTGGACCCTCTCAGGTATACCACTGATGCATATATTGTGGGTTTGTTGGTAGACAAGTAGAGGCACATGGAGGTCTACAATTCCTAAGCGATCTGTGGTATGTAGAGCAACAGCTCTGAGAAGATGGGGGATGAATCTAAATAAACTAAGAAGCAATCTAATGTTAAAAATAAATATTGTTGTTTTTAACACCAGAATGTTGTTTTAAGTATAATTTTTTTAATGAAATTGGCATTCCCATCTGGCAAACAGTTTAAAATAAATTAGTATTAGTTAAGGCTGCAGCAAAATGTCAAATTCTGAGGTTGCTGATGAAAGTTACAAAAAATAGGTGTGCCTTTGAATAATTTTACAGGATTTATTGAAAATGAGAGGAATCCTCTCTGATAAAATATTTTAGAATTAACCCTTTAAGTCCGGAGGATGTACTATTACGCCACGCAGAAACCGGCTCTAAATGCCGGCGGGCGTAATAGTACGTCCTCGCTTTTATTGCCGCCCACGTGGCCGGCGGTATTCTCCCGCTGCAGATCGCGGTCGGGGGGATGCCTGGCCCCCCGGGCAACCCCCCCTGTGGCCGGTGACCGCGATCTGCATTCTCTGATCGCAGTGACAGGCTGTCACTGCGACCAGTATTCAGCATGTGTCAGCCGATTTCAAATCGGCTGACACATGCGGCCGGCGGCTTTCCCCTTGTGCAGATCGCGGTCGGGGGACTTACCTGGCCCCCCAGACAGTCCCCCTGGGGTCAGTGACCGCGATCTGCTAAGTCTGATCGCAGTGACAGGTTGTCACTGCGATCTCAAAGCACTCTGATCGCAGTGACAGCCTGTCACTGCGATCAGTGTTACAAGTGTCAGACTATTGGCTGACACATGTAACTGGCACAATGATCCCCCTGCAGATTGGAAGGGGGGAGTGCTTGTACCACCCAGGCACTCCCCCCTGTGGTCAATTACCCAATCTGCAGGAGGTGATCACAGTGACAGGCAGTCATTGTGATCACTGATCCTGTGTGTCAGCCAGTGATGTGAAATCACTGGCTGACACTGTCTCTGCCCCCTGTCCTGTAAAAAAAATAAAATATTAGTTCAAAAAATAAATTTAAAAAATTACAGTTACAAATAAAATATACTTAGATCATATATATTATATATATATGATCTAAGTATATATATATATATATATATATATATATATATACACATACACACACACACATTTACACATACACGACGTGTATTTATATATTAATATCAAATTACACGTAGACTGATACTGATTAAATATATATATAATTATTGTTATATATATATTTATATATAATATAAAAAATATATATATGTAAATACGTAAAAAAATTAAATTAAAAAAATATTTAAAATTAAATAATTAAAAAATATATAGATGTGTGTTATTTCGTTCTAACTGTATTGTGATAATAATATATATATATTTATATCAAAATACACGTAGAACAAAATAATATATATATCATAATATATATATCTATATACATAAATATATACGTATATATCACTATAAATACCTATATATAAATAAAAATATTTAAAAAAAATTATATATATATATATATACGTATATATATACACATATGTATATATATATACATATATTAATTCTACACATATATTTATGTAATAATTTTACATAATTAGGTATCCTAATTAATTACAATTAGCGGGACCTGCCTGACAACCCATGCCGAAAGTATAGGGAATTTAATTTGCTAGCACTATATTTAACCCTATAACTTTCCAAGACACCATAAAACCTGTACATGGGGGGTACTGTTTTACTTGGGAGACTTTGCTGAACACAGATATTAGTGTTTCAAAACAGTAAAATGTATTACAACGATGATATCGCCAGTAAAAGTGACGTTTTCTGAATTTTTCACGCACAAACAGCACTTACACGGACGATATTATTGCTGAAATACTTTTTACTGTTTTGAAACACAAATATTTGTGTTGAGCGAAGTCTCCCGAGTACAACAGTACCCCACATGTACAGGTTTTATGGTGTTTTCAAAAGTTACAGCGTCAAATATAAGGCTTGTGTTTCATTTTTTTCACATTAAAATTCGCCAGATTGCTTACGTTGCCTTTGTGACCCTATGGTAGCCCAAGAATGAAAATTACCCCTATGATGGCATACCATTTGCAATAGTAGACAACCCAAGGTATTGCAAATGGGGTTTGTCCAGACTTTTTTAGTAGCCACTTAGTCACAAACACTGGCCAAAATTGGCGTTTTTTGCATTTTTCACACACAAACAAATACTAACGCTAACTTTGGCCAGTGTTTGTGACCAAATGGCTACTAAAAAAGACTGGACATACCCCATTTGCAATACCTTGGGTTGTCTACTATAGCAAATGGTATGCCATTATGGGTGTAAATTTAATTCCTGGGCTACTATACAGTCTCAAAGGCAACGTAACCAATCTGGCGAATTTCAATTTCAAATGTAACACGCTATATTTGACCCTGTAACTTCCCAAAACACCATAAAACCTGTACATAGGGGGTATTGTTTTACACGTGAGACATCGCTGAATACAAATATGTGTATTGTATTGCAGTAAAAGCAAACAGTATTTTGACATCCACAGTTAAAATGTCACATAGAACTAAAAAAAATTAAAAAAATATTTTTTTCTCCCATTTTTTTAATATATTTTTTATATTAAATTATGTTCAATACCTAAATATTTGATGTTAAATGAAAGCCCTGTTTCCCCTGAATAAAATGATATATAATAAGGGGGGATGCATTTCATATGAAAGAGGTGAATTACGGTTGGACAGACATATAGCGCAAATGCCAGGTTTTGTTTACGTTTTGTTCTGTTCACAACTTGTACATTTGGCTGCGGTGTTAAGGGGTTAAATAAATGTCTACCTCATAAGTTATTTTGTGATAATTACAACAGTGATTAAGAAAGCTTTTCGCCTGTCTATGGATACATCCTGCATTACATGTCTTAAAGCCTCTATCTGTACAACAATTTGTAGTTAGATGGTTAAAAATTGTCAATAGAATATATATAGAGCACCCAGGTGCGGTATGTGAGCAATCAATACAAAAAGGTAGTTGCCCTTTTGGATACAAGGTATAGCAGAAGGATTCCTCTTAATCCTTAAATGCAACAACCGGATATACCTAAAAACATAAAATGGAGAAAGAACTCATAGGATAATAACGTAATTTACAAAAAAAAAAAAAAAAGAATTCAAGGTTACACTCACAGTCTCAGAAAATTCGGGCTCATTAATAGTCTGTAGGTTCCACCAGATTCAATGGTATTCAGGTTCCAAAAGCTCTGCAGACCTGTGCCAGCGTACTTTGACAGTTGCCACTCATATCTCGTGTCTCTGTAGCGTGCTTTTACAAAGAAAAAATGTTTCCAGTGTAAGCTAATAGCAGCCAGTCAGTGTCCTTCAAGCGGCTCTATCAGTCCTTCCTTCAGTGTGTGCTCTCCAGAACTGTTCCAGTGCACATTGCCAATCATATCTGGTGTCTCTATAGCGTGCTTTTAAAACCAAAATTAGTTTTTCACTGTTATAGATTGAATAGCAGTTACTTGTCTTCAAGCGGGTGTGTCAGGCCTACAGTGTGTGCTCTCCAGAACTGTTCCAGTGCACATTGCCAATCATATCTGGTGTCTCTATAGCGTGCTTTTAAAACCAAAATTTGTTTTTCACTGTTATAGATTGAATAGCAGTTACTTGTCTTCAAGTGGGTGTGTCAGGCCTACAGTGTGTGCTCTGCAGAACTGTTACAGTGCACATTGCCAATCATATCTGGTGTCTCTATAGCGTGCTTTTAAAACCAAAATTTGTTTTTCACTGTTATAGATTGAATAGCAGTTACTTGTCTTCAAGCGGGTGTGTCAGGCCTACAGTGTGTGCTCTGCAGAACTGTTACAGTGCACATTGCCACTCATATCTGTTGTCTCTATAGCGTGCTTTTACAAAGAAAAAAGGTTTCCATTGTAAGCTAATGGCAGCCAGTCAGTGTCCTTCAAGCGGCTCTGTCAGTCCTTCCTTCAGCGTATGCTCTCCAGAACTGTTCCAGTGCACATTGCCAATCATATCTGGTGTCTCTATAGCGTGCTTTTAAAACCAAAATTTGTTTTTCACTGTTATAGATTGAATAGCAGTTACTTGTCTTCAAGCGGTTGTGTCAGGCCTACAGTGTGTGCTCTGCAGAACTGTTCCAGTGCACATTGCCAATCATATCTGGTCTCACAGTACCACTAATCCCCCCAAAAATGACAGGCAGAGGCAGGCCACCCCGCAGGGGCTGTCGTGGTCGTGGTGCTGTGATTCCCTTTTGCCCTAGAATAATGCCCAGTTTTCAGAAGCCACGTACCCTGAACTTGAAAAGTTCTGAGGACATAGTTGACTGGCTAACACAGGACACCCAATCTTGTACAGCCTCCGCTCGGAACCATGACACACCATCCTCCTCCAGCTTAGCTTCAGGCACCTCTCAAGATACCACTCACCCGCCTGCCGCCACCACCAAAACTAGCACCACAGCCGCTTTACTTGGTATGTCAGAGGAGTTATTCACACACCCGTTTGAAGAAATGAGTGATGCGCAACCATTATTGCTAGAGGATGTAGATAACAGGGATATGTCTCAGGCAGGCAGCATTAAACACATGGAGGTACGGTGTGATGATGATGATGTTGTACCCGCTGCTGCTTCCTTTTCTGAGTTGTCAGATACAAGCGAAGCGGTTGATGATGACGATGCGTCCATGGATGTCACGTGGGTGCCCGCTCGGCAAGAAGAAGAACAGGGCGAAAGTTCAGATGGGGAGACAGAGAGGAGGAGGAGACGAGTTGGAAGCAGGGGGGGGTCGTCGCAAGGAGCTAGTGGCACAGTCAGACAGCATGCATCGGCACCCGGGGTCAGCCCGACAGCACGCCAATCAACGCATGCTGTGTCCACCACCAGAATGCCGTCATTGCAGAGCTCAGCAGTGTGGCATTTTTTTTGTGTGTCTGCCTCTGACAACAGCGATGCCATTTGCAACCTGTGCCAAAGGAAACTGAGTCGTGGGAGGTCCAACACCCACCTAGGTACAACTGCTTTGCGTAGGCACATGATCTCACATCACAAACGCCTATGGGATCAACACATGAGTACAAGCAGCACGCCTACTCTAAGCCGCCATCCTCCTCCTGGTCCAGCATCTTCAGCCACGTCAACCACTGCTGTCCTCCTTGCCCCCTCTCAACCATCCGCCACTCCGTCTCCCGCCTTGAGCAGTTCCCGCTCATCTGCCCACAGTCATGTGTCTGTCAAGGACATGTTTGAGCGTAAGAAGCCAATGTCACCAAGTCACCCCCTTGCCCAGCGTCTGACAGCTGGCTTGTCCGAACTATTAGCCCCCCAGCTTTTACCATACAATCTGGTTGAGTCTGAGGCGTTCAAAAAATTTGTAGCTATTGGAACACCGTAGTGGAAGGTACCCGGCCGGAATTTCTTTTCACAAAAGGCAATCCCCAACCTATACTCGATTGTGCAAAAGGAAGTCATGGCATGTCTGGCACAGTGTTGGGGCAAGGGTCCATCTGACCACTGATACCTGGTCTGCAAAGCATGGTCAGGGCAGGTATATCACCTACACTGTGCATTGGGTAAACCTGCTGACGGCTGACAAGAATGGAATGCGTGGCATTGCAGAGGAGCTGGTGACACCGCCACGACTTGCAGGCAGTCCTGCTGCCACCTCCTCTACTCCTCCTACTCCATTCTCTTCCATAACCTCCTCGGCTGAGTCCTCTTGTGCTGCTGTGTCTTGCTCCACATCAACGGCACCCCCCCAGCTCCCCAGGTACTATTCCACATCCCGGATACGGCAGTGTCACGCCGTCTTGGGTTTGACTTGCTTGAAAGCAGAGAGTCACACCGGACAAGCACTCCTGTCCGCCCTGAACGCACAGCTGGAAAAGTGACTGACTCCGCAGCAGCTGGATATCGGCAAAGTGGTGTGTGACAACGGAAAAAATTTGATAGCGGCATTGAAGTTGGGCAAGTTGACACATGTGCCGTGCATGGCACATGTGTGTAATCTGATCGTACAACGCTTTGTGCATAAGTACACAGGCTTACAGGACGTCCTGAAGCAGGCCAGGAAGGTGTGTGGCCATTTCAGGCGTTTCTACACGGCCATGGCTCACTTTGGCGATATCCAGCGGCGAAACAACATGCCAGTGAGGCGCTTGATTTGCGACAGCCCTACACGTTGGAATTCAACACTCTTAATGTTCGACCGCCCGCTCCAACAAAAATAAGCTGTTAATTAATATTTGTATGAACGGGGTGCTAGGACAGCCTCTGGGGAGCTGGGAATTTTTTTGCCACGTTACTGGACGCTCATGCGCAATGCTTGTAGGCTCATGCGTCCTTTTGAGGAGGTGACAAACCTAGTCAGTCGCACCGAAGCACCATCAGCGACATCATACCATTTGTTTTCTTCCTGGAGCGTGCCCTGCGAAGAGTGCTGGATCAGGCCGTAGATGAGCGTGAAGAAGAAGAGGAAGAGTTGTGGTCACCATCACCACCAGAAACAGCCTTATCAGCATCACTTGCTGGACCTGCGGCAACGCTGGAAGAGGATTGTGAGGAAGAGGAGTCAGAGGAGGAATGTGGCTTTGAGGAGGAGGAGGAGCAAGACCAAACACAACAGGCATCCCAGGGTGCTCGTTGTCACCTATCTGGTACCCGTGGTGTTGTACGTGGCTGGGGGGAAGAACATACCTTCAATGACATCAGTGAGGAGGAGGAACGGGAAATGAGTAGCTTGGCATCCAAACTTGTGCAAATGGGGTCTTTCATGCTGTCCTGCCTGTTGAGGGACCCTCATATAAAAAGGCTGAAGGAGAACGACCTGTACTGGGTGTCCACGCTACTAGACCCCCGGTATAAGCAGAAAGTGGCGAAAATTTTACCGAATTACAACAAGTCGGAAAGGATGCAGCATTTGCTAAATAAATTAAAAAATATGCTTTACACAGCGTATAAGGGTGATGTCACAGCACAACGGGAATCTAACAGGGGGAGAGGTGGAAGTCATCCTCCTCCTCCCACGACGGCAAGGACAGGACGCTTTAAAGACGTGTTGTTGATGGAGGACAAGCGGACCTTTTTAAGTCCTACGCATCGCCACAGCCCTTCGGGGTCCACCCTCAGAGAGCGACTCGACCGACAGGTAGCAGACTACCTCGCCTTAACTGCAGATATCGACACTCTGAGGAGCGATGAACCCCTTGACTACTGGGTGTGCAGGCTTGACCTGTGGCCTGAGCTATCCCAATTTGCGATAGAACTTCTGGCCTTCCCCGCTTCAAGTGTCCTGTCAGAAAGGACCTTCAGTGCAGCAGGAGGTATTGTCACTGAGAAGAGAAGTCGCCTAGGTCAAAAAAGTCTAGATTACCTCACCTTTATTAAGATTAATGAGGGATGGATCCCGAAGGGACTGACACTGGGCGATACATTCGATTAAAAAAGGCCTGATGAGATGAGCTGCCTTGGGCTAAAAATGGTCCACACGCTGCTGTATTTTAGCTCTGAATGACGTTTGACTTGTGTGATTTTTCCGCCACCAACTAGGGTTCAAGCCGCCATGTTTTAGGGCACTTTCTGCCTGTGAAACAAACATCAATTTTTATGGCCGCTGCTACAGCAGCGGCTGCAACAATACCAAATTTTTCAGGCATGTGTACATGCCCAATTTTTAGGCCCACTGGTGCAGCACTGTGGCTTCAAAAACCAAACCAAAAAAAAATCCTCCAAGATGGCACCAATATACCAGTGGTCTAAGCATCTTCCAACCTTTGCCTAAAAAGGGGAGGTGATTCCACAATTAAAAATCGCTGCCATATACACGTCCACTGATAGGAGACGCGGAAGGTATTAAACTGATCAGAACAATACTAAACTCACCACTCCTATCTGGTGGCACATTAGCTTGCCCGCGCAGTGCCCAAAATTTAAAGTAAGAGGACCGACCAAGCATCTTCTTCCATCTCCCTGTTACAGAAATCACTGCCATATCTATAGAAATTGTAGAGAATATCCAGGATAGTTTTACAGGGCCAAATCATGTCGCCTGTTGAAAGAGGTGACCTTGCTCGGGTCCCAGGTGTGCAGTTCCTAAAATGGCTGCCATATACATGTCCACTGATAGGAGACGCGGAAGGTATTAAACTGATATGAACATTTACTAAACTCACCACTCCGAGTGCTGTTATTTATTTAAATTTTTTGTGGTGAGGCTTTACAGGACAGAGTGCTTCTCCACGGGACATGTTAACTCGCGGGCAGCTGGCTCATCAAGGAACCAGAGCAGCTTGAACGAGGTGACCTTGCTCGGGTCCCAGGTTTGCGGTTCCTAAAATGGCTGCCATATACACGTCCACTGATAGGAGACACGGAAGGTATTAAACTGATATGAACAATACTCCACTCCTATCAGTAGGTCCCCCCCATTGTGATTTATGCCCCCCACCCACCGCGCAGGGGTGGGGGCCAGGGGGGAGGAAAGTAGGTCCCCCCCCATTGTGATTTATGGCCCCTACCCACCGCGCAGGGGTGGGGGCTGGGAGGAGAGGACAGTAGGTCCCCCCATTGTGATTTATGGCCCCCACCCACCACGCAGGGGTGGGGGCCGAGGGCGGGGAGGACAGTAGGTCCCCCCATTGTGATTTATGGCCCCCACCCACCGCGCAGGGGTGGGGGAGGACAGTAGCTCCCCCCCAGTGTGTATCAGGGTCCCTGAGGACAGGTGTTAATCCATACCTGCCAAGTGACCCTATGTAGGGGGAACAGTCTCTATTCTGCTCTGTGTCAGTGTGTATCATGGTCTCTGTGGACGGGGAACAGTCTCTATTCTGCTCTGTGTCAGTGTGTATCAGGGGTTTTGAGGACAGGTGTCAATCCATATCTGCCAAGTGACCGTATGTAGGGGGAACAGTCTCTATTCTGCTCTGTGTCAGTGTGTATCATGGTCTCTGTGGACGGGGAACAGTCTCTATTCTGCTCTATGTCAGTGTGTATCAGGGGTTTTGAGGACAGGTGTCAATCCATATCTGCCAAGTGACCCTATGTAGGGGGAACAGTCTCTATTCTGCTCTGTGTCATTGTGTATCAGGGATCATTAGGATAGGTGTCAATCCATATCTGCCAAGTGACCCTATGTAGGGGGAACAGTCCCTATTCTGCTCTGTGTCAGTGTGTATCAGGGGTTTTGAGGACAGAAGTAAATCCATATCTGCCAAGTTACCCTATGTAGGAGGAACAGTCCCTATTCTGCTCTGTGTCAGTGTGTATCAGGGGTTTTGAGGACAGGTGTCAATCCATATCTGCCAAGTGACCCTATGTAGGGGGAACAGTCTCTATTCTGCTCTGTGTGAGGAGGAGGAACGGGAAATGAGTAGCTCGGCATCCAACCTTGTGCAAATGGGGTCTTTCATGCTGTCGTGCCTGTTGAGGGACCCTCGTATAAAAAGGCTGAAGGAGAACAATCTGTGCTGGGTGTCCACGCTACTAGACCCCCGGTCTCTATTCTGCTCTGTGTCAGTGTGTATCAGGGATCCTTAGGACAGGTGTCAATCCATACCTGCCAAGTGACCCTATGTAGGGGTAACAGTCTCTATTCTGCTCTGTGTCAGTGTGTATCATGGGCTTTGAGGACAGGTGTCAATCCATACCTGCCAAGTGACCCTATGTAGGGGGAACAGTCTCTATTCTGCTCTGTGTCAGTGTGTATCATGGTCTCTGTGGCCAGGGAACAATCTCTATTCTGCTCTGTGTGAGGATGAGGAACGGAAAATGAGTAGCTCGGCATCCAACCTTGTGCAAATGGGGTCTTTCATGCTGTCGTGCCTGTTGAGGGACCCTCATATAAAAAGGCTGAAGGAGAACAACCTGTGCTGGGTGTCCACGCTACTAGACCCCCGGTCTCTATTCTGCTCTGTGTCAGTGTGTATCAGGGATCATTAGGACAGGTGTCAATCCATATCTGCCAAGTGACCCTATGTAGGGGGAACAGTCTCTATTCTGCTCTGTGTCAGTGTGTATCATGGTCTCTGTGGACGGGGAACAGTCTAGAACAGTATAGAATTCTGCTCTGTGTGAGGAGGAGGAACAGAAAATTAGTAGCTCGGCATCCAACCTTTTGTGCAAATGGGGTCTTTCATGCTGTCGTGCCTGTTGAGGGACCCTCGTATAAAAAGGCTGAAGGAGAATGACCTGTTCTGGGTGTCCACACTACTAGACCCCCGGTATAAGCAGACAGTGGCGGAAATGTTACCGAATTACAAGTCGGAAAGGATGCAGCATTTGCAAAATAAATTAAAAAGTATGGTTTACACAGCTTATAAGGGTGATGTCACAGCACAACGGTAATCTAACAGGGGAAGAGGTGAAAGTGATCCTCCTCCCACGACCACGCCATATCTGCCAAGTGACCCTATGTAGGGGGAACAGTCCCTATTCTGCTCTGTGTCCGTGTGCATCAGGGTCTCTGAGGACAGGTGTCAATCCATATGTCAAGGTGTCAATATGTCATATGTCAGGTGTCAATCCATATCCATTGTGATTTAGGAATGTTAGCTGATTTCTGCCCTTTATGGATTAAAAGCAGACTCTGCATCAACTGTGCAATTTTCCATGGGAGTTTTGCCATGGATCCCCCTCCGGCATGCCACAGTCCAGGTTTTAGTCCCCTTGAAACTACTTTTCCATCACTTTTGTGGCCAGAAAGAGTCCCTGTTGGTTTTAAAATTCGCCTGCCCATTGAAGTCAATGGCAGTTCGCACGGTTCACCGGTTCGCGAACATTTGAGGAAGTTCCCGTTCGCCTTTCACGAACCGAAAATTTCGGGTTCGCGACAACACTACATATAAATAAAATAAAAATAAAAACTCACTCTACGCGTTTCGTCTAATAACCTTAGACTTTGTCAGCAGTATTAAAAAAAGCTGTATAGTACATAAAATAAAATGCTGTAATGTGTGGAGATCGGAATTTCTTTTTAAATGCCTCTTTCAGATGTCGCTTTGTTCTTAGCCAATCCCTTCGTTTCTTCACACATAATCAAATTATCTCCAATGGCCGCAATCCAAGTGCCAGTCTGCCATGCATACTAACGTTTGTGCGCCCGGAACGCACATGCGTTCCAAATCTTCCATCAGTCTCCACATATTGTAATATAATCATGGGGAGTCCTCAGCCATATATTTAAAAATATGAACCAGACAGAAAAATTATTATATTAGGATACATCACACAGTATATCTTTACCATGATGAAAAACGTAGTATAATACAAACAAAAATACAACCACTTGACCAAGTGTATAGTTTAACTGACTAGATATACAAAGTGAACGTATAGTAGATCAGACACTAGAGGGGGAGTCTGGAGACACCTAGCAATAAAAGGGGGAAAGAAAAATATATACAAAAGTATGTATAGAAAAACAAAAAATGATTTTAAAAAATTGATCTAAAATATAAATAAAAAAATATAAAAAAATGAATGAAAAAATAATAAATAAAAATGAAAATAAAAGTAATAAAATATAAATAGTGATTGGAAATCATAAAAAACAAACTAAGTGGTTTGAAATTGAATCGGATGATTTCAAAGAGCCATATAATGTGGTTAATTTGATATGGCCTATAAGAACTAATAGTCGAAGTAAAAGTAAGCCATGTCAAACTGATAATTTAATATTAAAACCTCTAGTTGAATTCTGGATCCATTTTAAAAATCAAATAAATCTAAAAGATAAAATCTTACCAGCGCTACCATTTAGATATCTGAATAAATGGATTGAAAATTTGAATACAAGCGAGTGGACTAGACAGGGCATTAAGAAAATTTCAGAGTTATATAGAGAGAAGATTATGGTTTTTAATATAGATATATGGAACATATTTTTACTCCGGGTAACTCAGAACTTTAACTTCATTAGAATAAAAAGCTTTTTTATATAGCTCTATATGTTATTTGAATGAACCATCTGCAATTTCCAAATGAAACAACCTAATGAATTCTGAAAAAAATGCAAAGATATTAACTAAATGTGTGGATATTATAAAAACAGTTACAATTCAAAACCACCCCCCTGCCAAGAGAAGATGGGATAAAGATTTACATATAAAAATTGACATAAGAGAGTGGAATGCGGCCCTCCAATCTGTCTATTCTACAGCCAACTGTCTAAACATTATGGAAGCTCACTATAAATTGGTAAATAGGTGGTATATGACACCTGCCAAGTTATGTAAGTTTTCTAACTTGGATATTCAGAGATGTTGGAGGTGTGGAGCAGAAGAAGCAGATGAAATGCATATATGGTGGAACTGTACATCGATTAGGAGAGCTTAGGATTGAATTTTATTAGAAATTAGCAGGTTACTGGGTATTACATATAATTGGACACCCGAAACAATATTGTTACATTTAAGATTACCGCAAATACCAAAAGATAAGAAATACCTTCTGATTCATGCACTGATGGCTTTTAAAATATCAATCGTCAGGAATTGGAAAAAGAAAACAATAGATACTTGGCAGCAAATTAAGGAGGCTATTAGAACCCAATGCAAAATGGAAAGCGGCATCGCCTCACAATTTTGCATCAGTACGCATAGATACGAAATTTGGGACAAATGGATTAAGAGCCTTGATAGACCCTCCATAGAATGTATGGATTACATTTATATACTGCTAAATGTAGAAATAGAATCTGTAATAATAGAATATTCTGACTCGGACCAATACTCAAAGAAAAGGTGGGAGGGGAACAGCGCTACAGTACTGATCACAAGGGGGAAAAAAAGCTGCACACCTGAAAGGAAGGGCTACCCTCAAACCCTTCAGAAAATGGAGAAAACAAAAAACAACAAATACAGGGTGCGCTAGATAAAATAAACGAAAACGATAACACAAAAAGGAAAGTCTCTATAGGTACAGTGTAGACCTTGAGTAACTGTTCTTCTGTTCTCGCTTTGGAATCGCAGTGGTTGTATATGAAACACAAAAGCAGAGAAGGGGGGGACCAATAGTGCAAAACCGTATGGTAGAGAGGATCACAAACAATACAGACGTAGAGAAATGCCAACTTACAATTTTTAGAGCTAAGAAAAAGCCTACTTGAAAAAGCCTACTGTTTGGCGAAACGCGTTGTGTATTTTTACTCTGTTTTATATTAAAGTATTTTGTTACTACCTTTTACTTTGGGTTAGTTCATTTACTTTATATGCTGCTGTTTTATCCTGGCTGATCTTTTTATCATCATTTTTAACAAGATCCAGTACTGCAAAAGAAATCCCTGGTGGGGATTATTCCACCTACGCTTGGTTCATAGAGCAGTGTGGCTGCTCTGAACACTGTAAGTACGTTTCTTTTTATCACTTTGTCATTTTTACATATGGAAAACACTATGGGCCCTCTCTTGTGATTTTATTTTTCATAAGACCGGCACTACAAGCATCACTAGAGGAATATCCTACACGTGGGGAGTTTAAATACCACTGTATGCTGTTTTACTCAGAGCTGGTTATAGCTCTCTAAATTGTAAGTTGGCACTCTTAGGACCTCTGTGTTGTCTGTTGTTGCAGTACTACCTAAGTTATTGCACCATTGGTTTTTTTTTTCTTTTATATATTTTATATGCTGACGTCTGTCTCAGAAGTTTTAAAGAATCGTGTGGAGACTCCAATTGCCCAGTTATATCCTACATGTGGGGAGTATCAAATACCACTGTAAGCTGTTTTACCTAGAGCTGGGCTTAGCTCTAAAAATTGTAAGTTGGCATTTCTCTACGTCTGTGTTGTTCGTGATCCTCTCTACCATACGGTTTTGCACTATTGGTCCCCCCCTTCTCTGCTTTTGTGTTTCATATCCAACCACTGCGATTCCAAAGCGAGAACAGAAGAACAGTTACTCAAGGTCTACACTGTACCTATAGAGACTTTCCTTTTTGTGTTATCGTTTTCGTTTATTTTATCCAGCGCACCCTGTATTTGTTGTTTTTTGTTTTCTCCAATACTCAAAGAAACCCACAAACTTGTTTTATTGAAATAGAAGAGATAAATAAATGTTTGTATGTATATATGTTGTAAGTATGGTTAACACGCTATAGTTGATATATGTAATTGCATGAAATGTCTTTTTTTAATAATAAATAATTTAATTAATAAATTATTATATTAAAAAAACTATGTCAAAATCCACATTCAGCCCTAATGGCTGAAGTGTCCTGAGCCTGTGTATCCAAAAACCCTCTTGTTGTCTTAATTTCAACATGATATTCCCACCTCTCACATCCAAAGTCACCTGTTCGATTATTATCCAGGAAAAACTCTCCACCTTAAAGGATGGACAGTCGTTACAGTGAACAGGGATGGAATGATTCTGAATCCTCTTTCTAATATTATTCAAATGTTCAAGGAAGCTAGTTTTAGCCTTTCTACCTGTCCTTCCCACAGCATTGGAGGTACACTACATGTGTTGAAGAACAGGTAGCCCCTCCCTGAATCTTAAATTTCTCTCCAGTAATACTAGTGTAAAAGTAGTGGGTGTGAGATGGTATGAAGCGGCACGCCTTGCAGTGTCCGGAAGAACAAAAAACCCTTCCTAGTGTAAACTTTCTTATTAATGTTCTTTTTAGAGAAAAGACTAGGTGCTAGATAAGTTGCAAAATTCCTTCCTTTCCTGTAGATGACTTGGTAATTCTCGTCCCAAGTATTCATCATGCTGGAGAATGGGCCAGTGTTTTTTCAGAATACGGTTGATAGAAAATGCCCTAGAGTTGTATTGAGTATTGAAAGAATACTCAAATCGTCGCTTTGAACTAGGAACCCTATTGTATTTATTAATAAGGGGGTCTCCTCTATTAATATCACCAATTCTCTGGACTTCTGTTTGTAGGGATTCTAATTTGTATCCCTTCTCCAGGAATTTCTTAGTCAAAATCTCTGCCTGATCAAAATACATTTCTTGATCTGAACAGTTCCATCTGAGTCTCGTGTATTGGCTCTTCGGAACTCCTAAGAGCCATCTACTAGATTCAATGAAGCTGTTTATATCTGTTGCTTTAAAGAATGCCCTTGTCTTTATTTTGGAGTCTACAAAAAGATGGTCAGATCTAAAAAAAATCGATGGAAACAGAAATAAAAAATGGCAAAAGCATTATTGTTGAGATATTTGAAAAGGTCTTGCAACTGTAATTAAGATCCCTTCCAAATGACAAGGATATCAGTGATATATATTGATGCCAGAGCACCAGATTTGCTCCATATGGATTGTTGTCCCAAATGGATGTACATTCCCAGCAATCCATAAATATGTTGGCATAACTGGGCACAAACCTTGTGCCCATTGCATTGTCTGTGGCCTGCAGGAATAACTCTTCATTGAACATGAAAAATTGTGGGCAAGTATGAACCATATAGATTCAAGTAAAAACAAAGTAAAACCCAAGACTAAGGTTGTATCTCCATCAAGATGTTCTTTCACAGCTCTTAGACCCAAATGGGTGTCTATCACTGTGTATAGGGAACTTACATCTAGTGTTGCCCAGATATAGTCCTTTTGCCATTCAGTAGACTCCATTTCCTGCAACAGTTGTTTAGTGTCCTTGAGATAGGATCTGGCTGATTGTGCGTACTTTTGCAAAAAGTGGTCTATAAACTGTGATAATCTAGAGGTGAGAGAACCAGTCCCACTAATAATAGGTCTTTAGATTTGTGCACTTTTGGGAGGAAGTAAAAGGTTGGAATCCTTGGAAATTCCTGGTACAAAAACTTATAAACTTGAGTATCAATAACTTCACTTTTTAAAGCTTCTTCCAACAAAATGCCTAGTTCATCTTTAAACCTCTGATTGGGATTGCTAAGGAGTTTAATATATATATTGGTGTCCCCCAATAGTCTGTATGCCTCGTCCATGTAATAATCAACGGACATACTACTATACCTTCTCCTTTTTCCGCATTTTTAAAAATAATGTTGTCTCTTTCCTTCAATTGGTTCAAAACTTCCATTTCTTTTTTTTGGTCAAATCATTGCAATATTCTTTCTTTTGGGTTAATCTGTCTAGATCCTTTAGGACCATTTTATTGAATACTTCAATTTGACTACCTTTCTCATAGGGGCAGAAAGTAGACGGTAACTTGAAGTGTTGAAATGGGTTCTGATCACTGGTTGGAATACTCTCAATATCCCTAGGGTTTTTTAGTTTCCTCTTTATAAAAAATCTTTTTAAACACATTTTCCTAATAAACATTTACTTTTGAAATGGATTAGGGGATTGGGAGGGTACTTTACACCCTTACCTAGAATCTTACATTCCTGTATGGTAAGAGATACTTGAGAAATATTGAATATCCACATAGATTCCTCTTTTGTGCGTTGTTCTAAACTTAATCTCCCATCTCTACACTTGTCCTCCTCCTTTTTGTTGGAGTGTTCTGTTCTCTGAGTGGTGCTAAACGATTGATCAAACTGCCTCTGGGGAGTTTCAGAGAAAAGTATTGGGTTGTTTCTTACTTTTTTGTTCTCGCTCCCTCTCTAAAAATTCTCTGCTGCGGGAGATATGATCCTGCAATGTAGTGTTGAAAATATTGGGCCTTATTTCTTCATTAGAAGTATTATGCGAAAAAGATCTACCTTTTTGTGAATAATTGTGTGTAGGAACATTTCTTCCTCCTAAACTGGAGGGGGAGGAGGGGTCTAGTTAATTCTTTCTACTCTTTTAAAAGAGTCAATCTGTGGTTATAGTCAAACTTTCTCCTATTGGAATCAAAACGATTATATTCATCACTGTGCCTGTCTTTGAGATTTGATATGCTGCTGTTTTTGCCTTCGGTACCTGTGGAGACTCCTGTCACTTTTATTACTAAGACCAGGACTGAGGACCACGGGATTATTCTTATGGGCTTTTAACCTACTTATATTTTGTAAGTGTAACCATTAAAGCAAGTGTTTTTACTTTTTATCAGTGTTGCACTATGTTTCTTTCAATTATTTTCACATGAACCTTTGGAACCTGAATACCATTGAATCTGGTGGAACCTACAGACTATTGATGAGCCCAAATTGTCTGTGACTTTGTGAATGTAATCTTGAATTCTGGGGGTTTTGTAAATTACTTTATTATCCAACGAGTTCTTTCTCCATTTTATGTTTTTAGGTATATCCGGTTGTTTGTTAAAAATTGTCAATGCCAGAAATTTTACCCAACAAGATGTTATATTGTCTAAGAATATCATTCCCCTTCTGATTTGAACTTTTTGATCTCATGGTCTGACCTTATAAATCTGAATGTTTAAAAAGTGTGTATGCATGTGCTTCTGTGCTAGGTTATATGAATTATCATGAGGTTTTTTTTTTTTTTTTTTAATTTTTTTTTGTTGTTGTGCATAAGCAATTAACATCCGCTTATGAGGTACCCCAAAGGCAATCCTCTAGCGTTTCATATGCAGGTTCTACATTGGGTTACATGAGAGACATGCACATTTTTGTCATTTTTAAATCACATGGTGTGTAACAACTGCGTAATCATAGATACTAACAAGTCTAACAATGGCACGAGTATCTGCACAATTTTAACTCTTAACAGGTTAATAGTCATAGGCTTAACTTAACAGTCAGATACTGCCAGATGATTAAGTATGCATGCAGAGAAGATTGCGTTGTCTCAAGCTGGTAGCAGCTAAAACATTTATATTCACATGGGAGACATGGCAGGGGGTGGAGCGTCAAGTTAGAATAAGGCAATTATTGCTAGGTATATTGATTATTGCGTTAAAGGCATTAACATGGAGAATATGTATTCATCTATACACAAGCCTTGTATACCTAGTTATTAGTTTGGAGCTACCCCTTTCATAAAAACATATACAATTTGTCAGACGACTGTACTATTAGTGATAGCAGGGTAAGGAAAAACTTCAAGGATAGGCTTATGATGCTGAGTACTAAGAAGGTCAAAACACGTATATAACCAAAACATATAAAAATCCTTCAGTTGCTTGTTAGCCGATTCCGTCAGGAGGCAAGGTAACTGTGTCGTTGGGCTTGGTAGCACGGTGATGTGTGTTGTCATTTCGGCCCCAAGTTTCCAGGGGGCCTGAGCCCGATGTGGGTACAGTCTCTGTGCCCCAGCTGAACGGGTCCAGCGTGTCTAAGTGAGGGGTGATGTCCTTGCTTGGTAAGCAGTGGAGGCTTGTGGAGTGAATTATCATGAGGTTTTAATGCAATCATCTGACCATTTAGAGTTTTGCCAATATTTTACTATTGGGGACAATACATTTTTATGAAGGAACTTTAAAAAAAAACAAAAAAAACATGGATTTAGAGGAATGGAGAACTATCACTCACTGTCACACACCACTCATGCTCTTTGGAAATGTTTAGCTTGGGAAAAATAAACTGTAAAAAAAAAATGTGAATTGGTGCTGAAGAAATATCTATTGGTGAAAACTTAGCTGCAACACTCCTGGATACAACTGGATACTCTCCCTGTGATCCACAATACAAAGAATAAAAAAACATACTAATATAAAGTGACCATACTTAAATCAAAGTGGAGTGAAGCACTTCACTCCACTTTGAAGACTACCTGATAATTTGCCAACCAGGCGACCATGTCTATCGCCAACCGTATGCGGAGGGATCTATGGTGGCCTGAACAGGAACAATATGTTAAATGTACTCGCAAAAATGGCGGTTCCAAGCTAGCGCCCAGCGGGATTGGACGCATGATCGCTGCTCTTTCGGTTTTGAAGCACTAAAAATATATGACCACGAAATCTCTCATGACCCAACAGTTTTTCTCCAATGGGGAGAAAAACTAAAAAGCCACTTCCAAATCAACTGCTATTTACAGCAGACATAGGAGACTTACTGCGGAGACCGCATAGCGCGGCCAGACCTAATATGGCGGCCGACTTTAACGACTTCACAGATAGCTCGGAGGACGTCTCATTACACAGCCCTGAAACTCTAAGGTATAAAGGGCCCTCCAAGCCTCCACAGCCAACTGCTGGCTCCTCTCACCCGATCACCATGGAGATACTCACCAATCTCATCACAAATCTCCGCCAAACGCTGTCTGCTGAGATATCACAGGTGAGGGAAGACATCAGGGGGTTCACTGCTTGCCTCACAGCAGTGGAGCAGACCTCCCAAACAAACACAACACAGGTCCTAGAACTACAGAAGCAGGTCAACGACCTGACTGCTTCTCACACTACTCTCACCCACCAACTAGCAGCTATGGAAGACAAGTGGCGATGGAAGCATATGAAAATCAGGAGCCTTTCTGAAGAAGTAGCCCCAGCTGAACTGCCTCATTTTATTCGCAGGCTATTTGTGGCCCTCCTATCCCCCAAGCAGGCTAAGGGAATACAACTTGATGGAATGTTCCGCCTGCCCATGCCATCAATGCTCTCAGTTGCAGCTACTAATGACCTCCTGATGAAGTTTCAGAACGGGCAGGATAAAGCAGCCTTCATGAGTGCCACTAAGGGGAAGAATCCCTATACGTTTGAGGACATGGACTTGTCATTCTACTCTGACCTCTCTCACAATATCCTGCTATGGAGGAAATCCCTCCGACTGCTAACAGCCAAGGGAGTGAAGTATCGCTGAGGACCTTCGCACGTACTTCTCATTCAGCACCAATACACCGAACATAAAGTGGCAGACATTGCTGAGATGGACACTGTCCTAGTGTCCTTTTGCCTCACAGCCCCAATTTCCTCTACAACCTGGGACCCAGCTAATTGTCCCATTCATCCCCGCTTCCCATGGAGTACCTGGGGTGAAGACCACCTGACCCACCTGCATATATGTTATTTTAATGTTATTTTTCTCTGTGTTGGGCTTAGCCCATAGTTAAATGTTAAAATTATAACAACCATTTTAGATGCCCCACCTAGATGCCCCACCTACTTGTGCAATGACCACTAACCCTAAAGCCAAATAAGGCAGAGATCGGGAATAACCGGACTACGCTGGCTGCATTCTTAACAACTCCCACCCCCCCCTCAGCTCCCATCATGTAAATCCATTCTATGCATATCATTTTGGAGCTGTTTATTTTACTAAATTAGGATACACATCAGATCACTCTGCCCAATTGTAATGCTCACAGTAACAATTGCCATGTACTAACCCTCTCCTAAAAGTTAAAGACAGGAGTTTATAACATGACTTAGACGCCTCAACTTTAATAAATGCAGAGGTACATGATTCAATCTACTGATGTTCACATACTATTGGTATTGGCTCTGATCCATCACAACAGGGTCCACCGACCAACCTATTTCTGCGCCTCTGTCATGCATACCCTGCAGCCTCATAGATCGTTCCTAAGAGCCAATTCTACAACAACCTGTTGTTTATTAATTTCTGTTTATTCTCACTTATAAAATGTGCAGTTCTCTCAAATGTCTTTACAAGGCTGAAGTTATACTGTTTGTTACAGCTGTTGTGGTCGTACTGGCTCTATTGTAATTTTATGCACAAAAAAAAAAAAAGAATTTATAAAAAAAAGAAAAATTACGGTTCCAACAAATTCAACACAGTCAAAAAAGGCTAGTAAACCAAAAAAGGCTCTAACACTCATAGTATAGGGCAAATTTTTAGAAACTAAGCGAAATTAAGCGAATGGGGGACATTTCGGAATAAAGTAAATTAAGATTCAAATATAAGAAAGTGATATTCAAATGAAGAAAAGAAAAGAAATAGAACTAGAACAGTAAATGATGAGAAATTAAGAAGTATAATAAAAATAAATGAATAAGACAATGGATGATAACATATAAAGGAATGAAAATATATGCAATGGATGGTGTTATATAAGAAAATGTGGGTATGTAAGATATATATTTTTATATATATATATATATATATATATATATACATGCATGCTATATATACAAACACATGGGTATAAAATAATATGTATAAATAAATAGGTATATTTATGCACACCTATCTAATCCAAATACATCCTCACCAGTAAAACCAGAATTATTATATGATCTTGTGTCATAGATTTTCTATTCATGGTATACAATATAACCAGAAGGTTATGCGAATTAAGCATTTTAATAATCACTTCCGGTAGGGTGCTATTGGCAATAGCTTTATTATAAATGCATGTACATTTAGAATGTCATCTATTGTTAGTATTGGAAAAGTGCTAATCAACTGGGAGCTTCTCGTTTGAACCTTTTGCCAATCAGCTGTATATTCCAACATTGAATGTAATGTAGATTTGGTATAGATACGGGTGAATGTGGTGAAGGTAAAATGGTCAAGGAAATTATTCCAGTCAGTGGAATATAGTTCTTGTATAGTTTGGGAAAAATAGGAATAAAGTTAGATGTAGGCATATCAAGTGAGTGGAGCCCAGAAGATGCTCCCGAAGGTCCTGATGTGAATACATATGTGTAGACGTATTGAGAACGTGAGTTAAATAATCATGACCCCCTGCAGCCCACAGTGGGAAGGTATGGTCCTCCCATAGTGAAATATAGGGTTAATTAAAAGGAGATAAAATTGCATTGTTAGGTTTGCTCCGAACTTCAATAGTAAAATCCTCCACTCCTTAATTGTAGTTGTTAGGAGTGGGTGCTAGAATGTGGCGTGGCAAAAAATTATAGGGGATGTGTAGGTAGTGTTATTGCTATAGGGTGCAGTTTCCAGTTCAAGCGGGCATGTTTTGTTTGTAATGCCAAGCTATATTCGTATGCATTCCCTTTACATTTTCTCAATGTCTATTTTTTTTTCAATAATGATTTGCATTTTTATTTTTATATCCAGCAAAGGAAATGCTGCCCAAGTGTCGTACATATGTACTTTTCCCAGTGACGCATCTAGCATGTTACATTCCTTGCCGGTAATGGTATTACAAGATTAGACATATTGGGGAAAAAAGTCAAGAGGATCCTGGTTGAGTAAACTTGTAGACTAGATGACTTACGGTTTATCCCTGAATTTCTTAGGAAGAACACATTTTGATGGTTAGAATAAATTCATTTTCTAGACTTAAGTTTGACTTCAATGTATTGTTATCAAATTATGTTTATATTAATGTAAAATTCATGGTTTTTATGCTTCTAATTGCTCCATAGTTTACCTTCAAACTTGAAGTGACGGTTTTTGAGTCAGTCCTTTCTAGTTACAAGAAAGCTTTTTACTTTAGAACCTTTATTTAAATAGAATGTTGACTCATCTTAGGTGGAATTATGTACAGAAATAAGTAAACAGAGAGCTATTCAATGAGATCTATATATACAGCCATGGTCTGTGAACAATCAAGGCTCCTGTGTAGACAACATTCTTGTTTACTGTGTACTTTTTCAGGTCACTTAGCACTTTGCTTCATGAATGTGCATTGGGTGGATTGTAAATCCAGTGTGACTAGAATTTGGGTTTGCACATAATAACTTATTATACAAAACAAGAGACTATTTCTTATTCAATGCCAATGAAATTAACCCATTAATGTCCAAGGACTGTTTTGTATATAGATTGTAAATGTGCAGCAACATTCTCATGTTTGTTAGTTAGAAGCATCACATATTCTAACATATATTTTACATAGAATCTACATATTTTATTTATGCGGACACTATTTTTTTCTAACCATAGCAGGTTGTTTATCAAGATTTTATGTATATTTATCTGTGATACTTGGATGGATAACATAAAAAAGCCAGTGGACAGCCGAATTTGCAAAGTGCTCCAGCAGTGGCATCGCCGCTGGGGGGGCCTGGTGGCCAGGTAAGGGTGAGATTACTTACCTGAATCTGTCCCTTGCAGGCACCGGCATCTTGGTCACGCTGCTGCTATTCAACTCTTTAAGTCCCTACTTTGTCTATATCGCTAGACTGGGTTGGATTTTCAGTGAAATTCCAACACTGTCATAATGAGTATTTCATAAAGATTCTATCTTTATGAAATACAAATTTTTAATATGGGGTGACGATGTCACTTTAAGTGCTTCTAAAATTCCCAGTACATGCCAATATTAAAGTTTACTCAGACTGTCACTGTTATCTGATCAATGTGACTGGTTAGATCAGGGATTAAGGAATCCTCTGTATCAGTATATACCAGGCTACTCCTGAATACCACACAAGTGAGATACTCCAACAATAACTGTCACAAGTGCTGTTAAATCTGTGGATCCAGTCATAGAGACTACATTGTATAACTGATAGCTAATTGTAGTTTACTATTAGGATTAGGGTAAGTATTAAGATTAGAATTAGTCTAAGTATTAAAAACTAGGGCTAATATTATAGTTAACAATGGCAATAGTTTTACAATTAGAGTTAGGGCAAGAATTAAAGGGACACTATAGGCACCATTACAACTTTAGCTTAATGAAGCAGTTTTGATGTATAGATCAAGCCCTTGAAGTCTCACTGTTTAATTTTCTTAAATTTAGTTATTAAATCACATCTGCTTTTTGTTTGGATGTGACAGGTTGCATGAAAAATAATTAGATTTTTTTAGACTTTTTTTATCTCCTACTAAATAAATTGAACTTTAATCACACACATAGGGCTCCTGCAGGATCTATACCGCTATTAACAGAGCATGACGTTAAACAGACTGTGCTATACATGCAGTTTAAACATTAGATCCCTCTTTTTTTTTTGTAAATATATTTTTATTAGCAGTATCAACTTATGTTCACAGTGAGACTCGCAGGTCTCTTAAGCATATCGTGGTGAGGACATCTGACATTCACATTGAGACTCGCAGGTCTCCTTCGAGAGCATTGGAAGTAGGGCACTACATGCGCCGGGTCTTGTATGTCAAAATTAGTAAGTATTCGGGCTCGCAGGCCCACATCAATGTTGGACTCGCAGGTCCCTATTCAGCAACACAGTGGCTAGTATTCATTGTGGCCATTGCGTGTCCGCCCCTAGTTGATTGCACTCCGCTGCCCCTCTAGTTCCCATCAGGGCATCTATGACTAGCGTGTGTGTGCGTCTCTGGTTTAGTGAATGAAGGGGGGTCTGGTCAGTGTTGCGACAGTGGCTCCCAAGTCCCTATAGCTGTCACGTGATGGGTGTCCATCAGTACTCGTGATTCCATTTTCGAGTGGCCAGATATGTCCCAGTGTCTTCAGAGTATGGATCCACGGAATCCGTGAAGGTAGTAGGGGAAATTAGGGAGGGGGAGAGAGGGGGGGGAGCGGGTCGGGGAGAGGGGGAGGGAAATACTGGCGGTATGCTTGTGGGCTGGGTGGCGGGTTCAGTCAGGGGTGTCAGTATCGTCAGGTGGTTCTTCTAAGTCCAGGTGGGTGGCGAAGTCTGTCCGTGTGGTAGATACTATCCAGTGTGTCCATATCTCCATGTATTTTTCAGTGGTGTTAGTTGCTCCCGAGTGTAATTCTTCTATTGCCCTGAGCTCTTCCATTTGGTTGAACCAGGCCCTAAGGGGAGGGGACCTATCCTGTCTCCAATATTGTGGTATGACCTGTTTGGCTACATTGAGAATCCTAATAGACATGGATTTTTTTGTATCGGGATCTGGGTATGGTCGTGTGGTGCAGTAGCATCGCCGCTGGTTCCAGTGGTGGAGGTGTGTCTGAGAACTTCTTCAGGATGGCGTGTATGCCCTTCCAGAATGGTTTAATTCTACGGCATTCCCACCATATATGTAGTGTGTTACCCTTTGCCTCTCCGCATCGCCAACATAAGTCGGAGTGTGAAGGGTCTATTGCATGGAGCTTATGTGGGGTACGGTACCAGTGGCTCAGCAGTTTAAATGCTGTCTCCTGTGTCTTGGTGAAAGAAGAGCAGTGGTGTGTGAGATAACATATTTTTTCCCATTCTGTCTCGGTAAATGTCCTCACCAGGGTAGTTTCCCATGTGCCCTTGAAGGCAGGAATCTCTGTCGGAGTCTCCCTTTGTAGTAGTGAGTATATGAGAGATATGCTGGGGGGCAGAGGGTCTGGGTGGGTACAGTACTCTTCGAAGGTAGTCGGTTTCCTAGCATGGGCTCGTCCCCCAGGTAGGGAGTCTATGTAGTTCGATAGTTGTTTGTACTTGAAGGTTTGTAGGAATGTGGGGGGGGTGTTCTCTGTCAGGTTAGCAAGTGTCTTCCGGCCGGTGTGTGTGTATATGTGGTGTAGTCTGAGGATTGGCTTGTGAATGACGTCTCTGAAGGCGTTCGGATCGAAGCCTGGGGGGAAGTCATGGTTATGGATTAGGGGCAGCAGGGGCGAAGGGAGCCGGGTGAGACCATGTACCCGGGATGCTCTGTGCCATACCCGTAGGGTATGTTGTGTCAGCGAGGAGCATCCCCGGCCGAGGCCACCCCCGGAGCACCACGGTAGGGCCGATACTGGTCCGGCTTTCTCTGTCTCCTCTACCACCTTCCACAATTTGTGGACATTGGTCTTGGTCCATTCCATGACCCTCTGTAGGTGTCCTGCTGTATAGTATAGGTGGAAGTCAGGGATGGCCAGCCCTCCTCTCTCCTTGGGCAAAGTAAGGGCCTGGAACTTAATTTGTGGTCTTTTCCCGTTCCATATGTAATTACTTGTCATCGAGCGTAGGGTAGTAAAAAATATTTTGGGGATTGTTATGGGGAGCGTTTGAAACAGGTACAGTAGGCGTGGGAGGAGGTTCATTTTAATTACCTGAACCCTGCCCAGCCACGACATATGTGGAAATGACCATTCAGTTAGTTCCCTCTTGAAGATATTTAACATAGGGGTAAAATTCTCCCTGTATAGGTCCTCTCTCTGCTTGGTCAACCACGTACCCAGGTAGCGTATCTTGTGTTCTGCCCACTGGAATGGGAAGCTAGCGCAGAGAGGGGAGGCTCGGCTATTGGGTAAATCAGCATTAGGTTGGATATGGCTCCGAATGTCTTAAAGGCTTGCATAATATTGGGGAGGGAGATCTCAGGTCTAGTAACAAAAAAGAGGAGGTCGTCTGCGTAGGCGGCTACTTTGTGGTGTGCTTCCCCCGTTTGTATGCCTGTGATGTCGTGGTGCTGTCTGATGGTCGTCAAAAACGGTTCAAGGGCAAGGACGAAGAGCAGCGGGGATAGTGGGCACCCCTGGTGGGTGCCGTTGTATATCAGGAACTCATCCGTTAATGCCCCATTCACTATTACGTGTGCCGTGGGTCTGTCATACATGGCTTTAATCCAGCTGCGCATGTGGGGTCCAAGGCCCACCTGGGTGAGGATCTGGAATAGGTATTCCCATCCCACCCTGTCGAAGGCCTTCTCCGCGTCTGTGGACAGCAGAAGAAGGCCCCCGGTGTTTCCTTTTGTGTTGTGCATGAGGGCGAGGGTCCTGATGGTGTTGTCTCTCGCCTCACGTTACGAACCCGACTTGGTCAGGGTGTATCAGTGTGGGGATATGCGGCTGGAGGCGCATGGCCAATATCTTTGCCATCAGTTTAATATCACAGTTGATGAGGGACATGGGTCTGTAGTTACCACAGTGCTCTGCGTCCTTGCCCTCTTTCGGGATGATAGTTATGTGCGCTGTTAATGCTTGTTTGGGGAAGTGATGGCCTTCTCTTATCGCGTTAAACGAGGCCAGCATCGGTTGGTATAGCGTGTTAGCTAAATGTTTGTAATAGCAGAGAGGCAGGCCATCAGGGCCTGGGCTCTTGCCGGGTTTGGTGCATTTTATTGCCAGCGCCAATTCCTCATGTGAGAAGGGTTCGTCTAGTTGGTCCGTCACCTGTTGGTTTAATGTAGGCAGCTTGTGTGTTTGCAGGTTTTGCTGGATGGAGTCTTTTAAGTGGGCAGTTGCCGCCTCCGTCTGCGGTCGGGGGAGCGAGTAAAGCTCTGAGTAGTAGGCTCTCACCGTTTGCAAGATTTCCGTCGGTAGGCGGCGTACTGAGCCCTTCTTGTCTCTAATTTTGTTAATATACGTCTTCTGGCGTTGTTTCGCCGGCATTCTGGCTAAAAGTTTGCCACTTTTATTCCCATGTAGGGAGAAGAAGGCCTTGTGTCTGAGTACTTCCCTGTGATGTTTGGATTGGAGCAGGGACGTCAGGTCTCGTCGTAGTTGTAGTAGTCGTGTTTGGTGGGCTGGGGTTTGTGCCTGTTTGTGTAGTGTGTCATGTTTGTGTATGTTCTCTATCAGTTCTACGAGTCGGGCTTCGCGTTGTTTTTTGAGTTCTGTACCCTTCTGTATGAAGTGTCCCCGTATGACGCTTTTGTGTGCTTCCCACCTGATCGTCGGAGGGGTGTCCTCGGGGCATTGTCTTGGAAGTAGTTAGTCAGGACCCTACCGAAGTGTGCGGGCAAATCCTGGCGTGAAAGTAGGTATTCGTTCAGTCTCCGTTTGGCTATCGCAGGTCTAAGGAGTGGGGACCGGAGGGTGAGAATGACGGGGGCATGGTCCGACCAGGTCGCTACCCCCACCCTCGCATCCCGTACCAGGGGAAGGTGATAGTGTGTTGTGAGAAAGTAGTCTATGCGGGTGTATGTCTGGTGGGGGTGGGAGTAGAATGTGAAATCCCGTTCGTCTGGGTGGTGTGCTCTCCAGCAGTCAACAAGTCTGTGTTTATTCAGTAGGGAGTTAATTGTTCTGAGGTGCTGTCTGGGGAGGTGGGAAGTACCCGTGGAGCAGTCCCCGGCCGGGTCCAGAGCAATGTTTAAGTCTCCCCCTATAATGAGGACCCCTTCTGCGAATGTGTGTAGTTTGTGTAAGGTGCTCTTGAGGTAACGGTGATGCTTGTTGTTTGGTGCATATAGTGTGGCGAAGGTGTACAGGTGGCCGGCCACTGTGCCTTTTACAAAGAGGTATCTACCTTCCCGGTCAGTCATGATTGCTTTCTCTATAAACGGTACTGTTTTGTTGAACAGTATCGCCACTCCCCTGGATTTCCCTTCGTGGAAGTCACTGTAATACCCTGTTGGGAAGTGATGATTGGTCAGTTTGGGTCTGTCCCCTTCCCTGAAGTGGGTCTCCTGTATCATGACTATTGAAGCTTTGTCAGCGAGGTCCCTCAGTTTAGGAGGTGGTCCCTGATTGGCGTATGGTCTGGGTTCTGGGTCTCCACTGTCTGCGGGGCTGTGGTACCGCTCCGGGGTGGAAGGAGTAAAATGACATCGGGTCTGGCCATACCAAGGGAATGGGTGGTAGTTGAAGTTCCGCAGACAGGTCCACGAGATCCTCTGGGTTCTTCACCATAAACGGGCCATTAGGAGTAGAGGCCTGTAGTCCCGAGGGAAAGGTCCAGCAATAGCATATTTTATTAGATTGCAGGACACGGGTTAAGTGCCCTCCTGTATGCCAGAGTCGCTGGTGATAGGTCCGGGTACAGTTGCAGAGGTGTGCCATTTAACAGGACTTGGTCAGTGTCTCGTGCTTGCCGCAGGATATCTTCCTTTAGTTGATAGCTGGCCAGGCAGCAGATTACGTCCCGAGGGGGGGACTCTGGTGGCCCCCTGGGTCTCAGAGCCCTATGCGCCCGCACAAATTCAATATGGGCGGTTTCAGGGCGTCCGAGGAGCCTGTTGAACAGTCCCGTGAGTGTTGCGCGGATCGGGGTATCCTGATCTAGGTCTTCTGGAATACCCCTGACCCGGATATTTTGTCGGCGCCCTCTATTATCCAGGTCTTCAAGGTGTAGGGCCATTTGGCGCAATTGTGTCTCATGTACCTGTAGGGTATTAGTGGTGGCATTCTGCGTAGCCGTTAGGTGGTCAAGGTCTTCGCGGAGGGAATGGAGTTCCGCGGTGATGGACTTACGAAGTTCCGTGTTCGCCTCCTTGAGGTCTGTCTTGGTGGGTAGTGCCCGTATCAGGGCCACCCAGTCCGGTGCAGTCTCCTGGTGGGAGATATAGTTAGGACAGTCTGTGCAGAGCTCTGTGCTCGGGGAGTGTGGGCACGAGGCCCATGAGGTGCCGGAGTCAGTTGAGACCAGGTCCGCCGGGGCCTTCAGGTATTTGTGCAGCGAGGAGGCCGGGGTGCCCTTGGATGTGTCGGCGGGCTTACCGGCATGCGAGGTGCGGTGTGTTTTACCCATTTTGCGGTTTCAGGGAGCGGATGGACGAGGATTCGTGATAAGCCTGTGGGGAGCTCTCAGGTTAAGCTGCCATGTCTCTCGGCCTCCAAGCCACGCCCCCCCATTAGATCACTCTTTAAGTTTTAAGGAAGGCTGTGAAAGTCACATGCAGGAAGGTGTGACTAGGGCTGTATAAACAAAGTGGCTTAAATTCCAAAATGGCTGAGAATTGAGCACTGAGATTGCAGGGGCATGATCTGTACACCAAAACTGCTTTATTAAGCTAAAGTTGTTTTGGTGTCTATACTGTCCCTTTAAATTCATAATTAGGGTTAAGGTTAGATTTAAGTTTAATGTAAGTAGATTAGGGTGAGTAAAAGTATTGGGAAGAATTATAATTGTTTTTTCTTTTCATTTTTAACTGTGAGATAAATTAGTAGATTTAGGTTTAACTGTTAAATTGAAAAATAAAAAAGTAAGGTAACTTGTAAGTTAATTTAAGAAATTAGTTTTTGTATTTAGCAGGTAGATTTTCTTTTGCCTTGACATAGTCTATAGTGCCTCTGACAGTGAATCAAACTTTTATACAAGTGAGTGTTTTGACTCATGGAGGGTGCAAATTCATCAGAAAGGGTAAATGAGAAGCAATTTAGATGTATTTTAGGACTAGTCTGTAGTTTGACCCTTATGTGTTTAATTTAGCATAACAATTGGTTAGCATAAAGGAATTCAGGAGGTTATCTAAATATAAATTTATGGAAACTTAATGATGTTCACTGCATAGGCAATGCGTTTGCAACACTGAGTCATTGCCTGGTGAAAAGAATATTGTAGAGGCCTTTAATTTTCCAGTGATATGCCATGATATATGGCATTAACAACTGACCTATACCTGCAACACAAAAATGACATGAGCCTAGAAAATCAGCCTACCAAAATGAGGATATGTGTATAATGAGAGCTTAGCACCTAATACAGTCCTGGCTAAACTTTTATTTTTCCCCATTCTTTTTTTTTAAATTCTTTATTTTTGACGTGCATGAGGGTAACAAGCATTCTCGCTATGCCACAACAGTCATGGCGAGGTAAAGGTAAACTATGATGTTAACAATATAGGCATATTGATATGACAGTACACATTTTTGTTTTTATATAGGGACATAAGAGTAAATATGTTTAACATATCGAGTAAGTTAAGAAACGTTCTGTAGGTCGGCGCCACATCAGCGTATCGCCAGTTTCCACCATATTCCGCCAGTGGCATGATAGGTCGCACACAGTTTATATTGTGCAAGCGTAGCCAACTAGGTGTGTCATCTGAGTGAGGTTAAGTAAAATAAAACAAAAATTTTCCTAGAAACAAGCGCAGACAGCATGCATCATGTAGAGCAATATACAGTTAGTCCCGTGTAGGATATGGCTAAGCAGTGGACAGGTCTGATAAATAATGTACTGATACCAAGCTACATTCACCAAGTACTGTCCTGCAACTAGTTTAGCTTATAGGTTGCCATATCCAATGCAAACCTGCTGCATATGCTAGTAAACATTGATTCTTAGGGTTTTATTATGTCAAAACTATGTAAGACGCCCGTGTTCCCAGCAGTATGTAATGCATTTAGGCTAGTGTTTCAAGTTACTCTAGTCGGTCTAATCGAGTGAAAAACTAGGTGGTTGTGTAACCAAAGGCCTCTACCATCCTGGCTGTCGGATCCCATCTAGTGAACTATGTATGGACTCGGTATGTATTCGGTTGTCGGGTCCTGCTAGGGACGGAGGGGAGATTAGATCTACAGAGATTAATTCTCCCTAGCCGCCCTACTGCGCTTGGCTGTATTGCCTCGGTTTCGAGTTGCTCAGAGAGAGGGGGGCCAGGATCTTGAAGCCCCTGCCGTCTCTGCTGTGGTGTGTGTGTTTGTGTCCCATATAGGACCGTGGGTGTCAGCTCTGAAGAGAAATCATAAACTATATACAATTTAGCAAACAGACAACTTATTGAAAAGGAGATTCATATGAACCCCAAACCATGGGTGAAATATTAGTGGGTGATGTCCCTTTGGAGCCTGGATAGTCCTGCGTCACCTCATGTTGTGGCCACTGCATAGGTATCTGAGCGGGCCCTCTGAGGGACAAACGGGGTAACTCTAGTAGGGTCCCATGTGTGCGCATTAGCGGTATTGCTCGTGCCGGTTTGGGTGAGCGCAACTCTTGGGAGGCCGATGGTTTCCAGCATGGCCGCCGCCTCCTTAAGGTCCCTGACCGCGTGCACAGAGTCCTCCTTCAGAATGTGGAGTAGCCGCTGTGGTCTCCAGCGATATGGGATAGCGTGGGTGTGCAGCAGTGAGGTGAGTGGTTGGAGAGTTTTCCTCCATTTCAGGGTGTCCCCAGATAGATCTGAGTAGAACGTGAGCGCCATGTTTTCGAAGGAGAGTGGCAAATTTCCTTTGGTTGCTGCCTGTACCGCTGCTTTCTCCCTCCCGCTGCTGAATCTGACCACCAGATCCCTGGGTGCGGTCTTGGGGGCTTTTTTAGGCTTTGGTATGCGAAAGATGCCGTCAGTCATAATGCTTTTTGCCTGCTTGGGCGTAAGTAGTGCCCCTAGCAGCCTTCTCACCAGGTGCGGGAGTTCTGCGTCTGGGATCGCCTCTGGGACACCCCGTATCTTGAGGTTATTTCGGCACCTGCCATCTTCTATCACTGCCAAGCGTTGTTCCAAGGTGGCTTGCTGTGCCTGGAGGGTCCGAACTTCCCCTGAGAGAGTGGTGATTGTCTGGGCTTGTTCAGCTGCTGTCGTCTCCACTGTCCCCAAGCGGCCCACCAGGCCCATTAGATCTGCCCTGAGTGAGGCCATGTCGGCTTGCAAGGTGATCCCATCCCCAGTATCGAGTCCTCTGAGGAGTCAGAGTACTCGTCCATGTCAGTGGCCATCTTGGGCCTGCAGGAGTAGATCCCCTATGTTTATGCCCGCTTTGGGCTTGTCGGGCTTTTGCTTTTTCAGCTTGCGGCCCATGACCACTATTAGCACCTGTGATCAGATTTGCCAGCCGTGGTAAGGGGTTAGAAATTGCCAAAATATAGCGGTGATTGTCGGAGCTCATCCGACATGCATCCGTCTCGATCAGCAGCCTGGCCCCGCCCTCTATTTTTCCCCATTCTTGTTGAATATAGTAGAACACAAATGTTGGGTCTTTATAGATGTAGAACAACAGACGTGTGGTAAATCCATTGCAGAGATGTAATGGGTATATGAAAAATACAGAAGCACAATAGAAGAATTTGGTAATGAAATACCTAATGTGATAATGACCAGGTTGTCATGTCACTAGTGCCTAATCTTAATGTTGGATCACTTATTGCTGCTGGAAAAATTGACTTGTCTGCAGTGTCTATGGTACTGGTGAGGAATTATGGTATTATTATTATTGAAGTGGTCTGGGTGAAGTGTCGCTGCCCCCCTTAGCCCTGCAATGTAAAACATTGGAGTTTCAGAGGGTTAACTACCACTAGTGACTGTCTACCTGATTTCAGTGCAGTGGAGCTTGAGGGGCCATGAGGGAGGAAGTCAGGTGTCAAGTCCTGGGGAATAAAATGTGGGAACTCACTCGAGTTCCACCCCCACCCCACCACCAAAAAAAACCAAAAAACTTGCATGCATATATAAACACGTACACACACACACACACTTACAGACACACACGTACACTCACAGACACACACGTAAACTCACAGACACACACAAACACAGACACACACACACACACAAATTCACAGATAGACACACATACTCTCACAGACACACATACATACACACTCCCAGACACACATACACACACACTCCCAGACACATACACTCATAGACACACACACTCACACACACACACTCACAGACACCAACACACACTCACATACACACACACTCACAGACACCAACACACACAAATACACATAGATACACTCACAGACACACACACTCACTCCAAGACACACACTCACAGACATACACACACACACACACACACACACACTCCCAGACACATACACAGACACACACACACACACTCACTCCCAGACACACACACACACACACACTCCCAGACACATACACATACACACACCAACACACACATACACTCCCAGACACACTCACTCACAGACACACAACACACACACATATACACAAAAATTATTTGTATATATTTTTTTAAATTAAAAATGTCCACCCAGCCTCCCTACCTGGAGAGCTGGCGTGGACCTGTCCCTGGGGTCCAGTGGGGCTTCAGTGCAGCCAGCTCTTGTCTCTCTGTCAGACGCGGCGAGGGAGCTGTGTTCTCTCTGCTCCCTCTCGCCGCGTGGGCTGTCTGCTGATGCCGGGAGCCGGAAATGACGTCATATTCCGGCTCCCGGCATCAGCAAACGGCGCGGCGAGAGGGAGCAGAGAGAACACAGCTCCCTCGCCGCGTCTGACAGCAAGACAAGAGACGGCCGGGGGGGGGGTCCATCAGGTGGCCATTAGGCCACCTCTTGAGCCCCCCATGACAGGGAGAACACAGGGGCATTTGGGGGCGGCATTTTTGCCGCCCCCTGAGTGCCTGCAGGACCACAAACGGGAACGGCGTTCCTGCTCTAAAAAAAGTGCAGGAACGCCGTTCCCACGCGTTCCTGCAGGACTCGAGCCCTGGAGGAAGGAAATGGAACACTTTAGTGTTAGGAATATATTTTTGCATTCCTAACACTACAGTGTTCCTTTAATGTATTGCCTTAGTTTCTCTTTCTCTTTTGTTATGCAGTCATTTTGCTTTTTTTTTTATATATATATATATATTTTTTTTTTCTTTGTCTATGTGCCCTCCTTTAATTTCTGCATGCTGCTGTGCTAATTCAACTCTGCTAAATTTCAAGATTTGAGTTCTAGGCTCAGATTTAAAGCTACAAGGATGGCCACATACACTCGAGCTGTGAATGGTATTGGAGTTGCTGTGTCTGTTCTCACATCTACAAATGACCTGGTACTGAAGTTTAGAATGCAGAATGAGCTTGTGAGAAAGGATCTCTGGGACTCAGTGGAAAAGTCCACCATCAGCACCTGATGCCGAAAGAATCCAGTGGGAGAAAAGGACAGGGAAACTAGAGCTGAGATCTTAATTTATGTGAGTAGCAGTGATTATTCAGATACAAAAAAAACTAAAAAAAAAATTTAACACAGCAAGGAGTTATGGGAAGTCTTCTATGGAAGTAGCAGTATAAATGAAATATGTTAATTATTAGGAAAACTGTTCAAAATGAAACTGTCTAAGGGAGAAGACCCGGATAAATAAATAAATCAACTGTTAGAGTTAATTGATCATTTGAATTCTATTGGAAAGAAATTTGATGAAGACAAAATTATTCTGATCTAATCAAGTCTATTAATAATGCACTAGAAACTAGAGAGATTTTGAGTAAAATATATTACTCATTGTCTTAAAGAAGAGTCAGTAAGAAGAGCTGAAAAATGCAGGAAGTGGTGAAAAACAAGCATTTATAAAAAAAAAAATACAAAGAAGCACATCAAAGAAAACAAATTGGCTTATGACAGAAACCAAGGCCATACATTTGCACTCAAAACGGACAAAAATAAAGAATGTTGTTTTTTTTGCGGTGATAAATCTCCTAATGTTAATAACTACATGACAGAAGAGAACAAAGGAAACTTATTTTATTGATATAGTTAGGCATATATAGTTATGACAAATTATTAGATTATTTATCATATGGAAATATTTAAATTTCTTCAATAAAATTAGATAATAATTTTCGAAAAATGGTTAGCATTCCTCAAATTAGCCAAACAAGGATGAAGCAACGGTTTCTTGAAGGGGTTTACAAAAGCAGAGATATTAAAGTACAAAGTGCAAAATTTTATTTACTTACCTGAATATACAAATAATTTACACAGTGTTTAAGCATTAACCAAGCACAAGCACAAATTCAATTGCAATACATGCAAAATAACAAAAAAAATGTTGTATACACAAGGTTTTGAAAGTAATTGTGTATTTGTGTATTTGTATTAAACACACAAAAATAAATAGGTCAATAATTGTTAAAAACTTACCTATTTGTGGCATAAAATACTTGGACATTAGCATGTATCTATGTGTGGTTGAGAAAGATAGAGGCAAGGTGGGGAGAATTCTTTCTTTAGCTGTTCAATCTTGTTGGAAAAGTAGCATGCAAAGCTATCGGCTGTAAGGTTAGTTTGGGGGGGGGGTGGCCACAGCAGGGCGAAGGAAAGTTAAAGGCATCTAAGAGTTGCATGGGATTGTGGGATCATTAACTAATGAGAGAGGAAAAGTATGATTGTTTGGTAAGGGCAAGGGCTGCGCTGTATGAACACAACATGAATCTATAATGGAGAAAGTCTGACTTGGTACGAGACTTCCTCCAGGAGCGTTCAGCACAACAGGAGCATCCTTGCAGGTAGCGTGTTTATTTAGTGTGCCATGGTTGGGGACGTGTCCTCCTTGAGGTAGAGCGGGACTCAGCATTCAAGGCAAAGGTGAGGGTAGTGTTATATGTGGAGATAATCAGTGAGGGATAGGAGAGGGAAAGAGATGGATAGGAGTTGTGAATCAATATCAGCTGACAGCTGTTGGAGGTGAATAGGATTAAGTAAATAACGGCAATGTTAGCAGAGATGGGTTTGAAAAGGCAAATCAAATGAATTTCAAATGATGAGAAAGATAGTAAAGGGGAGGTGGATAGAGGCTTAAAGGAGCAGTGAGGTGAGAATAGAAACCCTATGCCACCACCTTTACATTCAGAGTGTCTTTGATTGTGAGTAAGTAAGTTGAAGACCACTAAAGGATAAAGATGCAGGGGTAGCAGTGTCAGAGGGGGAGAGCCATGTTTCTGCTAAGGCTAGTTAGTCTAGGTACCGAGAGATGAAAAGGTTGTGTACAACAGCAAATATTGCTCACAAATCTGTCTAAATCTGTGTTAGTGTGCACTTTAATCCATCCACCTCACAGGAGTGGCATATCAAGGTGCTGATTAGACAGCATGATTATTGCAGGCCACAATAAAAGGCCACTCTAAAATGTGCAGTTTTTTCACACAGCTCAATGCAACAGATGTCGCAATTTTGAGGGAGCATGCAATTGGCATGCTGACATGCTGACTGCTGGAATGTCCACCAGAGCTGTTGCCCGTGAAATTAATTTTCAACTCTCTACCACAAGCCATCTCCAAAGGCGTTTCAGAGAATTTGGCAGTATATCCAACCGGCCTCACAACCAGCAGACCATGTGTAATGACACCAGCCTAGGACCTCCTCATCCAGCATCTTCACCTCCAAGACCAGGCACCCGGACAGCTGCTGCAACAATCAGTTGCATAACCAAAGAATTTCTGCACAAACTGTCAGAAACCGTCACAGGGAGCATCTGCATGGTCTTCATCCTCAGTGGGGTCTCGATCTAACTGCAGTGCGTCGTTGTAACTGATCTGAGTGGGCAAATGCTCACATTCGATGGTGTCTGGCACTTTGGAGAGGTGTTCTCTTCATGGATGAATCCCGGTTTTCACTGTACAGGGCAGATGGCAGACAACGTGTATGGCGTCGTGTGGGTGAGCGGTTTGCTGATGTCAACATTGTGGATCAAGTGGCCCATGGCGGAAGTGGGGTTATGGTATGGGCAGGCGTATGTTATGGACAACGAACACAGGTGTATTTTATTGATGACATTTTGAATGCACAGAGATACCGTGACGATATCCTGAGGCCCACTGTTGTGCCATTCATCCACAACCATCACCTCATGTGGCAGCAGGACAATGCATGATCCCAAATTGCAAGGATCTGCACACCATTCCTGGAAGCTGAATACATCCCAGTTCTTGCATGGCCAGCATACTCACCAGACATGTCACCCATTGAGCATGTTTGGGATGCTCTTGATCGGCATATACGACAGCGTGTTCCAGGTCCTGCCAGTATCCAGCAACTTGAAGAAGAGTGGACCAATATTCTACAGGCCACAATCAACAACCTGATCAACTCTATGCAAAGGAGATTTGTTGCACTGCGTGAGGCAAGTGGTGGTCACACCGGATACTGACTTGTTTTTGGACCCCCCCGGAACCCTTCAATACAGTAAAACTGCACATTTTCGAGTGGCCTTTTATTGTGGGCAGCCTAAGGCACACCTGTGCAATAATCATACTTGATTAAAAATGGGAATATCTAGAACAATAAAGCACAAATACATAGAGTAATATTGTCATAAAAGAGATAAAATTGAGTGATTCTTGAGATTACTCCAGGAAGCAAGATCCAATATAAAATTTCTTTATTGTAAAATAACTGGGTATTAAAAAATAGTAACATCTATGTTAGATGTTACTATTTTTTAATACCCAGTTATTTTACAATAAAGAAATTTTATATTGGATCTTGCTTCCTGGAGTAATCTGAAGAATCACTTCCCAGTGCAGACCAAACATAACCGGTACAGGACGTCTAAAGCTGAAGAAGTCTCATCTCCACTAAAGCCCTAAGTCTGAGTCAGCTTTTAAAGTGACTCAGCAATATGTGAGTGTAACCAGTCTCATTTTTTTAATTTTATCTCTTTTATGACAATATTACTCTATGTATTTGTGGTTTATTGTTCTAGATATTCCCATTTTTAATCAAGTCTGGTAATATATTTTTTATTTTTGCATGTTCTGAGTGCTCTCACCACATTTTTATCTTTCACTGTATTGTTCTTTGTGTGTTGGAGTGATTCACACTTGGTGATAGCAGCACCAAATTATACTCTGTTCCCCAAATACTATTTACTTATTTATTGTGCAATAATCATGCTGTCTAATCAGAATCTTGATATGCCACAAATGAAAAGTGTATGGATTATCTCTGCAAAGGAGAAGTGCTCACTAACACAGATTTAGACAGACTTGTGAACAATATTTAATTGTAATAATAATAAATAATAAATAAGTGTTGCATTTAGAATTTTGTAAAGTGTATATAGAGGATTTGGGAGGAGTTGGTGGAGATAGGCTGGACTATAATTTGGCAAACTGGGAATGTGTATTACCTGTGAGATGTGTTATTTAGTCGTTGAGATGGGAAATGATGGTGGCATGGGAAGCAATTAAGCTTCATCCAGTGTTGGGTTGGACCCAATGTGGGTTACAGTTCTAAGATGGACATTAATAGTAATGCTATTGACCTTAAACGGAATCCAACATGGGTGCATTACCCACAACCCAAGAAACTCTGAATGTAAAGGTGGTGGTGTTGGGTTTCTCCTCTCCCCTCACTGCTCTTTTAAACCTCTTCTCACCCCCCCTTCCCTCTCTTTCCCGTCATTTGAAATACACTCAATTCGCCTTTTCAAACCCTTCTCTGCTAAAATTGCTGTTATTTACCGTCCCCCTGGTTCCCCTCTTCTCTTCCTTGACCACTTTGCTGCCTGGCTACCCTATTTCCTCTCTTCAAACATTCCATCCCTAATTCTCGGGGACTTCAATATTCCTATAAACCCACCTTTGTCCTCTGCAGCCACTAAACTACTTTCAATTACTTCCTCCCTCGGGCTATCACAGTGGGCAAATTCTCCCACCCATGTAGCTGGCAATACCCTTGACCTAATCTTCTCTTATGCATGTACATTATCTAATATCTGCAACACTCCATATCCACTCTCTGATCACCACCTCTTATAATTTGCTCTCACATACCCGCTCACCCAACAACCTCAGCCTAACCCCCCTCAACTCAGGAGGGACCTTAATTCTCTTGATCTCCAACAGTTGTCAGCTGACATTGATTCACAACTGCTGTCCATCCCTTCCCTCTCCTGTCCTTCACTGGCCATCTCCATATATAACTCTACTCTTACATCTGCCTTGAACACTGCAGCGCCACTCCAAACAAGCACCTCAAGGAGGACCCGCCCCCAACCATGGCATACTAAATCAACGCGCTACCTGCAAAGATGCTCCCGTTGTGCTGAACACTCCTGGAGGAAGTCTCGTACCCAATCAGACTTTCTCCATTATAGATTCATATTGTGTTCATACAGTGCAGCCCTTGCCCTTGCCAAACAGTCCTATTTTTCCTCTCTCATTAGTTCAAGTTCCCGCAACCCTAGGCGTCTCTTTGACACCTTTAATTCTCTTCTTTGCCCTGCTGCGACCACCCCCAAAACTAACCTTACTGCTGATAACTTTGCATGTTACTTCACTGACAAGATTGAAGAGCTAAGGAAAGAATTCTCCCCTCCTTGCCTTTCTGTTTCTCAATCACACATAGATCATGCCTTTCATACCCTTCAGACATTCTCCCCAGCTACTGACCAAGAGGTGGCTGCTCTTCTTTGCTCCTCTCGCCCCACCACTTGCCCGCTCGATCTTGTCCCATCTCACCTTATCAGATCTCTCTCACTTGTCTCGTGCCTTCTCTAACACACATCTTCAACTGCTCGCTCTCTTCTGGCATCGTCCCTGCTGACCTTAAACATGCCACTGTAGTACCTATACCAAAAAAAACATCCCTCGACCCATCCACCCCCTCTAACTACCGTCCCATATCCCGGCTCCCTTTTTCCTCAAAGCTTCTGGAAAGACTTGTCTTTACCCGTGTGTCTCATTTCCTCAATTCCAACTCTCTCCTTGACCCCCTTCAATCTGGCTTCCGCCCTCTCCACTCTACAGAGACTGCCCTTATCAAAGTTACTAACGACCTAATTGCAGCTAAATCCAAAGGCCACTACTCCATACTAATTCTTCTTGACCTCTCAGCGGCCTTTGACACCGTTGATGATGCTCTCTGTGACTCTGTCCTCTCGTGGTTTTCCTCTTATCTCTCCCAACGCTCATTCCTTTTCTAATGATACCTCCTCCCCTCACCCTCCCCTCACCCTGTCTCGGTTGGAGTCCCCCAAGGCTCCGTCCTTGGTCCCCTTCTACTTTATACTGCCTCTCTTGGCAAGCTTATTAGCTCTTTTGGATTCCACTACCACCTGTACGCTGATGACACCCAGCTATATCTCTCCTCCCCGGACCTCTCCCCTGCCGTCCTGCAACATGTCACTGCTTGCCTCTCTTCCATCTCTGACTGGATGTCCTCCCGCTTTCTGAAACTCAATCTCTCAAAAACTGAGCTCCTTGTCTTTCCTCCTCCTAATACTGATCCTCTTCTTTCGCTCTCCCTTCAAGTTTGTGGTACCAACATCAGTCCATCCTTGCAAGCGCGCTGTCTTGGCGTCATACTTGACTCTGGTCTCACCTTTGAGCCTCACATCCAGCATGTTGCCAAATCCTGTAGATTCCATCTTAAAAACATAGCCCGCATCCGCCCCTTTCTTGCACCAGATACTACCAAGGAGCTTGTCCATGCTCTAGTAATTTCCCGCATGGATTACTGTAACCCTCTCCTGATTGGTCTTCCCAATAGCCGTACTGCACCCCTACAGTCCATAATGAACGCTGCTGCTAGATTGATTTTCCTCTCTAGTCGTTTCTCTCACACCTCACCCCTCTGCCAGTCCTTACCTTGGCTTCCTGTATGCTATAGGAGTCAATTCAAGGTACTAACTCACACCTATAAAGCACTGAACAACTCTAGCTCCTCTTATATCTCCTCACAGATCCATAGGTATGTCCCTTCTCGGTCTCTCCGCTCTGCCCGTGACCACTTGCGCTTGCAGGACTTCTCGCGGGCGGCTCCCTTCCTATGGAATAGCCTGCCTACCGCCATCAGACTCTCCCCTAGTCTTGCATCTTTTAAGAAGTGCCTTAAAACCCATCTCTTTAGGAAAGCTTATGGCTTCCAAGACTACCTCACATACCTGTCTCTTGCCCTCTCCTAAAGGGCAGCCCACCTTATTTGATTGCAAATTCCTGTCCTAATGTGTTTTACACCCCACCTCCTATAGAATGTAAGCTCGATTGAGCAGGGTCCCCTTCAACATATTGTTCCTGTAAGTTTATTTGTAATTGTCCTATTTATAGTTAAATCCCCTCTCATAATATTGTAAAGCGCTACGGAATCTGTTGGCTCTATATAAATGGCAATAATAATAATAATAATAATAATAATAATTAGTGCTGGAAGGAGGAAAGACAAAAAGCTTTGTTTTAGAGAGACTTAGATTATGAAAGTGAGCTGTCATCCAGTTAGAAATGGCAGAGAGGCAGCTGGAGACATGACTGAAGCATGATGTCACAATATCAGGAGTACCAATCCAAAGTTACCCCCCTTGAACGGAGGGATGTGTGTAACAATAAGTGCTTAAACGTGAATAAAAACAATAACTTAGCTGTAGTGATGGTCCTCTGAATCTTCAATTTTAAATGTCCTTTAGTCCTTCCCCTTTAATTATCCCAATACATTTGACTCAGCTGACTGAGGAAGCTCTATTGAGAGTGAAATGCGTATTGGCCATTTTAAAGGACTTTTTTTTAATCTTTTTATTTGTTATTGTATATATATATAGCTGTTATTTAACTCAAGATATCCTGCTCAAGTCCTTTCTTGGAGCCTCCAGTAATCTCCATATGGGCAGTGCCATCCCTATTTAAATGCACCAGAGCAGGGAATCCCTTAACTCCTCACTTACCGACCAATTCGTTCCACGACCGGGTCGTAGGAACCGGACTCGGTCGGTAAGGGAGGAGTGTCTGTATTATATATATGTATAATATATTATAAATAATTAAATCATTTTACAATATATTATACATATATAATGCATATTTATGATTTCATTATACATATACTTTGAGATACATACAAATATATCTCAAAATACACTAATAATGAAATCATATATATATATATATAGATAGGCGTAGCCTGTAATTGTGGGAGGGGTTACCCGGCTATATAAACTCAGGCCCCCTCCTAATCAGTACTGGTATCGCTGGGTTCATGCAGAACCTTTCACTTCCGGTTCAACTTACCTGGACATCGCTCCCACGTGGTCTGGCTTCCGACCAAGTTCTACCTGCCTCCTACTGTCCGTTTTCGGTGCCCTCCGGTCGGCATCCTTACCCGCTGGCAGGTCCTCCTACTTCATGTGGCCAGACTGACTATGGCTCCAACTCCTATCCCGCTCAGCCACCATCGCGGCGTACCAGCGCCAGATTATACTTACCTGCTCCAGTGGTCCGTTTCCAGGGTCCTAGAACCGTGAGTCACCCATTCACACCACACTCAGCCAGACGCTTGGCGCCCGTTCATGCACTCAGACTCAGTCACCCAACTTTCATTCATACTTACCTTGTCGTTCCATGCTCCGTTCGAGACCTCACTCCACGCATGCGCATTCACCACTCTGGCACTTACCCTCCAACGCTGGTCGGCAAGCTGGTGATTAGTCAAACGATCAAGTTCATCCTAATCATACTTACCACACATGCGGCTGCTCACAACGACCCCTGGTGGCGAAAAATATTATGACATGAAAATGTTTTTTTTTTCCTCTCCACCTCTTCTTTCCCCACCTTAATTATTTAAACTGTTTATAGTACCTTATATGTTCATTACTGTTTGGTCACCATCTGTACCCCCATATATTCACATTAAGGTGTAATTATACACTACCAATATGCTAACGGTAATATTACAATTCATACACGGCTATTACTCTTTTTCCACATTGCTAAACTGGCTAATATTATCTATACCCTATACTAGGTATTTTCCCTAACATTACTTCTGCTAGCAGTCGCACTTGACTGCCTCAGTTCCTATACCCATTTAAGAAGTAGTCTGGTTCTCTTCAATCAGGAATAAAATATATTATAATAAAATAAATATATAAAACCTTTTAGGCGTTATTCTCTCACACCCCTACATAAATCACTTACTCCATCACCCCTCTCAGGTTTCGCAAATTTCTAAAACAATCCACTAAACTACTCTAGCAGACTCCTGCTTATCCCATAGCGTATGGCCTATTCTGTCCTTTATATGTTCTGAACATATGAGTAACCACTGCCTCCTGTACTCGCTCTCATTTCATTCCGGGCACCCTGACACCTTTTCAACTCTTCCCCAGAACTTTGGGGACTCATCGGACTCCCACTCCTAGTCCATTACAGCTATGTCAAGAGATCACCTCATCCCCTGTGCTATATAAGACTAAGAGGGTATAGAGGATGACTCTAGCTTTAGCCTCAGATAACCCCCTGTACTAGCATTATAGTACTACTCCTGACAGCACCACTGTTATCAATCCATCAGGTGAGATTACTCACACAAAAAAAAAAAAAAAAATTATATTGGTAACGCCAATCAAGCAAACCCAGGCGTAACCAGCTATTCTAATATTTCAGATTCTCAAGTATCCTCTATTCTCCGTAGAGAACCCTTACGTTTCACTATTAGGTACGTCATCATTTGACACTTACTCGCTATATCCCAAATAAGTAGGGCTGTCAACTGGTAATGTATAGCGAATTGCCCCTAGCCTATCATAAGTTAAACTACTCCTGTGAGGCCAACATCCATCCTCATCGGAGGTATACGCCCCTCTGTCCAACGCATAGCTAGAGCCTCACTACAACTGCTGTCAGTTACCAGTTAGGGCCTCACCAGTCACACCCAATTACATTGTCTTGTTACAGTCACCGAGAGGCCAACAATCCTGCCACGTCATGCAAGTGGCCCCTGTCCACTCGGCCCTCCTCATAGATAGAGCCTCTCTCGCCACTTGGCACTAGCAGGGCTTCACCTTCCTTGCAGGACAGATAATTTTTCGCCTCTGGCCTAGCTAGTACCAGTTGACACAGGCACCTTTTCTCATTATTAAAGCCATATCTTTACTCGGCTTTCATCTAGTACGTCTCAAATTCCCAACCGAAAAAAGTACTGGCTATACCCGAAACCCCACCTAGGCCTACCACCCCAGCCGGCCCAAGCACCCCTACCAAGAACTTGGAACCAGCCAGTCCGTACTCTCCCCGGTCATGGACTATCCCCAAGCGCTCAGCCGAATTACGTCGCATGGGGGTCCCGTTTCCAGCTACAGCCTGCTAGGCCAAACTATATCAAAATTTTCATTACCCACACATGCACCCCCCAGCCAGGAGTGGTCCGGCATTCCAAGAATTATAGATTCGTTCGATAGAGATCGAGGACCTAATATAGAAACATAGTAACATAGAAACATAGAATGTGACGGCAGATAAGAACCCGTCTAGTCTGCCCAGTTTTCTAAATACTTTCATTAGCCCCAGGCCTTATCTTATAGTTAAAGGACCACTCTAGGCACCCAGACCACTTCAGCTTAATGAAGTGGTCTGGGTGCCAGGTCCTTCTAGGGTTAACCCATTTTTTCAGAAACATAGCAGTTTCAGAGAAACTGCTATGTTTATGAATGGGTTAAGCCTTCCCCCTATGTCCTCTAGTGGCTGTCTCATTGACAGCCGCTAGAGGCGCTTGCGTGCTTCTCACTGTGATTTTCACAGTGAGAGCACGCCAGCGTCCATAGGAAAGCATTATGAATGCTTTCCTATGTGACCGGCTGAATGCGCGCGCAGCTCTTGCCGCGCGTGCGCATTCAGCCGACGGGGAGGAGAAGAGGAGGATCGGAGGAGGAGAGCAGGAGGAGATCTCTCCGCCCAGCGCTGGAAAAAGGTAAGTTTTTACCCCTTTCCCCTTTCCAGAGCCGGGCGGGAGGGGGTCCCTGAGGGTGGGGGCACCCTCAGGGCACTCTAGTGCCAGGAAAACGAGTATGCTTTCCTGGCACTAGAGTGGTCCTTTAAGATAGCCTTATGCCTATCCCACGCATGCTTAAACTCCTTTACTGTGTTAACCTCTACCACTTCAGCTGGAAGGCTATTCCATGCATCCACTACCCTCTCCTGGCCTCTATCAACACGATCAGCATTAGGCTGGACAAGTTGGTATCCCCCAGACATCGTCAGTCACCTCACCCATACCAACCTCCACTTCGGCTTCCCTTCACCACGGTAACGACAACCCCATAAACCCAATGCCAAGCATACCCACTTACATCATCACGCCTGCACACTTTGTAACCCCGACCATACGTAACAATATTTTTGAAGGCAAGTACATAAACCTAGTATCATTGCTTATCGCTTATCAGGACGTATTAGAGAACAAGGCCTATTGCTACGGTGTTCTTTCGGTTGCGCTAAAAGCCAGAGACCCTAGACTCAACTGAAAGTTTACCATACCCAAGTTTGTTCTTGCCTTCGGCTGTTATCATTAAGTAGTGTGTAGCACTTCCCCGCACCGTAGGGAACAGTTGGATTGGTATATGCACAAGTTGGTGGACCTAGGGCACAAGTATGGTGCCTTATCCTTTTATGATTATCACTAATCTTTTTGGCTAGACAGCGGCATCCCTTACTCAGTTTATCACCATACCAACTGGAGTAAGCTGGACACAGAACTTTTTCTGCTGTCATTTCACCAGCCAACAGCCTCCGTCTTGTGTCTTGTGCGCCTCCTTCTCACACTCCACCAACTTGTGCCCAGTCGATCCAAGCCTTCCTACCATTAGTGGTGCTCCCTTTGGTTCCTCCACGGCACAACATAGAGGATTGTAAGACAGGTTGGGCAGACCCATAATATACCTTGGGAATGCTCAAATCTACAACAATTTTAAATCTGGAAGTTGTGGATGTAGCTCGTGCAGACTACTACACATCTGCTCAATTTGTTTCAGGGCACACACCTAAACTACGTGTCCAAATCATCTGTACCCAAAACATCACTGACCAAAGTTAACATCGACAACCTGGCATTTTACCTCCAGGCATACCTTTCCCATCTCCTAGTTGTCTTCCTGATCCAAGGCTTCTCCGACGGTTTCCCCACTAGCCTCGTTACACTCCACACAGGGATTCATGTATGTCCCAACCTACTGTCAGCCCTCCTTGACCCTGTCACCTCAGCTTTGTTACTCATGGAAGAGTTACCAACGGGTTTATCTGGGGGCCCTTTCTCCAATCCTCCGTTTCCAAGCTGGCATCCCAACCCAATAGGTATAGCCACTGGAAAGTTTAACAATAAAAAAGGCTTATATACGAGTTGTTCGCTCCACGTTCTTTAGCTACCCCCAGCGTTAATTATCACATCTGTATATATACCACAGTGAATGATGCCATTCAGGCCATTCCAAGGGCAGAGGTAGGAGCTTGGTTAGGGAAATATATATTTCTAACGCTTTCTTGCTCCTACCCATTCACCTAGCCCTGTGACATATGCATGGTACAGGGTGGGAGAACATATATTATTTTGCGACTCGGTTAACTTTTGGTGCCAAAAGCTGTCCGAAACTGTTTGATATACGTGCCGACACACCAGGTTGGCTACTTCTAATCATCACTCTTTGTCCCTCAGTTCTACATTATTGGGTTGACTTCCTTTCCATAGAACTACCTCAGTCCTGTCCAGTCAGTCTCCAGGAAACCCTGGCCCTACTTGCAGCACTAGGGATACCACTGTCCCAAGGAAACACGTTAGGCCCGACTACCATATCCTGACTTCCTAGGTATTCACCTAGACAATGTCACTTTACAGGCTAGTTACCAGGGGAGAAGGTGCGGCAAATCAGAGTTGGTGGAATATTTTCTGGCCAGGAACATGTGTACCAGGTCAGACCTACAATCCTTACTGGGCACGTTAAACTTCGCCATGAAAATTATT